>NW_028281064.1:5000-1405000 GCF_059751285.1 Brachycentrus maculatus | reverse complement strand
CAAAATAGTAGTTTACAAGTGTAATTATTTTGTTTTGAAATCGTCTGTATTCCACAAAGTAAATGACAAATCGATAAATAACACCATTGATCTTCTAATCTAATAAACCTAAAACGTAAAACTAAAGTTATTTTTTTAAATTATTTTCCTTGTGTTTAACGTTCGATATAACTTCGCTATTATATTTGGTAATATAGTTGTTTATTTTCTATTTAAAGATTTTTTTACGTAAAGATTCTTTTATATTGTTATAAACCTACTTTGTAATATTGAGTATCTGTAGTACTGTTTTTGAGAATTGGGTTTTATGATCAAACAAATACGATTTTATCAAATTATGATTTATTATATTCTGACCTCGATTAAAAACATTGAATTCCATTACATTTGGAAAATATAAAATAATTATTATTTTTCGAGGAAATTTTGCAACCGTAAAACTTTATATTGCATAAAAAATTCAATACTACTTGTTTTTTTTTTCATTAAGATGTCTGTAGCTAGCCTATGAATAAAATTTTACTGATATTTCTACGGACGAAGTAAAATTGAAGATTTTTATTAAAAATCAATTTTTAAATTATTTAAAATTTGTACTACTGACTTTGTGGTATATTTTAGTTATATTCATAATAAGAAATGGCATTTAATTTTACTTGATTCAGGTAATCTTAACATTATTATTGAGGATGTTTTCTTTTATATTAAAAATTAATAATGCAGGGAGAAGTATTAATATAAAATATACCTATCGGAAAAAGTCCAGGGCTGAAACATTCCATGCAATTGGTATAAAAAACAAATATTCATATTTCGATAAAAAATATACATTTTTATGTAACCTATAGCTTTTTTTATAGAAACGTTTACATTATCTATACGACGTAGTTTGATAGTAAACTTCAACGTGGAATCCCTGCCCTGTATATTAAAATATCCATCTACCTCTCAGACCTTAGAACGAGAAGCGCTCATCTTGACATTTTCCAATAAAAAAAAATAATAAAAAAATTGTTTTCTGAGATTGTGAACTAGTAACCAAAATAGTGGCAACCGGTAATAGGAGGTGAAAATATGGTTTAAAAGTAATTGAAAATACTTAATAAAATTTAAAATTGGTTATATTTTCATATCGCAGTACAATTGACTGATAATAATACACTGATGGTTTTTATATTGATGGAACAGCAAAAAAACTATAATTCGATCATGTAAAATGAATGGTATTATATTCATTGTGATGATCATTTGTTGCTTGCACCGTTTTTCGTGGAAGGTGTTAAATGAGTTAGATTAGTAAACTGGGCACGGAAGCAGAGCAGACATTCGCAACACAGTTTCACAACCAGTCGCTGCTTTACAAATAAAACAATCAGATTCGCTTGCAAAAGTACGTTTAAATTTATCGAAAACCTAAGCGGTTTCGAAATCCTTGTAGACAAATAATGTCACGGTCTTCAAATCAAACCACAACTGAAAAACGAGACAACATTTTTAAAAAATCAACTAAGCCAGAAAACCCTCCATTTTGTATTAATATTTATACATAGGTATTGATATTGATAAAATATATCTCTTATATTCTTTTGAGCAAATAAAGTAGTTTTTGATAGATAGAATCACGTATTATTTTGAGTAATCACGATGTCATTTTGAGTAAAAATTCCCAATATTTTAATGTAATATTAGACAGGTTTGTACATATTGTTTATTTTAATTTATATTTGAAGAACTAACTTTGTGATTTTCCATTTTATGCGTAAAATGTGACTAAGTTTTAAAATCACTATAAATATTTTATTATAACTTAATTATAATGTCTACCGGTTTTGAAGCTAACCGCTCCTTTATCAAAACTGATTAATACTAGAAGCAGTTAGCTTTGAAACCGGCAGATATTTTAATTAAATAATAAAAAAATATGTATTGCGATTTTAAAACAAAGTTACATTTCAATTTTAATATCATTTACTGTCTAATATTTTTTTAAGCTGTAGCAAATATTATTTACCTACAACATATTTTCGCCTCCATAGTGTTATGATCAGCAATCTCGGCTACCGTTCTGAAGGTCCAGGTTTCGATTCCCAGGGGGGTGAAATAAATATAAGTGATTTTTTTCAGTCCAATATTTACTCAATATTACCCTCGACTGGTAAATTACCCTGAAGCGGAGGGCTGATCACCTTTCCTTCATGTGTTAACAATCAAGATATCAATGCGTTTATGTGATTCAGTGCCATTCGCACCATTGTGGTGCGGATAAGGGTCGAAGAAGACATATATATTGTTCAAAACTTTTTTTTTATAAAAAAAATATATTGGTGTTTTTTTTATTGATTACTTACATAAATATTTCAATTTCATACTATGTCTGTGAGCCTAAGTGGCTCATTATACGTTTCATTAATAGGTATCAAATTGTAGTAGAGTGGGTTCGAACCGAGAAACCCTGACTCAAGAGTCCGTGACACTAACCACGGGACCACAACCCGACACAATAAAAAGTGAGTGGCCGCTAAAAAATAAAAATTGTGTTATGATTTACACAATCCACTTATTGGAGTTTTAGATATACCACATATTGCATTCTTATGCAAAATTTTAATTACATATAATATTTGCCATATTATTCAACTTGGAAGAGCATTTATATTACAAAAGATCCACTCATCTTTGTCGGCAATCATCCAGCAACATTTTTGACATCACGTGCGCAGTATGCAGCAATGTGTGGCTCAGTGATTGCCGACAATTAGTTGTTGTTTCGTTGTTTCCCAGATTTAGTGCATATACGCACTGTGTGCTCAGACGAAATGACGTCATGACGTCAACCAAATCCTAGTGCCTGATACACATCGCTCACTCCTTTCAACAACGTCATATATAAAAAAAAACTTGATTCTTCAGGAGATCGTTTTTAAAGTTTAAAAATATAATGAATTGTATTAAAAATAAATATCAAGCCGTTTCTGGAACTTTTTACTGTGCAACAGATCTTTTTATGTAAAACCTGAATGTTATTTCTCCATTTGAAAAATATTTCATTTTTTAAAAAAAAATTGCAAAAATTAAAAAAAACCTTTTCTTCAAAATGCAAAAACAACACTTCTGCTCTGTAGCGGGCAAATATTAAGTTTAAAATATGCCACTTTTGCTGGGATATAGTACCTTTTCTAGGCATTCCGAAAACATGCACAACTGAAAATTGACGGTTTTTGAAACATGAAGTTGTTGAAAGGACTGAGCGACATGTCATTTTACAAATTTATAAGAAAATTGTCGAATATGGCATTTCTAAAATAAATATGTTTTACATTTCGACATATTAACATAGATGAAGAAGAATATGAATGTCTGGATATTAACGGGTCATAAGCCCTGTAAAAACCTTGATTTTCATATTCTTCTTCATTTATGTTTAAATGTAAGAATAACTCCTAAGTGGTGAAACCCAAATTTGTGAACAAGGATTTTGACAAACCTAAAAAATAAATATGATTAAAATGTAATTAAAATGTCTTTGTTTAAAAATCACTATAAAAGTTATATTAAAACAAAGTTACATTTTAATTATGAAATGGAAAATCGCAATGTTCATGCTTCAAATATAAATTATATCACTAAAAAAAATGTAGTGAATAAATGTATTTTGTTTAAGAAATGATTAATTTAAGGATGTCTCCCTTTAAAAAAATAAAACTGCATTAGTATCTTTTTTTAATAAATATTTTCATAAATTTGAAACAGACTGGTTATCTGAATAATATAATAAATTTCATGTGATAGAAACGCTTTCTAAGTTTTTACTATGGTTTACTTAATTCTTGATAATAAAACAAATTTTATTCATTATTCCAACCAATTAAACCAATTAGTGATGCGTATCAATCGAATCAAATCTAATTATCATACTGCCTTAGGAGATGCATAAATTACGCCGGCTTATGTTACGTACACACTTTTATGTAACTGACATATGTTTTCCTAGGAATGCTGCAATTATATTCAACAAAAAATCTTTATTGTGTGGTGGTGCCTCATGTTTTCATTTAGTATAATAATGGTTGAAGTAAAAAAGCTTTTTGAAATAATGAATAAGAATGCTTTGATAGTTAAATATTTTTCTTTATAAAAAAAAGTATTTTTAATCGATCCCAATGGATTTCCAGTTATATCTTTTTATGGCTATTTAGTATTTAAACTTTGGGAAATTGTCATTATCCTCATCAATCAGAATTTCCAATTTAAATTTAAATTTTCAAAAATCAATCACCTAACGAAAATGGTCTCTGAAAAAATGGAATTTATTTTCGTTTCTTTATTTTCTTTCACAATTGACAGAATAAATAAAAAATATATTTATATTGTTTTTGTTATAATTATTATAAATTTATTTTTCCCGACTTGTAAAAACAAATATCAACATAATGAAATCAACACATTGAAATGTAAATATCATCATATATTTTTTCTATTTTGTAAATGAGGTTTTTATGTATTATTTTTAACATCTCAAGATAGATGAAGAAGACTATGGAAGTCTGGGCATCAACGGGGCTTACGATCGCCATAAGCTGGTTTAACCAGCCTATGACGGTCGTAAGCCCCGTTAATGCCCAGACTAACATATTCTTCTTCATCTTTGTTGTGATGTAAAAAAATATTTGAAAAATAACTCCTATAGTTGGAGATAATCCAGATTTATTAACAAGTATTTGGACATACTCAAAATGCAGTAAGTATATTTATTTATTTATTTATTAGCGAGAGATGTTATTAGATAAACATATTAGTGCAGTTTAGAAATCATTATTGCAAATATCACTTATTGCTATATTAAGTTTTTAAAGAGATTAAGTATTTGGTCATACGTTAATTGCGTACAAGAGCAATAATATTTTTTTTATGTGGTCATTGGTGATTAAATTAATATTGCATGATTTTTAAATGATTATTACAGATTACATATTGATGGCTAAAAAAATAAAGAACGAAACGCTCCGCTGCGGACAGATACATTATGAAAAAAAATATTATCATATTTTATTCATCCAAACCAAAAAAATGTCAGTAACTAAAATTATGTAACATAATCACATTAAGAAATTATTTTACATTTATTTTATTTTAATAGGTTTCATTAATTGATTCGGCAGTCACTTTGTGGTAATATATATTCATTTTTAATTCAATGCATTCCGCATCATCAATGCATGAAAACAATTATCACAATAGATGTTAAGAAATAATGGTATTCACCAAGTATAACTTAGAATAATAATGGTTTAATTAACTGAAAACTCTAAAAACATTTTTTGCACCAAGGATGCATTTTTTTTATTAAGGGATCTTTAATATCAATATATTTTATAAGTGACCCCTATTTACGTCGTTTCGAAATAATGCTGTTTCAAAAGCAAGGTTCAGTGAATCACCTAGGAACCGAAAAATGCAATATTTTACGAAGTCAACTTCCAATCAGTTTATGCCGTCTCGATCGTGTGTAAGGTGTGCGCATTCCCAATAAGTTTATATTTGTATGTAGTATTTTTTTGTCGTTTGAAACGCATCAGTTTTTTTATGTGAACACTGCCTACGAATATTTCAGACATTCTTGCGAGGAAGTGTGTCATTTTGTTGTACCATTTATAAATGTGGAAAATATACCCCGCTTAGCGCTGATTCGTTTAGCAACGTTTTTCTGGCACAGATTACCCACGCTGAGCGGGGTATTACTGCACTTATCAGTAGACTGTATATCACGCGCAACACAGAGGTAAATTAAAAGATAGCGTAGAATAAATGACATATTTCCTAAGGCTCAGAACACGATGTTACTCAATTATGAAATTAATCATCTTCTTTGCCCTAAAACCTTTATAGTCGTGCTTGGGTTTTGCAATATTCGCGGAAACGTTTACTTTACTCGTAATGTTTAAGTAAAACAATAGCAAATGTTGACAAACTATGTCTATATAAATACTCAGTGTATTTTTTTGGGTATAAAATATTCTAATTTATTTATTTTTAAATATAAATAAATTAGAATAGGGTGTAAAATATTTTAATTTATTTATGAAGCAGAAGCAGAAGCAGAAGAAGCAGAGGAAGACCGAGAAAAACATGGCACGATCAGGTATGCCACATACTTGAAAGTGGTCAGGTTAGGAGACGTAACAATCGGC
Organism: Brachycentrus maculatus; assembly: GCF_059751285.1. Lineage (NCBI taxonomy): Eukaryota > Metazoa > Arthropoda > Insecta > Trichoptera > Brachycentridae > Brachycentrus > Brachycentrus maculatus. The sequence goes on along the minus strand of NW_028281064.1, from coordinate 1,398,812 downwards.
GGGTATGTATGAGGAGATGCATGAACGTGGAAGTGGCGAAGAATGTTTGCAAGGACAGAGTGGTGTGGCGCTCTATTCTCTCTGCCTACCCCTGCGGAGAAGCAGCGTGATGGTTAGTTAGTTAGTTATTTCACAACTTTCAACTCTCAATAATGAGGAATAAGACCGAGAAACAGATAATAATATTTTATATTTTGTATATTGAAAGCATTGATAACTTTGTTGTATGGTAATAAAACACTGTCCTTACCATCCATTGTTTACTTTGTGTAATACCACTTTTTTAAAATACTTATTTGAGACTATCGGTTTCGGAAAATTATTCCATCATCGGGTAATTAAAATTAAAATAAAATTATTACGATTTGACATTTGTATAAAAAAATAATTGAAATAGAGAAAGACGACAAATGGATGGCAGGGAGAGTGTTTTAATAATATTTTATTATATTTGGGAATTTTACACAATGGTTAAATAAATCAAGTCATAAAATGAGTTACACAAAGTATTTGTACTATTCCAGTTACAGCATTCCACAATTGTAAATTTGAGAATATACCTGGAATAAAGACGGAAGGGAGGAAATATGTCTTAGTGTGTGGATGAGTTTTGAAATATATTTTTATCTAATATGTGTTAATGCCTATCATAGAAAAATGCATTTAATTCTTAACAAAAAAATCCAAGTTTACTGACCGAAATTAACAACAATAATTTGTGTGTGTCCTAATCCTTGCTCACAAATGTGACAAACATTTCGCTCACTCCTTTCAAGAACGACATAAATCAAAAATCGTCAATTTTCAGTTGTGCATGTTTTCGGAATGCCCAGAAAATGCACTATATCCCAGCAAAAGAGGCATATTTTTAACTTAATATTTACCCGCTACAGGGCAGAAAGTAATGTTTTTGCATTTTGAAGAAAAGGTATTGTTAAATTATTTTTTTAAATATACTAAATATTTTTCAAAAAGAGAAAAAACCTTCAGGTTTTACCTAAAAATATCTGTTGCACAGTAAAAAGTTCAACAAGTGGCTTGATATATAGTTTTAATACATTGTAATATATTTTTTAACTTTAAAAACGTTCTCCGGAAAAATTGAGTTTTTTTTATGACGTTCTTGAAAGGAGTGAGCAATTTGTGAACAATAATTTTGAAATCCCAAAAAATGTAGGGAATAAGATAACTGTGAAATTAAAAACTTCATTTTAAAATTCTAAATAGTATTTTTAGCCGTTTTTCCAGTTTGTATGCCCTATCTATAAATAATAACAACGCTTTGATACTCGTGATCGATACCAAACTAAAAAAGTTCACTTAAATAATAATAAAATAAAAATAAAACATAATTAAAAATAGTATCAACTCAAGTTTTAGGAAAAAGCTCTACCTAAAACATTTAATCGAATTATTTTACATGCACTCAATTTGTTTAGAAAATTAATAAAATCTCTACTCAATAAATTAATAAAATGGCTACCAGCATTGGAAGTAGAGATTTTTACCCAAGATATATTGATACCCAGGATTTTTTTAAAGCTCGGAAAAGATTTACGATATTGAATTTTAAAGGTCAGAAAGCAAGTCAATCAAACGTGTTTAGAGATTGCATATTTATTGAATTTGATTTCAAACAATATTTGCTATCATATTATATGGGTAGACATTGCAAACATTGCGGGTCACTTTTAACAACTTTGGTATTTGATTTAATATTTAGGGCAACATAATTTCCTATGACTGAAATCATATGGTTCATTGGTATTTTTTCTTGTTATATCTTTTTTTTATTTTATCTATATAAATAAAAATGTCATTTATATACATACATTGATTCAAACATGGTATTTTTTTTAAACATTTTTAAGGAAATGGCATAGCCATCTGTTGAATCTAACAGCGACACACGCGATTCTAAACGTGACTTATAGCGGAGAGCGTGCTTCTTGACAGCTAGCTACAATGTTTAAATATTTCTTAAGCATTTTCAGCCACAGAAATACGTAAAGCTGCAGCAATTTTTTTAGATTATTAATAATATTTTTATATCACACAGTTTTTTGCAATTAATTTTCAATTTTACAAAACAAGACCCACTTTAGTGTTTCACAAATTTTTTTTCCAACGGCAAAAGTTAAATCAAGTTTTTAACTGAAATTTTAAGACTATTTACAATTTTATTATTCATTTATTTTTTGACAGCTGTTTTATCACCATTACACCGCTTTTAAAACAAAAATGCCCTTACAAGGTGAAATACTTACTTAAATTTAAAAAATATATATTAATTCCATTTATGTTAGAAAATAACAGCTGATGATTTTCTACAAAGCACGTAGTAATTAAGCAAACAGTATTAAATGACAACAAAGTTTATTTATTTACTATAAGTTTACTTGGACAGAATTTTTCCATTCATTCACGTCTGAAAATTAAACAGGATTACGAAAGATTGACAGCCTCGTATTTTGGTCATTACGATTCAAGTAGTTGCAAGGTTGCATTAATATTCAGTTGGGAAATACAATTGAAAATGTACTAACATTGAATCAAAGAGGACTCTCAACCGTCAATCAAGTCCTCACATTATACATATGTAACATTATATTACAAAGTGTTTTATGTTTTCAATGGCATTTCTTGTTGGACCTGCATTTTACATAATAAAATAAGAACTTGCAGAGCTTTTTGCTTTTTTATTGTAAGTAAGTAAATAGCTTTTTTCAAATATGTTGTTTTATTATAAATCATTATATTTTTTGTATTTCTGTGCACATGAGCGGAATTCCACTAACAATAATTAAATTACAAAACTACCACACATTTGAAATGCATTGTCTAGTAGGCGTTTGTCGTTAAATATGGTAAATTGGCCACTTTTACGACTTTTCGGACATTGCCGAATTAGCTGATTTTGCCAATTAGTCGATAGTCAGTGACTAGTACCAGTTTACTTGAGATAACATTTAAATAAGAAAATAAAGATCGATAAACCATAACTTTTCCTTACTCTCTCTCTTTCTTTAAATTTTATATTTTAATACATTTATCTTTCATTTTTTATTCCAATTCTCATCCACCCCCAATGGTACATATGGCACCGTATCGTATCAAATCAGTTATCTTGATCGTTTATTGCATAAATACAAAGTGATGATTTCTGCAAAACAAATCCAGGGTAACATAAATTAATATAATAGTGAAAAATCACTCATGTTGACAATGATAACACCCTGGGAATCAATCCCAAGATCTTATACATGGTAGCCAAACACACTTACTATTACATTTCATGGACTAATCAATAACCTATTTTACAATTAAAATAATAATGATTCAATTAAAATTTAACGCATGTAATGCCCATAAGAATCATGAAATTTACAGAACAACGACAGTTTGAAGACACATCAACGTACCTAATATAGTTAGGTTTATTGATTATTTTCGTAACGTTAAAATAAAACAAAAAATAGAGCCACATGTAAAGTTTAATCGTTTGATCTAATATCCGTTCACGTGCTAACAAAGTATTTGACAGACAACAGAAAGTTAATTGAATATGATCCAACTGCAAACAGATTAAATAAACTGTTACATTATGTAATAAATTCAATAGTCCTATTTCAAGCAATGTAATTGATATTTTGGTGGTTGACACGTAATATACAGGGTGGGGCAGAACAATAGGGAATTAAGAAATGTCTTTAAAAGTACATAATAAATATTTCCTACATTCAAGTACATCAAGCCTGGTATTAAACTTCATGATTTTTTTTTAAATTTCTGGAAACACTAGACGATTGTAAACGACGTATTGAATAGGTCTTAAGGACTTGAGAAAAAAGTCCAGAGTTCTATTTAAGGTAATTTTCAGAACTTTTATTGTAGACAGTTAGTTTAATGTGATTTTAATATAAAATTTTGAGAAAAAAATTATTTGTGGTGTGATGTATATATATATATTTATATATATATATATATATATATATATATATATATATATATATATATATATATATATATATATATATATATATATATATATATATATATATATATATATATATATATATATATATATATATATATATATATATATTTAATATATATATATATATATATATATATATATATATATATATATATATATATATATATATATATATATATATATATATATATATATATTTACAAATATATAAATTTGGCATGATGTAGTGAGTCAAATACTTGAAAGCGGTCAGGACAGATGTCTGAATAAACGTCCGATATACATGGAGTGATGCTTGAATATGGAAGAGGCGAATAATGTTTGCAAAGACTGAGTGATGTGGCGTTCTATTTTTTTCGCCTACCCCTGCAGAGAAGTGGCGTGATGGTCAGTTTAGAAAAAATATCCATCAGAATATTTTTTCTGCATCCTCTTGTATCGTTAAGTTAAATATTAAATGCAAATTATTATCTACCTGCTTTTATGTGTGTACTATAAATAAAAATAAATAAATAAATCATTAATTGCAATCACACGATATTGCATATGTAGGGCCATAGATATTTTAAAAAAAACATAAATTAAAATTCCATATTCCATATTCGATAATTTCACGTATTTTTTTGTGGTATGTAAGTATTGTTTATAAAACGACTGGTCATAATATTTAGTAATAGCGTGATTAGAAATTGTTAAACGTAGGCTTAATAAAAACATTTAACTGCGTAATAATGTATGTACCTACTTGTTACCCAAAAGTATGTTAATCGCAGTTACTTCTTTTACGCAATGCCGGTTTTAGGTGAACAATTGTTTTGTTTGAGTGGCACTCGGCAAATTGCAGTGTTTACTTATTTTTTTCTTAGTTAAACAAAATATTAATTCATTGCATTTGCAAAAGGAAAATTTCACTTTAATGTGTAACGTCTTATATGAAAATATATATTATTTTAATTCATCAATATTCAATTAGATGTAATGTACGGCTTAAGTAAGAAGAGGGATTTATTTTCGGAATTTTTCTAACACACTCTTCCGAGCTTGAACTTTATCATATAAAAGATTTTTGGAATTACCGTACGTCCAAGTGACTCTGAAATCTAACTATGCATAAGCTTTCGGAAAATTATCCTTATTATGTTCCTACTCTTTCAGATAATGTTACTTTGATTAAATGTAATTCTGTAGTTAAAAATTCATGGCATAAATGAGATGTGTCGAATGTTTAATTTGTGTTGGCATAACCCTGTGAATAAAGAAATTATGGTATTGCATAGAAACAATTCTAGATTTACAATATTTTGAGTGTGTCCAAATACTTGTTCAAAGCTTAAATAATAAAAATGAAAATGGTATTTTCTGGCGTTTCTCATGTGTGTGATTATAATCCAGGATTCGGACCTCACATACTAATATAGAGTTTTTGCTTGATAAAAACTTCTTTTCATCTCACCAATAGATGTCTCTAGTGAAGTTTTAGTGATTCTAGAACAATGTTTCAAAATTGGTTCATATATATAGATTTTGAGTTGTGTGGTCGTCAATAATGGGTGAAATTGGTGAATGTTATATTGGTGGATGTAAAGTGATCACTTAATCCAGCCTATGATGGTCGTCAGCCCCGTAAATGCCCAGACTTCCATATTCTTCTTCATCTTTGATGAGATGTCAAAAATGATAATTCTAGATTCTTTATAGTTCTTTTTATCGTCAAATTTTATGTTTATATATGTGTGTGTGTGTGTGTGTGTGAGTGTGTGTGTGTGTGTGTGTAATAATAGTATGTGTATAAATGATACGTCAAATTAATTGAAGTTATCATTGGTCAAACGGTAGATATAAGATTTTTTATTGTTCTGTCATTAATGATTTATTGCTAAGCTTCTTGATTTGCTTAGAAAGTATTGGAGTCTCCTTCCTGTTGTTTAACAGTAGTTACATAATACAAATAAAATAAAATTGCCGGCACAACAAAAATTGATTCGTCACAGTTAATAAATGTTAGTCGGATTATATTGATGTATGTATAAGAGTAGGCACGAAAAATTTGATGGATTGATTGGTATCCATTTGACACCACGTTCAAATTGTGTTAAAAGGTCGTGACTCAAAGTTATTATCATTTGATATATCTTCACATTTCCTCATGTAATTATTGTATAAAAAAAAAATTGTATCTTAACTAAGTCTGCATCATTAGTGTAATGGTTAGATCGATTTGTTACCGCGCTTGAGGCCCCGAGATCAATTTCCAGGGGGTGGGTTACAATAAATATGAGTGACTTCAATCTAATATTTATTAAGTATTACCCTGGACCGGTGCTTGAAACGTAAGATTGGTGACCTTGCCTTCATGTTAGTAATAATTAAGATAACACTGGGTCAATAAGATGCAATGCCCTTTGCACCATAGGGTGCGAATAAGAGTAAGAAGAAGATATTTATTTTAACTTGTGTCTAGTAGAAAAAATAAAATAAAAAAATCCAACGCATTATTAACACATTTAAAAAAAATACGGTAACCAAGAGACTTTGGGCGTTTGTCCGGATTCACACGAAATTTTACCGTCCGGCACGTCAGTTAGCGTTTTAAAACGATGATTGGCTTGGATTGGCTTGTGCTTTTGTTCATATTTCTTCGAATCGTGAACACGTTGCGCGTAAATTCGATAACGCTAAACGGTAATATTCCGGGTAGTGGACAAGCGCCCTTTGGGTGATTATTTAAAAAACACTGGATTTTACTAGAAAAACGTAAGGTATTTTTTCATGTAAACTGAGGCCTAAGCGAATTTTGTAGAATTAAGGTAAATGTATAATACTAATAATTTTAAGTAAAACATTCAAATATTTACATATAATTTTCAACAAACATTGTATCCTTAAAGATTGCAGTTTACAATTCATTGATCTTTAAGTATTTCAGATCGATTTAGTCCCCATAACATTTTTAACATAGAAATTCATGAAATGGGAAATATAATTTTATTTATATTTATATATAATATTTACAATGAAAATAACGTTATTTTAATCAATAAAATATAAAGAAGGACCTTCAACTTGAGAACGAGGAGAGCTGACCCTAACAGACTACAAAGACGATAAGTTGAGATGGAGCTAAGAAGAAGAATGAATGTAACGTTTCATTCATATAACGTAGAAAGCATATTTTACTTATTATATAAGAAGAAAAATAATACGCACCTATTCGTATGCCTTTGTATAATACTCGTACACTGTAAATTGACACTTGCCTACGATTACACCTATTTTACGTATAATATACTTCATGTTTGCGTTTCTATCCGCTCATGTAATCCGAGAATTAAAGTCGGATCAATAAAAAAACATAAACAGTATTAATACGAGATTCCTTGTTCACGAAGAAGAAAGTGAGAGTGGTCCAGTAGACGGATAAGGCAAAAATTCCGGTTTGGCAGTGCGTCATTTTGTTATAAATACGTCACATGTGCCATGCTCGTATAATCACATGTGAATGAATTCGGTGTCCGCTTTTTATGTTTACGTAATACGCCGTTAGACGATTAAATGCATAACAATTCACTCAAGCATACCTGTATTTTTATACACACGTTGTTAGGAGTCAACAGTCGACTGATCTGTGGCGTTATCTGGTCGTTCATAACAAATCTTAAATCTCGGTGAATATCATTATCTCTAATAGTGGTATTTACAAAGCAAATTTTAAATTAAATATCGATAAATATTAAAACAAAGTGACTGCTGAACCAATTGAAGAAATATTTTAAAAATATTCCTATTAAATATACACTAAATCCAATTTACGGAGAAATAAAAATGGTTGCGCGTAAAATATATATTTTGAATCAAAATTTTAATTGAAATTAATACCAAACAATCGATGAAATCTGAAAACGTAAATGGAATGAGCTGAAGCTGTAAAACGCCATGTCGTCTAAGTATTTTTTTTTATTTATTTATATATTATATTTATCTGAAGTCGGAAAAGCATCTAACGCTTTTTTTTATAGAAAAGAAAAAACTAATTTACTAATTAACCAATACGCCGCTTCTCCGCAGGGGTAGACAGAGAAAATAAAACCCCACAGCATTCTGTCTTTGAAAATAATCTTTACCTCTTTCACATTCATCCATCTCCTCATACATACCCGCCGATTATTTGACTCTTCAAGCATTTGAAATACTTGATCACACCAGTTTTCCTCGGTGTTCTCCTGTTTGCAATCACATTCGCTTTATGAATTTGACCAATGTCCCTTCTTCAATCATTCGAATCACATGCCCAAACCATCTTAACACACCTTAACACACCTTTCTTTATTTTATCAATAGTGCTTATATCAGTTTTGCAATCTTCCGTTATATCACCATTAGAACATCTATCGTACTTTGTTTTGCCACACATTCATCTAAAAGATCGCATTACGACGGCATTCAGTCTACTTTCATCCTTCTTTTCTCAACTCCATTCTTTACTTCTACAATGTAAGCAAAGATGCAGCTTAATGATTAACCTGGATTATGCAATTTGAATGCATTTTACTTTCAAAAGTGACATTATTTTTAATACAGTTTTGTATATACTATTATTTCTCATTCATTTTGTGAGGTCAGATGTCAATTATGAAAAAGATACTAAGTCACTTTAAATAATTAAGCAACTATTATATATATAACAACAAAAAAGTTTCAATTTTATGATTCTTAATTTTAAATAATTATGCAACTATTATATATATATATAACAACAAAAAAGTTTCAATTTTATGATTCTTAATTTTGTTATCGATCTTACACAATTCTGTCAATTTTGTCATATCTTAATACATTATTAAAAAAGAAAGCCATTAGATATGTGGACAGGTAATAAAAACACAGGTCATCAGTTCAAAACTATATAATATTATGTAATTTTATTTTATTTCAGGAAAGTTAATATCTTTCTATAAATTTAAATGATATAACGGTTGGCTTTTTGAATACATACTAATTAATTATACACATTTTTTATTGGTTCCTGAAATTAATTTATTCTTTTGTGATGATAAAACTATTTGATAAACAGTATTATTAAGAATATTTGCAAATCGGTCGATAACCTAATGATGTCCGTAATATTATAATCTCATTTAAAAGATTATATTATACAATACTTTCACTCATCAACGATAACTACCTACATTCATTTCCTATATTAAAATAAAAATAAAGAATAAACAAGATAGAAAGAGTCTATCCGGATCACTTTTTTACTAACCTCTATGTAATAAGATATTAATAAAAAAGTTTTAACCTGCTGAGTGATTTTTTTTGTAAGAATTTTTAATTTTTAACTAGATTGTTGTATCTTTTAGATTGAATATCAACATTTTAAACATATTACGTTTATTTTTTGACATCTCATTAAAGATGAAGAAGAATATGGAAGTCTGGGCATTTATGGGGCTGATGACCGTTATATGCTGGTTTAAGTGATCACTTTACACACCTGTAACATTCACCAATTCTACCCATTATTGACATCCACACTACTCAAATTCTTGGTTCTCAAGTTCAAATACTCAAGTTCTATATATATGAACCAATTTTGAACATTATTCTTGAATCACTAGAACATCACTAGAGACATCTATTGGTGAGATGAAAAGAAGCTTTTTATAGAGCAGAAACTCTTTTATTAGTATGTGAGGTCCGAATCCTGGATTATAATCACACAAATGAGAAATGCCACAAAATATCATTTTCATTTTTATTATTTAAGCTTAAATGGTAAATTGACCAGATAATTTATTTACAAAATTTTGAGTGTGAACAAGTATTTGGACACACTCAAAATGTTATAATTTATTGTTTTTAATAAAAAAAAATTAAATTGAACTCTTATATTGAATTTCAACATTTAAAACATATAACGTTTACGCATACGTTTTATAAAAAATAAGAATAAAAACATTAAAACATAAAAATACAAAAACATAAAAACAAGAACAATATCTTGAATTATTATTATGGGTATATTTAATTCCGCCTGCATCGTGTAATGGTTAGCGCATTTAGCTAATGTACTGAAGACCCCAGATTTGATGCCTAGTAAGGTTCAAAATAATTGAATGTGATTTTTTACTGCAATATTTATTTGATATTATGATATCTGAAGCAAAAAACTATTAACCTTGCCCTCGTGTTAGTAACGATCAAGAAAACACTGCTTCAATGCGTTGCAGTGTCCTATGCATAATTAAGTACTAATAGGCGTAAGAAAAAGAGTAAATTGAAATCAATTAGTAATTATAATATGCAGGTATTTTCGATCTTTGGTATTTATCATTGAATTAATTATTAATAAAAATATTGCGTAGTCAAAATTAAGACGCGCTATTTAAGAATCAAATAAAGAAACAACTTATTAGTGAAATACTTGGACTTGCCAATGCTAAATACTCATTCAAATAACATACCTATGTAATGTGTATTTATCTATAATTAAGATACTGATTTACATGTTTGAATTCAATTTTATTGTGTATTTCGAAAATGCGACAATTCACCAACTCCTATTTCACAGGAAGGGATTTTTTTTAAAATATATATATATATATATTTAATTTTTTATTCATTTATTCATACATTTTGAAAAAAGAATCTAACTGAATTTGTTGTAATGTTCTCAGATTATTTAAGAAATGTATTTTTTTACACATTCATTAATTCATTACAATATATGTGTTTATACGATAATAAATGAGATTTTTTAACATGTATGTCAAACATTTAAAACGTCTAATAATAATGAATAATACATTTTTGCCACTTATTATTTTATAGTTTTTATTATTTCGACAAGTCTCGGAATCTACTGGTTTGAATATGAAATAATTATAAAAAGCATAATACTCAACTGTTAAAAAAATATTTTATTTATAATTTTTCGAACAAAATGTGACTTGTTATGTTTTTAAAATACAGTATTTAATAGAGCCTCTTGTTAAAATATGATTAGTCATGATGTTTGGATAGTATTTATTTAATACATACAAGTAGTAGAATATACATACATGAATGTATGAATATTGTTGAGGGTTATTTTAAAGTTTGGGAATATTGTATGGCATATTTCTCCATAGCTCTTTGATAAATAAAACGAATTAAAAAAATAATAATCATCTAAAAAACAGTCATCTAGAACCAAAAATTCTTTTTTTTTTAAATTTAAATAGTTATTTTATTTATTCTCTTTTATTAAAAATTCGTTAATTGGGTATTATAAATGTACATTAAAAAGACATTCAAGAAAATGAATATGCGCGATGTGCGTGTCATTATGTCTTTAAAATGCTTAGAAAAGGTGAACAAAAAGAGGATATAAACGTACGTAGGTGATATTTTGTATTGTATTCTGACATATCATAGAATTATAGTAATTTCAATGTGGGACTGGAGTTTCTCAAAGTTTCCAGTAAAATATAAATGCTTAAAAAAAGTTTTTTTTTTTTAATATTTTCAACTTATTACATACATAAGTGCCACATGTACATACTCGTTTAATATTCCCGATGTGTAATAGTTTATTTTATTTATTTATTTAACAAATTACATTACTCATTTTAGGATTAAGGTTAAGAAGACTGAAACATAAAATAAGAAAGTAAAAAAGACAAAAAATAAACACAACTAACACAGGTTACAAGTTATCTTCCTGTAATGAAATCAACAGTTATGTTTTTTTTTATTTAAAAGTAACTCACATACTAACAAAAGAGTTTCTGCTCAGTAAAAATCTTCTTTTCATCTCACCAATAGATATCTCTAGTGAAGTTCTAGTAATTCAAGAACAGTGTTTCGATATTGGTTCATACATATAAATATTGAATTTCCAAGAATTTAGTAGTGTGGTTGTAAATAATGGGTAAAATTGGTGAATGTTACACGCGTGTAAAGTGATCACTTAAACCACCTATGACGGTCGTCAGCCCCGTAAATGCCCAGACTTCTATATTTTTCTTCATCGTTGATGGGATGTCAAAAAAATATGTTTAACTCCTAACTAAAATGCGCTATTTTATAAAATATCAAAATGTTTTTTTGGTAGATGATTTTATTGTTAAAATCTTCAAATTTTAAACAAAGCAGATTTTACGTATTCACTCCTAATACTTACATGCTAAAATCGATTTATTAAAATGATGGTTGATTTTACAGTCTTCCTCATCTTTGATAAGATGTCAAAAAATAATATTTATACAATGTTGAACAGAATGCAATGGAGTTTTCCTCAGTTCCTACTTATTTTAACTGTTTAACGCTGGAGATCATTAAAGGTTATTTAATTCCAATTTTGACAGATGAACGCAATCACAGCGATTTCACTGAAATTAACAATATTTATAAATTGTGTGCAATGCTGTCATTTCGTATTGTATCTTGAGGTTAATTCATAGTTGCGTTATTTCCATATCTAATTAAAAATTAATCGACCTCTTTACGTCAATCCGTTGAACAAACATTTCGTAGGCACATAATAGCTCAATCAAACACTTTTTTTTTAATTTACGGTCATCAATTAACTCTGTATACAAAAAATTTAAGCCTGATCATTTGTCAATTTCACTTGCAATTAATGATTCGCGGCAGAATAAAAATGTTTTTACAATTTATATAATTATTCGAATAACGTTTATGTTTGAGGATCTTTGATATATGTACGAAAAGGTGCTACGGAGCCATGGTTCTCAAACAATGGTGCCTACAATTACTCATGGACTTCATTTTTGTTGAGAAATTCCACGAGTCAAGGTTCTTGTTTCCGTAGGTAGTGTACGTGCATTGTTATTTTGCCTTGCGTGTCTAATAATCTTCTGACAATTTAAATATTGTCAAACGATGCTTTTATATACTTTTACTATATTTGTTAAATTACTATTTTACAAAGTTTCAATGCAATTTAATCAGAAAATTCCTTCCGCTTTGCAAAAAAATTATTTAATTTTATTTATTTATTTATTTTTTATATGGGATTGTTAATTTTATGTTATGTTATTTTCCTTTTTGCATACCCTTGTTATACCGTAGAACGAGGCTACTTGAACTTTGATGTGTTACTTGAGCCCAGTACAAAAAAAAATTAATATGTATTTGGTCTACAATAATGAAAGTATCGACATGATTCATTGTTTCCCTGACAGGTGACACATATTGTCACGATACTTCGATCGATACCACCATCTAAATATTTTTTGTACTGGGCTCAAGTAACACATCAAAGTTCAAGTAGCCCCGTTCTACGGTACTGCAATCATTGCGATAAAATAAAAATAAAACAATTTCATAGTTTTTTCCACTTTTATTCGGTTTATGTTTTGTACTGACATTTCCTGGTGGAACCGCATTTTTCAAAAACTAAAACAGCATTATAAATAAAAACACTAATAAAAGTGGAAAAAACTCTATGGTTTTTATTTTATTATATAGAATGCAGTTCCACCAAGAAATGTCAGTCCAAAACTAAATCATTTTTATATGGTACATATTTGATTTAAAAAACATCATATCCCTGTTTCCTGATTTAAGGTCAATCATCAAACGTCAATCTGGATGATTCAGTATGCATTCGAATTCGCATGAAGGCGGTTGTGTCTCTGCGGAAAAAAAACACATCTTGAAATTTGACTTTTTTAAAGATTATGTTTAGAAAAACAATCTAAATATTTTTTTAATGTTTTTTACTGCAATTTCTTGGTGGAACTGCATTTCATAGAATAAAATAACAACTGTGTAATTTTATTCTAAATATACATAAATCGTAGTCGTACAGGAGAAAGTGACCAACTAACAAAACGTAAAACGTTCAGGAGGGCCATTTAAGTCACTTTTGCTTCGCAAGAAAATAAACATCAACGCAGTTTGTAATTTTTAACAAGTTAATATATTATACTTCCAAGTTTAAAATCCTTTGGGATTTTTTCAGGGCAATATTAAGCTAGTAAGATATCAAGTAGTCAATAATCACGTTTTTGTAAAAAATGCACTTGGACACTTTCTCCTATATGACTATTTCGAAGAAAATATATTTCGAATTATATATTTCGAAGAAAAGTATATTTTTTCAATATTATTTCAATTTTAAGCAAAATTCCAATTACGTCAAATACAACCTGGGTTTAAAGAAAGTTAATATGCAGTTTATCGTATTGGGCCTTAAATGGGTTTCCATTTTAATATATTTAAAAAGATCAAATATTTAAAATAAATATATTGAAATATCGAATTTCGAAGAGGTGACGATGTCAACTTTCAATTTTGGTATCATTTCCGGTTCCTATCTACCGCACCTTTATAACAGGCTTGTCGATGTATAGTACCTACACCAATCACTGAGATCTCAATATGTTTTTTTTTCTGGTTGGTCAACCAGCGTTAATCAATTAGTATTATGAATTTAAATAAGCTTATCGCTCTCCCGACACCTGTTAGGAAAGCTTTATCAATTTTTGACATTTGGTTATATTGCGGAAGCGATTTGAATGAATATTTCATCAGGTCTTTTATTATGCTATGCTTCTGATAGAACTAATCATTACACTGATCGACGGCTGAAATCTTTCCTCCTTAAATATAGTCGGTTATTACAAATGTGGATATGAAATATGATTATTATCGATGGAAGTAAGTTATCTAAAAAATTCAAATATATCGTTAACTTCCGTATGCAATCCCAGACCAGAACGAGTGCAATGTATTTAAATAATTAAAATCGATTTAATAAAATAAAGTAATCATTTTAGTACATTTTTAGTGTGCCTTAATACTTGTTTGGTACAAATCTGGATTATCGACACATAGGAGATTTAAAAAAAAATATTTTTGACATCTTAACATATACAGATAAAGAATAGTATGGAGATCTGAGCATTTACAGGGCTTAAGACATGCAATAGGCTAGTTAAGTTATTACTTTACACACGTGTAACATTTACACAACATTTCTTTCTACCATTGATAACCACATTACTCTTTTTTTTGAACTCCTAGATATATTGATCAATATTGTTACCCTGTACTTCATTTATAATTTATATCTAGGAGCTTTACAAAAAAAATAGTAGTTTGGTTGTCAATCATGGGTAGAATTAGTGAACGTTACACGTATATTAAGTGATCACTTAACCAGCCTACGATAGGTCGTAAGCCCTGTAAATGCCTACGTTCTTCTTTATCGATTTGAGATGTCAAAAAGTGTTTCATTTTCAGTTACCCAAAGGGGATGATAATCGTTACTTTTTTTAGTTTATAATCATTTTCAGCGTAAGTTTTTGGATATCAAATTGTCTAATATATTATATTTATAGTTAGAAATAGGCAATAAATTACTAATTTTTTTACTGATTAAAATAATTTACTTTAAATGATGAAAAAATTTTTTTAATACCTGCTTATGTATTTTTATTTTTTAAATGTGTTTTTTATAATGAATTGTCCATGTCTATAAGAGATGACCCACATCTCCAAACGAATAAACCAAACCATAGAAACTCCTTAGTGATTTCTTTAAAGTGTACATATAAGGAAACGAAAGCTTTTTTGAAACGTGTGATCATGTACATAAAATGCCATATTGGGATTTCTCGATTCTCATTCACTGTCAAAATATACTATTTTCATGAAGAAAAGAGATTGTACTCTGAAAAAATATGTATAAGTAAGTCATACAAACAGTATTCTTCATTAAATGCGAAATATGTATTTACAGTGGAACCTCTCAAAACAAGTAATTCACACAAACAGCAAAAAAATTGCTCCCTTAACGAGCGACATTTCGCAAAGAACAAAGAAAAGGCAAGTCCCCTTTTCACGACATTCACTTGTGAGCCGGGACTTCCGCGCCGGCCAAAACAATTTTTTTCTTTAATTGATTCGGCAGTCACTTTCTGGTAAAATCTATCCATTTTTTATTAAAGTTTTACCTAGTAAATACCGCTATTTCTTAAAATCTACTGTGACACGTGTTTCGATGCATTCCGCATAATTTTTGAACACCGTATTTGAAAATGTTGCGGAATGCATCGAAACACGTGTCACAGTAGATTTTGAGAAATAGTGGTATTTACTATGTAAAACTTGAATTAATTTTTTTTCACTTTACGAGTAAGATTCTGGAACGAATTATGCTCGTTATGAGAGGTTTCACTGTAAATGGTTGTAATTAGTCACGCGTTCACGACATATATGTTAAAAAGACGCGTTAACAAGAACTCATTTTCACCGTTCATTTTTCACTGTGAATGATGAACAAAAAACTCTTTTGTTTTTAATTTATTTACTAAGAAATAGGTCACTTTCCTTCAAGGCTATCTCTATATTATTCATTCAAATTAAAAATTTTAACGTAAGGTGTAATATAATAACAGAGACGATGCACAAACTACATATTTGCATAGCCTGCATTTTTATGGCGACCTTTATCCATATGTAATCAGCTTTGTATTAATTAAATTAGTTTTTATGCCACTCAGATGCAGTACAATGCACTTTGCAAACTGGGTAAATATGCTAAGTACTTTTAATGTACATCGTTAAAGTAGATCAATGCATATCTTAATGACTTGCAATTTTAATTAACAAATAAATTGGTTCGTCTTTTCATTTATACCATAAGGAAGTCCTGTTTTATTCAAATGTATTTTTAAGTGAGGTTGGATCGTAAAATCATACGAATAAAATAAAAAACATTCCGGAAAAACATATAAAAAATTGTAAGTTTTAATTATTTTTGCTAGTTGCATCACAGTTTACTCTTTTTTATTTATTTTTTCAATGTTTATCTGAAAACACATTTTATAATATTAAATATTAATTATTTATATTAAACTGTTTTTTGTGATTTTAAACCATAAAAAAATATATACATTATATACTAACCACTGCTGACAATTCGTGGGCAGTTCTCCTCTGAATTTCGGGAAGCGGACCTGACTTGGGAGGATGCAAAGGGAGCTGATGGCCGACAATAAAGCCTGGAGACAGTTTGTGGACTCCATATGCTCCACATAGGGATGTGTTACGGATATGGTTAAAATAAATAAAACTGTCAATTATTTTTTTTTAATCATTATTGTCATGTTTCTTATTTTTACTATTTGTATTACTAGTTTTGTATAAAGTTAAATAAATAAAAACTAATTTCAAAATTTATTATATGTGAAATTGCATTTATTTTGACTATGGTTTTCAGGGCATCGATTACATACGGATGTTACGATTAGAAATACTAATGACAAGTTAACGTTACGGAAAAAAATATAAATCATTTGTTGTAATCCAATTGAAGTAGCGTAAATGTTAACTTCACTACGCAGTTATGAATAAAAAGTTAATTTCCGTATGTAATCGTTACCCTGTATAGCATAGATAACTTATATTTCATACACTTTTATTAGATTAGTAATTACATAACTCTGTTTTATTTATGTATTTAATATACTCGTTCAAACACAAACAAATTTTTAATGCCGGACCTAAGAATCGGAAGTGATCTCGTGATAAAAGCAGCTGTTACATTAATGTACTCGCGTTACGTCATGAAATAGTTTTTTTTGCGTGATCATATAAGAAACATTACTTGTGTAGCTCTATATTTATTTGCAATTTCACTTTTTGTGCATTTCGTAAGAAAGGAATACGTACATTATTCAATTAATTTAATTGAAGCGGCATTCACTTAACTGATTTTTTATTTTATTTTTGCAGTTCAAATTTATTTCTTGAATGCTTCTGCGGATACTTTGTTGCACATTTTATAAATTTTATAAGATAAAACTACAATTTAGTTTTTAACCACTTTTATTTTTGGTACTTTTTCAACCGGTTGCAACAGGCGCTATATCATCTTCATTTAAAGATATGATATGCATACATTAAAACAAAATTTACACAATATTAATAATTAAGTGAATTTAAGTACTTCAGGCAATAGCCCTATTTTAAATATTTTTCCTATTCCTAGAAATCAACGTCTCCATCCCCTCTCACTTCAAACCTCAATAATATCTTCTCCTTTTTAAGTTTAGTACAATAAGAATATTTCTCTGTTTTAAGTTTAGTACATATCCATCCCTAAAGATGACAAGGTGCTGGTAAAAAATGCTTGAAAAAACACCATAAATTAATTTGTTTAAAGATCAAGGTTGAGGTTATTTTAAAATGTTTATATTTATTGAATTACTATCTGCACACGACGGTATAGCTGTGTCTAGTTAAAAAAAGATGAAAGCACAAATTCGTAATATGTTTAGCTTAATAATGCTGTGAAACCATAAATAGTTATTTTAAATCTTTGGAACTACAATGCAACTGTCACGAAGCACGCTATAAGCCATGAGCAATACTGCTTGTATTGATGGTACGTTGAACTTATGGCTCTGCCATTAAGATAAAAAATCCTTTTTAAACAAAACATTTTTTACCTATCACAGGTAAAAAGGCTAGTCATCGTTCTGTCAAAATTTTAAAGCAAACGTTATATAACTTTAGTGTACCTAAGATTTTGAACAAACGAAAATTCATATTTTGAATCACATAAATTTATTCGTTCGTATTTTAAGACATTGAAATATGCATCATTTGAAATCATAAACAAGGACCACAATCTCCAAATGAATTCTGAATCTAAAATATAGAAAATATACTTATTAATAAAACAAAATGACTTTATTATGGCATTGAGAATACCTTATAAATATGTTCAGCATTTTGATAATTAAATGTGACTTTTTTATTTAATATCAAAGGTCAAAATAAAATTCAAAACATCACATACAAATATTTGTATCTAAATTTTTTTTTCAAAAATTGATTTTTAGGATTTCCAAACTTTAAATTTAAAAAAATTAATTCCTCAAAATGATTTCGTCTTATTAATGCATTATCAAACTACTAGACAATTTCCTAACAAGGAAAATACATTTTCACATATTTCCTTTTCATTTTATGATTCAAAAATATATAAACACAACTAAGTAGACACTTTAAATCAGTGTTTGATTTCAATCCTTAAATATTATTTATGGGGTTCTATAAATAAAACGCCAAACCAATAAGTAAAAAATCATTCAAAATCCTGACGATTTTCTTCTTTAATTTTACAATAGATAACTTATTTTAAGAATACTTTTATATCTCACCTATGCTTTATTTATCTTTATTACTGTGATATTATTTTCAATCGATATATTGGTAGGAATTCATTAAAGTGTGCAATATTTTGCAACATATTATAATGATAAAAATTCGATCTTACCGCTATCGTAACATGGTGTTATATTTTTATAACTTGCTGCCACTTGCGCTGCTAACTTTGAACTTAATAAATATCAAATGTAGTTAAAAACATAGCATTAATTTAATTCATTCATCTGGCATTATGTGGAATAATATAAAATAAAATGAGGTTTCGAAGCTAACCGGTAGATATTTAAGTTATAATAAAATATTTATAGTGATTTAAAAACAAAGTTACATTTTAATTATAAAATGGAAAATCACAAAGTTAGTGCCTCAAATATAAATTATACTTGAATATTTTATTGTTACGTCTGGTATTGGAAGCTACAGGTTTATCTACATCTACGGGTTTGAATATAAACTTTATGTATTCAATTTATATTCAAACCCGTAAATAGAAGCATCTGTTGCTTCCTAAACCAGTTGTTAAAATATAATACTAATATAAAATATATAACATATAATAATAATATAATAAGTTGTAAAAAACAAGTGTTTTATTTATGATTTAAGCATGTCTTTCCACAAAGTGAATGCCGAAATTATAAATAATTTTTTTTTTAAATAGTATTTTTTTGGTTTAATCGTGTTTCATATCACGATGAGACATTAAAAAAAAGAAACACAGTTGTATCTTATTATTTTTTGACATCTCATCAAAGATGAAGAAGAATATGGAAATCTGGGCATTTACGGGGCTGACGACCGTCATAGGCTGGTTTAAGTGATCACTTTACACACGTGTAACATTCACCAGTTGTACCTTCACAAATAAACTAAAAAGTGGCTTACACAAGCTATTTATTTTAATATTAAACCTGATGCTGTGAAGAAAAATATTAAAACCATCAGAAATTAAATCATCAGTGTCTCGAATATTTCGGCTTGTTCAACAGCGAGACGTGTTGTTAAGAATTTGTGGAGAAAGGATGAAAGGCAATAACAATTATGTTTAATTGCAGTGGAAACACTGTGATTACGGGAATGGTACGATAAAATAATTGACGGAGTGTAACCATCGTGAATGTTATTGTTTTGCGTTAAATACCTTCATTGTTAAAATAAATAACTTTGTATTGTTTGAATACTTATGGTATCTTTGCGATAGATAATATATGTTTACTTATATTGGACATGATAAAATATAAATAATTCAATAATTATGGCAAACTTAATAATGGAAAATAAAAACATGTTACATTTCATTTTTAATAGAAAATTTAATTAGTAAATACCACTTAGTAAAATTTTAATTAAAAATGGATAGGTTTGACCACAAAGTGACTGCCGAATCAATTAATGAAAAAATGTCACATTTCTTTGCGAATTATTTAGTTCACTTACTTAACAATATTTTTTAAGCATTAAGGGTTTAAAACCCGCTTTTTTTCCTTTTTTGTCGAAATTGTAATAAAACATAAATTTATGATTTTTCAAAATATTGTTACAGACTACTTTCTCTTCGCTAATATGTAGAAAAAAATAGTATAAAGTTTACAAAGATAAGGCAAAAGTATAGTATCCAACAATAGAATTGCATATAATAAATTAAACAGAATTTCTGATTACATATATTTGAAATATTAAAATCATTCACTGATTTTTAGGGTGAACTTAGTTGTATATTTTATATTTAAAAAATAAAATTCGTGACAATTGTTCGCCTTGTTAGAGTATTATCAAACTACTTTTTGCCAATTCCCTAACAAAGTGTCAGATTTTTACATTTGAAATATAAATTAAGTATATAGTTCTTCAAATTAAACGCCTAATCAATAAACACACTTACTGATTACATTTATATAATTATATTATATAAAATGTCATTTTATATAATTATATTATACAGTGATTACACTGTACAAATTGAACACATCACAAATTAAACATTCCACAAGTCCTGTAAACGCTCAACAGAGATTAGTAGTTTTCTAGGATTGTTTGAAATTCGTATGTACTAATTACTATTATTTATTTTGTTACAGATGCCAGACACATCAAACCAGCAGAAAGCCCAGCTCTTGACTTGGTAGCCGAAGCGGCAGGCTATGAAAGCGAAGAGCTTCTACCAGAACCTCAACACTTCGTCCACCAATCTCATCGCTTACCCGATACACCACTGCCATCTGCCGTCAGCGAGCCAACGCGAGATCACTCTACCGATCTATCGGATGACAGTCAAAACTTTTTCCCCTCGTTCACGAACCTTTTTCAGCCGAGACACCAACCACTCATATCTCGCCAGTCTTCGCTTTTCAACCAAGAGGGGGCGTACAGCCAACGTCCGAGCCCGCTGAGGCAGTTACTGAATTATCGAGCGCCATCTTTTGGATCTTTTAATAAAGGCACTGAGTACGTCAAGCCCGCTCCTTCGAAAGTCAGTAACACTAACAGCATTTTAGGATCTGGCAATTTCGGTGTTCTGTCAGGAGGAACGTTCTTCGGCGATAACAGCGACACCGATTCGGACTACAATGGAAACTTTAACAGTCCTTATGATGGAAATAACGGTCATGGAAGACCAGATTTTTACTTTGGAAATCCAGAATCTAGGCCGTACAACCACGAGCAGTTTGCCAATTTCAGAGATTTCGCCGACATAAACGCGCCGTCGAGTTCGGCTTATTCTAATTTCGTGGTTGTTTACGCAAACGAAAATGGAACACTCACAAAAATCGACGAAAATGAGCCTGCTCTAGCGCAAGTCACAAAAAGCAAACACGATTCTGAACCGAAGAACATCATCGAAAGGCTATCTCAATTAGAGGAGGAAAAGGGTCCATTAAAGGTCGAAGAAGTAATGAAAAAACTTAAGGTATCAAAATCAAAATTAAAGCTGGCTTTGATCAAGGACAAGAAATTCAGAAAGAATGTTAAGAAGGTGGCAGAAAGTGAAATTAAAGATTTATCAGATCCTCTCATAGCTCAAAGTTAATATATATTTACGTTGAAAAATGTGTGGACATTTTGATGAAGTACTTGCTTGCAAGTCAAATAGAGAAAATTGTGATCCTTATTAAATCCTACTGTCAATCGCAACACGGGAAACTAAAACTATTAATTCTTATGTCAATTTGTGAAATTCTATAATATGTAAACGCCTTATATTTTCATACTGTACAAATTCCTCAATTCTCGTATTTTACACTTGAAATATTTTATTAATCACAAATGAATAAATACGTCACGTGTTTTTACGTAAAATATCCAAAGCCTTAACTATTATTATGATAATTATTTTTACGTGATCAAAAACAATTGCGAATGTATTGACACAGTTTAAAACCTTTTTTCCCCGTTAAATTAAGATATTTTCCATTCACCGATATAATGAAAACTACAAATTAATGTAAAACCTTTTTATTTAATGTACATATCTTTGTCATGAATAATATTAAACAAAGTAGTAGAATTTTCGGTAAAAATATTATTATTTCATCGTTATTATTATTTTAAAATATGTATTTAAAAAGACGTCTTGTATAATTTTGACAAAAAATATTATCCATTGTCCATTTCCTTACATCTTAATTAATCGAAGCTAAATATTATGGGTTTCTCATCTAAGACAGGTTTTTTATATAAAAAAGGAAGATAGGTGTCTGAGCATTCCAGGACTTACGACCTACCATTTGACTGGCTTTATACACTTGTGTAACGCAGTATTGTGAGATTCCTTTCGTATTTTGGTAGAAAATTTTAGAGGTGTAGAATTTTGAGATCAGTTAAATAATTATGAAGTATATAGCTTTCTCTTATTGAACATAGTTGATATTCTTCCTGAGAATTCTTCCATTATATCTTACAAAAAATAACAGGTTTTTTTTCAGTTGAGAAATCTAAAATGTTTATCTTGGCGTATCATCTTCAGACAGAATAAATCATTTAAAAATGTGAAGAAAGGTAAATGAAATAAATTTCAATATTATTTCACATTATTGTAGTACTCGATTCAATTCAGGAATAAAAATACTCAAAATATGTAAAAAAAAATGTTGGAAACGATCAATTTTAAATAAGGTAGCAACAAAATTTAAAAAATAATCTTAATGGTTTTAAATTATCATAATATTAACTTTTGCTATTTTTCATCAAAGTATATGTAAATTTACGTTGATACCAACATACCTTTGTACTTTCTATGACTACATTATAATGTTTTCGTCAATAATACATATATAAGAAGTCATAAAATATTTTTATAAATATTTTTTTATACTCCGATTATACTCGTATAGTATAAGGTACGCACATATATCATAAATATTTTTTATTGTTTAATTTTTATACAATATTACAAAACATATCACGAATTTACATAATATATACGAATGTAAAAACCTTTGTACGTATATACTTAAACATAGGTTTAAAGTATTAAATCTTAACATAGATGAAGAAGAATGTAGAAGTATTGAAATTTACAAAGCCTACGACCTTTCATGGGCTGGTTTAAATTATTACTTTACACACTTGTAACATTCACTATTCCAGCCACGATTGACCACCTATTTTGCCAGTCTGTGATAGGTCTTAAGCTCTGTAGATACCCTGGCTTTCATGTTCTTCTTCATCCATGTTGTGATGTCAATTAGAGTTAATCTCTAAAACTACCTACTTTATTTCTTCAAAAATCATATTCATGTTTTGTGTTAGGTAATATAAAATAAAAGATATATGAGAAATGAAAGCAACGTATTGAAATTAAATTTAACAGCCTTACAGTATATGTAAAATTAAGAAAAACATTATTAAACTCAAAATTATTTTATGTTGATAATAGAACTTGCCAAAACTCTATGTGTAAAATTCAAAACTTATTTTTATTTAATGTTTTATTTAAAAATTGATAAATTTTACCACAAAGTGACTGCTGAATCAATCAATGAAATTCAAAACTTATGTACATACATGTATATCTTATAAGATATATGTTGAAAATTGTTTTTATATTTTTTTATGGGGTAAATATTTTGTAGTAAAATATGTTAATATTAAAAACTCACCTTCCACATCGTATGATTCTGTAAATCTGATTGGAATTCGTTCTCTTAATTAACATTTTGAAAAAGAAAGGAACGGTAGATAAACAAGTAGATAGATATATAAATTTATCGGGTTTTAAAAATGCATTTTTGTGTGAATTAGAAGAAAAATGTACTGCTAATTTAAATATTATCAACGTTGATTTATTATTATTCGTAATATTAAATTACAGTCTTCAAACGTTTTTATTTTTATTATTATATGATGTATGTTTTTTGTATGATGACGTTATATGTATATTTTTCAAAATGTAATATAACAGATATAGTTATTACTAATATTTTTTTAAAGAAATCATTTACAAACATTTATAAATATTTCCCACTTTCCTTTGATTTAGTATTATTCTTATTGAATGATTTTTTTTTATAATAAAATATACTATGCAAAATATGTAATGCATTTTCGTCAGCTTAATAGATATTCTGTAACAACCATTTAATAAAATTTTCATTCTTAGTATTTTCCAAATAACCCATTTTTTACAGATATATTGTATTTTAAACCCAGTATTATTTATTATTCTGAAGTTTAAGTCCTAAAGGTAATTGTCATTGGGTTTATGTTTTTTTTTCTTTGCGTTTCTCCTGCAAAAATGATTAAGATGGCTTTTACAGGTTATCATACTAAGCTGACAATGTGTTGATAAAGACGACGAATTTTCTTGTTACTGTTAATAATTTGTTGAATGTTTAGTGTATTTTGTAACTTTATCATAATGCATAAATAAATAAGAAAATAAAATAAAAAATCTATATTAAAACGCCTTTTTCATATTTATACTGTCCTTTTTTTGTTTTTTTTTTGTGTATAAAATTAATTAAAAAAAATTAAATGTGACATATTTAATTTTTTTCATATTCTGATTTTTATTTTTCCTTGATAACGTAAAGGAAAATCGTATCAAATTGACTCAGTGTTATTTGATCTCAGGTGATTAGTCCTGCGCTTTAGAACCGTGGAAACATAAGTTGAACATATTTGATAGGATACAAATGAAGCAAGTAAAATAACTCAGCTGGAATTTTTTTATGATGTATAGGAAAGAAAATGGATGAGAAATTACGGATTTAAGATACGGAAATGGAAAACTAGAATGATAGCTACCTTACTCAGGATTGCATACCAGTTGGGTATCCTTTTTCTAATATGAACGAGTCCTCAAAGAAAAAAAAATTTCAATTGCCTTGAATGCAGTACTAATTGAGGATAACTCAATATACCAAAATACTATATTGTACGCTATTTTCATATGTTAAAATTTTACTCAGTGAGAGCATGAATGAACGTCAATTGTCTGTGTGATAAGCATATATACAAGTAACAGTAAATATCCTATCTAGTCAGATTTCAAATAAATAATAATTTCCAATAAAAATACCCGGTCATCCGATACCCGGCTACGCGTTGCTTTGGTTCAGTCTGGTTAAAAAGAAAAGAAAGAAAATAAAAATCACACATTTCTAACATGTTTCACTCCACAATGCTTGTGAAGCGGTAAAAATATAAAAATTTCAAGGCAATCAGTAAATAATTCAAGGATATTTATGTTTTTAACAAGAGATCATTTAATTTTTTATGTATATAACTATGCAGATTATTAAAGGTTGTATATTACGAAACCTTTCATAAGTACCATAACCGAAATCTTCCAAAGAGCTTTCGTTAGAAGAGGGTTCGGCATTTTGTGTCCTAGCTTGAAACCCTATTCTAGCGGAACGGAAGGTCTGCTGATGATAGCCAACAGTCCGCCTTCTCCTGAGGAGTTTTACGTGGTTTCCTCCCAGCAATGAGCAAATGCTGAGAAGTTCCTTGTTGGCCTACACTAGATAATCCCTCCTATTCCCAACACAGATTCAAATAAAAACATATTGAATTAGTTAAAAGAAACAAAAATCCACTAAATGATCTATAAACCTTGTACATAATAAGCAAGGTGAACAATAAATGCAATACTCATCTTTAAAAACTGCTTCCGTTGAAATTCTATGATCAATTGATGAGAATCAAAAATACACATGTATAGCTTCCTTGTATTAGTTTTTCATTTCATAATCACAAACGTACATAAAAATACGTGAATTTAAACATAATAAAACGACACAATCCGTTTGAGTTGTTATCGTAATAATTTGCATTCATAATTATTATCCATCCGTAGAAAAAAATAAATACAAGCACGTAGCTACATACTATAAACAAGTTTACTCAGCAGGTAAATTACAATGTCTCAATTTTTTTTATTATTAAATATTGTTTGTTAAGCTTCAACGGACGCTTACCGCGTTCAAGCCACGTAGTTTCAACGCTGGTTTACAATTAATCTTTACAATATAATACTGGAGTTGGTCTCAGTTTACTGATTAATTCTCGTATAAAGTGATTCAGTCGCCCAACACCTCGCTTGTACTTAATACAGATTTAACATTGCCTGAAAATGAAAGAAATTTTCGCAATTTGTGTGCTTTTTCTGGGGTTTGATTTTTCTACCGTGTGTAAGTACCTACCAATTTATATTTATTTTTAGTTGCATGATTCTATTACACGATTTTTTATATAGTTAAACATACATTTTTTTCACTTATTATGCTTAGTGGACACGAGTATTTTCCACGTATTTTTTTTTCGATTTCATTATCCATGATATTTTTATTAAATAAGTTATAACTATGTAGAATTTGCATTGTGATATTCCAGAATTTTACATTATAAAACTATTTTAGAAATTTTCATTCATATTAAGTTATTTAAATTTGTTTAATATCTAAACAAAGATCATTAAATAAAAAAATCTAAGTGGGATATAATTTAATATAATTTAAAAACAGTGATTTTGACCCACAAAACAATATTTTATCCTAAAATTTGTAAAAATTGTTTCTTGCCTACAAATTGTATTAAATTAGGTAGCAACATATAATTTAACAAAAAACAAGGATTTAAATAATATAAATACGAAAATCGCACTATTGTTATTTATTTATTATAATGTACGTAAATCATCGTTGATTAAACGTACATTTGTACCATCTACGACTACATTATAATGTCTTCGTCAACGATATATGTAAAAAGTTATGGATATTTTTAATATATATTTTTAATAGTCTGATTAAATGTTTTAGGTAATCAACTAGATTTTTTTATTGTTTAATTTTTACATAAAACTTTTATATTAATATCCGGTAAGTGATTTAAATTTGTTATTTATAAAGATTTCATTGATATTTATACATATATATGTTAGATCTATTGAATAATAACTTATTTGTGGAGTGGATTTGTGAACAAACATTTGGACACACAAAAATTATTGTTTTAACGTAAAATTCTTAAAAATTGTTTCCCTTGCTTCTAACACATATTTAGACATTAATGTAATATTGTTGCCTATTGTATAGAAAATATTCCATTTTTTATACGTATCGTAGTCGCACAGGAGAATGTGACCAACTAACAAAACGTAAAATGTTCAGGGGGGCCATTTAAGTCACTTTCGCTTGGCAAGAAAATAAACATCAACGCAGTTAGTCATTTTTAACAAGTCAATATATTATACTTTCAAGTTAAAAATCCTTTGGGATTTTTTTCAGGGCAATATTAAGCTAGTAAGGTATCAAATAGTCAATGATCACGTTTTTGTAAGAAATGCACTTGGTCACATTCTCCTGTATGACTACGATATGTACATATTTCTATTCAATGCATTGTGTTTATTTTTTGATAACAGAACAGAGCAACATTATTCTAGAGATTATTTAATAAGATCAAGGTATCGAGAAAGTAAACACTCGTAAATTCGATAAACAGTCTTGTAACTAGAGGGAAAAATCGTAATTATTCTTCATTATGTCCTCTCAATCTCTTAATTCTGTCCCTGGCTTTGAACCTATAGAAATGTCAAAAATGGAAATAATAACATCTTTTCTTTCTCCGTTTGATCGTCTTGCTCAATGCTGTCAGGATGTTGGGTACCTACTCGGTGAACAATTCTTCATTCCTTGCAATCCTGCACCGACAAGACAAAAAAAAACAATTTCAAAGACATACCCCGCTAACTCTTTAATATGGTCCATTTTGTTGCCCAAGGAATATTTAATTGTTCTCTTTTACGGATCCCAGATCCCAAATATATAGAGTTTGTAACAAATTTATTTATGTTTTTTCAGTAAGGATTGATTTTAACATATCTTTTTCAGGATAGTCAATACTCTCTGAAAATTTGGTTCACGTGATCGGTCTTTAAAAATAATGTACCAATTCATGGATAAATACATAGATAGATAGTCTATAGTATTTTTTCTCTCCATTTCCATCTTATCGACTTTTTTATATCAAAAATGATATTTTAAAATCGATATTACCCATAAAAATCATTACATATAAATCCCTATTAAACGTTACTTATTCATCATTTTGTATTTTCTTCTGGTAGCTGCAGGATGCGTGTGGGATCTCAACTTGGATCTTCCGAAGGTAGACCCAATATATTACTCAGCAACATCTCCTAATTTGATAATTCCTGGACCAACAGGAATAACTTTACAGGATAATGAGGAAATGACCCTTATCTGCATTGGAAAGACCAACACTATTTTTGGGACAGGTAAACAATTCTTTAATTTGTATTCATTACTTTTTTGACGTTCGTACCACATATCGCTCACTCCTTTCAAGAACGTCATAAATCAAAAAACTTGATTTTTCAGGAGAACGTTTTTAAAGCTTAAAAATATAATACAAGTTATTAAAAATAAATATCAAGCCACTCATTGAACTTTTTACTGTGCAACAGATCTTTTTAGAATATACTTATTTGCTTGATAAATCTACAATAATATTATCAGCAAAAAATGACAACCAATTTAACATTTAGGATTTTTACAGAGTGTGTGGAAGGTTTTGGTAAGGGAATGTAATTAATTATGAGTATTTTAATGTTCTGGAATTTAATAAACCCTGATGACGACAAGGTTCTTGTCGAAACCGATAGATTAAAGTGAGCTTATAATAAAAAAGTGGTTAAAACAAAGTTGTTTAATTTTATAAAGTTTATAAAATGTGTCACAAAGTATCTGCGAACATTCAAGAAAAAAATTATACATTTTTTTATTAGTACTGTATTACTGAAAATTTACATATACTTGTACTATTTAAAAAAAAGGAATGTTTTTTTTGTAAATAAAAACATGACTTGACACTGGCAGAAACATCCTCTCACTGGGTGACTGCCAAATAAATAAATTAATTAATAGATTTCTGTTTTGATTTCAGGGAAGCAAACGTTGACGCTGCCATGTTCCCCAAATAACAAGTTGATGTACAATGGTGCACCATATGCTCTGAACTCATTCTATTGCTCTGCGAGTACTCTGAGTGACGTCGTATTGACCGGAACACCGTGTGCGAGTGGACGCGGAGAGCTGATGAACCTTGGGTAAGATTCAAGCAGCGATATCCCAAAAATCAATATTTATAAATATTTTTTAAACTAACTAATTAACTAACTAACCATCACGCCACACCAATATGTTTGTCTTTGCATACAATTTTCGCCTCTTCCACATTCATACATATTTCACATACATACATACGCGCCGGTTATTCCGACTCCTGACCTGACAGCTTTTATGTATTTGAAATTCTTGATCATTCCATGTTTTCCTCGGTCTTCCTCTGCTCGGCTGTCCAAATTTAAAACACAGTAAGGGACATTTTTTTGTAGTAAGTTTTTTTTGCATTTTTGGACTAAGTAGAGTCTACTTAGTCTATAAATGCAAAAAAAACGTACTACAAAAAAATGTCCCTTACTGTGTTTTAAATTTGGACAGCCGTGCTTCTTTTACCAACCACATTGGCCTCATAAATTTGTTTAACTATCTTTTCTTCACGCTATGTGTCAAAGGAAATGGAGAAGAAATAATCGGTAGAATAGAATATACGTATAGCACTTATAGTTAGGGCACTTGGGGTAGGGGCATTGCCGTATTGATAACTACTTGCTTGTGTACAACTTTTGCGAACAAGTTTCATGTAGTTAAATTATTTTAAAAACAATAATTTTCGTACTTATACTAGATATGTAACTTCATTTAATATTGTGCTGATAATTATTTTAAAATTGCGTGTAATTTAAGCAGGTTTTATGAGGTTGGCAAAACGTATATTGAAAATAGAGCTTATATTTAAGCTTAGTGTTACTAATCGATACATTTACTTATCTCTATTTTTTTAGATTCAACTCCACAAAAGGATTTGCTACTTTAGTACAAGTATGCTACGACAGAATTAATGAAGCAAATATATATTCAATTAACACAATTTTTGGAAAATCTATTGCAAGTAAGAAATTCAAATATTTTCATTACTCTGATTAAAGAAAACACTTGTTTTTTTCCACTTGAGTTTTATTATAGACTACATGTTTCAGAAGTCAAACTTCCATCATTCAGGTCTGTATAGTAACTAAAATATAAAATATAAAATTGTTAACAATTTTATATTTATATTTTAGTTATTATACAGACCTGAATGATGGAAGTTTAACTTCTGAAACATGAAGTCTATAATAAAACTCAAGTGGTAAAAAACAAGTGTTTTCTTTAATCATTGTAAAATGGCTTACCACAAAGTTAATGCCGAAACAATAAATAAAATTTTCATTACTCGATTAGGTAGTCACATTATGTTACATCAATTTTTAATTTAAATTTCACAAGGTAAATACTACTATGTATTTCTTAAAATCTATCGTGACACATGTTTTGATGCATTTATAGTCGTATTTACAAATGGAAATTTTGATTAAAAATTTAATATTAAATGTATTTTTTTTTTCGTTTTTATTCACAAAAAAATAATGATATGTTTTTGGATTTAAATTACACATTTCATTTCAACATATATTTTGAGAACGATGCAAGCTTAATATTAAAAAAAAAACATCCCCGTTTAATTTAATTTATTAATTGATTCGGCTGTTACTTTGTGGTAATATGCATCCATATTTTATTAAATTTTAGTTGATAATATTTCACTAACCGTTCTGAAAAAAGTTAAAAAAGTTAATAAAAAAAACATCAATTATTCAAAAAAAATTATCATTTTACACAGTTCAATAACTTTAATTCATATCAATCAAACATATTATTACAACAACGTAGAAATTCTAAAAAAATACTAAAACTCGCATATTCAACATTGGAAAATTATCATAAAGTAAGTAACACATAATTAAAAATACGACAATTACAAAAGCACCTTCCTTCTATTGCCCATGTCTCCACATTTAAAAAAATAAAAATAAAACACCTTCTACTCCTTAACATTTTTCAACGTCCCAAGGACACAACTCCAAGATTTAGGCTAAGCTTCACATACGGAGTTTGATGGTGTATCGAAACACGTGTCCCGATAGATTTTATGAAATATTGGTAATAACCAAGCAAAATTAAATTTAGGTATTTATACTAAAAACTACAACTTTAAGCTATGTTATTTGTTGTACATTTTAATTTGAATATTTGAAGAAAGTAAAACATTGCTAAATTTACAGCTGCAGAGGTTGAGTCTGATCGTCCGTCCTTCAGAAATCAGGGTCTGACGTACGCCATCACTCCTAATCAATACAAGCAAACTGAGCAAACGACTCGCCTAACAACTCTCTTGGGAGCTACCCAAGCGGCCAAGTTCATTACCACCGCTTCTTACCTGTCCCGAGGGCATCTGGCTCCTGATGCCGACTACCTCTTTGGCAGTTGGAGCACAGCCACCTACTTTCTCGTCAATGCTGCACCAGAGTGGCAAGTCGTCAACGCTGGAAACTGGCTTAGGGTGGAAAATATAGCCAGGGACCTCGGCACTCAATTACAACAAAATTTGACCATCTACTCAGGAACTCACGGGGTCATTACTCTCCCAAACGCCTCAGGGGTCCAGGTTGAAATATACCTCTTCGACAACAAGAAGTTGCCCGTTCCCAAGTGGTTTTGGAAGATCATCTATTCACCAGCTACTACGAAGGGAATCGCTTTTGTCACACTTAATAATCCACACGTAGCTTCTGTAAGTTCACTTTTGTGTACAAATATTTGTGCTCAGACGAATTGGGCGAAGCCGGAATGGAATGATTATTCGAAAGGATTCACTTATTGTTGTGATGTTAATGATCTTATTTCTAAAACAGGATCTTTAAGCCCTCTTACAATTTCAGGACCAATAACGGGACCCTAAATATCTAACATCAATGTTAATTTAAAATACTTATTCATGTTTGTACATACTAAATAAAATATCAAAATTTACGAGCAAGTGTGTACACGAAATATTTATACGGTTATTAAATTAAACAGATATATATTAAAATAATAAACTATCTTGATTTTTTTTTGTGTAATCATTAGACTCTAATACTTATATGGTTGCCATATATATCTTTAAAATGAATTTTATCATATTTTCCTTTGGGTGCTTGAAAATTGGTGTATCTTCATGATTGATCTTTGACTTTCTATGTTTTATTGAATGAAATTTTGTACGATAGAATTAAACTACACATTGAAAAATGAACTCACATTAAATTACAAGTATTTAAGAGTTAAATTTAATTTACCAAATCGATTCTTTTTCCAAAATATGTGTTCGATAAAATGTAGTGAAAAAACATATATTTTCGTAAATACCGGATCTACGAGTATTTATTACAAAAATTGCATCGTTTATTTTAAATTTTGTATTTTATCTGAATTTGGTAATAAAACACACCCACGATGTTAAAATTTCCGTCTTATTTAATTAAACATTTAAAATGTATTTTTAACATGAACTAAAAATGTAAAATTCCACTTTTCACTCGTATAATTACCCCGTTATTCTCAGTCCACACATAAGGACGGTAATAAACTATGGAATAGATGTAATCGCCCCCCGGTTACAAGGCGTAATTAATTAAATATAGTAATTAATAATATGCTAAAACGGTGTTGTATCCTATTTATCTAGGTGACCATTACTCTGGAACATAAAATGCCACACAAATCATTTGGGCGTGACCAGGTAGAGTTTAGATTATACAGGAGTAGCGAGAGGACGAAGGACGAGTTCCATGGATATATCGGCACCATTATATAACAAAATATGGTCACAGGGTAATATATGGCCAAGAACTCGCACATCTATGATACTAACCCTTTTACATATATCTTTATAAACATTATTTATTCCCATACATTATAAGGAAAACTTGACATGATCAATTATTTCAAATACTTGAAAGCGGTCAGGTCAGGAGTCAGAATAATCGGCGGGTATGTATGAGGAAATGCAAGAATGTGGATTGTTTGCGAAGACAAATTGGTGTGACGTTCTATTCTCTCTGCTTACCTCTGCGAGGAAGCGGCGTGATGATTAGTTAGTACGCTAGTTTTTTTTTAATGAAAGAAGGGTGTTTTGCAGTGAAATTACGCCAACAACACTCAAGCAATGATCAGTCCAACGCTTTAAATTCTTATATATCGGAGTGGAATAAATTTGAATGGATTCAAATGATGTAAGTGAATAAGTTCAGAGTAAAAGACATAACCTTCATATAGTAATTAATTGAAGAAGAGATAGTAGTTTGAAAAAAGAAAAACGAGCAGCAATGGCTAGGGATTTTACATCAATTTTATATTAAGGAGTTATTATTGCATTTTCGTTGATGTAATTAGGCGTCGATCGAGACTTTGCATATTTATTAACGAATTTCGTTACTTTTTTGTTCATTTTCATATCCAGTTAAACGTTTTTTTTTTGTTTTTCTTCCCTCAAATATTCATTGCTATGTATTTCCGTGTAGACCTTTGTCTAATGACATGTTAACTGCCTTTATATCTTTTTTTTTTATATAGTGAATATGAACCTCTTCTCTTAACATACACACCTAACTTTACTTAAGTATTTTCCAACTTAACATTTCGAATACATCTAAAAAGCGACCTTTTTTATTCTGTTGTTGATATGATATAATTAATGGGCCCGATATCAACCAGTTAGTAATTTTAAAATTGAATGAGCAACGCCCAAATGTTTAAGGTGTCACCATCGTTAGTGAACATTTGCATGTAAATGAGTGTTTACATTGAGATCGGTTTATTGTTCCCTTGACACGTATCGCGTAATAAGTTCTGTATGCCTTGCACCCCGTTTCGGGCCAAACCAATGCGCAATGTAGGGGTGGTACCGGGCTTGTAGGAGTAGAGGGGTGGTCGTCAACCTGCCACATCAATAATTAAAGCTTCACAGTTATAGCAGGAACGTAATTATAAGGATTGTAGGATGTATTTGTCCTTATTTCATTTCGATGTTTACAAAATAATTTTTTGTAGTATGGAATCAAAAGGGTTGTGATTTTTGCTGGTGTCAGAATCCAAAGCTTCATCATAGGTAGATCAGTGCAATGCAGTGATTAGGTGTATAGATGTTTTACATCATTTGTTGATTCATACGGTGCTCTATTGTGTTTTTTCTTTTACAATTATGTTCAAGCACTATCTGCCCTCTAATTTATAATTGCTGTATTTTAAGTAATTTATAAATCTGATTTTAGTTGGCTGGAAGATATTTCATCTTAGCAATAAGCCAGCCAATGTACACCCACACACATATTAATATGTATGTGCGTGTGTAGTAAATTAGATTAGTCAGTACATTCTTAAACCTGGTTTCGTAGAAAATAAAATTTAAAAAAGCTACCTTCCTAAACCCTAAATCACACTTTTTCAATCACATTTTTCGGTGGCAGGCTGACAACCATGACAAATAGTTATTACGTTTGGAAAAAAGCGAAATATTGGCAACATTTATATATCCTGGTCAGACGGGGCGGCACATTGCTCCATTCGGGATGCAGGGCGGCACTCTCCCTCCCGCGGGACAGCCCTGGAACGGAATAACAATGGTGCCCCTGACAGAGGCTTAAATCACTATCTTCGGGCGAGCACAAAAGAATTTCTCGACACTTAACGTGTAGATAATAATATTTTTATTCTACGTTCATCCCTTGCAGTGCATAAAATACTGAATTGTATGTCAGGGTAATTAATTGACTTATTTCTGGGAGTAGTATGTAGTAGAGAGTAGTATTACAAATTAGTAATTGGCCCAAGATGTCAACTTGTGATATTACAGTCTTGAACTTTCATGGAAATTCAATCCGGATTTTCAAATTATATGATTCAATGGCTTTTGGAAATGTAATTATTTTTTTATTTTTTTAAACTAACTAATCAACACGCAACAATATGTCTTCTCATACATACCCGACGATAGTTTCGACTCCTGATCTGACCACTTTCAAATATTTAAAAACTTGATCATGCAAGGTTTTTTTTATCGTCCTCTGCTTTCATTTTCAACTACATTCGCCTTATAATTTTATTTTAGTATTCTTTCGTTGAACATTCTATTCATATACCCAAACTATCCCATCACACTTTTCTTGATTTTATAGATAGTGTTGATCATAGCCTTGCATTCTTTTCTTATATCACCATTCGAACATCTATCATACATCGTTTTGACGGTTATTCGTCTGAGAGATCGCCTTTTGACTTCATTCAGTTTCTTTTCATCCTTTTTTGGGAATTCCATGCTTCACTTCCAAACATAAGGGTGGGAACCAGGACTCTGCTGTGTACTGCCAGTTTAATTTAGGAAAAAAGTCAGAATTTTATAAACAAGTATAGTAAAAAACTACGGTATTAAATAAAATCAAATATACTATTTTTACCCCTCTCCACGATCGTCTGGAATCTCAAATAATCCTTAGAAGTACAAAGTACTATTCATACAATTGTTAATGACACTTTTTGAAAGTAATTTATCAATTCATTAAACAATTAAGTAAAATTTTTTTATTTAAGTTTTCTAAAAAGCTTATATATTTATCATCCGTGAGCTTGGTAAATTGTGAAAAAAAGCACATGTTACTGAAAATAAACAAATCTTTATTTGTCGGCAAAATATAACGAAAGCTTTTTCAGGTTGTTTGGTATTCGTAGCAAATTGTTTGAAAAACAGTACTAACTCACCCCATTGTGAGGTACATCTTCCCCACAGATGTTTGACGTGTTGGCTTGATGGATCGGTTTTCAAAGTAAATCGCAGAGTTCGATTCCTCGTACTTTCAAAATATTGTTATTTGTGTGTAATACCTTTGATTAATGATGTTTGGAAATCCCGTTGCTATCCGTTTTTTTTACAAACCACCATTTTTCCTTTGTTCTCGTACTTACATTCCAGATTCCAATACATTTTTGGAAAATATTAAATTAAAGTCTGTTTAAACATAAAATATATTTGAAACTAACTAACTAACCACTCCAGGGGTAAGCAGTGAAAATAGACGTCACACCAATCTATCTATGCAAACAACTTTCACCTCTTCCACATTCATGCATCTCCTCATACATTCCTACCAATTATTCTGGCTCATCACCACATTCAAGTATTTGAAGTACTAGATAATGCCAAGTTTTTCTCGGTCTTCCTTCCAGCTTATAAATTATATTTGAAAATATTTATTAAATAATATGCTCAATTATTCCCTAAAAATATATAATTCTTCTGGGTACTTTCCTCATTCAAATGGTTCATAAGGCACCTCAACTGATCGAAGGGGTGTTAACTTGATCGCTGAATACATGAAAGCAAGATCAATCCTTTGCTCCTGATCCTGATTAGCTGGACAAATGTAATAATATTCGATATATTTAAATATCAACTTTCATAAGAATTGCAGTATAGGATACTAGGAATATAATACCCATAAAATATTAATTAAAAAAATTGTGTATCAGATTTTTTTACTAGTGATTGATTATTTACTTTAGAACTTTCACAATAACATAAAATTATTGCGAAGTCACAAAGGCAAATTCAGAAAACAACGAAAAAAGTAATGTTTTTTTAAATAAATCATTCCCTGAATCAATTCTTATAGAAGACATACCATCGTCTAGAAACAATGTTGATATTCGCTATTTGAGTATTCGTGACATAACCAACAATAATTGAAACCCAATTATCAAAAAACATACAGTAAAAATGTTCAATGTAGATTGACAGAATTAAAGCATTAAGTACACCTCATGAAAATTTCGAGTGGTTTTTGAGCAATATTGGTTTAAGTCCCAACTACTAGCCAGGACGCAAACCTAAACAATGTAATGGTTGACGCTCGTGTTCGTGTCCATTAGGGTAATTAGTCTCAACGTCGCTAGGTGTCACTGAATACTTAATGTTGATAAGAGACATATATTGTTAATTTACACGCATTCACCAGTCACTAACATCACCCCATACTGTCCACAGTCCAGACTACAGAATTTAGAACGAAGCCTTCTAAATTAATAATAAAATACTTAATAAACATATGATATGCAAGTCTATTCTAAATCAATCGGTTACTCAAATACAATAATTAGTATTTATTACTTTATTTTAAAACTAGGTCTGTTATTTTATACGGAAGTTGAAGTCAAAATGTTTTTTCACTCTCATATTCAATTGATATTATTCTTCTCACTCATGTAACGAAATGTGTCTGATTGAAGTGACGCGTCCATTTAATTTTACTCTCGATCATATCAATTATAGAATCGCTGACTAGGAAGTTTTACTTCAAAAATATTTTACAGAATCTATAATTTTTAATATACATACTTTTCCTTTCTTTAAAAAATAAATGCCAACATTGCGTATTGAAATGTAAACATCATCATACATTTATTTTTTATTATTGAAACTTATTTTAACTTATATAAACAATGTAGGTACATTGGCGGGTTTATTGATAAGAAGCAATATCTTCAAACCAACCAATAAACATGATAGTAGAAAATAAATAAATATTGAAGCGCGTGTAAATATAAATATTTTCATTATATATTACCCTTATTATATTGTGTATGTTTCTATGACATAAAATTAATAGCATTTTTTATAATCCAAAATTTATTTTTATCAGTGAGAGATATTTTGAGGTAAATATATTAGTACTGTTTCACTTTAAAAACCACCATACTACGATACTTGTTAGAGATTATTTATACAGATTTGTATATCTGATGTGCATATTGACACTTATTCGTACCAAATGTAAAGTTCTCGACACCTCGTTAAGGGTCGTAAAATACAGGGCAGCAAATCGATTGCAATTCTCCACTAGTTATCGTATCCATTTTTATGGAAATAATCATTGCATGCAAAGAATAGCGCAAATATTTTATTGGTATAATTCGATTTATTGCAGGGAGCGCGGAAATCATGAATGATTGTGAATGAACCAGTAAGAGGGGTGAGATATGTCCCTTTAACAAAAATCTGCTTTTCATTTTAGGCAAGTGTCAGTAATATCTAACATTGTAGGTATTATGTAGTATTATGAAATCGGTCACGGCTGCTTTGTACTCATACGGTAGTGAGCCCCTAACAATGGGGATGTAATTTCTTTACATTATGTTTTCCTGTGACGTGCACTTGTGCCCTAATAACGGGGATGAACTTTACAACTGTCGGGATTTTTGCATTATTCCATAACTAATGTAAATACTACTTGATTTTATTGATTTAACCTTCTTCTTCGACTCTATCCTCCGCTCGTCTTATCTTTTCAACTTTTTTGTCCGCCTTCGTAACGTAATGGTTAGCGTGTTTATTACCGTGCTGGAGGTCCTGAATTCGATTTCTAGGGGGGTTGAAAATAAATATTAGCAATTTTACACTATAATATTTATTTTATATTACACTGGACTGGTCTTGCATTAATATGAGTAAAGATCAAGATAGCACTGCATTAATACGATGCAGTGCCCTATACACCATTGCGTGTTGATAAGGGCTAGAAGAAGAAAATATGTGCAATCCATTTTTACAATTCTTTTTTTCACTTTCAAATTATTGTATACCTACTATTCATACTCGAAATATCTTTGGACAAAAATAACAACATACTCCCCGAAATAATATTTTGTATATCAAAAGCATTATAAACTCTATGGTATGGTAATAAAACACTCTATATCATTCATCGTTCACTTTGTGTAATACCACTTTGATAGACACTAATTCGTGACTACCGATTTCGGAATATTTCAACAAGCCAACTGTTTAAATAGGTACCACACACACACACACACACACACACACACACACACACACACACACACACACACACACACACACACACACACACACACACACACACACACACACACACACACACACACACACACACACACACACACACACACACACACACACACACACACACACACACACACACACACACACACACACACACACACACACACACACACACACACACACACACACACACACACACACACACACACACACACACACACACACACACACACACACACACACACACACACACACACACACACACACACACACACACACACACACACACACACACACACACACACACACACACACACACACACACACACACACACACACACACACACACACACACACACACACACACACACACACACACACACACACACACACACACACACACACACACACACACACACACACACACACACACACACACACACACACACACACACACACACACACACACACACACACACACACACACACACACACACACACACACACACACACACACACACACACACACACACACACACACACACACACACACACACACACACACACACACACACACACACACACACACACACACACACACACACACACACACACACACACACACACACACACACACACACACACACACACACACACACACACACACACACACACACACACACACACACACACACACACACACACACACACACACACACACACACACACACACACACACACACACACACACACACACACACACACACACACACACACACACACACACACACACACACACACACACACACACACACACACACACACACACACACACACACACACACACACACACACACACACACACACACACACACACACACACACACACACACACACACACACACACACACACACACACACACACACACACACACACACACACACACACACACACACACACACACACACACACACACACACACACACACACACACACACACACACACACACACACACACACACACACACACACACACACACACACACACACACACACACACACACACACACACACACACACACACACACACACACACACACACACACACACACACACACACACACACACACACACACACACACACACACACACACACACACACACACACACACACACACACACACACACACACACACACACACACACACACACACACACACACACACACACACACACACACACACACACACACACACACACACACACACACACACACACACACACACACACACACACACACACACACACACACACACACACACACACACACACACACACACACACACACACACACACACACACACACACACACACACACACACACACACACACACACACACACACACACACACACACACACACACACACACACACACACACACACACACACACACACACACACACACACACACACACACACACACACACACACACACACACACACACACACACACACACACACACACACACACACACACACACACACACACACACACACACACACACACACACACACACACACACACACACACACACACACACACACACACACACACACACACACACACACACACACACACACACACACACACACACACACACACACACACACACACACACACACACACACACACACACACACACACACACACACACACACACACACACACACACACACACACACACACACACACACACACACACACACACACACACACACACACACACACACACACACACACACACACACACACACACACACACACACACACACACACACACACACACACACACACACACACACACACACACACACACACACACACACACACACACACACACACACACACACACACACACACACACACACACACACACACACACACACACACACACACACACACACACACACACACACACACACACACACACACACACACACACACACACACACACACACACACACACACACACACACACACACACACACACACACACACACACACACACACACACACACACACACACACACACACACACACACACACACACACACACACACACACACACACACACACACACACACACACGCACGCACGCACGCACGCACGCACGCACGCACGCACGCACGCACGCACGCACGCACGCACGCACGCACGCACGCACGCACGCACGCACGCACGCACGCACGCACGCACGCACGCACGCACGCACGCACGCACGCACGCACGCACGCACGCACGCACGCACGCACGCGCACGCGCACGCGCACACGCACACGCACACGCACACGCACACACACACACACCCCAACCAACATAAGAATAGCATTATCGGAGGATTTTTTTAATTGGCCATAGTTCGGTTAATTAATGTTGTATAATATATTGTTTTGGCTGTAAAAATCCCAAACAAAAAAAAAAAATTAAAAAAAAAAAAATTGACATCAGGTCATTAAAATGAAATTGTTACGGTCTGACATTTGTACAAATGAAGTTTTAAATAAAAAAATAATGAGCAATACTATCCTGATACATAAGAGGCAAGATAAAAACAGCTCCCATCTAAAAAAAGTACACTTTTGTGATATGTTCCAATATAACGCATTACAACTTTAGTAGAACCCTTCATAATTCACGTACGAGAAGCCATAATACGTGGTACAAACTGCCTACCATCGCCCAGTCTCAATTCCCTGATCTCCTGTCCTTCTAGTCCCTACCCGACAGGAGTTTATCGCATAATAACAACCGGGAACCTAATTACTAGCCTCTTATTACCGTGAAACCACACGACGTCTTGTAAGACGCTAATCGAATCAGGACCATCCCTCCCAAAGGGATGTTGCAACTTACCCCCTCTGAAATATTCAACTCTTACATCATCCCAACTTGCCTGCCGTCTTGGACAGGAGGTGTAGCCCTTCCGGTCGGCAGACCGCTTCCGTTTTAGTTTCTAAACATGATTACGGGCTCCGATATAATATTATAATCAATTTAATTTTGTTTGGCCTCGTCAACGTGTATAATGTAGTAGAAATCATAACATGTAAATATTTAATTTATCTAACTAGAAGGTTTATTTGCAAGAATCTGTTGTAATTGATAACTTAATAATAAAATTATTCTTTATTATAAAGACAATTTCGTCTTCACAATGAATTTCCATGAAAACGGATTTAGAGAAGTTTTCCACAGGAAGTTGGATAAAGTACTCTACGTACACCCAGTGAAAAAGATTATTAAGATTTTACACCATCTACAGTTTTTTTTATTATCTATTTCATAAACTTTATAAAATTAAACAGCTTTGTTTTAAACACTTTTATTGGTACACTTAATCCAACCGGTTTCGACAAGAACCTTGTCATCATCAGGGTTTATGTACTTAATTTTAAAAACATTGAAATACTCATAATTAATTACCCTTCCCTTACTAAAAACTTCAACGCACTTCGTACACCATATGAAAATATGATTTAAAAACTCGTAAGTGTTGTTTTTATTGTGCATCGCGTAGCGAATACGTCAACTCCAAATGACAACTATGAATGGAATCTGCGAAAAATACCTATTTTATGTTTATTTTTACGTAATAATAAATAAATGAGAAGTCGCGATAAATATCGAGTGTGGCAGTTTATTATCGGGTCTATATACATATATTATGTATATGATATATTATAGAACCTGATGATTCACTCATGAAATACATAAAAATATAATAACTTTAAACATAAAGATAAAACCCACTCACAAGTAGGTATAGGCTATAAAAATTCCAAAGTTGAAGGCTAACGACATGATAAGTGGTGTTGCATAAGCTGTAGCCAGATTTTAGGGTAAATTTCATTATTTGATTATTAAAACAGTAAATTTTAGACAGTGCAAAATATGATTAAGTACTTTCTACAGCCATTTACTTTACATATTACAAGCGTAAACTCTAAAAATGACTTTTGACATGATTAAAAAATTTGACATCATTGAGGTATAATTTTTTTTATAATTTTTTTAAATACATAAGTATATAGAAATAAAAATGTAAATTTATATGCCTTTCGATAGAAACTTTTTCTAAATTGATTTTTTCATAAAACACCGTTCTCGTATTGAAAAATAAGTTTTTTTTCGAAGTAATTATATGGTTTTGAAAAAAAGAGCAATTGAACGGTAAGAAGTAAAAAATAAATATTTTTTTTCCATACTAATACATGTATTCAAAAAACAAAATCATAAAAATACATTTTTTTTAAATCGGGCGTGGAGAGACGTGTTACCTCTCCAGTGGTCGGCCGGTGATTTAATCTGTATTTGCGAGCAAGGTCTTAAATCAGAACACTAACACATATTTCTTATCCCATATTTCATTAACCAAACGTGACAAAGCTCTTTGCTACGTCCTCCATATGCATATCCAACTACTACTAAGTTGTTATATCGGGTCTCCCGGTTTTACTTGACATCTTCTCCCCTTCAGCGGGGGAGATTGGGCCGCTCGGGTCCGCGGGGTGAAGGCCCTAATGAAGAAATGTATGCGGACTGGTCCCGAACCCACGCACTTCCTTTCCGTATCATGCGACATTTGCCACGTTTTACATATGACCCGCAAAACAAATATGAGGTGAGTGTTTACTCGCTGAAACGTAAAGTAGATACACTTAATACGTATTTTTTAAGTTTTTAAATTTGGACACGTTTAATATTTTGATGTGTCCAAATCTTTGTTCACTTCAAAATATATTTGGACTAAACTTTCAATTATTTGAAATACTTGATCATTCTTAGTTTTCCCCAGTCTTCCTCAGCTCCTATTTTCAACTTCATTCGCCTCATATATCGTAGTCGTACAGGAGAAAGTGACCAACTAACAGAAGGTAAAATGTTCGGGAGGGCCATTTAAGTCTTTTTTGCTTGGCAAGAAAATAAACATCAATGCAGTTAGTCATTTTTAACAAGTCAATATGTTATACTTCCAAGTTTAAAATCCTCTGGGTTTTTTTCAGGGCAATATTAAGCTAGTAAGATATCAAATAGTCAATGATCACGTTTTTGTAAAAAATGCACTTGGTCGCTTTCTCCTGTATAACTACGATATGTTTATCGATATTTCTCCACTCATTCGTTCCGCTAGCCCAAAACATCGCAACACGCCTTTCTTAATTTTGTCGATAAAGCTAATTGCTCAGTCCTGCACTCTTTCATTATATCATATTCGAACATGTATCATACATCGTTTTGCAGTATATTCGTCTGAAAAATCGCATTTGCACGCCTGCATTCAGTCTACTTTCTTTTATATGTGAAAATGTTTTATTGTAAAAAAATACATATTGTTTATTTTTTACACTCAAATTATTAG
The DNA here is from genome assembly GCF_059751285.1 of Brachycentrus maculatus. Classification (NCBI taxonomy): domain Eukaryota; kingdom Metazoa; phylum Arthropoda; class Insecta; order Trichoptera; family Brachycentridae; genus Brachycentrus; species Brachycentrus maculatus. The sequence continues at coordinate 1,353,882 of NW_028281064.1, read as the reverse complement.
ACAAAAATTACCACTTTCAAGTATTTGAAATACTTGATATCAAATTTAAATCCACTTTCTGCTCTTATTTCCAACTAAATTCCCCTCATTAATTTGTTTTACCGTTTTTTCTTTACTCATTCGTTAATTTTAATAAAGTTAATTACGCATTAATAAGTACGGTACTTTAAAATGATCAAAATGCATCGAAATACGTGTCATAATAGATTTTAAGAAAAGGTAGTATTTGTAAACTAAGTACAAATTAAATAAAAAATGCAAAGATATTATCACTAAGTAGCTGCTGAATTAGTTAATGGAATGTTTTTATATTATATTTTATAGTATATTTTATTCATTGTTTCGGCATTCATTTTGTAGTAAGACAGGATGAAATTGAAAATAAAACACTTGTTTTTTACCACTTTAACATTGAGTTTCGGAAGCTATGCTTCCATCATATAAATTTATATTTAGACCTCAAGATGGAGGCACAACTTCCGAAAGAAGTCGTTAAAATAAAATAAATATAACTCAAGTGGTAAATCAAAAGTTTTCTTTTAAATCTCATATGTTCCAAAAATAATATTAAATATTTAATTGTGGATAGGAATCGATAACTCCATTTATTAAATTTAAAAAAGTAATACGAAAAGAAGAAAGCTTTTTCATCATCGCGAGCTTTGATTCAAGCTCCAGCGGACGCTGGGTGACAATATATCATGGGTCCTTTCAAGACGAAGTCGTTACGGGGTAGTTGGGCCTTGACAAGAATACGCCATTTGCATACGGCCTCTGGGGAACGGAATGGGCCCTTGAAGGGCCATGGGTGGACACGCGGCCCTCGTATACACTCTGGATCACCTGCGTCGCTGCGAGATTTCAGAAGTTTGTGGGGTAATTTGCGCGTTTTAGTGAGGTGAAAGGTGGTAAGTGGCGTGGAAGGATTATGAGGGGGGGATGGAGGGAGCAAATATTAAGGTTTATCTGAATTACTACATTAGCGCATTAGAGACTGGATACTGGCTACTACTTACGAATTAAACTATAAAATTTCTTTAAATAATCATTACTAAATGTACGTCTTATTTTTTTTAAGATAAATGAAGAAAGTGCTTTATGCGAACTAAGTTAAAATTTAAAACCAAAAAATTGGAAAGTTAATAAAATACATAAAACGCAAACTTTGTTTTAAAGCACTTTCGACAAGCACGTTGTCTTCTTGGGGGATGCATACGTATCAACAAAATATCAGTATTTCTTTTAACCAAGATAAAATAGGAATTAAAACACAATTAATAATAATAGAATTTTAAATATGTAGTTAGTTATTTTATTTATTGTTTAAAAAATTAAATAAAAAATAAATATTAATTATTAATTATTAAATATTAAATATATTTAGTTATTTTATTTACTCAAGTGGTAAAAAACGAAGTGTTTTCTTTAATCATTGTAGTTAGTTATTTAACAAGTAAAGTAATATTACACATCATAAGCCAATAATAAAGAATTTGTATTTATGTGGCCTTTTAACTTAGGACCTTCAGTATGGTAGCCAAATATGCTAACCAACACACTATAGAGGCGAACATATATATTATATATGTACTCGTAAGCATAAAAAAATACGATTATTTGAGATGTATTCATATCTAGTCTAAGTGATTGAGTGTGTTTGACTAACCTATAACGCAAGCACAAAAAATACCTAGTCTTATAATATGCTAACCAACACACTATAGAGGCGAACATATATATTATATATGTACTCGTAAGTATAAAAAAATACGATTATTTGCAACGGAGATGTATTCATATCTAGTCTAAGTGATTGAGTGTGTTTGACTAACCTATAACGCAAGCACAAAAAATACCTAGTCTTATAATATGCTAACCAACACACTATAGAGGCGAACATATATATTATATATGTACTCGTAAGTATAAAAAAATACGATTATTTGCAACGGAGATGTATTCATATCTAGTCTGAGTGATTGAGTGTGTTTGACTAACCTATAACGCAAGCACAAAAAATACCTAGTCTTATAATATGCTAACCAACACACTATAGAGGCGAACATATATATTATATATGTACTCGTAAGTATAAAAAAATACGATTATTTGCAACGGAGATGTATTCATATCTAGTCTAAGTGATTGAGTGTGTTTGACTAACCTATAACGCAAGCACAAAAAATACCTAGTCTTATAATATGCTAACCAACACACTATAGAGGCGAACATATATATTATATATGTACTCGTAAGTATAAAAAAATACGATTATTTGCAACGGAGATGTATTCATATCTAGTCTAAGTGATTGAGTGTGTTTGACTAACCTATAACGCAAGCACAAAAAATACCTAGTCTTATAATATGCTAACCAACACACTATAGAGGCGAACATATATATTATATATGTACTCGTAAGTATAAAAAAATACGATTATTTGCAACGGAGATGTATTCATATCTAGTCTAAGTGATTGAGTGTGTTTGACTAACCTATAACGCAAGCACAAAAAATACCTAGTCTTATAATATGCTAACCAACACACTATAGAGGCGAACATATATATTATATATGTACTCGTAAGTATCAAAAAATACGATTATTTGCAACGGAGATGTATTCATATCTAGTCTAAGTGATTGAGTGTGTTTGACTAACCTATAACGCAAGCACAAAAAATACCTAGTCTTATAATATGCTAACCAACACACTATAGAGGCGAACATATATATTATATATGTACTCGTAAGTATAAAAAAATACGATTATTTGCAACGGAGATGTATTCATATCTAGTCTAAGTGATTGAGTGTGTTTGACTAACCTATAACGCAAGCACAAAAATACCTAGTCTTCTATAATATTCTTCATCTTTGTTGAGATGTCATCACTAATATTTTTGATGAATGGTGTATCTTAATTTTTTTTCAAATTTTGACTGTATAGATGAAGAAGATTATAAAAATCTTGCGATATGCCATAATGAGGTTAAAGTCATCGCTTTAAGTGTAACATTCACCATTCTACCCATGATTGACAATCACACTACTCAAATTTCTGGAACTCATACATATTTGATGATTTGATGATTCATACATCGCTTCATGCGTGAGTCCGCGGCAGTATCTATGGTTGATTAGTTAAATATGCTTTCTTTAGCAGACATTTAAACAAGGATTTCGACGCGCCCAAAATCAACTCGACCAATGAATAAAAAAAACGGCATTTTCATTCCTCTGTTTGTTTTTTTACTATTGCAATAAAAATGTAGCGCATATGGGCTACTTAGTACTCGGATATATGGCCCGCGTATAGCTGTATCGGAATAATAAAGTGCTATTCTGAAAATAATGAAGTGGCACCATTATCTATTGTGATCTGAAAAGGTGGCCTTTTGATGCTGCACTGTACGGATATTTGATGCTTCTACTGACATGTGTAGATTTTTAACTGAAGCGGGTGGAATCAAATGGGGTAAGTACAATGCCCGATATAGTTTCAGATCTTTATCGAGAATATTTTATGATTTTGGTCTTTACATATATTTTATCAAAAAAAATAAAAAAATATTAAATTTAACAAAAAAATATAGTTACAAAAAATATAAAAATTTAATTAATTCACTAGACATTTTTACTTGTTATATACTTATACTAAAAAGTCACATGTGATTTATATTAAATAGTAGGTAGAAGTATATTCACATGTATAAGCAGTATTTTTCATATTTTATACATTAAAATAATTTTTATTAAACTAAAAAAAAATAACTAACCATCACGCCACTTTCCCGCAGGAGCAGGTAGAGAGGAAAGAACGCCACACCACTCTCTCTTTGTAAAACAATCTTCGCCTCTTCCAAATTCATGCTCATCTTATTCACATGTTTTCATACATACTCACTGATTATTCCAACTCTTGACCTAACCACTTTCAAGTATTTCAAAAAAATAATCATGCCAAGTTTACCTCAGTCTTCCTCTGCTTCAATTACTAACCACCTGTCTCATAATTGTAATAAAAATAAACTCATTACACAACATTTTAAGTGAGTTCACAAATCTGGGTTTCTCCACTTAGTAGTTGTATTACATTTTTGACATCTCAACATTGATTGTGTTAACCAGCCTATGACAGCTCCTAATCCCTGTAAATACTCAGACTCCCATATTCTTCTTCATCTATAATATGTTGAAATGTCAAAAAAAATAAAAACTTCACATTTTTACATCTCAACACAGATGAAGAAGAATATAGAAGTCTGGGACCTGACATAGGCAGGTTAAGAGATCACTCTACTCAGGTGTAACATAAAAAAAATGTATAATAAATAAAATAATATTAAATGGAAATTAATTTTCTAGTATTAATCAGAGCTTCTCGAAGAGCTTCGAGTGCCTTGCAATAAATAATAAATTGCAAAAAGTTGAATTCTGTCCGCCGCTTAATTTATTCTATGGAAATGCGATATGGTACAATCGGGGCACTCGGACGTATGATGAAAATGTGTGCGCGGACTTGTTAGTACTAAATAAGTTTATGCAACAATACGGGGTAAACAATGCACCCCTGCATTATTTTCTACAGCATTTTTATGCACCAGTTAGTGTCGTTGGTAGACAGATATGATAGATGATATTATAAATCCAGTGGTGGACCATCAACAAAAAAACCTCTGCTGTATTATTTAAAAATATTTATTTTTCAAGTATGTTTTACATAGTTTTACACACATCGCTCACTCCTTTCAACAACGTCAGATACCAAAAAAACATGATTTTTCAGGAGATCGTTTTTAAAGTTTAAGAATATAATGAAATGTATTAAAAATAAATATCAAGCCACTTATTGAACTTTTTACTGCGCAACAGATCTTTTTAGGTAAAACCTGAATGTTTTTTCTTCTTTTGAAAAATATTTAGGATATTTAAAAAAAATAATTAAACAATACCTTTTCTTCAAAATACAAAAGCAACACTTTTTGCCCTGTAGCTGGTAAATATTAAGTTAAAAATATGTCGCTTTTGCTGGGATACTAATCAGAGTACATTTTCTGGGCATTCCTAAAACATGCACAACTAAAAATTGACGATTTTTTATACATGACGTTGTTGAAAGGAGTGAGCGACATGTAATTTACTGTTTCAAATATATGAATTGATGTTTCTGTCTAAATAGATTTACCTATTCCAAGACACATTCCAACTCCAAAAGTTGGGTTTAAACAAAAGTTAGTTGTGATTTATCGTATATTGAGCCTTAAGCTTCATACTTCGCAGATAATATAATTGTAGTGACATCATCATACAGGAGCCGCACTGCAAACCTTTGATTTCGGGCGAGATCCTCGAGAATATCTACCAAAAATGTCGTTAAAAACCGCTTTTGATATAAGTACATAAAATGTAGGTAAAGTAATTGACTGGACTGGATTTATCACGTTCTAATTAACCAAAAAAAACAAACATAGATAGTTCTTCGATTTGTCTTTAATCTCATGAGACGGTGGGTACATTTAAGTTCACAACAGCCATCTTTGATGGGTCGAGAAAGCTAGTACTTAGCAGAGACGCTTTTATTTGGGGATGTAAGCAAGATCATAACCAGATTATTTCACATACTGGGAAACGGCTTGACTTTGGACAAAAAAGTTATTAATATTTTGAATAACAAGAAACGCATATTTTCACGAGTCGCCATTGTGTTAGTGCGGCGCTCTAGGGGGTAAATGTGTCCAACTGTTACAAAAATTACCCCCTAATTGTTAGGCCACCCCGCTTATAACAAGTAGCTAAACAACTACCAGGAGAGCATAGAGGAGGAAGTTGAAAGGCAAATATTAACCTTTACACATTATTTCAATACTAGTTTTTGTGTCATAATTTTTAAACGTATAATATTTATTAACTATTTTTATTTCATCGTACACATAATTATTTTTTTCAAACACAATAATGTGCCTTCCTAAGTTTTATTTATTTATAAAATTTGATGAAAGAAAAGCTTTCTAGCTTCCTTTACATCAAAACATCTAGTCATACGTGCTATCCGATTAGTAGATTTTGGACACCATCAGGTTTTAGGTTTATATCTCACTGGTAATGATCACCCCAATGGTACATAGGGCACTGCGTAATACAAACGCAGTGTTATCTTGATCGTTTACACATGAAGAAAAGTGATCAGCCCTCCGCTTCAGGTACCAGTCCAGGGTAATATTGAATAAATAGTACAGTGAAAAAATCACTTCTTTTTATTTTACCCCCCCCTGGGAATCGAACCCGGGACCTCCAGAACGGTAGCCGAGCGTGCTGACCATTACACTACGGAGGCGAATGATAATATGAAGTCAATAAAAAATCATTTAAAAAAATATAACTTATATTTAATCTTAATTTACATCATGTATATCAACATCTTCTAACAGTACACAAAACACTTCAATTTAAATTCTTACAGACTCTTTTCATTCTTCATACATTCAGGCATTTAACATATATTTTCAACCAATTTTACATAACACAATTATGCGATCTGTTTTTTTAATGCTAAAAATCTTTATGTCAAATGGATTTAAATACGTTTGATTTAAATCGACTAACGTATTAGTGTATATAAAAGTATTTTATTAAAAATAAATCCTTTGGATGGGTAGAATTTGTAGGATATTAGGTAGTTCAGTATCCATTTATGTCTGAAAGAAAATCTTTTTATTAATTAATTTCATTTGTTCATAGCTTTCGTTTGACAATTTATTTAATTTTTATTACTGAACATTTTTCTCTGCTGTAAATTTTTTGACGAAAAATCTAGAATTGCTGGCACATGCCAACGTTAAACTGAAAGGGGGAATGAGGGATTAGATAAGGGGCGGTCTCCTCTATTAAAAATGTGGCCGAGATATCAAATTCCACTTGCGCACTTGTTAGCCCGATGGGTACATCAACACAATACATATGGCTAAAGCTTCCCTTTTGACAATCAGAAGGGGAAATGGGGAACTTACATATGCACATTAAATAAATGTAGAATTAAAGCATTCGTATAGGTACCTACATAAAACTTTTTAAATATTTTTTTTTTTCAATTCAACCTTATCCGCACCCCAATGGTGCATAGGGCACTGCATTATATAAATACATTGTTATCTTGATCGTTAATACACGAAGGAAAGGTGATCAGCCTTCCGCTTCTGGTACCAGTCCAGATAATATTGAATAAATATTAGAGTGAAAAAATCACTTATATTTATTTGACCCCCCCTGGGAATCGAACCCGGGACCTCCAGGACGGTAGCCGAGCGTGCTGACCATTACACTACGGAGGCGGACAAAAAAAATATACCGCTGAAAAAAATATACCCGATTTTTTAATATCATTTCTGACGTTCAATTTTGTTTTACAATTGAAGTTTATAAAAACGCTAGGAATATATACCTTTAATTACCCAATAAATCAGTTTTTTATTTAAAAATTTGAACTTTTTGCAAGAATATTATTAAATCTCTCTAGATTTAATAATATCTATTATTCACAACTCGTATGTAGGTACCTAAAATATCTTGTTGAAACCTTAATGTACCTTTCAAATCATGGTATTCAGATAAAACGTTGATTGATAATATACTGTTTCAAAATACGTCACCATTATTATCAATGTTTTCTTTTACAAAAATCTTGTTCCGTAACCCCCCTCCCTTCCCTATATTTATTAACCTATATATACACCTAAATATATTTTTTGTTCGTTTGTTTTAATTTGTACCAGAAGATGAAAACGTCTGTAGTTTTTGAAACAAGTCGTATATAAATAAAACTCATTAAAGTGGTATATTCAAGTGTATAATTAAAAAAAAAAAGGTATATATCTTCGTTCTTTTCAGGAGAAAACACTTTCAATTCCTCGTCATAAGTACAACTGATCCTACTGCTTTGTTTTCATCAATGCAATTATTGATATGGTTATAAAAATTCTACCTAAAGCTTTACACTTCCAACTCAGCCTTGGGAATTTTTGAGCCATCAATTTTAAATGCTTCCTGTTTTGAAGTGGCTTCGCTAAACCCATTAAAAAAGGAAATGGATTCTGACCTACTCTAAAATGGTTCCCATTAAAAGAAAAAGCATAAATTTTGGTGGACTAAGAGAAACATTAATCAACTTGGTATAATGATATGTTATATTATAATAACTGCATAATTAATGCACGGAATTATAAAAAAATTAACCCTTATTTTAAGCATAGTTAATATGTTTATAAAATGGGTTTATTATTTCCAAAACATATTTAAAATGTATTATTTTCTCCATTATTCCATTTCCGATATGAAAAACCACCAACCCAAACAAAGAATTTTTTATAATATTTTGAGTTATGTTTCATATTTTATATCATTTTAATTATATTAAAAATATATTTTTTAATTTAAAAGTTTATAAAAATAAATTCATAAATTTATTTAACCAAATTAATTAATTAGTTTAATCGATTTCAAAATAATAATTTATTGTATTTACAATAATAATATGTCGGGTTTTGGTCCTGTGGTTAGTGTCGCGGACTCAAGTCAGAGTTTCTCGGTTCGAACCCACTCTACCACAACTTGATACCTTTTTCTAATAATGAGCTGCTTAGGCTTACAGAAATAGTATGAAATTGAAATATTTGTGTAAATAATAAAAACACAAATATTTCTCTTTTAAAAAAATATATGAATCTTACAGGCTTGCGCTCGTATCACATATTTTGATGATGGGTATCTCAATAAATTCATAAACTAACAATTTCTAAGAGAGAAAAAATCCTTTACAATACATTTGATCTAATTTAAAAGCATGAAAACTTTTAGCTATTTATTTATTTTATATCCGGTACCTGATTCAATTTCCAAAGGGCTAAAAATAAATAATATAGTTTTTCACTCATAAATCTATTTAATATCACATATTATTAAAAATTAACTTAAATGTGCATCAATTTGATACTGTGATAACTGTAATGTTTTGAATATGTGTATACGAAATGTAACAACTTGAAACTTAAATCATTATCAGTTGTTTTTTTCTGCATAGTACCTAAAATATGTATTAATTACAAAATTCAGTTTATATTTTAACCGTTATATTTTTCCATTTACTTTGTTTGCTGCCGCTCATTTCGCGTACCCGTAGCGCACAGGCCAGAAGGAGATGACGAAAGCTCCGTATAAAGAGAACCGACTAACAGACACCTTCTTGATGGATTGGCAAGCAGATATGGGATTTGAAACAATTCTCAACAGGGCCTAGCACTTCGTTAGAGATTATCCTTTTACATGCGCCAACTTCCGCGCAGGGGTGGAGAGCGGAGAGGGAAGATCCCATTACGTGAATGTACAATAGAGACAAAATATTCATATTTATTCTAAATATTATATATGTATATTTATGTTGTAGGTAGATACTGCATACCTACATTACAATAACATGTTAACGATTTTGGATTAATGTTATTTTAGGGTATGTAGTTGCCAGGTCTTCTGACCTTTTTCAGCACACAATAGTGCATAGGGTACCGCATTAGCTCACCGCTGTGTTGACATGATGGTAAATTATATGAACGCATGGTGAATGGTCCTGCGTTCCAGATTTTTGCATGTTTTTCTTTTAATCCTAATTCACACTAAATGGTGCATTGGGGACTGCTGCAAATTGAGTTAACATTACATAAGTTAATCGTTAATTATACATTTGATGGTAAGGTGATTAGTCTTGCACTTCGAGAACCAGTCTAAGGTAAAAATAAATATGATAAATATCCAATGAAGCAAGAATGAGAAATTAATGAAGCTGTTTTAAAACCAACTCACAGTATTATCAACATATCAACAAAATAACATATCAACAAAACATATCAACAAAATAAATATCCAAATCAGATATGTATATTTTTTTGTGATACTAAGGCATGGCAATTGATTTATTTGTGTATATATATGTTTATGTATTTATAAAAATCGTGTTTTTATTTTTTATTTTTGGTATAAATTAACGTTGATGAAAATAAAGTTACCATTTACACAGTGCATTAATCCCTCTATTGAACAGTATTACGGTAAGGGTAGGTGAATGACTCCATAATTTACTGTCCTTCCGTCTGTAGGGTGAACCATCTAAAATGTTTTTTTTTCTACAAACCCTTATATTAATTCTATTCAAAACGAAACACCCCATTGGCACCCGACAGGTTGAACAATACCCACTTGGAATTGTGGTCAGCTTTGCAAGAGCTTTGTCGAACAGGTCCTAATATACTTGTTCGTCTGTGTCCATACTGTGGCGATTAGTAAAGAAGTTACCTTAGTTAGACACATACGAATAATCTTTGTTCATTTTGGCAAAATCAAGTAGATAAGATTTTTGTATGGGAATATTCGACATTGTAGTTTTCAGATACTTCTAAAACAAACTTTTAAAGTCATGTTAATATATTTAGAAGACAAGTGTAGTGCCAGCTCGCTAATCCAAAAGTAAATTGTCCTATTGATAGTTCGGAATACTGAGTATTTTGAGAAAATTAGAGAAAGGAAATTACGGTTTGTGAAAATGCTCTTTAATTCACATTTTTATTTAGGTCCTGAGTGAATAATTTTAAAAAAATCACATTTTTAGTTTAGCTTCCAAACTTTGGATATTTTCTTTTGATCGAACCTTACTATTGTTCAAAGGCTAAAATCAAGCATTCGTCTCAAAACCGTCAATTCCTCAGTTTTCTGAGCAACTTCTTCAGCCCAGTTGGCTTTAGAAAGTGAACTTTTTGAAACTGGCATATTCGGATTAAAGCGCGTTACTGATAACAGAGCGTTCGGATTTGCGAGCAAGCATTGTTTATTAAATTTAAATATGTAGTATTTATACCTTAACTGTATTCTTACCTACTATTCATACTTTTATACACTATGTATATTTACTATGTATTTATGTAAATATGTATTTTTACTATTTTCATTTATTCGTAAAAAATAAATGAATAAATGCTTCCTATATAAAATTTAAGTTAACGATTGAATGCTGATAACGATACGGTTTTCCCCTATATGTGCCAGAAAACCCAAACGAGAAATGAAATGTAACTACCTATGAACAATGTCATATTGAAATTGATCCGTTTGTAGCGAATTTCACACCCGCTTTAAGATCACAAACTTTTGTGTGTATACAATTTTGATTATCCTTGTAGCCAAGTATAGTTTTGGCAAATGGCTTTTGGCAGCTATAACGGCCGTTATTGGCGCCGTTACGCGACTCTAACGACGTCGGAGGTGGATGCAATATCAATAGAGGTGCGCCGGCTGTAATATTGAATCCTAAATAAAGATAAACATTGTTTCAACATCTTTCCACAATCGGTTATTCATTGATTTTACATTATAAAGTAAGTGCCAATGTGTACCTTACATGCCTTTGTCAGCCGTGATTCGATTTTACGATGTATTATAGTTCATATTCATACTCATTAGGTACATATACCATATTACACAATGTACCGGAATTTAGTTACCAAAATATTGCAAAAAAATTAATTCCTTTCTTACTCATAAATTACTACACACATGTTGTTTAATTCTACAGTAATTATTATAATATTTGATAGATTTTTTCTAATACGCGTATAACATTATATGTTTTAGTACTTTAGTCCAGTGTTTATTCGCATTAATATAAAATACAAAATGTAACTTAACCAAATAAGACTAGAAACTTTTCAGTGTTGTTAAATAGTTTATATATTTTAAGGTGATATATTTTGTATATTGATAGTATTGTTAACTTTGTGGTATGATAATAACACTCTCCTTATCATTCATCCTTCACGCTGTGTGATATTACCTAAATAACCATTTTTGCAAATACCAATTAGATAATAGATCAATAAAATGTGGATAGATTAATTTTGTACATGAGTAATCACAAATTTCATGTGGGTAGGTACTTATCTTACTTGCAAAAATGATAGGTGAGTACAAATGTGCTCTGATTACATATTAAATATATTATATAATATCATAAATGTATTTAAAATAGAATATCAATCTATTAAATATTTTTTCGAAATTCTAAGGTTGTCGGTAAAATATTGGTCTCCTGATATTTTTAATTCATATATTTCCGGACATGTTTGCTCCAATATTGCTTCTTTCAATCATAATGAAAAATGAAGTAAAAAAACACATATTCTGAGTAATGTTTACCATTTCAACTTACGGCCCTAATCAAAAGTCACCCCCCTAGTTTGCTGTTTGCCCGGTAACGTACATAGTTTTATTATTGCTACCAGGGTGTAATAGGTCGTAGGAGGTGGCCGACTTGCGCCCTCCGGCGGTCGTACAAATAACAGTTTATGGACTCATTTAGTGGAAAACAATTTGGTTTACGTGGGAGCGTTTAACTACCGCCGAGTCGACATGCGCTCCTGGTAGTCCTGTAACTAGTAACTATGTTTATTGTATATTATGTAGTCTAATCGTACATAAAGGAAAGCTTTAATCGAATTTATGGAGAAAACTAACATTGATGTGACTATGTTTTTAGATTACCAAAATTACTTGGTTAAATTATGCCTACAAAAATATTTTAAACTTTTACAACAAATTTATGTAATTTGAAAAATATATCATGTTTAACATAACAATTATTATTATTTTTATAATTATAGATTGCATAATAAATTAAAATCCCAATATGTAAATTATTACATTGATAAACTATTTAGATGTTCTCAGTTTTTTTTATAAGTAGAGGAAACATGAAATTGTGGTATCTTCGCCTCATCCACATTCATGTATCTCCTCATACATACCCGCCGATTATTCTGACTCCTGACCTGAACACTTACAAGCATTGGAAATACTTGATCATGCCAAATTAACATAGACTTAACATTCTCATTACCATTCACTTTGTGTGGTTTGGTTTCGGAATATCCATTAAATCATCAGGTCAAATGTAGACTTTATTTATTCAACAATATACCTGATTATAGAAAGGTTATAACCAATCCAGTATTCACAAAGTAATGATTTAAATTACCGTACCAAAAAGTTAACAATGCTTTTGATATACAAATAATATATGAATATAAAAATCGACAAAAACATGGTAAATATATAAATAGGCGTGTATGATACATCGCTGGTTTAATGCCAAAGGGCCACAATTTCAAAAAAAAAAAAAATCTTCATTCCAAAAATGGTAGCTACCTATCTAAATTGTCAACATTTTAATATTCGAAAAAGTCGCCCATGTTTCTAGAGTTAGAAATACCCATATTTCTAGAGTCCATATCTAACGCTAGATCATGGGCGTCTTTCAAATATGAAAATTTTCACGATTTACATACCATTTCTGGAATAGTTTACCTATTTTTTTTAACGTTTTGGCTTTGTGATTTAACCAGCGATATAGTGAAATGAATAAATAAATGTTATTAATATTTTAAAAAATATTTAAAGCATTTACTTTGTGGTTAGTCATTTTTACTTTTTTTTTACATATTTTGTTTTAAAAAAGTAAGTGTAAATGAATAATCTTTGAAGTAGAAAGGTATGTATTATTTCTTACACTGAATTCAATTTAATGGTCCCTGGATTGAGTGCATCCCATCATCCCCTGGCAGCTTTAAAAGGCACCTGGCCGGCACTTGCCGATCAGATTCCGCATTTTTCATAGATTCGTCTCCAGTTTCGGGGCGAGGGCTGATTTCTCATTGCGAGGCAATCGGACGGCCGTAACGGCGGGGGCCCGATGGCCCCCTCGGGAGCCCTAACGTCCCGATCTGCCCCCGGAACGTCTTGCGTCATTCAAGGACTCTGGTGTCTTGAGCGACATTATAACGAAAAAAATCTTTGATTAGATTTCAATCTATTTCATTATACAAATGTTGATCTTGGAAGCAGGATTAACACAAGTTTATTTTGGATATTAAAAGCATTTTTAAATTTGTGGTATGGTAATACAATAATCTTCTTATCATTCGTCGTTCACTTTGTGTAGTCACGAATTAGTGTTTTTTTTTAAGTGGTATCACACAAAGTGAACGATGAATGATAAGGTGAGTGTTAATGGCAAGTTTGTTTAATTTGTTTTCTATTTTAGAGTTTTGATGTACTAATATAAGATGGAATAAATAATTTACTACATCGGGAAACAGTCTCTTCGTTATGAAAACTTTCTTCGTCTCAATATAGATGGCTATTGTAAACTCGCGCATACTGTGTTACGAGTTTGATCAATACGTCTAGAAGTTTCAAAAATTTGAGTAGTGCGGTTGTCAATCATGGGTGGAATTGGTAAATGTTACACGTGTGTAAAATGATCACTTAACCAAGCCTATGACGATTGTAAGGCCTGTAAATCCCAAGACTTCCATATTCTTCTTCATCTTTGTTGAAATATAGAATAAAATATTACTGATGTTTACGGTCTCCATTAAAAAAATTGATCCCTGACGAATGTGATTTTTGTCCCAAAATCTTCAGTTAAATACACATTTACAAACACATCTTAACTTTTTTTGCTAGGTACTCATTCCAAGAATATTTAATTTTCTTACCTTTTCGACTCTTATCAGATGCAATGGCTAATTTTAACTAACTGAAATATTAACTTTATATAGATTTCAATTTTATCAATCAAGTTCTAAAATTTTGATGCATTGTTGGGTAGCTGTAACAGTGTATTTTCTTCTTATTCGCACCCAGATGAAGCATAGAATTTTAACTTGATCATTAATTGTATGTTTCCATAGCTCCAGATCTTAAACAGAAGAGGAACATAAGAATGTTATAAAATACAGATATTGCAAGTATGTGAAAGCGTCAAGGGTCAACTTTTAATTTATTAAATATAGAGAGCACTTAAAATATATTCTCAATATTATGAAGAAGAGACGGGTACGTCTCGAAACCGGTAGACATCAAAATCTCGGTGTGTGGTTTTATACTACAATCATATTATTAACATTTTTGTAAAAAAAATAACTAAAAAGACTAACAACAAAGTAAATGCTTCAAATATTAATAACATTAAGAATATTATAATGGCGAGTACGGCCTTAGAAGCAAATCATTATAAAAAAACTAACATGTAAAAAAAGAAACATTTTGTGTAGTTTTAAGTGTGTAAATGGTGCTATGGTGGTGAAGGGTGGTATTGTTTGTATGCTGTGGTAGTAATTGTCCTGACGAAGAGACGGGTACGTCTCGAAACCGGTAGACATAAAAATCTCGGTGAGTGATTATATACTAATATTATTAACATTTTTGTAAAAAAAAAATAAGTAAAAACTTAAAATATGTGCGATTTCCTTGAGATCAAAATGAAATATCACCCGCAGTAAAGTATTTTTTTTGACCTCTTCAGAAAAGATTCCGTGATCTTTTTTATAACAGCCGAACTACTAACCACTTCACTACGGAGGTGGACAAAGTAATCTTCTCACACTTCTCCCTAAACGAATAAGACCAGTGTAATGTAGACCTTTACGGTGTCAAATTGGTTTCTACAAATAGGAAACGCTCCTTTTATGGTATCGAACCAGCCACCCCTCGCCTTTAAGGATACGATTCGTTCAACACTTCATGCGGTAGGGAAATATTGGATATCAATTATGTATGCAATGAGATTTCACACTGCAGAATGGTTTTCAGTATCGGGTTTATAGGAAAGGTTTAAGCATTCCGTACGTGTTTATGAATGTATGTATCTACCGGAACGAAAATATTAAATTCAAGCCGATATTGGAAAAAATGCAGTGAAAGCATTAAGGTATAATATGTATCTACTTCTACTACCATCATGCCGTTTCGTAGACAGAAAGGATGGAATGCCACACTCCTCTGTCCTGACATTCACTCCTTGCCTCCTTCACATCCATACATCACGTCGTACGTGTCCTCCAATCACGCAGACTTTTGACACCACCAGATTTTAGATTCTGATTGATCTTGTCTTTTCGGCCGTCCTCGTTCAATATGTTTTCAATATGTATTAAGGTATAAGAATGGTGGGCAGAAGTTCACCACCTTTGTATAAAGGTGATATCCGCAAACACAGAATTCACTCCACTGGTGACCACCGGAGAGGTCACATGTCTGTTTACGCCCATTTTTTTTTTTAGTATGGATATTGGATATTTCTTGTTTATTTTAGAATATTTATAGAGAAAACATTTTATTATATATTTTTAAACTCTTCACCTTTCAATAACTTTTTTCTTTTCAAAACCATATAATTATTTTGAAAAAAAGCTTCTTTTTTCAATGCATAATCGGTGTATAAAGAAAAAAAAAAGTTTATAAAATGTTACCTGGATTTATAGATAACTAAGTTGCGACTAAGCGAATTCTGGGACTTAATGCATTAATAATTTAAATATAAAAAATACAGAATCTTATTTTTGAATAAGTGTTTATTAAAACAAGGTGAGTTTAGCTTCCGAAACAAGTAGTCATTAATAAACTCAAGTGGTATAAACACAATTATTTCCTTAATCATTTTAACATATCTTACCACAAAGTAAATGCCGAAACAATAAATAAAATAAAGGTAGGTATTTATTAAACTAAGTACCTAGATACTCTAAAATGAGTACCTACCTAGATAAATTACAGCCCACTCGATTTTATACATTTAATAAAAAGCCTTTATTTTACCCAAAAGTAATCAAGTTACGGCGATTACTTTAACTACAGTATCTAAGAGTGCCATTTAAAAGTCCTGCTATAAAAAAAAACATGTTTTTTTGGTCTTTAATCTTACTCCGAGCGGTGTTAAGACAAATTAAGTGGAGTTCGGTTCATTAGTCCACCCTCTTCAGCCGTATTACTGCTTAATCTATGTACCCTTAATTTAAATTGCGTTACACGCCGTCGCACTAGACATTAAAAAAAAGGAATCCGCCTCAATTAGACTCTCAAAAAGTACATACTTACTAAAAAAAATATATAAATATTATAATAATAAAAAGTATGGTGTATTTCTATCAATTTTTTTAATTTTGATTTCATTGTTTAAAAAAGCGTTGTAAAACATATATGGCTGGCTAAGTATTGCACCCACCACATAGTCAAGCTGGAGTAAAGAAAAAAATAAAAATAAAAATAAAATAATAAAGTTGTTCTAACATTTTCTATTCTTGGAAATAGAATTATCTGCGAATTAAGAAAAGAAAGTGTTATGGGAATTTTATGTTAATTCAATAAGGGAAGTTTTCGTGTCGAGGAGGGGAGAAAACGAGAAAGAAATGAAGGGACATTTAATTGCTTATCACCCCTTTTTCTTGTCGCCTGGCACTTAAAGTTGAGCAAAAACTTTTTCTTCTTACTAAAGCCAAAACGTTTTTCTCCAACTCGTAGCAATAATAAGTTTCAGTGCTGTATTTACACATTTACAGATAAAAATGAGTAAAACCGTATCATCTTATTTTAAATCAAAATAACGTTATTATAGGTGCAAAAGTGTATAATGTGTGCAAGGAAAGTGATTTATTGATGAATGTTAGCAAATCCAAAATCATGGTTTTTGAAAGAGATGAATGTAGATCTGAGTGTGAAATATTGGTAAATGGGGAGATTTTGGAACAGGTAGATGATTTAATATATTTGGGTAGTATGTTTTCTGGGGATGGAAAGATTGATAAAGACATAGAAAGGAGAGTGAATGCTGGGAACAGAGTGAATGGTGCACTAAAATCAGTTTTAGCAAATTAAAATCTATCAGCGGAAGCTAAACTGGCAGTACACAATGGAGTTCTGGTTCCAACCCTTATGTATGGAAACGAAGCATGGAGTTGGCAAAAGAAGGATAAAAGCAGACTGAATGCAGTCGAAATGCGATCGCTCAGACGAATGTGTGGCAAAACG
Organism: Brachycentrus maculatus; assembly: GCF_059751285.1. NCBI lineage: Eukaryota > Metazoa > Arthropoda > Insecta > Trichoptera > Brachycentridae > Brachycentrus > Brachycentrus maculatus. Next base: position 1,335,978 of record NW_028281064.1, on the reverse strand, counting down.
ATGTTTGATAGATATTCGAAAGATGAAATAAGGAAAGAATGTAAGGCTGAGATAAGCATTATCGATAAAATTAAGAAAGGTGTGTTGAGATGGTTTGGACATGTGGAGCGTATGAGTGAAGAAAGAACGGTTAAACAAATTTATGAGGCGAATGTAGTTGGAAAAAGAAGCAGAGGACGACCGAGGAAAACTTGGCACAATCAGGTATGTCAAATACTTGAAAGCGGCCGGGTCAGGAGTCGTAATAATCGTCGGGTATGTATGAGGAGATGCATGAATGTAGAAGAGGCAAAGAATGTTTGCAAAGACCGAGTGGTTTGGCGTTCGATTCTCTCTGCCTACCCCTGCGGGGAAGTGGCGTGATGGTTAGTTAGTTAGTTAGTTTAGGTGTCTGAACTTGAGATAAAACATATCTTTCGTTTTTTATACATATCGTTGTCATACAGGAGAAAGTGACCAAGTGCATTTTTTTTCTTCAAAAACGTGAACATTGACTATTTGATATCTTACTAGCTTAATATTGCACTGACGAAAATCCTAAAGGATTTTAAGCTTGGAAGAGTAACATATTGACTTGTTGAAAATGACTAACTGCATTGATGTTTATTTTCTTGCCATGCAAAAGTGACTTAAATAGCCCTCCTGAACATTTTACGTTTTGTTAGTTGGTTACTTTCTCCTGTATGACTACGATATATGAAAAAATGAAAGCTATAAATATACTAAATATAAATATCTCAATTGATAGCCAGTATCAGCCATACTTCAAAATCTATTTGAAAATTTGGAAAACACTTAGAATGATCATGTATCTACTTCAAATACTTGAATAATAATCAATAATTAACAACCAGAAATATATTATTATTACGGCGGGTATTAATGCGGCAATGCATGGATGTAGAAGAGGAGAAAAATGATTGAAAAAAGAAAGTGGTGTGGCGTTCTATCCCACCTATCCCTCTAGGAAAGGGACGAGAGATTCTTAGTTGATAAATAATAATTTTAAGTGTATTCCTTACGGTGAATACCGTGCCATTTCATGTTTTTAAATATTTTTAGTTTCATTACGGTGATTTAAAATGGAAAATATTTTTATATGCTTAAGAAACATGCTAATATGATAAAGAATAATGTATTTTGTAGGTAGGTATAAAATTTAGCTGCCAAAATACACTGAAAGGCACTAATAATAAACTTAGTTTGCTCCGCAAATATGTTGTCAACGTGTTTGGATAGGACTCCATCGGAAAATAAAAGTAGATAGTTCTTAAGTCATAAAATATGTATTTCACTACAAATTCAAAGCCTCGTAAGTAAAAAATACAAGTAAGTATTCCTAGGTAAGGTAAGGTAAGGTAAGGTACCTGTGACCACCCTTAGCGTTACTCAGTGATATCTAACATCAAAACTTTATTTATCTACTTATCATATATCTATGTACCTATACATAAAAATATATTTATTAAACAATTTCAAATTTATTAAATATTTATGACTGTTCCGTTCCTTTCATTAGAGTATTATATATTTTTGGCAATTTATTTATAACGTAATCGTCTTACAATAAATTAATTCTTATTTTCACATATCGCGAATTGAAAAAAGAAATATCTACTATTTTTGATATTCTATACTATGACACATGATTAAAAGATGATTTTTTATACCGTACCCTTACCCTTTTACTCCCTTCCTCACACACATACACACTGCCACTTTTTTTATTGTTTCCTAATGTTTTAATTGTTATTGTAACATAAATGTGGATTTGTTTGATTGGCTTTATTTTTATTAATGTAACTATTTTTGTTAATGTAATGCTTTGTTTATTATTTTTAGTGTAACTTTTTTTTATAATCTACTTTTTTAAATGTAAAGCTGTACAATACCCGAACAAATAATAAAAAAAATCTTTATGGATTAATCCAATATATTTTTGAAATATATCACTCTCACATTAATTTTTGGTAAATTATTAACTCTAAAGTATAATAACACATTTTCAAATTATTTTTTTGTATCGTAAATACCACTACTTCTTTAGTGGTATAAGCAAGTAAAACTAAAATTTAAAATTGATGGAAATTATCACAAAGTGACTGGCGAATCAGTTAATAAAAACACAATTATTGCCTAAATATCCGAAAAACATTTTAAAATAACATATTGTAGACAACAAACATACTTTACAAAAGAAAAAAATCATTCATGTAAAACGTATGTACCTATATCCAAGTATGATTATGGGTAATAATCATAGATAATTTAAGTAGCGCTGTTTTCGTAAAAATCGTGTCAAGGGTGTCATTTCTCATTTTCCGGTAGATACTGAAAAAAAACTGCAAAATTACTCAATTAGGTTATCTACGTTAATTTACGTAAGGAGGTCTGTATAGTTGATATATCGTTAATAATTGAAGTCTCTGAATTCAACAGGTCCCATATTATAAGTGGCGACTTTGATGAATCCCTTCAGGGATCACGTCCGTACATGTGAGTCATGATTTATGGAGCTTAAATCTCCCGAACCCCGGACCATGATGACGTTATTCCCAGCGAAGGACCTGCCCCGAGTTGCGTCGCGGGAGACCGCTCGCTTCTGCGTCGAAATTTACAATTTCCCTAAAGTCACCTTCACAGGTCAACTGTCGCCATCCTGCTCGCTCGCCCCGGTTCCCGCATCTCTCGTCCCGCTCTGCTGAGGATTGCCAAGGAATCCGCTGCGGAGGATTTGCGCTGTGCGCATTGGGCTTTCTTTGTAAAGCCCGATTCACAATAGTCACCAGACAACTTGATAATTACCTCATACATTAATTCAATATCAATTCAGAACCAGTATTCGTGGAGCTCGCGTAAGGGATATTAATATTTTAAATGAAAGAATAAATAATGTTTATTAGTAAATTTTAACAATCGTCTATGTAAAAACGTTATCAACAATAGAAGAAAGAACCTTTTCCAAACATATGATAATAACACTTTACAAAGTGTTATAATAATCTAAAATCTACAAGAATTTGGATTTATTTTCTTAGATTTATGATTCGTGTTAGAAATTGTTAACAAATTGCTACTCTTATATCGTTATCAAATATCAAGAAAAGTTATAACGTAGAGATTTTTTTTTCTTCTTTAAATCTTCAGAACGGTAATTGGGGTCGAATTATTTTGATATCATTCATTCTACGTCATTTTTACAACATAAGTAGGTCCGTAGGTCCTATGTCCGTTATAGTCATTTGTCGATTCATTATGAAATGTTTTCATGCAATCTACAAATTCAGATGAAAAGTGAATTATCTTCAGTCTGTGATCTTCTGGTATTTCTCGAGTATGATCTTTAAATCGGTAGCAAGATTTTTAAATAAAAATATATTTATTAAAGACTTTATTTTATAAAAGTTAAATTGCTTTTTTACGTTCACTTTTTGCCATCGTTTTGAATCGCGTTGAGGCATTGATTATAATTAAACTGATAAATATCGAGTATTTTTGTATTTGAGGTTATTTTATCCACCATACCAGAGTTTTTAGATCATGATCCTTCTTAATTTATTCTAAAGCTGTTTACTGTACCGTTATCGAAATAGTTATCATTATTATTCGAAATAGTTATAATATTATCGGTATTATCGGGACAAGGCTTAACCTCTCCGTGCGTACCGCCCCAACCGTGGGGCCATAAAATACCAGGTTAGATAGCGTTGGCCCCACGTTTGGGGCGTAGTGATTATTTCTTGAATATTTTCAGTTTGCATCGGAATTTGAACTACTAGTACCAACACCGTCTATTGATGATATCATACTATTAAATCATTAATCGTCTAGTTACGTGTTTTATCGACTGAACAAACGATTGTTGGGTAATATATCCAAAATTAAACACGGTTTATTTGGATCAATTCTACATTTATTTATGTATATTTTAATACGTGACGTGTTTCGTCTTCTTAGGACATTATCAAATACTCAGTTAGAGTGTTTGATAATGTTCTAAGAAGACTAAATGCGTCACGTATTAAAATATACATAAATAAATGTAGAATTCAACCAAATAAACCGTATTTAATTTTGGATATATTACCCAACAATTCAATATGGAATTCTTCCAACTGTCTGCAGTTACAATAAATATGAACAAACGATGTTGTAAAATGTCATTTATATCTTCTTACTACTAGAGTGGTTAAAACGAAAGTAAATTTCCACTATTTTAACTATTTTCATCCCTTGCGAAAAACAATACAACCCCTTGTAATGATGTGAATAGTGTGGGTAACTTTTTTTTACTTTTGCTGGAATATCTGACATCGCTTCAGAATGTCTTGTGTGAGTCTGGCCTTAGGGCTCGACCTCCCCCACCCCAATCCGGCCCCAGGAGGCGGAGCTAGCCAATAGCGCCCTCCCATTGGCCCACGGCCCGCAGAGGCCGGCCCTAATTGGCCGGCGCCCGGGACCGCCCGCCGGCCCTGAACGCTTTTCCCAAAAGAACCTTTTCGGGTTCACGGAGCTTTTTGCCCCAATTTTGCAAAAGTGGTTGCTAAATATTTTATACGGTGGAAAATTCAGGAAAAATAGTGGAATATTTGTCTGATAACCTTAAAAATATGACACATTTCAACATTGCTTTTTTAACTTATTTTATATCACTAATAATTTGCCCAGTTCGTGTTATTTCTAGGAATATTGTAAATCTTGATCAATAAATTTACAGGTGACATTATTTTTTACGTATTTAAGATACGAATTGCAAAAAATGTAATTTGCGCATACCAATTTTTTATTATAATAGTATACTTAATGTAGGTTGTTCCCAAAAATTTGATGCGAATTTTTTACTGAATTCGTAATCCTGGATAAAAAAAATATTTCAAAATTTAAATTGATGCTGCGTTAAAACATTTCGAAAATACCTGTACGTAAATTTTCCTTTTTTTCGTATTTCTATCTTTATTGCACCCTTTAAAGAATGTGTAATTATTGCATAGTAAATTACTTCTTCACTTTTCTTTCTTTATATACAACAACAAATATATGGAACTTTTCAATTGCCTTTTATCAATGTCAATCTAACTATTTTTATTTTTTTTTATGTACAAGCTGTATAATTCGAAAACAAATAAACAATTTTAAACGAACTCACAGGAGTCTAATCCCTCTTAAAAACAGGCCACAAGGCCTACACCAAGAAAAAGAAGAAGAAGATAACAAATAAATAAAAATAGAATCATTTAAGTATTCAATAATTTTTTGGTTAAATTTAAAAAAAAATATTTTGACCAGTAATTAAAAACATCGATATCAGTAAATACCAGGAAAACGCTTTCCTAATCAAGCTGCTCTGGGGTGTGTATTCCCATCTCGCTCTAACCTCGCCCCCGGGGGCCCCGCCCCCAGGCGCCCCGCCCTCCCCCGGCAGCCGCTCGCTCGGGGTAGAAACAAAATCTCTGAGGCATTATTCCGCCGCCGGCCGCCGTGGGACGACGCCGACGCCTCACCCAGCGGACGAACGCGAACCGACTGACTTGCGGAGATTGCCGATTGTCGCTTGTCAAAAAAAACCTAATTGGGACTAATAAAATTTATTAAAAAAAATCGTGACGCTCGTTAAAAAAAGGTGACGAACACCTGAATTTTTTTTTCATTAAAAAAAAATATATAAATCGAAATTGTGAATTTTATTCGTATTTTGATTTTTCTCAAAGAACTTTTGTTTTCTGAAGAACTTTTGAATATTTGGACTTTTGAATTTTTTAGTAAAAAAAAATAACAAATATTTTTTTTTTATTAATAATTCAATAAAAAATAAAAGTGATTTAAAGTTGATTTTTTTATACGCTTTGATTGAACGAATTACGTTGATTATTTTTCAAGTGAAGTGTTCTAAATTCAACGCGCGTTCTGCCGACGGCAAGTGAATAAACTTAAATTCGCGAGTGTTTAAAAAAATATTTACTAAAAATATGAGAGTAATTTATTCGTAATTTTCACTGTGGTGTTTTTACTTTGTCCACCCGGTAGTTTTGGAGACAGGGTTGCCAAAAACTCAAAATTCGGTCTGACGAGTTGAACGCGGCCGCGGCTGGTTATACCGGCTCGCCATGGCCACCGTTGGAGCTGGACCCTGTCGGGGCTTGGGGCAGGAAACTGTACCCCCCGGCTGGACCTCGATCTGCAGGTTGGTGACCTCTTAGATGAGGAAATTATGTATTTTATTTTAAAAAAAGATATATTTTAAATAATATGTACCTATTTATAATATTTATATTTACCTGATGAGCAGTGCATTAGATGAAAAATAGCAATCTACCTAAAAAAAAATCTATAATTCATAATTTCATTTACTGATTTGGCAGTCACTTTGTAGTAAAATCTATCCATTTTTAATTTATGTTTTGCTTGGTAAATACCATTAATTTATATTATTTACCCTGTAAAACTTAAATAAAAAATAAAAATTTATACATTTTCCAGAGAACATTCGTGGAAACATGAAGTATGTTTGTATTTTACTTTTAAAAACAGCTAACCCATCAAAATATTTTTACTGTCAATAAGAAAAAAAATAATTACATATTTTACTTATTTAGTAGGATAGTATTTTAAACCGTCTAAATCTCAAAATTTTAAGTTAGTATTTTAATCTCTTTCTTGTTTAAAATTCTCTGAAATATATTTTCTAACACATTGTATTTTTAATATAATTTACCTACATTCTTGTAACAGAGCCATTATTTTATTACTTTCGACAATTGTGTTAACTTTTTAAATGTTTTGAAAAAGCAAGTATGGAATATTTTAACAACTAATGTTTTATAAAAATATGACAATTCAAAAGACTAAAAGGAATTGACCCCAGAAGAATCCATGCTCGAATAAAATATGCTTATAACCAATGCACTAAGTTTATCTAAAAGCAACAAATAAAATACAATACTGTAATAAAAAATCAATTATAAATATGTAAAACCTATTTTAGACGTTTTACATTAGTTTTTTATTTTACCTTCATTTTCAGGTTTAATGTTTACACATTGCTTAAATATAAAAAAAAAAATATGTTGATTGTAGAACATTGTTAAAATAATCTTTTTATTTGTTCACAAATTTCTTTATACAATATATAAGATTTCATGTGGTACTTATAAAACTGCTATAAAAAATATTTATGTTTTTTAATGCAAGTTGAATTAATAATAACTAAAATGACTTATTTTTTCTAATTATATTTGAAATTTTTAACTCTCTCAAGTATTTGAGCTTAAAAAATCTTGAACACTATATAATTCTAAAAATATTTTTACGACCCACGTTTTTAAACACCAAATACCCATAGAGGGCGGAGTATTTTTAGATGAGTAATTTTTTTCTTTTTTCCAGGGGGGCTGATGTTTGGCCTACACCACGGAGACGCAGGAGGGGCTCTGCATGCCCAGCCCCGAGGCCCTGTGACGTCACTTAAGGAGGAACCTCTAGCCAGAGCATGGATGCAACCTACTACTTTAGTAGACAACTCAAAGTAAGAGCAAGAATTTTTTTAATATCTGAACCTAAAAACACCTTGTACACAAAATAATAAGTTTCATTCATTCAAACCCTTATCTGCACCCCAATGGTGCATAGGGCACTGCATCATATAAATGCAGTGTTATCTTGCTCATTAACACATGAAGGAAAGGTGATCAGCCCTCCGCTTTAAATACCAGTCCAGGGTAATATTGAATAAATATTAAAGTAAAAAAATCACTCATATTTATTTGACCCTCCCTGGGAATCGAACCCGGGACCTCCAGTACGGTAGCTGAGCGTGCTGACCATTACACTACGAAGGCGGACAATAATAAGTTTACGGGCTATGAACAATTTTTTTATGACCAACTGAGAAGGTTGGTATGGATAGTAAAGATTTTTACCTTTTTAACTGATCGCAATAATTAGATAGCTTACAGAAGAAATAAAAAAGGACAAATGTAATTTTTAAACAGTTTATAAAGTTTGTTTTTTAATGTCCTGATGACGTGGTAAGGAAAAATAACTTTTGCAGTAATGAGAAGTAAGACAGGACGCAAAATATATAGAATGTTTTGAAGGACGGTCAGTACTCCATGTGACAAAACATATAGTATAGGTATCTACGTATCAGAATGGTAGATTTTTTTACAAAGAAAATATTTTACCCAAGAAAACATACGATAGATACTATAGTATATTTATAAAACCACAACGTACTTTTGAAATTACAAAAAACGTCTTCACAAGACTTCCTTAAAACATTTTAAAATACCTCACGTAAATAAGGCGTTTTGTCTCCAACATAAATGAAAATGAGATTTTAATATTTTGGCTTTGATTAACATAATATTTTGTAAGTAATTCCTAAAAAATTGAAAATGAAAATTCCATCTTAATTTTATTAATAAAACTATTTTTCTTTTGCAAATTTGAAAATCATCGATTATGAAGGAAAAAAGTGTGTAAAAGTAAATTTCGATTTGAAAAATAATAAAAATTGATAATTTTAAAATTCATTCTAGATATTGTTATATTAAAATGCGATACATATTGTTATATTAAAGATTTCACGGGTTCCAGTTTTTTGTTGTATGTTTTATTTTTAATAATTGTAAAATTATTACATTTATGTTGGTATCTATGTGTTAATCCTGATAAAATTTTATCATACCATATTCATATATTTGAAATTCGAATACATTTTTTTTCTTTTGTCTTTCATACTTTTCTGGTCTGAAGTAAAATATATTTTATGGTTAAAAATAAATATTATACAAATAAAAAATGCAGCCATTTCATAAAATAATCTAGTAACGTTAAATAAATAAATAAAATGACAACATATCAAGTTCTTAAGGTAAATAAATTTCTCTTTTACTTTTACATTCTGTTGATTATAGGGCGAGTAAATAATTTAATATTATTTATAGATAAATTGTATACCAACCTAGTCCATTTACGTCCGTCGAAAATCGTATATACAATGAGTGGGGAAGTAATTGAATTAAGGGCGGTCGCCTTTTACTTGCCACGTCATTAAGAGCTGTTCAAACACCGTAAAGGTGAAATACTTTTGGACCATCCTATACACAGATAAGTAAACATTAGATCCTACCTACGACCTTTAAAAGTATTCATAGCTAACATCAAATAAATCTTACATAAAATAAAGCTAGTTATACTTTTCGCGACCAGAGTTGACTTGAATGCAGTACTTGCACAAATGTATGATTTGTTTACGTAGCGTTTTAAACTTACGACGTATTCCTCTTAAAACTTTTAAGCTTTTGTAATACATAGCAAAGACAATGAGTTTATTATTTTAACTTTCAACGTACGCCATACCCACCATCGTACTTTTTATTATTCCTGTTTTATAAATGTATAAAGATGGATCGTTTATTTTTAATATTCCAAATAAATATAAAATTTCGTCGTGATTATGGAAAACGTCATCACTCATTCATCCCAAATACTTATTTTTAATCAATTTAAATAATTGCAATTATTTATCCGCCTCCGTAGCGTAATGATCAAAACGCTCGGTTACCGCACTGGAGATCCCGGGTTAGATTTTCAGGGGGGGGGGGCAAATAAATATATGTGATTTTTTCAATCTAATATTCATTCGATATACCCTGGACTTTAACCTGAAGCGGACGGCTGATCACCTTTCCTTCGTGTGTTAACTATCAAGATAACACTGCGTTTATATGATGCAGTGGCCTGGGCACCATTGGGTGCGAATAAGGTTCAAAATAATACAATTGCAATTTAAATACCATTATAAGAGAAAAGAAAAAAAACAAGTTTAGAGCTTGCTGTGAATAAAATATTTAGAAAAAAAACAAATATTATTATTTAATTAGATACACGAATCTTATTTATAATATTTAGAATACAATGCGAAAATTCCCCCCCCCTTTATCAATATGGTGGGTAATAAAATAAAATATAAAAAGAAATACCAAAAAATATTGATTTTCTGCAAATTGTCATTTTTTCCTCAAATGGAACATGGTTCGCAGCCCTTTTAAAGGACCCCTTAAGTAGAATAAAAGCCTGTTAGTCGAACAACAATATTGATGTGAGGCATAATTGGATATAGTTTTGCCATCCCCTGTTTTCTTTATATATTGTGTATTGGTAATATCCCTTTAGATAAACAACAAAGTTCCCTTAACAGCCGGTCTACAGTCACACTCCAGCCGGGTCAAACAAAAACATAATTGAATTTAAAACCTTAGCAAATAAATTAATATTTTTCATCTCCTGTATCCCTTGCCAAGAAGTGCATAAAGCACAGAATATCGACATATCGGTCCATTTATTGTAATTTTCGGGACTGCGTATCATCGACACAGTGTTATCTAGATCGTTTTATTATGCAAAGATAACGAGAACAGCTCTGCACCTCTACTGTCCGTTCATATTTATTCTACCTCTTATATATATTTAGCTAGCCAATATAACAATGACTAACAACGACATAAACATAACAATTTACTAACATGTATTCTGACCTCTCTGGGAATCAAACCAGGGACCTCCGGTTCCAAGTATGGGGTGGACATAAATAATAAAGCATTAAGCATTGGATCTATACATGTAGATATGTATTGTCTTTATTTCACTTAGTAATAAACTCTTCATAAATTAATTTGGCAATCAATTTGTTGTAATACCTATCCGTTTTTAATTTTAGTATTACTTGGTAAAATACTTGTTTGAAAATGATGCGGAATGCATTGAAATAAGTTTCAAAATAGAATTTAAGAAAGTTATATTTAAGAAGTAAAACTATAAAAAAAATTAATAAACTTTTCATTAACGTTTTATAATATAGTTTTAACTGTTTAAAAGATAATTTATGTGTGAAGCGAAAATTGAAAACGAAAATTTCAATTTTACACAAGTATTACGTGAAGTATTACGTCCGCCTCCGTAGTGTAATGGTCAGCACGCTCGGCTACCGTTCTGGAGGTCCCGGGTTCGATTCCCAAGGGTGGTAAAATAAATATAAGTGATTTTTTCACTGTAATATTTATTCAATATCACCCTGGACTGGTACCTGAAGCGGAGGGCTGATTACCTTTCCTTCATGTGTAAACGATTAAGATAACACTGCGTTAATATGACACAGTGCCCTATGCACCATTGGGGTGCGGATAAGGGTTTTATTATTACGTGAACTTTAATCATAAAGAGTAAACTCACAAGTAGGAATAGGTAATAAAACTATCAATATTTTAGTCTAAGTAGGAATGTGATAAGCGGTGTTGAATAAGTCGTATCTAATTTTCAGAGTCACATGAATGTTAGGTAATTAAAAAAAAGCTTAAATAGACCCTAGTAGGCCTATATTTAAAAAATATTTCATTATTTTGTTAAAAAAATAATCTTTACTTTAAATATTCGTAATAAAACTGTTAGGTTTCACCGGTTATTTATTATTCATGTTTTATGCATAAATAAAAGTTTGAGAAAAAAATATTGCGAACTTTCGAAGTTCATGAGGTCTAAGATTTGTTCATTGGGGGAATTATTAAACAAAGCGACCTTTTACAGTTCATTTATTATAATTACGAAAATTTATGTAAAAAATCGTTAGACGTATTGACGATTTAAAAAATATTTAATTATCTACTAATCTGTGTTGCCTGTCCAATTAATCCAACATATTTTGGGTTGCCGCGAATTTGTTAAACAATTTAGCCACCCCGCCGGCGCTGAAAACGCGGTTAATTAATCTCGTTCCACCCTCAGAGCCCACCCTTGCCTCTGAGTGAAGGAAAAATGAGCTACAACCCCCCTCCCGTCACCCGTCACCCCCCACCCCTGTCCAAAAGACGGAGTCATAATTAACCTCATTACCTCTGCCGGCGTTAAAGAGAACTAATTGTATTACTGTAATGCGATATTGTTTTTAATTAAATGAGGTTTACGAAAGTCGTCCGATGAGCCTACAAGTTATGGGTAACTTTATTTCGTTTGTTGACGTTTAATACTTTATCGTCTAATAAAAACTAAAGTTTTTGAATAAAGAATTTTAGGACTTTAAGTCATTGAAATATTTTGAGTCTTGGTATTCAAGTACTTACATTCATATGAAAATTTTGAGGTAAACACTGTCATATAATGAACACAAATGTGCATAATTGCCAGTCTCAATTTCCTATATTCTTAATGTTTTGATCAACAGGTTTACAGTAATAGTTGGTATTTTATTATATAATTGTATTTTTTTAAAGAGAAATATTTGTTTGTTTTTTTATTTTATTATTTACACAAATATTTCAATATCATACTATTTCTGTGAGCCTAAGCGGCTCATTATTAGAAATTGATATCAAATTTGTTGTAGAGTGGGTTCGAACCAAAAAACTCTTGATTTAAGAGTCCGCGACACTAGCCACGGGACCACAATCCGACACCAATTTATTTCGTTTTTTGACGTAAACGTTTAATTCTTTATCGTCTAATAAAAAATAAAGTTTTTGTATAAAGAATTCAAGAACTAAGAGTTATTGAAAGATTTTGAACCTTCGTAATCATTTATTTAATTTTTATGTCAACTTTGACAATATTCACACACTTGTACAATGGACACACAACAAAAAAATTAAACGTTCTCAGAAATACAATAAAAAATATTCATTCTTTCGTGTCTTTACATAATTCCCTCGTTTTTATCCACGAGTTTAAATTTCAATTAGTTGTATTATTATATAATTTTATTTCGTTTGTTTGTCGACATAAGCGTTTAATACTTTATCGTCGAATAAAAAAATTGTGTTATGAATATTAGAACTTATAGTCAATGAAAGATTTTGAATAATAGTTTTCATTTAATTATATTTTTATGACAATTTTGAGAATATTGGCATACAATGAACACTCAATCCAAACACTATATAAAGTAAAATACAGTGTTGTAAAATTAAAATAAACTTTGACTTTAATCACTTTTACATATTTTTTTGATAGTTAAATGAATTAGTCACATATTTAAAACCATTTTTCTTACTGTATAAATTATATTTAGTGGAAATTTAATAAGATTATATTTATTTTTAAGATATCGTCAATTAGTTTGACAGGAATTGTGAAAATGATATGTTAATTTAGCAGTTAGTAATTATGGTAATACATAATTTATTTTAAATTTCACATAGTAAATACGACTATTTCTTAAAAACTATAATGACTCGTGTTTCAATGCGTTCAGCATCATTATCAAACATCGTTTTTTGCTGAATTCACCTAAACACGAGTCACAATAGATTTAACAGAAAAAGTAAAAATAAAAATAAAACTTTTTTCTTTATTAAAAATCAAAAGCTTAATTTCTTATCTCCCTTGAAGTGTCACATTAATTTGGGCAAATTAACAACGAAGAGCAAACAAAAATACGTGGCGTAATTAATATTGGTGAATAATTAATGGATGTTTTTGATATGCAGAAAAGGGCGTGGGTGTGTCGTCACGGAATTAAATGGCAACCTCACGATTTGTGAAATATGTCTGGCATTTGTCATCGTCCAGCTAATGATGAACTGTCGACATGGAGCATTAAACAAAATAATAATTCCGATTAAAATCCCTCCCCCTATTAATTTCATGTGTCGCACTTTAAACTAACTAACTAACTTACCATATTTTATTTATTGTTTCGGCATTTACTTTGTTGTAAGACATGTTACAATGATTAAAGAAAACACTTCGTTTTTTACCACTTGAGTTTTATTATAGACTACATGTTTCAGAAGTTTAACTTCCATCATTCAGGTCTGTATTATAATACAGACCTGAATGATGGAAGTTTAATTTCTGAAACATGTAGTCTATAATAAAACTCAAGAGGTAAAAAACGAAGTGTTTTCTTTAATCATTGTAACTAACTTACCAACACGCCGCTTTCTCGCAGGAGTAGGTAGAGAGAATACAACCCCACACCAATCTGTAACTGCACACAATCTTCGCCTCTTCCACATTCATACGTATGTATAGGCGTGTATACGGCGATTATTTCGACTCGTGATCTGATCATGAAGCTTTCCTCGGTCTTCCTCTGCTTCTATCACCAACCGCATTCGCCCCATAAATTTATTTTACCATCTCAACACTTTTTTAAAATTTAATCGATAATGCTAATCTCAGTTTTGCATTCTTTCCTTATATCACCATTCGAACATTTGGCGAGTTAACTATAAATCTCGTGATGGTAGCCAAATGTGATAATCACTATTGAAATTGAATGGGCGCGTATATATTTTTGCATAAAAATGCATATACTTAAAAAATCCTTTACCTTATTTAAAAAAAAAATTGGGTAAAGGATTTTTAATATTTGTTTGTTTTTTATTTACACAAATATTTCAATTTTATTCTATTTCTTTGAGCCTAAGCGGCTCATTATTGGAAATAGGTATCAAATTGTGGTAGAGTGGGTTCGAACCGAGAAACTCTGACTTAATAGTCCGCGACACTAATTACGGGACCACAACCCGACACGTATTATATTTTATTTTAAAGGGATTCAAATTGTTTTGAATATCCTAAGTACCTACTTACATAACTAGCGTTTATCTACTAGTACTTCAGCAAGTGTGTTCAATAATTGGCAGAACATGCAACCAATTCATTTTAGTACATACAGTAAAAAAGATCGCATAATTGGACACCCGACACATGTTTCGGATTTGAATTTCGAGCCGCAAGCAAGTCGATATAAAATACGTACGTTAATTTGTCATCTATACTTGACACTGGCAGAAACATCCTTTCACTGGGTGACTGCCAAATAAATACTTAAAAAAAAACTATACATCTTTACTCATACATACAAATGTTGCAAAACTGCTGATGGAAATTTGACAGTTAACTCATATTCAAAAATTTAAAAAATTAAAAAATATATAGATTATTACGAAATATAATACGCTAGAATGATGAAAAAATCAGTATTTATTACTTAAATATTATGTATTTAGAGATTTTACTAATATTTAGATACAAGCTTTCATATGTTTTATTTAAATTAAATTCTCGAAAATGTTTTTTTTTACTGTAAATCATTCACTCATTTCATTCGAATCCTTATCCGCACCTCAATGGTGCATCATATAAACGCAGTGTTATCTTGATCGTTAACACACGAAGGAAAGGTAATCAGTCCTCCGCTTCAGGTACCAGTCCAGGGTAATATTTAAAAAATATTAGAGTGAAAAAATCACTTTTATTTATTACACCCCCCCTTTGGGAATCGAACCCGGGACCTCCAGAACGGTAGCCGATTGCACTGACCATTACACTACGAAGGCGGACATTGTAAAAACATTATTGTAAATCAGTCATATCAGAAGTAAAAGCCTTTAGATATAAAGTAAGGAGAGTCTGTAAAACCAAATCTAAAGGTTAAAAAAATAGGTGTTTATTTTTTTCAAATTATGTTAAAATGGTAAAAATTATGTTAAATACAAATTATGTAAAATTATGTTAAAGTAAACAAATTAAAATAAACTTAATATGTATGTTATATATGTGAAAAAAATATTTTTCCCATAGTAAAAAATATAAGTAGCATCGAAGTATGAAATTTCAAGTGCCCTAACCATTGCTGCGATTATCTTTTTACGTACTGTTATTCCTTTGTTTCTTTTTCCAAATAGAAGTCGGGAATGTCCTTTACTTTGAGCTCCATTTCTTAACTACTAACATGTTGAAGCCGAAGTAGGGTCATGATAAATATCAGTGTTGCATAAGCCGCAGCTATATTTCAGAGTCATTTGGACGTTAGGTAATTCAAAAACATGTTTCCCTTCAAATATATTCAAGAATCTGAAGATCAAGACAGATCACTTTGCCTACATAAAAATAGTATCAAAATAATACTCTATACATCAATCAGTCAGAATAAATGATGCGACAATTCAGGTTGATAAACAAAGATATCAAAAAACCATTTCGCGTCAGACCCCAGCGCGAAATGGTAGTGAACTAACAAGAATCGGAATGCAATTCACTTTCGCTTGCAACTATCAAATAAATATACATTTTCGTTAGGCAATATTGCACAGTGGCAGATCAATGCAGAGCGTGGGGTTGGTTGAGCCCCCAATTTGTAATTTTGCCCGCGGCGTTCCCCTCCCCTCCCGGATAACCCTCCTCCGCCCTGTAGTACCAAATTAGCCCCCGTTTCTCTACATTCTCTACAATAATATAATTGAGTGCATAATTTATGCAGCAGGGTGCGTTTTGGGGATGTATTTGTTTAAATTATTCGACAGCGATGCTCATTTCGGCACATGTTAATCCAAATAAAGATGGCATGAACAATGGTCAAACGAATCACAAATATTCAACCAGATTATAATTTAATAAATAATGTTTATTTTCAAACATATAAAATATACAGAACATTTGTAAAAAGATATATCTTGAAAGAAATGAACAGTTTTACTGCTTAAAAAGTTTTGTTAAGATTATGAGGAAGTCCGTAGCAATAATTTTTGATACGACATTTTGAGTGTGTCCAAATACTTGCTCACAAATCTAGATTACCTCCAATTAGGAGTCATTTTTCATTTTTTAAATTATGAAATTAAATGAAAATTGAAAATGTTGCTTTCTAGCATTTCAAGTATGTGAATATAATCCAGGGTTCGGACCTTACATACAAATAAAAGAGTTTCTGCTTAATAAAGGCTTTCCTCATCCTAACAAAAAAGTCTTCTCCAGGACCTTTCGCATACTGTGTTTCGAGTTTGATCAATATATCTAGAAGTTTCAATAACTTGAGTAATGTGGTTGTCAATCATAGTTAGAATTGCTGAATGTTACACTGTGTAAAGTGATGTTACACTTAAACCAGCCTATGACAGTGGTAAGCCCTTTGAATTCCCAAACTTTCATATTCTTCTTCTTCTGTGTTGAGATGTCAAAATATAATAATAATAATAATAAAACCCTTATCCCCACCTCGATGGTGCATAGGCCACTGTGACATATAAACGCAGTGTTATCTTGATCGTTTACACATGAAGGAAAGGTGATCAGCCCTCCGCTTCAGGTACCAGTCCATGAAAAAATCACTAGTATTTATTTTACCCCCCTTGGAAATCAAACCCGGGACCTCCAAAACGGTAGCCGAGCGTGCATTACATTACGGAGGCGGACTAAACTTAAAAAAAAAAATTAAATGTTGCTTTCTAGCATTTCAAGTATGTAAATATATAATCCAGGAATTGGACCTCACATATAAATAAAAGAGTTTCTGCTTAATAAAGGTTTTCCTCATCCTAACATAGATGTCTTCTTTAGGACCTCTCGCATACTGTGTTTCGAGTTTGATCAATATATCTAGAAGTTTCAAAAACTTGAGTAATGTGGTTGTGAATCATTGGTGGAAATGGTGAATATTGCACTGTGTAAACTGACCACTTAAACCAGCCTATGACAGTCGTAAACCCTTTAATTGACCAAACTTGCATAATCTTCTTCCTCTGTGTTGAGGTGTAAAAAATAATATAATCAATTTTGATAATAACACATCATTCACAAAAATAATTTATGCAAAATATGACTTTAGAATCAGTGCTACTTTAGCTTGCCTTTACCCCCTGCTTACGAACTTATATAAAATCTCTTCCACATTCATGCATCGCCTCATACAGTCCCACCAAGAAATATCAATACAAAACTTAAGTTATTACTATCGATATTTTAAAAATCGGCAGATTCTAAAAAAATACTATTTTGAGTTATACTGTAGTAATATGTAACCATTACCTGACCAGTGCACAAAACAAATAGGATTAGTACCGTTGTATTATTCCTCCGTGACAAGTTATCTCTCTGCGGGGTATTTACCGCAGAAATACAGCAAAAACTCTGTCAAAGGGTTAACAGCCGTTCAAACGCTGACGACCATTCAGTATGCAAGTTTCTCATGCATTTTTGTTCCGAAAACAAAGTGACATAATTCTCCAGACTCTCGTTTCATTGTTTAGGGTTGTGCCACCGCAGGGAGCAAATTTCTGCCAAAGAAAACAAAGAAATATAGTTATTGCAGTTATCATTATTCATATTGTCGCACTAAGCGGCTGTCATCATTTGTGAAATACGAAATTGAGTTCGTCGAAAATTTTACTGTTCTTGTACCGTGCGAAATTTCGTAAACTTTTTATTTGGATTTGAATACTTGCAGCACCCGTTTGTGAAAAAATGAGTAAAAAATATTGGAATCCTTCGCCTCCATTATTCGAACTTCGATATTAAGATTATCGATCATAAATGCTTGTTATAGTTTTAAACTATCTATTTTTTCAGCCTCCGTAGTATAATGGTCAGCACGTTCGGCTACCGTTCTGGAGGTCCCGGGTTCGATTCCCAGGGGGGATCAAATAAATATAACTGATTTTTTCAATGTGATATTTATTCAATGACCTGGATTGGTACCTGAAGCGGAGGGCTGATCACCTTTCCTTCATGTGTAAACGATCAAGATAACACTGCATTTATATGAAGCAGTGCCCTATGCACCATTGGGGTGCGGATAAGGGTTTTATTATTATCATATTTTTTTCATAAGCAATTTTATTTGTTTATTTTTTACTAACTTAAATTATACCTAATAATGAATTCTAATAAATTTAAATTAATAAAAAAAAATAAAAAAACATTTCATTAATTTATTCGGTAGTCACTAAAATCTAGCCTGTATGCATTCCGCATCATTTTCAAACACCGAAACATGTGTCACACTAGATTTGAAGAAATAGTGGTATTTACTAAGTAAAACATTAGTAATAATAAAAAATAAAAACAATTACATGGTTTAAAGAATAAATAAAGTGTTTTTTTATAGGACGGGTAGGTAGTTTTGAGTCGAGAGTTCGATTCTTACCTTAGTCAACTAGACTTAGTTATTTAAAAAAAAAAACAAATTAAAGGTAAATACAAACACAATTTCTTTTTTAGAAATGTCGAAAAATATAGTAAACTCTGATCTCTTCAAAATGGTGCATAAGGCAGTGCATAAAATTGATGCAAGGTCAATTTAATGATTAGTATATGAAGTCAATATGATTAGTCATGCACTTCAGGTACAAGTCCAGGGTAACATAAAATATGTATAGATTGGCGTTTAATTTGTAGAACTCCATTTTAATTTATGTATTAAATGTTAAAATCCTATTACTAGCATTCGTTTGAAAATGCCATAACTAGGCGAAACAATAGTCACAAAATTTGCATGTTTTTTTTTTAAATAATAAAATACAACTTAGTAGTTTTGGAAAAAAAAAACAGTGTTTGAGTTAACATTGAATACATAAATTATTATAAAATAAATATAACAAGGGAAAAAAGAGTATTTTTTTAAATTTATATTCACCTGGTGGGAATCGAACCTGGGACCTCCAGCATGGTAACCAAGTGTGCTGACCACCATACTATTGAGGCGAAAAAATAATAATGCGTATTAATAAAGAGTAATAATTTAAATTTATATTCACCTGGTGGGAATCGAACCTGGGACCTCCAGCATGGTAACCAAATGTGCTGACCACCATACTATAGAGGCGAAAAAAATAATAACGCGTAGTAAATCGTGACTTCGTGCTCAATTTCGGATATTATGAATAACGAATTTAGTCCGTATTTGTTGAAATGAAAAAAAGATCTTTCATATTATAGTATATAAATAGACATGCCAGCGTTTCTACCGCATGCTAAGATGTGGTATTACCGTATATTATTATTTTGCGTTGTGTTCAGGAGGATAATACGTGTTAAATGATTAATGATGTATTGAAATTTCAGCATTGGAGTTGGGCGCGCCCATTTCGAGAAACAGCCCCCTAGCAACCTTCGCAAAAGCAACTTCTTTCACTTCGTGGTGGCTCTGTACGACAGGGCTGGCCAACCTATAGAGATTGAGAGAACTGCATTCATTGGATTCATAGAAAAGGACCAGGTGAGCAAATAAAATTTTGTAGTAATTTTTTTATAAAATAAAATATGAATTTTTTATTTTATGAAATAATGCATTAATAATAATAATATCAAAAGAAATCGAATGTTTTGTTTCCAATTTATTAAAACATTCTTAATTAATGTGAACTAAGTGAAAAATTGATTAAAAATGGATAGAATTTACCACAAAGTGACTGCCAAATCAATTAATGAAGTTATTAAAACATATTCTAAGGAATGATTTGACTAAAAAGTGTTGAGACTAAAGAACTTGGTAAAAGATCAAATAATATTGAAATGCTGGTTCTTAATCATTTTTTGTTTTTGTTTTCAAACTTTATTTTTTTGTTATACGAATAATAACAATAAATACGAAAGATTTTTAAAAGTCTCTTCTTAAGTGATTTTCTTAATAATCTTTCATTAATTAAAGTTCAAAAAAAATCGGATATATAGTATACATATAAAACGGAATTATTATTTTTGGCCACATTTATAAACCGTATTCTACAAAAACCTTGTTATTTACAGGGAATCATAGATAGTATTCAAACATCCCTGAAAAATACAAGTTATTTGTACCCAGTTAGAAAAATAATACCAAAATAAAAAAAAATAAACAGAGTGTATGCTTTATAAAGTTTAATACACATACAAAAATACACACATACACACACACACACACACACACACACACACACACACTCTCTCTCACACACACACACATACACACACAGATACACACACGCACGCACACACAAACATTCCCTAATAGATCACAATGTTTTTAAATATATTAACTACTAGTTTATCCATTTCAACTGTGTAAAGTCCACGAATGGGATTGTTGTTTAAATGAAGAGTGTAACATAAAAAAGTGACTAGCTAGGTAGTATAAGTAAAAGACAATATAACAGTGTTATAAAAAATAAAAATAAACCCTTTTATATTGCCATAGCCGCATTTTTATTTATGGTAAAATCATCTGATGTCTAGGACCGAGTATTAAAGAACTCTCTTTAGAAATGCTCAGTTCTCTAAATTACAGATAATTCTTAATGGAAATTTTGACTGACAAACTTAATTTTACTTCAGCCCTTAAACTGTGTCTCCAGAATAACTGGCCTCATCAGTTTCGATTAAATAATGACTAATTACGCTTTACCTAAGCAGATTAATTATTCCATCAACATAAACATGGTAAATTACCTAACCACGTGAATAAAGGGGTCAGCCCGGGAGACTTCAGGGAATAGCGTGACGAATAATGTCACTTGTTTGCTCAAACTTGTGTTTTTTTGAGTAAACGTTTTTTAATGAAGACATTTAATTTTTAAAAGGTTTCGAGGTACGCTCACCAAAAAGTTACTCATTTAAATAACATCCAAATTGTAGGATTAAAAAAAAACAGTACTATTCTAATTTATTAACACGTTTTGATATCAAATTAAGTATTGGAACAAATGTTGAGTTCAATCGGTACAATACAAAATTTATTAGTACAACATTTTGAGTGTGTCCAAATACTTGTTCACAAAATCTGGATTATCTCCAATTACAGGAGTTATTTTCGTATTATTTTTTGACATCTCAGCTAAGATGAAGAAGAATATGGAAGTCTGGGCATTTACCGGGCTGACGACCAATCTCACCGATAGATGTTTCTAGTGAAGTTCTAGTGATTCAAGAACAAGGTTTCTAAATTGGTTCATATATGTAGAACTTCCAAGAATTTGAGTAGTGTGGTTGTCAATAATGGGTAGAAATGGTGAATGTTACAAGTGTGTAAAGTGATCATTTAAACAAGCCTATGACGGTCGTCAGCCCCGTAAATGCCCAGACTTCCATATTCTTCTTAATCTTTGATGAGATGTCAAAAAATAAATTTATTAGTACAGTATTTGAATATAGTGACTGGCATTCAAAAATAAATATTTTTTCTCCATATCTCAAAATAGATGGAGAAGAATATGGAGAAGTCTGGGAATTTACAGAGTTTACGACCTGTCATAGCCTGGTTCAACTGATTACTTTATACGCGTGTAATAGTCAACATTCTACAGATGATTGACAATAACACTACTAAAATTAAGGACGTTGTATAAATCTTATCATTGACACGTTCTTTCACATTTGTGTTCTCGGCACCAGTTGGTTGAGTTGGTTAAGCTTTTTTAATTAGCTGAAACCTTCACGAGCTGTATATAAAATTTTAAAAAATTTGAAAATTTAAAAATTTAAAAGATTTTGGAACAATGATTTGGACACAATAAAAAAATTAAATATTTTATCAATATAGAGAGTGAGCAATAGGTAAATGAAGCAAAAAAATGACGCCACATTAATATTATTTGAAATTAACAGTCTAGTTTAATTTGTTAAGAATCCATTAGTCCAAAAATAGAGAAAAATTTGCTTGAATTGATTTATGACAATTTTGCGTCAAATAACGTATTTCATAGACCTGTCTTCTCAAACTTCAGTGATATCATGTTACCACTCAACTAACCTGATCCATGATTTGATACCAGCTGACTTTTTGGGACTCTTTTTGAAAAGCAAAGTCAATCGTCTACAGCCCCTTGCCTATCTAAAAACCAATATTACGACAAAAGCACTTTGCTACGTCTCAAAAAGATTCCTAAAATGACAAAGCTTGTATTAACGCTCTAGGTGGCATTTGTTGAATATTATTTTTCACTTCAAGTAAAATGAATTGTTATAATGTAGATGAGGAATCACAATTTTAAATATTTTTTTAATGAGATATTAAATAATCATATTACTAAATGCTTTATGGTTCGCCCTCTATAGTTATTGAAGTTATATTTCAAAAAAAGTTTTTCTTATTTATGTCAGGTTTAAAAAAATTATACAATCTATCGATTTAATTGTAAATGTATTATAATAACACTGTTTTTATCATTCGTCGTTCACTTTGTGTAATACCATTTTTAAGGTATATATAATTAACTAATTCAAATCATAAATGTTAAATATATTTTTTAAAGTAACCGGAATGTGTGTTTTTTTTAACAAAACAATATTTTCTTTATGTTTATGGTATTCTAGTTTGGCATAAGGTTTGATTTGCGTGTCATGATGGTATTTTGAAAGATTTATTAAAAAACATAATATATGTGTAGTAGGTACGTGATATGGATATTTAAATGAATTTCCACATTTTCGGCCATTATTCAAAATATAAATCTTGAAAAGGGTGTATTTTAATGGGGGTAAAGATTTTTAGCACCAGAAAACTCGTGTTTTTTTGGGTATAAGTCAGATTAAAATCCCGCGACGTAATTATACAGGAGAGTCCCCTATACAAATGTCCAGAAATGACAAAAACGCATGACAATTGGAAGACAAACGCTCTATCAAAATGCGATTCAACTTTGTTTGTTTCTATGAACTGTATAATTATACTTGTGTTCGTATTTTTTGTCCGTAAATGTAATTAAATTCACCTGGCATTTGTGGAAATATGATAATGTAATTCGTTTTAAAAACGTCCATCAGCCTAATAGTAGACTGTTATTATTTAACGTTTAAGGTTTGTTTGTTACGAGCTATATTCACGCTAGTATTAAAAATATAATAAGAGTATGTGAAATTTATTTTTAATTTTGGTTTAAAATAGCTTTAAAATTTAAATTACAACTATGAAAAAAATATATATACGAGTATAGGTGACATAAAATTAGATAATTACAAAATATATAATATTTCTAAACAATTTCATAAATTGATTCGGCAGTCATATTGTGGTAATGTCTGTCCTATTTTAATTTTAATTTTACTTGTAAAACTAAATCATGGTAAAACTTAGCTCCACATAAGGTGTTTGCGAAATGCATCGTAAAACGTATCACTATCGATTTTAATGAATAGTGGTTTTAACCAAGTAGAATTTATATATATATTTTTTTTTTTGACATCTCATCAAAGATGAAGAAGAATATGGAAGTCTGGGCATTTACGGGGCTGACGACCGTCATCGGCTGGTTTAAGTGATCACTTTACACACGTGTAACATTCACCAATTCTACCCATTATTGACAACCACACTACTCAAATTCTTGGATGTTCTTTATACATGAACCAATTTAGAAACCTTGTTCGTGAATCACTAGAACTTCACTAGAGACATCTATTGGTGAGATGTAAAGAAGCTTTTTACTAAGCAGAAACTCTTATGTTAGTATGTCCGAATCCTGGATTATAATCACACACATGAGAAACGCCAGAAAATACCATTTTCATTTTTATTATTTAAGCTTATAATTTGACCAGATAAATGCCCAGACTTCCATATTCTTCTTCATCTTTGATGAGATGTCAAAAAATAATATAAAAATAACTCCTGTAATTGGAGATAATCCAGATTATTATGAACAAGTATTTGGACACACTCAAAATGTTGTAAGTAGAATTTAAGTTAAAAAATTCTTATTTTATGTTTTTTTAATGATTTTGGAATATTATGTATATTTTCAATAAATTTAATAATTGCTTACTAATGTGAATATATTGTTTTCTGGTGGGTATATTTATTTTTAATTTTTCTAGGAAACGGAAGGACAAAAGACCAACAATGGAATCCAGTACAGACTACAACTTCTTTATGCAAATGGTAAGAAAAATTACATTTAAATATTTAGGTCAAATTAGTGCCAAAAGCTTAGTGCCAAATTTATTTACATAAAATACTTAAATAAACATATTTATTTATTTAAACACGTAAAAGTTTATGTATAATATGAAGACTTGAAACTGTTTTAAATTATGAATTATTTTACCTGTGAAACTCAAATATTTTAACGAATTTTACGGTATATGACCAGGAGCGCATGACAAATGTAGAGATGAAACGTTACCAAAAGAGCGCCCAAATAAATTAACCGGATAAATGTTTATGTACCTATTCGGGAACGAAAACATTGAACTAATTCTCAGCACATGTAACTTGCAACGATTTCCTTTGATAACGTCGACCAGTTGCCCTGTTTCCGTGTACCTAAGTGTTCATTTGACCAGTAAAGCTGAGTTTCTGAATGTGCGGTTAACATCCAGGGTCTACTGTTCAGACTTCTGTTCCCCTGTGAATCGAACTCTGTTTGACCACATCATCTTGCATTACTTGAGAGATATTAAGTCGCATTGTGCGCAATCTCAAACGGAATTAGCTAACTACCAATTCTTCGAATGTGTATCTCAAAACACATAAATATTTTTTTTATACTATTAATAATTTTGGATAATTTATATGGCACCATTTTCGTAAAATAATACCTCAATGGCGCTTCGCTGTGATAACATCGCCGCTAAAACCGTCAGTTAAGGCCCTATATACGATAAATCGCAACTTATTTTTTTCAAACCCAGGTAAAATTTGACGTGTTTGAACTTTTTGCTTCAAATACCGTTTTGGTATTGAAAAAATAAGTTATTCTTCGAAATAAATATAAGGTTTTGAAAGGAAAAGAGTTCTTGTAAGGTGAGGAATTAAAAATAATATATATTTTTCATGACATGAAGAATATGAAAGTCTGGGCATTTACGGGGCTGACGACCATCATAGACTGGTTTAAGTGATCACTTTAAACACCTGTAACATTCACCAATTCTACCCATTATTGACAACCACACCACTCAAATTCTTGGAAGTTCTATATATATGAACCAATTTTGATCATTGTTCTTGAACCTCTAGAACTTCACTAGAGACATCTATTGGTGAGATGAAAAGATAATACGAAAAATAACTCCTATAATTGGAGATAATTCAGATTTGTGACACACTCAAAATGTTGTAATTTTTTTTTCAATACGTGTATATTCTAAAAAAAGTCATATTCCAATAAAAACATATTTTTTAATTCGCGCGCACAAGCACGACTGACCTCTGGCGCGGTCGTTCGCTTTTGAATTTGAAGTTTGCCAGTACCCCCTTAAATAATATTCATTTCAGTATTCAGTTATACTCATAATTTTTAAATTTATTTTGCTATACAAATAGATACAAAAGAAAATTAATATTTTATTTATATAGGCATAGATAATTAAATATATTTGAAGGACCTATTTTTGTCAATATTTTCAATCCTTTTGATCTGGGTTTTGTATCTCGTATAATTGTATCAACTTGAAGTGGGTTAAAAGGACCTAATATTCAATAGACAGAGGTCACTGTGTACTAATTGACTTGATTTAGCGTCTACAAAATAATATAATCAGAAACGCTTACACGCTACCGTTTATTAAGGCCCTCTAATTATTTATTATTAACATTCACAAGGTTCGATGCGGCTATAAAAGAAAGACCCTTACCGCTGCGGATTACCTCAGAAACCTTTTGGGTCGATTTAGAATATTCATACTGTTAGTACGGACACCTGTTTGTCCATAAACTGGGTTAGATTATATTAAAATAATATCTTTTGTGTAGGTCATAGGCCTGTTACACGAGTTACTCTTAAAATATTATGTAATTTTTTTTTTGTCATATGGGGGTCGCGATTTTTATGTGGGTCATTTTATAAATTAATTTAATTTATGACTTCATATACATACGTGGATACATATTTTTTTCATATAGTGAATTTATTTTCTACTTTTTTATACACATTGTAAATTTCTTTCTTCTTTGAAAGAATTTCAAACAGGAAATGTTTAGTTTGTAATAATTGAATGTCAAAAAAGACATTTATTTCAAAATATCTTCGAGAAAATTTTGTTTCTTAAAAATAGGTAAGTATGCATTATAATAAACATGAATATATTTTCTATAAAAATATGAAAATAATTAAATGTGAGTTTACTCATATAAATATACTTACATCTATATTTTTACGATTTTAAATATTTTTTTCAAACGCGTCTCAATTGTGGATATTTCAAATAACCTACAATAGGACGTTTTCGCGCACCACGAAATCTGTTACATAGCATCTTTCGCTTTTTATTCACAATACACTATCTTATTATTTTGCCTTGTATCGTTGTGTACATGTCTCTCTCTCTCTTTTGCTCCACTTTCGTGGTTTCGGAACGTAAAGATGTTTTTTTCTTAATTAAGTTATATCTTTTCTCTCTCTCATGTAACGACATGTGCCTAATAAACGTGACGCCAAGTTTAAATTTCGCTCTCAATTCTTGTTCCATTATCGATAATCCAATTGCCCGTTAAGACATTTCTTTTTTAAAACATTATTTTTATATTGCATGTTAAAATCATTAGAATAGCAAAATTACACCGAAAACTTTCATTACATTTTAAATGATATGTTCTATTAATAAAAGGCCGTGTTATACAAGTTAATGAAAGACAAAGCCATTTTATTGTATCTTAATAAATGTTTAATATTAATTGATTTTATGTTTTGTTTTGTGTAAAATTTTGAAAACATTGAAATTCAAAACATTTTTCTCTTTTCATACTATTGAAACGGAAAATAGAAGACAAGTTATAGGTACTAATCCATACTATCAAATTGTATTACCCATTTCTCGCTATAAACATGCAACTTAAACTGTTACACGATGCTTTAAGGGTAGAGAACATTTAAATTTAACGTATAAAAGTAAAATTCCTACTCTTTCATATTACAGGGTGTAGCATTGAAATGGCTTAGTGTTAGTATTCGTGTTACAGGAAAGGCGCTGAAATACTTATACATACATAATAAACTACAACATATGTATAATATATTACAAGTGCATAGAAAAACGACCAGTGAGAATGTATTTTATGTAGTTATTTAATCATATCATGTATAATAATAATATAATATAACCAAAATAAAATATTGTACTGGTTCATAATAATATTTATGTCCGCTTCATGTCGTGTAGTAGTTAGCATATTTGACTACCATGCTATAGATTCCATGTTCGATTCCCAGAAGGGTGAAAAAAATAAATAAGCATTTAGGCATTCAGGCATCTGAGACGCATAAATGATCCATTAATCTCTAACTACCAACTTAATATTGCATCAGTTTGATGTGGTGCCCTATGCACCATTGCATGAAGATGAGAGTAAGAAGAGATTTATTATAAATTATTGGATAAAGTTATTCATCATAAAATTATAAAAAAATACATGTATGTATTAACAAAGAAATAAAAATATTTTTTTAAATAAAATTACAACAATATAGTTTATTCCTCATATATTTTATTTGACCAGTGACCGTTTTGTCGTTACTGGTCGGAGGCTAAACAATGTTAATAAAAACAACAAGGCAGGCGTTAAAAAAGGTTAATGTTTTATATTTTTTTCTGACAAAATGTAAATTTCTGACAAATAATGATATTTATTTGAAAACTTATGCTCATTTACTTAAATTTTATAAGATAACGTCTTTTTATAAGGGGTGTGTGTTTTATCTATTTATAAATATTAAAATTTCCCTGTGATCATTTTCCTGCTAATACTTTACACATGTATCTTCTGATATACATAGCGTATGTTGGGGTGAATACATATTCATCTATGGATAGATACTTGAGGGGGTATTTCATATTCGATACGACGTTTAAGAGGCACTTTGCTCGCTTCAAAGCTTCACAATAATGTGTAAAAGTGCAGTACAGATCTAAGGGGTTTCCTAAACATAACAAAACTATTATGAATATTAATATTAATTAATAATACTTTACACATGACTTAAAATTTAAATGATTTGTCTGAATCATCCTAACCTAATCTTACCTATTCTAACTAGTTTAAATGATTCATATAAAAAATAATGATATTTATTTTATTGTTAAACACATATATTTTTCATGAAAAAATGAATGAATCTTTTATATTAAAAGGTTTTTCTAATATAAAAAATTCAATCATGACTTTTTGTTCTTTATTATTTGTTGTAACTTGTTTTTTATTATTTGGTATTAACTTTATGAAATAAAAATTCAACACTTTAAAAAAATCACCAATTGAAGTTTCTTAAATGTAACCAAGACTAGTTTCGAAAAGTAGAGATGTTCTCATCATTAAAAAAAAAGGTTTAAACGTTTGTACATATTTTCACTTGTTGATTTGTGGTTCTCGAAACTAGTCGCATAAAAACTTTAACAAAATTCAAAATCGAAAAGAGTTTTTGATTTACTCATTCCAAAAACATACTAAATAAATATAATTTTTTAAATTTACTCCCTATTTAGAAAATATTGCATTTTGAAAGAAAAAAAAAACAAAATAGTCAACTTGTAATCACCAAAGTAAAATAAAAAAATAATAACAAATAATAACAAATAATGTTTTAAATAGCATCATGGCATCGACTGTAACATTTTATCCATTTTATCAAATAAATTAAATACATAATACGAATTACATCGCATCAAATTGAACATCTCTTCAAACATACTTGTCCCTTTTCTATCTAATGTAACATCGCATTTCGTTCAATTGGCTTAACATTGATATCGTCTCGAATACATACGCCATAAGCATACTTGGAAAATTAAATGTACCTTACGTATATACAAATTGCGATTCGATATGCAAGTGCCTTTACACCGTTCTCTGTAAAGTCATGCAGTAGTTGAACCAGTTTAATAACGGGCATGAAACGAAAATGAGGGAGAGAATTACAAGAACATTTTTTTTAAAACAATTGTCACAAGTTTTTAACAACAAAATACAATTAAGTAGACTAAAAAAATCAGTGTTTGATTATGACGGTTAATAAATTGAACGCCAAATGATATTGAATTTGCATTTTTGCAATAAAAATATGTTTTTATTAAAAACAAAGAGAAAAGCACGATAAACTTATCTATGATTAATTTACGCCTGAAATTAAAATCTAAGGCGGATAAATAATTTTGTCACTAAATTGGTTAAATTTGTCTGAGATTTAATATGTTATCTTCGCGTTGTTTTTCTATTATAAGTCTTTACATTTTCATTGGAAAAATAATTCTTTTATACTTTGTATTTGAGAAGTTTTTGTCTGGCTTATATCAGGGACTTAGCTTAGTTAGTTTTGTTTGCACAAATCACGTGTCATAAATATAATATGTATTTTGGAATTACTTTATGAATGGACTTGCAATGACTCTGAAATCTATCTACTGCTTACGCAACACTACTTATCGTGTTCATTGGTTCCAACTTTAAAAGTTTTATAGCCTATTCCTAATCGTTTATAGCCTATTACTCTTCATGAATAATATTACTTTGATACCATGTAATTCTTGAGTTAAATATTCTTGAAAAAAATCACTCAAAAAATAAAAGAAATTATAATACAATAAAATAGACCACATGTTTGTATGATAATAAAATAAAAATAAATAATACTTACCCTCCTTTTTTCCAGACTAAAATTTTTTGTTTGAAATCAAAACAAAAATAAGAGTGATTTAATTATGTTGAAAAGATTTAAATTAAAATTGAATGTTTGGTGCCTTTTTTTTCTTTCTAGAGAAATAATAAATAATTATGATAATTTGAAGCGTATTCATCAAATATACAAAGAATGTTTCAATTTTACGGAACAAGAATTCTAAGATGAGTAAAAATGATTAAAAAAATTAAGATTTTTAAAAAGCAAACAAATTATTTATACGAGTATTACTAATCTTAAAGAATTTAATTATAAAAATATGTACATCTTTACAATTTTTTATACATTTTTATTAATTCTGTCATTTTTTCAATTTATAACGCTCATTTTTTTTTAAAGATAAATATTTTCACGATCGCTTTAAACTGGGAGCAGTTCAGAGCCGTAGCTTCATAGCCCTAACAAGTCGTAGCTCGTAGCAGGTAGGAATGTAAATACCAGGGACGTTCGTATCGCCGTGTATTTCTTCCGACGAGTCCTCTGGGACTTTTTTGCGCTCTTCTTATCGACTATGTAAATACACTTTAGCGCTATTATGTTATTTACCAGTTATGCCTATATTTGTATGTTTATGGATATTTATACGGCGCATTAAAAAGGCTTTTGATGTTTTAAAAATTATGTATTTTCTAGAGTTTTCCGGATGGAGAAATCTTCCACTGAATGGATTAATGCGTATTATGTACCATAATTTTGAAGATTTTTTGAGTTGATAAATTTGTTTGATTTTTTTTTAGATAAAATGAACGTTAATGATCATCATAATTATTTTAAATGAACTGCATACTACACACGTCTCACATCAAAATAAAAAAAATTAAATGAAGTTGTTAAAATCATATATATTTTTTAATGTAAAACGCAATAAAAATATCTGATATTTTAAGCTTTCTTTTTTGTTTTACGTGTATAAAAATAATCAAAATAAGACTCACAGTATAAATACGTGCACAATTTTTTCAATTCATTTAATTTTACTAACTAACTAGCCATCGCGTCGTTCGATAGAATAGAGCTCTATATCACTCTATCTTTGCAAATATTATTCACCTCTTTCACATTTATGCATCTCGTCATACACACCCGCTGATCATTTTGACTACTAACCTAACCGCTTTCAAGTATTTGACATACAGATTCAATCTTAAATTTAAAGTTTTTTTTTTAAATTATCCAATGTTCATTTCAAATTGATTAAAATAAAGGTATCCTGTCATTTGGATATTTATAGCTACCTACCCAAAATAAAGTAATTTACGTAATAACTTATCATGTTTCGATTGCTAAATTTGTGATATGGGTAATATACATATAAATAATTTACGAGAAAAACGAATAGCAGATTTAAAAATAAAAAAGAATTAGATTTTACATCAGTATATCTTCCATGTAAATGATATGCATAGAGACGGAATACATTTATCGGCAATCAGTCAGGTTAATGATGGTAACTGATAACTCTTGAAATTTCCTGAAATTTCCTGAATTCCGGTGCCATTTATAGCAATGCGAATTCAGTACTGAAAACACACCGACGTGGCGGAAAATAAATGTCGTATCGTGTAATTTTAACCTGTTAACAAATTGTGCAGTCATTGGCACTACAGCGTAGAGAGAGTACTCTCTGTTACAGGCACAAGGGGAGCAACGAGCGGTAAATGAGACAAATGGGATGACGAGTGGAGTTTTCAGGAGCACTTTTCAACTTTCAGGATTCCACTTTGACTTATTTAGCTAACAATATTTTTTAAGTGTTTATCGTATATTTTACAACGAGTAAGAAAAATTTGAAGCAACAGTTATGAAAGCTTTAATTCATAATGATTTGTTAAGAGATTTTTGTTTAAAACGCGGGTAAAACAGGATCATGTTAAAATATATTTTACTAAGGAGATCGCAACTCAATATTTCATTTTTTTTATTTTTTATTATATTTCATACATATTTCTTTCACTATTTACCATTCATAACGAATGATAAATTTATAAAATTAAATACAAAAATTTACAAGTTTTTATAATACCGAGTGCATAAATTTCGCTTATATTCCTTTTAAAGTATAAGTATAGCATATTTGATTAAATTTGTAATTTTTTTACTGCATGTATTGTATTTTTTATGTAATTATAGTACATCAAATGATATAAAAAAATCCATATTACACATGTTTATACTCGTTTCTTCTCGTATTTTGCTGAACTAACCGCTTTTCTTTTGATAAAAATAAAAGTAATGATTACATTGATTAAAAAAAAATGAAGAGTACTTTAAAATTTACAGAAATAAAACATAAATATATTATTGCATTGAGTTTTGATTAAATGCTTCATTTAGAAAAAAATGTATTTTAAGTGTCTCAAATATCGATACAGTGTATAATTTTTTCAGTAATATCTAATTAAATGTATTTTTACAGGAATGAGACAAGAACAGGATATATTTGTGCGACTCATCGATTCAGTCACAAAACAGGTAAGACTTAAAAAAAATATTTAACCCTTTTAGTTAGACGTAGTGAATAAAAAATAACATGATAAATTTGCTTAAAAATCACATTGATTTAAAATACTGATTTTAATGTTTTATCATCCTAAATTAATTGATATGTACATGTAGATAGTACGGCTACATCTTTGCGGGCAGTTTTTTTTATCTTCTGAGGTAGCGAACTTTATTACCGATGACAATCTGCCACGTGTCGGTCACGTGATGTCCACGTGTCTTCCCCTCGCCCGCCCACAGTCCAATAAGCGCTCAGCTGATTGTGTTTTGTTTTCTCCTGATGCACAATACATCCAGTGTTTGAAAATATTACGGAATAGGTAATGATATTTAAACAATTCTGCATTGAAATTGGGGTGGTTTCACATAGGTACCTATGGATGTAGATGTATAGAAATGTTAAGGGCAGATTTTACGAGATTGACTGACTGTATTCTCGGCAAAATTTATTCGTAAAAAGCAAATTTTTAAAAATTACCAGCAATTATAATCCCTCTGAATTTCATTAATTTTTCCAGAGTTTTTTTTGTGGTAATTTCTTTCCATTTTTAATTTGGTTTAATTTTTTCTTGGTAGATAAATTAATTAATTCTATTTCTTAAAATGTAGTATCACAATAGATTTTTAAAAAAAGTAATTGTTTTACCGAGTAAACCTTAAAATAAAAATCCCCCTTAATATAAGGAAAATGTTTTTCCAACAATTTACTTGCTTTTATATTAAAGTACCACACCACATGTTACAAGCACCCAATTTGCATAGGGTACTGCATCAAATTAATACAATGTTAAGTTGATCGTTTATCATATGAAGGCAATGTGTCGCGCTTCAGGTACCAGTCAAAGGTAATATTAAATAAATATTAGAGTAAAAAAACACTTACACTTATTTTTACTATTTTGGAAATCGAGCCCGGAACCCGCAGCATGGTAGACAAACGCCGTTAATATTACACTATTAAGGCGGACAACATAGAAACGTCACAATATTTTTAGTGTGTCTAAATCTTTGATCACAAATCTTGGTTTGTTCACTTTGAAGTTATTTATCTCCATTCACTAAGAAGTTATATCTCAACATAAATGAAGAAGAATATGTATGTCTGGGTATATAGAAGGGCTTACTTATGCTTAATTATAAATTAATTTAAAAGTTGAAAATCAGATTACCAAAGCGTCTCCTAGTTTGAAAAAAAAATTGGGAAGAAGCTTAGTTAAAAATCTAGCTCAACTCAATCATAGATGGTACCGATAACTCTCATATGAAAGAAGGTGTCAATAAAAGTAATAATATAACTTTTGAACTTTGAGTTGTGTTATCAATAATGGGTAGAATGGTGAATGTTATGAGTGTATAATGTGATCACCTAAACTAGGCTATGACAGATCGTGGGCCCAGTGAATACCAATCTTATCAATAAAAACACGGAAAAAACCGAAATAAGGGAAAATTCTGCTAAATATTATAAATGCAATAGAACATTTTCAAGTATTCGGTAGGGATGAGGAAAATAATAAGAAATTACACCAATCGTTATAATTACAATAAGACAGCCAGTTTTAGTTACAATAAGACAGCCAGTTTTACAGCTAGTTACAATAAGACAGCCAAGAAAATAATAAAGCAAGTATTTTTTCTTCCATAATGACCTTGGTTGTAAAAGTTTCGAGCGAAGGCGGGAGGTATGGAGGTACGGAGACAGGAGGAAGGAGAGTCGTGTAAAGTTAAGCTTGTTGAAGATGTAAGAAGAAGAGGAGGAAATGCCTTTGAGTTAATTATTTGGTGGCCATAAATCCCTGTTAATTGGGTATAGCACAGTCGCGGTTCACGGGACGCTTATGGCCTGCGAGCTCAGATGCCATTGGCGTAGAGTGAAAAGTAATGATAATACATATTTAAAAATTAATTTAGTGGTTTTTACACAAATAAACAAAGTTAACCGCCAGACAAACTATAGCACTGAAATAATGTACACGTGATAGAAGTAAGACTTGATAAAAAAGAAAAAGAATGATTTAATGTGAGAGACACACAGAGAGAGAGAGCTACTCAAAAAAAAATAAAAAAAATTGTGCGAAATATATCATGTTTTTTCAATTCAAATACTGTTATTGATTATTGCTTTAATTGGTAATACTGATAATGATGGTTTGTGTTGACCAACATTTAAGATACATGTCCGTGATTTGATGTATTCGAGATAACGAGATATATCGATTGTAGTTCCGAATTTCGCTGTCGGGTTTGTTCATGAGAGTTATGTTTCTTCACGAATAAAATCAAACGTGTCGGGTTGTGGACCCATGGTTAGTGTCGCGGACTCTTAAGTCAGAGTTTCTCGGTTCGAACCCCTCTACCGCAATTTGATACCTATTTCTGATAATGAGCCGCTTAGGCTCACAGAAAAAGTATGAAACTGAAATATTTGTGAAAATAATAAAAACACAAATATTTCTCTTTTCTTAAAATAAAATAAAAAAATACTACTTACACAACGCACGGTACTTGTTTATCTTATTTAATCACTTTGTATTGTTTGAGCCATCATTTTATACACGTGTAACCTTCAATTTGTATTACAAATATATATATATATATATATATATATATATATATATATATATATATATATATATATATATATATATATATATATATATATATATATATATTATATTTATATATATATATATATATATATATATATATATATATATATATATATATATATATATATATATATATATATATATATATATATATATATATATATATATATATATATATATATATATATATATATATATATATATATATATATATATATATATATATATATATATATATATAAATACTAACATGTATATTGTGTTTTTTATTTTTTATTAATTCATCAAGTACCATCACGCACCGCCCCTTTCCTTGAAGGAAAGAGTAAGCCATGAGAAGGCTTCTTGTTAGACTAACTGCGGCGAAGGGTTATGCCGTACACGTAAAGTAAATTTCCTTTTACGGCTTTAGATGTGTAGGGACTCTTCTTTCATACAGGCAATAACGATGAATATACACACCAACCACCCTACTAACTGCCCCTTGAAGCCAACGCTGCGCGTTTGTCTATGTTTCGGTTAATATGAACACATTGTGATCTTCCTTGGTGATCAAAACAGCTTCTATGTATATACAACACTATTGTACCAACAACAAATAAATCAAGAATTTTATACCGTAAAAAAGGGCTTCCATGTTATGGTAAAAATTAATTCCGGTCAATATTATTTTGTACATTTCAATTGAATTTAATTTTTTTTTCATATTTCTAGTAGGTAATTAAGTTGCTGTCTTTTTTAACTTGTTTTCAAAAGTATTTTGTGTGTGTATGTGGGTGTGTGTGTGTAAAATGCAATATGTAAATACTATTCGTTGAAACTGATGTATACCGACTTTACATACATAGACACATTAATACTCTCTTTTTACAAATCTTCAGTTGGTTTCAACTTGTTTTCAAAAGTATTTTGTGTTTGCGTGTGTGCGTGTGTGTGTGTGTGTGTGTGTGCGTGTGTGTATACAATACACTTATATGTACCTACTAATGATTGAAACAGACCACGTGTTTCATCAATATTTATGCAGATTATACAAATCCACGAATGGATAAATAAATACAAAGTTTTCTTAAATTATTTTTTCAGAGCGAAAAGAAAAGATGGAATTTCAAATAATTGATAATAAAAATTAAATTAAATTTGAAAATTGAAAAAAAAAATTAAAAATCCGGAATCAAGTCTGTATATTTGTGAATTGATTGCTCATCATTTAAAACATTTAAAACACAAAATAATTATAGTAAAATATCGACCACCAGCGATTCTTCCCGAATAAAATATTGTTATTTTGTTTGTATTTTTGTAGTTATTGTTGTTGTTAATTAAAATCAGCGACAATATGATTTGGAAAGTGATAACAAACGATCACATAATATGGCAAGTTTACCCCGTGCCGTAAAACCTCCATAAATCTGCGTACAGGCCTGGCAGCTTATGGCTCCTGTAATATTTGTTGCGTTTAACATAAATTCTCTTCAGCGATATATTACCCGTACTCCCCAGTATGGGGGCTTTGGTGTAAAATGATGCCCCGGTACTAAAACTCATAATAAAGTATTACAGCGTTCAACGTAGGCGAGTCTAAATAAACAATGCTATTGTGTTAGCGAGAGTTTCACTGCTTTTTAGCTGCCGACGCTGCTCTGATTTCACCTGAAAATGCATAAAATCTTGTTTTTCTTGAATTTATACAGAAAACAATATATTAAGAATGTTCCATATTAACCCTTAATAAAAAGTCTTAATTAAAAAACTTTTATTTAATCCTCAAGATGAATCTAATATTGATTTTAATTACGTAAACTTAAACTTTTTTTTTCAAATTTTATAAAATAAAACAATTTTGTTTTTACAACCTTTCATTGAAAATTTTTGAATTTTGTTATATAAAAAGTGGTTAAAACAAAGTTGTTTTATTTTATAAAGTTTATAAAATGTGACAAAAAGTATCTGCGAAAAACATTCAAGAATTATTTTTATTTCCCTCCAATAATTATTTAATATCACCATAGACTGGTACCTGAAGCGGAGGGCTGATCATCTTTCCTTCACGTGTTAACGATCAAGATAACACTGCGTTTATATGATGCAGTGCCCTATGCACCATCGGGATGTGAATTAGGATTTGAAGAAACTTAAACCATACTATAAAACTAAACTATACTATCTGCACTGGTTATGCTTTTCCAAAAGTAGAGTATAACATGTGATGTTTGTGTCGAGTTGTGGTCCCGTGGCAAGTATCGCAGACTCTTGAGTCAGAATTTCTCAGTTCGAAGTCACTCTACCACAATTTGATACCTGTTTCTAATAATGAGTCCCCTACGCTCACAGAAATAGTATGAAAGAATTTTTTTGTGAATAATAAAAAAAATACATACATTACTTTTTCAAAAAAAATCTGTTAACTACTGTTTGTATAAATCAATAAACAAATAAAACTCCAGATTATCTTTATGATCTGTACATTCCAGACATAGGCTGTTAAAAGGGAATTTTAGTTCCAGTTAATTTTTAAAAGTGAATCTCTAAAAGTAAAAAAATTCCGATTATTTCACTTGATTTTAAAAAATTATTTTATGAAAACATTTTAAAACATAATTTATTGATTATATTTTACTATATTAATCTTACGAGCGTTAAAACTTTTAAAAAGAAATGTTGTGCATTTTATGATAAAGAAACTGAAAAATTATTCTTGTTATTGTTTGGAATGCGATTAAATCGACAAAAACGCCCAATAAACCTACTGATTGATAAATTTCTTACCACTATCTTAATTTATTAAGGAGAAAAAAACAAACAAATATTGGCTGATTTTGACTTATAGCATAATTTTCAGTGCAAGGTCTATTGTATGAAATTTCATACGTATTTTTGATATAGTGTTATGTTCAACATTAGTGCTTAGTATGTACTTGTACATGGGTAATGTCTGTGTGCAAGGCTACAATATTACGTCATAATGGTTAATGATATCGGCATTAGATAGTGGCTGATTATAAATAGTGCAGACGCATGTGCCATAATTGGTTGGGATTTGAATGCTGTTTAAACAGACCAATTTAAAAACATGCATTTGACAATTTCCTATGGCATAGAGTATTAGTTTATAAAATAAATGTTTATACCATAATTAAAAAAATACATTTCATGACAAATTCTAAACGTAATATTTATAATGATAGATTAGTATTAATAATTAATATGAAAATGATTTTAAAAAATATATTACAAAAAAATATACTCCAAAGCGAAAAAAAAATATTTGAAGGGATTTAACATCCTGATGCCTCTTAAAGCATTTTTTAAATTTTAACATTCGTTAAGGTTTATGATAATAACTAATCAATTTCAACATAGTATAAATGATGAAATAAAAACTCACGAAAGAACTTGATATTTATAATAAAGAAATATAAAAAATTGGGCATATAAAACATTTCGATCAAAAAGTCAAGTATCGGATTTTTCGCAGTATTACAGATTGTTAATCTGATTTTCAATATTTTTCATAAACATTATTAATCTCCAATTTTTATAACTCTTCTTTGAGAATTATAAATAAACGCTTTTTACAACTAATGCCAAAAGTATATACTTAAGTGCCAAAAATTAATTCAATATGATCAAGTTTCAAAATGATCACTCAAGCTTTCGAAATGACAGGTCGTAAGCCCTGAGATGCTCAAACTTTATTAAAATTATTAAAGTTAACACTTGTTTTTTTACCACTTAAGTTTATTTTTTATGACGACCAGTTTCGGAAGCTAAGATTCCATCTTCTTTCTTTCATAAAAACGATATATCTTTTTACACCTATAGTACTTATTTTTTACATTGTTTTTTAAATAATGTATAAAACATATGAACCTCAGAAGCTTAAAACCTGAAGGTTTGAAATAAAGATGAATGAATAAATAACATTATAAGAAATTATTTAATGAAAAAATACTTATAAATTTTGTATACTAAAAGAATTGTTAACTTTGTAATATAGCAACATAAATCTTGATTAAGTTGTAATCCACAAAGTAAACGATGAGTGATAAGGAGAATATGGTATTCTAAAAAAATAAGATAATAAATCTATTTCTGAATGTTTTTCGCAGATACTTTGTGGCACATTTTATAAACTTTATAAAATTAAACAACTTTGTTTTAACCACTTTTTTATAATTAGTACACTTAAACCTACCGGTTTCGACAAGAACCTTGTCATCATCAGGGTTTATTAAATTCCAAAACATTAAAATACTCTTCATTAGTTACATTCCCTTACAAAAAACTTCCACACACTTCGTAAAATTTCCGTACATTTAGAATTTTTTACGGAGTTTGTGGAAGTTTTTGGTAAGGGAATGTAATCAATTATAATTATTTTAATGTTTTACAATTTAACGAACCCTGATGATGACAAGGTTGTAGTTAAAACCGGTAGGTTAAAGTGTATTAATAATAAAAAAGTGATTAAAACAAAGTTGTTTTATATTGTACAGTTTAATAAATCTATCCTTATCAGAATAACAAAATATTCTGCAAACTTTAAAATCCACCCCTTTCTCAATATTCCCATGAAAACCGCCCTATGTTTGCACTTGTTCTTAGGCGATACATTTTGAATTTATCATTTCGTCTATCCTATTTAGTGTGAGGCGTATCTCCTTAGTGGACGCATGCGACTTTTGTAATGCTGGGATTTCACATTATCTAACGTGGACCCGCCACGTGGCCTCCGGATTTTGTTTGAAGAGCGATGAATGGGGGCGATACTTATGCAAATATTAGGGTTCTGGTGATCAGCTCGCACGTAATCGATTTATAAATAAACAAGCGGATATCCTAAATGACTTTGTTTTGAATCGAAGGAAGCTTTATTTTAAAAGAGTGATGGATTACTTTAGTCCAAATCCTTTAAATAATAATGCATCAAATTATTTGTGCCGTGAATACATTGATGTTTTTTTATTGTTATACCATCTATGGTATCGTCTCCGTGGTGTAATGGTTACCGTGTTTAGCTACCGTGCTGGAGGTCCCGAGTTCGATTCCCAAGGGGATGAAAATAAACATAAGTCATTTTACACTGTAATATTTATTGAATATTCTCCAGAACTGGTCCTTGGAGCGCAGGAGTTTATCATTTTGCTTTCATTAAAGTAACAATCAAGATAGAACTGCATAAGTTCGATATAGTGCCCTTTGCATCATTGGGTGTAAATAAGTGGTCAGAATAAGAAAATCTGTGGGGGAAAAATCACTTTAATTATTATGGGAATCCTGGCATTATGATATATAAATTCCTTCATTGGCTAGTTTAAGTGAAAGCTTTAAAAAAACGAAGAAAAGCACGTCTTTTAAAAGACGCTTACCTCAAAACGGTAGAAAATACACATTGACGTGATAAGAATTATGATGAGCTGTTAACAAAAATGACTGCGACAGTAGTCAATACATTTGTTTACACATGTGACACAATTAAAAAAATACTTGTCCTATTTATTTTTGTAATGTTTCGCATTTAAAAATATTTAATTATTAGTAGTAGTATAATTACCCACTGGCAGTCACCAAATAAACATCTTATAAAGTTGACAAATTAAATGTCAAACATTAAAAACCAAAAGTACTCTTATATAAACATTTTTAAATTTATTCTTAACCATGAAAATATCAAAATAATATTGGGTCGAGTTTTCAACGACAAAATGTGACATCGAAAGAATTAAGAACCGCTTTTCGTTATTTCAGAAAGTTGTTAGAAAACAGCTTGTGCTTACAAAAAACATTCCCTTAAACATACCATTTTATTCTCTTAAAAATATCTCAATTTGAATAATATCGCTCTGAATCGGATTTAAAAATCTTTGTTCACACACGATGAAATCCTTTTAAAAATGAAATTACGCTTCTTAGGGCGTCGCGCCGTCTAAGGAGAGGCGTGAAAACACATTGCCTGCTAATTTGATTTGTTAGAGACGCTTGCGGCTTCTTCAGGGGTTGGGGAAGGGAGGGGAATGTAGGGGAGTGTCGGGGTGAGTCAGGACAAAGGTGGTAGAGTTGTAGAGTGGGGGAAATGAACTTCTCGACTTTTCCTTATCCGTTCGGAAGAAACACTGGAAATCCTTGATTTTTTGAGGAGTAAGCCATTCAAAAGCTATCATATAAAATTCAAAAATAAAATTACTTAATGTGTTTTTTAAATTCTTCTTTTTTATACCTTATACGTCCTAAATAATTAAGTATTTTTTTTTTTTTTTTTTTTAATTTTATTTGTCCACCTCCGTAGTGCAATGATCAGCACGCTCGGCTACCGTTCTGGAAGTCCCGGGTTTCGATTCCCAGAAGTGGGTCTAATAAATATAAGTGATTTTTTCACTGTAATATTTATTCAATATTACCCTGGACTGATACCTGAAGCGGAGGGCTGATCACCTTTCCTTCGTGTGTTAATGATCAAGATAACACTGCGTTTATATGATGCAGTGCCCTATGCACCATTGGGGTGCGGATAAGGGTTCGAATGAATGAATGAATTTTTCTCAAATTCATAATTTAGTTTATCTATTTTAACCACAGTTGTGATTTTTTACACATATCTTGTGTATTTAATTATTATTAAAATTTACTTGGTAAATATCACTATTTCTTAAAATATATTTTGGATCGTATTTTGATACATTCCACATAATTATAAAAAACCATAATACAATGTTTACAGTGTTAATTTTTTTATTGAATTTAACAAGTAAAATATAAATAAAAAAGGATTGATTTTACCACAAAGTAATTGCTGAATCCATTTATGAATATGAATTTTAATACAACAATTAACTTGTTCTAACCCTTATCTGCACCCAATAATACATATGGCACCGCATCGTATGGAAGCAGTGTTATTTTGATTGTTAAATACACGAAGTAAAGGTCATCAGCCTTCCGCTATAGGTAAGCACCAGTCCAGGGTCATATTGAATATATATTATACTGAAAAATCACTTATATTTATTTTGACCCTCTTAGGAAATGAACCCGGGACCTCCAGTATGGTAGCCTAGCGCTCTAAGCACTACAATATGGAATCGGACAAAATTATAAATACACTAATCATTAGTTATAAAAAAATGTATCTTGTGTTTGTTATATTATCAACAAGCTAGAAAAATAGTAAAAAATAAAAATAAAACATATTAATACAATACAATACATTAGTAGCTGGAATGATTAAAATAATTCAATTACATGAATTAAATTTGTTTGATTTTTGCCGATACATGGGTATTATTTTAATTTGAGCTTTACCCTTCGGCGCTCGGTTCCCATACTAAGCGCGCCGACCCGCAAAGCGCTTTTCTTGTAAATCACCGGAGCTAACTTAGTTTCCCCGCTTATGTCTTTGCCTGGCAATTTTTCTTCGTCTCCATTCGCGTAACTTGCAACGCACGCAATTTGTTTGATACTTTCTCTTGTAGAAAATTGGGTTTAACTTTATACAGCGCAAAAATACCTGAAATTGCTTAAGAAATCTCTGCATATCGGATTCGAATACGTAAAATTTACTTCTCCATTTTAAATGCTTAAACCAAAATATAAAAATCGCTGTTTATTTCATTATCATACCCTTCTAGGTGGCTCAAAGATTGACATACTACTAACGACAAATATATTGCAAATAATATATTTGCTTTTATTTATTAAATTACACGGGCCAACAATGATTATGTTACTGAAATTTTAATGACTGATTTGGACTTAGTTAATCATTTTTATTCAAAGTCTATATAGTGACAAGCTTGTATCACGTCAAGTTTTGGTGTTACAGTCATATTATTGTTTGTATAGAAACCAAACGTTGAAACTGTATAGTAATGGTTGGTATCTAGACATGTTTTTGTCTAAGGTCTAAGGGATTCAAA
This sequence comes from Brachycentrus maculatus, assembly GCF_059751285.1. Classification (NCBI taxonomy): domain Eukaryota; kingdom Metazoa; phylum Arthropoda; class Insecta; order Trichoptera; family Brachycentridae; genus Brachycentrus; species Brachycentrus maculatus. The sequence continues at coordinate 1,292,592 of NW_028281064.1, read as the reverse complement.
AAAAGTATTTAAAATTAGAGTGAAAGTGGAAATATATAAACGTTTTAATATTGAATACTATAGCATATGTTTATATATAGCTTTACACAAATAATAATATAAACTTTAGTCAATATCAGAGTAAAAAATATCCAAAACTAAAATATCTGACGTGATACATTTATTTGCTTTCGATTTTGAATTCAGCTATGCAAAGTCCATAAAGATCAGGTATTTTCATGCCAGTTACAAAATAAAAGTTGTAAATTGTTGGCCAGTGTTATTATTAAACCAATTTACAAATATAATTATTGACGTATAATTACGACGAAGAATGTTTTCCAAAAACAGATTAAGTAGTGTAGAGGTTATATTATCTTTGCCTACTCCTGCGGGAAAGCGGAGTCATGGTTATTTGATTAGCTGGTATTTTTGTGTTCACAAACGTCGTGATTTTTTTGTATATCTAAGTATTTTGAGAAACAGCGCTTAATTACAATTCAAAGTAATTTGAAGTTCGAAAATATTATTAAACATAACATTTAAAACCCAAAAATTATTATTGATTGAGATCAAAATAAATTTGGGTGATTTTGAAACATCATATTTATTCAAAGTCACCTTGGACTGGTACAAGAAACGCAGGGCAATCACCTTGCCTTCATGCAATTAACCATCAAGATAACGATGCAGATCTCTAGGCACCATTGGGAGTGGGTTAAGGGTTTAAAAATATTGTCACCCAAAAAACACGAATTTTATTTAGGGGTAATTTATAGGGATATTAATAATAAGACTGTCATAAAAATTGTGTAGTTTGATAGCAAATCGCCTGTTATCTTTCGAATATTTTTTTCCTTGCAAGCACCCCATCTGCAGTATTAATTTTTGAATAAGCCACATGTAAGTACAAAAGTGAGCATATTGCCCCAAGTAGCCCCATTTCTCCTCACCCTTGCCCTTGTTGGCCACTAAGTCTCCTAGAATCCCCGAATATCTCTCGATACAAAGGCCACTAAGCCATTCCATTACATATTCAATTAAACAGGGAAAAATCTATCGCAAGGATTACCTTTAATAAGAGACTTAATCCTTTATCGCGAGGGGAGAGTCCCTGCGCTGTTTTGTTAAGGAGAGTCGTTAAATAAAAGAAGATTTGTTGCCATGTGGATTTTACCTAATCTTTTTTCAATAAGGGTCGATAATGCCTCTCAAAAAAGTCAACTCAGTTTTTGTAAAAAAATACTCAACTTAAAAAAAGATTTTTTAATTTATTTGCAGTCAACTCAAGATCACGGTATTTGAAAGAGAGAAAGATGTTAAATAATGTACGGTTAACATACGTTATGAATGCCTGGAGCAAATGCAATGATTTTTATATCTGAAAAGCTTGTTCTTAAGTAATGAAAAAGTGGATAGTGACATTGAGAAAATGGTGAATGCAGGGAATGCAAGGAATATAACAAATTGTTCTTTAAATAGAGCGATTGTAAGTAAAAAATATGTCCATGAAAGGTAAACTGGCGGTTCACAAAGAAGTGCTAGTACCGATATTGATGCATAGAAGCGAATTGATGTATAGGCAAAAGTAGGATAAAAGCAAAATGAACGTCATTAAAATGTGTTTCCTTTAATGAATGTGTGAAATATCGATGTAAAGCGGAATTTAAAATGGAAATTTTATAAAAGAATATAAATATGAATTAGGGATAACTGAAAATATTTAAAAACAAAGTTATTTAGGGCAGCATGGACATATGGATAACGAGAGAATGACTAAGAACGTTTATTTGGCAAATTTGAAAGAGAGAAAAGAACGAGGAAGATCAAAAACGACTTGGCACGATCAAAACAATCAAAACCTAAAATCTGGTGGTGTCAAAAGTATGCAGTGTCAAAAATCTGGTTATGTCAAATATCGTCATGAAATTAAACAACTTTGTTTTAACCACTTTTTTAACCTACCGGTTTCGACAATAACCTTGTCGTCATCAGAATTTATTAGATTCTAAAACATTTAAAACATTAAAATACTCACAATGAATTATATTCCCTTATCAGCAACTTCCACACACTCCGTAAAAATCCTAAAATAAAATAAATCTTGTTTGGGATTTTTGCGGAGTGTGTGGAAGTTTTTGATAAGGGAATGTAATTAATTGTGAGTATTTTAATGTTTTAGAATTTAATGAACCCTGATGATGACAAGGTTTCTTGTCGAAACCGGTAGGTTAAAGTGTACTTTTAATAAATAAGTGGTTAAAACAAAGTTGTTTAATTTTTTAAAGTTAATAAAATGTGCCACAAAGTATCTGCGAAAAACATTCAAGAAATGTCAGAAATTAATTTATGTATATAAAGGAAGCTTAGAGTGCTTTCCATACTCGGGAAACGGCGTGATGATTGTAGTAGCAGTAGTATTTGTGGTTTACTATAACTAAAGATATTTTAATGTTATTTTAAGTAATGCGCTATCAGAACATTTAGTAGTTTAGAATAATATTAACTTGACCTTTCGAGTGCCCCACCGCGCACAAAGGCTAAATGCAATATACCTAATCCATTCATTGTCTCGTACTCAATGTCAGATTATAGAAACGGTAAGGTATCCTCAACATATAAAATTCTCAACACCTAAGTTTATACGATACAAACTTTATATTTTTAAAAATAAAAATACAACAAATAATAAAAGAAAATTTCAAATTATAAGAAATAATAATAATAATAAAACAAATAATAACCTACGATTTTCAACAGCAACAAAAATCTGACCCATTGGTCCAGAATTCAGATATTTATTCTTCTAACCCTTATCCGCACTCCAATGGTGCATAGGGCACTGCATATATATAAAGCAGTGTTATCTTGATCGTTAACACATGAAGGAAAAGTGATTAGCTCTCCTCAGGTACCAGTCCAGGGTAATATTGAAAAAATATTACAGGGAAAAAATCACTTATATTTATTTGACCCCTCCCCCCCTGGGAGTCGAACTCGGGACCTCTAGAACGGTAGCCGAGCGTGCTGACCATTAGACTACGGAGGCGGACATTTACATATTCATGCCAGTATCATTTTTTTTTAATTATTTTGGTTTAACAATTGGTTTTAAAAAAACTGAGTGTGGTCTTAAATTTATTCGCGTATGGTATATAAGGACGATATATATGTATAATTTGACAGCATATTTATTAATAAATTAAATTGAATGAAATTCAAAATATCAAACTAGGTAAGTACTACATTTTTATTGAGACCATATTACATATTTCAATAAATATAATACTTGTTTTTACCACTTAGTCAAGTGGTAAAAGAGTGTTTTTTTTATAATTAAAACTTTTTATGTTAGGGTGTGATTTTTTCATAATATTGTTAGAGCAGGTATTTACTTTAAATATGAATACGATTTTCATTCTGTTGCTCACCTCTGCTTGGCCGCTTAACGTTCACCAGATCCCCAAGTGGCGAATTTCCGAACCATTTAATGATCTGAGTAAAGTGTAATTACATTTTACGAGTTACACCTGAAAGGAGGATAAGGTGAGCCAACACACATGAAGGAACTACGTACAACCACTTGAAAAGGATTTGCCAGAATACGTCGGTATAAAGCTAATGTGACAGTCACATTGATTCATTATAAGATAGAACCCCTATTCAGGCAATCTAAAGGTTATTGTGCATTGGAAATTTGATTAGTTGGAAAGTCGATTGAACGTTTTTTCAATATAAATTACACACATGTAATTAAAAAAAGACACGGGAGTAAAAATATTAAACACTAATAATAAAGGGTTAAAACTAAATAATATGGAGATTTTTTTATATGAGGAAAGCACTTAAAAATAATATTCCTCTAATTAACAACCAAATAAATTTTACATATAGTCCATTGTTTGATTCGACATCGGTTAAACACGATTCGTCAATATCCAATTCGAACCCCGCCCACTCCTTTCATCCTACAAGTATATAAGTTGATTCGATTATAGGCCTAATTTTAATGTACGTTTAACCTCGGCTCGTAACGCATGTCTGTATTGAAAACTATAGTGCATGTTGGTCTTCGGGTCGACCAAAAATCGCATGTGTTAGACATTTTGTGTAGTTTTGAGTGTGTAAATGGTGCTATGGTGGTGAAGGGTAGTATTGTTTGCATGCTGTGTTAGTGATTGTCCTGACGAAAAGACGGGTACGTCTCGAAACCGGTAGACGTAAAAATCTCGGTGAGTGGTTATATACTAATTTTATTAACATTTTTGTAAAAAAAAAAAATAAGTACACACATGTGTCCGCCTTCATAAATGCGTACAAGGTTCGATTTTTAGGAGTCAAAATAAATTATAGTAAATTTTATACTTTTCTAATTTCTGAACTAATGGGGCCACAATCAGCCATACTTCCAAATTTATTGAATTGAACCCAAATGTCGGTAGTGTAAGGGCAAAGGGGTGTATCTGTCTCAGACCAAATTTTACAGGAGATCAAAACAAACTTGTGAAATTAAATAACTCATTTGTTAAATGTATATTTATATGTACATATCTCAATAAAACTGAAAAAGTATTTCAACTACAGCTATATCCCTTTGCCAGATTATGGAATACACTATTTTAAACATTTTGTGGAACAAACTTAGAAAATGAAAAATTTGACAGATATACCCCTTTGCCATTACTCTACCGATGTAAAAGAGATCCTAGACTAATGCATATATACAAGTTTCAAAAGTTAATGCAAGCATGGATGTTCCCGCTTCAGCGCAGGGGTAGGCAGAGAGAATAGAACGCCTTTGCAAACATATTTTGTCATTTGCACATTCATGCATAATTCATACTTCATCTTCTTCTTCTTCTTCTGTGCGTGTCATGTCAGGTCCCCCTGACGCGCCTTTCACTTGAGAGTAATTATCCTTGTCTTGGGTAGCTCTAAACAGCGCCTCGACGGTCCTGATCCCCGTCTAATCTTATGTATATATTCCGGAACCAGGAGATCTGTCTTATATGTGTGTGTGTGCCCATGCTGCATATTCTGTTTCTTTTTTTATATGTTTAATATATAATATAAGGGATCCCCCACGGTTACTACAGTGGGCACATTCTCCCCTATCATTGATACGCAGGATCATTAATCATTGGATTTTTCTTTATCTTTTCAGCCAATCATGTACGAGGGACAGGACAAAAATCCCGAGATGTGCCGCGTCCTTCTCACGCACGAAGTCATGTGCAGGTATGTTTATGTACAAACAGCATTAATACAATACAATGTGTTCAAAAATAGTGATACGCTATTTGTGTTATATCGTGTGGCTAATGTGACAACAATGATGAATCTCGGCTACCAACCATGACGAAATTCAAGGAATGTTAACATCAATCTTTTTTTTTTAACAGAAGAAAAAATGGCAGATTCAAAATGGTGGATATGTGCCTATGTACAAAAGAGTAGGAAATAATTATGTTTCGGTAGTGTTAAATAATTATTTGAATACTTGTGAGGAATGTTAACTTGAACCATTTATTGTAACTGCAGACAGTTGGTAGAATTCCACATCGCATTTTTGGGTAATATATCCAAAATTAAACAAGGTTTGTTGGATTGAATTCTACATTTTATTTATGTATTATGTATTGAGACATCATCAAACACTCGTTTGCTTGATAATGTCTTAATAAGACGAAACGCGTCACGTATTAACATATACATTAATAAATGTAGAATTCAATCCAATAAACCTTTTTAATTTTGGATATATTACCCAACAATTTAACTTTAATCTGCTTTTGTTAAAGGAAGAAAAAAATTCTCATGTAAAATGGTGGACATTGATATGCACAAAATAGTGAAATTCTCAAATATATTTTATTATTGTGTTACATTATCATTTCAACCCTTTCAGATGCGGAATCCATAGAAACACGTTTATTAACAATGTTACAATAAAGTTTTTTCTACAATTTTATTAATACCGTTAATTTTTTATTAACTTTGTAGGATAACATGATATTTAATAACTCTATCTACATACTAGCGTTTTTTTTAAAAGAAAAAACGTGTGAATGAAAGGCTGAGATAAGTACTATCGATAAAGGTATGATGAGATGGTTTGGACATATGAATCGAATAAGTGAAGAAAAAACGATTGAACGAATATGTATATGTAATAATATGTAGCTAAGGAAAAGTTGATATAGTCACATATTTGAAATACTTGAAAGTGGACAATTCAAGAGTCGGAAATACAGGCGAAAATGTATGAAAAAATCCATGAATGTGAAAGAAGCGAAGAATGTTTGCAAGGACATAATGGCGTGACACTATTTTTTTTTTCGCAATTTTTTTTGATTTATTTTTAATTCATGTTTAACTTGGTAAAAACCACATTTTCTTAAAATCTATTGTGACACATGTTTCGATGGATTCCGCATCATTTTCAGGCGCGGGATGCATCGAACACGCGTCACATTAAGTTTTAAGAAAAAGTGGTACTGCCGAATCAATTCATGAATTTTTCGACATTTTTATTTTTAAATTGTTAATAGTACGAAACATGCAATACGATAATTGCCATATCGCAATACATATTTTAATGTTAAAACACATTATTGCATAAATTAAATGTCACATTCCAATACAAACACGGAATCATTTTAATTGCCGGTGATCAATTCGAGTAGTAAGAGGGTGGATCATAAACCTCTATTCTCGGAACCATTACATTTTACTGCCCTTCTTTACTCCACGCTCTATATGTGTGTACATACGTTCAACTCATACGTAATTCAGGGCATCATCTTGCCATACACGCATCTGAATATTTAATTCCCGAATATTATAGAAAAATAAAGTTTTGATATGCCTACACCATGCAGGATTCCGTATTTCACCGTGAAGACTGGGGTCAGGTAGTGTATGGTATATCTGGCCGAAACTTTAAGGCTTCGACTTTATGACAGTAGTCCTCTGAAGCAGAGACTCTCAATACATATTTTAATTCAGATTGTAATTAACCTAGTCGTATATTAATTTTTATTACGAATTATTATCCCTTTTAAAATATTTTTTTTTGATGTGGTATTCATTTGATCACTTAAAATTAGTATAAAATAGAGCCTTTGATACCTTTTTTAGTTATGCTGTTACAAGGTTTGGTCACACTAATTTTTCTTTCATTTAATTTCGTTTTTCTAATAAAACACGTGTATGTGAATGTATGTCTGTGTTTTAATGAGATTGGTTTTTGTATTACTGAATATAATGAAACGAATAATAATAATTTTTAATATTGAAAGCATTAATTTTGTGGATCATATTCATATATTATTTTGAGAAATAAAAATACTTTGTATTTTTTTATCCCCTCACATTTTTATTAACAACCAACTAGTTTCGGCAACAACCTGTTTTCTTCTTCTGCCTTCTTCAGGGTTTAATTTAGAACGAGTAATTATAAATAATAAATTGTGTTGGGTTGTAGTCCCGTGGTGAGTGTCGCGGACTCTCTGTCGGAGTTTCTCGGTTCGAACCCACTACCACAATTTGATACCTATTTCTAACAATGAGTCGCTTAGGCTCACAGAAATAGTACGAAATTGAAATATTTGTGTGAATAATAAAAACACAAATATTTCTTGTTTTTTTAAGAAAAATGTTTTTAAATATTTTTTACCTCGACTCTAAATTTGCAAGGCCTGCAAGATCACTTCCCCTCGTATGATTTACTGCGCGCAGTCGATTGGTATTCCCTGTTATGGCACTAAGAGCGTTCCCTTTCTACGGCCAGCCCTCACGAAGGGCAAAGACATTGAGTGAATAGGCAGAGGACAGACTCCCGGGGGAGCCGCTCCTCCCAGGGGCCTGAGTGGGGGAGGGTTGTAGGGGTGAGGGACGGAGGGCAGGGGAAGATTTGTAGGGGTAGGATGTTAAGCGTTCATGTTGAAGTCGCAAGTAAAGTAGGTATAAATAAGGTATTTTTTATATCATCGATTTTAATTAAAAATATTAAAAATGCGTTCCTTCAAACGAATGTGTGGAAAAATTGATGTATGGCAGAATTATTAAAAAGATATAAGGCTGAATTACATAATGCATAAAGCTGATTATTATAATAGTCTTATTAAGGTTAAAAGTTTTTTGATAATAAAATACAATTTAGTTGACTCTAAAAATCAGTGTTTGATTTTAATATTTAATATATAACTAAGTAAAACATGGAAGGATGAACGCAAAGTAAACGCTGTTGAAATGCGCTCGTCAGGAAAAGTTATGGAAAATCATTATATGACAGATGATGAGGGTATGTATGAGGAGATGCATGAACGTGGAAGAGGCGAAGAATGTTTGCAAGACAGAGTGTTGTTGCGTTCTATTTTCTCTGTCTACCCCTGTGGGGAAGTGACGTGGTGGTTAGTTAGTTAGTTAGTTATTATTTGACAGAATTAAAATTTACCAAATAAAACTCAAATCGAAAATGGATTGATATTACCACAAAGTCAATCAATGAAATAAATTTATATTTTTATTCTAGTACTCGTGAGAGAATCATATCATATTCTATTTTTGTTTATATTTAAAATTTACAATAAGGTACGTTTTATAGCTTGAAAACCGTTTTCTACTGATTTTAGTATTAAAATTTATTCACAATATTTTTAGAATTCAAATTTACATTTTGCTAATTCTCAATTTAGAGTCTCGGTAGAGCTACCCAAGCTCTTTTGCTTGACGGCCGATTTTTAAAAAAAAATATTGTTGAGTAGAAAGTGTTTTAGTATAAATCAGGCTTGAAGCAATTAGCATTGAAACCGGTAGACATTATTATTAAGTTACAATAAAATATTTATTGTGATTTTAAAACAAACTTATATTTTAATTTTGTAATTTATTACCATGAAAATATAATGTGTAATATATATATATATAAGCTGTAGTATATATATATAATATAGTTTGAACACATGAAATTTGACCATTCTAAATGTTATTTTATCAAAATAGGTGCTAAATTTAATTTATTAAAATTAGAATATTTCGATACAAATTTCACACTTTTCATTATTGATACTATTTTATGAGATGTGCAATCATGGTTGTTTATAGCTTCTTCCAATGGGACATCGGTGACATTGATTCATAATGAGTTCACATGTGTTTTTAGTTAATAGTTCCGTTTATAAAACATGTGACGTTCACTTGTTTGAACATCTTTATTAAATATACTAATAATTTAAAACTTTTCGTTATTATTTTTGTATCGCTGACTTTAAATGTTTTTCGTTGTTTCAGTCGATGCTGTGATAAAAAAAGTTGTGGAAACAGAAACGAAACACCTTCAGACCCTGTTATTATCGATAGGTAAGTGCTTTAATATTAAAAACGTTTAATAATGTAAACGACTATGGTGTTTTAACATTATTTTTTGACATCTCAACATAGATGAATAATAATATGGAAGTCTGGGCATTTACAGGGCTTACGATCTTCATATGCTAAGTGATCACTTTACACACTTGTAAACATTCACAGATTCAACCCATGACTGACAACCACACTCATCAAATTTTTGAAACTCAAAACTCCTACATTTTTCATTGATTTCATGACGCTGTACATAACAGTTCACAACAGCCATCTTTTTAAAATCGAAAATAAAAATATATTGATCAAACTTGTAACACCAAACTTGTAATAACCATCTATGGTGAAATGAGGAAAACTTTTATTAAGCAGAGACTCTTTCCACGTGTATGTGAGGCCATATTCTTGAGAAACGCGTAAATTTTTTTTAAAAATTATTTTGGCCTATTATTTCACCCGTTTATTTATGTAAAACATTTTACAATATATGACGGTCGTAAAAGCTGTACATGGTCAGAAAATTTTGTTAAAAAAATCGTGTTTACCCTTAAATATTTGATATAAATAGAATGTTTTGTTTTGTTCCATACTCATCCTCATCACCTTTAAAGGTAAACACAGACACAATGCATTATTCAATAATTAAAGAACAAAGTTCTTTTCTAATACGTCGTATTCAATGGCTCCTATTGGGTGACTTTTAAAATCAACTCACAGGAAAAAAAACGCGGAGCTTTTGGCATTTGACTGAAACAAAGCATTTTTTCGGTAAAAATCCCGGCATAAAAGTTTGGCAGTACGCGAACTCTCATACAAAAAACATCGTCTATTCAAATTTCCTCTTCCGCTTTTAAAATGCCAAAAAGCTCCATTATTATTATTTGGAACGCCAAAGTTTTTGAAGCTCCCGCCTCCCTTAGCTACCGCCATCCGTTTCCGAATTAATTTTTTCACAGTGCTGTTTTCGAATCATTCAATACCCGAAAAGTACGTTACGTTCGCGCTGTTAGTATTCTGTTTTTCTCTTTATACCACCGGACTCGAGTTGGAAACAAATTCGTTTCCTAGCCGCGATCACAAGCTATTCAGAAAAATGTTTTCTTTCCTTTAAAACATGTTTTCTATCGGAGATCCTAGTCGATTCAAATATTTTTTTAAGTCGAATGCAAATCAGTCTAAATAAAATATTAACTATTATATATTGATTTGGCGTTTAATTTGTAGAACTCCATTTTAAGTTATGTATTAATTTTAAATCAAACACAGATTTTTCGAGTCCATTTTAATTTATTTAACTCCATTTTAATTTATGTATTATTTTATATCAAACACAGATTTTTATTAACTATTAGATTGAATGCATTCGAAATGCGATTTTGGAAAAAAATAAGAAATGTTTTCTATCGGAGATCTTAATCGATTAAAATATTTTTAAATCGAATGCAAATCAGTCTAAATAAAGTATTAACTATTAGATTATTAGATTGTATGCAGTCGAAATGCGATTATGGAACAAAATAAAAAATATTTTCTATCGGAGATCCTAATCGATTAAAATATTTTTTTAAAGTCAAATTTAAATCAATCTATGTAAATACAATATTAACGATTAGATTAAATGCAGTCTAAACGCAATCATTGAGATAAAGTCGTGGCAACACGATGTATGATAAATGTTGAAATGTGAAAATAAGGAAATAATTTATTACTGAGATAAGCATTATCTATAAAAGTCCAGGCGGTCCACGTCACAAGAGACAGGAAGGATAAGGAAACAGACAGATCCTCGGATCTATAAAAAGGAAGAACTAGAAGATAAAGGTGCGTTGAGATTATTTGTATGTGTGAAACAAATAAGTTTGTATTTTAATATCTTAATATTTAATACCTTACAAAAAATTTAAAAAAAGAACCGGTTCTAACACTTTTTTTTTTCAAAAAAAAATATTTCTTCATTGTTACAGCGATGACCACTTTGTGGTTATATCCGTTAATTTTTTATTTAATTTTACCTGGTAAAAACCACTGTTGCTTAAAATCTATTGAGACACGTGTTTCGATGCGTTCAACATAATTATCGAACACCGTAAGGTATTTACAGAATTTAATAATGATGCTAAATGCATCAAAACACATGACACGATACATATTAAGAAACAGTGGTATTTACCACGTAAAATAAAATAATAAATAAAACCTTTATATTATTTCATACAAATACACTTTTGGCGATTTATTTTTTTGCTAACACATTTATAAAATAGCATACGCACTATAAACATTTCGAATGCATCACTTTACTTGTATTTACAAATAGAATATGATATTATGGTAAAGTAGTGTACTCTGCGATCTGTATGAACAAAGTACATGGTAACGCGATACAAAAACTGCCTTCATACTTTCTGAAAACGTGCGCAGTAAAAACCGGAAAAACCTTATATGTACATACAGTTCAAATACAAGACCTTTTAAACTGGTATGAATCAAGCTATACTGATGGTAATGGTTTGTCATGTAAAACCTCATGCATTTTTTATAATTTATTTTGTAAGGTTATTTGATCTATAAAATAATTTAGCATTCAAACTATTTTTACTAGCGTAGTTAGAGACATTGCAACAAAAATGAAATTATATAATAAGGGATCAATTATGTATCAAATCCAAAACATGGCAATCTATCATGGAAAATCAGTTAAAAAAATTAATATAGATGCATAAATGAATAAAAAAATCATCAAAATTGATATAATCATAAAACATATCAATTCACCTTCGTTCAACGCTTACAAGTGTACATATATTATATACGTTATAATTACAGGTATGTATCTACGAGTATAATAGTAACATAATTATTTTTATTATTTTTATACACATAATCGGAATCAAAAATTTAAAAGCATTTTTCATGTGTATATATATATTTTGTAGTATTGTAATACAACACTCTCCTTATCATTTATCGTTTACACTGACTAATCCCACTAAAAAATCTACCTCACTTTTGCTGGTTTCGGAATACTATGCCTATGATTGACCTGATGAGGAAGTGTTTATTTCGAAACCGCTAGTTGTGAAGAAGAGATTTTAAATGGTATTCCACAAAGTGAATGATGAATGATAAGGAAAGTAACACTCTTCTTTTCATTCGTAAATATGAAATAGTGTTTTTAAGTGGTATCACACAAAGTGAACGATGAATGTAAAGAAGAGTGTTATATTACCCACGAAGTTAACTGTGCTTTTAATGAGAAAAGTGTTTCACGTGTAGTATGCACGAAAAAAAAATGAAAAAATGTAACCATAATGCATTATAATATGTCATGTGTTACTTGCCATAAGCGCATTTAAATATTGTATTATAATTAAATCAATTTAAATTGAAATAGATCATAGCTTACAGTATATTTACAATACATGTATAGTAAGTACTATTGATAAATAGCATCAAATTTGATTCGTAAATCGGTATTTTACGGTTTAACCACTGTGGTAGGTAGTTCCTCTTTATTGAAAATAATTTTCGTGGCAAAACAATACATTCGTGATTCCCAAGAGTCGATCAAAGCTTTTAACACAATATTTGGATATTCAATGCGTTTCAATTGTTTTCATATGAAAGCGAAAAAATCAGTTGGGGTGATGTTGAGCCGGCTAATCAAGGAAACAATGTGCTTTTCAGTGAATACGTCCTCAGATCGTGTTATTAATACGGTGTTTTATTTTGTCATTTAGCATATCAATACCATCAATAAAGGGTGAATGCATGATTCACGTACGTAATTATATATTATTTATTGATTCGGCATTAACTTTGTGGAATGACGCGTTGATTTTTTTAATAAAACACTTGTTTTATACCATTCAATGAGATTTATTGCATTAAATTTCGAAAACTAACAGACACTTTCATCTCTGGCGTTTTGTTCCCTCGATCGTTCCTTTTATTACCATATGATGCAAACTTTCTTGTGTAAGAAAATTTATAAACTTTTATTTAAAAATATATTTAAAAAATGTTCATATTATGTTTGTGTCCAGTGTGTTTATAAAAGTAAAAAAAGAGCCTTTGAATTTTTGAAAATTCCATTGTAGGTATGTCAGTTCGCAAATTACAAAAATTACGTTAATGTTGTATTACCAGGGCAGCATGTATCTACATGTCCGTAAACACGATGTGAACATAATAAGCTTTGCAATAACATCAGTAATTGCATAGTAAGGGCGGGTTTAGTTTGTGCACGCGACCGTCACGTGGCCAAACCTTGTGCACAACATCCCTCATCCCCTTCCTGCTGCCCTGTTACCGCATTTGGTAAAGTCAATATAAAAGAACATTTTACTCTGATTAATCCTTAATCGTCTTTTTCCAGGAATAATCAGTTGTGTTCAAATATATGTACATTATTAATTATAATATTTTTTGCAAAACATTTGAATATGTTGTGAATAAAATAACTGGTAAAATTATAAGCTTCATTAAAATTGAAAATCAGTTTATGAATTGATTTGGAAAGGATCTAACATATATTTAACATAAGGGTCTCAAGGCTAACTCAAATCAATCACAACTCACACACGACGTGTGGATTATATGATATACATATAAGTTCCGAAGATTTCAGAAGTGTGATCAATTATGGGTAGAATGGTGATACAGTGATTACACGTATATAAAGTGATCATATTTCCCATATATCAAATTATTTAAACAAAATACCTGAAAATAAATCAACCAAAAATAGTATTTCGTGAATATATATGTTAACTACTAATTTATAAGTTGAAAATAAAATACTATATTGAGTAGTAAAAATACATAAACAAGATTTTAACATAAATATATGTATGTTTAATTTTCATTGTACGTTTAATGTAAAAATAAAATAATTTTTGCTATGAAATAAATAAAATCGTAAATTTTCTTGGTTAAGTTGTTTATTTTGGACATAATGAGACAAACTGTACTGATGTAATTATTGATGAAAACTTGTTTGGAATCAAGTCGAATAATGACTATAAATGACAAATATAGTCCATTCCTAAACACAATAAATCTTCGTGATATATATGATATATTCATAGATTTTATCATCAAATGAACTTATGTTCATTTGATGATAAAATAACCGTAATAAGTATACATATTTAAACATAAATTTATTTCAACTCAAGAAAACCTACTTGCTCTAAACTTGTCAATTAAAAACTGTATGAGAACATGTTTTCAAAACTGTATGAGATTTTTAAAAAATGCGATTGCCATACAGATAATCAAAAAAGAAATACAAAATAATCCTTCCCAATTAAAAAAAAATGAAAAAGGTATATTGTGTAAAAAAATTGAAAAAAATCAATTGAAATATATATTAATAACTGTAATAACTGTAATATTATATTAAATGGTATTAACGTATATTTATTTTAACTCAAGAATACCTATTTGCTACAAACTTGTTATTTACTGTTATAGAAATTTATTTAAAACGAATGGGATATGATTATTTGATGTGTTTTTCAATAAAACATTAATATTTACATAAAAACTGAAAGATATATTTTTTATATCCTTGAAAAACCGAGAAAAACATTTCTTTAACAATATGCAATAATTTTTCAATAGATTCGACAATTTCAAATGCAACGATATCATTATCAACAGTCACGTTGATATTTACACTACCACTCCTATACCCGATATAATGAAAACATACATATAAGAGTAGAGTTGGAGGGTAAAGTGCAGCAACCAACTAAAGTAATTTGATAATTGAATTTGTGCAATAGCGTGCAAATGATACCGCACGTAGAGCAACGGTACCGCAAATTGTAGATAGCCCATTTTGTAAAAGCTACGTTTCAATTCACAATAGAAATCCGGCAGGAATAAAAATTTATCGAACCGCAAAATTTTAATTGATAAATACAATTTAAATTGATTTAATCTTTATGAACAAAATGTAAATGTTTGTTTGGTCAATATTTCAAATCTTCTTAAATTATTCATCGATTTCCTAGAAATTTTGAAACAACGTTGCATTCAAATATGCACGTGTTTTATATACCTGTACAGGTATTTTTACATGTAAAATGCTCCTTTACATTTTTTTGCCACAATGGCAGCACCATTTATTGAATACAATATCAATCAACTCAATACTAAACCTTAAGGCGAATAGCGTTATTCTTAACAGCTTATAAAATTTATCATTTTCAATGTTTTTTATTGCAATTTTGCTTCATAAAATTTTAAACATGTAACAAATCTGTTCTAACGCTAATGTTCATTTTTCATTTAATCAGAGTAAGCTGTAGCAACGCGTGGCCGAATACAGCTAGTAGAATTCTCTATTGAAGGAATTGATAAGTTCTTAATGAATTAAAAAATATATAACATTAATTTCCTATAATTTTTAAAATGAACAGATTCATTTCCTTAATCTGCGTTTAACGTAATAAAATAAAATAAAAATATTTTAGATAAAGTTAAATTTTTATAATTAATTGGTTGTCAATAATGGGTAGAATTGGTGAATGTTACACGTGTGTAAAGTGATCACTTAAACCAGCTTCAAAACTTCTACCGGTTTCAAAACGTACCCGTCTCTTCGTCAGGACAATCACTAACACAGCATGCAAACAATACTACAATGCTTTGGTGCTATACAAGTGCTATGGTGACGAAGAGACGGGTACGTCTCGAAACCGGTAGACGTAAAAATCTCGGCGAGTGGTTATATACTAATTTTATTAACATTTTTGTACAGAAATAAATAAGTAAAAATGACTAACCACAAAGTAAATGCATTAAATATTAATTATATTGAGAATACTGTTTTTAACGTCGCGTATTATAATCATTAAGAATTACAGCATTTTAATAATGCACTTCAATGCTTTAACCGTTTATTAAATGCAAATATTAGAACGGTGGAATATTTTTATAGCATATTTTCAATGACAAAAGTTGTATAAAGCATTTTTTTTACTTCTTTCAAGTGTTACATATCGCACTCAATCCAATTAGTCGACTTTATAATGCAGTGTGACATGGTTAATTGTCTTGTGTTTTCAATATCATATATTTAAACTGGGGTAATTAATGTGTTGGCCTAGAGTAAGACATTGAAGAAAACAGTAGTTGGAATAATACAAGTTTATTTTATGCAGGTTTATTTTTATTATTTACTTATATCACATACTTGTCCGCCTCTGTAGTGTAATGGTCAGCACGCTCGGCTACCGTTCAAGAGGTCCCGGGCTCGATTCCAAAGGGGGGTAAAATAAATATAAGTGATTTTTTCACTGTAATATTTATTCAATATTACCCTGGACTAGTACCTGAAGCGGAGGGCTGATCCCCTTTCCTTCATATGTAAACGATCAAGATAACACTGCGTTTATATGACGCAGTGCCCTATGCACCATTGGGGTGCGGATAAAGGTTTAATTATTATTATTATTATTGTTATATCACATATGAACAGATAATTCTTCGCGCAAAATAATTGAAATAGTAAAAAATCTACAATTTTATCTTCTTGGAAAAGAAAAGAATATTCTGTTTGCAGATCTATTGATGTTTGTAATTGATGTGGCATATTTTTCTTATATATGAAATATGGAAAAATGGATATCCAAGTACTTGTATATTCGGTGACTCAATTACAAATAAGATATGACTGGTATCTCTCTTTGCTCTTTTTTGATAATCTGGAATGCAAAGTGGTTGATAATTAATGACCAATAACAGTCCCTCATCGATAATTTCTAAATATAAGCTACCCAATTTGGTAGACTAGCTAACTAACTAACTAACTAACTAACCATCACGCCGCTTCCCCGCAGGGGTAGGCAGAGAGAATCGAACGCCACACCACTCTGTCTTTGCAAACATTCTTTGCCTCTTCTACATTCATGCATCTCCTCACACATACCCGACGATTATTACGACTCCTGACCCAGCCGCTTTCAAGTTTTTGACATACTTGATTGTGCCAAGGTTTCCTCGGTCGTCCTCTGCTTCTTTTTTCAACTACATTTGCCTCATAACTTCGTTTAACCGTTCTTTCTTCACTCATACGCTCCACATGTCCAAACCATCTCAACTCACCTTTCTTAATTTTATCGATAATGCTTATCTCAGCCTTACATTCTTTCCTTATTTCATCATTCGAATATCTATCAAACACTGCTTTAATTCTTTGCTCAAAAGGTAAATGCATGTTTTCTCACTATAGTTTACCGCTCTACTGTACTTAAAAGAAATATGTATAAAAAATGGTATCAATTGAATGTATATTTTGCCGTTTTACAATAGTATTTTTAGTAATAAAATATTTAACAATTTAAGTGTATCCAAATACTTGTTCACAAATCTGGATTACCTTCAATTATAGTTATACTTAAGCCCCGTAAATGCCAATACTTTCATATTCTTCTTCATCATTGTTGAAATTTAAAAAAAAAATATGATGAAATATTTGCAGTTACTTATGTTTTAAATATATGTATTTTTTAAATATTTTTGATATAAATTATATCTGCGCTGATATAATTAACTAAAAAGCAACCAGTCATCGTTCAATTTACGACAAAAGAAACACGGCATTGAACCGATGCAGCGTCCTTTGCACATTTGAGTGCAGATAAGGGTTGATGGATATTACAATGAATCAATTAATAAATATTATTCTTATAAATGTTTTATCTAGATAAGTAAATTAATTCTGAAGAGTATGCTCGTAATTGGGTGAAATAATTGTGGTTTTTTAAATAAAGTGGTTAAATACAATGTAAATAATTTATTCTGTAAAAAGTGAAGGTATGAACTACTGAAACATATTGTAAAAAAAAAACCTGTTGTAGGCTGTGCTAAAATAAGAAGTAATGTCACTAACCCGATGGACTTTTTGTCAACTTAATGTTTCCTTATAAACGTTACGTCCTCTAAAAGGAGTAAGTCATTACTGGTCAAGTCTAATAACAACGAGTTGCATTGCATACTCGTAATTTAGTGAGAAAACAATTTGGACTACGATATAAGTAAACATTGGAATTTTACAGACAACTGTATTTACAGATAAAGTAGATGGATTTTAACGTAAATACAAAACATTGTATAAGACCATTTTTCGAGTTTATTAATGTAAACACGTCTAGTTTAGAGAACTACAGACAGGTGAAAATATAAACTTTTTCAAGTTTGTATTTCCACCTGTTGACGAGAACATCTGTAGTCTTCTACGAGTCTTGTTTACATTAATAAACTCAAAGTGGTCTTATATAAGTATTTTTTTTCTATATATAATTTTGTCCGCCTCCGTAGTGTAATGGTCAGCACGCTCGGCTACCGTTCTGGAGGTCCCGGGTTCGATTCCCAAGGGGGATAAAATAAATAGAAGTGATTTTTTCACTGTCATATTTATTCAATATTATCCTGGACTGGTACCTGAAGCGGAGGGCTGATCACCTTACCTTCATGTGTAAACGATCAAGATAACACTGCGTTTATATGACGCAGTGCCCTATGCACCATTGGGGTGCGGATAAGGGTTTTATTATTATTTATTATTATATATAATTGAAACTTCATATAATATGCATTAGGCATATTGTTTATATGCTATATTTCATATAAATAAGCTCATGTTCCCTCTTTCAGAACTATTATATACTTAGGGAGTATCTAAGATGTCAGCTAATTAATTAAATTTCACTTACTTATTTTAAATTTGGGTTTATACTTTTGCAAACAGATCAAATGCACTTTTTATTTTTACTAAAATAAACTGTAATTTTCTCATGGAACCTACTTTTCTTATATACTTAATACAAATCTTGAAACACCGAGAATATTTATTTTTTAAACTTGGAAATAAACTTACCTTTTACAACATATTGAGTGTGTCCAAATACTTGTTCACAAAATCTGGATTATCTCCAATTACAGGAGTTATTTTCATATTATTTTTTGACATCTCATCAAAGATGAAGAAGAATATGGAATATTCTTCTTCATCTTTGATGAGATGTCAAAAAATAATATGAAACTTACCTTTGTTATAAATAATTTGAGTGACACGAAGCTCTAAGTAAATCATGAAATATCACGAACGAATTTAATCACTTAAGCCCACGTGACTGGGGAGTCAATCTTAAAAACATGCGTTCATTCCAGTCCATAAATTTTGGCGATCAGTTGAACTGCATACAAGCAATCGACCGTTCAACTTAATCGAATAAGAGACAGGCACTTGCAGCGACTATTATTGCGAGGGGCGGGCTCAGGGATAAAAATCCACTTAACAAATTTGTAGGAGATAATTCATTGCTGTAATAGAATGATAGAAATAGTGGGGTTGATAAACTCAATTGCGATCGTCGTTAAAATAAAAAATGATATATTTAGACAAAATTCGTCACTTAAAAGCTCATAGTTTTGAAGTTAAACCTAGCAATTGACCACAGCACGCTTTCACTTAAGAAGGAAAATTTCAGAATGGCATTCATTGATGAAAGCACTAAGTTTTGTAAATAAATAATATGAATCATCGAACCAAGTATTTTTATTTGATAATTTTTTTATTACAAAAAAAATACCTTTAAAAATATCAATAATCTATCTAAAAATAACAACATTTAAAAAAAATTTTTACTCTTAATACTTTATATTGTAAATATTATTTTTTTGACATCTCATCAAATCATTACATCCTATAATTGGAGATAATCCAGATTTTGTGAACAAGATTTTGGACATACTCAAAATGTTGTAATTATATTGTAAACATTCCTGTTGTTTCCTTCTTTAATAATAATAATAGGTGTTTGAAGCTTCATTATAATAAAGTAAACGAGATTTACCCATAAATGTACAAATTGAACATCGTGAATTTGATACATTCCAGAAACATCTTGATATCGTTCAATTATTTATCTCGATTAACCTTACATAAATATACTAGAGCAAGCTAAATCCACTAATAATACAATCACTTTAAAACACTTCGACTAAAGCGCACTTGAACCACGAGTAATCGAGATGGGGTGGTTTCAGAAAGAAAGCTACCCCTCTCTACCCTATGACCACTTGAAATGATCTCGTCACGCTACGAACGCCACCCTTTCAAATCAACTTTAGCCTCGGACCAGTACATCGCACGAATTACGTCATTGTATGTATATGACACTGATAGATTATTTATTCACTGGGCGTTGTGTTTATTTTTATTAATTGAAACGTCCATTTGTTACGAGCTAATCAACAACATATGGCCTAACGAAATCTGACACTTGTCCGATAAGTGTTTTTCTACATACTCACATAAAGGTCACTGAAATATTAATACTTTATTTACTACAGAATGAAACATACATTGTTTTAGAAAAAACAACAAAAGTTTGTTTGAACAAATGTTTGACATTATTAATTTCAATTTGTTTTGTTGCAAATATAAAGTCTTTTTTCTACAGTATAGTTAGCTTCACCATATAGTAAAAGTGTTGACTTTCGTATAGAATACTAGTCTTGGTTTCCATAAAGGGTTAATTTAATAAAATAAAAAAATATTTGAAAATTTACGTAGTACTTATATGGCATACTCCTGTTCCTTAAATCTAATGTGATTCGTGTTTCCATGTATACAAGATCATTATCAAACAACGCATAAATGAAAACGGTGATTGATAATTACGTAGAATGCAGCAAAGTACGTTTTACAATAGATTTTAAAAAATAATCGTGTTTATCAAGTGTAATTAAAATAAAAATTGATAGAAATTCCCAAAAAGCGACTTTTTGACGAAAATTTTATTGATTTAAACGCACTTCAAAAATTTTTTAAACTCATTTTATTATGATTATTTATGTTTCCACTTATAATGTTCCGTTTATGATATTTTCATTGTGGATTTTGAAAGATTAAGCTCTATAACGCAAAACCAAAAGATAAATTTGAAATGTATGTACATTTTTATTATTTCTTATTATTATCTTACTTTGTCAGTATATCATGATTTTACAAACTGATATGAGGTGAATTAATTCAAAAAAATAATTTCGATAATTTTTCAAAAAGCGTATTATATACTGTCCCATTGTTGTATTTAAGAAAATTTCAATTTGCTTAAATGAATCTAAAATATTGAAGAAACATTATTTTTTTCACAATACGATAATTGAAACGTGTTACGTATACATCACATAAAATTGACAATAACAATGCTAACATCTAAGTTATGTGATTCAAATTAATGTTTTTCGATTACTTTCCGAATAATGATTAAAGTAAGTATTGCGTGATGACCGAGAACATTTAATCATAAAATACAAATTTGTATCCATCATTGTAATAAGCCATCATACAACATGAGTGCTTTAATTTTACGATCACTCTTGACATACACCCATGTACGAGTAAATATATCATAAATGTTTATCTAACATATTATGTTTAACAAACATTTGAGAATACAAGGCTATAATTCAAATTTGAAACTATTAAGTGAAGTTTTTTAAAAGTGTTCAGGAAAAATCCAGAGGTATTCATTAAAGTATAATTGTAACACTAGCTCAGCTGTCCAAACTTAAAACACAGTAAGAGATTTTTTTTTGTAATACGTTTTTTTTTGCATTTTTGGGCTAAGTAGAATCTACTTAGTCCAAAAATGCAAAAAAAAACGTACCACAAAAAAATTGTCCCTTACTGTGTTTTGAGTTTGGACAGCCGAGCTGTCCTGTCCACGAGTCGCTGCAGCACAGTCTGGTTAAAGAGAAAAGAAAGAAAATAGATAGCACGCATTTATAAAATGTTTAATCTCACAATGCATGTGGGTGTCTAAATATTGTTTAGTATTGCGTGTGTTTCTATTACGTTCAACAGATGGCGCTGCCATTACTGTAAAAAAAAAAATTTAAACCTGTCGCAGGTATACAAAAACATGCGCGTAATTGAGTGCAAAGTTTTGTCAAAATTTCAAAGCAATCGGTGAATAACTTAAGAATATTTAAGATTTTTAACAAACTAACTTTTGACAGTGAATAATTGCGCAGACTTTATTCCTATTAATTAATCTAAAATAGTACAGCAGTGTGACCATCTTACAATTATTCAAATACGTCTTCAGTATTATGTTCTGTTTCGAGTTTTGATGCTATTTTCTCGAATAAGCGATAAGTCACGGCCATATTAAGAAAATGTATATATTAAAGAAAGTGTTCATATGGACGTCTGTATTTCCGGATTGAATTAATTTTGAAAGCTTGTACACACTCGGACATATGGCCAATCGGAGTTTTTGGACTGGTTTATACCTACACGTTATGTGGTTAAAACGACAGATAAAGCGTATAGGGCAAACTGTTTGAAAATCATCATATGTACCATGTGTTATTTGGTTTTGATCAACTAAACAAGCTGATTGATAAGAAGAGGAATTCTGAACTGCAATTTTTTAACGATGTTGATACAAATTTTGGTTAATGATAGCTGCCTTAACATATATTTTAAATTGATTAAAAGCATATTTTCGTTGATATCTCAACGATGATGATATAACAAAAAAAAATTGGACATTTACATGGCTTTCGACCTATCAGTGGCTGGTTTATGATTACTTTACACACTAAGTAACATTCACACTTCTACTCACGATTGACACATTCTTCAAATGTGGAATATTGTATTTATGTTTCAATTGAAAAGATCTAGTATATGTTACTTCTGTGGGGACATCTATGATTGAAATTAGTGAGTTTTTTTTATTAGTACAAACCTTCATAAATTACTGAAATGAATTACTTTAAGGCAAAAAATAATGCTTTTAAAGTCCGTGACATGGAAAGGCATCATCTGAAATCATTTATTTGTATTCTCTTTGATAATAATTTAATGACTTTATAAATAACAAGTTCAATTTCTGAAATATGAGAATTTGTTATAGCTTAGCTTAATATTAATTCCAGAAGGTAATATGTATAAAACTTTGGTGAAAAATGTCAATTTGATGACTAACGTATTTTTTGTCTTTCATTTGAAATATAATTACATTTCAAAAATATAAATTCCGTTATAAATCAAGAAATGATCAAATATCGAATAATATGTTAAAAAAATGTTTTCCCATTGTATTTTTTTATTCTTTAAGATGTGTTTAGTTTATATTTTATATTTACTCATTTTATGATGAAAACTTAAAGAATAAACATTAAATCTTCCATTGTTTGTATGTGACATCTACAGTAATTGATTGTGTCCTTTTTTATGGAGTAAAAATAAAAGACCTACATTTTTTTAATGGGCTATTTATTTATTACTTACTTAATCGAAATAAATCTCAAATCCTCCTACGGGTTTTTTATTCATGATTTTTAGGATGAAAATACTTAGGATCTTAGGCACTTTTGTACGGTCTCTTAAGAAATGTAATCCTCTCAACTCTCAGCCTAGCCAGAACGGAGATGTGCTGGGAATAAAGGATAAGACACGCCAAATTTAGGAGACCGGCTGCAAAAAGAATGAGAAGTATATCCCAAAAAAGGGTGAAAATAAAATACTCCGTAGCTTTTTAACAAATATAAATGTACGGATTTTTTTCTTAAATAATTTTATAGTTAACGGCGAAACGATAGTTAATCAGTACCATATTATATTGAAAAATATATTAATATGTTGCGAGACTAATTTTGAAATTTATAAATTCAGTCACATCACCCTATACATCACGAACCGCACTGGTTAAGCCTCCTTATACGGTTAAAGTATACACTCTGTCTGCTTATGAATAAATCAATACATAATACGCACCGAGAGTATCTAAATGAGCTATGTATTCCAGACAAATTGGAAGATAGACGTTTCACGCTTCGATTAGCGCACTTAATTTTGGCAGTCGTGTCTTTGATCATATGGAATCTTTCCCATCAACAGTTCGAAAAATTACGAGTGCCAATAATGTTTTTTTTTTTATGAAAGCTCAAATATGCCACTCAAAATATTTATCTAGTGGAACTAAATCAGGTCTACGAATCCTAAGTAAGGTCAAAGAAACTTGATTCAACAATCAAATGGATGAATTTGATGTAATGGAACTTACACAACGCTCTATAGATTATCCAAAATATTTGTATTAAGTGCAACTATGTATATACTTAATATGATATGTATTATTATGTAATTCTATTTATTTAAAATCACCTTATAACTCGATAAAATTAATTATAATACAAATGTCCTTTTTTATAGAAAAACGTAATAAGAGTATAAATAATAGTCGATAATACCAGTTATGTTATTTTTTAAAATCTTTTTCTGGTAGCTCCAATATGCCAATCGAAATATTCATCTAGCGGAATTAAATTAGTTATATGAATCCTAAGTAAAGTCAAGGAACCTTGATTCAACAGTCAAACGAATGAATTTAATATAAAGGAACTTACACAAAAAGTCATTAAGCTCGAACCTAGGTAGCATAAAGCTGCTCAGGGTCTCTAGGGAGCTTTCTCTTCACCGCCATATGGCCCTGTTAAGCGAGTGCCCTCTTGCGGACTGTACATTTAGCTTTCGCTCGTTCGTATCTTGTCATTGGGTACCTATTTGCTGTCTCATTTCTAAACAACTAAGGTCGAGCGTGCAATTGTCTTCAGCGCTGAAGAAATCTTAGCTCGGAGAGTAGCGAAATTATTCCATCGCCGAATCCAGTTCCTTTGTTTCCAGATTTTCTTCACAATGTCTGAATACAGAACGTCTCAATGTTTCGCCCTGAGTAATTTTCGTGTGCGATTTCGCGTTTTAATCATAATTAAAGAAACAACAGATTTTTAAAAAAGAAAAATTGTTTTGGATAAGTAGATATTTAATGCATTTTGTTTTTAAAATATAAGGAGGTGTATTACTTGATACGTACAACGTAATTTTTTTCCCCAACTTTTTTTTTTAGACTTTTCGAAAAAAAATAGAATAGTAAAACATATTAACAATTAAAATGTAGTTGGATCTAGGATAAGAGGGAGACCGAGGAAAACTTAGCATTGAGTATTTCATATACTTAAAAATGGTCAGGTCAGGAGTCGGAATAATCAGCGGGTATGTACTCGTATGAATGTGGAAGAAGTGGAGATTGTTGTTGAAGACAGATTGGTGTGACGTTCTATTCTCTCTACTTACCTCTGCGGAGAAGTGGTGTGATGGTTGGTTAGTTAGTTAGATGTGGAAATGACAAGACTATTACTTATTTAATTTAAGTTTTGAACTGATGTTTCTTGTTAGAACTGCATTTTATAATCTAAAATAACAACTGTATAATGTTTTGCACATATATTTTATTTGACCAGTGACCAGGTTTCATCGTTACCGACTTTATCGGACTAGTCAGACCAACCTGATGATAAATTATAGTAAAAAAATAAAAGATTTTTTCATAAATTAAATGTATATGGAAAATACTGATTATTATTATTATTACTATTATTATTATTGCATTATACAATATATAAGTTATTTGCTATAATTCAATACATATTTTTTTATAGTTTTATAGTTTTATAGCTACTACAAAAACAGGTAAATATAATATATTATAATATAAATATTCACCAAAATTTTTTTTTTTTAATAAATCATTTTTTTCTTCATATTCCATGCCAGTTGGCCTGTTAAAAATCTCGACAATCGTTTCTTCTACTGGCAATCCGGGTAACGCGAATGAGCGGGCAATAAGCGCAAGCGTTCGCAGGGGATGCCGCAACACGCGACTGCCGGCGGCAGGGCCGCTCGCCCCCGCGGGACGCATCGCTATTACGCGCCGCTGAAAAAGGCGATTTCCGATCCATATTGTGTAACACTCAGAGATTCAGCAGCGCGATCAAGACGTGTTTATTCAGTCGTAATTCGAGCTTTCGAAGCATACTCGCATACAAACCAGATTTAGAACCAAATTGATTTAATTTGATAGAAGAAAACGTGGCATTTCAAATGCCAGAACAAGAGTCGAAATGTATGTACAGAAAATGCACAAGAATGTGTGCAAAGACAGATTGGTGTGGCGTTTTATTCTCTCTGCCAAACCTTGAGAAAAAACGACGTGATGGCTAGGATAGTTTAGATCTTATTGAATTTCTCTAGGTTGTATTGAAATTAATATTTTCACTAACCTAAATGAATTTTGTAAAATGAATGAGGTTTACACATGTATAAGATTACTTTTTGAGTTTTTTTAGGTAACACGAACAGAACTAATTGCTTGTATTTTCACTCGTCGATGAGAACATCTGATGTTCTCAAAACTTCTCGTGCTTACATTAATAAATTCATAAATTAGTATATCAAGAGTGTTTAAGTTTTATATTTAATCGTCATGTCATTCCACAAAGTTAATTACAAACAATAAAAACATGTACATTTTTTCACAACCTATTTGTGCATGAAAAGAGTAGTTGCTTTAAATTATGATTCCTTCAATGAAACTAATTTAAATATCGATTCGGCAGTCACTTTGCGGTAAAATCTGTCTAATTTTTATTTAAGTTTTAAAGAAAATGACGCGGAATGCATCGAAATACGTATTACTTTAGATTTTATAAATATTAGTATTTACTAAGTAAAACTTAAATTCAATATGTAACATATTTAGTCTATTTTGTTGTAATGTAAGTAAGTATGCGCGCAGATCTGATATCAAACATTATCAAACTAACTTCTGGACCTCAGAATCTAAAATTCTCTCCTCTCTCTCTAAGTTAAATCGCACTAAACATTTATTACGCCGTTTCGCAGTAACTCCTTTCCATGTATGCGGTATCTCCTTTAGCCTTCTTGGTCTATTTTCAATGGGAATTCGCGTTCGCTCCCTGCAGCCGCACCAACGTGTACAGATTGCGAAAATTATAGAAGAATCTAGGCAGCCTTTTGGGAGAAGCACCAGATAAGGAAGGTAATAGTAGAGCGGGTTGGGTAATAGTGGAAGAGGTCGTCGGAGCACGTAGCTAACACCCTTAGAAACGGTTTTCCACTTGACTGGTCCTGGATGTTGAAAACTTTCCCACTATTGAGCTTTTTCCATAAGAGCTTTTCCACTAGTAGTTTTATCTCATGTTATATTTTTACGATACTTCAAAAGCATACATTTTTAATACCATTTGAAATATTTTAGTATCGATATTTACCGCTGATCTTATGATTGAATTTACAATGAGTTAATTCTATGTAGGACCCTACATACAATTGAGGGATTATAAATGTGGTTAAGAAGAAACATAAAAGTTTTAAAAATAAATATAAAAATAAATATTTTATTTATAGTTCACCGGATATATATAGTTCATTGCATAGAAAATGTTTATTACATTTTTAAACTGTACAAGTATAATTCATACTTATTTTTTTCTTCACAATAAAAATACATTTGCAAGATTTGAGATATTTGTAAAAGATGTATGTGTCATGACAGAAATGATTGTGAAATTAATTTGATCAATGAATTTATTTTGAAATGTGAACATATTAACGTTTCATATTATCATACAACTCATACGGCGATACTAACCATAGAGTATATATATATATATATATATATATATATATATATATATATATATATATATATATATATATATATATATATATATATATATATATATATATATATATATATATATATATATATATATATATATATATATATATATATATATATATATATATATATATATATATATTTATTTATATATATATATATATATATATATATATATATATATATATATATATATATATATATATATATATAAATATATATATATATTTATTTATATATATACATATATATATATATATATATATATATATATATATATATATATATATATATATATATATATATATATGTGTGTGTGGGTGTGTATGTGTGTGTATATAAATCATAGATAAATCGTATAGATAAATCATTATTAATAGGCGAATAATATATACGAAACGAACATTTATAAAAAGCAGTTGTCCTTCAAGTCACAGGTCTACTGGATTATACAAGTAATATAAAGAAGGCAATTTCTATGCTAGGTCTTATTACTCATAAATATATTTTTAATCATTTCACTCGTCTGCAGTGGCGTATCAGACTGCATGGCACCAAGACAGGTTTTCATAACCCATCGCCAAGTAGCATTGACCAGACCGTTCTGGAAACTGGATTTAAAAAACGTCACCAGCGCTTATTTGGTCAAGTTCAGAACTGGTCGCATCAGCACACCTGCTGGAGACAGGAATGGTTAAAGAAGCCACAAACAATTGAGTTAAATATAACAGAGAGACGGAGTAGAATTTATTTCGTTAACTTTTAATAAGGCCAGAAAACAGAACAAGTGTTATGGGTAAATGTTATAATTAAATTAAATCTCTCCAAAGAACACGAATATTCGATTTATCTCTTAAAGGATTGTGATCAAACGGTTCGTAAAAATCTTGCCAGAATTTTTTTCCCTTTAAATTCCTAATGAGTTCCTCAATCATTACAAAATTTGCTTTCTTACCTGTGACATATCGATAATAATCTTTAATATTCTTCTATATATTTATCTCCTTCTGATGATAAATCATTTTAACGATAAGGGAAGTAACATGAAAAGAGAAATAAAATAATCATAAAAACATACAGGCGAATATATCACATATACTCATACATAAAGAAAAAACTCTCATTTAAATAGCAACTATCCATCTTAGTATAGTAGGGCAAAAATATAAAAGCCTTAAAAATTAAGCAAAAATAAAAAAAATATGTATGTTTGAAACAACAATTAATGAAGACAGCGAAATAAATAATACTCAAATATACACGAAATTTCAAAGTTATCATGTATTTACACTCGTGTTTTTTAATTAGTAAAAAAAGGGAATAACAAACCCATTAAATGAATGATTACATAAACACGATAAAATAACATCTTAGTATTTCCAATAATATGCACTTATATTTTAATATTATATGTTTAACACTTATACGTACTTTGATCAAACTTAAAAACATACTCCTCCGCCTGTACACTATTTTCATGAAATCGAAAGTGATTTTAAATCGGGAACCAAAAAATCATCCTAGCAAAGAAATAAATTGGCATAAAAACCAAAAATAATTGCGGTATTAGGTACCGCCAGTGGTGATAAAGTACGTTTTAGGGTGACACAAATTAGGCATAACGATGGGAAAATGAGGGTTAGCTGTGTGTCGTATTTCATTTTCAAACTCTCTTACATTTCTCGATAAATTACATGCATAAAATCATACTTGTCAAATTGAAAAATGTGATTTTTATTTTAAAAAAATAAGGCCATTACTACAGTATTTTTTAGGTATATTTCATAAACATATAAAGTACCTAGTATTTCATTATGACGATTCTTTATTTGATGATAATCTCTGTATAACGATAAAATGAAGAAGGTTGTTTGGTTTTGGTAGCATAAATCAATTATTTTGTTTTTTCTCCGTTCTGATACTGTTCTGTATTTTTATCGATAAAATGTAATATTGATCCAATTTCCATATTTTTGGTCCAATAATTCTAGTATTTTTTGGTATTTATTAATGTTTAAACGTAGTATAATGATCGCAAGCCTTTTTTGTATACATAGATAATTCACTTTAAAACATTGTGTTTAGTGATTAACTCCTTTAGTGTTCCCAACATTACAAAAAGTTAACCTATTGTTTTAATATTTTTTTTTTAACAAGGTGTATTTTATTATTATTTATTCATACAGTAACAATATTTAAAGCATTAAATACATATTAATATTTTTGTTATGAATTTTTGGCAGTGCACAATGGAGTTTTGGTTTTAATCCTAACGTATTGAAGTCAAGCATGAAATTGGCAAAATAATGATGAAAGAAGACTGAAAGCAGTTAAAATGCGTTGACGAATGGGTGGCAAACGACTGGGAATTGGAATTATCAAGTGGTTTTAGACAACGAAAACAAAAGAGTCGATATACAAATATTTTTCTACTGGAAATTTATTCAAAGACTTTATTCACGGTAGTCAAATATTCTCACCATCATATCCTGTGCTTAAAAATGTAATACTATTATCAAAAGCAACATATTTTAAACAATTGAATTAAAATGTTTGTGTTTTAAGTGCTTGTTTTAAGTCATAGAGTATGGCTTTCAAAAAAAATAAAAATGCCTCTATAATTTGTGGATAGTGTGGCGCACTTGAATTCCACTTCACTTCAAACAAAACGCTATCCGGTAATATGCAAACACCGGTACAAATGACTCGTAGAACACGCACGCCAGTTGTGGAAATTGAAAAATTGAAATTAGTTTAAAAGCCCCGTGCATCAC
Source organism: Brachycentrus maculatus (assembly GCF_059751285.1). NCBI lineage: Eukaryota > Metazoa > Arthropoda > Insecta > Trichoptera > Brachycentridae > Brachycentrus > Brachycentrus maculatus. Next base: position 1,261,895 of record NW_028281064.1, on the reverse strand, counting down.
AGGAGTGAGTGCTCATCGACCGCGATCTATGGTGCTTTTAATTAGTAATGAAGGGGTGATTCCGCCAAACCACCCCCCCCAAACACGAAACAAGTCACGTGAGATTCTGTAGACGAGATAAGGATACGAATATGTCCGGCAGTTACACGGTTTTTACGTTTCTACGTAATGAGTTCGTCTCATGAAGAATGTACACAGTCCTTGTGGTAAATTCATAAGAACTCGTCTCTCCTCTGTTTCTACAACTTCCTTTATGCGTGTATGAGTAAAATGTACATTGGGTTACGTTTCTTTAATGTATCTACAACTAAAAAAAAAATGAATTACTACAAAATGTTAAATGAATTAGAAAATCATGAAATGACATCCTTTAATTCTAACTAAATCCTCTATTATCAGTTTTCCTGATCTCTGGCGAAATTCCTGAATACAATTTAGTTTTAAAAAATTAACTCAACGAATAAAAGTATAAAAACTTTATCCCTATTATCACTTGTCTTCGACTGTCATTGAGCATCTATTTTTCTAATTTTTAAGACGGTTTTCTATACTTGTGACATTTTCTGAGAGAATTTTTTTTTATCTCCTATTGATAAGGAATCGAAAAAAAATCGAAAAATAATATGGAAAACCAATTTAAAAAGTTAATTAAATAAAAGCAATAAATAAAGTGCAAGAATCAGAGATTTATTCCAGATTATTAAAATGATTTTGTTGGAAATTTTGTCAAATTAGGTTGTGTTTTCATTTTTATAGTATAAGGGTGTAAATACCAGGTAAACCTGTTTATTGGTTAGGACTCTTTGTTACAAGCCTCAACATTTTATAGAAACACTGAATACATCCATTAGAAATTCAATCACGTTTTTTAAAAATAATTTTAATTATTAATTATCCAGAACAGTTCACAAAAACATCAACTTACAATTAAGATAATCTAACTTGACTCTAATTCATTCTCTCCAGAAAAATAATGAAACAAAATACAATTAAATCGTTAAATTTAGATTCTTTTGCTATTTTAATTTTCGTGAGATAAATGAGAAGGTTCAAGTTTGTACGGTTATATGATGGCAACATTTAGTTTCTATGATAGCGGTGGCCGGGAAAGCTCAAGTTAACTTTTGCATACGCCGCGTTTACGACCCCATAAGTTTTCCATATTCGTGCACGTCAGGAATTAATGAGCAGGTGTTTAAATGTCTGTGAAGTCATCAGCGCGTGCCGCAGGAATGTGAGGTGTTAGGGTGTTTATGGGCTGGAAATGCAAATAAGAGCCATTAAAACATGCTGCTGGTCAGCCGAGGGAACTCCCATAAAACATCATGGTAATAGGAATTACAATATTTGGTAAACTGTACCTACCCTTCCATAAGGCACTGCTTAAAATATCAACGTGTTACTATTTTGTTGTCATCTAGAGCCTTTTCTACTGTTTTATTTAAGTCAATGAAATTTTGTCTTAATATCAAATTTGAAACTTTATATTACATTTCTTATATTACCACAAAATTTTGTGTCACACATACTTAATTTACAAACATCACAAATTTTATAAATATATAATAATAATGAAAGAAACAAAAAAAAAACAATTTATTTGTGGATGACTGATAATACTTGAAATATTTGTGTAAGACTGAACTTTTTATTCAAACAAAGTTTTATACGTTTTCATTTAAAACTCAGGCGATATATTGAAATGTTTACTGGTAAATTTTGTGTTGAAATATTGATTATTTTACGGTATGCATGGTTTGTATGTTTGTAAAATGTTACATGTCACCTTTAGTTGTTTTCTTAAATATTATCATCCCATACTTAATCCATTTATATGTGATTGGGAAACTAAAACCACTAATTTAAATTTATGTAGTAAATAACTGAGCCATTCCAGTACTTTTCACAAAATCAAGAAAATAAATTCTAGGAGAAAAATCAAGGAAAATCTACCCTTAATTAAACCAAAGATCCACCATTTTGTCACACTCCCTTATGTAAACTTATTCTCAATCCTCATCAAGCCCGAAATGTCTCCTTCGCCACCCATCCCAGGCCAGCCTAATAAATATTGATGCCTATTCTATTTGTCTACCTGTCGCGACCCCCGTTCACTATCGTCGGCTGAAAGTATGTTCGTACGACTACCTAATATCCACTACCCTCCCGGCTTTATCAACCCAAAAAGTATATTGATTCAGAAAGAATCCTCTGGCCCTAAGTTGTCACTGATTTTGAAACGGGGTTGAGAATAATATCGCTAGATATTGAGAATAACGCGCGTTCGTTCTTTCCACGCCTCCCGTTTATTTTTATTTGAAAACATATTTTCGAAATATTTGTATGATTCGTGTATAATGTCAAAAATATGAAATCATAATTACACAGGTTCTTATTCCTTCTAATTATGTAGATCATTATCAAAATGAATATATTTCGTAAGACAGAATTTCAAGTCAGTGTAATAACTCAGCAATAAGATAAGAGATAAGAGATTTTTATCATCTCTACAAATAAAAATTTAAATATTCGTTTGTTAAACATTTTTAATTTCCTAAAATAATTCACCGATTGCTTTTAAATATTGACACAACATTAAAATATCCAGGTGTTTTTAACACGCCTTTTTTTATGGCAGCATCATCTATTGCACGTAATAACAACAAACGTAGTACGAAATATTGCTCACGTCGAACAGCTTTCTTCTTGACAGCTGGTGTTACAAAGTATTGTCAATATTTCAGATAACATTTACCTTTTTTTAGAAGGTTACAATCTACATATTTTATTAACTGTCCTTTCTTATATACGAGTATAATTGCAGGAAAATATTTATTTTTTTATTTTTATTTTTACTCAGTAAAATTTTAATGTGTAATTTATTTGCAAAAACACACATTTTTATTTCAACAGACTATAACATATATGGTAAATCATCCCTTTAATATTGCGTTGCATGTTTTCGTTTCATTGTACGCGATACTCGTATTATCTGCGTCTATTTCGGTTACCATTTCTGCGAACAAATGAGGTGACAAAATGGCAATCACTCGAGCTATCTACATACTCGCATAGTGTAGTGCTCACTACTCACCTTTCACACGAGTGTCGACCAAATATCATCCATATCCGAATAATGTCACTACAAACTCACGGAAATGTTATGTTCTGATCGTGTTTACGTATTTTCGATACATTCGTATTGACATATTGATGGTCTCGTCCATGTAAAGATGAGAAAAAGGTGTAAAAATAATAGAGTTGACTTGCAAAAAAAAATCTGAAACATTAATCGTCTTATAATCTTTATCACTACTAAAATTACATAGGTTATTGAATTAGGTTATTTAAGGTTAAATTAAATCGATCTTTACTTCATGTTTTTAGTGCTGAGATTTTTAATAATAAATATACTCAAATCGCTGAAGTCTTTTTTTTCTAAAAAAGCGCATGTAAAATTTTGTGGATATTTTAAGTGCAAAAAAAAAAGTTTCTTTAAAATATCTATTTTTAAATTAGTTGAATTTGATTATTTGTCAATATTTTTGACAAATTGAGACACAACTTCCCAGTTCGACTGCCAACTAAACTGGCGTCATCGTCGGTATATCGACGGTCGTGCTTTTGGCATGGTATCCGAGTATTAGAGTCGATATATCGATTCTCACTACTTAACAGTTAAAGACAAGTGAACAAATCTTGTATATCATTCGTTGATTATGATTGTGTTATAATTATGTTTTTTACTATACTCATTAACGAGTTATTTTATTTATTATTAGGTGATTTATTTTCATCTTAACGAAAATCGTGCTTTTATGCAAAAAAAAAACTAACTAACCATCACGCCGCTTCCTCTCAGGGGTAGACAGAGAGAATAGAACGACACACTACTCTGTATTTGCAAACATTCTTCACATCCTCCCCGTTCATTCGTCTTCTCATACATACCCGCCGATTATTTCGACTCCTGACCTGACCGCATTCAAGTGTACTCGTATATTTGACATACCTCATACTATTTATGGTATTTTATTTCATAGTTTTTTTTCTCAGTGAACTTGCACATATTAGGAGCGTACTATTTACAATTTATCATCAATCTAATAATACCCTTAGTTAAAAAATAGGATCTGGATTATATTTTTTTGGTTTTAACCATCTATTTTCACTTGGAAGTCTCTAAGAATATTGATACATTCTTCTATATAATATGCTGCTACAAGTTTTGAACATTGTCTTTCAAATCTCCTTTTCCTGGGTGTACACAATAGAATATAAAATTGTTGCATGGAATGAGATTACTGCTGTGCCGATACCCACCGACGCACCCCATTATAAGGGTAGGTGATTCCATTCCCTACTTGCAAATCATATTTATCAAACTTATATCTAGATTGGCATTGAATGAGAAGAAGAGGGGACGTTGTCTAGCCATAAAATTCTCTGATTACCGTACTGAGAAGCGAATTGAATTGAATTCTTAGTGTACCGTGAACGCAATTAGAACAGTAAGCATTGTAAAAAGTAAACTGCAGACATTAAGATATGGTACTCGTTGTTAGATTAATATGCAGAAGCGCAATCAAATTGTGATGAAGGGTTGCATTTTAGACTTATCTTTGCGACGAAATGCAAAAAACAGTACTGAAATGTTTTTTTTCAAAGTCATTTATATTTAATGGATTATTATCTAATCGATGTTTTTAATCAATTGATAAGCATCAATATCTATATTTCAAAGGAAAATAATTGTATTTGAAGTTACTTATCACAAATATCGTAATAAGTAACTTCAAGTCCGCCTCCGCAGTGTAATGGTCAGCACGCTCGGCTACCGTTCTGGAGGTCCCGGGTTCGATTCCCAGGGGGGGTCAAATAAATATAAGTGATTTTTTCACTGTAATATTTATTCAATATTACCCTGGACTGGTACCTGAAGCGGAGGGCTGATCACCTTTCCTTCATGTGTAAACTATCAAAATAACTCTGCGTTTATATAACGCAGTGCCCTATGCACCATTGGGGTGCGGATAAGGGTTTTTATTATATTTATTATTATTACAAATATAAATCGTTTGACGAATCAAAAATACACAAATTTCGAAAATACGTCGGTAGAAAAAATAAACCTAAATAATTACATGCAATGTTTTTTTTGTATATTTTTAAATCAGAATATTACATTTGTGTTTAATAGTATTTTATAGTGAAGTTCATATCCTAGGAGGGTAAAAAAGAATAGTATAAAGTGTTTTCACTCACATAGTGATTTAATTTTACCCTGGACAGGTATCCGAAGCGTAAGACATATCTCCTTGCCTTTGTTTAATTAGGGATTATGTAAACATTGAATCAAATTGATGTAGTGCCTTATGCATCATTAGATGCGGTAAGGGTAAGAATAGTGTATTTATTTTGAAAATTATCTCTTAAATTCATCAATATTTCGTTGATGTTTTAAGAACCTACAATTTGTAAGACATCCATTATCAGAATTGATTGACACAATTATTTAAAATATGTTGAGGTCAGCAAACGGGTTGATAAAAAAACGAATCATCATCATCATCATTGTCTGAAAAAGACAACGTAACATTTCTCCTAGTCATATTTGCGCTTGTAGAGGACATAAAATATTTGTAACATACATAATGCACACTGGATCAAGGCACGTGAATTAAGGCAATAGATACAGGTTGTTTAAGTTTGAAAATTTATTTAATAAAAACATTGACCACTAAGCCTTTTCCTTATGGAATGATAAACAGGGGATAGTACGCCATAATAGATATTTTTAATTAAACAATTTTTTACTATTTCCCTCTATTTTGTCAAACTAACCTTATCCATATTTCATTCAACTTAATATTTTTAGTGTTCTCAATTTTTGTTCACAAACACTGGGAAATTAAGATTTGTCATAGGATGGTTTAACTCATCACTTTTTACACGTGTGACATTCACCATCCTACGGATGATTGAAATCACATAAATCAAATTTCGGAAGCTATATTTATGCAAGTGCTAGTTTGGTTTTTATTTTTTTAATATCAGAGATCTTCAATTATCAGGCCTTCAACAAATGTGCTTTGCAATTCTTTAATTAATTTTTTTCTTGAATATTTTTCGCAGATACTACGACACACTTTGTGGCACATTCTATAAACATATTAAATGAAACGACTTTGTTTTTTTTAAATGTACTTTACTGATCTGACAAATTATTTTTCAAGCCAAAATAAGAACACCCTCAATATGTGCGTAGTTGAAGTGAGTCAGCATGTCCCTAAGGGTTGGGCCACCTGGGACCCTGGGGGGTGGAGGGAAGGGGTTCGCTGTAAGGGAGAAAGATATTCGTTCGCAAAATACTTGAAACTGTCTTTCTTTAAATCTAGGTGAACTAACAAAATATAGACTAAAAGGTAGTATAACAGTTTATATATTTTACTAAAATGACAATATATTGGACTCACTGATTCTTTAAAAAATGTACAGTAAAGGTTATAGTAAGATTAGATTCCAACTTTAAAAATGATGTTTCACATAGCAGACCTACTTTTAGGTCCTTCTGGATATAACTGAATGAGAACTAACAACATATTGAGTGTGTCCAACTACTTGTTTATTTTTACATTTTTTTAGCATCTCAACAAAGATGAAGGTCATGAAATTAATGATATATGTAGGAGTTCCAAAATTTTAGTTGTGTAGTTTGGAATCATGGGTAGAATTGTGAATGTTGGAAGTGTGTAAAGTGATCACTTAACCAGCCTATGACAGTTCATAAGCCCTGGAAATATCTTAACTTCTTTATTCTTCTTCATCTATACTGATTGTCAAATAAATTAATGACAACTTACTAAACTAACTTAACATCACGCCGCTTCTCCGCGGGGTTAGGCAGAGAGAATAGAAGCCACGCCACTCTGTCTTTGCAAATATTTTTTCTCTTTTTCTCATCCGCACCTAATGGTGCATAAGGCACTGTATCAAATTGAAAAATGTTAATCTACTCATTAATTATATGGCAAGGTGATTGCATTCGTCTTACGTTTCAACTACCAGTCCAGAGTAATATTTAAATAAATCTATGAGTGAAAAAAAATTCAATTAATTTTAACCCATAAGTGTTTTTCATGTCAAGATCGTGGCACGTTGTTTTCAGTCTTCCTCTGCTTCTCTTTCCAACGAATATCGCAATCACTAACAATTGATATGATATATATTATTTGGTAATCTGCATTGATTTTGTTATTTTCTACAAGTAATGTAACTCTGATTTTTTTATTCATTATATTGGTTATTTTCCATGTGTACATTTGAAATGATTCGATGTTTTGACGATTCACAAAAATAAGACAAAATTTCAACCGAGGATAAAAATGTTCACATATTGAAAATGTACGGAAATCGAAATTCTGCAGATTGTACTATCAAGAAAAAGCTTTCTAAATTTTCAATATTGAAACAGGGTGCGTTCTTTTTTCAATAATACAAAATCATCTCAGTTTCATGTAGTGATCTTTTGAGAGGGTTGCAACTGAACAGACTCTTTTGACGAAATTTATATTCAAAATAAATGTCATGCATAAAATAATTGCAATTATTTATTTTTAAATGGTATTTATTTCATAGAAATGTTTTACCTTTACTAGGTTTAAACTGAACTAAATTCAAACCCTCATCCGCACTCCAATTGTGCATAGGGCACTGCATTATGTAAACGCAGTGTTATCTTGATCGTTTAATATATGAAGGAAAGGTGATCATCCATGCGCGGTGTAGGTGTAGTGTAAGTCAACAAAGCAAAATATTTTTTTTACAAAAATCATGTGATCTTTCAATTGTTTGTCAGTTTTTTTAATCCAGTCAGACGATAGGCGACGATTGCAGCGGTCTTTATCTAAAAATGGTCCAATACAATGGACTATTTGACGTCTTTTTGCAGGATTAAATTTTTGGGATCTATTTCGATATCATTTCAAGCGCCTCATATTCCTAAGCAAGTTTGCTGGATATCCGAATCACACCCTTTTCAAACCAAAGGGAATGGCACAAATCGAAAGGGCGAAAGAATATCAATATATTGGGGTGTAAATAATGGATACCTTCCATACCATTGTCAGGCGAGAATTGGATTTGGAGATAATACACCCATCGCTTGCCATACTTTCCTCACTCTAAGAAAGGCCATTAGACCTTTTGTCAGTTTAGTGCCTTCCTGAAGCATTTTTCATGATGCTCCGATACTCAGAACTACCCCTATAAAGATAATAAATTAAATTAAAGCGGAAGTATTGGGAAATACGAGACGCCAAATCTAACACAGAAATGATTTGATTCTGTCAACTACATACGCCTCATAAATTTGTTTTAGGTCGCAAACCATCGCAATACACCTTTCTTAATTTTTTTCAATAATGCTTATCTCAGCCTAGTATTCATTCATTATATCGCCATTCAAACATCTATCAAGACGTGATTTCCATACATAACATCTAAATTTTGATTTCGATTTGGGCAGTACTTTACATTAGACAGGCATGGTGCTTCATTTTAAAAATACGTTTACTGTAGTTTCTCTTAGTAACGATATCTTAGGGACTGAAAATTGTCATAGTTAAACAGGCAACAATATTTTTGATGAAATAACGTTTAAAATATAGTATCCACTACCATAAATATTTTTTGAAAATAACTAACTTACTGACCATCGCGCCGCTTCCCAGTAGTGGTAGGTAGAGATATTGAACGCCACGCCAATCTGTCTTTGCAAACAATATTCGCCTGTTCCACATTCATGCATACTTACCCTCTTCCATACCCATCGACAATTCCGACTTCTGATCATTTTGACGCACATACGTCTATGATATCGCATGTCGACTGCATTCATTCAACTTTTGTCCTTGATTTTTCAACTCTAGCTCTATTTCTATACATTGGCTACTAATACTACAATTTAAATTGTAAAGATAAGTTTAAATAGAGTAAGAGGCTTTATTGCTAGTAAATATATATATATATCTATATACGTAGCATAAACTCGTTTTTTTCCCTGACATCATCATTGCATTATATGCATTCCGTATCACTCCCCTTTATCTCAGTACACTCCCAATTTATCATTGATTTAAAACGGAATTGTATTTGACAACGAGTCAATGAAATCAGTAATAGAATTTTCGTCGCCCTATTGATAGGAGTTCTCCACGTTGTTTCGTTTAAAAGGAGATGCTTGTATTTTAAATACTAATGTAAATTTAATACTCATCCATACAAATAACCCAAAAAAAGTATTTATATTTAATGGTTAAAGTAATTATGATTAATATTTTAACAACGTCCAAAAATATGTATAAATTTTCAAGATTTTTCTCTCGAGGAATTGTTATCAAGAAGATATTATAGATATCTCAAAAATTATTAAGAATTTAATAAAATTACTCCAACGATATCAGTAACGATGAAACCCGGTCATAGAATAAATGTGTAAAAAGCTATGTACCTAAATATAATAATACAAATGTTGTTATTGAGAAATACATATAAAAGTCTGAATATTAACAGTGCTTGCGACTTGTCATCAGCTAGTTTGAGAGATCCTTTTACATAAAATACAATGCAATATTCACTCTTTTGTCCATTTTTGAACCATATACGATTAACTCACATTTTTCTTAACCATATACGATTAACTCACATTTTTCAATGTTGTTTTATATACTCGTATAGCACATGCAATGTATAAACAATTATTCAAATTTAAAATGAAGGAAATGACAAAAATCTAACCATTTTAACTAAAACGACAATTCCGTTTTAATTTACGGCAATTACTTAATTTACTTTAAAATCAAAATGTAGAAATGTATGTTTATTTTATTTTTAAGCATATTTAAAATTAATGCTTTATTAATATATAGTATTTACAGTATTATCTAAGTTTTACTGTAAAATATTGTAAAATAATAAAAGTTTTTTTAAACTTATTTTGTCGTTAACATTGTTACACTATTTAATTCATAACACGTGCTTTTCAGTTAATTGAAATAAAAGTTAGCCATTCATTCCCGCTATACAAATATTGAAAAACTTAATGTCTTCCACCGCCCGCCCATCTCTACGCTTTTAACCAATGAAATGTTTTGTCTTCATTGACCCCGTACAAAAACCTCAGTAATTCCAGAAGAGACCCAAATAAATATCAATCAGCCAATCGGTTTCATTATCACCTGCCTTGATCCGATGTTCGCATTTCCTTTGCCCCATGTTCAGCCAACACCAACCAACCACCTAATTTCCAACATGACCACGTAGTAAAAACTACCCTCCGAATCAAAATTTTGTTAATATTAAAACCATCCTTTCAAAGACCTTTCTACTACTTGGTCATAAGATCCGTCCGCTCAATTACGTCGCAAGTAAAATCAAAGTTGGAAGTGTATATTGGTGGACTTCATAAAAATGTTTCATTATTTTCTTGCAGTTGCAAGAGGATCGTATTATATCCTTTGGTTTTGTTATGCTGCGCCCTGGTATGCTTGATTTCTCTCGGTAGGAAGGGACAGGAAGAAAAACAATGTTACATTAGCGCCCTTGGAATGGGCTAATTTGTTACAGCAACGACTCGGCAAGAAACGGAAATGGTTTTACTTTATCGTGATCGATTACTCCGGATGCAGTTTCTAACAATGATTTGTCAACGCGCTAATACAAGTGATATTTACGTATTTACATTGCGGAATCGTAGTTGATAAGTTTCTCAAATATTTTTTTTGCGGATTGGTAAACATATTTTATATAATTTGCATATTAGAGGGTAATTGCCAAAAAAAACAATCTTATTAATGTAACCGTATAGTATTATTTTTTGACATCTTATCAAAGATGAAGAAGAAGAGTGAGATGTAAAGTATGTATGTTCTTTACATCTCACCAATAGATGTCTCTAGTGAAGTTCTAGTGATTCAAGAACAAGGTTTCTAAATTGGTTCATATATATATAGAACTTCCAAGAATTTGAGTTGTCAATAATGGGTAGAATTGGTGAATGTTACACGTGTGTAAAGTGATCACTTAAACCAGCCTATGACGGTCGTCAGCCCCGTAAATGCCCAGGCTTTCATTTTCTTCTTCATCTTTGATGAGATGTCAAAAAATATGAAAATAACTCCTGTAATTGGAGATAATCAGATTTTGTGAACAATTATTTGGACACACTCAAAATCTTGTAACCGTATAGTGTTTTGTAATGTATTACAAAACACTTTACGGTATTTGATAATAATACTGAATATGTCTAAACACATGTCACAATAGGTTTTAAGAAATGGTGGTATTTACCGTGCAAAAATTCAATTTAAAATGTTTTATTATTTTTTTTTATTATATCAACTTTTATCCAAGGTAGGTAATTGTGCAATCGAAATACGAATCCAGCCGAATAGAATCAAATTGAATAGCAAACAAAACAAAAAAAACTGTTTTTTTTTACTTTTAAATGTTGGTAAAATATTACATTTAATATGTTGAAATCATTGCAGGAAGCTTAATATTAATTTTTATAACTATGTTATAAAATTCATTCTTAATTACGTAAAGTATTTAAATTAATTTGCCAAATATAAAAAAAATGTAAAACAATATGAGGAAGCAATAATCAATTGTATTCCATTATTATTCCAAGCTATTTTATGCGACTGATAATTGGAAGTAATAAGAACTTCATAAAGTATTAAAATTACATTGTTTAAAAAAATGCAATACTATGCATTTAACATAATTCGTAAAATAATACAATGAATGTAATAATGGATTGTTTTCCAAAGTATTGTCATAAATTATATAACTGGAAATACAAAAAATCTTATTAAGCAATTATTATCACTTTCAAAATACCTTTGTACAATTTAACATCTAATTTTATGTTTTCGAAAACTTTTTACTCCCTTCCTGTTTCTAAATGCTCACCAAAAAGGCTGCAAACGAAATGCGGGGATGTAATTAAGTGTGTTCAGTAATCAGAGTAGTAAATCTACCCCGCGGAAGCATTAATGTCCACTTTCGCCCCTACATCCCCTAACCACCGAATAACAATCGAAATTACCTGGGACACAATTTGCCTCGCAAATACTACAACCACGTGTGAACTGTACAAGTTAAACAAACAAAGTTGAAACAATATAACCCTTAAGAATTTATACATATACAAACGTACTTATACATGTCGCTCACTACTTTCAACAACGTCATATTTAAAAAATCGCCAATTTTCAGTAGTGAATATTTTTGGAAGGCCTGAAAATGTACTTTATCCCAGCAAAAGCGGCATATTTTAAACTTAATATTTACCCGCTATAAGGCAGAAAGTGTTGTTTTTGCATTTTGAAGACAATGTGTTGCTTAATTATTTTTTTCTAAATTTACTAAATATTTTTGAAATGGAGAAAAAACATCCAGGTTTTATCTTCAATGATCTATTGCACAAAGTTATCTGTTGCACATCTGTTGTAAAAAGTTCAATAGGTGGCTTGATATTTTTTTTAATACATTTTATTATATTTTTAAACTTAAAAAACGTTCTGTTGAAAAATCAAGTTTTTTTTATATATGGCGTTGTTTATAGGAGTGAGCGATGTGTGTTTATTGCAAAGATAGTAATAATTGCTTCAATAGTTTAAAGATATATAGAAAACTGAAAGCATTTTTTTTCCTACTTATTATAGTTACATACTGTGATACTACCCCGAAATGATATTTACTTGTTTTATTTTTAATTTCATCCATTTTATTTTTAATTTTGGTATCTTTTTAAAAATATGGTACATTTATTAGGAAGGAACTGTATGTTGTAATAGCTGTTTTATTTACTAATTGGACAACGGAGGTGATTAGATTTGATATAGATCGTATCATTTGGACATATCATCTATGATTGTATGACTAATAAACAAATATTGTAAAAATATACTCGGTACAGGAAACCTCGATAGCGCACAATATCTTCAATTAAAACCATTATTATGTACAATTTATGATGAAAATAAACTTCTTTAAATAATAATGTCAATTTCAGTTTGTTTAAAATCTTCGATACTCATTTTTTTTCAATTGTAAGTTAAAAAGCAAACAATTGTATTACTTGAAAGTGGTCAGGTCAGGACAGTGGTATTTTAGCTTTTTTATAGTGATACTTTAATAAAACTAATAAACACTTAATTGTGTTCTCAAAAATGTGATCAATTTTTTAACAGGTAAACGTCGAAATACATATTTATTTACCTATTGTACCTTAGCGATAGTGAAAATGAGAGAAAATTGAAGGTGGAATAAGGCGAAACTTTACGGATAGCAAATGGCTAAAAATGCAATTTATACCCCTGAATTTCTTTCGATCGTTATATTTTTTTGCTAATCTCTTTTACTAGAAGGTCATTAATCTTAGTCGAGAAAGCAGGAAGAGCGGTGCAAACGACTCAACGAATGAGAGCAGGAGAGGGGAGAAGGGATTATCTTACCTTAGTGGTGGTTAACTAAGAGGGTGAAGGGGGGGGGGGATGATAGGTTTGTCCATTTTTTTATAAATAATTTTTCTAAAAATATATAAGGTAAACGCCCCTAACACTGACCTATCGCCTATTACTGACATATTTCAAAGTAACTACAGATAATAAGACACTGGTTGAATTATTACTAATTTTTAATATTGCTAAAACTGCAGCCATGAAGGTGTTATGTGACGACAATGTTTTACAGTCAATATTTTGATTTTTCATATTTGAAATGTCAGTTATAGTTAAACTTATTAAATTAACTTTTGCAAAAAAGTTTATTTATTTATAACTATTTTGAATGTGTCCAAATATGTACTTATATTATTTATTGATTCGACATTAACTTTTTGGAATGACATTTTGATTATTTAAAAATTATGTAATACTTGTATATTACCACTTATTGAGTTTTATTTCATGACGCACGACTAGTTTCGAAAACCACAGTTGTTTCATCTACAAGTGAATAGTAAATCTAGCGATCAAAAACATTATTCAGGTATAAAAACAGGTTAGTAAAGTAATAAATTGAGGGGGGTGGTTAAGAAACTGAACTTCAAGGAAGTGATAACGTAACCACACTATGACAGGTCGTAAGTACTGTAAATACTGTAAATACTGTAAATATCGATGTTGAAATGTCCAAAAAAATTAGGTTTATTTGTTTACTAGCTGTAGCTATGGCTCTTTTGGTTAACTTTAAAAGAACGAAAATACAAGCACACATTTCTAATATGTTTGATTTCACAATGCTCACTAGGCACTTGAAATTTTTTTTTAAATTATTAAACAATAATCTAATCGGAGATATTGAAAATGCTATGATTAGGATATTTTTTATTTATTTACTTATTTCTTAGACAATTTATTTTTATATCGCCGTTTTAGTACAATATTAACTCTAGCACAATTTACAAATAGTAAATAGTATTGCGTGTATTTCTATAAGTTCAACAGCTGGAGCTGTTGTTGCGGATTAAAAAACCGGTAAATAACATATTTTTATTGCAGTGTCAAAATTTCAATGCAATCGGTGGACAAAAAAGATTTTAAATAAACAAACACTTATATTTTTATTTATAAAGATATTATGTTCATTCTGTAGGTAAGAGGATAAGGGGATGAAAGTCGCCAAGAAAATTTAGTATTCTGTCACAGTAGTAGGACATCCTCATAAATCTGTAGACTAGACTTTCCTTGTAAAAATAAATATCTTCCTATTGGTCGCCAACATAATCTAAAACGTATTTTGTTAACGCTTATCTGACAAACTTTGGTATGTATTTATATATATTTTTTTACCTTTTTACATCTACTTCCAAAATAGTTCACCTTATCGTAATACAATTGTAATGTCTACGAGTCTCTAAACTAACAGCTTCTTCCTCTAGATAATAATCAGTAAAATAATACCAAATTAATGTATATACATACATCTCAAAATTTATATTTCTATTTTCACCTGTTAATGACAAAAAAGAATTCCCTTGTGTTCTCGAAGCTAGTCATGTTTACATTTTAAAACTCAAAAGTGGTCTTTTACAATTATTTTATTTTTATATTTAAGTCATCATATTATTCCATAAAGTAAATGCTTAATCAATTAAAAATAAACGTACGACACTTATTGTATAATAATTTTTATTTTTCTTCCTTTATCCGCTCCCTTGATTGTCACTTACACGAAGGCATGGTGGTAAATACAGCGCTTCAGATACCAGTCCAGGGTAATATCAAATATATATGAGAGCGTAAAATCACATGTAATTATTTTGATCTCCGTGGTAATATCGTTGACCATTTTACAGAGGCAAATGTGATGACAAAATTATCACAATTAAAAACTTAAATTTTAAAAACTTTTTTTAACGATTTGACACATCTAAAAAAAACAATGTTTTGATTCCCTACTCTGATACTTAAATTATCTTTTTACTTAAACTTTTAAGTAACGTTTATTTTTCTTTGGGATAATCCTTAATTGTTTTAATTTTTTAAAACAAATTGTGTAAAATATTATGTTGTACACCAACCAAAACTCCAGATATTAATTAGTCAATTTCTATCCATTTTTAATTTAAATTTTACTTGCTGTATACCAGTATTTCTTAAAATCTTTTGTGATCCGTGTTTCGACGCATTCCACATCATTTTTAAATACCACATGAAAATATTTCAGAAAACATCGAAACACGTGTAAAATAAATTTAAAGAAGTAGTGGTATTTATGAAGTAAAATTAAAATTAAAAACCAGATATTGAATTGTCATAGTCTAAAAGAGAGTCTACGAATCAAACGCTTGCATGGAACTCATCCAATAAATAAGATCGAGCAAAGACTGTAAGAACTAGGTAAATGCTGGAAAACATATTCCCTTCACGTCATGTAGTGAGTCGCACGTCCCGGTGGCGGTGACAATAATCTGGTTAGAGCAGAGTTCATTCCCGAGGTTCCGTTCCAGGGGGGAGTCGGGGGCGTAGGACGGGGTCACGTTTATTGGTCGCCCCGGGCGATGAAGGGGCTATTTATCTTTTGCCCACTCATATGAATGTTGCCTCATGTTATGGATATGCCCCGTCTGGCCGGGAATTACACCCGGAGACAAACGGTGCCAAAGTTACTCCGTACGGAGCGTGAACATCGCGAATGCGGACATGGCATATCGAGGCAACAAAGAGATGTGAAATTGACACAAATGTTGTAAAAACTGTATGTTTATGTCACTATTGTTTTACGTATTTTATGGTGACAGTGACATCTTTTGATGTCACTAATTTTTTTCACATATTTTACCAATATTACATACAGCTGGAGACAAACGGTGCCAAAGTTACTCCGTACTGAATGGTAACATTGTGATAATATATGTGAACATGTCATATTAAGATAACAAAGAGACATTAAATTGACACAATAGTTGTAAAATATATATTTTTATCCCAAGGTTTTTTTACGTATTTTACGAGTATGCAAATACTATTAACATATGTAATTTTAAATTCTCGTGACGGTTTAAGCATTTCAACAAAACAAGGTTGGATTAGATTGGAGTAAATAAATTCGAGACAAAAAATACGTTTCACTTGATTTTCCAATCAATACCATTGAAGGCAATAATTCTTATATGGATAATTAAACACTAATATAGTAAGAGTAATTGTATCATACAAATGGTTTTCTGCAACTATATTTTAAACGAACATAAAACACCAATCCGTTTTTTACTGTTTTTTTTTAATATTGTCTTATTATTAATTGTGTAATAAACAAGGATAAACTTTGCGCTAAAACTCAATTTCAGCTCATTATTTATGTGCAAGAATATTTTTATTCTTTATTGTATTGAAAAAAATATATTTAAGAATTTTTTAGTCAAATAAACTTGAAATATTGTTTTTGTATCTTAAAATGTTTTACTATAAAAACAAAGGGAAATGTAACAAGTCCGCTCTTCTTAGGTCTCAGTTTTAACTCGCAGAGCGTGAATATTGGACGAATAACAAGAATATCTCTGTCTTGAACGTCTCGCCTAGTACTTTCATATTCATGCTGCTTTTCACTTAAATTGCTTTTTATGAATAAGACAACTTTGCAAGAATCGGTACAAAATAAAAAGTAGGAACATCATATATCAATTTTAATCCTAATAAACCTATACGCTAAAGAAAAAATTGTCCTCACTTACTTAAAAAAAAACATTGAGTTATTTTTTCTTGTTGTTTATAAAATTAAAGATTGATTTCTTCTTCACTAGTGGAAAAAAGCTTAAAGATGCAATTCAAGAGAATATAAACTATGACGGTCGTCAGCCCCGTAAATGCCAAGACTTCCATATTCTTCTTCAACTTTGATGAGATGTAAATAAATCATATGAAAAATAAATCCTATAATTGGAGATAATCCAGATTTGTCAACAATTATTTGGACACACTCAAAATATTGTAAATTCAAGATTAACAACACTCACAATCTAGGTAATTTTTCACTTTAAAAATAATTTATCGTCACCATAATGATAAGCGCAAGACTTCAAAAAATAACACTCAAATATTGTCAATAATGATCTGAAATGTAAATTTCGAACAACCACCAATTTCATTTTCAATATTCCACATAAGAAAAAAATCTTCACCTCGTTTACATCCTTTATTTAATAAATTTATTGATAGAATGTAAGGCTAAGAAAAGCATTATCGATAACATTAGAAAAGGTGTGTTGAGATGGTTTGGGCATGTGAATCGAATGAGTGAAGAAAGCATGTAAAAACATTTTATGGAGCAAATGTCCTTAGTAATAGAAGCAGAGAAAAACCGAGGAAAAGTTGACATCTCAGGATTTCAAATATTTGAATGTGGTAAGGTCAAGAGTTGGAATAATCGGTGATTATATATGAGATGCATGAGTAAGGAAGAGGCGAATATTGTGTGCAAATAAATATTCACCCATATAATGTCCACCTACCCCTGCAAGAAGCGGCGTGATTGTAAGTTCGTTTGTTGGTTATAAATTTTGATATCTGTGATCAAATCAATCGCCAAACAAGAGTAGAAAAAAATGCATCAAAATAAAGATGCTGTGTTTCAATTCAAAACATACCACTAGACTAGTCAACATTTATATGAGACCTTAAATCACCTTTCCTGGATTTAAATTTCGCCGTCGCCAAATTCCTGCAGTTCAATTTCGGAATCGTCAGAGAATACAACGTCTTGGAAAAGTGGCATCCACTTTATCGCAAACAATTGTAGCGGGAAG
Organism: Brachycentrus maculatus; assembly: GCF_059751285.1. Taxonomy (NCBI): domain Eukaryota; kingdom Metazoa; phylum Arthropoda; class Insecta; order Trichoptera; family Brachycentridae; genus Brachycentrus; species Brachycentrus maculatus. The sequence continues at coordinate 1,243,579 of NW_028281064.1, read as the reverse complement.
ACGGCTCCGGGAGGGGGGAGGGAAGGGAAGGGATGAGGGAGAGAAGAAGAGAGAGAATAATAAAAGGGAGAGAGACATTGTGTTAGAATTTACATATTATCACCAGCGCTTGCGGCGCGCCATTATTCAGAGGAGTCGGTTACTGTCAAGTCGGTCAGATTGAAAAATGATGGAAAAGAAATTAAGATCAGAAGATAAAGATCATAGTTTAAACATGTAAACGTTTAAACAAATAAGTAAATAAAGAATAGCCGAAACACACCTTAAAAAATAAAGTAAAAAATCTATTTTTTATGACATCTCATTAAAGATGAAAAAGAATATGGAAGTCTGGGCATTTACCCGTAAATGCCCAGACTTCCATATTCTTCTTCATCTTTGATGAGATGTCATAAAATGATATGAAAAATAACTCTTATAATTGGAGATAATCCAGATTTGTGAACAAGTATTTGGACACACTCAAAATGTTGTAAATAAATACTCTCTGCTGCGTAGAATAAGAGAAGTATGCTTCTCTTGATAAACTAACCAAATCATTTTTATTTTGTGTTTTACTTGGTAAAAAACATTTTTCTTAAAATCTACTATGACAAGTATTTCGTTGCATTCATGCATACATGTAAATACCAAGTAAAACTTTGAATAAATATGGATAGTTTAAAAAAATCAAACACTTGTATAAAACCACTTAATGAGTATCATTTCATTTTTTAATTAAATTTGTACTTAGTTAATACCACTATTTCTTAAAATCTATTGTGACACGTGTATCGATGCATTCCGCATCATTTTCAAACACCGTATTTATTTTCAATAATGAAATATACGTGTCATAGTAGATTTTAAGAAAAAGTGGTATTTACTTAGTAAAATTTTAATTAAAAATGAATAGGTTTTACCACAAAGTGACTGCCGAATCAATTAATGAGAGTATTATTTCATAACACGCGACAAGCTTCGAAAACTACAGGTGAAAGGTAGAAATGGATGTTAATTTTGTGGTATGGTATTATAACAATCTCTTTATCATTCATCGTTCAATTTGAAATATATTTTTTTTTAAATGAAGTGATATTACAAAATGTGAATGATGTGGGTTAATTATTATCAATTGAATACATATGTACAAAAAAATGTAATGATATAATATTTACTAACCTGAATAAAGTTTTTAAGGCACACTCGATCAGTTTATTCGCATTCCATTCAACTACAAAGTTTAATTCAGTCGCACAATGAGGATATCAAATTTAAGCTCTTCGGGAAACTTTTTTTTACAATGGGCCATAAATAAAAGCCTCACGGCGTGAAATTTTAATAAAGCATAGGAGAAAATGACCATTCTGGTGCTGAATCGGGAGACGGCGGGGGTAGGGGTTGCTCCTCTGTCAAAATGATTATAGAGCTCTGGGGAGATAAGGGTAATGAAGGTCGATTCCCTTGGGAGGACCTCTCATTATCGCAGTTACTTTGAATTATGATCTAACTTTTTAGGTCTCATAGATGCAGCTACCTTTACATATTTTCACTATGTTCTTTTTGACAAAATGCAAAATGTTGATATCCATAACGCGAACGACCGCGTATGATTTATATTTTGAATATTTATTGGAACTATCTTATTTTAGAATATGTATTGACAATTTTGAACTTCTTACGTCTTACAAAAAAAAAAAAATTTTCAAAATCATATATTTATTTCGAAGAAAAACTTATTTTATCAAAACAAAAACAGTATTTTGAGCAAAAAAAATAATTGCGTCAAATGTTACCTGGGTTAAAAGAACTTATGGTGAATTGAGCTTTAATCTTTGGATAAATTGTTTTAAAATACTCAATATGCCAAATTAATAAATCTACTCGGACACATTTTAATTCATCAAAAGATTTATTGATAGCGAGTGTGTTTTGATAATTTGAAGTACCGACAGTAGTACTTCGCTTAGCACTGTTTTAATATTACCCCATAGTATTTGAATTCCAAAAATCACACGCGTTATTGGTGTTCCCTTAAATTGAAGATGTTAGGAGAAGAACGGAGCAACCCCTCATATTGGAAATCCTAAAAAGAAGATGGACATGATTGGGACATGTTCTAAGAATGCCATCTGAGAGCATTAATGCCTCATGTCTCTTCTTCCATATCCGGGACGTCCGGTGTCCGAGAAGACCGCTGACGATCATTCACCGACTAACTTGAAGAAGACTAGGCCATATGCTCCATCTAGAAAGTTCACATTATAAAAACCAGGAAGACATTGAGGATGATTTTGTTTTAATACTCAATGACTTTACTCGTATTATAAATAACCATTTATAAATTCATTGCCATAAAAACTGTAACAATTCTTACATTCTTAATTTTTATCTTTTATTTTTTGAACTCTTATTATTCTAATAATTCCTTCAGTCAGCTATACTAAATTAATCAATATTATATTCTCTACTGCTTAATCCACATAATACCCCTAATAATCTGCGAGCCGTCTCGGGTTAAACCTCCTCCCTCCCTTCTACCACCGACTCCTTACAAGATACATCTTGCCGTACTCTACGCTTGCAATAATGTACAACTAGTCGTTCAAATTTATAATGGATCATAAAAACGTAATACCGAGCTTTTACAATTAAACTAATTTTATTTTACTTTTAATTTTCAACTCTTTTTTAGGCTTATTGGTGACCACATTTAGCTAAAATCAATGCGATCAATTTTTCGATACGTGGTTGACCAAGTTTATACATATGCTCACTCCTTTCAAGAACGTCATAAATCAAAAATCGTCAATTTTCAGTTGTGCATGTTTTCGGAATGCCCAGAAAATGTACTATATCCCAGCAAAAGAAGCATATTTTAAACTTAATATTTACCCGCTACAGGGCAGAAAGTGTTGTGTTTGCATTTTGAAGAAAGGGTATTGTTTAATTATTTTATAAATATACTAAATATTCTTCAAATGGAGAAAAAAACTTCAGGTTTTACCCAAAAAGATCTGTTGCACAGTAAATAGTTCAATAACTGGCTTGATATTTATTTTTAATTCATTGTATTATATTTTTAAACTTTAAAAACGTTCTCCTGAAAAATCAAGTATTTTGATTTATGACGTTCTTGAAAGGAGTGGGCGATATGTGTACCATAAAACTGATTAAATTGTGCTAAATTTATCATTTTTGTGTCATGTTACTGTTATTGCACACATAAAATGTATACCCAAAATAAATTGTAGGAAAATAACTGATATTTTAGTTTCATATATTGATAATAATTAGAAGATTAAAAGACGCATTTTGTGCATCTTTTTTTTTAATATCTCAATTACACTTCATATTGATTTATTTGAGTGAATACATATTTTAATATTACTGTATGCATATATGAATGTGTACAGACACACACACATATTCCATATAAATATATTAATACATTTACACAAATACATATGTACATATATGTGTCAATATGTATGTACGTATATAATTATACACCTCTTATTACACTAAACATTTTTTTCTTTTTTTCGTATAATTTGTATACCATTTCTTAGTTAAAAATTTTAAGGTTATAATTTTACAATTTACAAATCTTGAAACATTTAATTGAAAAGAGTTTAATTGAATATATATTTTAAGCTTGTAAGATTTTAAAATAATTGTAAAATGCCAAATAAGAGATAAGATATATCCGGATGCAGACGATAATATTAACCAATTTGCAAGTTTCTGAGGGTGTGTATACGTGATAAGCCGCCCTTTAGTCTTATGAAATGGACCGTTATATAGTTATAAAATATTTGCCGCGTATATCAACGGAAAATATTATCTCCCCCATAAAGAATGTACCGAGAGGAAGGGACGGGTATATTCGGCTGCTTGGAGGAAAAGCGAGAGAGCCGAAGAGTGAGATATCGGGAGTAAAAGTTTTGAGAGTTTGGAAAACCCACCACCTTTTCTTTACATAGTTTGAAATATCGGATCGTCGAAATACTAAATCTTTTAAAAACTGTTTGATGATGAATTATCGTGAACTTACCACAAAATTGATTTGGCTTAATTTTTAATATATCCTTAAAATTAATATTTTGTATTTTATGAAATGTGTAATGGCACTATAAAATGTGTTATATAGTATAGGGTGCCATTGATACCATAAATCAAAAAATTAGGGATTGAGTTAAGTATTACATTTAATATAATTTATAATACATTGTTCCAAATAGCCATAATTACTTATAGCGTTGGCGTTTAATTTGTAGAACGTTATTTTAATTTATACTCGTATATTATATATGTATTAAAATCTACACCGATTTTTAGAGTCTACTTAAAATTGTATTTTAGTATAAAAAGCATGTAATAATAAAATTAGTGACCATTGTTTCACATTGTTATGGCATAGTAGTTTGAACATGCGATAACGAGGCGAAAATATTGTCGAAATTTTCTTTGTTTTTTTTTTAATAAAATATAATTTTTAGACTATAAAAATCAATCTTTGATTTTTATGGTTAATATTTAAAGCCATAATTATAATCGCACGTGCAGTATGAAACATTCTTACATAATAATTCTCTGAATTTTTTTATAATTTAAAGATTTATAGATAATATTTTAGACTTAAAAAAAAACATGTGTTTTCTTTAATAATATCATCACGTCTAACCACACAGTAAATGCCGAAACAATAAATAGGTAATTGATGTATTGAAAGTTTTATCCGTAATAATTTTATCCGGCAATACAGTATTATGAAACTTGGAGAACTGTGACTGAAACCTCTTAGATCTTCAATTTTGTTTTATCAGTTTAATTCGTAGCACTCTTGACAGGAGGGGTGTGTTATTACTGTTAGAAATCCTAAAAAATAAATTAAAACAAAATAATATCTCAAAAGAGGGTATATACAATTTATGATTCCTCCCTTTTGGAGATTTAGTGCATTCATTACGTACCTGCACGTCGCAAGGTGATGTGCTTGTGCCGACAAACCAACCTTGGAGTTGGCAAACTTTATGCTAATAAATTATAACCAGCCGCTCCGTCTCGATTTAAAGCAGCTCTAATGTTCCCTGAACGTAGACGAAATTAACCGGCGCAATTTGCACATATGTACGGAGGTATATACTACCCTTAATATGATTTCAGAGCATTCACGAATACCGCAGGTTGTATGAAGCTATACATACGAATGTGTGTTTGTATGTAGACATCATTTCCTGCGTCTGCTGCCGGAATATCAAGCATATCATATGTAAGAATTGTACTTTATTGTGCCATATGAATCATTTACATATATGAAACAATTTTAAATTGAAGATCTGAAAAGTTCTTATATCAATACACTCCTTTTTTAATTCAGTTTAAAAATACAACATTAATCACAAGTGTACACTTCTTAAATAAATCTTAAGGTTATATTTAGTTCTAATATAAAGAAATAAAAAATTCAACACTATTTTCAATTTATAAAAATCGCATTTTAATCCTTGAACGAACGAAATCTTAATATACGATTGTTTTTTTTAAGTCCTTTTTTTCAATAATGAAACTCTTAATGCATACATTCAATTGTCCACTTGTCTACCTCCAAAATGTAATAATTAGCGTGGTAAGCTACCTTGCTGGAGGTCTTAGGCTCATTTCCCAGTAGGGGCGAAAATAAATATTATTATTTTTACAATCTAATATTTATTTAATATTACCCTGGACCACTCCCTGCAGCTCAAGAGTGATCATCATGTCTTCATGTAAATAATAATCAAGATACGAATAAATACAATGCAGTGCCCTATGCACCATTGGGTGTGGACAAGGGTTAGAAGAAGAATACATTTTAAAATACAAATTAATATTATCAAGAGTTGATGTAAAAAATCCTATTGAATACTGCGTTTTAGCCCTTGTAAGGGGAAAATAGACGGGACATTAACTAAACAAAAAAGCAGGTCTTTTGATTCACGAAAAAGGGAAAAGGATACCCTCCCCCCCTCGTCCTCCGCCCCCTCTAGCATCCCCATCCCTACTAGCCCTTAAACCTTCCACTCCCCTCCCGCCCGTGTCCCGCGCAGATAGAGATGAAAACAGACCGCTATATTATCAAACGACCAGAGTTTTATCACGTCGCTATGGCAACGGAGGTTCTATCTACCGGCCAACGCATCTAGTGCTGAAAATATTTAAGGGAAATCGTACAAAAGCCTTTGTAATAAAGATTACATTAAAAACATACCTAAGACTGAAGCTTAAATATGTTTAATAGTAAAGTTCAAATAAAAAAAAAGAATATGCAATCATAACCGTCTCTAAATATTTCTTTCATTATTAAATTATTAAGTAAAAATCACACTTAAAATATTATTTTTTTATTGCATTGAAAAAATAGAGTTGCAACATGTGTTATTTATCCAAGCATGTAAAATTATCCATAAAATCATTTCATAAATATTGCAATATTTTGTATACAATACACTTATTTTAACAAGACGTATTATTATGTACACTGTTATTCAAAATTGTTTACATTCTCATCTTTTTGTGACAAATTTAATATAAAAACACCAACTAAAATCTGTTTTATTAAATATATTTAAAAAAATAAAGTTTTTAATGTTTTTTTAAGAAAGCCAATTTATGGCTGTATTGCTGTAGCTCAGTATAGTAAAATGGATAATAAGAAAACAAAAAATGCTCACATCAAATATATTCTATTTCACAATTCATGAAAAGCAATAAAGTTATTAAGAATCTTATAAACACAATGACCCAGGTAAAAACGTGTTTTTTTTAAACATTTTTTTATTGAACTTTTTTATTTTTCATTTATATAAATACTCGCTATAATCATTCGCAATGGTTCAAATTGAATTTGTCGTAATTAACTTTCAAATGAATTCACACAATTAAAATGAAATTATCATTTACCTACTGAAAAATACATAAGTACCGTCGACAAGTGAAAGCGTCGGAAAGATATGCAAACAGTTTTGTGAAGGTTCCTTAGACGCTTTAACACGAGCAATGGCTCGTTTGGAAAACATTACTTATTCATAAGAGAAACAACAAAATGTACTTTTCTTGTCTCGCGCTAAGTCCAAAAGCTCTGAAGCGATTCTGATACCGGAGCAAATATTGTAAAATTTAGTATTATACCGCTCAATGAATTACATATTATGAAGGAAATAATAAAATGAATACACGTTCCCATTAAAGTAGTGAATTGATAAATGGATTTTTAATCAGTCAAGAAAAAAATATGTTTATTAATGTTTAATACTTCAACGTTTGTTCATGTATCGTAATTTTTTTTACATATTTTTTTTAAATGTCCTGGATTTGATCAGTTTTTACGAGAATATAAAATATATGCATACTTATATGATAACTGTTTTTTTTTGTTTGAATCATCTAACGTCCAAGTGACCTTGAAACCTGGCTACGGCTTATGCAACACCGCTTATCATGACCGTACTCAGGCTTCAACTTTTTAAGTTTCATGGCCTATGCGTACTCGTGAGTGGATTTACTCTTAATGTTTAAAGTTACTATAATTTCATGTAATTCATGGGTGAAAATTCTAGGCAAAACACTCGCATTACTGATTTTAAGGTTTTTGTCCGAATTATCTTTAATTTATTTTGTTTTTAATTATTTACACGAAAGTAGGTGAAAGTCTGAGCCTTCTAGAATTTGTGACCTGTCATTTGGCTTGCCTAAATGATCGCTTTGTACACCTGTGTTATGATCACTATTCTGCCCATTATTGAACATAAATATTGCTTTAATTTTTGGAATTTTTAGAAAGATGAATTTGCACTTTTATTGTTGCTTTTTGTAATTTTAATAGGTGTAGAATTTTCGACTGACGGTGGCGTCACCATCCAGTTGAGACTTTAGACATAGATGAGATTCATGAAAAATTAATTCACATTTATTTTTAGTTCAGAGTGCTAGAAAAACATTTCAATTTCAAATACTTCTAATTTGTTCAGTTTTTATTTTATTATTCTGTTAAACTCCGGATATTGTACGCATATAAAAAAATCAATGTTTTATAAGTATTTGATAAATCATTCGTAGAATGATGAATCTTATTTCCAATAAAATAAATATTAGCAAATTGTTATAATTCAAATTTAAAAAAAGTGACAGATTATTTTTTTTTTATATTCTCCTTTTCATATCATGGAAATCTATTTTGAAATTCTTTAAAGTTAAAAATCTAGCTCTTCAACTTTTTTACCTTATTTTATGTCAAAAATAATTAATAAGAGTCAAATCGAATCACGAACTTCAGATTTTAAATCTGATTGATCTCAATGTAATAACAACACAAAGAAATAATGAATCAAAACTTTTATTCGGAAAATGTGTATTGTCAAATTGTGTTATTACTAAAATAAGAAATTTAATGCAAGCGATAGTCGTTAAATGAAATCTTGCTCCACTAATGGAAGGGAAGAACGGAGCAAATCGAAACCAAAAGGCAAACCGAACTCCGAACAAACAAGACGCTTAATCCCAAATTCTCACATCGAGCTGTTAAATCTGCCATTTCTACGCTAGCTTGGTTGACTTCAAAGAGTCAAGTTTTAAATAAACTTTGTGCACGACACGAAATCTAATGAATTCGAATATAATTTACTCTCGCCTCCCATTCAAGCGTTCGCTGAGGCAAAGAAAGGATGACATGAAAATTCATGAGAAAACTTAAAATATTATTTATATAATTAAAATGTCACTTTGTTTTAAAATCAGTATAAATCAATATAATTTAAAACAAAATTATAATTTAATTAAAAAATGACAAAGTTGGTGCTTCAAATATAAAAAAAAATTAATAAAACCCTTATCCGTACCCCAATGGTGCATAGGGCACTGCGTCATATAAACGCAGTGTTATCTTGATCGTTTACACAAGAAGGAAAGGTGATCAGCCCACCACTTCAGGTACCAGTCCAGGGTAATATTGAATAAATATAACAGTGAAAAAATCACTTATATTTATTTTACCCCACTTGGGAATCGAACCCGGGACCTCCAGAACGGTAGCCGAGCGTGCTGACCATTACACTACGGAGGCGGACATCTGCTTCGCTTCAAATATAATTATATAAATTATTATTCATCTTATTTAATTTATTGTTTCGGCATTTGTGGTAAGACATGTTACAATGATTAAGAAAACACTTGTTTTATACCACTTGAGTTTATTGATGACTACTAGTTTAGAGTTATTATTCAGACCTGACGGTGGAAGTTCATCATTAATAACCTCAAGTGGTATAAAAACAAGTGTTTCCTTAGTCATCATTCATCTTAACTTAAAGCAATTAAAATATTATTAAATTATATTAAGATATCTCAAGATAAAAAAAATATGGAAGTCTGGGTATTTACAGGGCTGACGACCTGTCTTAGGCTGATTTAAGTTTAAGAGATGATCTTTAGAAAAAAAATAAAAACACATATGTTTGCAGAATTCCACCATATTCTTTTCCCCAATTGAGTCACAGTGAAATTCCCTTGAGAAAGAAGAATTCGACTGGACGTAGTTGAAATGCGATCTCTCAGACGAATGTGTCATGAGGCATGATAATTGTTTGAATTGTGAAATGAGGAAGAATACAGAGCTGAGATAAGCATTTCTAATACAATTCAGAAAGATGTATGGAGATAGTTTGGACTTGTGGAACAAATAAACTTAAAGACAAGAATAACCGAATTCAAGTTTCACGTATTATTCTTTGAATAATTTCAATGAATTAACAATAACAATTGTAAAAATTTGGATTGGATTGATGTGTAGGTTTTAATTTCTTTCGTCAGCAGTACGTTGGAAATTCGTTAAAGTTTCGCGTGAACGACGTACGGATATATAATACTTTTAATGATTGGCTTGAGTGAAAATTTAAATCTCGTACAAGTCTCACTTGACGGATCGCTTGCGACAAGCGGGAATTACGCGAAACCAAGTTGTAACTAAGTCATAAAACACTTAAACTTATCAAATAAAGTTAGTGTCAAAATACGACTTGTAACCCTGGAACATTCTTCCCCCCATGCGAGCTTCCTTTTATCGTCGGGGTGATGCCTCCACATAAACGCTAATGCCGAGATTAAACATTTTCCCATAGTGTGAAGTATTAACTTACTTTCCATCTCGCCGGCTTGTAGAATTACAAGACTTTGGGAAGAGATATTAATTCGGATCATGCCTTGATTGAATCAAAACTCAGTCAACTCTTAGGGATGTTAGCTTTACGAACGTACCTTACGTGTACTTTTATATTGAGCAAAATAATAATAAAAAAGTACGTTTTTCTAACCGATAATTTTGCTAGTTGAATGGAAATTATTTGACAAAATATCTAACGCATGTTTCTTCAAATAATTTCATTATAGGTCCACCTTCGTGGTGTAATGGTTAGCGTATTTATTTACCATGTTGGGTCTAGGGTTCGATTCTCAGGGGTGGTGAAAATAATAATTATTGATCATAGTCTTTAATTTGTATTTAATATTACCCTGGACTCAGTAGAGTGCACAGAGAATTAATAATCTTTATTATTAATTTTTTGGGTACCTTTGTACACAGTAGAGGTAGAAAGAAAAGTAAGCTGGTACTACTTAGTAAGGTAGGGTAGTTACTGGTTGAGGTTTTAAATGTCACGCGGGTAAGTTAGGATAGGCACTGCTCTTCTGCAAATATGGAAGGCACGCCCCTGCCTGAACTGGTCTTCGAAGCGCAGGAGTGATCACCATGCCTTAATGTAAATAACGATCAAGATTAAACTGCGTCAATACGATGCAGTGTCCTATGCACCATTGGGTGCGGATAAGGGTCAGAAGAAATTTCAAACGTTCAAAAATACGAAAATAGAAATATCACAAAGAATTAGTAATGTACTATAAATGTGACCAGTTTAAAATTGTGAATATCTCCAAAGCTGTTTAAGTTTGGCTCGCTTTTTAACCCCCACATAATAGCATTCTCAAGTTCCCCAAGTTCGAGCCACAGAGCATCGCTGCCTTCCCATGCCACCCGACCTTGACTGTAGACCAATCGATATCAATAACTGTGAACGCATCGAACGTCTTGGGAGTTCGCGAATCATAAAGTTGCAATTCTAGCAAATAACTTCAATAAAACTACATTTTAATATATTTTCTTCTAATCTGTACGAGACTACATTTTTTTTAAATACATTCAACAGTAACTTTGTCTCTTTGATAGGTACCAAAGCGTTAATGACACTAAGTGATAGAATAAAAAAAAGACAGTATTCAAGTGTGGTAAAACTATACGGGAGTATATTATAAATATATATGTATATATATATATATATATATATATATATATATATATATATATATATATATATATATATATATATATATATATATATATATATATATATATATATATATATATATATGTATATATAAATATATATATATATATAAATCAATATATATATATATATATATATATATATATATATATATATATATATATATATATATATATATATATATATATATATATATATATAAAATAGTGTAAACAAGTATGAATTGACCATCAATACGGCAGTCTTTTTATGGTATTATCTTGTTTTATACTAAAATGATTTTTTTAGTGTTTTTCACCCTAATATTTTAATATCATTTTCTATACTTGTACTTGAAAGGTGAGATTAATCACTTTGCGCTATATAATAAACTGTCAGCATAACATTGTATAAATTTAATGCAGTGCCCTATGCAGCACAATGTGCGTTTGAGGTTAAGAAGAAGAAGAAGAAAAATAAGAAGTTAGAGCATAAAAAATAATACCAGCTCTTTCATATAAGTTTAATAAAAATACAAACATTTAATTTTTATTTTTAAAAGAAATAAAATTGATGGTATAACGTATTTTTCCGACATAAATATTTACTCAAACATATAATTCAATAATGTTTTGAAAATACGATTTTCTTGTGCAACTTTAAGAGTCCGTATTAGGCTTGATTACAACATCCCCATGTGATTTGTCTCTCTTACAAACGCAATTTGTTACGAGGCGCCTTCTTGCAAGTAAGATGCCAATACGGATTTCCGCCCGGAAATCAATTATTATAGGCCGTTAGCTCCGCAGTACGGAGCTCCCCGAGTTTTATAGACTGTTACAGACGTGAGCCGGTCTCGTAGACCTATAGAGTCTATAGACGGTGGACTGAGTAGACTGTAAGAGCGGGTCTACCTAGAAATATACACCGCCAGCCGTGTACGGAACGTATAAAGACGTGAATGCGACTTGCCTATTGCCTACCTTCCTGGAGCGCCGCGCAGGTACATCCGAGACTTTCGAAGTGAGTCTTTCAGCATCGAAAATTACATAAACATTTTTGCAGTTACATGTTAAACAAACATTAACAAATGCTGTTTTATTTTAAATTTATTTTGGCTTGATTTTCTTTGTTTTATTATAGAAGTATCTATTATTATTCATTTATTTTTCATCATACACATAATTACAAATTAGAATTCACAATAATAAACCCTCAATAGGTTTTCCCGTATCGAGGGAAAATTTTACAATACTTACTATACCATGATGATTTAAATATAAAAATAAAACACTTTTGAGTTTATTCATGAAAACATTCGGAAGAGAACATTCGTAGTTTTCGAAACGAGTCGTGTTTACATTCAAAACATCATAATTGGTTTTGAAGAAGTGTTATTTGTAATAATTAATCTGAAGTACAAAATCATAAATACTCTATTTGTATGCAAGGTCCGAATCTTGGATTTAATTTAAAAACTTGGATTGAATGGTTAAAAATAACTCCTGAGCGGTGATTATCCAGATTTGTGAATAAGTTTGTAGACATACTCAAAATGCATATAAATCCTTTATCATTCAAAAGGGTTATGAAAGTAATGACGTTAAACTTTCAAGTATAAGCGTTAAAATTTGCAGTGTGTATTTTTACAGTGTGTATTCCACAGCCATGCAGTTAAAACTATCGGAACAAATAAATTACCCTTTTTTCGTATTTTCTAACACTTTTGCAGTGTAAGTTATACCCTAGTAGGTTCATAAAAGTGATGACATTTTTACGTCAAAAAAACGTTCGTCAAAAAAAGTTTATCACTTTCGGATTACGTCTATTAATATGTACGTAACACCGAAGTCATAAATCAAACATTGTCACACTCTGGCCGGAAAATGCCGTCCATTTTCCGTTCCGTCCACCAATAAAGTCCCGCCGTAGGCAGTATTGACTGGCGCACCCCTGGGACGCGGAGTCAATACCGACCCCGGGGACCGCCTCCCAGGGGATGGAGGGGGACGGAGCGACCCCCTCCCCCGCGGGAGGGAGAGGGACGGAAACAAAACAGCACACACAGGGGCATGCACAGATACGTGCACGGAGCGCATGTATGTGAAGAGGGTTGGGGCCGTAGTCTAGATCAGTGACATTCAATGTTTTTAATTGCCATAACTCCTGGAAAATCAGCCGATTTCACCATGTTTAATCAGGTGTTATTTTATGTATGGTGAATTAAACCTCGATGAATGATATTTTTTAAATATCAATTTTTAATCGTAGTAAAACACACCATGTGGTAATATTGTATAACTGACTAACTAACTAATCATGTCACTTCCCCTTAGGAGTAGGCATAGAGGAAAGAACGCCATACCACCCTGTCTTTGCAAACATTATTCGCCTCTTCCACATTCATGCATCTCCTCATGTGTGTGTGTGTGCTTATCATAAATTGACAATGAATCGGTGCCGACCAACGTTTTATTCGTAGTTTTGATATTAAGGTACATATGGTAAAATAAATTTCATCAAATTGAAATAAAATCTATTTTTATTTCAACTTTATGGCACTACAATATAAAAATATATGGTGTTTCAACTTATTTTATTAAAAAAAAATAAGTTCATAATATAACTAAATTAGTTACTCTTATGTTAGGAATAAAAATTTGGCTAGTTAATATAATTGTATTTTAACAAATAAAGAAATTAAAACATTTTTAAATTATAATGCAGCGCACCACATGTTGAACTGCAACAATCGAGAGGGTCGCGATGAAAATGGAGAGTTTTGTTCGAGAGGGAAATTTCGCGTGGGGTGATTTTTACCACCCTCCTCAGGAAAAGCCGTCAGGGTTGGCCGCTCGCCTTCAGAGGGTTGCCCTGACGCCGAGTGGGGTTGGGAAATCTCTTTCTACCAAGAAGGTGGATGGATGATTATTTGTAAAATACAAATGGTGGATGCATCCATATCGATTCGAGAGACTTTTTACTATTGTTCAGCGGGAATATAATTTTTTATATTGTGACTAGCATAAACTTGATGTTACTAATACTAAGTTAGTGACTAACATAATTTTTTGAACCACTTTAAAAACATCGTTGAATTACTAGAATTTCACTAAAGACATCTATTGGTGGCATGAAAAGAAGCTTTTTATGGAGCAGAAACTCTTATTAGTATGTGACATATAAACATATATAGACCTTTTTACTTATTACATATTTATAGAACTTCCAAGAATTTGAGTAGTGTGGTTGTCAATCATGGGTAGAATTGGTGAATGTTACACGTGTGTAAAGTGATCACTTAAACCAGCCAATGACGGTCGTAAGTCCCCTAAATGCCCAGACTTCCATATTCACTTTGTTGAGATGTTAAAAACAAATATGAAAAATAACTCCTTTAATTGGGGTTAATCCAGATTTGTGAATAAGCATTTGGACACACTCAAAATGTTGTAAATAAGCTTGAAGTATTCAATTTATAGAAATTACTACGATAAATTTAAAGCAAAGAGAGAAAAAAATGCGCAGGATTCAAACTTGGGTCCTATAATACCCGTTACATGATTATCTACTAAGTAAAGCAGTCATATTTTCAATTCAAACGATTAATGAAATAATATTGTCAAAGATAATTTAAGCATCCAATATGAAAGACATTTTAATGTCATGAAGTATTTTGGTCAATGTGAATTTTATTTATTTGTTTTTTTTTTATTTGAAAATAAATGGATTTTTTTAAATACAGTAGACAGTGAATACCCTTTTTAAATAGTTTTTTTTGGTGATATCTACATATAAAGTTATTCAGGAAATAACTTAATTATTTTTAAAACTTAAAATGATAATGTTAATAATTTTAATTATGCACTGTAAAGAGTTATAAAAGGTATCATAGAAGAATAAAGTTTTATAGTAAAAATAGTTTTTTTGCTCGTCCTAATATTGTAATGTTAATTTTAAAAAATTTGATTTTTTAAGCTAATTTTGATCATAAGGCAAAGCAAACCTATATTTAACTAAGTACTTTATCTTAGTAAAAATATCCGTTGTGATATAATAATCATGGAAAATTCTGGTTGTGAATGAGTAATTGCGAATATGGTGTTTCTGTTCTTCGGTTGGTTATATCCACCATAACCATAAAAGAACCATAAAGTTTTATGGTTGATTCAACGTCCACGCTCATGGCGAATAAAACAAAAATTCTCAAAGTAAATACTCGTGCATCTGCTTGAAATTATTGTCCAGTATTTTCAGTGTAGTTTTTATTAAATAAAATAGATATAATATGTTCCATGAGATTGGTCTAAAAACATCTATTTGTTCATTGTTTTCAAACATTGTCAATTTGATTTTTATTTAATTTCTAAGAATAAATAACTTTTACGCAATGTTGAAATTTATTCAGTTAAAAAAAACAATGTTGCAAACGTATTTTTTTCCACGTTTTCAACAACCAAACATTAGGTAATATCCAGTTTTTTTTAATAATGGTAACTTTTATATCGAATTGAAAACTGTCTACTACGTATATAAGATCCAGATTTGCACTTTTTAAGAGTTAGAATCAGTTGGGAGTATTACTAATAAAATTAATAATAATTAAACCATACGGCAAAGGCATAAATCAGGTAAAGAGAGAAAGAAAACAGAAACGATAATGAAATAATTCCAAGAAAATAAGTATGTTTTTGTGGGATTATATAAATTGTTGATAGTGTAAAAGTTATTCAAAATTAAGGTGTGATAGTAGTACGTAGAAAATGATGAATAGCAGTAATGACTAGGACTCTCGAGGTTACATACCAGTACTTGGTCAAGCCTGTATATGAGTCCCTTGAGGTAAATACGTATTGCACGTGCACATAATTTAAATGCGTACAAATAAAATAACAAAAGGCAGCTATTTTGATAATGATATTATTTTAAATTTTAAGTAAAAATCTCACAAAAAATATGAAATACCATCACTTTATGGTACAAAAAATCTTTAGCGGATGCAAGGAACATAAAAATTAAATTGAGCATTTTATTTTGAAATATAACACCGTCTTGTTAAGTTAATTTGTTAATCTTGTTTTCTATTTTGTCTTCATCATAAACACTTCACACATTTTTACCCTTGAACCACTTCAAAATCTTGAAAAAAACTCAAGTGCTCCTTTTCCCTTAATAAAATCCAAACCACATACTATTTTACATTCTTAAATTTTATTGTTTGTAGTTGAAAATACTCTAATTTAGTAAAATTAGACATGAAACAAAAAATACCAAATTTTACAAAACTAATTTACTTGATTCTCTGAACTACTCTGGCCCTTTTGGCATTTGCAACTGGTGAAGTAAAGGTCCACCAATATTCAAAATCAACTTAGAACATCTGTTCATAATGGGTATTCATGTCACACAAATGTTTATGAATAACGATTTGTCGAATGCATAATATTAAGGGTTCATTTTTTTGTCGTTTTCATAGAATTAGGTAAACAGATACCCGATATCTTCTCACGGATGAAATATTTTACAACTTCATTCATAAAACCATAAAAGCTTATTTGAAAGCACAAATTGATAACATTTTTTCTATTAACTTATGACTTAAAAAAGATTTATTTTGGTGATTTTTTATTTTGAAATATAAATGTGCTTTTCCAGTTTTACTTTGATTTTTATTTCACTTTTAAATTCTTTCTTACCCATTTATATGGAAACAAGTAAACGTAATATTCTAATTAAATTAAGTAGAATTTGCAAACTGAAACTGTAATAAAAAATTAAACTTACCGTATCTTTAATACTATTCAAAACATCAAAAATACAAAAATATGAGGAAAAAATTACTACTTCAGTTTTTTGTCAGTTTATTGTACAGTATGGGATAATTAGTTATGGCGACACGAGTTATATTGTACAATACTTTAAAAAAGTATTATTGTTGGCCGAAAACGAATAATAAAAATAATGCTTAACGTTTTGAGATGGACATAAAATATTAAAAATATTAACAAGGGAAATAAAATATTAAATATGGAGTCCAATAAATAATGGGAAAAAATCTTAGTTATTTCGAAATAAAGATCCTTCAGTTCGTTTTATTGAACTTATAATGAAAATATTTTTTTTTTTTTTTGTAATACATATTTTTTTTTACAAAAATAAAAACGATGTATAATAAATTATTTTCCCGAAATGCTGAACTTGCCCTAATTTATTTTTAAAACGAGTTTCAATTTGATAATTTTTAAAAATTTATTAAAACAAAAACAAATGGATTTAAAAAATCCTCTGAAATTTCATGTCTGAATCTTTATTTGTTTATATATATGGTACATATGTGTTCCACACGCATGATTACTCTGAGAAGATCACATGTGTAATCCAGTATATGGACGAATGCTCATTTTAGTAGCCACTTAGGTAAGGATCGATGGTCTCCACATTTGAGGTTATTAAGCGGCCCATTGACCGTTTAGATGCGGATTACAAGGGCCTGCCATACATTGTCCGACCCCAAATTAAGTTCAGTGCGAGACCAACAGATGGCGTCTCTTTCTCGGTCATTATGAAGCCGAAATTTGTTCACAGGTCTTAAGATAATAAATTAAGAAAATCCCTTTTTGCTTGCGTGGCTTAGGATGTTTTGATTTATTTAGGTCACAACACAAAATGATCTCCAATATTCATTACACTTTTAACTGATTTACTTTTTACTTTAGTTTAAAAAACTTAGTTCTATCAATTAAAACCTACGTCGAAAACAAATGTATTATATATACAAGTATAAACATATTTAAAACCCACAACATTTTGCATGTGTCCAAATACACGTTCACAAATCTGAATTTCTCCACTAATGAGTTATTTTTACATTTTGTACATCTCAACATAGATAAAGACGAATATAAAAAACTGGGTATTTGAGTAGTGTGGTTAAAATGGTGAATTTTGCACTTGTGCAAAGTGATCACTTAACTAGCTTACGACAGGCTATAAGCCCTGAAAACTATTCTTCAACCCTTATCAGCACCCCAATGGTGCATAGGGCACTGCATCATATAAACACAATGTTATCTTGATCGTTCACACATAACGGAATGGTGATCAACCCTCCGCTCCAGGTACCAGTCCAGGGTAATATTGAATAAATATTTGAGTGAAACAATCACTTATATTTATTTGATCCCCCCTAGAAATCGAACCCGGGACCTCCAGAACGGTAGTCGAGCGTGCCGATTTCATTTATGTTGACATATCAAAAATGTAATTATAAGAAAGTTCATTCATTACTATCACTGTGCCACGAGTATAACATATACAACTCTTATAATTAGATCATAATCCATATAATTCTTACATTGAAAACTACTTTTGATTATGAAGCATGTAATTTATCAATGAAAATAATATTCTAGTAAACGAAATCATACACTTTCGACACGCCAGTGCAATAGTATGGAGAGGGTAAATATTATTTAGTTAGAATAATTTAGGGGAGGCTTGGTACAGCGGCTGGAAATGTCCTCAGGCGGTGCCCATCTGTCCCTGTGTGTTTAACACCTTATGTCACAATATATGTTAACTTGTAGAAGGAACATTTCCGATATGAGGGTAGATAGTGCACACTCTTAGCATAACGGTGGTCATCTTTCAACCGATCTGAATGAGTTTGGAAAAATATTTACTATCGTAAAACAGATATCTGGAATAATTCCAAAAAAAATGCACAATTCTTCTGATTTATTAATAAAAATAATATTTCTGTAATATTGACATTTTCAATTGCGGAAAATCTGTGTTGAAAAGTCGAATTGTGAGCATTTTAAAACTAACAAAATAACGTTGTCATAGATTTTCATTTCCAGCATAATAATTTAAAAATATGAAATTAGGCATCATAATTCAAAAAATGGACATTCATTTGAAAATGCCATAACTAGGCTAAAAAAATTTTCACAATATTAATTTTTGTGTGTTTTTTTTTCAATAAAATACAGCTTAGAAGACTTAAGAAATCTGTGCTTGATTTAAAAATCAATACATGAAACAAGTGTCTTCATATTAATTTTTGACATGAAGACTGGGCTTTTACGGGGCTGACGACCGTCATAGCCTGGTTTAAGTAATCACGTTACAAAAATAATATAAAAATAACTCCTGTAATAATAATCCTGAAGATAATCCAGATTTTGTGAACAAGTATTTGGACACACTCAAAATGTTGTATACAAGTGTTTTCATTTACAATTTAAACATGTCGTACCATAAGGTGAATGCCGAAACAATAAGCGTTAATTATTGACAGAAAATTTTGGAACGACAATCTTTCGCTTTTCGTTCGGTTCCTAATAATACATTTTGTTTGGGGATGAAAGTCTTTTCAAGTATTCAGTTGATATTCGTCCTCTGTGGGTACATAATTCAGGGAATCCACCACATAAACAAATACAAACAGAATGCAAAAAAGATCCTCCGCCGTTTCAGCACACATCCACACTTCACGTCATGTCGGCGGCGGGAAACATAACAAATCTCTAGAAATAATTTACCTAAGAGTGCGATTCTCACTTCCCTTCTTGGCCAAGTTTATTAATTGTGATTATAAAATAATAATGAAAATAATTTTGGATAATTTGTACAGCACCATTTTCGTAAGTTACTAAAGGCACTTTGCTCCGATATAATACGATATGATACATTGTTTATTCTTGAACAAAACCAATATTTAAAAAAATAAGTCAAAGGTTAAATTTCCTTTAGATAAAGCGTCAGTTTGCCTGATTTGTATTACATCATGACTACTCTATCACAAAAAATAAAACTTTTGAGAAAGAGGATTACTTGAAAATTATGTGGAGCAGTTATAAGTGAAAACGTACGTTTCAAGTTTTTCTACAGGGAGAAAAACTTGAAACCGTTTTTTTTAGGTGATGAAATTCAATCTTCAAAATTGTTTCAATTATTTAAAAAAATATTAAAATGGTTTATATCCCTTTTTCAAACCGATGTTTAATAGGATTTCTTCGACTATTTATGTATATTAATGTTCTTAACGCCAGCAGAGTTGATTTAAATATAATAGTGACAAAAAGTGTTTTTATATAAAGTTTTAAAAATTTACGACATTTTTTAATGTTTCAGCCTAATATGTCTGTATGAATTTACAATATAAACAAATGAGTATTACATAATATGTTATTATGTATATGCCTTCATTTATGCCGTTAGCTAAGGCATAAAACTGTAGAGAAAGTGATTTAAGTCCATGTAACAAGTGACATAATGACACATAAAATTTTATATAATGATGTTTTCTTTAATGTAGATCACTTTGACAAAATTGGCCATGCCATCTTCAGACGAAAAAGTGTCATGCAGAAAGAGACGAGCGGTAGATTGTTCAGCGTTCCCTGTTCTCTGTTCACACCTCAACACCTTCCTTCTCATCCGACACGGCTACAGCTGTCACGCGAATAACGAAATATATTCCAGGATGCCAAATTGAGGTTACACTTCTAACCGTACTATGACTGCTGCTCACAATACGTTCGCTTGTGACGTAATGGGGTATATCTTGTCATTTGGTCGGGTGAATGATGCATGTAAGATTTTTTGCTGACGTTTCTCTCGTGGGTTTATTCAACCTACATATATCCGCAAACAGTATCAGCATGAATGTTTGCTTGCTGGAATATATTATGTATTAAACCTTCGTACATTTCATATCGCTCACTCCTTTCAACACGACATATAATAAAAATCTTCAATTTTCAGTTTTGCATGTTTTCGGAATGCCCAAAAAATGTAATATATCCTAGCAAAAGCGGCGTATTTTCAATTAAATATTTATCCGCTACAGGGTAGAAAGTGTTATATTTGCATTTTGAAGGAAAGGTATTGTTTATTTTGTTTTTTTTTTAATACGCAAATATTTTTCAAATGGAGAAAAAACATTCAGGTTGTACCTAAAAAGATCTGTTGCACGGTAAAAAGTTCAATGAGTGGCTTGATATTTATTTTCAATACATTTGATTGTACTTTTAAACTTTAAAAACGTTCTCCTGAAAATCAAGTTTCTGGTATATGACCTTGTTGAAAGGGGTGAGCGATATATGTTTTCAAAAAATACAGAAACGCCGTCATCACTTATAAATAAGAGTTTTAAAAAAACATTTAACAAGTGTTTTAATGCAATTAGCATAAAAAAATGATACTGTATACATCGAAACACGTTTTTAATAGATTTTAAGCAATAAAAGTATTTAATAATAATAATAATAATAAAATTGGATAACTTATATAGCGCCATTTTCGTAAAAAAATACCTCAAGGGCGCTTCACGGTGAATGAATTGGGGAAAATATTATGGTGGAAATGATTTAGAAAACAAATGTGTTTTTAGTCTTTTTCTAAAGATCATCTCACTCTCACTATTTCTAACCATTGGTGGAAGAGCATTCCACGCCGTCGGTCCTGCAACAGCAAAGGCACGCTCGCCAAATTTAGTGCGTTGCTTGCGAGCTGGTAAGATAACTTTGCCCATTGCAGATGTTGTAGCCGATCGAAGCGTGAGACGTCTATCAACCAATTCATCTGGAATACACAGCTCCTTAAGATACTCTGGAGCCATATACTAAGCAACAATTCAATTAAAAATAATTGAACTGGTTGTACAATAAAATTTCATTTTTTTTCCAATATAAGTACACTTAAGCACCAAAATGTGGACTTTTTAATAAGATTTCAATTATGGTAAACAGTTATCGATGTATGAGAAAAAACATGAAAGTGGAAGATGTAAAGTAACTCTGTAAGAATAAAATATGCAAGAACAAAATATGCATATTATCGATCTATTCATGATAGTTTCATAGTTGGTTAGACATTTTATTAATTTAATTATTTTTTTTAACTGTTAAACCACTTAAAGTAAAAGTAAAAGTAAATTATGCATGTGGTGTTACTAATTATGCATCATGAGATTTTGATTTTAATTAAATCAATTTTATAAAGAAATAGAATTATAATTAAAAAAAAAACAGTCAGAGATATTGAATTATATTTTTTTCTTGTTCCTTCTTCATCCTTTTCTTGTAGAGAGAGAAAAGTTTTATGTTATAAAAAGAGGATTCACACGTTCCTAGTCTTAAAAAAAATGAGTTACGAATTTAATGATACATATGTGACTTGAATTTCAAGTTTATTGTAATTTTTGATGGTGAAAATTGGTAATACGCAAGGAACCTTAAAGTAAATTTACAAATTATTCTAAAGAAGTAACGTAAATAAATTAGTAAGAATAAAATTTTTTCAATGATGAAAATCTGTTGTATGGTATTGTAAATTTTTTAATATCCAACCATTCCTAAAAACATCTCATACTTAATATTTTTTCAGTGTGTTCAAATATTTTTTCGCAAATACTAGTTTTAATCCCCTAGAACTTGTAATAAATATATATTTTTGATGTCTCAGCAGAGAGAAAGTGTCCTTTATATAAAGAGAATATGGTCTGATGGTCTAGATGTTTTCAGTCCTTACGACCTGCCACCAGTTGGCGTAAGAGATCACTTTATAATCTTGTGTAATATCTTTATTTCTTTGATAGATTTATATTTAAAATTTCCGCTTTGTACAGTACTTAGAAAGTCATTTATCGACATTTTTAAAAAATAAATAGCTCCAATCGGTTTAACATGGACTTCCATATTATACTACCTTCTCTTAAATAGTTACTTTGCCTCTGTTGATACAACTATGATGTTTCACAACTTAGTATTTCTAAAAAAAAATATGCATTAAGATTTGGATCATAAATATATTTGACAATTTAAGATAAATAGCTTCCTGTTTTTGTTTTCTTAAACATAATGTTGGGTCAGAGTGAACCACTTTTGGTTTTGTCAAAACACATTAAAACTATTGAAGAAAGGTTCATTGGAGACTGCAGATTGATTTACGAGTGCATCTTTTTCAGATTTGTGTGGATTCTCTGATATACTTACACAGAAATCTTATTTTTTTCATTGTTCATGTGTGCATATTATGTGTGTTTATTTTTTTAATTTATTCATCATAATATTCTCTAGTGCAAACTAAGCCTATATAATATTTTATATCATTTAATTTTCTTCCAAATTGAGTCAATATGAAATGAGTTAACAAGTTTTTGTATTGTTTCAGATTTTTCCTGAAATTCTTCCTGAAGTGCAATCAAAATTGTTTGAAAAATGCTGGCAACCCAAGAGATATGAGAAGATTCCAAGTAAGTCTAATCAGACAAATGTTTTACAAACAAATTATGTATTAGAATATATTTTACCGAGAATATTTATTGATTTATGATTACGTTTTTGCATAAACTGACTGTATAAATAAATAATTAATATATACGCATGTAAGTAAATAATATATTAAGATGGTGTTATACCATATATTTACTCGTTTAATAATTAACGACAGTCGTCCTGGCATGGTTGGGTAGACTCTCGACTTCGAAACTGACTTCGCGGGTTCGATTCCCACCAAGTACAAAATAAAATCAAAATAGATTTATTTTCAATTGGTCTGGGTGTTTATGATGTATTTTCATATTTCCTTCTCCTATCCTTACTATCCTACCTGCAGACAAGCTTCTGAAAGAAGAGGGTTTGCGGGTTGTTCCTTAAAAAAAAATATTTTAAGGGGTATTAATACATTTGTTTTATTTTCTTAAAACATAAAATTTTAAATAACTTTCGAAAAATTTCGAAATTATGTAATGGTAAACCTAATATTACTATAACCTATTTTGATACATTTTTTTAAAAAGAAAACAACTTTTTCTGAAATCAAATCAATAT
Source organism: Brachycentrus maculatus (assembly GCF_059751285.1). Taxonomy (NCBI): domain Eukaryota; kingdom Metazoa; phylum Arthropoda; class Insecta; order Trichoptera; family Brachycentridae; genus Brachycentrus; species Brachycentrus maculatus. The sequence continues at coordinate 1,219,407 of NW_028281064.1, read as the reverse complement.
ATATCTAATGTAATAAACCAATTAATAAATACATATTCACAGAATCATCTTAATTTTCACGTGAGTTTTACAAACATTTTCTCTTGTATTCATGCATACAATACTGTAAGCGTATTTAAATGTAATTATATTAAAAATAATAAAATGAAGTGAGGCTTTAGAAAGTGTTTGGACAGAATGTGGTAGAGGGTAGCTAATAAATTGGGATTAGCGCAGTGCGCTTCCGCTAAACCACATCTAAAGCCCGTTTAACCCACACCGACCGTTACAACCACCTATACGGCGTGTTTTCAACTAAACTTTCACAAATTATTTCAGCCTTGTAAATCTTTCAGCGTGAAGAATATTGAAAAAGTTCTCTGAATGCTGTACAACTCATTTCAGGTATATTTGCAACGATATACCTGAAATGAGTTGTACAGCATTCAATAACAAGTTTTATTCTATAAAATAACTGCATGCTTTACATATCGCTCTCTCCTTTCAAGAACGTCATATTTTAAAAATCGTCAATTTTTAGTTGTGCATTTTTTTCGGAATGCCCAGAAAATGTACCATATCCCAGCAAAAGCGGCGTATTTTAACTTAACATTTACCCGCTAAAGGGCAGAAAGTGTTGTTTTTGCATTTTAAAGAAAAGGTATAGTTTAATTTTTTTTTTTATGTAAACTAAATATTTTTCAAATGGAAAAAAAAACATTCGGGTTTACACGTGTGTCAATTTATTTAAAAAAAATATATGTGATGAATATATAATGCAGTTTTTACCGAGTCGTATGAATTTGCATGTAAAAATAAGCATAATTTTTCACAAGGTAAAATGGTATTTTGATAGAGACAGATAAATAAAGACGAATAATACTGCAAGGGACTCGACATAGCACCGTGTTATCAAAATTACAAACCATTTGCAGCGGACATTAGATATAATGATAGTCGTTTGTTGTATCTGCAGGGGCTTAGAGTCTTACAATTGCAGAGTCTATGCGTTGAACGTGCTTATTTTTAGAACTTAAAATAGATTTATAAAGCAATAAATTGCACTAATTTGCGTGTTTATCTTTCATTTAAAATACGCACTATTAATACATTCTTAGTAAAATGAGAGTAAGCTACAATTCTGTATTCATGCTAGAATTTAAAAGATGCAACAGCCTTTTCATTTACTATTCGATTCTAATTAGAGTTAAGAAATTACATAGAGTTGAGGAATAGTAAATTTAAGCCAAGTCGTATATACATATCTACAGAAACAGAAAAATATATCTTCATATTTAATTGCTGAGTTTATTCATTGAACGTGCCTTTTTTAACTACGGACCTAGAAGATTCCTGCGCTGAAAATAGATTTATAAAGCATTAAATTGCACTAATTTGCGTGTTTATCATTATCATTTAAAATATGCAATATTAATATATTCTTAGTAAAATAAGATTTTTATAATTTTTTTTACTAATTATTATTTTCTTTTAGATACTTATGTTAATTTATTCCATGCAACTACTCAATTATTAACAATACGTTTCAAATTAGAATTGAGATACTGTTCATATTTATAAGTTTTAAAATTTTGTTTTTTTTTATAGTATATTTAATCCAAGTTGTACATACATATTTACAGATACATACATATGTATCTTCATATATGTTTATGTCTTATGGATGTACATGTATTGGTTAGTGGCAGAAATGATTTGGTCTTTGGCAGGGCCGCCCTAGCTACAAAAACCATTCTGCCCCAAATCTTTCTTCGCACGATCCCCAAAACTCAAGTAGCCCCGCTATCTTCGCTGGCCATAAAGCAAAAAGGTCAACAAGTTGCCTTAAAGGAGACGAAGCTCTCTGTGGCGGTGCAATATTTTTATCGAATTGTCTTCTGCAGATTTGGAGGGGAAGTGTATTTCTTACAATGCTACAATCAAACTGCACCAATACATTCGAGTGCCAGCACGCGACATACACACACACATAAGAAGACTTCGGCCATTTTGTGGTGTCCTTATACTTAAGCCCCACCTCCCAGGGGAGCATGTCCCAGTGGGGGTGTATCTGTACACGATGAAGTGTACAAGTGTGCGTGGTTAGTTCCTATGGGAACGGTGTGCAACTACCCCTAGGACATGAATGGAACGAAAAGTACGTGCCTATATACCGATTTGTCTGTTAGATCTACGAGGGTATTGAAGACCAGCGTGTAAAAGAAGGACCCTGTGCATAAAGGTCGAAGAATTCAAGATCGCTGCATACATTTTCTGCAAACAAATCTTTACCTGCTGACTCTATTTCAAAGTTGAGGAGATGGTTATTCTAGTAACTTTACAAGATGTCTGTAAGTTCGGTCTATAAATGGGGAGTTTTGTGAGTCAGTAAAATTTTAGCTGAAAGGTTGTACTCGTATGTATGTGTATCTAGATATTAAACCATGAAAAAGCAAATAATTGTTTTTAAAGAAAGCGTCAAAATTTTATACCGATTTCAGTTTATTCCAACAGCGTTTATTTTCAGGAAGCAATCTATGATAAGTTTGTATGATATTTTTACGTTTTACGAGTATTTATGTGTACATACATTTAGTATAAGTATTTTAAAAAATCATTACAGTTTTTATAATGAATTCACGTATATACAAGTTTTCCAATTATAATTCATCAAACTTCATAAATATTTAACAGTTGTAATTCCAAAACAACTTTTTTTACTTCAAATAAAATATGAAGAAAAAACCTGAAGAGAGCGGTTTTCAAATGACTGGCTAGACATTTCTTGTTTTCAAAATTCTAATCCTGTTTTTTTTTCTTAAATTATTTGAAAAAAAAAAAACTTTTTGCTTACTTTGCTTCTATTTACATGAATCAATTTTTGCAAACATTGTTCTGGAATCACTAGAACCTCACTGGAGACATATATATATTAATGAGATAAAAAATAATATGAAAAATAAAAATATATTTTTCATATTAAAAAATAAATATTTTAAATAATTTGAAAAATTACTGCAATAATTGGAGATAATCCAGATTTTTAACAAGTATTTGGACACACTCAAAATTTTGTAAAAGTATTCTGTATTCAATCAGTCATTTTATATTTTTGTAAGGAATCAGACTAACTTAAACACTCGTTTAAATAATTCACATTCTTACAAAGGCCCATAAATTTATATGCGTAATATAAATAGGTAAATAAATTAACAATTTTTCATAAACACATTTTTTTTTATTTGATTTTCTTAACAGTTTTCAATAAGTCAACGTTAGCTAGATTGCTATTTTCTGTACTTATTTGCAGCTTTCTTCGCTGAAATCCTCTGTACATCACATAAACACCTCGAAACATCCTTTGAACTTAGACCACTTGGTCAAGGGACCCCGTCAAGGGATAACAACTCACTAGGAGGCTGTTGGAATTTTCGATCAAGTCTCTATTTGCTCGCGACTCGGTTGGCAGTTTGCATTTCTGGAGTCAGGCTTTATTTGCCTGTAAGTGTTTACAGAGGGAACGGGGGTGCGGTCTAGTGAGGAAGAGAGGGAGGCTGTGTTGCTTTGTTTACGTTTCGTATTCCTTTCATGTTCTCGGTGCATACACGACTTTCCCTTGTTCGGATATTGCAGCTTAATAAGTACATACTACATTCACGCCTTTTGACTGCAGGGGTAGGCAGAGAGGATGAAACGCTGCACTTGTCTGTAAAGACATACTCTCCTTGCTTCCTCTACATCAAAAGATCATCACCTCTACAAGAATTCGAGTTTTAATTGATTTGATCGTCCCATTGGCTGTCCTCATTAAATACATTTATTTACATTTTCAAATTGCTCTCTTTGTCATTTTTTCGTGATCCATTCGTTCCACATATCCAAATTACCTATGAAACCCTTTCTCATTACAATAACTTATCACTTACTCCTCCTTACATTCTTTTCAAGTATATAGTTTTATCTTAATTTAAAATATATCATTTATTTTTTAATTCAAAAAATATTATTTTTTACTAATCAATTTATCAATAATTACATACATTCTTCTAAGATATCGCATTAAATTAGCGTTCTTTCCATTTTGTATATTAAAAGCATTATTAACTTTGTGGTATTGTAATAGAACACTCTCCTTATCATTCATTGTTCACTTTGTGTATTCGTAAGCGTTCTTTCTATTGTAATCCTTCATAAATTCAATTTTCGCTTCCACACAAGTACGCCATTGTAAAGTGCCAATTTGGTATCCATGGACTTATTTATCACTATGTTAATTCATTTCTTCTGAATCCACTCTTCTCTATATATATTCATGTATCCATTTTTCCATTCCTTGAAAATGCAATTCCTAGATAAAAAAAATTGGCCCCTGTTCCAGGCATCTATTTTACATTATTAACACACTTTACCCTTCTTTCAATACCATTATCTTTGACTAAGTTTCATTCATCACCAGCTCATTATCTGTACATACATCACATATTCTAGACAAAATTTCTTGCTAATCCTCCGCGATACTCGCCAAAATCATGGCCTCATCCGCATACACCAAACGTTTTATGGTCGTTTTTAACATTCTTCTTCTTCTTCTTTTTCTTTTTCTAGATCCTAAGGATCTGTTTGTGCCTTCGCTTGTAGCTCTTGGGATGATGACTCCCAGCTGTCTTTCCACCTTTTTGGAGGTCTGCCTGGGGGTTTGCATCCTTCAGGAATTCCTTGAAGGGCGATACGTGGAAGTCTGTCATCTGACATTCTGTTTACATGATCATTCCAGTATCGCCTTCGTTGTCGTCCCCACCTCGCGATATCCTTTATCTTACACATGCTCCGGATGTCAGTATTTCTTACTCGGTCTCGCAATGTGTTTCCGGTTATGGATCGGAGAGTCTTCATCTCGGAGGATCGAAGTCGAGATTTTGTTCTAGAAGTATCTGCTCTTGCCTCAATCCCATAAGTGGCTATTGGTCGAACACATGTTTTGTATATTTTCATTTTACTTTCTATTCTCATGTGTTTGTTCCTCCACACCGAGTTTCTGAGGCATCCGGATATAACTGCATCATTCTTGATCTTACAATATATTTTCAATCTTTTAACAGATACAAGAATCCAGTACATCACAATTTTTGAGGGTAACTATAATGCACAGATTGGGAATAATTGATTCTATTTTTTTCTTCTCTTTACAGGTGGTGATATCAACACAAGTGGGCGTTGATGGTCCTCTGTTGGCCATCTCGGACAACATGTTTGTCCACAACAACTCCAAGCACGGTAGAAGGGCCAAGCGACTTGACCCCACCGAAGGTACAGACCCGCACGATTGTACGTTATCATTTTTTCTCTTATTATTTATATACTTTCAAACAGAACTTTGAAGTCACTGGTGCTCTATCCATTACACTGTTTATGAATACAAAACGTATAAATTAATTTATTATGTTTGCACTAGCTACTACAAAGTTTTGTTTATTTTAATAACGTTAAAAAAGAAGCGAAAATATTATATAATACTTATATTTACATACAAAATTAACCACCCTATCGGAAAATTTTATAATTTTTGCAAATGGGGTCGTACGTAAATCATATTTGAAATTTGTAAACGAAACAGCTGTTGTATATAAACAGATTCGGATTCAATATTTTTTTTTTTAATATATTTTTATTAAATAAAAAAAAGAATGTGTATAATCGAAATCTTTAATTGAATTTTTACTTTTTTCTATACAGTGAAAAATATGATATCCTTCAAGTGGCTGCCGCCAGTGTTGATACGTATTCGTGCCCGTTTTATCAATCTGTTTGTATACTGCAGTTTTCTTGTTCACAAATATCAAATATGATTGACGTACGACACCATTTGTAAAAATTATAGCATCTTCCGATTGGGCCAATAATTTTGTGCCACTCTGTAGGTGAAGAATATGGGAGATTTATTCTATGTGCATTCTTGGCAGCTTCTATGGTTGAGTTGAGTAAGCTTTGTTTTTAGCAGAAATCCTTTTTTTCAGTATATTCAAGATTCTACCCGAATCATTTCACATAACTGGAGACACCTGAAAACATTATCTACAATATTTATGAAGCTTTTGATTTGACTTGTTATTTTGTGAAAATGAAAAAATAAAAGTAAAATAAATATTATGAAAATTTGGAACCAAAACTATCCTGTGAACATTGTTGATTTTTTTAAATGTTAACACATGTAATATTTTAAATATCGCAGATTTTTTGCTTTGTGAGTTTTTGAATGATGTTCAAAAACTTACGGTTCAATTTTTCATTAATGTTTTTTTTTTAATAAATATCATACATTCACGTTTTTACATCAATCACTCATATTTTAGACCCATGTGGTTAATTTATCAAATTTACTCATTCATAAATTCCTACTATGATAGTTATTATACTATATTTATTTATTTTTATTCTAACTAACAAGCGTCTAAGTTTCATATTTTGAATTCATAAGCTATGTTCAAAGTTCACAATACATATAACATACAATGAAACAAAATATTTACAACATTTTGAGTGTGTCCAAATACTTGTTCACAAAATCTGGATTATCTCCAATTACAGGAGTTATTTTCATATTATTTTTTGATATCTCATCAAAGATGAAGAAGAATATGGAAGTCTGGGCATTTACTCATTTATTATTTGAGTAGTGTGGTTGTCAATAATGGGTAGAATTGGTGAATGTTGCACGTGTGTAAAGTGATCACTTAAACCAGCCTATGACGGTCGTAAGCCCCGTAAATGCCCAGACTTCCATATTCTTCTTCATCTTTGATGAGATGACAAAAAAACATTATTTTGATTATGTAATTAAAAAATAAACAAAATATTATTTACATGTTTAAAATAACCAATAAAAATGTAATGCAGGTGCATAGAATAAAAGGACAAGAAATTTTTCAATATTAGTACCTACCGATATGAAGATCTTATGGGCGGAAAAACTCACCTTTTATAAATTCCGGCAGCGCAGTCATGAAATATGACGTAGCCCGCTGGATAAGTTTGTGTAACTTTGCGGAAAACAGAAAAAGTCAAATCTGCTCAATAAAATTCTGCGAAAGGATTTGGCGCTCGCTCCGAATTAACATTTCAGCGCAATCAAAATGGTCCCATGCCTTGGGGAGCTTTTCGTTCGCCCATTACGTTCGCTCCTTTCGGCCTTTTTCTATTTTGCCATTGGATAACACTGTAGGCTGTAGGTGTAGCGTTTCTATCAGAGGCGGCAAACATTTTCTGCCCGTCTATTAAGCGACTCTTAAAAGAAAAATCTGTTAAAAAAACATTTTTTTTAAAACATAATTTTCTGTAATTTAGCCTGCATTATTGTAATGATTACATTTCATAGAGATATGGCAAAACAAAGAATACATATTATTCATTTCTTTGGCATTAATATTGTGGAATAACATGATTTAAATATAAGAATAATATATAGTGTAATATTTCGAGCCGATCGGTGAAAGACACTTCAATCTCATCTTTATTTATCTTTACCTAAGGATATTTAGGATTTTGAAAAAACGAAAAAACTTATATAGATTACTAGTACAGTATTTAATAAAAAATCATTGCTTTTATTTATATATTCTGCAAATTATTATAGTTTATGACATTCAACTTTTTTCAAAGTCTTTGTAGGTACACTAAAAAAGTAAATATCTGTAGGAAATCAGTTGGTTGTGTAGTTTTTTACAAAATACAGACAAATATCAAATACAAACAAATATCAAATACTTCATCAATTTCTCAACTAATGGTACTATAATTTGCCATATTTCCAAACCTTCCACATGTGGAAGGTTATGAGAATACTGCATTTATGCAGTTTCCGAAAATTAATGCAATATGGATGTTTAATAATGAGTAACAAGTGTTTTCTTTAATAAATCAATAACAAATCAATTCATAATTTCACATTTTAATTGTTGAAAGTTTAAAAGTTTAATTTTTAAAAGTAAGTTACAACTGTATTTCAATATTGAAATAATTTTAAATCGGCCCCAGTGAATTTGAGCGTACATTTCCGGTTACGCGTGCCACGATTGTGCCGCCGTTTTGATACATATTTTATGACGTTCGTCTCCTCCTATTTACTTGATGCGTTTATCCTCTACTCCATTTCCGGCGCGTCCAAGTAGGTACGGGAAAAAACTGAAACAAAAAGCGGAATTGGAACCGGAAAATAACGCGACGGATAGAACAAATATAATAAAGTGAAGCGTCGCTGAGCGCGAAATCAACAGTTGCGCCATCCAATTCCCATGTGGTGAGGCAACGTGAACTTAATGATTGTGTTTATGTTTGCCATTCGCGATTAATGTTGTGATACTGGTCTTCAGGCGTAAAAACAACAAACTGTTTAGTTATAAACACCAATTAAAAACAACAAAAACAAATTATTACATTCTACTTTTTTACTAATAGGATCGAATTTAAAGCATTATGTTTATTTTTGCAAATAATATAATAATGTATTACATTAAAAAATTCACGATTAATTTTGTGATAGTGGTCTTTAGGTGTAAAAATAACAAATACCATGGTTAGTAATAAACACCAATTAAAAGCGGCAACAAACAAAAAAACTTATGTAGGATATAAATCATATTTTTTAATAATCTGACCGAATATTCAGAATTGTGTTTATGTTTGCAATTTACTATTAATGTTGTAATACTGGTTTTCCGGCGTAAAAACAACATATTGTTTAGTTATAAACACCAATTAAAAGCAACACCAAACAAAAATAACTTTATTATTCCGAACTTTTTGACTTATCGGACGGAATATTCAGGATTTTGTTAGGTTTGCAATTCACGATTAATGTTGTGATACTGGTCTTCAGGCGTAAAAACAACATATGTTCTAGTTATAAACACTATTTAAAAGCAACACAAATAAAAATTACTTTATCATACCTTATTTTTCGACTAATCTTATTCTTAAAAACCTTTACCAAGCAGATACAATTTATTTTAAATATATTTTATTTATTTGTATTAAGTAGTATTTCTCCTTAAAACCCTTATCCGTACCCCAATGGTGCATAGAGCACTGCATCATATAAACGCAGTGTTATCTTGATCTAAGGTGATCAGCCCTGCGCTTCAGGTACCAGTCCAGGGTAATATTGAATAAATATTAGAGTGTAAAAATTCCTCATATCACCCCCTTAGGAATCGAACCCGGAACGTCCAGAACGGTAGCCAAGCGTGCTGACCATTACACTACGGTAGCGGCCTAAAGCCTACTCCATGAAGTAGTATTTAGAAAGCATAATATAAGTAAATAATTATTTTATTTAATGAAAAAGCTCAGTGGTTCTAACTCCCTACTTTTTACATAACATCACCTAGATACTTTCAGTCGCCCCTCACCCCACAGTTATGTTCGGAGATATCGTTTGTATGCAAGGAGTCTGCCAAGACAAAAGTCGGCAGTCGGGGTTGTCGGACCAGGGGATGCCGGTGTGGGGAGGGCCGCTGCGGGGGGCGAGCTGGAGGGTAGAGAAATCGTCTTGGTCGAGATAGTGAGAGATATAGTTATAGATATGCGTCGGGGAAAACCACTTGTGGCAAGAAAATAAAAATTTAAATAATATGGAAATCTCAATTATTGTTCAGTCTTCTGTACCGAAAGATTATCGGATGATCCTCCTATTGAACGGTATGAATTCAGATATGCGTTAGGAATATGCTTTTTGTATAAAAAATTGTGAATTGTATAAAAAAATTTGCAATTTTTAACTGTATATATATATATATATATATGTATATATATATATATATATATATATATATATATATATATATATATATATATATATATATATATATATATATATATATAAATATATGAAAATGTGTGTATGTATTTAATATTTAAATGAACGAAGATATCATTACAGCACAAGTGATATTATTTTTTCACAAACATTTAAGTGGATGAAAATAGACGTTTCAATTCTCAAGAAGAATATATAAATCTAAGTATTTATAGATATTATGACATGACAGAGACTAGTTAAATGTAAAATTAAAAAAAAAAAATTTTTTAAGAATGTAAATATAACTCCTTAATGGAGAAAACCAGATTTGTAAAGAAGTACACACATGACACACTCAAAATGATAGGAATTTCAATTTTCGAGTATTAATTTAAACCACTGATGTTTCTGCTTTCAATATTAAAGTAATATAACGTCAATGTGCATTTTGTTCACAAGACGTTAAAAATCTAATTAAAGCATTTACATTGAATAATTTCCCATCGAACACACACGTCGTGCTATAAAGTATACGTATTTCATGAAAGCTTAGATAAATGTGAAAATGTCAACATTCGTAGTAATTTAACCTTTAAGAAATAAGGGGACCATACACGGTAGGTTCAGAGGATTCCTTTCCAAATAAATGTGCATGAAATAGACGCAAGAACACCCAACTTTAATCTTTCCCCTTCTTTGTTTAATTCACTTTCTCTCTCTATCTTTATTACCGTGTCGTTTTATTCGCGAGATTTGAGCTCGAAGCCCGGCAATAACTCGTGCAGTCGGAGCTCTTTGTCTCCTTCCCGCACGCAGCAGGGGTCAGGGGGTGGCCGATTTAGAGAGGGATGAAGATGGTTTCGGCGCGATCCCTGCGAAAGGTTCTATTTATAATTTGGGCATGTCGCGGTCGTATATCAAGCCAGTGTCAGAAGTACGGAGGTGGCGTTAGTTGTACAAATAGCCGACACTTCTGCAAGAAAACCGAGACCGACCTACTACTCCGTACAAGGTGGTCAAAAAATAACTTCTTTACTTTAAAAACATCCAAAGTTATTACTTTTGCATAATGTATAAGTGATATCTCACAAAAAAGGTTATTTTTCAATCATGAATTTAATTCTTAGTATTTTCCTGACTCACTAATGGACCATCACGCCGTTTCGGTAGGCAGAGAGAATAGAATGCCGCACCAATCTTAACCCATGAATATGGAAAACCACACAATCTCGCCTCTTCCACATCCATGCATCTTCTCATACTTACGCGTCGATTATACCAACTCCTGACCTGACTTCTTCTTCTTCTTTCTGGCTGGATCCCAGCTTATTGTCCTTGTAGACTGCTGGAGTCAGCTCTCTTCATCCTCAGGTTATAGGTCCTTCTGTCCTGGACAACGTCACCTAGGCCATGCCTTCAAATCAAGTTATCTTTCTGCATCACTCATGAATTCCAACTTCTGACCTAACTACTTTCAAGTATTTAAAATACTTGATCATGCCAAGTTTGTCTTATTATTTTACACGTTTTGAAATACGTATTTCTAAATAATATGTGTTTTAATTATTACATATCTACACATCGATTGTGATTGAGATGAAATGAAAAATTGATATTTTCCAATAATATTTTTGGTCCGTCGTATCAAAGGACATGCCTTTTCGATTGAATCATAAAAACTACAATACATATTCTTTATCTTCATCTTCTTTATTTATAAAGAATTTGTACATAATAGCATTTAACAACATTCATAAGCTTGTTAGAGTATGGGTACGCTACCGCTACCTCAATAACCCTGACAATAACTTCAATTTTTCTTTTGTTACCAAAATTTCTTATCCGTTTCGTCATCTTTAATATTTTAAATAGTAAAAATTGATATTGGTAATATATTTAACTCGGAACTCCTTCTCTTACATCACTTATGATCCATCAAATATGTAAATATCACTACCGAACCCATGAATATGGATCAAACCTTTGATTACATTGCCCTTAATATACTAATTAGCGATTAAACATACTCTGTAATAATCCTACATAGTTCCCTATGCACCATAAACATTTTTTTAAATGGTGATTTGACTTCACTTTTACAAAATTGTTACAAAAGTGATTCTATCGTTTTTTTCATAAGCAATCATGGTCCGCAAGTGAGTGTTTAATTATAGAAATCAAATCATTTTTAATTTGTAATAAATAAAACAACTAAAAATAAACTTAATTTTCTTCATGTCATTTCTGCGCACCCTGTACTTATCTATCCCAAGTTCTCCGTAACTTATAGCCATGCGAAGTTCAAACTCCATAAAACATGTTCGTAAGACGTATTCTCTCGGAAGTTAGCCGAAAAGAATTAATAAACGTTTAGTATGAATAAACCGAGAGGATTTTAGCATTTATTTAATGACATTAAGTATAAGTGATCTTTATTTTCATTAGATTAATGCTACAGTAAAATAATTGAAGAAAAAAATATATAATTTTCATTATAAAACATGGTGAAATTTTTCCATCAGTGATTTTTTTTAAATTCTGGTATATTTAGCCATGTTTAAAAATACATCAACGAGTGTGCTTCATTGCCGATAAAACACTTAATACAAAGCAATAAAAACTAGATAAGGGTTCTAAATTGCTTGCAAAGCTGTTGTTTGAAAGCGACTGTAATAATACAAACTTTCATTAATTTGTTTAAATAACGTTGTATCTTGGATTGTTTGAGATAAACTGATTTATAATTAAATATAGCAAATTATATGTATATTTACTTTTTCAGATATTATTTTAAGTTTAGCACGCAGGCACAAGTGAAAAATTATTGTTAATTTTGTGTTTTACGTTTATTTAAGCGAAGTTTACCTACAACATTTTAAGTGTGTTCAAATACTAAATATATATATATATATACATACATATATATATATATATATATATATATATATATATATATATATATATATATATATATATATATATATATATATATATATATATATATATACATATATATGTATATATATATATTTATATATATATATATATTTATAAACATATATATATATATATATATATATATATATATATATATATATATATATATATATATATATATATATATGAACCAATTTTGAAACATTATTCTTGAATCACTAGAACTAGAGAATTTAGAATTTGAGTAGTGTGGTTGTCAATAATGGGTTGAATTGGTGAATGTTACAAGTGTGTAAAGTGATCACTTAAACCAGCCTATGACGGTCGTCAGCCCAGTAAATGCCCAGACTTCCATATTCTTCTTCATCTTTGATGAGATGTCAAAAAAAAACAATATGAAGTTTACCTACTTTAGATACGTATAATTTAATATGGAATAAAAAATATCAGGAAGAGAAAAATGCAGCGACAATAATCACTCTTAAGAAACGTCTGAAATATAGTCTGAAATATCTGTCATAATATCATTCTTTCTTTATTTCTTTTTTCCCCATATCGCTAACTGATCTAACTTTTTTCATCGTAGCAATTAGCCAGTGTTCATATATTCTGTATAAAAAGTTTACATTATTGTATATTTATTTGACATTTCGACTGATTTTTAGCTATTAATCTAATAACAAATCAACAATATGGCTTTTTCTTTTTAATTTTATTTTACCGATGTCGGGTTTCGTCGTTACCGACACCATCAATCTGATGATATTAGGAACGACAAAACCCAGTCCCTGGTCAAAAAAATGTAAAACAAGCTGTATAGTTGTTGTTTTATTACATAAAATGCATTTCTACCAAGAAATGTCAGCACAAAACATATGTGTGTAATATATTACCAATTCGAAATTAAATAGTTTTAAAATTATTTCTTACGGGTTAAAATAATTAGTTTAACAGAAGTAAATATGGTAAGCGTTTGTGCGTAAAAGTAAAAAGTTTCGTATTGCATATAATCAGAAAATACAATAAAATTCTGTTTGAATCTGGTTAAAAATGTATGAAGCTTTAGAGTGATACCTTTTTTTAAAACAAATTGAGCAGATCGGAGAAAAAATGTATGAGATCCCATTGTCTTTATAATATAAGCAAAGTTTTCTCGTTCTTTTTCTTTTATTTCTATTTTCCTTTTTCGCAGCTGGTCTTTACCCTCCCCTGCCAGTTGCCACCCCCTGTATAAAGGCTATTTCTCCGTCAGAAGGGTGGACGTCTGGAGGGTCAACGGTCATCATCGTAGGAGACAACTTTTTTGATGGACTCCAAGTCGTTTTTGGAACAATGCTCGTTTGGAGTGAGGTAAGAATTACAACACACCTAGACTCCTGATACTTTATCGTAAAAATATACTCAAAATAAAATAGATCGTTCTATGTTTGATCTGTTCTTACTTACGATTTATCTACATGTAAAATTATGTCAAAAATACTGTTTTTTATTATGTAATAAAATAATTACTTTATTATTTTTTCTACACATATTTTATTTAACCATTGATGGTTATATACACAATAATGCAGGGGTTAAAAGCCATGCTTTCATTAAAATTTTTCTGTTGAAATGAATTTCAATCCATTGATTTTAGCAATGTGGTATAATAATAATTACATATGAGTTATGGTAAGGGTTTTAAATGATCTTACCAGATTGTAACTAGCGCACTAAATTTGTCTTTGCTGTTGCGGAACCGATGGCGTTGAACGCTGTTCCACCAGTAGTTATAAATAGCGAGCCATATAAAGTATAATTTTATTTATTATTATTCGTAAGACATGTGACTTCTGAACTTTCAAATCAAACTTTTAGAACTTGACATTTTAAGTTTTGTTTTTGTTTTAGCTCATTACTTCACACGCAATAAGAGTACAAACGCCTCCCCGTCATATCCCCGGAGTAGTAGAAGTAACGCTTTCATATAAAAGCAAACAATTTTGCAAAGGAGCCCCGGGACGATTCGTCTATGTCTGTGAGTATTTAAAATCGATGTATTTTTTTACATATTGACTATATATATTTAACAATATTATAAAAAGGATTATTTAGTTTTTTTACATTTATTTTATTTAACCAGTGATCGGGTTTCATCGTTACCGACGTCATCAGATTTGTGGAAATCTAGATAAAATTCTATGTTTATACATAAAAAAGCATGCGTTGAAAACCATGATTTCATATTATTTTTCTGACGTAAATACTCATTGCGCCACCCTATACATTAATGGAATATCTTCTTCTTCTGTGCATGTCATATCAAGTCTCCCTGAAGTCGACTATCACTTCAGAGCAATTGTCCTTGTCTTGGTCAGCTCTAAACAACGCATAGACGGCTCTGATCCCCATCCAATCTCATATATTCCGGAGCCAGGAGATCTGTCTTCTGCCTACACCTCGTCAACCCTCTATTTTGCCTTTTATGATTTGGTGTAATAGCTGGTACTTTTCTCCTCTACTAAGCACATGTCCAAGATAGGACACTTTCCGGACTTTAATATCAGTCGGCAACTGTCTTCCTTCTCTAGCTCGTTGCTGACTATATTGGTCCATGGAATGCATAGCATTCTATGACGTAGCCATATTTCAAATGACTCTAATTGGTTCATCGAGCTGATCTCGAGGGTTCACGATTCAACCCCGTAGAGAAATACTTACCAAACATAATACCTAGCCATCCTAAGCCAAGGTTTCAGATTGAGGTGATCGTCACAGAAGATGTTCCTATTTTTTTTTAAATTATATATTTCTCATCTTATGTTATTTCGATTCCTAATTTATTTCATCAGCTCATTTTAATTAGATTTATATTTGTTTGTTAGGTAATTTATACTAAATTTTTAACATTTGCATTTAAGGTCATTAAAACAAGTTTTAATATATTTGAATATAAGATCATTTAAACTAGATTTAATATATTTGTATGTTTGTGTTACGCTCAGCAGCACTCAATGAACCCACCATAGACTACGGATTTCAAAGACTGCAGAAACTTATTCCAAGACACCCTGGAGATCCCGAAAAACTACCAAAGGTATTTTGAAAAAATTTTTAAATAAGCAAGTACGCATTTAATTAAATCAAGGGTACAAAAAATATTTTTGTCATAACGAATAATTTACCTTCAAAGGAACGTTTATCCCAAGATTACTCAACTTTCACTGATTATCTAAAAATTTCACATATATTTTACAGTATTATCAATCTTGAAAACCATCTGTAAAACTGTTATCACTTTTTGACGTTTCGATAAATATTGCAAACTAACATGTTAATAAAATAGAATAAAATAACAGCAATATTTTTTTTTCCACGGGAATTTTATTTGACCAGCAAGCGGGTTTTGCCGTGACTGAAAAAAAAAGATAGATTTTTTATTCTATAAAATGCAGTTTCACCAAGAAATTTCAGTACAAAACTTAAATATTCATAAAATGAAAATACATTATACTTCATTGAAACAAATCCAAAATCAGGTGGTGTTTAAAAAAAGTAGAAAATATTGTTAATTTGACATTTTAATCATCTCTCTGTGTATTGTTCTTTTAACTAAATTTTCCGCCTCCATACTATAAAAGTTACTACGTCTGTAAGTCCCGGATTCGATACCGAGGGATTTAAAATTAATAAAAGTGTTTTTTTTTACTTTCGTATTCATAAAATATCGCCATCGAGTTGTACCTAAAGCGTAAGACGTATTATTCTGCTTTCGTATAATCAACGATCAAGTTAACAATGCATCATTTAGATGCAGTGTCCTATGCACCATTTGGTGTGGTTTTAATACATTTATAACAATACAAAAGTTATACGATGAAATAAGAGAAAGTAACATTTTTTTTCATGAAAAATAAAATATTGAATGAGGTTGAACGCATAATTCGGTATATTGACGAGGATTATTTTTTCAGGAAATAATTTTAAAGAGGGCGGCAGACCTAGCGGAAGCCTTGTATTCGATGCCCAGAAATAATCAGTTGGGGTTGGGAGGACCCCGATCGCCTCCCGGTGGCGGAATGCCTTCAGGGTTCAACTCATACGCAGGGCAGTTGGCAGTTAGCGTACAGGACTCAGCGGCTGCGCAGTGGACGGACGGTAATAATAACATTTTTTTAAAAATAATTTATCCTCTACTTCTTCTTCCTAGCTCCATCCCAACTTACTTACTAAATAATGATGACATAATATTTTTAAATAATTTATGCCGTGACGAAATCATACTTTTTTTTATCAAGTACAACCTTCTATGTTAAAGACTATTATACCATTAATTATATAAAACATTAAACCTTGAGTGTAAGTCCCTCTCCAAGCACAAGAGCTCAGTCTCTTTTTAGAGAGGCACAGCAAATCTAAAACTATAAGTTTATTATTTGTATAAATGTTTAGAAATTGTATTATGATGTACTTAAAAATGTAATTATTGATCAATATATTTTATTAAGTAGTTCCGAAAATTTGAGTAGTGTGGTTGTCAATCATGGGTAGAATGGTGAATGTTGCACGAGTGTAAAGTAAACACTTAAACAGCCCATGACAGATCATAAACTCTGTACATATCTATATTCATCTTCATCTATGTTGAGAAGTCAAAATGTAAAATAACTCCCAAGTGACGAAAATCCAGATTTCTAAACAAGTATTGGACACAATCGAAATGAATGAATGAATGTTTAATTATAAAATTTTTAATTAATATATTATTTTTTTACATCTCAAGAAAGATGAAGAAGAATATGGAAGTCTGGACATTTACGGGGCTTACGACCATCATAGGCTGGTTTAAGTGATCACTTTACACACGTGGCAATTTGTCTGCCACTTTTTTGTCTGTCTCCGTAGTGTAATGGTCAGCACGCTCGGCTACCGTTCTGGAGGTCCCGGGTTCGATTCCCAAGGGGGGTAAATTAATATAAGTGATTTTTTCACTGTCATATTTATTCAATATTACCCTGGACTGGTACCTGAAGCGGAGGGCTGATCACCTTTCCTTCATGTGTAAATGATCAAGATAACACTGCGTTTATATGACGTAGTGCCCTATGCACCATTGGGGTGCGGATAAGGGTTTTATTATTTTTTATTATTATTACACACGTATAACATTCACCAATTCTACCCATGATTGACAACCACACTACTCAAATTCTTGAAAGTTCCATATATTATATATGATCCAATTTCGAAACATGGTTCTTGAATTACTAAACTAACTGATTGATTGCTTATAACCAAATTATTAGGATTTCCTTTAAATATTCGACTAAAATATTTTTGTCTGACCGTCAGGTTTTTTCTTTTAGAAGACTACGGTCGAGGGCAGAGCGGGAGCGCCTCGCCCCGCGGCTCCGGGGGCGGCGTCCCCGGGGGCTACTGCTCGAGCGCCTCCACGCCCCACTCGGCACCCCTCAACGGCTACGGGCCCCCGTCTCAGCTGTGCCAAGTCTCGTCCGCCACCGGGATCTTCAACTCATCGTCAAGTGAGTATTACAACTATTTTATTTTGAACTGAAATTAAAAATTGTAATTAATAAATTTAAGGGGTGATGAAACCAATCTTTCGTTTGTATTTTTCTTCCAAAATAAAAATAAACTAATAATCTGAGCTTTCATTCAATAGTTGTTTTTTTTTTATCTATAAGCGGAAATGTCATCCATTTTACTGACGAAGTGAAAATCTCTATTACAATATTGAATTCATCATATTACAAGAAAATTATTTTTACTCTTTTTGAATTCCCCCGATGAAAGCCAGACTTACATTTCTTTCTTACAAAGTAAAAATTAATATTAAAATGGAGCATTCATATATTTTATCATAAGGATTTTCTTTTTTATTTCATTGAAGGAATATTAATTTCATAAACGAATAGAAAAATCTATATTACAATATGAATTCATCATATTACCAGAAAATAACTATTTTCCCTCAGAATTATTCTGTTGAAACCCAATCTAAAGTTTGTATTTTTCTTACAAAAAAAAATCTTAACATTCATTTGTTTTATCACAAGTTTTTTCTTTTTAATTTTATTGGAAGAATTGTAATCCATTTCATGATCATAAAGAAAGATTTCTATAACAATTTAAACTCATCATATTACAGGAGTAGTATTTATATAGAGTTTTCCCGACGAAACCTGATCATATATTTGAATATTTATTTTCAATTAAAAATTCAATTTTAATCTGAAAATTCATATATTTTATATTTCGTCTTTTTTAAACTTTTTTAAAGTAAATGTAAACTATTTCATCAACGAAAAAAAAATATCTATCCCAAATATAAATCGTCATATTACAGGAAAATACCTGTTCTCTCCCAGAATCTAAACCTGGTTTATCTAATGCTCGGTCAGGTACTTTAAACACGCTGCCAGGAAAATCATAGGAATCTAAAATAAATAAGAAAACATTTAGGCATACCATATATTTTCAATCCATATCCTAAAACCCATCCTTTGCATTAATTTCATTGTTTTTTTTTTCAATGATACTTCGTTTTTAATTTTCTTTGCTTTTGATCAATAATTATTTTGCTTATTTTTTTAAAACTTTTGTTTTTTGAAAATTATCCATCAAAACACATATCATAATAAGTAGGATATATCAAGTGAACGTTAAATTAAATTAATTATTTTAAACTTTACAATCAAATTGGGAAAAAATATTCTAAAAATTATATACCTTATCACAAAAAAAAATCAACTTACCTTAATTTGTATTTATTAAATTATTGGCATCTGATAACAAATATTATTTAAGGCAGAATTTTTTTAAATACTTTAAATTTAAATTCGAAATTACCAAATTTTAATGATTTTTTTCTCATAATAATAAGCGTGCAAAAACATGTACTTTATTTTATAACTGATTTTATTTGCATTTTTTTGTATCTTGTTTGAATAAAAATAAAACTAATTTTGCTGATAAAATAGGCAGATATATTTCAAACAATTATTTTCCAACAACATTAATTTAAAGGCGTTTTATATATATGTTTGTACATATATATAAAAACCTCTTAGTATAATATTTACATTATGATTTTTCCTTAAGCTTTTTGTTTTTTTTTTGCACCCCCAGTTGCGTACGGCGATTCCTATTATCAAGGCCACTCGACCAACAACTGCGGCTCCATCGCCGGCACCCAGGGCGGGGGTAGTTACAAGTATAAAGACAGGAGCGCCTTCCTCCCGGTGCGCCACGGAACCCCGCCTTACCGAACCCTGGCCAACTGTCAGCATCTGGCCGTGCAATGTTAGTCCTTACTTTATTTTTTCATCCTTAAATTCTTTAAACTGCTTAATCTTGAAACTTATGCCGAACTATACTAAGTGTAAACTTATGCCAAACTAAACTCACTGATTTTAAGCTTATGCTTAACTAATCTTACTAATTTTAAACTCATCCAAACTAAACTTACTAATTTTGCCAAACTTAACTTATTAATTATACCAACTAATTTAAAACGTATGCTAAACTAAACTTACTTATTTTATAGTATCTGGCCGTGCAATGTTAGTTCTTATTTTATTTTTACATCCTTAAATTCCATTACTTATTCCTGAAACCTATGCCAAACTAAACTTACTAATTATCCAAACTTATGCCAAACTAAACTGACAGTGTGACAATCAAAATGACTTTCACTTATAATAGTCATAACGATTAAAGAAAATCATAATGATTAAAGTCTTAAAGAAAATCATAATGATTCAATGATTAAAGAAAATCTTAGTGATTAAAGTCATAAAGATTGAAGTCAAAATGATTAAAAAAAATTAAAAAATGCAAACAACCTTCGCCTCTTTCGCGGTCACGCATCTCTTCATATCATCATACAAACCCGCCGTTTGTATGTAAGAAAACACTTGTTTTTTTACCCCTTGAGTTTTATTAAAGGCTACTAGTTTCGGATGCTAAGCTTCAAAATAATAGTCATATTTAAAAAATAAACATAATTATAAAAGCAAATGGTGTTTTTAATAATAATAATAAAACAATATGCAATTCCACATTATAGTATTTTGTTTGTTTATTTTCGTAAATCTAAAGTATGCTTTTCATTTGTTCACAGGAATGGGTAGTATAGTCTCATCGCCCTTCTCGACGATGAATCCCTTCGCCCTGCCAACCTGCTCCTCCCAAGGCTACCCTGGAAGTCCGCTAGTGAGCTCCAGCAAGTAACACCAGTGCAACCTCTCATTCGTGACGCTGTGACCCTGATCTCACCCTTTCCTCTCCACACGGCGATCTCGACTGAGATGTAGAATTGTCATCGACAAGACACTTGCAATGAACATTTACACTGAATAAAATAAGCTTCGGGGATGAAAAGATGCCAAGTAACCATTGAGGTAACAATGACACTGAAAACTGAAAAAAAAGCTTTTTCTTTCGTGAATGGTGGACTTCTCGATCTCAAAACAAACCCATTTTGTACACAGTGGATCCTCAATGGATTTCTTTACAAGAAATATCCAAGTGATAATTTTATTTTAAATAGTGTAAAAATCAAACAGTGATCTTTACGTATAGTCTTTATTTATTAGGTTATATAAAAGTTGTACTTAAAATATAATTCCTCGTAAGTAATTACAAAACGTCAAAATGAGGATTTTTATAAAAACAAATTAGTGATATTTGAAATCTTTTTAACCTGTTTATGACTTTCACATATTTTCAAAATTTAAACATATCTTTACAAAACCTTTATACATATCTACTCCAAAATATCTTGGAATATGATTAGGTCGTTTTTAAGATAGGTTATCTAAATCAACATTCATTTATAAACTATGCAATTAGAAATTCGTGATTAACGTTGTTTTGTACATAAATAGATCTCGAATGTAAATAGTATGTATAATTAGATATAAATAAGCTAGTTACGACTCATTGTACAAAAGATATCTTCGAATAATTAATTAATCAACGAAAACTTAAGTTAAAACACGACCACCAGAACTATTGTATTGTATATCGATCATAAATTAATATATTTTCAGACAGATTTGTCCTGCAGTAATACTTGCGTTTCTTAGCACCAAAAGAAGTATACGAATAGTACCTAAACAATCTACCTGGTCAAAAATTCTTGAACGCCCTACAAAAAACAAACAAAAATAAACATAAATTATATAATACTCTCAGTTTCATAAGGGTATAAGAAAAATATAAACTTTTGAAAGTTCGCAATGTGTACAAAAATTATGTTAATTTGTTATTTTTTTATGTTATGTATGTATGTTACCACATATGTTTTATATTTTGTAATAAACGATTGACATGTATTACCATATATCTGTCCCTATAACTAGTTATATTACTTTAAAATTAAAATACAATTGGTATATTCCTTATTTTACTGTACAGAAGTCATACTGTAATACATACAATATATGTTACATAAAGTATTGGTTGAATACAATATTCAAAATAAAATTTAGATACAAACAAAATTTCATGTCAAAATATCGATTCCCTTTCCCAAAATATCACTTTCGCTCACTAAAAAAAAATGAATAAAAGATTTTTTTTCAATCTACCCTGTAAAATTAAAATATTGACAAGAGGTAGTAAAAGCATGCTTATTCACCTTCAAAACATTAAAAATTATGGAAATAATTCTGAAGGAAATGCAGCATTAACTAAAGGACGTTTTCAATAATCGACTATTGCAATTAATGCATTCAAATATCAAACTAGCCTCTTTATATAAAATCATAAGCCATAAATTGCAACTTAACAGTAGAATGAATTAATCGTTATTTATACTGTAAGTTGATGATATTGGATTTTGTTAATTTCATAAGCAGGATCGATTTGATACGCCAACCGTGTTATTATTATTTTTAAATGTTTTTAAATTTATAAATGCTATTAGAATCAAATTTAAAAATATCTTTAATAAGCCCAATCTGAAAATGTTATAGGGATATAGACAGAATCAAACTGAAATATTTTAAGATCTTCGAATTGTGAACTGCAATCTTTGAGGATATATCGCTCACTCCTTTCAAGAACGTCATAAATCAAAAAACTTGATTTTTCAGGAGAACGTTTTTAAGGTTTAAAAATATAATACAATGTATTAAAAATAAATATCAAGCCACTTATTGAACTTTTTACTGTACAACAGATCTTTTTAGGTAAAACCTGAAGGTTTTTTTCTCCATTTGAAAAATATTTAGTATATTTAAATAAAATAATTAAACAATACCTTTTTTTTCAAAATGTTTCAAAACAAAATTTTTCAAAACAACACTTTCTGCCTTGTAGCGGGTAAATATTAAGTTAAAAATATGCCTCTTTTGCTGGGATATAGTACATTTTCTGGGCATTCCGAAAACATGCACAACTGAAAATTGACGATTTTTGATTTATGACGTTCTTGAAAGGAGTGAGCGATATATGAAATCGTTTATTGTGATGAAACAGAAATAATTTTATACAAATTTTGTTAATGATTTAATGTAAATACTTGAATGTTTTACTTAAAATGATTAATATTATACAAACTAAATTAAACGACACTTGATGTACATAAATGCGTTTTATTTACTGTTTTATTTATAGGCACCGTAAGAATGTGTATGTATGTATATGTTGATAAACCTTTAATGCATATTTACATTTATACAAAAAAAGAAGAAAAAAATAATTAAATCAATGTACGAAAAAATTCATGGATTCCATCACGAATTCATATGATTCCATCACATCTGAAGTTAAAGAAAAAAAACAAATTTTCTTTTATTATCTTTTGTCCATATAGGATTGCATTGCTGACGATGCAATATTGCATTTTAAGTGATTGCAGTTTATTTTTAACAGGGCTTACGACCTGCCGTGGGCAGGTTTAAGTGATCACCTTATGTACGTTTAACATTCACCATTCTACCCATGAGTGACAACAAAACTACTCAAATTAGGAAGCCATATTTTTTGCTTCAACTGGAAAGACATTAGGTCTGCCACTTCTTCGACATATATGGTTGTAATTAGTTAGTTTTTATCAGAAAAAACCTTCATGAAATAAATGTTAGATTCTTCCCGAATTATTATCCAATAAGAGATATCTGAAAAATTCATTTTCAGTCGTCTCATAGTAAAGTATAGCCGGGTCTAAAGCAGTTCGTAAGCCTTGTAAATTCTCAAACTTCTATATTTTTGTTTATGTACTATAAAATATCAATAAAAAAAGCTTTCATTAAAATAAATCCTAAGTGGAACAAAACCCAGAGTTTATGGACAAAAACTTGTTAAATATTGTAAATAAAAATTATTTTTAGTTTATTATATTTAGTTTATTTATTTCAATAGCAGTTTCCACGTAATATCACATCCATCATATTTCTGCCGCCATCTGTCATCGAGGCGATCATATTTCCGGCAAAAATTAGCATTAAAGCCCGTTAGAGGGACTCCCCCCAAATCCGGCCTCACGCCGTAATGAGTTATGTCATTGGATAGATAAAACCAGAGGCAATTGCTAATATGATTGGCAGCAACACGCGCTTCATCTTTCAGCAAGAAACACTCGATAAAGCTGCACCCCTGCAAAGGAAATAACCAGTTTCACATTACAAATTGAATGACCCACGAATGGTAGGGGTGCGTTTGCGCTGGCGGCTAGGTACGCGTGTACTTAGCGTTTTTTATACGCATATAGGGTTGTAATTTATAATTAACCACTTCAAAGTAGTATTTAAGTTGGTACAATTAGGTTTTTACGTATAACGATTATAGTTCAAAACTGTTTTGAATACACATTTAAAATGTTGTAAATAAAATGACTTCAAAATTTATATTTTTTTTAATTTGGCTTTAACTTTTTCTAATGACTATTGATTATTTAAAATGAAACACTTTATTCACAGGTTTAATTTTTAATAATGGTCAAAGAATCTTTTCTTCTTCTTGGTATATGTCTATGTGGCCTGTTTTTAAGAGAGATTAGCCACTTGCGATGTTGATTCCCAGCTGACAATCCATCTCTTTGGTGATCTGGGAGTCGTATACCTTGGGGTTGGCAATGCGTCATAAAAGAGTCATTGAAAGCTAAGGAGTTTAAAAATAAATACATATTTTTTTACAGTATATATGATAAAAAAATCCAAAATGCATTCTAAAAAAAATAAGCGTGAACTTGGCTTGAAAAAATAAGCTTGGCGAGGCTTAGCGCATTTTTTAAACGCTTGAAACACGCTTGAGATCAAGACCTTATCGAATCGTTTTTTTTTTTCATTTTAATTAGGTACTAAGTTTTCATAATATTTAACTAAATGAAAAGATAATTTGTATACACGGATTCACCACTTTCAATAAAATAAATATAAAATACATGTATGACTACTAGGATCCCATACTATACCCAAAAAAAAAACAAATAATTTTCATAATCGCCAGTTTTGGCCTCAGCCGCCCGCCCCACGTGGGTGCCACGTGACTATCACGTGACTTCTTTGTAAAGGGCGCCGATACACGATATTAGATTAAAATTGCTTTCGGATTCAACCATTGTTAAAAGTGGGCGGTGTTATATATATTTTTACTGTCTCACGTCTCTCAAATGTTCACTAGGAGGATTATATGTTTAGAGTGTTTTCGCATTACTGAGGCGGCCTTTGAGTTGGAATACGATCAGATTACTACCGACACGTGGGCAAAGCAAAGAATGCCGAAATTATTTAGAGGTGAATCGGGTGTAGTGTTTGTCGATATACAGAATTAAATCTAACACAATACATGTTATGAGAATAAAACATCAACATAGCAGTTTTTTTAAGCTTTTATTTTATTTGATTAGTGGACGAGTTTTAGCGTTTCCGACATTATTAAACTAGTCACACTGGTGACTAGTTTGAATATACTGAATGAAGTCCGGTCACCGCGGTGACCGGTGCACCGGTCAGATAAAATGTGGAAAAGCTTTTTTTTATTCTCATTATCAGGATTGGGATCTCACATACAAATGGAAAGAGTTTCAAAATAACAAAAAAAAAACTTTACTCATTCTAACATAGATGGCTGTTGTGAACTCGCACATGCTGTGTTACGAGTTTGATCAATATATCTAGAAATTCTAAAAATGTGTTGTTTTCAATCATGGCTAGAATTAGAGAATGTTATACGTGTATAAAGGTGATCACTTTACCAAACCGTTGACGATCGTAATCCCTGTAAATGCCCAGACTTATTAAATGGAAAATAAAAAAAAACACATATCTAACACGAGTAATTTCACAATGCTTGAGATGGAATTAAACATTTAAAAAAAAGTCATGTAACAAACATGCAATTAAAAATAATGAAAATGCTAAAAGCGGTGAATGCCCAGAGGAGTTTTGAGATTTTAAACAATTAACGTTTACGTCTTTATTTATATGGAAGACACGTATAATTTGTACGGTTCCACAAAGAAATGCCACAAGAAAAAAATAAAACAATATCTATTGACTAAAAGAAAAAATAGATCATTAATAAGTCCATTTATATTTATCTGGAAACCATTTATATTACATTTATAAAATAAAAATTAAGCTGATAATTTGCTTTGTTATTTTATTCTCATTTTTATGCTCTAAAATCTGTGGTGATTTTTTTTTGTTGCAAATGTATTCTACCCTCAATCTTCTCGTGAGTAATTTAAAATTATTTATTTTAAACAAGTCAATTGTTTTTAAACATCGTGTTTGGGAAGAAACCACTTGACTTTTACTAGGAATGATCCCGAACTTCAGAGCATCTGCAAGTAGTTAAGGTCGTTAGGATATACAATACTTTATTTAAGATACCATTTAAAAGGTCATCTGGCATGTTGAATAACATTTTTAATGATTAGACACTTAAAATATATTGGATTCACACGTTTCGTGACTTTTGTCGTCTACTTTCAAAATCCACCAGATCCATATAAGTCGATTTTACAAAAAATGCGAAATTCTCCGCGTAACATTTATGTTTCAAAGATTTGTCTATATTTAGATAAAATTTTATAAAAAACAGAATTTTCTAATTTTTTTCGATTTTTTTCAGTATTTAATAAAAAACACGAGACGCAAACCGATAAAAACGTCATCATAATTTTTGACCTATCTACCCATTATTGACAACCTTACTACTGAAATTCATGGAAGTTCTACATATATGAAACAATTTCGAAACCTTGTTCTTGAATCACTAGAACTTCACTAGAGACATCTATTGGTGACATGAAAAGAAGCTTTTTTATTGAGCAGAAACTCTTTTATTAGTATGTGAGGTCCGAATATTATAACCCCTGTAATTGGAGATAATCCGGATTTGTTAACAATTATTTGGACACACCCAAAATATTTTAAAATCTCCTTATCATTCATCGTTCACTTTGTGTAATTAAAGTGGTATTACACAAAGTAATCGATGAATGATATGGAGAGTGTTGTTTTTTTCATGTCTCACAATAGTACGTAAACATCAATCCAATCGTATAAAGGCAGCAAATTTCGTTTAATATTAACTCCATCAAATAATTGGGTACAAATTTATATAAATAAGTTACCCTGTACAGGAAATAAATATTTCCGGAAATCGTGGAAATAAAATACGTGTACGTGAATGGCAAAGGTAGACGGCAAAAGAAGCACTTCCGTATTATATCACTGCTTGACATTGATTAATGGACCGAAAATTTCCGATGAGTTACATTTAGGATAACACAAAAAATGTTGGTAATCAATTAACGAAGATATAAAGGCTTTAAAAATCGTGCTGTTTAATGTTCTGTGTATTACAAAAAATAAAC
The DNA here is from genome assembly GCF_059751285.1 of Brachycentrus maculatus. Lineage (NCBI taxonomy): Eukaryota > Metazoa > Arthropoda > Insecta > Trichoptera > Brachycentridae > Brachycentrus > Brachycentrus maculatus. The sequence continues at coordinate 1,191,865 of NW_028281064.1, read as the reverse complement.
GTTTGTGATTAAACATAAATACCAAAAACAAGTTCAACTTATCATTTAATAACCATAAAAAAAATCGCAGCATTTTTATGATGATACGATTACAGAAGTCAAGTAATTTTCTTTAAAAAAAATACGATTGTCTGATATAATCCATTTTTTTTAAAAGCCAAAGAAAGCGGCTTGTATTAAAAAAAATTCAATGTGTGGTGAATTAGTAGTCGAAACTATAAAGCCTTCGACTCCGCGACACTAGCCAGTTAAAATGCATGACTTTATTCATAAAAAAGTACCTAAACATTGTCGCCTTTGTAGTGATTATTTTTGGCGCGTCCATTCATTCATTAAAAAAATATTCATATTAACAAATTTTATCAATAATAATAATCAATACTCTAGTACTTATTTAATATTAACCAAAGCTCTGGATCAATCATCTTGTCTTCATGTAGTTAGGTATCGATCACGATAACACTGCGGCAATTCGAAGTACCCTATTGAGTGAATAAGGGTTGGAAAAATAATATGTTTATGTTCACGTATGTACATATACATATATATTTATATATATATATATATATATATATATATATATATATATATATATATATATATATATATATATGTTATATATATATATATATATATATATATATATATATAAATAAATATATATAATATATATATATATATATATATATATATATATATATATATATATATATATATATATATATATATATATATATATATATATATATATATATATATATATATATATATATATATATATATATATATTTATATATATATAAATATATATATATATATATATATATATATATATATATATATATATATATATATATATATATATATATAAATATATTTATATATATATATATATATATATATATATATATATATATATACAAACATATATGTATAAACATTTGTTATATAATGAATGAAATTACCAAATAATGTCTAGACACCCACCCTTCACCCATTAACTCCACACCTTCGCGAAACTCGCAACCGTGCAGGAAGGATCATTCTGAGGAAAACACAAAACGGCGGTGATGTCTACCCATTCTACTTACGCCTACAAGTACAGTCGCGTACGGTACTCCAAGATCTGTATTCCGTGCTCTGCAGTCTGTACTTTGCAAGGAGCCAAGGAGAATTCCGCTACCCTTAGCTCTGCGTCATCCGCGTGCCTTCCTCTCCCGGCGGTAAGTGCGCACTTGCCGTCAAGACAGTCACCAGGATCGGCAACTCAACTAAATAAACCCATTATTGTATTTAAAAAAATTAAATCCATTTTCGAACGGATGATATTGGTGCTCATCGTTATGGTGTACCAATTAGGCATTTGGAAGAAATCGAAGGCCCTATATCGGGTAAAAATATGGAAGAAAAATTAAGTTTCACTTGGTGAATCTTTTATATTATTTTTATGGGTGGTATAAATTAAGTGTAAGTTAAATGTTAAATGGATAGATATTTCCATAAAGTGACTGCCGAATAAATTATATGAAATCGGAAATATTACATTTGTTGCGTAATATATCCAAAATTGAACAGGGTTGGAAAATAGATTTAATTCTACTTTTATTTACATATACATATATGATAATATGTGACGCTTTTCGTCTTATTAAGGCATTATCACACTGTGATAATCTCTTAATAAGAAAAAACACGTCATATTTTATTACATACATGTAAATAAAAGTAGAATACAATCCAATAACCGTGTTCAATTTTGGATATATTACCCAACAATTCAAAATGGAATTCTACCAACTGTCTGCAGTGTACCCGGTTGTATATAAACAATTTTTTAGTATGTCCCATTTACATTTTTGGCATGTTTACATAAATGAAGAAGAATATGGATGCCTACCCATGATTGACAACCACACTACTCAAATTTTGGAAATCCTACATAATATCCTGATGACACTGAAGGACAATTTATTTATTTATTTATTTATTGGAAAACCAACAGAATATTTACAAAAAATAACCAAATATAATTCAATTAAATAAAATAAAATTCCAATTACAGATTTTCACTTAAAAGTAATTAAAAAAAAGTAAAGTAAAAGTATGACATGTCATGTCATAGACCTGTAAATACCCAGACTTCTATATTCTTCATCGACACACATTAAATTATTAGTTTTTAATTTGTACCAGAAGATGAAAACATCTGTCGTTTTCGAAACTAGTCGTAAATAAAAATAAAACTCATTAAAGTGGTATATTCAAGTGTTTAATTTTAATTAAATAATCATGTCATTCCACAAAATTAATGCCGAATCAAATCAAATAATATATTTTTTGATCGTTTGTTTTAATTTTCAGCAGTAGATGAAAACATCTGATAGTTTTCGAAACTAGTCGTGTATAATAATATAAAACTCATTAAGTGGTTTATTACAAGTATAATTTTTAAAAAGTAGTCAACTCATTTTTATATCCGTCAAATATTTATTTGGACTTTTTTTTCTATACGTTTATACTTTTAATGGCAGTGAAGTCCTTTGAAATATTTTCGTACAAATTTATTAAGATATTGTTACACGCAGACAAACCAAAAGTCTCCGATCCCTGCGAAGTTTGGCTACCTGTACATTATTGATGCTCCTTGATATGCTGATGATAAATAATTAAGTCCAGTCAAGGAGTTGAGCCCGAGTTCATTATGCATAGTCCGCCGCAAGTTTCTACGGAGGGGTGACGTCACGCCGGGAGGAGGGGAGCGGTGGGGGGGCGCTGAAGGATCTCAACTCGCTCGAGAAGTACGACATCAACCCACTGAGAGAACTTGCTCTCTACTGCATCGCTGCATCGCTCCTACTTACGGCATTCCTTATGAACATAATCTAGTACTAGGTCTCTTTACAATGCAAGGGTTGATAAGTTATGTTATATGATTCCTGTCATACTTTCCAACGTTGTCTCTTTATTAATTTTTCATTAAATATATTTTTTCAATTTAAAGTTTACAATATGATATGACTTTGGTATGCACCATTGGGGGCGAACGAGGGTTAGAAGTATAATTCTGAAATCAGGGATGTCAACAATGAAGAAAAAAAATAGATAAACAAATCATGTTGAAAAAATTATCGTAAAACATAGAAATGTTTAGTTCTAACTGCAAAATTTTAGTAAAATACGATCGTATTTCATATTAAAAAAAAATTAAAAATGGTACACATCATAAAATATTTATGATGTAAGGTACTTACATATATGTGTATAAATAAATAAATAAATCGCGACAATTTTTAAAGGCAACTTAAATGAAGAAAAAAATCAAAAAAATATTTGTTTTCTTCGTAATTTTTGAAGAAATCCTTGGATTAGCATATTTTTGTAAGCGTCTCGAGCGCGATATCCCTTTCGGCAGAATATAAAATTTAGTACGGCAAAAATATTTCAGGATTCCCACTCTAAATCCCTTCCGTTTATTTTGTTCAGGATTGGGAAACAAAAGCTCCCGACTGTGGCGGCACCTCCGTCAAAAAAGGATTTAATTCGAGTGAAATCTACGCCTCCTTTTGACGTTTGTTTGTAGGAAGAAATAATGAGATATGTTCCAAAATGCCAAATATTTTTACTTATAAATAAAATTTTAAGAATTTTATATATATATATATATATATATATATATATATATATATATATATATATATATATATATATATATATATATATATATATTATATATATATATATATATATATATATATATATATATATATATATATATATATATATATATATATATATATATATATATATATATATATATATATATATATATATATATATATATATATATATATATATATATATATATATATATATATATATATATATACATGTTGAAGTTGCAGTGTTCTCTGAAATATGAAAATTTAGGCAAATATTTCTTATCGACAAAATATTTAAATAGCTATTGTTTGTTTTCTAATGTGTTTAGTAAAGGTAAGTGTAAATTTTATTATTATTTTTATATGAAACGCAGTTTTAAAAAAAAGGTCTGTAAAAATATACATAAATTTAATAAATTACATATAACAACTGATATTCGAAAGGAAAGATTTGTATTTTCATTTATTTGTAAAAAAGTTATGTTACAGTTATACATTTTAAGATCGTTAAGATAAGTCGTTAATTGGTTGCGAAAATTAAATAAAATATTATCTTAAAACAACTCTTTTCAAATATTTACACTTAGCACCCATGGCACGTAAACCACATATTTTTCAAAGAGGCTTTATTTCCGGCACTTTATATTTTTTCATGCAAAAAAACTTAATGTGTCCACCAATTGTATACAATCTTGAGCCAGATGAAAAAGTCAGTTTTTTTTACTAAGAGCCTTCACCTGCCGCCTCTGAGGCTTAAGTACATCATGCATTTATGTGTGGGTTAATCTCTAAGTCAATAATCTTTTTACTATATTACGCACATGCTTTTAAGTGTCACATTAATAATATTTTACCACTTTTATTTATTTAATCACTTTTCGCAACAAAAAAATGTCTTTACGGTTTACCCACGAAATGAATTTTTACGATCATGAAATACAATTACGACGTCACTAATAAGATGAAGTCATTATGTATATATATATATATATATATATATATATATATATATATATATATATATATATATATATATATATATATATATATATATATATATATATATATATATATATATATATATATATATATATATATATATATATATATATATATATATATATATATATATATATATATATATATATATATATATATATATATATAGTCAATTTTTATTTTTTTATCAGAGAATTGTTTGATATTCTTTATTTAGGATATTTTTCATATCCCAATTTACCAAGTAATCAAACTATTAAAATGCAACCAGCTGAAAAATACATACATTGTATTAGTAAATTATGAAAATATGACATTAAAAAGTACATTAATTTTTATTCGTATTGTGAATTATTTTTTCAAAAAACGCAGTAGGCGAACTGTATTTTTATTTAAATATTTCGTATTATTACTGTTAGATTTATGATATGTTAGATATTATTCAAAATACTTTTTTATTCAAATTATTATCTTCTAAAACTGCATACCAATAAATACATACGTATACTGGTAACTTGGAAGTACGTATATTCTGCAAATATGAGTATATATTATAAAAACCATGTGCATTTACAACACAATACAATAAACTAATTAACAAAATACCGCGCTGTTTCCAGTCAAAAACTATAATTGAAACAAAACCCTGTTGGCACTAAACGAGGATTAAAAATTTCAATTAGTCTATAAAATACCACGCCTCAATGAGTATCATACAACTGAATGCAAACATAGTTACATAGCGTTCCGCACAAAGGTTGACGTCGCCCACCTTTTCAAGCTGATATACCTTGGGAATATTGATGGAAGGGTAGGGAGATGAAAGAAAATTCTGCACAAAAAATATACTTAAATTAATTTAATTAAAAATAAAATAATTATACGAAAGCGACTTTAACTTAAACTAATCTTGAATTGCTATCTTAAATTAGCTTAAAATTAATTAACCCTATCTTAAATTAAACTTATTCTAACCTTTGGTGGAAAAGATGCGCCATGATGCTGGTGTGGCCGTGATCCTTTGTGAAAAAGCTGCGCCGTTGGATGCTGGGATGAGGTTCTTCTTATGACGGGCCGCCGTGCGATGATTCTTGCTTCTTATCTTCTTCTTCTCCTAGTAGAGCTTCAGCTCTTAATTTGAGGCTTATGACCCGGCGTGGGTCTGCTTTTGATACTCCGGATGAGTAAATCCCTTTTTTCTATCTTCTCTCTCCCTGCGTAGAGCTCCCGCTCTTCTCCTCACTTAAGTCTTAAAACCTGGTGTAGGTATGCTTCTTCGTCTGATTTCTCCCGACTGCTCGATCCCCCTGATCTCTCCCGACTGCTGCTTACAACTCCTCGATCCCACTGATTTCCCGGATGCGGATTCCGACCAACTCCTCCTTCCAACTAATTATTCCGACCAGTCCGACTGGTCGGTCTTTCCTTTTACGACTGATTCCTCCCAACTGATCCTTCCAACTGTTGGCTTCTAAGATATTCCGACCAACTGCCGGCTTCCAAGAGATCGATCCCACTGATTTCTTCCCGTTATATTCAGTTTCTCTTCTTGAAGATCACGCCCTCGAAACCATTTTTCATTGGCTGACGGTGCGCTTGTATCCACCCCCAAAATTTTCAACGTCTAGACATCAATTAGCAATAATTTTATTTGCGCTATATCGTAAACAAATGATTTTACTATAATCATAAAAACCGCCGGCAAATAATCCCTTTACAGGCCAGCGGGTTGGCGACAGTTTTTTTTATGATTCAAACCTTTTAAATACATTTTAGTTTTATGACAGGTAAATTATAAAAGGTCGGGGCCATAAAAAATATTTGCGCGCACAGAAAAAAAAATTTACCTAAGACTAATTAAATTAAACGATTGATAATTGATTATTTTTGCCAGGCTAGAGGAGAAACGTGGTTTCACCACGTCAATCCACCCCGCCTTGTAATGGCAAAAAAATTAATCTTCAATTAAATTATTAATATTTGTCTATTTCCTAACTTATTTACTACTTCTGTTCGTACATGGTTATACTAGTGGGTAAATATAATATTTAAACTAACTATCCCTAGTTTCGGGTGGCTCAGTAACTCCCGGCGCTACGCGTAAGTCGTATACATATTTATTTCCTCTGTCTACCCAAAATGCTCCTTGCGTTCCGATTTGCATTTGGACTTTAAATCCTATTCCTAATAAATGTATCCGGAGATCTTTCTTTATCTCATTTTCCCAAGCATCTATTTCTCTCTCTTCGTTCTCCCCTTTCTCACGCAACGCGCCGTTTCTAGTTAGAGGCATATTTTTGTTTGTTTACGGTCACGTTAATCTATCAATAAAAAAATTCGAATAACCTAACACCACACTGTAGTATTGTATTAAAACAAGAGAGAGCAAAAAAATATATGTAAATGTCCATTTAAAATTAATTTGACAAAAAAAAAACATATGCATAAAATGTGTAAATATTTACTTTCTTTATCTTCTACGATCTCCTACCCCTTTCTCAAGGCAATCAGCTTAAAATGGGACTGTCAATAAAAAAAAATATGTATTCCTATACATATAATTTTTTTTGTAAGTTTTCTCAGGGTCGCGAACCTCGAAATTTACAATATTTCGATGGCCGACACGTTTTGGGCGCCAATTGACGTCGCCCACCTTATCAAGCTGATATACCTTGGGAATATTGATGGAAGGGTAGGGAGATGAAAGAAAATTCTGCACAAAAAATATACTTAAATTAATTTAATTAAAAATAAAATAATTATACGAAAGCGACTTTAACTTAAACTAATCTTGAATTGCTATCTTAAATTAGCTTAAAATTAATTAACCCTATCTTAAATTAAACTTATTCTAACCTTTGGTGGAAAAGATGCGCCATGATGCTGGTGTGGCCGTGATCCTTTGTGAAAAAGCTGCGCCGTTGGATGCTGGGATGAGGTTCTTCTTATGACGGGCCGCCGTGCGATGATTCTTGCTTCTTATCTTCTTCTTCTCCTAGTAGAGCTTCAGCTCTTAATTTGAGGCTTATGACCCGGCGTGGGTCTGCTTTTGATACTCCGGATGAGTAAATCCCTTTTTTCTATCTTCTCTCTCCCTGCGTAGAGCTCCCGCTCTTCTCCTCACTTAAGTCTTAAAACCTGGTGTAGGTATGCTTCTTCGTCTGATTTCTCCCGACTGCTCGATCCCCCTGATCTCTCCCGACTGCTGCTTACAACTCCTCGATCCCACTGATTTCCCGGATGCGGATTCCGACCAACTCCTCCTTCCAACTAATTATTCCGACCAGTCCGACTGGTCGGTCTTTCCTTTTACGACTGATTCCTCCCAACTGATCCTTCCAACTGTTGGCTTCTAAGAGATTATTCCGACCAACTGCCGGCTTCCAAGAGATCGATCCCACTGATTTCTTCCCGTTATATTCAGTTTCTCTTCTTGAAGATCACGCCCTCGAAACCATTTTTCATTGGCTGACGGTGCGCTTGTATCCACCCCCAAAATTTTCAACGTCTAGACATCAATTAGCAATAATTTTATTTGCGCTATATCGTAAACAAATGATTTTACTATAATCATAAAAACCGCCGGCAAATAATCCCTTTACAGGCCAGCGGGTTGGCGACAGTTTTTTTTATGATTCAAACCTTTTAAATACATTTTAGTTTTATGACAGGTAAATTATAAAAGGTCGGGGCCATAAAAAATATTTGCGCGCACAGAAAAAAAAATTTACCTAAGACTAATTAAATTAAACGATTGATAATTGATTATTTTTGCCAGGCTAGAGGAGAAACGTGGTTTCACCACGTCAAGGTTTATACCTTTTATTTTATTTTAATACATTTGGGACATTAAAAAATAACATCAAAATGCAATTCGTTTGTAAACGATTGTTATTTTCAATTTTGGGTGCTATTTTGATACAAGAGCTTCAGTAAATTAATTAAATTATTATTTTTAATGAAATATCATAATTTATTGAAATGAAAACTCCAAGGAGCATATCTAGAAAGAGTCTACGAGATTGAATAAGGAACACCAGGATGAGAAAAATCTGCAAGATCGAAGATGTCGTTAGGTGGGGAAGGCAACGAAGAAGACAATGGTATGTGCATGTGAGGGATAGAACCATCCAGACTCCCCCACATTGCATTGCACGACCAACCCCAAGGTAGACTTTTCTAGGCAGACCACCAAAATGTTGGAATGACAGCTGAGAATCGACATCGCAGGAGGTTTATCCCTTTTAAAAACAGGACACAAGGTCTCCACAAAGAATAATAAGAAGAATCGATAATTAAATACGAATACATATATCATTTTAAAGTTTTATGACTTGTTTAAACGTTTAAATAAATTTTAACTCTATGTTATGTGAGTAAAAAAACTAAATTCTTTAAAAATTTATACTATATTCAAATAAAAAATTTATATTTTTTATTTGTATCCACATATATGTAGGGGAGAGTGCCCATGAAAGGGACGTTTTTGATTTAGTCTCTCTAGTTCTTCTCTGTAAAATAAGTCACGAAAATTAAACGTGGTTTTTCTTTATTCAATCTTTAAGCTACAAGTATGCCATACTTTATTTTCGAATAAAATTAACTTAATTGCCTGAAAAATCGATTTCAAATTTCTTAATATGTCCCATTCATAAACACCTTCCCACGAATGGGACACCAGTAGGTATACTACGAATGGGACATTGATTAAAATGCAAGATCGAAGGAAAAATTATACATTTTGAATAAAAATATTTGGTAGACACTTACGTATAATACGTAGACGCATGCAAAACAAATCTGATATTATGTCTTCCATAATCGAGATTATTTTTATAATAGAGAATATTATTTTTTAATATCCTTTTAATATATAATAATGAAATATGTAATTATATCCTATACTTCCATTTGATTTTTTTTATTATACAAATATAAAATGTTACCTAAAAAATGTTGCTACATATGTTCGAATATTTTTTTTACATAAATACTGGTGCGATTAGAAATAAATCTCTATCCTCATCGCCAACCAGGAGTGCATAAATTACAAGAATAGCCATTATCACTTAAAATATACGGCTAAGCAGGTTTTTATTGCCATTACCACCATGACTATCTCGGGCGGGCGATCACAGATGGCGTCAGAGTAGGGCGGCTACCACGTGGCTAGCACGTGACCGATTGTATCGGCCCATATCGCGCTGTCATAACCTTAATACGGTACGCCCGACAGATTAAAGGGTTGGCTAGTTGGCTTGATCGGGTCGTGTGTCAATTTTAGTGTTACAAGTTGCATAATTCCTTAAAATCGAGAGAATTGAGAATCTTATGTAGTATGAAAATAATTCACTTGTATAAGACCACTTTTTTTTTATTTATCCTATGTAAACACGACTAGTTTCGAGAACTACAGATGTATTCATCAACAGGTCAAAATATATACAGTTTGTATTTTAACCTGTTGATTTAATCATATGAAATTCTTGAAACTTGTTGTGTTTACATCAATAAACGTAAAACGTGGTCTTATACAAATGTTTTATTGTAATATCATATTTAAATGATCATGTTATTACACAAAGCTAAAAATGTATGAATAAATCATAATGGAGTCTATTGGCAAAATTAAATTGATAAAATTTATTTTAATCAAATGGGTAAATGTCGTGATTTGTGTTATATTAAAAACTAAAAAAGCTTTATTTTACTTAATTATTTATTTATTGTTTACTGTCTTTAATTATTGTAGAATAATACTATGATTTTCTAAAATAAAATAAATACATGTCGTATAAAGCTAGTTTTGAGTTCATTAATGTGAACATAGCTAGTTTCAAAATCTACAGATATGTATTTGGTTTCGCCACAGTGCGAAATGAAACTCAAAAAAAATAATTATTCGAAGGACCAGTCTTATGGTATTAACAATAAGACGACGATTCTACAAGATAGAAATATTTAGATCGATTTGAAGTCGTGATACTCTCCCGAGTTAGTTCGATGATTTATGCTCGAACTTTCAAGTACCAAGGGACGGCGAGTTCGATAAATATCAAATAGCACGTATGAATAAAGAACTAACCTTTTATTCTTATAGATGGTCTTGATCCAGCGCTGGGATCAGGGCGATTCTCTCTTGATGGTGGTGATGGGGTCACAAAATACAGCGAGGTATTCACAACAATTCAATATATAGAGCGCCCGCGTGAAGAGTCAAATTGCAACTGTTTTTTTTACTTTTGTTTTCTTTTTGGCAGTCGGGCGTCGTTCGAAATTCAAAACGTACTACCGATAAGTACCGGCCAAACCATGCCCCCCGCCTTGGAAGTTCCTGGAGCTTCCGAAACCGTCGACGCAAACCGAAAGAACCACGAACTCCAAAACGATCAAACACGAATGTTGAAGAGAGAGAAATAATATGGAAAAATACTTAAATAAAGGGATAATTAAATAATTCATTTCAATTTGAACCATAAGAGGTTTGAGGTAATTCTCTCAACACTTTCACTTGTTCGGAAACGTCCAATTCAATACAATTGGAAACTTAATGCAAAAAACAAACAAACAAAAGAAAAACTGAGAAAAAAAAAATGCAAAAACAATAGATAAACAAACTACTATTGATTTGGAATTGGACACAGTTTAACAACTGGCCTTTCGAAGCTGGTGGTTTGGGTTCTGACCAAAGCCACTCTGGCAATACCATCGGTGCCAGGGTATAATTCTTCTATTCTTCCTAGAGGCCAACGTAAAGGAGGGATGTCGTCTTGTATAATTAGAACTAAAGTACCCACAGTTACCGGGTGATCGGGTGTACACCACTTTTGGCGCACTTGCAATGTATGCATGTATTCCAACCTCCACTTTTTCCAATATTCTTGGACTAAACTGTCTAATAACCGTTTACGATAACCTAGACTATAACTGTTTGTTTCCAAGGCCGGAAGAGATTGCAAAGGTGTAGACATGAGAAAGTGGGCGGGAGTAAGGACTTCCGGATGAGGTTCGCCCGATAACACACAAAGGGGTCTAGAATTGAGGAGAGCCTCTATCTGTACTAATACCGTAAGGAGTTCTTCATAAGTCAGTAATTGACTTCCTATTACTCTATAAAAGTGTGATTTGAAACTCTTAATATTTGACTCCCAGATTCCACCAAAATGTGGACTATGAGGTGGAATTAATTTCCATTCTATACGACGCTTAAGCATTTCTTTGCTTATAATATTGTGGTATTCCTGCGATACGGTTAACTTATAAATATCTTCTAACTGTGCCTTAGCTCCAATAAAATTTGTACCATTATCTGAGTACAAACATGATACAGGTCCTCTTCGCGACAAAAAACGTTTGAACGCGGCTAAGAAAGTATCGGAGGATAAGTCCGAAGCAAGTTCAATATGTACGGCCTTAGTTGTTAAGCAAATAAAAAGACACAGATAAGCCTTTTGAGAACGTTGTCCGCGCTTTCTAGTGAGAGTAATGTTTAGAGGACCCGCGTAATCAACACCTGTGTGGACAAAAGCTTTTGCCTCCTGTATCCGATATGATGGAAGATCAGCCATTTTCGGAGTTGGATGTGACGGAGACATGCGGAAGCAGGCATTGCATTTATTTACTCGCCCTCTAATGACGCTTCTGGCAGAAAGAATCCAAAATCTTTGGCGCAGGATAGACATAAGGAGTCCCGATCCCGTATGTAAGTGAAATTTGTGGTACCGATCTATTATTAAATCGACCACATGGTCTCGTTTTGGAAGAAGCGCTGGGTGTTTGGTTTCAAAAGGAAGATCTGCTTTGGATAATCTTCCTTCAATGCGTAAAATACCTTCTACGTCTATAAAGGGACTCAGACGTTTCAACTGTTTTGATATGACCTGAGACCCCTTTAATTGGCTTATTTCGTCTGAAAAATGCATGCTTTGGACCGCTCTAATAACCACCTTCTCAGCTTCTATCAAATCTGAGACTGTAACTGTCACCGAACGAGGTAACCGTTTTAAAAAACGTAAACAATATACAATTATACGAAGAAGCCTGTCCCAACACGAGACTCTTTTAGACAATTCGTAAAACTCCAAACAATTATTAACGGATATATTCGTTGTTAGAAAAACTTTAGAACGTTTGTATTCCAATTTTTTATCTTCGGATTCTTCAAAGGAAAATTTATTTATAGGCCACGTAGAGCAATCTTCTCTAGCCCACGGTGGACCGTTTAACCACAGAGGGTGGTCAATTAATTGCGCGGGTGTCAACCCGCGAGATATACAGTCGCTTGGATTTTGCTTACCATTGATATGGTAAAAATATTTGGGATCAAGAAGTTCTTGAATCTTGGTGATCCTATTTGCGACGAATGTGTCAAAACGATGTGGTGATGAGTGAGTCCAGTGTAGAGCGACTGTCGAGTCACTAAAGGCATATATATTTTTTACTGTACACCTTGAGGAAATTGTATCGATGACGAATTTAATAAGCTTTGCTAATAATAAGACTGCGCAAAGTTCTAATCGAGCTAAAGACACAATTTTGAGTGGAGCTACACGACTCTTGGCTAGAATTAGACTTATTTTATTGGGATTATTTGGAACTTCTATGCACGTATAAACACAGGCGCCGTACGCGCGTTCGCTGGCGTCTGCAAACCCTAATATGTTTAAAGTACATAATTCAGATTCAAAGCCTAAAAATCGAGGTAATTTAAATCCTCTTAGCAGAGGCAATTCTTTTAAGAACTTTTGCCAGGTAGTTTTTATTTCCTCAGGTGGCAATTCATCCCACCCTAACTTACGAATCCATAAAGCTTTGATTAATAATTTCGCATATAAGATTACTGGAGAACAATAGCCATTGATGTCCCATAACTTTGCCACCGTTGACAACATTGTGCGTTTGGTACATTTAGGTATTGGGCTACATTTTACAGAAACTGTTAAAACATCTTCCTTAGGACACCAATCTAATCCAAGAATCTTAAGGTTATCCTCTTCATTGTCAAATTTTACTTTACAAGTTAAACGATTACTTTCCGGAATAGCATTCATTACTTCCGCCGAGTTGCTTACAAATTTAACTAATTCAAAACCTCCTAATTTGAAAAGTTCAATTAGACTAAGCGCTAACTTAACACCTTCTTCCGTTGTGCGAGTGGACGTGCCTAAATCGTCCATATAAAAATCTTCGGACGCGATTTTGGCAGCGTATGGATATTTATCGTATTCATCTTTAGCTAGCTGCTTTACGGTACGCATAGCTAAGTAAGGACTACATCTCAAACCGAAGCACACGCGATTAAACTGGTACATCTCTATTACGTCATCAGTTTTAAATTTATACAGGATATTGAGAAAACGACGATCTTCAGGACGTACAATTAAATTTAGAAACATTTGCTTGATATCCGCGCTGAGTGCAATTGGAAATAATCTGAATTTTAGAATAACGGCGGGTAATTCTGCTTGTAAATTAGGACCTGGATGTAAACAATCATTCAGAGAAAGACCCGACGTAGTCACCTGACTGGCGTTTAGGACAACTCTAAGTTTTGTAGTAAGTTTGTCCGCTCGTTGAACTCCGTGATGAGGTATGACATAAAATGGCTCGTTAGAATTACTAAGTGGTATGGGAGAAATAAATTTATTTTCGAGATATTCTTCCATGACCTTATCATGGTCACGACGCAGAGTGTCATTTTGATTAATTTTGCGTTCTAACTTCTGATAGCGAAGTGTCGCAGTTGTAAGTGAATCTCCTAAACAAGATGGATCTCTATTAAAGGGTAGTGCTGTGACGTAGCGCCCAGTGCTATCCCGATGTATGTTTGATTTATAAAATTCTTCACACTGTTTTTCCTCAGATGAAAAACTTGGTTTTTCACTCGAAGGTGCTTCTTCTAATGTCCAAAATCTGGATACTAGTGCCTCAATTGATTCCTTAGAAGTAGTCAAAAAATTATGAATAGGAGGACGAGTATCGTCCTTATCGTAACTTATCAAAGAATTGGCCGAACCTTCAATTATAAACCCAAATGCGGTCTCTATAGCGTCTGGGTTTCCTGGCGGTCCACGTATTCTTTTATCTCGCAGAATTTCAGTAAAGACTTCAGCACCCAGTAATATGTCTACCGGTCTTGAAATGTGGAAGTCTCTGTCGGCTAAGGACAAGTTATTTAAATAGTTGAGAGATGAGGTATTAATCTCGGAAACTGGAAGGTTATCGGTTATCTTATTTAAAACTAGTGGTTGAATACTTAAATTATAACTAGGATCATACTGCGATTTTAAAACTAAATTTGTTACACCTATAATTGGTTGCGAAGTATTTGACGACTCGAGTTCAGAAATTTTTGTCATCCGTATAAGTGTGTCTTTAACAAAATAAAACTTCCTTTTGAAAACTGTCAAGCTCTCAAAATTCGGATGAAAATCTGGATTTAACTTCATTTGCAACACGTTTTCATTATCACATAAGTTTTTAAATTCGGAAAAAAGATTGTCAATTTCCGATGCCTGTACTCTAAATCTAAATTCTTGTGTAATTTGCGTTTCTTTTTGACTTTGATAAACATTTTGAGCTTGTTTATGTAGCTCTTCGATTTTCGCCAAAATATAATCTTTTTTTGCTTTCGCCAATTTAAGTTGTATTTTATCATTCATGTTTACGTAATGCTTATTGCAGTAGCAATATTATCAAAGGGAAACAAATTCACAAGGAATTTAAATATCGAATTTAGTATTGACACCAAATCCGAAACGCTCGCAATCGTAAATATGTAAATCCGGATCGATAGGACCAAAAATGGTTTCGCCACAGTGCGAAATGAAACTCAAAAAAAAATAATTATTCGAAGGACCAGTCTTATGGTATTAACAATAAGACGACGATTCTACAAGATAGAAATATTTAGATCGATTTGAAGTCGTGATACTCTCCCGAGTTAGTTCGATGATTTATGCTCGAACTTTCAAGTACCAAGGGACGGCGAGTTCGATAAATATCAAATAGCACGTATGAATAAAGAACTAACCTTTTATTCTTATAGATGGTCTTGATCCAGCGCTGGGATCAGGGCGATTCTCTCTTGATGGTGGTGATGGGGTCACAAAATACAGCGAGGTATTCACAACAATTCAATATATAGAGCGCCCGCGTGAAGAGTCAAATTGCAACTGTTTTTTTTACTTTTGTTTTCTTTTTGGCAGTCGGGCGTCGTTCGAAATTCAAAACGTACTACCGATAAGTACCGGCCAAACCAGTATTTCCGAAACAACATAGTCTTGTTTACACTAATAAAGGGTCCGCCAAATAACATTTTTTTTTTGAAAATGGGGCGCAAAACATCGAGTGTAGCTTCGGCTGTGTGGCACGTAGCGCCGTCCTGTTGAAACCAAATGTTGCCAATATCCTCTTCTTCAATTTTTGCGAACAAAAATCCGTTCAACGTGGCCCAATAACGATCGCCATTGACTAACGGCCACTCCTTGCTCATTTTCAAAGAAAAATGGCCCAATTATGCCTCTGGACCAAAATCCGCACCAAACAGTGACTCGTTTTGGGTGTACCGGCTTTTCAATGTATGCGTGCGGGTTTTCTGTGCCCCAAATACGACAATTTTGCTTGTTTACATACCCGCCAAGATCAAAATGAGCTTCATCCGAAAAGATGATTTTTTGGCAAAATCGGCATTTTCTGTAAGTCGAATGTCGCAATATTTCCCAACGTTGTTCAAGCGTATACACAACCATATTCGCTTAGCGGAAGGATAAAACTAATTATCTGTCAAATCAGACATGAGCTAAGTGTTACCATTCACGAAATAAGCACTAATTGAAAAAAAAAACTTTAGATGGCGGACCCTATATATTATGTCAAAATTGAATTGATAAAAGAGTTTAATTTTTTTTTACAAAATACCGAACCCTCTTCTAATGGAACGGAAGGTCTGTTGATGAAAGTAAACAGTCCGCAAGCTTCTCCTGAGGAGTTTTACGTGGTTCCCAGCAATGAGCAAATGCAGAGAAGTCCCATATCGGCACACACTAAAATATCCCCCCTGTTCCCATTATAAATTCAGAATAAAATGGAAGAAACAAAAACCTAATTAATGATACATTAACCTTGTACATAATAAACAAGGTAAATAATAAATGGAACTCCCATTAAAAATGTGTTATTTTCAAATTAATATTATCCTACTATATTTACAAGACGTGCGAAATTGACACAAAGAATTTTGTTTAATTTTCTAATAAGTATGAACTTGGATATCTCCTTTCATCCTAACGAATTTGAATTCATCTAAGGGCGAGATCTCCCCCGGTAGATCGGAATAGTTGGTGAATCTGGGGCGAATGTTCGCAGGATTGATGTATACCTCTACCAGCCCCCTGGCAAGAGTAGGCAGCCGGGCGCTAGAGCGGAAGCATTTAATTGAGTACCAATGCAGCCTAACAAGAATGGATCAGTTGCAACGAGACGGAAAACTTTATGGTTATGACGTGAGAAAAGTTATGGTAAGATCAGACATTAGAGTACTTATATACATATCTTTATAAAATCCGTTTCTTCGCTTTATTCTGATTGTACAAGCGTTATGAAGATATTCATGGTGTTTTTAATGCGTTATAGAAGATACATAATTCGTAAGATTTTATTTTTTTATAGTATTTTTAATTGGGTTGTTTATCACCTTTATTTTATAGCTGTATAAACTAGCTATATCAATCAATACGTTGCTGTGACTTAGTCAAGTTAAATGGAAAAAATGGTAGTCATTTAATCCTAATTTAACAATGCTTCTGTCCGCCTCCGTAGTGTAATGGTCAGCGCGCTCGGCTACCGTTCTGGAGGTCCGGGTTCGATTCCCAGAGGGGGGTCTAATAAATATAAATGATTTTTTCACAATAATATTTATTCAATATTACCCTGGACTGGTACCTGAAGCGGAGGGCTGATCACCTTTCCTTCGTGTGTTAACGATCAAGATAACACTGCGTTTATATGATGCAGTGCCCTATGCACCATTGGGGTGCGGATAAGGGTTCGAACGCTTGTGAAGCAATGAATATATTAAAAATGTATTAAACCAGTGAAAGCTCCTGTCAAAAAGCACGCTACCAGCTACGAGCAATGTTAAGTTTGTTGCTGTAACGTTCAATAGATGGATAGATCGCCTTTGTGATAAAATTGTTTTTAAAAAAATGATATTTTTATTTGCACATAGGTAGGTTAAAAAACGTGAATTTTATTTTTATGTGTTTTTAAAAAGTAAAATATACAACACACTAGACCCTTAAAATCAGCGTATTTTAATAATTAAAATATTAACTATAGAGTTTTATAAATTAAACGCCAAATCAATAAAAAATGTATATTCTTCTTATGGAGAATGGAACCATCCAGACTTCCCCACATCGCACTGTACGGCCAACCCCATGGTATACGACTCCGGGCAGACACCAAAGAGGTGGGTCGATAGCTGGGAATCAACATCGCAGGAGGCTAATCCCCCTTAAAAACAGGCCACAAGGCCTACAACAAGACGAAGAAGAAGAAGAAGATATTCTTCTTCATCTGTGTTCACATGTCAAAATATATTTATATTCATACAGATATCTTACAAGAGTGAAACATTTTAAGGGGTGTAAATTTATATGATTCCGGATAGTAAAAAATAGGCTTCATCACACGATGAGAGAACTAGAAGCGGCGATCATGTAGAGTGTAGAGGGAGAGCCGGCTAACTAACTGCAAAGTATTAACCATAAATCATTTTGGCGAGGCTATTCGAACCTCGTGGTACTGCCATTCGATTCCGTACCCAGATATAATCACCCCATCTAGTTTATTGGCACTGCCGGACAGTGCCGTAATCGGATCGGATACGTTTCCATCGTAAACTTGATAATGGACCAATAATCATTACGTGACTCGAGCGCTGACCGCCAATATCCGAACCAATAATGCCTAATTATTTGCTAAGCTCATTTGATATCTTTCTAAGCGCTTTGATAATTTGTATAAATCGACATAAAAATGTGGAGAATAATGGATCTAACTACTATTTTCTACCCACCACTAATTACTTAGTTTATTTACAAAAATATGTATATAATAATTGTTAATTGTAAAGTGTGTTTACAACATTTGGAGTGTGTCCAAATACTAGTTAAAAAAATCTGGATTATCTCCAATTACAGGAGTTATTATCATATTATTTTTCTAGGATTTCTCATGTATGTGATTATAATCCTGGATTCAAACCTCACATACTTATAAAAGAGTTTCTGCTCTATAAAAAGCTTATTTTCATCTCACCTTAATTTACTCAAAAAATAGTCTCACATTAAATTTACATTGGAAAACTATACGATGTGTATTTTTTGTTAATTATTTTAGAAATTGCTTAATGTAATATGGAGCCAAAATTGACATCAGAATTGGCATAATAATTGGCGTAATAATAATTGGTATTTGTAATGTATTTTACCGGCAGACAAGCCTACAAAAATATATGCTTTGCGGTTATTCCTTTTCAAAAATATGGTTTATTGTATCCCTTTCACATATGTGTTTACGAACTCGCTGGTTTTATAAACAAATATAAATTTATCCTTATTCCCTTAATAATTATAAATATTTAGTTATATTTTTAAATTAAAAAAAAAAACATCAGTTTGTGCTTCCATAAAAAAAGAAAACAAGAAAATATTAAAAGAAACGAGAAATATAATAATTTGTTTTGAATATTGAAAGCATTAACTTTTTGGATCATATTGATATATTATTTCGAGAAATAAAAATACTTTGTTCTCTGATCCACTCACAATTTAGTGGATCAGAACACAAAGTATTTTTATTTCTCGAAATAATATAAATATAATAATTATCCACGTACATTTGTCGTGCATATAAAAAAAAAACTTTACTAGAATTTCTATTCCATATATATATAATATATAAATTACCATATTATGATATATATACACATGAAAGATTAATTGAATTCCATAAAGAAAATTTCACAAAATGCTATTGGGATGGGTCAAGAAAAAATCGTGTTCCGAAAAGTCACTAAATTAAATACTACTGAAATATTTAACACATAACCTATTTAAACTATTCCAGTGAGACTAGAAAAAAAGTCGTAAAATACGTTTGCTTTCCACCCTGCCCTTTTAATAGGCACCTCATGCGCAATTCGTTATAATGCAACACTCGATTGACCGGAGCCTAGACTCACCCTGCACACCCCGCCCAGCCGGCGATCGCCGGGCAGTTGGTGTCACAAACCTACCACCCCTTAAACCCGAACATATCGGCGTGTTCCCGCTACCTGCGCACTATTTTAACGGCTGATTCGATTATTTGCCTCTGTCAGGTACACTTTTGTAATGCATAATGCACTGCGAATCAATTCGACGCGGTCCCCGACTTTTATAAGGGCTGTTTATTTGGTGGGAGTATGATAATTCGCGTTTGTTGAATTACCACTGGCTGCGGAAATATTTTGTCAATTGGAAGGTCAAACACAATTGTCTTTTGTTTAGTTTGATGAATTGATCTGACTCAAATACATAATAACATACACAAATAATAAGAATTTTAAAAAAAATGTGTTCTGTAGTTTGTGCGTATTTTTTTACATACGAGCGATCAAATTAAATAAAAAAATTACATCTAAAATAAAAAAAACTCAATAAATTTTCAATAAGTAGAAAAAACCCAGATTTGCGAACAAGTTTGAACAGAATTGAACGAATCAAAATGTTTCTCTGCGAGGTTTTTCTCAATTCGATTTTTTAATTGATTCGGAAGTTACTTTGTAGCAAATTATATCCATTTTTAATTTAAGCTTTACTGAGTAAATACCACTATTTCAAACAATTAGAAATAATTGTATTTACTTAGCAAAACATAAAATTTAAAAGGTATACTTTCAATTACAAGAAAAATATTAGATGTACGCGTCTGGCGCGTTTGCTGCACCCAACGTGTCAACGTATTTTGCATTTTAAATTTAAATAATTTTTAACTTATACACACAATTTGCCACTCTACCACAATTTGATACCTATTAATGATTCATATTATCCACTGACACTTCGTGATGGAATTGCATTTTTAATTTATTATTAGATTAAAACCAATATTTTTAGCTTTTCCACTTTTTTATTTGACCAGCGACCGGGTTATAAAAAATATTTTTAATATCATACAATACTTAAATTCACTCAAATTAAATTAATTTCTCATAAAATTATATCAAATCATGGTTATCAACTCCTGCCTTCTTTTATATATAACATAACTATTTGTATAGCCTCTCACCAGTCTGATGATGTCGGTAACGACGAAACCCGGTCGCTGGTCAAATAAAAAAGTGGAAAAGCTAAAAATATTGGTTTTAATCTAATAATAAATTATTAATGATTCTCTTAGTCTCACAGAAAAAGTATAAAATTGAAGTATTTTTTGTAAATAATAAAAACACAAATATTTCTCTTTTCTTTAAAAAAATATATTTATATACTATTGGTCGAGTTGAAAGTTTCGTGGTAATATCGGAAACATCGATTCGATTCAAACACTTGTTCAATTTTTAAATTCTAAGGCAATTCATCGATCATCGTAATGCATCAATCCAGCGAAGTCTTAGTCGGTAATCTCATGATGGCTAGATAGGTCCTCCCGGGAATCAAATCCCAGATCTCAGGTACGGTAGCCACAAGCTTTTACTGCTGCACTACTTTATACAATAATAAATACAAATAATTATTTTATTTTAAAGTATTTTCTAAATAATTATTTCAAAAGTTTTACTAAAGTAGGTATGTACTTTATCATTTGTCCGCCTCCGTGGTGTAATGGTCAGCGTATTTAGTTACCGTGCTGGAGGTTCCGGGTTCAATTCCCAGGGGGGGGTGAAAATAAATATTAGTGATTTAACACTGTAATATTTATTTAATATTACCCTGGACTGGTTCCCGAAGCGCAAGAGTGATCACCTTGCATTCATGTAAGTAATGATCAAGATAACACTGCATCAATTTGATGCATTGCCCTATGCACCATTAGGTGCGGATAAGGGTTATAAGTAAGTAAGTATTATATCATATCATATTTTCGTTGCTAGTATAAAAACGTTAATATTTTTTTTTGCACAATCTACAAAAATTGTGTTTGGTTATTAAGTACCCGTTTAGTTAAAAAAATATTTATTTGCCCATTGCACTTTTATTTGTAATCTAAAGAGTAGCTTAAATCATGCATCAATTTTCAAAATCAATCAATAAAACCCAAAATCAACTTTAAAAATCAAGCAAATGCAATTAGCACACAAAACATTTAAGTTTAAAAAAATCTTTTCCATGCAAAGATACCTTGGAAAAAATGTTATAAGTTTTTTTTTACAATTCTTAAAACTATGTAAGGTGTGAAAATAGTGTTCTTTTAAAATACAAATATTATTTATATTAAAAGAAAAATCATTATTGCTTGACTTACGAAAAATTAATGACGATTATTCAAAAGCCTAATAATATGTTTTACAGTGAAAGTTTTGTCACTTCTATAGGTATCTTTGCTAAAAGTAAGTTGCCGACGGCTACAGTTCCAAACAATTTATATTGACTTTATAAAGTTTATTAAAGTTACGAATGCTATTGTTTTATATTGCTAATTCATTACAAATCTCCTTTACTTTCCTTTTTATTAAAATTATTACAAATCAAAAGTAACTTTAAACTTTTATTTAATAAAAGTTGTCTTCGTACCTATTGCATCTTCGCGATTTCCGCAAAGCCCCGGCCAGCACTAGCGACATCTGCGGTTCGGGCCTCCGCTAAGCACTTCGCCTATTACCCGCTAGATGGCATTTTGCAAAACAATGAACACGCCCACCCGCGAGAGAGAAGAATCTCTCCGAGGACCCACCTGAAGCGAGCTGACCTCGGGTGGCATTTAGCTAAGGACAGAACCTCCCGAGACGTTCCAATTTCAGAAGGACGCTCCATACTCCCTTCTGGCACTGAGGCGACTGCGACTGGCCAATGAGAGCGCTGGAAAATTTCGCATTGGCCACACCCGTATCCCGGAAAATTTTGTTCAACTTTCATCTATACTTGGTTATACGAATGTATATTGTCGCTTGGGATCTGAAAATGTTTGAGCGCAAGTATGTTTTAACCCGGAGCTCCTTAATTCCGCTATTTTATCAATAATTTTGAGTTATTTTGGCGGCTTGTACTTTCATAAAGCCTCGAACGCTTGGTACTCTCAATATCTCCAAACTTTTATTGAGGAAATGTATTAAAGTGTCGTTAGCAAGGCTCAATTTGAATATTTACGAAACACGAGTAGCCTGAGGGAATGAACACGCGTTTCTATAAGAATAAACAAGTAGACGGAAATCAGAAAGCTCCCTAGAGATCGGCATCTTCTACGCATTAAAGAAGGCAAATCTCTTTCGATATTTTTCGGAAATTTCAGATAAAAGGAAGATTCTTCCGGTCTGAAAATCCATAGAATTACATTAAGACTGTTGTATAGATTATGGATAAGCACTCTTTAATAGCATCAGGAATTCTTCAATCCATCAAAGGGTGTGTTCAAATTCACCGAAATAACATTACGCTTTTTTACCTTTATATACTTAGTAGACAAGAAAAAATATTTATAGAACTAGTTTTGTAAGTAGATTAATGTTACATATATTTCGATTGAAAGAACGCGATTTCTACTCCAATCGTAAGCATTTTTAACTTATACGAATATATTCCAAACATTTGGAACATATGTATTTTTAAAAACGTATTAACTTTAAAGATAACAATTTAAAATAGCGATAAAGCGATTTGAATTCATATGTTTACCATCTTTGTAAGTTACAATCTTTATGATGATTGGTTTACTTCTATCATGGACAGTCTCCACCCGATTCTATCCTCCGCTCGTCTTTTCAACTCGGTGTGCTCGCTAAAACGCATGTCGGGAGATAATTTGATCCATGTAGGTTAAGTGGGTCTTCCTCTGTAGTTTGTGCTTTCGCACATGCCTTCCGCAATCGCAAGAAGCAGGTCTAAGTGTCTAACATTTTATTCTATCCATTTAATAAATAACTTACCCAAATAATAATGACAGAAAATTTGAAAAAAATTCGACAACAAAATAAAATGAAAAACGTAATAAGTTCGTCGGGACAATAAGACGTCAGTATATAAATCATATATACAATAGATATATACCTAATATATACCTAATATGTATCATATATACCTTATATGATACTAACATGTTATTTTGCAGTAAAATTCTTCTGTAATACATATATAACACAAACGTACAAAAATCTTTTAGTTTCGTCATTTAAGAAAAGTAAAATCAGATCATATAAAAAAATAATTGATCCTGAAACTACAAATCTTTAAAAAAAATACTGCAAAATCATAATTATCGGAAATTATTTGATAAACTTACTACACATGCATACGTTATGAATTGGCCGCATTCAACAGTATTTTTCAATTATACTGCAAATGTAAAAAGCGTCACATTAAAATTTAAGAAGCATAAAACTCAATAAAAGGATCGTTTTTGCACCGCGAGAGAAAATTTAATAAAAATATTATGAATTTGTAGCAGTCTTAAATCGAATCAAAAGACAGGGGCGTATTCGTGGGGACGGGGAGTATAAATTTGTTTTAGTCTCGTAATGCGTTTACGGCAACACACATGCACATGGAAGGAGGCATTATCATAAGGGATAACCACGGATGAGGGGTGTAATACTACATAACTTTCATGTTATATTTTGCAGTTTACATAACGACTTCACATGAAATCCTGGATTTTTCATCCTACAAATGTATCCTGGAAATATAAATTTTAAAATATATTATTATATCATTTTTAGTTATCTACATGTCCTGGACATAATGGTAAGTGTGTTTAGCTACCCTGCTGGAGGTCTCGGGTTCGATTCCCAGGGTAGGTTGAAAATTAGTATTAGTTGGTGATTTTTAATATTTATTCAACATCACCATGGACTGGTCCCTGGAGCGCAGGAGTTATCACTTTGCCTTAATTTGTTAACGATCAAGATAACACTACAACACCCATGACCTTACTACTTCTAAGATTTCGGAATACTTGATCATTTCAAGTTTTTCTCCGATGATATTACCATCCACATTCACATTCGTGTTCTCTGTGCTCATAGTGATTAATTTACCCACCAAAAACATATGTTTTCCGCCAATCATTCGGTATTTTACTAACGGATCATCTATAAACTTGGAAAACTTGGCATGATCAAGTACTTTAAATGCTTGAATATAGTCAGGTCAAGAGTTGGAATCATCGATTGACAGATAGATGGTGTGGCGTTCTATTCTCTCTACCTATCCATGCGGAGAAGCAGCATATTGAGAAGTTAGTTAACTAGCTAGCATCCACTATCTTCATTCCTTCGAGAAACTTCTGTTACCCATGAGCGGCCTTCGTTATAATTTTGAATTCCTGTTTTTTTTTTAAACTTACTGTTATAGTTTAACAAGTGATTTGTAGACATTTCAATTGTTTTCTTGAATATTTTAAAGGGAAGACAGGAATGTTTTATGGCCAGATATAACCCCGCCGCGTTAATTTCCACTGGTTAGATTCAAATCACTCCTGCACCTCAATGGACTCATACAAATAAACAGCGCCTATTAACTAAAGCTAGTGCAAGTACGAATACGCAACCTCGAGTGGCCTAACCATTACTGTTATTACCTTTTCCCTACGTGCTATTCTGTGTCCATTTGGTTTTTCTCGCATTACAGTAATGTTCTTCGTTTCCGTCATCCGTATGTATGCCATTAAAATACAGTGATAGCTCTCTAATCCGAATGTAAATCGTTAAATGAATAGTTCGGACAAAGAAATCATTCGGATGACTGATTTTTTAAAGAAAAATATAAATATCAGTTTGATAAAATGCTCTTTGTATTAAATTCTCATTTTAGTACTTAATAAATAATTTAAATATTCAACATTTTTATTTTAGTTTGAAAAAATCAAATTTCTTTTTTATTTTTTTAAGGACAAATATTTTTGTTTTTATTATTTACAAAAAAAAACAATTTCATGCTATTTCTGTGAGCCTATTTTTTAAACCAGAATTATGAAGTTCACGACAAATTCTAAAACACTTTATCTTCTCGAATCAAAGAACTTCTTTGTATTACTATTTATATGTAGGAAAAATAAGTCTTTACATGCATGAAATAATCATAATATTATACATGTTGAATCATCAGAGTTCTTTCAAAGTAACGTTTGATACATTTTTAAGCTCCCTTTAATCTACATATATCTACTACAAACCAGTTTTTTGTTATCTTTTATATAATGCCGTACTTAAGCACAAAAAAGTTCCAGCGGGATGATCGAGGCTTATCTCCATTTTCCCTCCATTTTATGCAGGAAAATATTGATGGATAAGTGATAGTATCTTTGGGAATACCCGCGGCTCGACAGGACTTAGCACTTTTACAAGTTTCCATCACCCGAGCCAGCCGATATCTACGGGGGATGGTATCAATAACGTTAAATAACCACCGCAACAGTATTCAGGTGTGCTGTACGTAAATCTATTTTTTTACAAATCTTACTTTTATCAAATTGACATTAAATGCAAATTTTGAACACGTTAATAAAAAATTATCAAAAAAAATATTTTTCCTTAGTAGATAAAGGAATAAATTAAATAAAGATACTGCAGAACTAATTTACAAAACAATCATTCTTCCACACATAGATTACTGCTCAACAGTGTTATTTTTAGCAAACGAAGGAAATCTAAATAAACTAGAAATTGCACAAAATAGGGCGATGAGAATAGTTCTTAGGAAGAATAAATATAGCAATGTAAAAGGAATGAGAGATGAACTAAAATGGTTATCTGTAAGAAGAAGACTTAAATTTAATATTTTGATATTTGTACATAAATTTTTTCACGATAAGTTGCCAAAATATTTTAAGGATAAAGTTGTCTTAAACAAAAATTGTCATGAATATGCTACTAGACAAAAGGATAAAATAAGACTACCATTATTGAAAAGAGCTGAGTCGCAAAATTGCTTGATGTATAAGGGTTTAAAAATGTATGATGAGATGCCTGAATGTATGAAGAATGAAAAGTGTCTGAAAGAATTTAAAAATAAATGTCTAAGTTACTGTAAGGAAATGTAAATATATAAAGATGATGTAAATGTATGTAATAGTTTATATTAGTTTTAATATAAGCTAACTTAAGAAATAAATAAAAAAAAATAAAAAAATGATATTAAATAATACAATGAAATTGTACGTACACAAAACATGAAATTTTTTAATTATTTTTTACGAAAATGTTAGTTATTTTGGTAAACAACTACTCACCGAAAGGTTATACAATAAACTGTTTTCATCAATTGATTTTGCATTCTTTTTGCGGTTAAATCTATTAGTTTTCAATTTCAGTTTTACTAGGTAAATACCACTATCTCTTAAAAACTATTATGACACGATATCTGAAAATGATGCGGAATGCATTGAAACACGTATCACAATAGATTTTAAGATATAGTGGCATTATTAAAAATTAATCATTATAATAATAATTTTACAGCTACATTTTTACGATAGGTACAAACCTTGACCAGTATAAATATTCTGTTTTTAGTTCCATAGAATATTTTACTTCTCAGCATTAAACACTTCTGCTCAAGATAAATTTAAAAAATAAAATAAATGATAATTTAATCATTTTTCTCATCCCTTAAAACATACCTTAGCAGCTTAGCATACCACGAAGGAAATCTATATTTTTGCATACTTTTTAAGTCATTATCAATCTCCCGATCCTTTCCTCGAGGGTATCAGGTGTTGCCAGTACCAACCCTAATTCGATTAAAGGGAAATTATTTTCAGATGGAAAAAAAACTACACAAAACAACGAGTCACCCTTTCGGATTGCACAACAGAGCATGTGTTTGCACAATTGTGATTGTAACGAGTATGTAATTTATCGTTCGTCTCACAATAACACAACAAGTGAATGTGGATTTGCGATCATTAAACCCTTTGTTGGGATTGCATTGTACGGTGCAGATGACCTATATCCAATAATCGTAATAAAATCTAATTTTACATATGTAATTTTCATTCTTGTTACGTATTACGTTTTACGTACACTTTATTATTGAATCATATGTAACATACATATGTCAAATATGGTTTTTTTAATCGGATTTAATTGTTTGGTACAGAAAAGATATTTTTACGATACTTACTAATTTATTCATTCACGGCCGGAAGACTATTTTTACTAACATATTTATGAACATAATGAGAAGACATAAAATCCACAAACAAATCTACACATGATTTTACGGTTATTTTTCACATAAAAAAGCATTTTTCTGCACAAAAATTATGATTTATTTTCAATTTTAAGTACTAATGATTTTTCTGGATGGATATAATATTTTTAAATTTTAATACTCAGCAATGTTGTGGACAAAGGTAAAAAGTATTTTTTTTAATACTGAGCATTTTTTAGCACATATGAACCAAGTTTTTTGAAAATAATGAACGACCTTTATGTTTCAAAATACGTTTAAACCGCAATTGTCTGTTCGATAATGGCTTAATCACATATTTACTTACATATATTGTTTACCATTTATCGATTCGTGATCAATTTTAAATGAAAAAATATAATTTTGTCATGTTATAATTAAACCTTGACAGCCATAAAAAAATAGTAACTAACTATGGAT
This sequence comes from Brachycentrus maculatus, assembly GCF_059751285.1. NCBI lineage: Eukaryota > Metazoa > Arthropoda > Insecta > Trichoptera > Brachycentridae > Brachycentrus > Brachycentrus maculatus. The sequence continues at coordinate 1,163,397 of NW_028281064.1, read as the reverse complement.
TGACAGGTCATTGATGCGTTTAAAAAAAAAATTGTTAACAAATAATTCTTCAGATCTGATTGTCCTAGTTATCATCCTTATGGGCGATAACATTTCGTCCACTGTCATTTTGTAAATCACTTATAAATGTGTTTCTACTTTTTAGGTAAAAGTACTTTTTATAAATGTGATCGGTGAAGAGCGCGTATTTTGTAATGTTTGCATTGATGGATAAAAACACAAAATTTTGTAACATAATCGTATATTTTATAAGACATCGATAAAGTTACATAGTTAACATATTATAAACTAATAACATTAATAAAACATTGCTTCTAGAAATTAATTTTACGTTGATTTTGAAAACGTATCTATTTTGAATATTCAAAAAATCATATTATCTTTATTTGATAGGTACAACCACATAAATTAATTACATATTTCGTCCGGCAGGGTGGTTTGGAATTGGTGAAAGGGTTCTCTCGCTGAACATTTGTGCCCATGATTCATGTTGCCTGTAGGTGCCTACTGCGCTCACCCTCCACACTGACTCGGGAGACGGGAGATGCCTCATTAATCTTATTGTGTCCAACAATCATAACAATCAAAATCTATGACTCTGCATAGGGTGGTTTAAAAATTATGTTTTTTGTGAACACAAAAAATGTTTATTAATCGAAAAAAAATTATTGTAAAAATACGTTAGAACCAAAATATGTGTTTTAAAATGTAAAATATTAAAACTAGACTTAAGTTTCGTTTTAAAGAAAAATAAAGACGGAAAAACTATTTTTATACAGATGAGTGTGTGTGTGTGTATGTGTGAGTGTGTGTGAGTGCGTAAGTGTATGTGTGTGTGTGTTTGTGTGCCTACACACATCTTGTCAAAGATTGGAATAAATAGGTAAATAAAATAATTTATGTTGATTTTGAAAGTAATTTTTCTACGGATGAGTGTGTGTGTGTATGTATGAGTGTATGTGAGTGTGTGTGTGTGTGTGTGTGTGTGTGTGTGTGTGTGTGTGTGTGTGTGCAAACTTAAGAGGCCTACATACATCTTGTCAAGATTTGAATAAATAAGTAAATAAAATAATTTATGTCGATTTTGAGAGTAATAACATCTATCTGATATCCAATGGTGCATTATTATTGATGTAATGTATTCGTGATATTTACTTATTCGATGAAGGTTAGGTGATCAATCCTGCAACTCAATACCAATCAAGGGAATTATTTAAATAAAATATTGCAGTCCAAATCTCAAATAATTATTTTCACCCTTTGTGCATCAAACCCGAGGCCTCTAAAACGGTAGCTAAACGCGTTAGCTATTATACCACGAATTGTGACAAAAAATAAGATTTATTTATAGATAAGATTTATTAACACTTGTTATATATATATACAAACTTAAAAATTAAATACATAGTTTAAAATAATTCTCTCTTAATTTGTTCGTTAACGAGTAATCCTCTAATTCACTAATATAACTGTCTGTCTTCATCATTGATTAGAACGAAAAAAATACTTAAGTAGTGTCTCTGACTTGTCCTAACATAATATTATACTGCATTAATTCGTGTCAAGAATATCAAAACCACCCTGTACTTCGTATCAAATCGCGCCTTGAGCACTTGTTAAATTTAACAGATGAAATTTACGCATGGGTTGGCCCTTTAAAGCGATTGACAGGTCGCATTATTTATATTTAGACGATTCCTTTTGGGCCGCCATATTTATATTGAATATAATTGGGATTGTAGTGTAGTGTTTTGCAAACAATGGCACGTGGTTAGAGGTATTGTCTGATTTTAAAGCGCATATTCGTACAACAATGTACGTTCGAATATACACATATCCTTACGGTTGAGTGATCAAATGACATTATTGACATTGCATCGGAAGGATTTTCATTCAACGGAGAGTAATTGATATGCCACCATATGCAGTTATACCTACAGGATTAATACGCTTTATTTTATTATAATGTATTAGTTATTTTAATACAGCCACAGCTAAAGGATCACAGATTATCGTGCTTTATCATTATCGACGCTTAGAGCTTTTACACTACTTCCCATCGAAAGCTTTAAAAAATAATTTCTTCCATAAATTGTATAAAAGCATCCATAGATGTGCATATGATATGTTTACATACATTTATATAAAAATCTAATTAAACATTAGAATTCTAAATATAATATACAATTATTATACTTAAAAATTGCACAAGATAACACTAGTGCATATCACATGTAAGCAATTCCATCTTCTTCTTCTTCTTATTTTTTTGCATATATAATATATGACTTTGCCACTATATAATATTCACTGCTTTAATAAACTTTTCAAGTATAAATATGCAATGCAGAGTATAAATAGTTTATGGTAGAGTCTAGTCAGTCTCTTGCTAGATTATAAATCAGTCTTACACAATATTAAAATTTAAAGATTTCATTAATGTACTCAGCGCTTTATGGTAAAATCTTTTCTATCCATTTTGAATTTAAGTTTTACTTTGTAAATACCACTTTTTAAATCGAAACTTAATGCTTACTTGTATTTGTCAAATAGGTTACAAATGACATCATTACCGTTGTATAATCAATATAAGAGCAACAAATTATTAAGAGAACAACAAAGTAGCAAAAACCATTGATATTTTGTATGATTTAGATGAGCGTCACAGTTTCTAGTAATTAAAACCCCCATTAAAATATATACATGTATTTTATGTATGTCAAGACGCCTACATCCAGCAGTAGAGATTTGGCTAATAAAGAAGAAGAATATGACAATGGCTTTGAATGCATTTTTTTAAAATATTCGTGTTAAAACTGAATTCAAAGAAATCAAGTAACTTATATTGAGTAAGGTAATTGCAAAGCACTGTCAGTATTGTTTAATTAACATAAATATACAGTCAGTCAGCAGACAATAACACCTTAACGCGAATAAATCATCCTGCCTGCCAAAATTGTTGCCATCTGTGCTGCCCCATAAAAAACATGAAGGATCTTCTGCAAGAATCAATTGTTGCTGAGCGTCCTTTGTGAAGTGACACCCTCCATTCAGGAAAATAAAACTACCCCGTTTTGGGCGAACGGGTGTAATTTTTATCAACTACCATTGTCAAGTTTCAGAGGTCTCCGTTTCCCTCCTCCAATGGGGTTGGTGGGCCATAACTTTTTTTATATTTTAATTGAGAGGGTACTTAAATATTTGCCAAACCCTTATGTCAGTGTATTTTGAGGGACATTATTTATTTATAAAGCGGGTGCATACCAACAGGCTGAAGCTTTAAGGGGATTATTTGATAGCTGCAGTGAGTTTGCATCGCGTTCGCTGAAAGTTGTAGCTTAATAGTTGAAAACAAAACAATATTTTCAGTTAAAATGTTTCCAAAAATTAACTACTGATTATGATTCTGATATTAGTATATTTTGTATTTAATTTTTGTGCTTTTTACCACATTGTAATAAACATCATGTGGACTGATCTCTAATTTATTTATTTTTTTTACATTTTATATCATTTTTCAAATATACATAAAATAATATCTAAAAAAAAACACACAATATTAATTATTGATCAATGAGACATTTTTTATTTTGCATAAAAAAAAATATTACAAAAAAGCATAAGAAGTAAATATTTCTCATAGTTCGCATTCATTTATGAAAGTTATTTTAATCGTTAACTATGTAAAAATGCAACGATGTTCAAATAACTATTTATGTTTCGAAACAACAGCACCGCAAGGGTAACGTATGTATATGTTTTATCAAATAGGATCATGCACACCTACCCTCTAATTTTAATACGCGCCTCTTTGTATGGCTTAATTTTTTAACGTTTACGGTGCGTTTGCACCTGTACAAAACCATAATATAAATATTTTAACATTATTTCTCCGTAATCGATCTTCGTTTCCGTGTAATCAATTTAATCCAATGTCTTTTATCCCTCAACGTCACCAACTTTTGAAATAATGATTCCTCGACGTGAATTGATATTTGTGGTAATATCTATACATGTTTTAATTAAATAATACTAGGTAAATACCAATATTTCTTAAAATCTATTGTGACACTTGCTTCGATGCATTCTGCATCATTTTTGGTCTATGAAAGTGATGCGGAGTGCATCGAAACACGTGGCACAATAGATTTTATGAAAAAGAGGTAATAACCAAATAAAATATAAATTAAAAATCAAATGAATGCTAAATCAATTGATAACTTTATAATTTTTGCCATTATCTATTTTACCTCAAAATTAACATCGATGCAAATATATTTTTTTGGATTTTCGATTAAAAATTAAAACATTCAAGTTAGTAGAATATTCGCAGTACCTTTTCATATTCTACGGAGACTCCATATTATAATTTATATTCATCATAACCCGTATCGTATTTCCTTTCTAGAATTTAAAATATGCTGATTGTATGATAATAACATTTTATATTTTATTAAAATTAAACACATGAATATACCACTTTAATGAGTTTTATTTTATTTTCGACTTGTTTCGAAAACGATAGATGTTTTCATCTTCTGGTACAAATTAAAACTTATTTTTTTGTTGTAAAAAAAATACTTATTTTAAATATTTCAAGCATTGGTATAATGTAGCAATAAATACATATGAAAATGTGAAAAATATGGTGATTAATATTTTTACAATCGCATATTAAAACCGGCGAATAGTTGCTGTCTCGGGATAAAATATTATCTATAAAACGTATTATACAACTCAATCCCCTTCGTATTTCTTCCCCAATACCAGTTAAATAAAGCCCCCCACAGTATGTACCCGTATTATGGCTCGCGGTGTTTGCTCAGGACCCCGATCCGCGGTCGGACAATCATACACCTGATAACACCCCTAGGCCAATGCACTACCCTACATCAAGAACCGTCAGAAGTCATATCCGAAAATCATTAAAGATTTTCATTTTATTTCAGATACTTTTTTCATCAAATAAAGGATTTTTACTATACGATTTTAAGTGAAAAATACAATGATAGATGCCAGGAACGGTCGAAAAAGATTAGAAAAATATTTTTGAAAAAACAACTGTTGTTATTTTTATTACATTTCTACCAAATATTGCTTTTTTGTAATAAACACGTAAAATTTGATTCAAAATTTCTTTCTTTTCCAAAATGAACTTTATCGGGATTACGATCTAAATTTTCGTTATTCTAAATTTACATGCACATAAATCATTTGCTAAAATTTAACCGAAACAGATTATTTTGATGAATTTTATTTTGTGTTTATTTAATTTAGTTGTTAGAAATATCTATCAAATAAATTAAATTGTAATAAAGAGTAATACATTTTAATTTAATTGCTAGATATTTCTACTTTTAACATATCTTAAAACTTGTTCTTAAAACGCTCTTCCTCTCAAATAACAGACTAAGCTCATGTACGTTAATATTTTTTCCCTGACTTGACTTAGCGGTGAATGCAATCTCAGTCATATTTTGTTAACGACTACATCAATATTATTGTAAAATGAAATAAAAAAGAAAATAACAAAATAATACAAATGTAAAAAAGGATATACTAAATAAAAAAAACACAAGAAACAGCATATTTCTGGAGAGATTATATAAGACATCAGCTTGTTAGCAATTGTAATAGGTACTGCGTTTCAGTACTGCAACATATTCAACCTCCATTTGTGGTCCATAAGCAGTTTTATGATAAAGTTGGAGCTTTTCATAAACCTCTTCCGGAAACTTACCAATCTATGACATTTTATGTAAAGTCATATTCAGAAAATAACACTTAAAATTTAAATTTGTCTCATTCATAAAATATTACAAACTCTTCACAAATTCGTTTAAATAATTTAAAATAGATAAGTCTGAAATGATTCATGTTACCTATACGAGTCTGTATGTTTCTTGCATTCCCAATAAATTGAAAATCGATTGACAGACAGTTATCTATCCGGGAAATAAAATGAGCAATAAATATAACAATTGAATCAAGATAACGAGTGTAATAAAATATTACGACCTCATATGACAATAAAAATTTACATTGATTTTTCATATTGAAATCAGTAGACATACATTTTGTTAATATTATTTCTGAAATGACAAATATAATAACGTTATTGTTTTCATTACTCTTCAAGCAGTAAGATTTAGATTATTCACTTGTTTTGAATACATTTCTATTATTTTAGATTGTCATTGTACTTTATTTAATATGGTGGTTACCATAAATGGACTAAAATAAACATTGTAATAATAATAATAAACATAGTTAGTTTAAATAGCGCCGTTTATGTAAAAGATCACCTCATTGGCACTTAAATGTTACATTTATTTATTTATTATTATTATTTTATTTTTTTTACGTGCTACCTCACTAAGAGAGCAGATTGCTCGTGTTTAGAGAGGGAGTTCGCTTACAGGGTTTGTACATATAAATAAGAAATAATAAATGGTAATCAAACGGGAGTTTGCCTTTTATGTTTTTGTAAATTATTTTTGAAAGATTTTAAATTGACTATATTTTTTATTCTTGCAGGTAGTTTATTAAAATGTTTTATTCTTATAAAAGAATAGTGGTTTTGAGCTGCACTAGTATTATATTTTGGGGTCTTTAAGTTATTTTGTGATCTTGTATTTCTAAAATTATGTGTCAATAATGTTTCCCTTTCTTTAAATATTTGTAAAATTGATGCTCTTTTAAAAATCGATTCTACAGTAGGTGCGCTAAATTCTTGGAAAATCAAGTTTGATGGATAGATCCTAGGCTTTTTTAAGACAATTTTTACAATACATTTTTGTGTTATTAATAGAGGATTTATAGTAGTTTTATAGGATCCTCCCCATCCAATAATTCCAAAATGTAAAATTGATTGTATCAAGGCAAAGTAAATAGTTTTAATAGTCTTTAGAGATAGTATATTTCTGAGTCTGACAAATACATATATAAGTTTTCTAACTCTCTTTATTAGTAGATTTACTTGTGGTTTCCACTTCATATTTTCATCTATTATCACACCAAGGTATTTTATTTCATTTACTTGTTTTATTTTTGTACATGTTTGTGTGCATAAAGTATCATGGTTAATGTCATTTTCATTTTTGTATATTGTAATATTAAAATCTGACGGAAGGTCACTATGATTTATTGAGAATGATACATAGTATGTTTTATCGCTATTCAAAATTATATTACAGAATATTAACATATGGTTTTTTTATGACTGCATTTGGCAAACAAATGCAATGATTTGGAATTAAAAAATAGGAATTCAAATTTTTAAAGGTAATATTGTAAAAAAACATTTTTTTATAAAAATATTGAAATTTTTACTAAATTTTATCTTGGGTGCTTAATTTTTTTCTTGTAAGCAGTATTTTAAGGTAAAAATTATTTACTTAAATTATGTATTACACCGGTATAAATGTTTAATGAGTTCATAAGGTAAACATACATTATAAAGACTTTAGAGGGGTGAAAAAATCCATCAAACTAAAAAAAGATTAACAATAGCTAATAGGTTCTGATTTCTTGCTTTTTATTTAATATACATTTCGAATCTGATACAAAACTAAAAAAAATAGGAGAGTTCATTTTTTTAAATGGCACTTTATGTCTGAGGATATATTTTGACTAATGTGCTAATTACTACGTTTTATATTAAATATGAGACAATTAGTATATATGTATTTGGTTTTAATCACGATAAAGTAAAATTGCTAATAAATATTTCAAATCTCAAACTAAGATTCTAAATAAATAATTTAAAAGTATAAAGCAAATTTTAAAATATTACTTTACAGTGTAGAAAGTTACCCTTATACCAGGCGCTCAGAAATATGAAAGGGATGCTCCCCAAAGATAGTCCGGCATAGATAACGCCTTAATTGGGGTAATTCGACCAACTGTTCGATGGTCCTTACTCATGAACATACATACATTTTACACTCAAAATCTATTTCGACGGCGCCTTTAGCCATATTACTGTGGGGTGGAAGATAGCTTTCATATTATACAACTAAGGGTCGCTGGTATGTATGTTTTTAAAATCTCTATTGATTTTCGGATTCTGTTGTTGAAAGCAGAGATTTAAGTACCATTAAATACATGTAACGCATAACGGAGGATCCATGATGATCATCAAAAGATAACCGATGTACGTAAATCAGAGATGTATTATGAAAAACTAATGTCTCAAAAATATTGTACAAACTCTTAATTATATCTGGGATGTGGCTGCATTCAGTATTTCTTTGAAAAGTTTAACCTTCAAATTAAAACATCATATAAAAAATAATTTTCGAAATCCTTACTCCTACCCTCAAGAAAAATCGATTTTTTGTCTTGTAAATTACCGACGTTCCATACCCTTAATACTTAGAAAGCAATATAAACGCAATACGTTGCGTTATATTTAACGAAATCAGTAAGTAGATTTTTTTAAGAAATTTCTTTTTTTAACGATTTTTTACTCAAAACGTCACTTTAACAATTGGGTTATGTTATTAGTGCAAATAATTTATATTTATTTTGATTTATTCAAATCCAATAGAGAAAATATTTTATCACTCCCAGGATATATCACGCACACGCGATATTTACATCCTACTAATATTTGTGAAAATTATGGCACAATGGTAGTTCAAAGACGATTAATATGAAAGGGATGCGTTTTGTATTGTATTTTATTACGTTATAAATTGATTGTTAACCATTTTTACATAATGAACCCAAAGGCTAATTAAAAACTCCTCAAATGAGAGCGTATTTTCATTTTCCAAAAACTTTATCCCATACATCTAATCAATAATATAAATAAAAAACACTGTCCATTCTTATTCACCATTTAGATTTATAAGCCACTAAAAAGTAAAGTGAATAATATTTTCTCTAAATTGTTACTCATATATGCTCTGAATTGATTTTTTTTTCAAATGTTTACGTAATCGAGATTTGAAATAATCGGTTGATTTGTTTGAGATGAAAAAAATAGAAAAGTCAAATAATAATTGCAAAGACACAGTTGTGTGGCGTTCTATTAGCAGTTATCGATTTTATATTTTGATAAAACTTTAGATGACATGCACTTCATCTGAATTTTCGTCAAATCATCGTATAATATTTGATGAGATTGTTAAAAAAAGGTTGACAAAATATTTGCCTCAAAATGTTCATTACATGAAAATACCAAACAGAGTAACTGTATTTCAATTCACTTTATTTAATTTTCATACAAAAATTACACGAATAATTCGAAGAAATCAATTCATATAAATTTCCAAATGCAAAACGTTTAATTACTTGATAATGCTCAACAGATATAAAATCCCCTTTTTGTATTTAAATAAAAATCTCTTACCCCAAATTATATGTACGCTTAATGGAATTCTTTCCAAGCGAAGCTTCTAGAATGCATGCCTTATTACTTATTACCACCACCCCGGCCATATCCTATTATCCATTTAATTTCTTTTCTTACGCTCCATAGACAGAGTGAAGAAATGAGTGACAATCTCTATGGCAGTAACGAGAGGGGTGGCGGGGTATTTATACGTGTACGTATATAATATATCCCCCTTCCCTCCTCTCACCCCTGCCCAGGGTCGGCCCAAGCAATTTCCCCGCGCCGTGATTGGGGATTCCCCACGAGGATAAAAACTACTAACTCCATCTACAAATGAAGCACCGTGACAAGGGCTATAATTCCCGCGCTTGAAATGACTTGCCGCGCTTTCCTCGTCATCCTCACCAAAAAATATACAAAATATCACCAAACACAAACAGCACTCGGTGCCAAAAGGTCCATGCGTCCACCCTACAAATTTTTCACTTCCACCTTTATCGTGTTACCTTTTGCCACGGGGGTTACATCATGAAATTCTCTCCGCCGCTAGAGTGAGAAGTAGTGCGCTTTTCTTTTGTTTAAAATTTTATATGAGAACATACGTCAGTCGGAGAGAGACGGCCGCAATTTATTTACAGATGAGGAATTTTGTAGAGACGCATACATAATGTATGCGGGGTGCATGAGATTCTACATAGAAATTCTATGGAACTATGTATGTTGAAAAATTAAATTAATAGCAGTTTTAAATTGGAAGAAATGCAAAATCAAAAATTTTCTTTTTATCGAGTTTTTGAAACAGGTAAAAGAATATTTTGTTATTTGTTTTTGTTTTATTTATCACGCTTCTACCCATATACGAATATTGTTATTATTTAGCAGAAATCGGTGATTATAAATAATTAGTATTTGTAATATAAATACAATACGCATTTACAGTAAGGGAAAAAAATAACTAACTTAAAATTACATTATAAAACAAAAACCGTATACCATAGTTTTATTCACTTTGTTTTATTTGACCAGTAACTAGATTTCCTCGTTACAGACATCATTAGACTGGTCTGATGATGTCGGTAACGAGGTTATCTCATCTGTGTTACATACACAACAAGGGAGGACTTGAGAAACCTAAATTGATATATTTTTTCTGACAAAACGAATTAGAATTGAGTGAATTATAATAATGCCTTTAAATTGTAATCATATTTAACGTATGATAAAAGATTACAGCAGAATTAATATGCAAATTTAAAATTTTGGCAAATGAATTGAAATAATATACGAATGTATATGGAACCACTCGTAGATGCCTCTTAACTAACTAACTAACCATCGCCGCTTCCCTGAAGGAGTAGGCAGAGAGAATAGAACGCACCACTCTGTCTTTGCAAACATTATTCGCCTCTTCCGCGTTCATGCATCTTCTCATACATTATTTTCTTCCTCATAAACTCCATTTTTTTCGAGATACCTACCTCTTTCTACCGTTTTATACTTGTTCGGGGAGTTCGGTGTTTTCACAAATTTCTGATGATGTCGGTAACGATGAAATCCGACCACTGGTCAAACAAAATAAATATGGATAAAGCTAAATATTTGTTGTTTTTTATGAAAGGTTATTCCCCCAATAAACGTAACAACCTACAAATATATAAATATTGAGTAATATTTACAATTAAAATAAACTCTTATCATCCTTAAAATTTTATGTTCTAAGCATCTGTCGATGTAAGTAAAAAGATTTCATGGTTTTATTATGGGAAGAGCCTATTTACGCATTTGTATAAATTTAAAACGTATTCCAGCCCTTATTCATTCAAGAGGGTGTATAAGAGTAATTCGCAAACACTTCTTACGATAAAGTAATGAATATTAAGTGGGATCACGTCATTTGGTTGGGAAGTAACAAAGATTTCAGCATAGGGAATTGTCACAAGATTATCAAACATTTTATTTTATTTTATTCCCTCTTTTTTTTAATTAATGATTCAGCATTTTTATATAAGTTTATTGTGTTAAGTCAATGCAATTAATTACAATATAAAAAAAATATCTTAAAAATTTACAAATTTAAATCTACGATAATGTATCTTCTCTGGATATTCCCATGCCGAAGGCACATTTATAATGACACTTACATGATTATATTTAAGCATAAACAACAATTTTTATAACAATATAATGAAATTGGAAAATATCAACAATAATAAATAATAATAATAAAACCCTTATCCGCACCCCCAATGGTGCATAGGGTACTGCGTCATATCAACGCAGTGTTGTCTTGATCGTTTACATATGAAGGAAAGGTGATCAGCCCTCCGCTTCAGGTACCAGTCCATGGTAATTTTGAATAAATATTACAGTGAAAAAATCACTAATATGTATTTTACCCCCCCTGGGAATCGAATCCGGAACCTCCAGAACGGTAGCCGAGAGTGCTGACCATTACACTACGGAGGCAGACAATATCAACAAAGATTTTTTAATTAGTCCTTACTTTTTTATCAGCTCTCCACTAAGCAGATTTAAATAGTACTAAAATGAATTGGTATAATTTCATTTTGATCGCAAAAGTATAATTATTATTTGGTTGCACATTGCTCTGCACGGCCAACCCCAAGGTAGACGACTCCCGGGTAGACCACAAAAGAGATAGAACGACAGCTGAGAATTGACATCGCAGGAGGCTAATCCCTTCTTGATAAAGGCCACAGGGCCTAGTCCAAGAAGAAGAAGAGGATTATTTGGTGAAGAGAAATATATCAATATATACGTGCTAGTCGAGTGTAAGTTAGTACGCACCATGTAATAATAATAATAATAAAACCCTTATCCGCACCCCAATGGTGCATAGGGCACTGCGTTATATAAACGCAGTGTTATCTTGATCGTTTACACATGAAGGAAAGGTGATCAGCCCTCCGCTTCAAGGAACCAGTCCAGGGTAATATTGAATAAATATGACAGTGAAAAAATCACTAATACCATATACTCGAATTAAATTATTGCATTAGTTATAATATATTTAGGTAGGTGTGCATTATCAAGGTTTAACAGTTCAGATTAGTGCGACTACATCCAAAAAATTGGTTGAAACCATATATAACAAAGTTAAGGTACAAGATTTTGAGTGTCTCCAAATACTTGTTCACAAATCTGGATTATCTCCAATTATAGGAGTTTTGTGGATAAGTATGTAGACACACTCAAAATGTTGTAAATAAATTAACTAGTCAAATTATGAGCTAAAAATAATAAAACGAAAATGATATTATCTGGCGTTTCTCACGTATGTGATTATAATTGAGGATTCGTAACTCACATACAATTTAAAGAGTTTCCGCTCTATAAAAAAACTTCTATCATCTCACAATAGATGTATCTAGTGAAGTTGTAGTGATTCAAGTACAATGTTCTGAAATTGGATCACATAGAGTTATATGATTTGAGTGAATCTCGGGTAGAATTGGTGAATGTCACACGTGTGTAAAGTGATATCTTAAATCAGCCTATGATGGTCGTAAGCCCCGTAAATCCCCAGACTTTCATTTTCTTCTTCATCCATGTTGGAATGTCAAAAAATAATATGAAAGTTTAGGTATGTAAGCTTTCGAGAGGTTTCTCACTCCTGGATGACAATATTGAAGTAACCACAAAACAACAAACCGGTTGATTGAGTATTCACCTTTCCACCCGAAGGTCCGCAACAACCGCAATCGCATATTCAAATTCTCGTGCAGTAATTACATAAAGTTTCACATGTGGTTTAGTCAAGGGTGAGTGAAGGGCGATTTGAGGGAGGCTAGAATTTTCCATCTCGCTGACCGTAGAAAATTTTGCATATTTCAAATTGCTTTCCATTGCGCTTGATTTTATTTTTTCTATATTAAATCAAACTCAACGGCTTTACATTATTCTGGAAGAAAATGCAAAATAACTTTGTCTAGTCAAAGGATATTTTTTTTTATTTTTGATTTCTTAGATATTTTATTTTATTTATTTGGAAATTTAAAAGAACATCAACATAAATACATTTACAATAATAAATAACAAATAAAACAGGTAATTGTAATATTCCAATTACAAAATTTCACAAACGTTAAATGAGTTAAAAGTAAAGAGCAAGAATAAAATAAAGCAAAAGTTAAGACGAATAATAGGCAGAAAAATAAAAATTTTCAAATTTTTTTGTGTGAGTAGAACTTGTTTACATATTCTACCATATTTTCAATAAGAAAAGAAGAATTATTAATAAAAAAATTAAGGATTTGGATTATATAATATAACTCGATTTTACACATGTTATTTATGGTAGGTATGTGCATTTAAACTCACTAAAAACGTATTTTTATTCCATTTTCTGCATTACAAAACTAACGCAACGCAATTACGAAGTTATTTTACGCTTTTAAACTTTTATCTCGCGGAAAAATTCAACATATGAAGTACAGTTGATTACACTAGTTTTTGAACTGTTGCAACATTTCATTGTGAATGTTAGTTGTAAATAATTTCCCTCTGGGAAAAAAGTTTGCTTTATACTCAAAACTTCCACTGAAATAATAATACATTCACGTTAAAGTTTTATTAGTGACTAAATGTACTTTACCGTACAAAAGCGTAATCCATAATATGAAGAAAAGTTAAAAATGTCAAAATTGTACACTACCTATTACTTTACATATATTTTTTTTTCAATGTTACATACTTTATTTCTTGAGTATATTATACGAGTATATATAAATACTGTTGATATTTCATTGTTGTACGGTAAACACATACAAATGTTTTGAAATGTCCGGCTACGTATTGTAGTGGGTAGCGCATTCGACTACCATGATGTACCGGGTTCGATTATTGGATGAGTCAAACGATTTTTAGTTTTTACCACTCCTAATATCCGGAGTTGAAGCATAGGACTGATCACTTTGCCTTTACGTTATAAAAGATCAAGATGACTCTGCGTTGATGCGATTAAGTGATTTATATACTTTTGTTTGTGGGGTTTAATAATTACTCTCCATTTCTTTTTAAATGTTATACTTACTTCGTTTAAACAACAACAAAAAACAATGTTAGTTTGTTCAAATTTTTTAATCTCGTAATTCATCGATTGCATTGAAATTTTTACAAAAACTTGTACACGAATACGACCTTGTTTTCTTTGTTGTGTTGTGATAAATGTTTTTATCTGCGACAGCTTGAGTTACTTTTTTTAAAACACCTTTTTGTACTTTATAGCAACGTCATCTATTGAACGTAACAGTAACATACCCAAAACTTAACACTTTGCTTTGCAGAGTGCTTCTTGGTACCTACTGCCACATAGCATTTTCAATGTTTTCAATTGCATTGTTGATTTTTATGATTTTTAATATTTTCAAATGCATTGCGAAGTCGATTGAATCTAATAGTTCTAAAATGTAAATTAAACTTGCAAGTTTAATAATACTATTCAGGTATCTTTTTTGAAGAAAGGATTCTAACAAATTTTATATTAAAATTGTCACGTTTACTACAGCACTAACTATTAATTCCGAACATAAAACACTTTAACGTTTGCAGCAGTAAACAAAATTCTTCGGACCGGAGATCGTATCTGGGCCTTGTTTTAAAACCGAATCTCGGTCCATTTGGGAACCCCCGAGGTCCGCTAGACTGCGATAGGGTCACAAAGTAAATGTGGGTATATTTGCCCGTTTCTAATCTAACTAGACCTCCACTGACATGTAAATGTTTAACAGACCACGGAATGAGATCTTCCCTCATTTTATTTACCTTGGTACTGTCAAATATCCTCCGAAGGAACCCCCCTCCCTGGACCACACCCCCGTACCAGCTACCCTCGGGTGGACGATTTTGCTAAGCAGACTTTGTGTTTGTACATGTAATGTATGTGTCTTTAATATCTTTCTCTACGTTTTTATTTCTACTCCGGATAGGATTTTGAAATTCCAATCATTTTTCTCATATGTTAAGCTAAGACGGCTGATGAAGCGGAAACCCAAGTATCTTTTGTACGTATTATTTTTTGTGATTACCCAAATATAATTTTAAGTACACACTTGCCTTAAAATATATCGAAAAATACCCTGATATTAAGATTTGTATTAATATTATTACAAATGTGCGGAATATATTCATATCTCAATATAGAAACCATATTGTAGTCTAATCTAGAAGCCTGGGTATTATCAACATTTTATATTGACACTCAACATAGATAAAGAAGAATATAGAATATTTTGAGTATGTCCAAATATTATACTTTTACGCAAATCTGGATTAATTTTTACATTTTTTGACATTAAAAAAATACGGAAGTCTGACGGCCCATGACAGGTCATAAGCCTTATCAATACCCAGACCTCCATGTTCTTTTTCATCCTTTTGGAGATGTCAAAAAAATGTGAAGAATATGGAAGATTGAAATTGTAAAAATCACACAGATCTGTCATGGGCTGGTTTAAGTTATCATTTTATACACGTATAAAATTAACTTTCCTATCCATGATTAACAGTCACACTTCTCAAATTTCTGAAATTGTTTTTATATTCTTAAATTGACATCTTATTTCACATGCTCTCAGCACGAGTTCTCGACACTATCTATTTTTTAGTTGAGTACTTTTTTGAGCAAATATCCTGTAAATACCCAAACGACTATATTTTTCGTAAACTATGTTGAGATATCAATATTTAAAATAAACTTTTGAGAAGACAAAACCCAGTTATTTCCATCAGATTCAGAAATAAAATGTATTATTAAGCGATTATGGAAACACTTGCTTTTATACCAAATAATAAACTCAAGTTGTTCAAAAACAAGTGTTTCCTTAATCATTATAACATATCTTACCCCAAAAAGGCCGAAAAAATAAATAAAATATTATAAAGTAAAAGCAAATGACTAAGTAAAGGAGCTTTATGAGGAAAATAAAAAAAATCAACAATATCGAGCTAGGGCACTCAAAGTTACAAATCTATACTTGCAAAAGCTTTTTCAAAGTTTTATTAAATCGTTAGAGGTCAAAAAATTACAGTTAATCATAAATTATCCATATAAATAAAAATAAAACATATTTGAATGAACGTATGTGGTTACATTATCTCCATGAATATTAAAGAAATAAAATATTTGAACCGCGAAATTACAATTCACTTTACACAAATACCTTCCTTGGTCGATGAATTAACAATGAACGTATTCCCATTACCGTGTATCTGACAAAGTCTCGTTAAACATGCCTCTCTCACATACTTACATACTTGCACAATACACACCCTCACGAACACGACAATGAGGGTTTTTCGCAAGAAAAATAAAACTTTAACATTCAAATAAAGAACTCGCCCTCTGACAAGGAGGCATTATTTAATTCCAGCCCCAATAGAAAAGCGTTTACCTTGGCTACCCCCGCCTTACGTATGGAGAATGGAAAGAAACGGGAGCTTAATAATTAATTTAAACTCATGATTCCTCCCAGGCAACATTTCTCTCGCGGTTAGACGTATTTTAATGAACCCTGCCTTCGTTTCATACTCCCTTCATGAGAAAGAAAACGTTGGAGAAATTTTCTCGCAAAGCTGCCTAAAGACGGGAAAACACGCGTTTCAATATATTATATGTACGGTGTGTATACCTAAATATGTTTGTATGTAATCGCCTACCAGGGTTAAAATTCAATTCATGAATTGATTCAACGGGTAAAATTTTTACTTGGTAAATACAACTATTTGTTAAACCTATTGTGACCTGAACAAGCGATGTTTTAAAATGTCATTAAAATATACGACAAACCCAACATACGATAAACCGCAATTATATTTTCTTTAAACCCAGGTAGCCTTTGACGTAATTGATTTTTTTGCTTAAAAATAAGTTATTCTTCGAATTAAATATGTACATGGTTTTGAAAAACAAAGGGTTAAAAAAATTTCAAAATGTTAAAAAATTACATAAAAATACTTTCAATATGTATTCTAAAAAAATCCAAATCTAACAAAAAATCATCGTCTAATATCTCGGCCTTAAAAGCTTACTACTCGAGAGCTTAAATATAAATATTTCATTTTTGATTAATGTTTAACTTATTAAATACCACTATTTCTTCAAATTTACTGTGACACGTGCTTCGACGCATTTCGCATTTTTTAAATACTATTAACGTTATACGGTATTTGAAAATGATGCGGAACGCATTGAAATACGTTTCGCAATAGATTTTAAAAAAGAGTGGTATTTACCAGATAAAATTTAAAACTGACTTTTTAAGCTGATTGTGAATCCGTAATTAAAGAAAGTCAATATTACCGAAGACATAATAAGTTCATAACATTTTGAGTGATTTTTCTTACAAATCTTTCTTCACAAATCTCGGTTCATCCAGTTTTGGGGTTATTTTTACATTTTGACATTCACCGTCAACATATATGGTGAAAAAAATGGAAGTCTGGGAATTTCCAGGTCTAACAACCCGTCATAGGCTAGCTTAAGTGATAACTTTATGATGATGGTGAATTTTACAAGTGTATAAAGTGATTTGTTGTTTTTCGATCCTTAAAAGGCGATTTATTAAAATAATTAAAAAAAAAACACCTTTAACTCGTTTTATGGCTAATTCTGTATTATATCTATCCTTATAAATATTGCAAATTCGCCTCTACGGTCTGTGTAACTTATTAAATGAGAATCAATTTCTGAAAACGAAATTCTAATAACACGATTCCAATTCAGAGCCTTATTAATCCCTTAGCATAATACAACGCAACCTCAAAGTGGCTATCCTTCACTCATAATTACTTTACAAGGGTCATCCCTTGTAAATCTGCAATGAGAGCTCCAGTATAATATTATGTAGGCATACTTGCCAGGTTTGTTCTACCCTCTTACCTCTGTAGATGTATGTAAACTGAGTAGAGTTTAAGGTAAATACGAGGTCAGGATGAGGTGACCCGTCGCTACCTCGAAATTCGTATTATCCCGGATTAATTCGTCCACCGACCGGTTTAATATTGAGTTATCTCAAAGTTATATTCTGGGTATGTACATTTATTAGGGGTTAAGGAATCGAAATACGAGAACATAGTTTGTTTTTATTTCTATGGAAACCAAAAAATTATTATCTTTTTTTATAATTGTTTATAAAATATTACGTATTTATTAATTATGCTTTCATATTTAATAAATATTTTCGACCCATTTACATGACATTTTTTTCATCATATAGATAACTTAACATTTAAAAGAATATATCTTTATGGAATACAAAGCAACATGATCTTAGTTATTTAAAAAAATATATTGCCTACACTAAAAAATATTTGTGATGTTGATGATAACATCGGTATTTCGACAAAGATGAAAAAGTTTATTTTTATGGGAATACAGACATTTCAGCATATATGTACAGGGTTTACTATCTGTTATTGACTCATCACTTAAGTGATCACTTCTTACACAATTACTAACAATTAACAAATCTACATAAGAAAACTAAAATACTCGCATCAATAATTTGTAAAAACTGTGTGCGTGGTTGTCAATCATGGGTAAAATTGTGAATATTACAAGTATATAAAGTAATCACTTAAGCCAGCCTAAAACAGGTCAAAATCGTAGTAAATACCTAGACTTATGAAAGTCTAGGTGAGAATATATTCACATAGAATATGAATTCTTATTCATCTATGTTAAGATGTGAATATAAATTACAAGACGAAAATAATAAATTTCATACCATTCATAATGTACAACAGCTGTATTATAATGATAGCTGTATTTTTTAATATCTTAGTGCATATTTCAGCCCTCTGATAAGTACTGGGGGGAGGGGAGACCCAAGAGACAAGTCCAGGAAAATCAAATTGGAGATAGGATTTCATCCCTATGAGTACTTCCTACTCAGATATCCGAACTGCGGTCAACTTCCTGGTAAACTAATTCCGGTATAACTAGCCCTTCCATCAGATTGCTAAATCATACGACATTCTTTACGTACCTTCCAAAATTTATGTCATTAGAGAAATAAGTGTAAGACCCAAAAGTATGTCTACATTGGGGAAAATATAAATTTAAAACACAACTATCAATTAGAGCATGGGTCGGCAACCTGCGGCCCGCGGGCCGCATGCGGCCCGCGAGACATCTTGGTGCGGCCCGCGAGATTCTCGCCGCAACGCACATGACGGACGATATTATACACAATCGAGTGAAAGGAAGCGAGAAAGGGAGCGAAGGGAATCTCATTGATTTTATTAAATACAATAAATGTCGTTAAAATATACACTTAGCGTTTTATTTTTAAAACTAAAATATTTGTACATAAATATTGTATGTATACCTACTGCAAGTGCGGCACGCACTGATCCCCATGAAAAATATTTGGGCCTTTTACAACAAAAGGTTGCCGACCCATGAATTAGAGTAGTTCTAGGAATGACAGAATAATGTTGATTTATTTTTATTGATATCTGTACATAAATGTTTGTGTAGTTTAAAGTTGACCTAAAAAGAGATTTAACAACAATTTTAATGCGCATGAGTTGGTGGAAAACATGGTTATTTTATTAAAATTAAACACTTGAATATACAACTTTAATGAGTTTTATAAAATAAAAATTAAAGTGGTATTTTCTGGCGTTTCTCATGTGTGTGATTGTAATCCAGGATTCGGACCTCACATACTAATATAAGAGTTTCTGCTTAGTAAAAAGCTTCTTTACATCTCACCAATAGATGTTTCTAGTGAAGTTCTAGTGATTCAAGAACAAGGTTTCTAAATTGGTTCATATATACAGAACTTTCAAGAATTTGAGTAGTGTGGTTGTCAATAATGGGTAGAATTGGTGAATGTTACACGTGTGTAAAGTGATCACTTAAACCAGCCTATGACGGTCGTCAGCCCCGTAAATGTCCAGACTTCCATATTCTTCTTCATCTTTGATGAGATGTCCGAAAATAATATGAGTTTTATTTATATATACGACTAGTTTCATCATCTGTAAGTTTTCGAAACTAGTCGTATATATAAATAAAACTCATTAAAGTGGTACATTCAAAAGTTTAATTTTAATAAAATAATCATGTCATTCCACAAAGTTGATGCCGAATGAATAAATAATATGAAAAAATGGTTATTCCCAAACGTGTAGTGAAGTAGACTTTTAAGTGGTATTACACAAAGTAAACGATGAATGAAAAGGAGAGTTTACATTTTTTTGACATGACAGCATAGATGAAGAAGAATATGGAAGTCTGGGTATTCACAGGGCCTATGACCCGTCTTAGGCGGGTTAAGTGATCACTTTACACAAGTGTAATATTCACCTTTAAATCCATGATTGACAACCTGTAAATACTAAGACTTCCATATGCTTCTTCATCTATGTTTAGACGTAAAAAATTAAAAGTTAATACACATTTGTGAACAAGTATTTAGACGCACACAGAATGTTTATAGTACCATACAAAAATAATAATATTGATTTTAAAATATAAAATATATTTCTTGAATGTTTTTTGCAGATACTTTGTGCCACATTTAATAAACTTTATAAAACCAAACAACTTTGTTGTAACCACTTTTTTTTAAATGGTTAAATCAAAGTTGTTTAATTTATAAAATATATTCTTTGAATGTGCAACTAAAAAATCCTCTGAATATTTTCCTCGTACAAAAAATATATATATTTGAATATGTACATATGTTTGTAGATTATACACACATGGGAAGATTCATAAAACAAGTCGTCCATTATTTTTCATGTTCTAATTTTGATGAAAAAGTGAAACGGAATAATTAATTATGAGCCCTTAGATTGATGTTCTCGTATTCGGCCATAATTATGATGTTTTATATCCTGTCCCACGTGACCACGAAACAAATCAAATTACCACACATTGCCTCAGTTAATTATATCCCTTTTTAATCTAGATTGAGTTATTGTCACGGATACAATAGTCGTTTGTATCAATCGCATGTGGTCGGCAATATTCCTCGCAGGTACCATAACATTAGGTCATATTTTCAAATCCGATTACATACACGTTAAAACGAGACTTTGATTATCAATTTATC
This sequence comes from Brachycentrus maculatus, assembly GCF_059751285.1. Lineage (NCBI taxonomy): Eukaryota > Metazoa > Arthropoda > Insecta > Trichoptera > Brachycentridae > Brachycentrus > Brachycentrus maculatus. The sequence goes on along the minus strand of NW_028281064.1, from coordinate 1,141,968 downwards.
AAATTAGTAACAGTAAAATCGAGATACAATTTTGTTTGACATTATCTCATAATTTTCGATACTTAATTCATAAAAAAATATTTTGCGTAAGTCGTTTCTCAGGAGCTTTCAATGATATATACGGGTATACAGAAGCTTGAATTCTACAATATATAGGCAGAAAACCAGTGCCTTGTAAAATGCTTATTATTATGCCTGTTATAAAAACTGATAATAAATTTTACTTGAATATTTCACATATAATATTACTTGAATATCATTATTACTTGAATATTTCAAGATTATATTGGGATTTGGACTTCCAACGCCGTGTATTGATGATACAACACAATTAAATCATTTATCTCCTAGTTGCATATTTTACCGACTGAACAAACGATGTTTTAATATGTCATTAAGATAAACGATAAACCCTACATACGATAAATCGCAAATTAATTTTCATTAAATCTAGGCAACATTTGACGTAGGTAATTCAATATTTTGCTTAATATATCGTTTTTGTATAAAAAAATAAGTTTACTTGGAAATAAATTTATGATTTTTAAAAGAATAGAGTGATTAAAAAGTAAAGACAGAAAAAATATGTTGCAAAACATATTCTAAAAAAAGAGTAATTTCAACATACGAGTATATTCTAAAAGAATTGAGAGATGAGAGACGTCTAATCTTCAGCGCCGAATGCGCCCTCGAGATCTCAGCCTAAAATGTAAATATTTCTTTTAAATGAGTCATCGTCACGTTGGATATGGGGTACCAATCAAGTTTTACGTAGAATATCCAAGAACAAGGAGAAATTCCTTAATTTCACACCTACGTTCGCGGGGAGAGAGTGTAATAAAACGCGCGGAATAATGTATCTCGCTAATCAAGTGGTATAATCACCAACCAATCCGCTTCCTTCCCGCCAAACGTCTCCAAAGACTCGTCTAATTTCAAATTCTATTCATTTTGTATTCAGCTCGCGTATGTCAGCGTAAATCTCTTCGACTTAACGAGCGCCCTTGGCGGGCACATTAGAAAAAGACCCTTGTCAATATCTAAATTGAGATATGATTTGTATTGATTGCTTGGGTTTTTTTGCGATGTGGTCGCAGTCGGTTCGCAATTTTAATTGCGGGGTTTTGGCACACTCGCCCTATCAATCTCGCACCAATTTATGGCCTCTGCTTCGCGTGTGATGCTAATTAATTAGTCGTTAAGCGCGGATTTGTTCCGAAGCTAATGTGCAATTTCGGAACGAGTTCGTGGGTAATCGTGTTTTTACATTGTGACCGATCCGGGGGTGGTTTAAACGACCGCATGGAGCCGTTACACTGACCTGTAAATACATAAAGCATTGGACAAAGTACATTTACCTACTTATCCATCATATTATAGCTACGTGTCAATTTTTAAAAATCTTTTTAATGATTTCTTGCTTTTTGCTGATACTTTGTTGCACATTTTATAAACTTAAGTACAAATAAAATTTTGTTACGAATCAAAAGTACAGTAAAACCTCGATATAATGAACCTCTATTTAACCAATTTCATTTATAACGGAAAAAAAAATGGTAAAAAAATGTTGTATGCATTTTTTAATTTTATAGAGTTGATTATAAAAAAAATTTGAATCACCAAACTTCAGAAGTGCTGACAAAACTTGATTCCTTTTTCAAAGTAGGATTACTAAAGCAAGTGCGTCGATATCGAATGGCAACGTCACTTCACGACGAGTGTCCGAAGACAATACATGGAATTTTGTTTGTATTTTGTATTGTTTATATGTAAACAATGTTCACATTTTGAAAAAAAAGTTTTTCTTTTATTTTAAACCTATTTTATATAACGGACTTTCGGCTTTAACGGTCAGTTAGGCAGTTATATCGAAGTTTTACTAAAATATTTTAGTAGACTCAACTTAGTAGACTCAAAAAAATCTTAGTAGACTCAAAACGACTCAAAACGACAAAACTTAGTAGACTCAAAAAAATCTGTGTTTGATTTAAAATTAATACATAAAATATTTTAGTTTTGAAACTAATTATTTTTCTTCTTCTTCTTCTTTTTCTAGATACTAAGTATCTGTTGGTGCCTCCGCTTGTAGCTCTTGGGATGTTGACTCCCAGCTGTCTTTCCACCTTTTTGGATGTCTTCCTGGGGGTCTGCGTCCTTCAGGGATTCCTTAAAGGGCGATACGTGGAAGTCTGTCATCTGACATTCTGTTTACATGATCATTCCAGTATCGCCTTCGTTGTCGTCCCCACCTCACGATATACTCCCTCTTACTCATCCAATTATTTTTACATTTATAAATATAACGTGATATTAAACTTAAAATATTAAAAAAACTGTATTATAACTACTCTAATATAGTTTAACTAATATTAAACATTAAAGTAAACATTATAACTACAATCCATTATCGATTACTACCATTTTAATATTTACCAAACACTCCTTTCATACTTATTCATAATTTATTAAGAAAGTAAGAAGGGTGAAAGGAAGTTGATCGGATTTAAGAATTGAATCCAATCAACTTTCTTTCATTCTTCATACTTTCTGGCATCTATCTCATCACACGTTTTTAACCCTTTGCATACAAAATAATTTATTTATTAATTAATTTATTTATTTATTAATCAAAGAACTACGTAAAATAAATTTAACTAAAATTCAATTTTAAAAATTGTTTACAAATTTGTCAACTTTATAAAAAAAGTATCTTCACAACATTTTTAGTGTGTTCAAATACTTGTTCAGAAATAAAGTTATTTTATATTTTTGACATCTTATAATAGAGATGATCATATACGTAAAACATCCAAAACTTTGAGAAGTGTGGTTGTTAATCATGGGTAGAATAGTAATTGTTACACGTCTGTAAAGTCATCACCTTAACAGCCTATGACGATTTGTAAGCTCTATCAATACCCAGACATCCATATTCTTATTCATCTATTTTAAAATGTGAAAAAGGTTTATATTTTTGGTTGAATTACTTTTTTTTACATTTATTAAAATATTAATACATGAACATTAAATATCACTCTTATTTTACAAATAACACGTAAATTTATGTTATTTTGACAAAAAATAAATTATATTTTATTGATATTACGATTCCAGATCGTTAAATTCGAACCGAAAGAAAACTCAAATGAGTTTTTTCACATCTGGTGACTGTACTTTTTTACAATACAAAACACACAAACAATTTCTTGTATTTCTATTCCATTTCTTTAAAAAACTTCATCTCCTTAGAGATCACCTAACAAGCCTGTTCCCTCAGTTGTGATGTTTGTGGTTCGCCCTGAAATTATTCCTCTTGACTGATTTTATTTTATTTTCGCTGCTTATTCAAATGTATGCCAGACAAAAGAATTTGTCCACAATTCTGGAAATTCTTTGCAAACAAAAGGGTCTGAATTTATTTATCCTAAAACCATTTTGGAAGCGAAAACAATGTTTGTTTTTCACTTATGACTATTTACAAGAAAGGACATAATTTTTTTTACCATATAATATATAGGTATAAGAATGATGATATTTTGTCTTCTTGTAGCAAAATTTATGGGTGTCTCAACTTGAAATACTACATCTATTATTCTTTTTATTTGAAAGAATAAATTTTCTTATTGGTGGCGCCACAGTCAGCCATACTTCAAAATCTATCAAATTGTACCAGCATGTGGAAGGTAATCGAGACCATTATATATATACAGGTTTAAAAAAAGAATGCAATTTGGATATTCAATAATAATCTGAATGGTGAACGTTACACAAGTGTATAAAGTGATCGATAAGCCAACCAAACGCCAGGTCGTAAGCCCTGGGATGCTCAGACTTCCATCTTATTTCATATGAAAAGGACAATAGACGTTTTGTATCAAGTTGAGATATCTAAAATATTGATACATCATCCGTAGGGTGAATAATCTAGTGTCTGAAATAAAAAAAAATAAATAAAATTGATGGGATTAAAAATTCAATTTTCTTTTCACATAAGTAGTATTGGTAGTATGAGAAGGAGTATGGTAACACGAGTACCATAGTCATAAGTAATTTTCTCATTTGCTTTTTTATATAACGTGTCGAGTTGTGGTCCCGTGGTTAGTGTCGCGGACTCTTAAGTCAGAGTTTCTCGGTTCGAACCTTCTACCACAATTTGATACCTATTTCTAATAATGAGTCGCTTAGGCTCACAGAAATAGTATGAAATTGAAATATTTTTGTGAATAATAAAAACTCAAATATTTCTCTTTAAAAATATTAAAGATATTCTTTTCTTATGTTAAAGTATACGTTCGATTGAAACAATAACAAACCAAAAAATTACCTCTATTGACCGATCTTTTTCAAATCGTAATTCTTAGGGTACAATATTTTTTAACACAAATTTGATAATTATATTTTTGCAAAAGAAATAAACGATATTATTGTATTATTCACATTCTGGAGTAAAATAAAATTAAGAGTACTTTGCAAATTATCCTTTGAGCTTAATTTAAAATGAAGTCCCAGCTTTAAAACACAGCATTGTACACAAGATACAAGTGCTTTTATCTCATGTCTGCAGCAAAATTGAAATAAATTGAGAGCAAGAGGGGTTAAAATAAATTCAAAATGTAATTTAAAACTCCGACATCCTACACATTGTAACGTTCGTATGGAGGCAGGAGAAAACTCGTTTACTCCTCAGTAAAATGAAAGAAAATTCAACGGATTTACCCACTCAAAGTTCACCCCGTTCAGCCACTTACACGTTTAAGTAATGCAAGAATGCCTTTCGCGAGCTGGAGCGTCAGTTTCCATATTTTAATGCTACAAAAGTAATATTATTTTTTTAAATTTGGCAATATCTTTGTGGAATGCGATGGTGATTATTAAAAATTAAACACATTAGTTTTTGTGAGCACCTGTCGATGAAAATAAATGTAGTTTTCCAAACTAAAGTAAATCTAATGTAAAATGAAATATAACTCAATAAGTGGTCTAATACAAATGTACACAAAAATAATATCATGAAATTTATGCGGAAAAACAATATAGTTATTTTATTTTATGAAATGCAGTTCCACCAAGAAATGACAGAAAAAACTTTTAAAAAAATGACAGATCCTCACTTTAATCCGTTTCTTATGCGGTTTTATAACAAACACAAGAAAAATAATTTAGCAATATCAGCAATAAGCTTAGATTTTCAACTATCGTTCAGATTCTTTTCCATCCGTTTCTTATGTGGTTTTATACTAAATTTAAAAAAAAATAATCTGGTCACATGAGACCCAAACTAAGATCTTCAACGACATATCAGACTCCGTTTTATCCGTTTCTCGTATAAGAAACGGATAAAACAAAAAGTGTATACTTTCATACCAAACGCAAGAAAAACTATCTAGCCAAAACCCAAACTACCACATTTTTCTTCGTCTTTTTAGATACAAATTTTTTATATGAGTAAGGATTCCAGAAATGGAGCTTTTCATCTTTTCAGCCTACCCATGAAAACATGATTGTCATACAAATCAGTCGAGTCTGGCGTCGAAATGGCTCTTGAGTCAGTTCATTTCATCACACACCTACGGATGTATGCAGAGGTGAACGTAATACAGGGTTGATATTATAATTTGGTTGCATACTCTATGAGGTAAATGGCAGAGAAAAGTTGCTTTTCTCTAAGAGAAAAATTGTCTGAATCAGTTAGTTCTACAAAAGTTTTCCGACAAAATAAGCATAAAAGTGGATTTTTAAAAGCTTCGTAGAGTTATTAGACTCACAGACTCACTTAACAGTTCTCCTGTTATTAGACTGCAAAAATATATTTGAGTCCCTTTTTCAAAAAATTAAAAAATTATTAGTATATTATTAAAAATAATTACTGAACAAATTTATATTATTTTGTCTGAAATATGTTAAGACCTTTTTCCGTCATTAAATACAATTCATTATCAATGTATTATTATCTATTTTATCAAACACTAGATTATTTACCCTTTCCATTGTTTTATTTATATGAAAGACGATGGATTTCTAAGCATCCTAGGGCTTACAACCTAGTATTTGGCTGGCTTAAACGATTCTTCATACAATTGTTTAACGTTCACCATTCTGTCCATTATTCAACATCCATATGAAATTAATTTTATGAACTCGTATATATGCAAAAGTTTTGGATCCCTTTTACATATAAGTAGCGTTTTCAATAAATTGGTATTCATACTATAGGTATCTTGATATGAAACATCAATTGTTCCTCTTTATAAGAAAGGAGATGAATGTCTGAGCATCCCAGCATTGCGACCTAGCATTAGGCAGACTTAAGAGATCACTTTATTGGTATTCAATAGATTTTGTACGTCTTAAGATGCTCTGATTTTTATTCTATTTCTTAAGTTTAAAAAAAAACGATAGTGTTTTGGCTTTTGGGAGGCTGCATAGCGTAGTTACGTAGACGCTCGACTTTGAAATTGGCATCGATTTCGATTCCCGAGAATTGAAAAATTTATTTTCGATTGGTCTGAGTGTTTGTGATGTATTTTTCATATTTTCCATCTTTATCCTTTTTATTATACCAACAAATGAGTCTCTAAGATTTTAAGCTCTCCAGGTTATTCCTTCTATTAAAAAATATTTTAAAAAATTTCAAATTGAGACACCTTTAACAGTTTATTGTGTTTTTTATTTTATTTTTTGCTTGTTCGTTACGCACTCTGATTTCCCTGAATTTTAAATTGACTCCAGCAAAATGTGGGGAAAAATCATGGAGTAACGTACACAAATTGAGCACGATGTAACAAAGTGGTGCAGAATTGCCAGGATATAATTTATTACACCAATGATTTTCCGCGTTATATAGCGGTAGGGGAGGCGCTGTATAATTCACTGATCGCGCGAGGAGCTTGCGGAGCCTTCTCTCGTGTTTATGGCTCGGAATGATTTACTGTGATGATAACGTTCGTGATTACTTCATCAAATATGCAAACAATATTATTTTTCAGTGAGTGCTTTAATCAACCTGAATATTCTAATATCTTTTCTTACTTTGATACATGCAAAGTATTCATTTGACGCGTTTTAGTTTTAATTGGATAGATAGATTCAATTGACATCCGGATTGATCATGCTTTATTTAGCTATAACTTCTTCTAACCCTTATCCGCACCCAATGGTGCAAAGGGCACTGCATTATATTAACACAGTGTTATCTTGATTGTTACTTATATGAAGGCAAGGTGATCAACCTAGCGCTTCGGGACCAGTCCAGGGTAATATTAAATAAATATTAGAGATGATTTATATTTACCTGCGCCTGGGAATCGAACCCGGGACCTCCAGCGCTGTAGCTTGCTTAGCACAGAGGTGGACAATCAAGCCATGTACTTATTCTTAATTCTAACTTTCGAACTAACTATCCTCTACTAACACACCTCCGAAAAGATGGAAAGATAGCTGGGAGTCAACATCCCAAGAGCGACATGCGGAGGCACAAACAGATCCCTTGGATCTACAAAAAGAAGAAGAAGAAGAACTTACTATCATGGCCCCTCTGCATAAGGGTAGGCAGAGAGAATAGAATCCCCACACACCACTTTATCTTTACAAACATTATTCGCCTCTTCTACTTTCATGAATACTCACCAATTATTCCAACTTCTGAACTAACCACTCATGTATTTGAAGTCCTTTTTTAAATTTATTTAGTGGCAAAGCACCCAAAATTAAGTAATACATGCCACCTTTTATAACTGGTACCTTTCATTATTATGCTGAAAATTAACTTGAATAATTACTACTACTCGCCTAGTTTTTCTCGGTCTACTATTTTCGCCCCATATATTTGTTTTATCATTCTTTTAAAACTTATTTTACATCCACAAACCATCCCAACACAACTTTGATAATGCTTAACTTAACTTAACTTATTATTTTTTTAACATCTCATCAAAGATGAAGAAGAATATGGAAGTCTGGGCATTTACGGGGCTTATGACCGTCATAGGCTGGTTTAAGTGATCACTTTACACACGTGTAACATTCACCAATTCTACCCATTATTCACAACCACACTACTCAAATTCTTGGAAGTTCTATATATATGAACCAATTTAGAAACCTTGTTCATGAATCACTAGAACTTCTCTAGAGACATCTATTGGTGAGATGTAAAGAAGCTTTTTATTAAGCAGAAACTCTTATATTAGTATGTGAGATCCGAATCCTGGATAATAATCACACACATGAGAAACGCCAGAAAATACCATTTTCATTTTTATTATTAAGCTTATAATTTGACCAGATAATTTATTTACAACATTTTGAGTGTGTCCAAATACTTGTTCACAAAATCTGCATTATCTCCAATTACAGGAGTTATTTTCATATTATAATATGAAAATAACTCCTGTAATTGGAGATAATCCAGATTTTGTGAACAAGTATTTGGACACACTCAAAATGTTGTAACTTAACTTAAGTGTAAGGTATGCGAGCTTAACATTAATTATATTGGATAATGCATGGAGTAATACTTTCGCAAAAAATAACCTCAAGGGGTCCAAAATCAAACTGCAGAAAACAAATCTTTGATTTAATAAGCAGGTAAAATGAAAGAAAAACAATTTTTCGAGCAAATGAAAAAAAAACTTTTTTATTTCTAAAAACTATCTTTCTCTCACAGTTTCCAACTGCTGTTGGAAAAACATTATGTGCCTTACAGCCAACAACATAGAGACGCAAATAAATTTAGTTCACTGATCACTAGCGAGCTGGTTTGATCACTTTTCTCGTATCAATAATTGAAAAGAGGAACATCAGCTACTTCTTCTTGAATGCACATCATTTCTGATTATTACATTTTAGATAGAGGGATTATATTCCACCCTTTCAGGAAAGCGTAACCACAATATGAAAGTACACAACCTACTCATAAATGAGTTACATTATTTTTTACTTGAATATTTTTTTGCAATACAAACAAACGAATGAACAATATTTTAAAAATATTTTCTGAACGACTGTACATTCCTTACATACAAAAAGAAAAGCCTCGTTGTTGTAAGTGAATTTATTTTGCATGCGAGGGAGAATACACAACGTACATAATATTTAATTTTCCAAACAAAGGGGAAGCTACCCGTGCTATACGAAGCAACTCGTTTTTACAGGTAAAATACCAGACTTGAAATCAAAATGAAATTTTGCTTTTGCTACATTGAAAATTTTTCCCTTATTTTCAAGTCATGAACTTCGTGCATTTAAGATTAAACTTTGTTAAAATGAAACGGTTTATAATAATAAAAAAAACCTAAGGAACGTATAAATGTACTAACTTAAATATTTGTAAATAAGTATTACTTTTGTTGGCCTAAGAGACCCGTTTTTTTTAATAAAAGGTATAAATGTCATGTAACATTTGATGTCATTATTTAAAAACTTTTTCTAAAATCACTACACGTCTTATTTTAGCCATATGCTATTGATTATGTAGGTACCTAGACAATATTATATTACTTCACCGACAAGACACACAAGGTGGCTTGGTGGGTCTCTGAAAAAATGTAAAATGTTTAAAATTGTTCTTGAAATAAATATATACAATTAATGTTTATAAAAAAAAGGTTTTTCGGCAAAATGTGACTCTTTCAAAATAGGTTGACTTTATAATGAAGTTTTTAAAAAAAATCCATATTATTCCCTTTTACAAAGATATTTGTGATATTTTTAATTATGTAGGATACGTGAATTTTCCCATGATTTCATATCCACTTTTTCCGAGGGAATATGCTCCCCTCCAAAGTCGGAAATATGGCTACTCCCATGGGAGTACCACCTTTGGGTGCCGCCCACCACTCAGTAGTGGGTGGCTTTAATAATACGTACCCTATAACACACCACAGAGAAGAACAAAAAAATTTATGTAAAAATAGTGTATACTTCAAATTGTGTAATAAACATTATTTACAAGAAGCCTAGATTAACAAATTAGATATAGAGAAATAAATACACTCATATTTATTTTACTATTTCGGCACTTACTCCGTGAATACACTTGCTAGATTCAGGAGTAATTACCATAGTTGGCTATGTCATTTGCTAACATTTTCATGGCTGAAAATTGATATGTAATTAAATAAAATATTTGTAAAAGACATTTTTTTCTAGGTTATTAATGTAAACACGAGAAGTCAATCACATCTCATCTGTAGTTCTCGAAATAGTTTGGTTTACATTAATAAACTCTAAAACAAGTCAAAAGTTTTTTTTAATGTAATCATCATATTATTCAACAAATTTAATGCCAAATTCAAAAACAAAAATCTTGGCTGATTATCTGCTGATAAAATATAAGCAAGAACTGCAGCGGAATATGTAATCTTACCATATCTTCCATGTTCACTCCAAGTCTCCAAGCTACCCTATCACGTGTCATTTCCTACGCTTCCTCCCAGGTCACTCCTGCATCCGGAAGTTCCACTGAGTAGTCGGTGAATGGTCGTAAGCGGTCTTTTGGGCGCCAAAATCTTTGGGATTGGAAAAAGAGACATGAGGGGTAAGTCACCTTATGCTTAGTGTTGTCGATTCAGAGTAAGGGTTTGTGGTTCCTGGTATATATACAACACAAAATAATAACACAAATTCGTCCTCTTTTAACTCTTCTCAACACCACCACATAAGGCACTCGCTCATAAAAAAGTGGTGTTTTCTTGATCGTTAGACACACGAAGAAAAGTTTTGTTCACAGATCAGAATAATATTTAATAAGTATTATGGCAAAAAATACTCATTTTCACCCCTCTGAGAATCGATCCCAAGACTTTCAGCACGATAGTCAAACACACTTACTACTGTACTTAAGGAGGCAGGCCAACATAATTATTAACAATGTACGAAGTGACTACTTAAATCAGCTGATAATAAGTCGTAGACCCTGTATATGTTAAAAATTTCCATATTTTTACCTCAATATACTTCTTCATCTATGTCGACATATAAATAATATGAAATATACATTATATTCTTTTTAATCTTGCAAATACTTGGGTTTGAATATTTAGTAATATGACGTATGTATTACGGATGTGAACACAATAATTAAATTTAAATTTCATTAATTGATTCGTCAGTCTCTTTGTGGTAAAATCTATCCATTTTTATTTTCAGTTTTACTTAGTAAATACCACTATTTACTACGACTTTTCATTAAACTAATAGTGATATTTACTATTTAAAATTAAACAAAAATTATATTTGTGTTTTTTTTCTTCATTTTCCAAGTCACTCTTTTCCGATTCACACTGTACATTTGAAGAGTACGGCGCACATCAATAAGAAAGAGAAGGAGCGACCTACATTATATGTTTCTTGAATGTAGGCCAACCTCCCACAGAGTTTAGGAGAAGGTACATAGATACACAAAATTTCGTATATACCAAGTTTTCGCTAACCAATAAAATACCAGACTTTCCTTCAGAGAACACTCCCACATTTTATTCAACAAATTATATAACTAAGAGAAAATGGAAAATGTTTTATTTTCAGAGGTGTGGGCAACCGACCGTACAAGCGTACAATAAATATTACGTCTGTAATTTTTCAAAACGTTTTATCAAATTATTTTACATTTCACAGGATTAATAAGTCTTTTTTGATTTGATACAATTATATTTAATTAACGTGTAATCAGTTTTTTTTTAATTGAATTGTGTGATAATATCCAGAATTTATTAAACTTTTTAATTTCAGTTATATGTATACATATCTCAATGAAGAATGTTGTCAAATCCAAAGTCATGGTTTTTGAAAGAGATAAATGTAGATATAGATGTAAAATAATAGTAAATTAGGAAATTTTGGAAGAGGTGCATAGATTTCGTATATTAGGAAATCACTTTTCCTCCATATATTTAAGGTCAAGAAAACATTGTGTATATTTGATGTATTGGCCATCAACACTGCGTGTAAATATGAGTTAATACAGAATACCATACTTATCTTTCTGTTTTTCTATTTTTCACGTTTGTTTAATAAATTTTGTAATATTTTTATATTACAAATAAACAAATTCCTTATATTGCGTTTTCAATCTTCTTACTATGTCAAGCATAAATATTTTAGCTTTGTTTAAGTAATTTGCGTTATTTGATTTGAGAAATAAGTTAATAAATAAATAATAATAATCGACAATCTACATTGCGACGTTTTCATGAAAAATCACCTCAAGATTCAAACGTCAGTAGACACTTTCAAATCACTCTCCGATATACTTTTTCTGTCAGTTAGGTGAAACGTATCATATAAAAATAATTTAAATTGAAAATGAGAGGGATTTTTTTACAAGTTAAGTATTTTACAGAATATTTATCGAAATTTATATTAAATGACATTTGATAACAAAAACATCACTTTTTTGTATTTCCTATAAATGTTATATCTTTTACACGAATAAATCGACACCAATATGTACATATGCGCATAAATTGATGGGTAAAGTTCATTATAAAAGTAAACAACCCTCTGTTTGTTTTAACGCTTTGACGCAACAGATTTCAATTACCAATATTTACGCGGATATTGTTCAAAGGTGGTTCGTGATCAATGCTTTTATACTCTATGATAATAACAAGTGAAGTGATTTATTAGCTGTTATTAATAGCCTGTTAATGGGTAATTTTTTTCAATGTATTAATGTTTTTTTTTGTGGATTACAATGTTTTTTTTATTTGTACTGTAATAAATTAGAATAAATTTATAAAGGTTTATATTTCTAAAGTATTTGTGAGCGATTCAACATATTTTACTACAATACATTGCCATGAAGATTAGCTCTGCAAAGGTTACCAAAATGATTAAAATAAAATATGGTGGGAAATCATCCAAAAACTACAAATAAAGTCCTTCTTCTACCTATTGTAACCCGTAATCTCTCTCCGTAGTGCATAGGCGTCAATCTTATAGATGCTGTGTTATCTTGATCCTTTATTACACAAAGGCAATGTATTATTCAGTAAAAAAAACATATATTTATTTATGCTGCACATCAAATATCTGTATATTTTGTTAATTCTATCAAAAACTGAATTATTCACTACTCGAATGATACATATTTCTATATTTTATATGTTATAGGTGTCTCGACCAAGGCAAAGCATTTTTTGTTTTTAGATAAAAAAAATGTATAACGACATTAAAAATCATAAACTTTCGTACCATATAAGTTACATTTATTTGTTATTACTTTAATTTTAGAAACACCATTGTTTTAAGTTATGTATTGATATTTCTCGGTGGAATTGCATTTTATATAATAAAATAACAACTACAAAGCTTTTTCTGCGTATATTTTATTTGAACAGTGAGCGGGTTTCGTCGATATTGACATCATCAGTCTAATGTTTACCAGTCTGATGACACCAGTAACGACAAAACCATGTCATTAGTTAAATAAAATTATGTGGAATAAATATAGTTGTTTTATTATTATACCTTTAAAAAAGTTGGATAATGTGTGATTGTTTTTAATTAACTTTATAAATTCTAATGATTAAAGAAAACACTTCGTTTTTTACCACTTGAGTTTTATTAAAGACTATATGTTTCAGAAGTTAAACTTCCATTATTCAGGTCTGTATAATAACTAAAATATAAAATATAAAATTGTTCTATAAATAAGAAGAGGGGAAAGTAAGGGGAAGGGGTTAGTCAAGGGACGGAATTTGAAAATAAAGGAAAAATGGAAAGCAATGGTGAAGAATTTTGAAACAATATATTATTTAATAAATTATTTTTAGAATTCAGGTTTTTTTGGATTTTAAAATTTTCACTATAATTCATAATTTGGCCTTTATATGGAACAAGGTGTAATAATTTTAATTTATGAGAGTGAAATGAGTGATTAGTATCTATTATGTGATTTGCAAATTCCGAAAAATAATTACTAACAATACCGCTATGATGTTCTTTAATTTTAATCTATAAATTTCTCGCAGTTTGGCCAGTATATTTTTATCACAATCTCCACACGAAATTTCATAAACACCACTTTTTTGTAATAAATCAATTTTAGATTTTGAGTTATCGAGGATTTTATGTAAATTATTATTTGTATAATATGCAGGTTATTATAAATTCTCAAAGGATTTTAAAAAAAGGATAAATAGTTTTAATAAAATGAAAAATCCCCTACGTTGCATTTATCTGTATTCCCCTAACAAACTTGAAGCTCCGTTATTGAGTCGCGGAGGCTCCGAATTCACCCTGTGGAGTCATTACCCTTTATGACAATTAGGTTTCCTTTCCTCCACATAGTGGGACTATGAGGCTCTACGGCCTACGATAGTCGAAGCGGTCTACAATTATCTACTACGCCATATTAACACTGCAATTGTACCGACCGCTATTAGTTTCGCCAGGGAAGGTTTAGTTTGGGTGGAAAAAGGAAAATCACAAAGCTCAGGTTGTGTTATTGCCCATTAGAGAACTTTGTAATTTTAGGCTTATATTCTTACTTATTTACCCATGGCCCTTGGTAGTGATCATTTAGTTTTATGGGTCCAGGTTTACAATTTTCAGTGGACATATTAATAGACATGATATACTTCTATTATGTTAGGTAAGATTATTATAATTTAAAAAAAAAATCAAATCTAAACACATTGTTTTGACTAGACATATTATTATTTTGTTAGGTAAGTTTATTACAATAAAAAAAAATCAAATCATAACACATTGTGTTGACTAGATATATTACTATTATTTTAGGTAAGTTTATTACAATAAAAAAATCAGACCAGAATACATTGTGTTGACTAGATATATTACTATTGTTTTAGGTAAGTTTATTACAATAAAAAAATCAAATCAAAACACATTATGTGTGCTCAAATCCTTGTTCACAAGTCTGGGTTTATCTACTTAGGCGTTTTATTTATTTATATGGCTAAAAAAATATAACAATTTAATTAATTTGTTTATATCTCCTTATATGTCCGCCTCCGTAGCGTAATGCTACCGTTCAGCACGCTCGGCTACCGTTCTGGACGTCCCGGGTTCGTTTACCAAGGGGGGTAAAATAAATGTAAGTGATTTTTTTACTGTAATATTTATTCAATATTACCCTGGACTGGTACCAGAAGTGGAGGGCTGATCACCTTTCCTTCATGTGTAAACGATCAAGATAACAGTGCGTTTATATGACGCAGTGCCCTATGCACCATTGGGGTGCGGATAAGGGTTTAATAATATAATAATAATATATCTTATTCGAAACTCTGAATCCACGACACTAACCACGGGATCACAACCCGACACTATATGAAATTCACAACATTTTAAGCGTGTTCACAAATCTAGGTTTCTCCAACTATGAGTCATTTTTATATTGACATCTCAAAATAGATGAAGAAAAAATGTGTCCAAATCGTTGATAACAAATCTGGGTTTCTTCACTGAGTTATTTACACATTTACAAACAGTTTGACAGCATTGCCAATTTACCAGGATGCAAATACTGCCAAAACGACTTACAGTATCCTGCATAACTGTATGTTCCTATACCAAGTAATTTAGAATTGGCATATGACATTGTGTATTCAGACCGTCGTATCTGACATAATGTATCTAATTGCAGCCAATAAGCACTCGCCCGGTTATGCGGGTCCTCGATACACGTATCTACAGGGTGTTCCAATTATAAATTACGTGTCGGGGTCGGTTTGGAACAATCCCAATGGTGAGCGCCGTCACTGCTAAACGGACGGATGACGTCACGGCGCTGGAAACCATAACGGCAGATAAACGCGATTAGGATATTAACGGAAACTACAGGGTGTTTTTATTTAGGAACTTCATAAAATGATATTCAAGCCCCAATGCACAAACTCATTCATTCAAACCCTTATCCACATACCAATGGTGCATAGGGCACTGCATCATATAAACGGAGTGTTATCTTGATCATTAACACATGAAGGAAAAGTGATCAGTCCTCCGCTTCAGGTACCAGTCCAGGGTAGTATTAAATAAATATAAGAGTGAAAAAATCACTTAAATTTACTTGACCCCCCTGGGAATCGAACCCGGGACCTCTAGAACGGTAGCCTAACCATTACAGTACGGAGGCGGACAAACTCATAATTAATTACAATTCATGTAATTTAGAGAATTTTGAAAGGGAATTAAATAATTTAACATGTCGAAGACGGCAAATCGAAAATATGTATTTATTATTAAATCATTGATACAAGATTATTGCATGACTAAGATTTGTGTGCGTAAATTGAAATTAATAAAATTGTTTTTTTTTTTTATCTCAAATCTTCAAAGGTAATTTTCCATCGCTTCAAAATATTGACACGACGTTTTATTCGAATAGAGCTAGTTTTTTTTACACCTGTGACAGATTTTTTTACCCATGACAAGTAAAATTATGTTTGAAAAAAAAAGAAAGAAGAAACAGGTCTCCTTTGCACTATTTTATCAAAGAATAGAAAAAGTAATGAACTTAATTTCTATGTCTTTTAATACATATTACTATGTTTTACATTTGTCTCTTATGCTGTATCAAAATTACAGAATAGTAGATTTAATAAAACCCACACCATTGATCTCACCCTTTTTACGATTAATTATTTTAATATTCGATTCTTAATACAAAATATAAGCAATTCACCCATAAAATAGATATTGGATTATAAAAAATTTAAACTACGTCTCGTGATTTTTAGATATGATTTTTAGATAGATAGGACCATGATGATTTTATAACATATATCAAAGAATAAATACCGAATAAAACATTTCAAACGTCAAACTATATTAAAATTTTAATAAAAACTTTAAAAACGTTTTATAAATACAAAATTGTAATTATATGATCATTTGTACAGGATAAATAAAATAGGATAGGATAAATAATTTAAATTTATATGTAAACACTATTTCCTGGAATTTTACAGCTGTACGAATATAAGACAAGAACTTTTACGAGCATTACAAATATTTGTAGAAAAAAACACACTGTCATAATGATCTAAAAATCTACGTTTTATAATTGAATAATTGTAAAAGTAACACCATGTATGAAGATTTGTAATGTTTGAAATACGTACGTATGCTTGTAACTATATTTCCCTAAACCGTTGTCTGTCCAGTTGTCAATAGTGATGTATGAATACCTCGAAATGATGCATACACTGGCCTCACGTAATTGTCGTAAATTACGGTTGCCAGGCTTAATTCATTTACGTTAAGTTATACAAAACTGCATTCGGTTACTATTACGAACTTGCCACTATCTTAAAACAATGAAATAGATTGAATAATATCGTCACATTAAAGGATTTGAAACAATATGTATTTTAGGTGTCTCATTGATATGGAATGTGTTATTCTTGGCCATTTACTGGGCTTTCACCTGTTATTAGTATACACCTGTGTGAAACGTTCAACATTCTGCTCAAGTTATTAAAACAAAGTCATTTAATCATAAAATGAAAAATCACAAAGTTAGTGCTTCAAATATAAAATAAATTCTACTCATCACTTCAGTTAAGTTTAGTGCAGAAAATTAGCGTCTTTTATATTATTCTTAAAAATGCAATATGTTTTGTTTGTTTCAATTAAAATAATTTTTAATTATATCCAAACATTAACATTACTTATTTATATTCACTTATTTTCTAATATTATATACAAGATCTAATATGTTAATTTTTCATCTTCTGAAAATGCCCTTTATTGAGCTAAAGTGATCTTTAGTTAATAAACAATGTATGAATACACATCATTGTCATAGAATTTAATAAAAGAGCATGATCAAAAAATATATAAAGAATGATATTAAAAAAATTGAAATAAAATTATTTTGAAACACTAAAAAATTAAAATAAAGCTTTTTCATAAAGCGATTCTGCAGTCACATTTAGGTAATTGGAATATCCATACATTTTCATTTAATTTTTGTTGTTTTTAAAATACATTGTTTGTTGGTTATGGTGCTGAATGCATCGAACCATATGTCATAAAAGACTTAAAGAAATATTTGTTTTCATAAAATAAATAAAATAACTTTAAAATCGAGGAAAACGCTTGTATTTAAATGGGTGAAATGATTTATTTTAGAAAATGTGTATTTTGAATGATTTTCTCTGATTTCATATTTTATATATTTTTTAACGAAATCTATTTCAAACTGAATGAAAGAAAAAATACATAATTAATGTTTTAACCAAAAACATGGGAATAAAAAACATCTTTAAAGGATTTCAAAGGGTTTACATTTGCAGAATATAATAAACTACCCTTGCAATCTTACTAAAAACTACCCCGAGTAATTAATCTAAACTCTAACTGGCCTCATTCGTATGGAAAAAAGGTAGTTAATATATTCTACATCCCTCCTGTTCTGAGGGTGTTTTTAAGGATTCACGCCCTTTACAGCGTGAACGAGATGCCTTATACAGGATGGATTAAAATTTGTTTTATTTTACTAAAATATTCGATTAGGTACACAAAAAAATGTGAGCTATTTTTTTTCACAACAGTTATAATTTACAGTTTTTGTATTTCAATTTCTTCATGGTTGATTCAAGTAGGCTCTTTTTTAGCAGAGACTCTTATTTTTTAATGTATAAACGATGCTTCCTGAATTATTTTACATACTGAGAGTCACCTGGAAACATGATTTTCAATATATATATAATTTTACCGCTTATTATATTTAACCAGCTATTTGTTTTCCTTTTGATTCTATGGAGAAAAACATTTTTAACAAGAAACTGATTCATTTATTTATCTGCTATTAAAAAAAATATATCTGCTAGGTTTAGTATATTTGTGTTCTAATGTGTTCAATATGTCAAATAAATTCACATCTAATAAATGATATTTAATATTCTTCTCATTCTTTAAAAATCAAAATAGAAAAACTATTTTCATATTATTTCGAGAAATAAAAGGACTTTGTGTTTTGATCCGATCACATTTTTATTAACAACCAACTAGTTTCGGCAACAACCTATTGCCCTCAGAGGGCAAACTAGTTGTTTAATAAAAATGTGAGACGATCAAAACACAAAGTCTTTTTATTTATCGAAATGATATATTAATATGATCCACAAAGTTAATGCTTTCAATATTCAAAACATAAACTATTTTCACCTCATTTTAAATCTTTACTTTAAAAATGAATCAGCCTTTATAATATTATTCAGGTTGCATATATCACTCGGAGTGATTAGACAGACCTGGGAAATGTTCCGCTAGTAGCGAACATGCAAGAAAAGAGTATGTATTATATGTACGTAGTATTTACTGGTATGGTCTGTAAATAGAAGGGTGTATTGCTATTGTTTTTGTGCGGTAAATATAGAAAACCTAGCACTAGCGAGGCGAGCTTTTTGCTGAAGAAGTACAGTGCACGAAAATAAATCCACCCCAATTTTATTAACCTTTCCGGGGGTACAAAAATTGATGTCCGACTTTCTCTGGGGATTGGGTTCTTTTTACATGAAACAATTTTTTTTCATTAAATCGATGTATTATGAACATAGAAATTATGTTAAAATACAAATTTTTAAAAACACTTACTCGAAATATTTTTCAATGATAACAAAATTATACACAAATATCCACAGATATCATTGCTATACAAATAAAGTTCATTTACGTCCATACTCCCGGCCTGCTTGAAATTATAATTAATATTCCTTTTCTTATATGAACTGTAAAAGACCTTCAGTAGATGAAACAGGTCGACCATAACGTTTTCATCGAAATGTAATATATTATATTATATTTCATTTAAATATAACATATAACTTAAATTATATAATTTATATTTTATTTAACATAACGTTTTAATAACACGTCTAAATAGAAAACCTTTTCTTGCATTTCAGTTACAGTTATTGCAACATTTTCGTGAGTATATTAAAAACAACATTAAAAAATACTCATTTAAAAAAATGATTATAACAAAAAATTATCGATTTAGGTTTTTTTATCTTTAACGATGCGTTATGTAACAAATAAATAAAAAAAAAACAAAACATTCAAAAACATATAATATTATCCTGAATGAAATTGATTTCTGGATCTTGTATAGCGTATTTTAATGAATTACAAAAAAATAGGGTCCATTTATTTAAATGAATATAAAATAAATACTTTTTTTTGTATAAGGCAATAACATGTTTCGGTTATTATACATATAGTGGAAAATAATTATTCAATAATAATTTGAATGAATTGCATATGAACAACAACAAAATGGTATGTTTATTATATTGTGATTATAAATATGTTTGTTGGTAAATGTGCTTAGTGTACACGTATCAGGAACTCAGAAAAGCTCAGGAGCCATAAGTTACCCCTTACACGAAGCCTGAACAAACGGAACACACGGGGTGCCATAAATATCGCTATCTCTATCAACTCCCACCCCTGCTTACTTCAGGTCTCTCTTTTTTCCCCTCCTTCCAGTACACCCCCAAACCCTCATGAGAGCCTCCAAGTAGACGATGGAAGGATTTTTACAGCGCAAGAACCATTGTTCTAAACAGAAGTACCATCCTGGATAGCGCAATATAAGCTTCAAGACTTAATCACCCCAAATTCTGACACTGAAATATAAAATAAAACTGCAAATTGCAAATTCAAACACGAATATTTGCACTTTTGCACTTAAATCACATGCTGCATGTCTAAAATTTAAAATTTTAGTGTTAAAAATCCAAAAAACGAATGACTTATAAATTGATTTCAGTTAATTGTTGTTATGTTTTATTTTCCTTCTCTCTATCTCCTCTTATATTTTTTTAAATATTATTATTACTTTTTTTTTCGTTGGTAGGATACAAAATTACTTGCAAATAGGTGGAGGCTTGCAGGATCACTTGCAAAAGGATAAAATACTTAAAAATAATAAAAAGGCGAATGATTGATAATCCTTAAGTGATCACATATTTATTCTTATACGAATTACCTAACTTTTCCCATTTTATTAAAACTTTTTCACTTCAACTACTGATTATGCTTTATTTAGATTGAATTTATTTACTGATTTTTTTTAACAAAAAAACATATAATAGTACATTTGTATGTAAATATCTAATTTATATTATTTTGCTTGTAATTTATTTTATAACCATACTTGAAGCTTTATTTAAAGTATGTATCTCCTACTAGCTTTATTTTGGACATTTAACCCCGAGGGTGTAACCTTTATCATTCAGAGAAACACACGTTAAATGCCAAAGATCCTTGTTTTATTGGAGAACCAACGCAAAGCATTAATTAAGTATATAACAAAAAGAAAACGTTTATTCAAACCTTAATGTTTAATTTAGATCACAGTTCTCCAATACACAACTTTAAATGCCAGATAGAATAAAAAAAGCTTGAATGAATATGTATAAACAAATTCACGACTTTTATTTTTTCAATTGGATTCTGCATATTATACAATAAAATAACCATTTGGTAAATGCTTGGACATTTAAAAAGATTCTTTTGCATCTATATTGATACGTCAATATAAACGATGTATAACTTTCATGCAAATAGAGTTTTTTAATTAAAATTTTGTCTCTTTTTCAATTGAAAGCTTCATCAAATCTAATAAAAAACAACATTTATTTGTAGGTTATGCATGAAATAAAAGTTAGGAAAACATGAATAATATTTTGCTTAAAAATATTATTCTTTTTTATTAATAATATAATTGATTTGTTGTCTTTCAAATTGAATTTAAAAATATGAGAAATTTGATTGAATCTATAAAAACACGAAATTTAAATATCCGCAGGTTTTTCATAGTAAATGATGATTTGATGAAAACTTGTAAAAATGTTGGCTGTAACTGAAAACGGTCAGATGAAAAACCATTATATTAGCTGGCTTGCTTTTCTCACCACCCTTCAATAATATAATAAATAAAAGGAGCATTTCAAATCACAGGTTTTTCCAAACTCTTCAGCTATCGCTATAAGAGAGTTTGATTATTATTTTCTCGCAAATATTGAGTTTGCCATGAGTTATGTTTTCCTTCAGCGAGTGTGGCGTTCATTTGTAGATGAAGTTTTTCCTCCCCTGGGAATACAACCAATCACAGCTCGAGTAGACCTGCCTATAAGTAAGCACGTATAGCCGAGGAATCTAGCACTTACGAACATTGGAATGTTATAGTTCATGTATACTTTGTATAGGTGTATACAGTATACCAAGCGAATATTTGATCGTAATTGGTAAAATGATGCATTGCCAAATAAAATCACATATATTACATTATTCTGAGTTTGCGTTGTTAGGAAGACGCTTTACTTAGACACCCGCTAATCGAGAAATTAATTCATAAAATATTTATTTTAAAAAAGTACTTATGTTAGCGATTTAATTTTCATTATTACCTTACTTTCCCTTACTATGCTACCTTCAGACAAGCCTCTAAATAGAGGCTTTGCTGATTTTACAGTAACAAATTATACCTTGTTTGTGTCATCTTCACATTTATCATTTATAAAAAATACATTTTTAACACTCTCCATATCATTTATCGTTCACTTTGTATAATACCACTTCCATAAACACTAATTCGTGACAACCGGTTTTGGAATAATTATTCCATCATCAGGTCATTAATATAAAATAATTCCATAACCGGTAGTAACGAAAAAGTGTTTATTAAAGTGGTATTACAAAAATTGAAGATAAACGATAAGGAGAGTTTTACAACATTTTGAGTGTGTCCAAATACTTCTTCACAAAATCTGGATTATCTCCAATTACAGGAGTTATTTTCAAATTATTTTTTGACATCTCATCAAAGACGAAGAAGAATATGGAAGTCTGGGCATTTACAGGGCTGACGACCGTCATAGGCTGGTTTAAGTGATCACTTTACACACGTAACATTCACCAATTCTACCCATTATTGACAATCACACAACTCAATTTCTCGAAAGTTCTTTATATATGAACCAATTTAGAAACCTTGTTCTTGAATCACTTGAACTTCACTAGAGACATCTATATAATACAAGAGTTTCTGGTTAATAAAAAGCTTCTTAACATCTCACCAATAGATGTCACCATACCACAAAACATCATCTTTAACAATGCTTTTAATATAGAAAATAAAAATAAAACTTAATACTTTTGCCTTTTAACGTGGATAAATCTTACAAAATAACGCGAATATACATCGTACAAGAAGGCTTTATTTATATAGACCCTTTGGTTTATTTGAAGCAATTCTGTCTACTAGAGGGTCATTCGATTTTCATGAATACTCTATCAGCGGGCACTTGACCCTTCGACTTATGTTTTCTCCACTATCTACAAGATACATTGTTTTTAAAATATAAAATATTAGGTCAATAGAAACCGTTTATTTGTACTTATATATCAATAATCTAATAAGATTAAAAAATAGTTTTTTTTTTTATAAAAACGTGCTTTCCAAAAATGTAACATAAAAAATTATGTTTTGAATTTACATGAAATGCCATATATTTTTCTTCTATCAAAGCTTAAAAATTCGATAAAAATGCAATTTTCGTTTAATTTATTATAAAGATGCAGTTTCGCAATTTTATTCATATTAATTTTGCAAAGCATGAAATTTTAAAATAAATGAATAATAACTTACTTTTCCTTGATTATATAATGCTTAAAATATGAAATATGCTTTTTATTATTACTTTAACAATTTTTAATAAAAAAATTAGTACCCAAGTAAAAATTAATCGATTTACTTACTAAGATTTAAGAATTTGAGATAATCCCGTAAACATTAAAAACCACTTTGTCAATTAATAACAGTGATAAAAAAATGAAAATATGATTATCGATGCATATAATATCAAATATCAGATAATTTAGATTTCAGGTTAATGCAAGAAATAATCGTTTTGTTTTAGGATTTTCCAAAAGGTAAACTTTAAATGTTATATAATATTAAATACTCATTTAAATGCATAGTACCTACGTTTAATATTTCAGTGAAATCGTATAAAATTTAAGGCAGTTTAATTTATAATTAAAATGTAACTTTGTTTTAAAATCACCATAAATATTTTATTTTAACTTAATTATAATGTCTACTGGTTTCATTTTATAAAATAATAAATAAAATATTTAAAGTGATTTTAAGACAAAGATACATTTTAATTATAAAATGGAAAATCACAAAGTAAGCGTGTCTTTCTTTATCAAGACTGATTAAAACATAATAAATAAAATAATAACAAAGTAAATAAAATAATAAAAAAATGTTTATAGTGATTTTAAAACAAAGATACATTTTAATTATAAAATGGAAAGTCACAAAGTAAGTTCCTCAAATATAAATTATACAATTAATTTAATTTTTAAGTGGGTAATATTTATCTTTTTTAAACATATACTCGTATAGAATTATAGCATAGTAAATTTGCTTTGTATGATTTAATAGAAAAATGTAAATATTGTCATATTTAATTTCAATATACAGTTTGCAGGGAATGTCATGACGCGGGGTGGCAGAGGGTGTAAGCGGGACGGGGGTTGCATAATTTACAAGGTAAGGTGTCGCTCGGTCCTCCCTTATTACGTATTCAGCAGCATCACGGCTTTATACCGACACTTGTAAGTTTCAACTTGTTAAAAACTCATGAAACTGAGCCCCAATAAAATGAAACTACCATGATATGGTAAAGAGAAAAAGATGGTAGGATTCTCAGTAAATGAAAAATTCTAAAGATTTTTTTACAAGAGTCTACTTATGTAAAACCTTCGGTAATACAATTGAATATCGGAGAATATCTTAATTTTTTTAATTATTTTAATTCTATCATCAGTATATATTGTATTCTCAATTTTATTCATATTTAAAGCATTTCCTTTGTGGTTAGTCATTTTAACTTATTTATTTTTTTACAAAAATGTTAATAATATTAGTATATAACCACTCACCGAGAT
Source organism: Brachycentrus maculatus (assembly GCF_059751285.1). Classification (NCBI taxonomy): domain Eukaryota; kingdom Metazoa; phylum Arthropoda; class Insecta; order Trichoptera; family Brachycentridae; genus Brachycentrus; species Brachycentrus maculatus. Next base: position 1,117,026 of record NW_028281064.1, on the reverse strand, counting down.
TTTTATGTCTACCGGTTTTGAGACGTACCCGTCTTTTCATCATTTTTATATACTTTTCTAAATATTTGAGCATCACTAAATTATTTTTTTTAAGTAAGAAAAATATAATTGCAATGACTAAGAAAAGGCTTAAAATAACTCTCATTGAGCGGATACAGAAAAAAATTAACTCATTTTTGACAATTCAAAATAATAGTTGAATAATTTTTCGCGGGAACAGGAGCGCAGAACGACGCATTAGATAAACAAACATCTGCAAGATAAAGTCGGTCCCATTTCCCTAGACGATATGACGCCTTCGCAAATGGGACTGTCTGCAGACAAAAATGAAAAATATTGTCATAAAATATTACGGCGTCAGAACGTCACACTAATGAAAGCCGCCGCGGAATAAAGAAAAGCTCTCAATAATAATCAATGCGCTTTGAAAATATTTGGGAAGGAAGGTGAAAGCTTGTAAATGGCATTATTAGACGTTTCGTATTTGGTTTATATCTTTGTATTTATGAAATAATAAAAAACATATACAAACAATGAAAAACATATTACAATAAACGAAATACAGTGCAATACAAATACTTTTGATGTTTTTCATCAATTAGATGGGAACACATCAAGCTTATAAAAACAATAAAGGTGCAGGTTAAACACATATGTACAGAATAGAAAATTGGTTGTAAAAAAGGGTAATAACAATTAAAAGTAATGAAGTAAGAAAAATAAAAATAAAAATTAGAAGTAAAAATTAAAAGTGAAATTAAACTATGCTACATAAGGTACAAAATTTAAGACTCCACCAGATTGGTGAAATCAATTTGAAATTGATTTCACCAATCCGGTAATAGTCCTCTTGTATTTCTCCGTGCCATCATTAAATATGTCGATGGTCACATTTTCAGTATTTTCTAAATTATTATACAATCTTAGCATCCTAGAAATGGAGTTAAAGTGTGCCATATTATTGTTATATACTGGGAGAGAAATTAGAAGATAAAAAAAAACACAATTGATGCATGCTCATATGCTAATTTTTCTTAGAATGTTTATTATTTGTGATTCGGGAGTCACTTTGTGGTGATGTCTTTCCATTTTCAATCAAAGTTTTGCTAGGTTAATACCACATTTAAAAAAAATCTATTATGACGTTTTTCGATGCATTCCACAAACAAAAAGATTTTAACTTAAATTATAAATAAAAAAGTATACTTCACATTTTCGTTCAAATATACATAAATAAACATATTAATATGTAATTATATATAAGTACGACTAAAATGTCAACATCTCAGAACCGTTATTATTTTTTTTTCGGGAAATGATCAATTTAAATTACGTTTTTACCGATTTTTTTTATTTAAATAAAATTACTTTGTATGTATATTTCTCCGCTTGATATTATCTGTATAACTGTACAACAGTACAAGCAATGATATTTCATTGAAAAACGTTGAATTTAATTGTTTGCCGATATTTTTGCAAATACAAAAAGGCTTCCCAACGTTCAATTTCCGAAACGCGTAGCTGTATACATATTTATTGATTCCTCATACTCAATGTGCACGAATGATTATTTATTAATGCCGAATGCACTCGGATGTTGCACTCGAAATCCACCCTAAACCCTTGCAGATTATTTTCCACATATGGATAAAGGAGTATCTACGAGTAACATGCACCTACCCTAAATTATAATCCTGTGATGTAATATTATCACTCCCCTCGATTTTTGATACCCTTCATTTTCGAACATGTAGCAAATATCTACAAAAGAATTATGATTATCTTTTAAAACTTGAATATATTAAATTATTATGAGTTATATGTCCATCTCCGTAGTGTAATGGTCAGCACGCTCGGCTACCGTTCTGGAGGTCCCGGGTTTGATTCCCAGGAGGGGTAAAATAAATATTAGTGATTTTTTCACTGTACTATTTATTAACTATTACCCTGGACTGGTACCTGAAGCGGAGGGCTGAACCTTTCCTTCATGTTTAAAAACGATCAAGATAACACTGTGTTTGTATTACGTAGTGCCCTATGCACCATTGGGGTGCGGATAAGGGTTTTATTATATTAATATTATTTGTACGGGTACATACATATATAGTATTTTAAATAACGCATTGCTTAGTCTGACACTAGATGACTGTTGTGAACGGACAGTTATGATTTGCAAGGCTTACGACCGTTATAGGCTTGGTTAAGTGATCACTTTCTTCATCTTCAAACCCTTATCCGCACCCGATGGTGAATAGAGCACTGCATCACATAAATGTTGTGTGATCTTGATCGTTAATACATGAAGGAAAGGTGAACAGCCCTCCTTCCACCAGTCCAGATTAATATCGAATAAATATAAGAGTGAAAAATCACTGATATTTATTAGACGCTCCCTGGAATCGAACCCGGGACCTCCAATACAGTAGCCGAGAGTACTGACCATTACACTGAGGTATAAAGAGGAGCAAATAAACAAAAACGATGAGAAAAAAAATATATCGAAGAATATCTACTTCCTAAATTTGAGTAGTGTGATTGTCAACCATGGGTAGAATGATGAATGTTACACGTATGTAAAGTGATCATTTAACTCACCTATGATAAGTTGTAAGCCCTGAAAATGCTTTACATGACTTCCATATTCTTCTTCATCTATGTTGAGTCAAATATCAAAATTGTAAAATAACTACTAAGTAAAGAAACGTATTTGGATTCACTCCAAATGTTTTTAAACTGTTCAATATGTTGATTTCTTAAGATGTCGAAAACATAATAAATCGTTAGCATGCCTCATACTTACATGCTTTATTGTGTCAATTTAATACGTCGCCTAAGATTTTCAAAATTTATTCATCTCGCGCGAACCGCCGGGGAACTTCAATAAATACTCAATAATACCTCGAATCGCAAATCTTGAGAAGCGCCACACAAATTCGATAACAAAGCACTCCTAATACTTTTGACTTATTTATTTTATCACCACGTATTGAAAATAGCAGACAATTCCGTTCCCCCCTCAATACATCAGTACTGCTGTTCCTGTAATGATTCCCAGGAGACGTAGATGATTGAACAAGTCGTGACTCAACTTTTAATGCTACCTATGCGCATTTATATTTACATTTTCGATTACACAAAGCTTTATTTATTACGAAAGAAATAGCGAACAATATAGGGGAAGATTTTCGACTTCACATCTGATGGGAAAGTGATCAAAAAGTTTATTTTTTATTCGTTTGTTTTATTCCCTTAGCTCCTGATATCAGAAAAAAGTAAACATCACAGAAAATAATATTTTCGTAAAATTTAACGGTTAAAATTAATAAATAGTATTGCATTTTTAAAAATCAATATCAAGGAATTAAGTCATTGCAAATATCACTGATCAAACTATTTATTTCAAATTACTTTGAGTACATTACATTACTTTTTTACTAAATCTTTTTATACAAATCGGGGTTTTATCCACACAGGCGTATACATTTTTGTTAATATTGATTTTTTCAATATAAATGAAGGAGAATTTTTGGACTGGTTTAAATGAACACTTTATACATGGATAAAATGATCATTTAAACCATCATATTATATAATTTATATTTGAAGTACTAACTTTGTGATTTTCCATTTTATAATTAAAAAGTTATTTGGTGTTAAAATCGCTTTGAATTTTTTATCATAACTTAATTATAATGTCTCCCGGTTTTAAAGCTAACCGCTTCATTATCAAGAGTACTAATCAGTCTTGATAAAGAAGCGATTAGCTTGGAAACCGGTAGACATTATAATTAAGTTATAATAAAATATTTATAGTGATTTTAAAACAAAGCTACATTTTAATTTTACATCTTATTTAAAGTCAAAGAACTCTAAATACCTAGATTATTATATTCTTCTTCATCTATGTTAACATGTTAAAAAAGTTAAAATAACTCATCAGTGAAGAACACCCAGATTATTTGGACACATCCAAAAAGTTATGTATACTTTATATATTTTCTTGAATGTTTTCGCAGATACTTTGTGGCACATTTTATAAACTTTATAAAACTAAACAACTTTGTTTTAACCACTTTTTTATTATAAGTACACTTTAACCTTACTTTAACTAATGTTATTTTTATAATAAAAATAGCATTTAGGATTTTTTACGGAGTGTGTGGAAGTTTTTGGTAAAAGGAATGTAATTGATTATGAGTATTTTAATGTTTTAGAATTAAATAAACCCTGATGATGACAAGGTTCATTGTTGAAACCGGAAGATAAAAGTGTACTAATAATTAAAAAGTGGTTAAAACAAAGTTGTTTAATTTTATAAATTAGCTTACGTATCATTTTTACAATCCATGTATTTTATTATCAATACATTTTATTATTATTTTTAATTAATGACTAATCATTCATTTGCCAGGATCAATAAAGGTAAGTATAGTATTACGGAGGATTGGTCAATTTTCCAAAGCCGATTGGCCATCTCCCCGAACGCCAATTGCCCGAATTGCCAACTGCCCCAAAGCCTCACAATCTATGTTTTATGTTTATTTTGATATCTAAAATAATTTATAACCGATGATTTATTGTGACATTTAAGAATACACTTTTTGAAATAACATACTAAAAAACGACTTTTTTAACCTGATTCTACTTTCTTGAAGTAATTATATTATAAACAGAACACTTGTTTTTTGGCTCCATTCTTCAACCCTCCTCCGCACCCGATGGTGCAAAGGGCACTGTATCGTACAAACGCAGTGTTATCTTGATCATTAATACATAAAAGAAATGTGATCAGCTCTCTTCTTCAGGTACCACCAGTCCAGGGTAATATTGAATAAATATTAGATTAAAAAATCACATACAATTATTTCACCCCCCCTGGGAATCAAATCCGGGACCTCCAGTACAATAGCCGAACGTGCAATATTGCACAAAAACAATTTTTTACCACTTGAGTATTGTAACGACTAGTTTCGAAAGCTACAGACGCTTTCATCTACGGGTTTCTTCTTCTTCTTTTTTTGATGGCTTTTCACCCTTCTTGGGTGTTATAGCCAGTGTCGAGTTATTCTTTATTTACACTTTTTACATTTGACTTATAAGTGTTAGTATTCCTGTTAGTAGGGTTAGTTTTATTAGTTATGTTAGTTTGTTTAGTGAGTTATTTTAGTAAGTTATCATACACCTTTACAAATTTATACAATTAATTTTAAGATATTTACAAATTATTTTATAAACAAGTTTGTTAGGGGAGGTTAGTAAGGTTAAGATGTTGGTAGGAAATGGGACGTTTATGCTGGAGAGGTCTGAAAGGAAGCTCGGGTAGCCGTCATTCAACGGGCACCCAAAGAACATGTGATCTAGATCCTCCTCTTCAAGACGGCATTCACACATGGCAGTATCCCGGACATGTATTCTAAACAAGTGAGCACTGCAACAGCAGTGGCTTATTCGCATTCTGCATAAGGATGTTGTCTCGAACTTGTTTAGAGTTATCCGGGAGAACCAGGGTTTCTCCGTTACCAAAGGACATATATTAAACAAATTTTTACCCTTTATTTGGGCAGAGGTATCCCAATGTTCCTGCCATGAGTGAAAAAGTCTTTTCTTTACAATAACGAGGAGGTCATCGATGCTAAGCTCATTCACATATTCTGGGCCCCCGCTAAGGACGGCCTCCTTTGCCAGGGTATCCACCTTCTCATTTCCCTCTATGCCGCAGTGGCTGGGAATCCAGGCAATACTAATTTTTTTATTTAACGAGGCCGCCCGTAGTAAGAGGAATCGAGTCTCGATGCAGCATTCATCTTCGGGGTATAGGAAAGGAGGAGACTTCAATTTCTGTAGGACACTCAGAGAATCCGACAGAATTAGGAACTTGTTCTCTTGAGAATTTAATGCATATTTTACAGCCTCTCTAATAGCGATATTTTCTGCAGTAAATATCGATGCTTCCCGGTGAAGCTTAAACAATTTTTGAAATTTATTGTATTCGCAATAAAAGGCCGCTCCCGTGTGGGCCGACGAGTCCGACCGAGATCCATCAGTGAAGATGATTTTCCAACCTGTCCACTTGGAAGCCCGGATTTGGTGGAAATTTCTATTGGGTTGGAGGTGGCTCTGAACTCCGAACGAGAGTAAAACACTTGGGGAAAATATATGGGCACTGAAAGGATAGCGATAAAGGGGAAAAAGGTCTTGAGTGTTTATATTATTTTTAAAGGTAGTGTAGATTTTAAAACTGTTAACTAATGATGGGGGGTTTTTGTTTCTCCAAAAAGAGGAGAAATTCACATATTGGGAGAGATTTTCTATTTTTTTAAAAAGGAGATTATCTTTTTTAATTGAACATTTTAAGAGAAATTTATCTGCCAAGTACTGTCTTCTCATTCCGAGGGGGGGATCAGAGGCCTCCACTTGCAAGGCGTTAATTGGAGAGGACTTCATCGCTCCGACAATCAATCTCAGGCTCTGTGACTGTATCCGGTCAAGTCTCTGAAGATTTTTTTTCGAACAGGGTTCCAGAATGACTGACGCATAGTCGAGATGGCTGCGGATATACGCAGTGTAGAACAGTCTCTGAGTGAACGGATGGCTTCCCCACCACACCCTTGAGACTGCTCTCAACGTGTTCAATCCGGCTTGGCACTTGTTTACTATGTGATTTGTGTATGAGTTCCATGTAAGATGAGAGTCCATTATTACACCTAAGAACTTAATTTGTGTGACAGTTGGGACTGCATCATCTCCGTGCTGAATTTTTAAGGCTGGGATTTTTCGCTGTCTGCAAAAAACTATAGCATTACTTTTGTTCGCTGATAGTTCAAGGCCGTGTTCCACTAACCAATTCCTTATGTTTCTCATACTAGTATTTAAAACAGTTTCCAAAGTCTTAACGTCTCGACCAGACACATAAAGGAAGAAGTCATCCGCGTATTGCAATAAAGCTGAGGGTCTAAGGATTACATTGCTTATATCATGCGTATAGATATTGAAGAGAATTGGGCTCAGGACGGACCCCTGAGGGAGGCCCCTGCTCAACTCTCTTCCTACCGTTGCCTGACCACGTACCTGAATCTCCACTTGCCTGGAAAGAATCAGGTTTGCTACAAATGAAGTTAATTTACGCGGAATGCCTAGACGTAACATTTTACTTTCCAGAATGTGTATTATGACGTTGTCATACGCTCCACTAATATCTAGACACACTCCTATTAAAAACTCATTTTTTGAGAATGCCACCCTTATATCGGAAGTCAGGACAGAAACGCTTTCAATAGTGCTCTTCCTTTTCCTGAAGCCAAATTGAGATTCGGGAAGAGTTTTGGAGCTCTCCACAAACCAATCCAGACGATATTTCACCATATGTTCAGCTACTTTTAACAGTGTGGAGGAGAGGGCTATAGGGCGGTAGGATGATCCGGAATTGGGGTTTTTGTTGGGTTTTAGGATTGGGATAATTGATTGGGTTTTCCAGGAGATGGGGATATTACCAGATTCAAAGAAAAGATTGATAATAGATAGGATATAGGAGAGGGAAGGGTCACTGTTATGTTTGATGAAACTGTATAGTATACCGTCTATACCTGGGGATGAGTCACTCAGGCGGCTGAGGACAGACTTCATTTCTTCTAGACTGAATTTTTGGTCCAACCAGCTTCTCTCTCTAAAATTGTATGTGTAAGAGGTTTCATTCCAATTATTCGCGGTTGACGGGGCTAGTTTGTTGGCGAACTCTTCCACCCAAACCGATGTCTCAGGTCGGCTGATTGGCGGACTGAAAGAGCATCTAAATCGGCGGATCATGCTCCAAACCTCCGAAAGAGGTGTATCTCGGGATAAAGAGCAACAAAACTTTTTCCATCCCTGTCTCTTCTTACTTCTCAAGAGATGTTTTGTTTTTCCCTCCACTTGTTTGAAAATTAGGAAATTTTCGAGGCTCATGTTTTTTGAGTAAATTTCAGCCTGTTTTTTTCTTTTCAGGATGGCCTCTGTACATTCTCTATCCCACCATGGGGCTGGGGGAGGTTTTGCTCGGTTGCTTTTTGTTTTTAAAGGAATACATGTGTTAGCAGAAGAGATAATGTGCGATGCTAGGGTCTCGTAACATTCCACCGCACTTTCTCTTGTTGGAGTTGGCATTTCCTTTACCCTATTTTCTACTGATCTCGAGAAGTCCTTCCAATTGGCGCCTGCAGTGATATATCTCGGTCGGTGCAAGCCCCCAGGAGAGCGGTTCAGATTACAATTTTTGTGACTGGACATGAAATCGATAATGATGGGATAGTGATCACTGCCGAGAGGGTCTTTCAATATTTTCCAGTGGAGCGTTGGTGCAATTTCAGCGCTGGAGATTGTTAAGTCTACAGCACTGGGTCGTTGGTTTGGAATTTGGAGGCGTGTCGGTGAACCATCATTAAGGATGCACATATTCAGTTCATCCGAGAGATCAATAATATCTCTTCCTAATCTATCGCATGTCGGAGCACCCCACAGACTGTGGTGGGCATTAAAATCCCCGAGGACTAGGAAAGGAGGGACTAATTGCCGAAAAATAGAAAAAAGAATTGATTTTGAGGGTTTGTTGGATGGAGATATATATATAGATAGGATGGTCAATTCGCAGACCCTGACGGCTGTCACTTGGAAAGGGCAACCTTCAGGCCTAACATTGATGGGGAAGAATGGTAAGGAGTTTTTGATGAGAAGGGCGGAACCGCCCTTTCCATCTTCGCGATCGTCTCGGAGACAGTGGTAGCCCCGAAATCCAATATTGGATCCCGGTATCATCCATGTCTCCGAGACGGCCGCAACAGATATAGATTCTTCGTGGAGTGAATTAAGAAGGTCTTCTTTCTTATTTCTAAGGCTATGGCAGTTCCACTGAAGAATCCTCATCGGAGGAGCCATTTTTTGTTAAAAGGGAATTTAACGATTGAACTAGTTGATGGGCAACGTTGGACGGTATTTTGGTGTTTTTTTGTAAGAGTGATAATATGAGGTGTAGGACTGTAGTGATGAGTGTAGAGTTCGTGTCTGGTTTTGGGGGGACTGTGTTGGGGAAAGCACCTCCGTTAGATCCCGATGGAGACTGTCCATTTGGGAAATAAAGAAGTGAGGGGTCGATATGTGTTTGAGGATTAGGAGGCACGCCTCTTGACTTTGACTTTTTTTCCACTGTCTTTTTGAAGGATGTAGAGGGAGTGGGGTGTATGGTCGTTTTTGGTTTGGATGTAAAAGTAGGATTTTTTGATGCCATTTCTGCATAAGAGACTGTGGATTTATTGAACATTTTTGATGCTTCTATATAAGAAATGCTCTTGTCCGCCATCGTATGTTTAATATTTTGTTGCCTGCTAAGTTCCGGGCATGACTTGCTAATGGCAGAGTGCATTCCTGAACAGTTGAGGCATTTATATACTTCAGCTGCTACATTGCAAGTATCCCCATTGTGTGAGGACCCGCACTTATAGCAGCGTGCGAGGGATCTACATAGAGTTTTTGTGTGTCCAAATCTACAGCACTTGTAGCACTGTATCGTTGGAAACACATAAAGCTCCACGGGAAGGAGTACGTTGAAAATCGAAATATTCGAAGGCAGTGACTTGGAGTCGAAAGTCAAGACGACAGTATTGGAAGGTTTCCATTCGACAGTTTCCCCTGTTCTCGATCGATAATTCAATCGTCGAGCCTTAAGGACCTTACCGAATCCTCGAGGAACCTCAGCATTCTCCACAATGTCCTGTTCAGACCAATGTGAAGGGATGCCTTTGGTAACTCCTAGTTTTGTTATTTGGTAAGACGGAATAAATGCATTATATTTTGCCGTTTTTAGTAAATCTAAATTTAAAAATGTATTGGCTTCGTTCGCCGTCTTAAACTCCACTGAAAGACGGTTGCGGCCGACGGACTTGATTCCGTTCCAGGCCGTCCGAATATTATTTCTGTGAAGGAAGCGACCGAAATCAATATCATAAAGGTTGGTTGCGGTTTCGCTGTCAGCCTGGATTTTTGATACATGTACAATGTATGGAGCACGGTCCATTCCATTGTATAAGCGGGATAATGGGACTTTTGTTTGTGTATTTGTGAGCGTACTTGTAGGTAAGTTCGGTATTGGGTTAGAAATTGGCTGAATAGGTAAATCAGAAACAATATTAGAAACAACATTACGTGGACTTGGACATTTATGAACGAGACGATCCGAGTCGGAACTCGATTTCCTCTCACTACGTTTGGTCATTCTTTGTTTTTTAGGTTTGTTTTGGCATTGAATTGTGATGAAATCTGCCGCATCCGGGACAGACTCCATCGTTGCTTGTGACGAATCTGATTCTCCATCCGGAGGGTCCGGAGGTTTTTCTTTGTCACTCATTTTTTATAAGTGAGTAGTGCGAGAAAGAAACCAAACGTTTGAAATTTAAAAATAATTAAATAAAAAATATTATAAAGTATGAAAAGATTATTGTTACCTTGACTGTGGGTAGAGGAAACACGGGAAATAAACAAACTAATCTAAGAAATGTTATATTAATAATAATAGAAACACTAATTCACCTACAAAACTGATTTTACATTTGTTAAATAAAAGTATGTTAGTTTTAAAGCAATTATTTTCACGAGGATCAAAAACCAAACCGCCACCACTGTATTCCATCTACGGGTTTGAATATAAACTAACGATACAGGTGTTTCCATCTACAATTTATATTCAAACCTGTAGGATGGAAGGATCTTAAGCTTCCAAAACTAGTCGTTACAATATAATACTCAAGAGGTAAAAAACTGGTGTGTCATTTATAATTTTATCATATCTTACCACAAAGTGAATGCCGAAACAATAAATAACATTTTTTGAAGAATATTTCAAAAGATTATAATACACATGTGTTAAGGGTGAAAATGAAACGCAAATTCAATCCACCAAAATTGTCCTAATATATTCCATTCTGCAATCCATCAACGTGTATTTCTAACACTATGGTACCTCCAAAAGCTTGCCTACAGAAATGTGCATACCTCAGAATATCTTGGCACTGAGTTGACGACACATCCCCAAGGGAGATTAAAAAAAGCCTTTTGAAAACACCTTTAGAACTAAGTCACGGTTTACATTCGCGAGTGAATTATTTGATGTGTCACCAAATAAAAAGATACGAGTTGATATATTGTATCGCACATTGAATAAAACGTACGACCGAGTAAATTTTAAATGTACAACCAAGCTTAAAGCTTCAAATGCTATATCAGTAATCTATGTATGGTCCAAAATACGAAGAAAAAAAAACACCATGACTTATTTTAAATCCTGGTATATTGAACGTTATTCAATTATTTTATTAAAAAATTGTTTTTGTATGGATAAAATAAGTTTTTCTTCGAAATAAATAAATGGTTTTGAAATAAAAGTTATTGAAGGAAGATTGAGGAAAACATGACATGTTCAAGTGTTTCAAATAATTGAAAGTATGCAGATCAGAAGTCGGAATAATGCACCGAAATGTATGAGGGTTTTCAAAGATAGATTGTTGTGGCGTTATATTCTCTTTGCCTACCTCTGCGGTAAGCGGCGTGATGGTTGCTTAATTAATTAGTTATGTTTTCTGTATTGCTTAATTTAATGATTTCTGTGTAGGTACGTACAATATATTTGTAAGTTACCTGTATTATAAATAATAATGTTATATACAATTTTGTTTATAATCCTTATCCGCACCTAATGGTGCATAGGGCACTGCATCAAATTGACGCAGTGTTATCTTGATCATTACTTTCATGAAGGCAAGGTGATCACTCTTGGAGTGATCACCTTGCCTTCATGTAAGTAATGATCAAGGAACCAGTCCAGGGTAATATTAAATAAATATTACAGTGTTAAATCACTAATATTTATTTTCACCTCCCCCCCTGGGAATCGAACCCGGAACCTCCAGCGCGGTAGCTAAACACGCTGACCATTACACCACGGAGGCGGACTTATATACAAAATACATTATCTTTACTTAATACCAAAAATACCAAATATTTTAAATTTATTTCAAATGAAGTTTCAACTAAATTCAATGTCCATAATATTATTCTTCGTTATATTTCAAGTTAGTTATATGTTTATGTCATTTCAGTATTTAAAAAAGTGATTTTTCAATTTATTTTATAAAAAGTAAAACATATAATTAATGTTTTTATTAAGGACTGGATTAAATACTTTTGAAAGTAATACAACATTAAACTTTGTTTTATGAAATAATACGGAAGAAAACCATTTAAAACTATCATGCCATATTTCCCAGTTTTCTATTAAAAACCGACAAGATTCATAAGATTTATTATTTGTTTGCAACATTCGGGTCACATACAGGATGCTTATTACATTGCAACAACTACCCCACTGTACAAACATCCCTTATTCCATACACCTCGTCTTCCCCTGCAGTCTCCATCAAGGACCTGTCCGGTAAGGGACGGGGGGTGATTTATGGAAAATATTACACCGGATGTGTTAGCTGCAAGATTAACGAATTCTGTATTTTCACTACACTTTCTGGAAACTGTTTTTAGGGGGCGCTTTTATAAAAAAATATTCTGCTAAACCTTTCTTTGTTCTAAAAGTATTATAAATATTAGTCGATTATATATTTCAAGTTACATATATATATATATATATATATATACATATATATATATATATATATATATATATATACATATATATATATATATATATATATATATATATATATATATATATATATATATATATATATATATATATATATATATATATATATATATATATATATATATATATATATATATATATATATATATATATATATATATATATATATATATATATATATATATATATATATAAATATAAATATATATATATATATATATATATATATATATATATATATATATATATATAATTTAATTTAATTTATAAAAAATCTTTATTTTAACTTATATGCCAATTTGCTACACATTTGTTACATTTGTATGGACCCTCAGAAGCGAAATTATATGTAGTTTACGACTTTTGGACTCTTTACCGGCCATTCTAGTTCTGTTTCCCGTTCACATATACACTTTGTAAGTCAATATTTCACTATCCATTTGCTCCACATGTCCATACCACCTTAAAAAAACGGATAGATACCATAATGTGAGTGCCGAATCACGAATGAAATAATTTGAATGAATCTATGGTTCTTGTATTGATATTACAATATTGATGAAGAAAACTCTGGAAGTCTGGGTATTTAAAATGCATACGACCTGCAATAGACTGATTTTATGTTTCATATACATATATTATATAACACTACAACACTCTCCTTATCATTCATCGTTTGTGAAATACCACAAAATGAACGATAAACGATAAGGAGAGTGTTATATTACCATTCCACAAAGTTAAAAATGCTTTTAATATACAAAATATATAATATTTCATGTTAATTTTTTTTATTGTGTCCTTCTACTAAAAAAAATTATGATAACTTAAAAATTTTTATCTTAATTTAAAAATATATATTCCAATGTATTTTTTAATAATACTTATAGTATCGTCATGGAAAAACCACGCTGGCTTGCAGACATTTTGCACTCCGAAGGTGAGGCGTGCTCCGTCATACAAAACGTATGGTGGAATTCCATTTGGGAATTACTCTGGGGGCAAACTTTTGTTACTTCTTACCGCCAGCCGCACTGGACTATAATATATTTGAGGGAGAATATACAAAATAATCAAATAGTGGCGGCAATATGGAAATTCAGGTGCCCGAATTCAGGAGGGAATAAATTAAGTTTATTTCGAAAAGCTCTTATAGTTTAAAAGTCTTTTGATTTAAAAATAATATAAAATACTAACTAACTTACCATCACACCACTTACCTGCATGGGTAGACAGAGATAATAAACCCTACACCAATCTGTTTTGCAAGCAATCTGCCACATTCATGCATTTTACTCACACATATTTTGACTACTGAACAGATTACTCTGAAATACATCATTGTTTAATACTATCATATTCTCGTATCATATATGTATTTGAGTAAAAAAAAAATTCAATGAGCATTTTAAAAAAACTGGTTTTCCATCCTCATTTTAGTATATTTATAATTATAGTATTTGAAATATATCATTGTACAATACTATCATATACCATATATGTATATGAGATCCAAAAAGATTTCAAAAAGCATCTTAAAAAATACCAGTTTTTCATCTTCATCCTAGTAAAAACCCTGATTTTTATTCTTCGTTCGGACAGTGTAGTAGTTAGCACGTTTCATTACCGTTCTGAAGGCCTCGAATTTGATTTCCATGGGTATGTTTTAGAAAACAAAACATATTCAAATTTGAAATGTGATGTGATTTAAAATAATTTTTCTTACGAAAATGGCTCTATGTTAACTTTGTACTTTACAATTTATTTTTATGATTATTGTTCCAGCATTCATTTAGTAGTAAGACAAAACAATTGTTTTTTTTACCGCTTGAGTTATATTTATTTTATTTTAAGTACTAGTTTCGAAAGCTATGCTTCCATCTTCAGGTTAGGTCTGAAAATAAACTTTATATTATACTAGTTTAGTCAGTCGTAAGAATAAAATAAATATAACTCAAGTGGTGAAAATAAGTGTTTTACTTTTACAATCATAATATACATATTTACTATACAAAAATTTACTTTTCAATACATTTGAAACATCTTTATCATCATACATTACATCTGAAAGTATTTAAGGTTGGTATACCAAAAGTTTAAGGCTTGAACTACGTCACGTTGAAATATTTGTATATTTTATAAAAACGTATCAAACGGTGGAATATTTGTGAATATGACAAATGTTTGGGTTTGGTCAAAGGAGGGTGGATGTGGATGTCCAAGTTTTAGCACCCCCTTGGGAAGTCCTGCTGTCCAGAAGCTAAGCTGGAGGAATTTTTCATTCCATTTCCCCCTTTTGTTGATTCCCCGAGGCTCGTGGAACTTTTCCCAACGTTTCCACGTCCGACCGCAAAATTTGAAGACTTCTAAAGGTTTTAATCGGATCGCCACCATTAGTTGCTTGTCAATGGGGATATTGCTGGTGACGGGAGGATTTATAGAAGGATACGTGGATGAAATAAAATATTTGTAAAATGAAATAACAGATATCTCTTGCGTTTTTTCGATCATTTATTTTAAACAATATATTGGTAGTGTAAAGACAATGGGGTATATGCGTCTCAGACCAAATTTTACGACTAGCAAAAACAAACATGTGAAATTAAATAACTCATTTGTTCTATGTATTTTTATACATACATATCTTGATAAAACTACAATAAATAAGTTTTGCAACTACAGCTGTATCCTTTTGCCAGATTATGGAATACACTATTTTAGACATTTTGTGGAACAAACTTAGAAAATGAAATTTTTTACAGAAATACCCCTTTGCCTTTACACTACCGATATGTGCTTATTGAGAAATCATTTTGTCAAACAAACATATTTTTTCATTGCATTTTCCATGTATATTTTTATTCTTTTTGATTTTTGCAAAAATAATACAGTAAACAAACATGATTTTTCTTTTAGAAAATTTCGAAACTGAAAAAATCTAAAAATCTATAAAATCCAAATTAAATTTTAATATTCTTGGTCACACGAGAATAAACTTTTACATTTATACAAATATATGTATATATATATATATATATATATATATATATATATATATATATATATATATATATATATATATATATATATATATATATATATATATATATATATATATATATATATATATATATATATATATATATATATATATATATATATATATATATATATATATATATATATATATATATATATATATATATATATATATATATATATATATATATATATATATATATATATATATATATATATATATATATATATATATATATATATATATATATATATATATATATATATATATATATAAATTCAGATTAATACTTACGTATTATGTACTAGTTAACGTACAAGATAAACTATTTTTTATAAAAATTCTAAGTCAATCGGGTTGGCTTTTTTGGGGCACCAATTCGAAAAAGCTCATGTGTTTATATTTATTTATATGGTCAACATCAACAGCCACCCTGGGACATCCCACGTGACACTTCCGGCCACAAATTCCTGCCATTTAAAACTGTTTATGGCGGCAAAACGTTTCCGGCGCCATATCAATAACACCGGCCAATTGATGACTTTACCGATTTGCCCTGACTGCCGGCAGTTTACCTTTTCGGATGCCTTCCTGCATAAATATGCGGGCACAAGTATAAGAGTTTACTATCCAACTTGTAGAGACATAAGAAATCAGATGTATGGCGGTTTGCCGATACTCCTAGTTGAATAAACTGAATAAATAATGCGAGAAAGAGGAAGAATACTAAGGAGTCCGAAATAATTATCGAATAACCACGTATGTTGGAATCGCGTCTAGTAATAAATGTATTCAACATTCTTAAATAGTTATGGTTTGGTGAAAGTCTCATATTACATAGACAAAATAAAACTTGTATCTGATTTTGTGGTTTGAAAAAATTCTGGATGTTTAAACCCAATCATAGATATTGGCATGTTTAACTGAAACAAAACGAAACATAAAAATCTAATAGATTTATTTCATGATTTTGCGTTTAATTTGTAGGACTCCATTTTAATTTATGAATTATTTTTTTTAATCAAATACAGATTTTGAGTCTACTTAGTTCTATTTTATTTACAAAAACATAAAAAAATTAATATTGTGACAATTGTTTCGCCTAGTTATGGAATGTTAGACATTCGTTTGAAAATGCCATAACTAGGCAAACAATTGTCACAATATTAATTTTTTATGTGTTTTTGTTAGTAAAATACAACTTATTAGACTCAAAAGATCTGTTTTTGATTTTTAAATTAATACATAAAATATAATAGACGCTCGAATTGTGAATTAACAAAAAAAAATGCAAAGCTGATATAAGCTTTATCAATCAAATTTAGAAAGGTGTGCTGAGATGGTTTGGACATCTGGAACGAATTAGTGAGGTAAGAAAGGAAATACAAATTTATGAGGCAAATTTAGATGGAAAAGGGAGCAAAGGAAGACGGAGAAAAACTTGGCATGATAAGGCATGTCAAATACTTGAAAGCGGTATGGAGAGAAATCAAAATATGAGGAAATGCATGAATGTGGAAAAGGGGAAGAATGTTTGCAGAGAACTGTGGCGGTTTATTCTCCCTACCTGCGGGAAAGCAGCACAATGGAACACAAAGACCGGAACACAAATTATAAGTAAAAAAAAATAAAAAAATAATCAAAACTATTACTAATTAATTTAATTAAACCATATCCGTTCCCTAGGTGGAGCATATGGAGTCCACAAACTGTCTCCAGGCTTTTCTGTTGGCTGTCAGCTCCCTTGCATCCTCCCAAGTCAGATCCGCGTCCCGAAGTTCTGACGAGAACTGCCGACGAATTGTCAGCAGTAATACATGGCAAAATATAAAAACAATAAACAGGCATAAGAAGCATATTTAAAATAAATAATGGTAAGTTAGTCAATTGTATCAGGACAAATACTGAATTTCACATGTGAACATACTGAGAAACCGTGTGTAGTAAGAAATTTAAAAAAAGATAAAACAAAACAATATTCGATAAACTATAAAAAAAATGTTGTTGCCATATTTATTCCACAATTTACAATATTGATATTAAATGTAAAATAAATATAAAAAATCAATGTTGTAATCAAAGCATCATTACGCCATATTTCGAATCACGTAATCGGTTTACGATTTTCTATAAATCATCAACTGGGATGAAAAGAGTAATCGAATCGAGCGTAGACGGATGCCATTTTCAATTTGAACTTCCTCGCTGTAACGAAATGTGTTTAAAAAAGAAAACAGAGTACCTACTACCTACAGATAGCAACACCGCTGGCAGCCATCTTGTTTCGCTAATTCCCGAAGGTGTTACGAAGGCTCTTTCGCTACGAATAAATCTACGCCATACAATAGATACAAAGTAAGATAAAGTGATGAAATTCTGCGTTATTCCGATGGAATATTTTACACAATAGATATCTATCATCGTGTGCGTTACCTTTACACACAAACGTAACAATTACAGGCGGGTGTCAGGTTTCATCTTTATTTTAAATAGCGTACTTACATGTATGTATGAAATTAATTTCATACGTTTTACAAATTCATAAGAAAACTACCTGTACCAGGCCACAGGTTTTTTTTTAGATGGGAATTGCATTTATTATTTACCTTGCTTATTATGTACAAGGTTTATAGATCATTTAGTGGATTTTTGTTTCTTCTAGCTAATTAAATATGTTTTTAGTTGAATCTGTGTTGGAAACAGGAGGGATAATCAAGTGTGGGTCAAATAGGAACTTCTCAGCATTTGCTCATTGCTGGGAGGAAACCACGTTGCACTCCTCATGAGAAGGCGGACTGTTGACTGTCATCAGCAGACCTTCCGTTCCACTAGAAGAGGGTTCAGCATTTTGTGTCCTACTTTACTACAGGCCACACGTTGTTGTGTTTCAGTCTAGTTTAGTAAAAAAAAAACAAAGAAATCAAAAAGCACTCATTTCAATATGTTTAGTGTCATAATGCTTGTGAAGCAATATAAATATTCAAACATGAATAAAACATTGAAACAATGATTCAATCGAAAACATGAAAAATTCTAAGTGACAGCAGCTGTCAAGAAGCACGCTGTCCACCATGAATTTTTATTTTACGTGTGTTACTATTTCATTCAATAGATGGCGCTGCCGTTGCGGCTTAAGATCTGTTTAACAAAACAAAATTTGACCTGTCACAGGTAAATAAAAATGCGAGAATTCGAATGCAAAGTTGTGTCAAAATTTCAAAGCAATCAGTGAATACTTGAAGAGGTTTGATATTTTAGAGAAACAAACAAAAATATTTTTTTAATAAAGATTAATTGAATATGGATTTTGTGTCGATACGTTTAATTCATTTTGTATTTTATGTTTTTGCATTGCAAACTAGTAATACTACATTCTGATTAATATCTCAACAGCGATATGGACTTCTGGACTTTTACATTTCTCCATTTTTGACCATACGCCATTTAGTATTGTAAATAGTTAACGCTATCATAAATTTTTCACACTAATATTCATAAAAATATTCATGAAAATATCTCAGTATATAAATCATTAACACATCTTCAATAACTGTTCTTTTGCAGATACATACAAGGTAGAAAATATTGTAGTAAATCATAAAGCAATTAATTTTGTGTTATATTTTTATGAAACACATAAGTATATCATTTTTTGACATATCATCAAAGATAAAGAAGAATATGGAAGTCTAGGCATTTACAGGGCTGACCACCGTCATAGGCTGGTTTAAGTGATCACTTTACACAAGTGTAACATTCACCAATTCTACCCATTATTGACAACCACACTACTCAAATTCTTGGAATTTCTATATATGTATATTAACTAATTTTGAAACATTTAAAGTAATCACTTAATGTTTAGTGTGTAAAGTGATCACTTAAACCCGCATGATGGTCATCAACCCCGTAAATGCCCAGGCATCCATATTCTTCTTCATCTTTGATGAGATGTCTAAAAATAATATGAAAATACTCATAAAATTGAAGATAATCCAGATTTGTGAACAAGTATTTGGACACACTCAAAATGTTGCACATATTTATTATTGCATTTCCTGACTCACTAGTGTAGTTCCCGTTCTTAAATTAAGTTCAAAATTAAGAATTTGTTAGGTTGTTCTTAAAAAATGGAACCAAACTGAAAATAACGCAATCTCTTGCCCAGTCCATTTACCCCAAGATATTTGATAAGAAAATTGAATAAAACAATGTTGCATAAATCTTTGATGCATGTTTTGTATTGGATGAAGAATGGTGCATTCTCTATCAGGACGCAATATGGGAATCAATTTGTAATAACCCACGGGACACCGCAAAGGAAGAAAAGGGATTGCTTCTGGAATTTTCGAGACTTGAATATAAAACGGGCATGAAAAAAATCTTTGGAAAAATCCAACGGGAATTTGAGATTACATTTTTCTTATGTTTTTTACTTGTAATACCATATTCAATCTAAAATACACTCAGTTTTGAAATGCGTATACCAGGTGAATCAAGCTATTATCTTAATCATATTTTTAGTGAACCTGACATCAATAGAAAGTCAAAAAAATCATTGAAAATATTACCTTTTCTTTAGCAAACCAGAGTTTATATTATGGGTGTGTCAACTGACTCCAAAGATTTATGGTTTCTTTTTAAATGAAAAAGATCGAAGTCTGAGCATTCCAAGGCTCGCGATCATTCATTTGGTTTACTCAAGTGACCACTTTATACACCTGCGTAACGTTCACCATTCTGGCCATTACTGAACATTCATATTGCCTTGATTTTTTAAAGATAAATATGTGCCATGTTGAAGTATTTTATTCGTATGTTAGTTGTTATTTTGAAGTATGTGGATTACTCCAATTAAACATAAGTAAAAAGTATGTTACCTTTATTTTCTGATTTTTATGAAAGAGAACAAACCTAAAAAATAACATTTCAATTTTAGATAGAGATACCTAATTTGACCACTTCTTATTGTGAAATTCCAGCCTTCGGACTCCCATATTCTTCACATAAAACACAATATATGCTTCTTCTCAATAGCGATACGCTTAATGTAAAGATATATCATCAAATCCATGTTTGTGATAAAATAATTAATAAAAAATCATAAAAACGGATATAGTCAAACTGAATAATAAGGCATTATCACACATTAAGCTCAAAGTACAAACAACACAGATATAGCTTTGTGACGGTCCTTTGTGGAGACTTCCGTAAGGCATGCAAAGTTGTATGACAGTTCACTAATATCCGCAATAACATGAGGACAGGTATACTGAGAGATGCTACTCCCGAGAGGAACTACTTCGTCTGCAAAACGTCCTGTAGCTCTACCCATAGTTCTAATCCTGCAAAGTTGGGTACCACTATTTACATATTAGACAGAAATCGGAATTGAAATCGATTAAGTGCTACGTACTTGCAATACTACAATTATAACTGTTAATTATAATTTATTGACAGTTTAAAAATACTCATTTTGATATCTCAACATAGATAAAGAGGAATATGGGGTATTTACAGGGCTCATGACCTGTCATAGACTGGTTAAGTGATCACTTTACACAAATGTAAAATTCACCATTATACCCATGATAGATAACCTCACTTCTCAAATTTTTGTATCTCCTACACATATCATAAATCTCATGACGCGGTATGTTTGAGTTCACGGGAACCATCTATGTTCAGTTTAAGAAAGCTTTTATTTAGCAGAGATACTTTAATACTAATGTATGCTAAATTCTAACTGGATTAACTTACTAGGAGACGCCTGAACACTAGATTTTTTTTTTAATTTGTATGCAGATTATTTTGTTCATATTCTTCTTCATCTATGTTGAGGTATCAAAATGTAAGAAGTAAATGTTTAAATTTTATGTAATTAGTTATTTATAAAAAAATAATTTTTGTTTAAATGGTACTTAACAGAAATTATAAAATATTAATTAACAAATTCAGTTCATTTATTGATTCAGCAATCACTTTGTAGTAATATCTTTCTTTTTTATTTATTTTTCAAAATACCATTTACTCTTAAAATCTATTGCGACACATGTTTTGATACATACCACATCATTTTCAAACACCGTATCAGTGAAAATGATGCTGAATACACAGAAACAGTTGTCACAACAATTTTTAAGAGTGGTATTTAACAGTGGTATTTACCAAGTGAAATTTAAATTAAGAAAATGTATTTAGTTCAGGTAAAATGTAATTATTTATTTTTGTGTTTCGAACTGGTGTTAAGTGAATAGTTCAATAACATACAGTAAAATATATGTATTTATACATAAATCCACACGTATAAGGTAATCCTGGTTACTTTTTCTCAACCCTTTGAAGTGGACTTTAAGAATTTATTTCGCACACAGGCGAACGTGTGTGTTATGCAACTATTAGGCGGGCAAGGGGTAAAAACACGAGTGGAAATGGAAAACGTATCGAGAAAATGCTGATCCGAATTTCAACGGAATTAGATGTTACGAGCTATGGGAATTGTAACCCGTACGGTGTAGTGCTGGGGTGGGGAACGGAAATACTGTTGTTTAAGGATCTCGCGTTTCCGGATATTCGATTCTAAAAATACATTCAAATGAGTTTGAATAACATTGAAACTGTTTTGTTTGGAAGAGTTAAATAGAAATGAAACGATATTTGAATCAGGACAGTCAAACAATAGAATATAACTATTCCAAATTCTGATTATTTAAAAAAAATTACACATTTCGCTTACAACTTTCAACAACGTCATATATCAAAAAACTTAATTTTCCAGGACATCGTTTTTAAAGTTTAAAAATATAATAGAATGTATTAAAAATAAATATCAAGCTACTTATGGGACTTTTTACTTTGCAAGAGATCTTTTTAGGTAAAACCTGAATGTTTTTTCTCCATTTGAAGGCATTTTTTTTAAATAATTAAGCAATGCCTTTTCTTCAAAATGCAAAAACAACACTTTCTGGCAGTACACAACGGAGTCCTGGTTCCAACTCTAATGTATGGAAGTGAACTACTTTAATACTTTATTATTGCTACTTTAATACGATTAACGGTTTCAGAATAATCATTTCCTCATCAGAACATTAAAATAAAATTATTACGGTCTGAAATATATGGGGAAAAAAAAAATTCACAGAGAGAAAAAATTACAAGTATTAGTAATATTAAGGTGGTATTACACAAAGTGAATGATGAATGATAAGGAGGGTGTTAACAGTTTTTACTTTTACTGAACATCTGTGCATTGTATTTGTGAAGAGGAATACATTTGAATGCGTTTTCGTTTTCTTCTGCATTTAACAGAGTATTTTCTCGGCGCATTCCGTGAAATAATAAGACGGCATTGCAGTACGTTGCTGGAAAATAACGTTTTTCCTTTAATCCACACATGGAATAATACACCCTTCAGGGTCCTGGGGGAGTTAGGGAACACAGCAATATTTAGCACCAGCTTGGGATAGTTCCGACCCCGTGTTACCTTATGGAGGGGTTAACAGGAAGCGATATCGTTATTGCCTTTCCTGCCCTATTAACTGTTTTAGGAATCTACCATGTCTTTTCGTCGAGACGTTTTAAGGGCAAAGAGTATTTATAAATTAAAATAGATGTTCGAATAGTGAAATAGTGCAATCTCGTAATATTCCGAGATCTAATTAATTTATTTATAAATTAAAATAGATGTTCGAATAGTGAAAAAATGCAATCTCATAATATTCCGACATCTAATTAAGTTATTTATAAATTAAAATAGATGTTCGAATAGTGAAATAATGCAATTTCATAATATTCCGATATCTAATTATTTTATTTATAAATTAAAATATCTGTTCCAAAAATTTACCCATTCAAATGCAGTTATCTAAAAATATTGTAAAATTCCTTCATGATTCCTTCAGTTATAGCAAATAAAAACCTATCAGCGGAAGCTAAACTGACAGTGAACAACGGAGTCCTGGTTCCAACTCTAATGTATGGAAGTGAAGCATGAAGTTTGGCAAAAGAAGGATGAATTTATACTGAATGCTGTCGAAATGTGATTTTTCATACGTATGTGTGATCGCTCACTCCTTTCAAGAACGTCAAAAATCAAAAATCGTCCATTTTCAGCTGTGCATCTTTTCGGAATGTCCAGAAAATGTACTATATTCCAGCAAAAGAGGCATATTTTTAACTCAATATTTACCCGCTACAGGGCAGAAAGTGTTGTTTTTGCATTTTGAAGAAAAGATAAATGAAGTAAAAATAATAAACGGAATACAGGAAAATATAATAACTATAGCTAGGACATTCGGAGTTTCATACCCGTACTCATAATGCATTGTATGACTTGGAATCAGTCCATTAATAAATATACTAGACATTGATAACAATAAAAGTAATAATGGCTAATTTAAATAGCGCTGTTTTTATGAAAACTCATATTAAGGACGTTTTGCATTTTTTTTTTAATTATATATAATTTTTTTTAAATCACTTTTTTTTCACACTCAAAACACTAACAAGTTAAAAATATCCTTATTTTCTTTTTAAACGTATAGTTTTGTTTATTATTAAACAGCATTTCTATACAAATGGAATCTTTTTCATTGGTGCTAATCAATATATTTTGAATATCTACTGATGTGAGGACTCACCATGATATTTTATCACCAAAATACAAATTATTTGCAAATTCTAAAAGAAAAACACTTAGCTCTTACCACTTGAGTTATGGTTATTTAATTATAAATAGTTTCGGAAGCTATGCTTCGATCTTTAGGTCTGAATATAAACTAAACAAGACTCAAGTGGTAAAAAATAAGTGTTTTTCTTTTACAATCTCATCATGTCTTACCACAAAATGAATGCCGAAACAACTAATAAAATATTTTATTTATTGTTTCGGCATTAACTTTGTGGTAAGACATGTTACAATAATTAAAGAAAACACTTCGTTTTTTACCACTTGAGTTTTATTATAGACTACATGTTTCAGAAGTTAAACTTCCATCATTAATATAGTATTAACCAGTCTTGATAAAGAAGCGGTTAGCTTCAAAACCGGTAGATATTATAATTAAGTTATAATAAAATATTTATTGTGATTTTAAAACAAAGCTACATTTTAATTATAAAATGGAAAATCACATTAAAAAGTAAATGCATCAAATATAAATTACAAATAAAATAAAGTAAATATTTTGCAAATGTTGAGATCACATCATCATCATTTATTTAATATACACCCCACTATAATGAGCGAAACCATGTTGCGAATATGCAACATGGTTTCCGACAACATCCGACGGTGAAATGTACTCGTACAATGTTCAGACGTCTATAGTAGCGTGAGAACGTGATGCGTCCATTTTACAGTCGCCGACGGTAACTGAAAACCATTATTCTTAGCGAAAATTCGACGCTTTATGAAACCTCAATAAAAAGGGATGGTTTATAATCATTATGTGCATTATGAAGTGATGTTTAAGTACTACCCCTTTCGACTCGGGGGAGAGCTTTTGTAATAGTTTGATGGAACAGGGATAGAATTTTCGGCAGTTCTCTCACGTCTCCCCATCTAATCACCGTCCATTAGGTGCGTAATTAACCGACACGTTACAACTTCACGTCAGGAATAGAGATTTTATGTCAAAACCTAATTCATGGCGTTACTACTACTTTGAAACATGATGATACATATGTAATGGTTCAACAGCATACCTAGGTAAGCATATAGTCGATGATAATGGATTCAGTGAAATTATATATTATACGGTGAGATAGGGGAAAACGTAAAAATCAATCTAGATCTTACCATTTGAAATATTATTTGTAGTTCTGCTAAAATCGGAATGGGTAATATAAATACTATTAAAACGGATGTATTACAAACCAAACACCTTAAATATGTTGAACTCGTATTTTTTTAGAGGTCAAAGAAAGACCAAATAAAAATTGAGCTCACACAGAGTGTCGAAGTTAAAATTTCTTTTTTCCAACCCTTATCCGCGACCAATTTTGCAAAGGGCCCTGCGTAGTATAAAAACAGTATGATCTATATCGTAAAATACAGAAAGGAAATACACACACACTTCCTTCAATAAATAAAATAATTTCATTTTATTTTCATTATACAGTATGACACAGCGTAATTTAATATACTCGGTTGTATATACAAGTATCCAGATATTTTCATCTTCTTTTCTGGTTTCCGATCTTCTGTTCCTAGTAAAAAGTGTGTTAAAAAATATTTACTGTGTACTTAAAATAAGTGTTAACTTTTAGTACGTATGAAAAATCTAAAGCATATATATATATATATATATATATATATATATATATATATATATATATATATATATATATATATATATATATATATATATATATATATATATATATATATATATATATATATATATATATATATATATATATATATATATATATAATCGATTAACAACGTATATTTTTCGGAACAAAATATTGGTTTTCCCATGAAGAATTTTTTTCCGAAAGTGATCCTATAAATTGTACTTTACACAAAAAATCCAACAGGTTACTAAAACAGGACCTTTATTGCTCATTTCTGTACATTCAAGAGTTTTTTATCACTACACAATACATAGTTACTTCACAAATTACATATAATTGGTACAGTGGTATCGAATCACCCAAACGTTGTGTTTTAAAATTGTCTTATACAATACATCGGAGCTGTTAAAGGATTCAGGGAAAGCTTAGCGCCTATAACTAATGCACAGAGTTATAAGTTATGCAAATGATTGACAAGCCTGACATACAAGCACATTACGTGAGTATAGTCTGTACACACGCTGCATATTCTATAATACATTATATTACGGATATAGGAAATCGTCCACGTGCGCAATTAGGTGCCAAACTAGGACAGACTAATTGACAAGTGAACAATTACACAACTAGTGATTTAGTATAAGGTGACTAATTTACATATTATCACAATTAGATATTATTATTCCGCCTCGAGGGATTCATGCCTGTTCGCAGTAGCGTTCACAAGCTTATACAAGTACGGATATGTAACCGCGAGCGCCTTTGTCTTTTTCCATTGAGGAAAAATTATTTTTCAAATTCTTATCCTATATACAGTGATATATGCACAACATAGTTTTTGGACTACAAAAAAAATTATTTAGAATTGGAAGACGAGAATAACGGCGATGGATATGGCACTCAGAGTTGCATATCAGCATTCGAACCATCTTGTAAAGGATATCACAAACGTATACAAGCTCCTTGAGCTAGGGTCTTATCCTTATCCTGTCATAATGATTGTAAAACCATTTATGTAACGATTTGTGCACTTTGAACGACGAAATAAACTTTTTTTTCAATTTATCATCAGTTTAATAATAAATTATATATATAAGTGCCATAAGCACCATTGAGTGCCCTTACCCACAGTCTATAGTGCATATGGCACTGCATCAAATAGATGCAACGTTAAGTTGATCGGTAATTATATGAAGGCAAAGTGACCAGTCCTGCGCTGTAAGTACCAGTCCATGGTAATATTAATTAAATATCAATGTGAAAATAATGCACATATTTATTTTTACCCCACCTGGGAACTGAATCCGGGACCTCTAGCTTGAAAGCCAAACAAGCTTACACTATGAAGGTAGACAAATCTACCGATAAGTGAATCTTCCGGTTTGATAATGATTAATCTTTTTATTATAACCATATCTATCCTAAGCAAACAATCCTAATTTAATTGATTGATTCTTCTTAGACTTTTTACCAAATAAAAAAGTATCTGAATTGATTCGGGTGACACTTTCTGGTAAAATCTATCCATTTGTCGTTTAAGTTTAACTTGGTAAATACCACTATTTGTGGTAAACACGACATTTACAAAATAGTGGTATTTACCAAATAAACCTTAAAATAACTATCCTAGTCTTACACCTTTTCTAAAACCAAACATCTCTGGTTTTGTCAAACCTGATATTATCTTTTTCAGATCTCTAATGTGTAAGTAGTGTCTATGATCTAGTTTCGTTTACCATGTTTATTATGGTTCATATTAATATCAATTGGACTACATGACTCCCCAGTATGCAGATTTTGTGTGGAGGATAACGAAACGCTAATCCACATTCCCTTTAATTGTGACGCACTCCCTCGCAAACAAAGTCACATCCTTGGAGGACCACTACTGGACTCCGAGAAGGTGAAGCTCCTACCACCAAGACAGGTTGTGATTTACATGACACATTTAGGTCTTGAGAGTGAGCTGTGATACAGAGGGAGGTCACAATAGAACTAATATGGTCGCAGTGACATAAGGGATGCAAGATCGCTTAACCTAAAAAAAAACGGTTTATAATCATTACCTAACCTACCAGCTAGAAAGTGCTAAATTTAAGCTTCAATAATCCGTGAAATACACGAATGAAATTTCTAGTGAAAAGATAAAAGAAACGAAATTAATCGGTTGTGGAGATATTCGACGATGGTGATTAATAAATCAGCAAGTCTCTGAGTGCAAATTGTGTTCTGGCTTCATTTGCCGAGGAGTTGATGAAAAATCGTCGAAATCAAGCAGACCGTAAAATATTACCGCAGTAAACTTCATAGATCGGTTAGATGTTGACAAATTGCGTTCCTAGGGGACGTCTTAGCCAAATTGGATCGTCTACCTTAAATTATTCAGTTTCGTGATTACCTTATCTGGCTCTCTCAACTTTTATGATTAGTTTGATGAGTAAAAAACGAAATTTACAACCACACTACTCAAATTTTGGAAGTCACATTTATATGCATAAATTCAAAAGATGTACTAGAATGGATCTATGTAGTAGGATGTTGAATATTACGCAGTAAACTTTACATATAAATAAAACTTATATAGTCTTCATATATTTATTTTATTTATTTATTTCAAAACATATTACATACATAAGTCATGCATATATATAATATTCCTGATGAGTAATTTCTATTTCTCATTTTGGGACATGGAATTAGATTAACAAGACTGAAAAACAAATAAGAAAGATACAAAAAGATTTTTTAAAAATAAACAAAACTGATACATGGCAATATATAAAACAATAAACAGGTATAATAAATAGGCGTTTAAAAAGAATATAAGGTAAAAAGCATATTTCAAAGCAACATGAAAACACATAAGGTAAGAAGCATATTTAAAAGAAACAAATGGGAAAACATAAAGAAGCATGTTAATAATAAACAAATGAGAGTATAACTGAGAATACAAATGTGCAAATATAAATAAAAACATAAGGTAAGAAGCATTTTGAATAGAAACAGATAAGAAAACCTCGATCTAGAAAAATCAGACATTAGTTAAGCAATTAATAAAGACCCGTTTTAAATAATTGCATGAATTAAACCTCAATTTATAAAACCAGAACTTTGTTTTTAACAACTTTTATTTGTGATTCTTTTTTCCAACTGGTTTTGACAAGCAACTTCTAGGGATGGATATGTACTGATTACTCTGACTTCTGACCTGACGACTTTCAAGTATTTGAAATACTTGATCACGCAAAATTTGTTTCAAAGCATCTGCAACAAATAGTAGATGATCACTTAAACCAGTCCATGCCGGGTCGTAAACCTTTTCTGCGGTAGTGACTATGGAACATGGAGAGAGGAATAAGCTGGCTACAGAAAAGATGGGATTATGACATTGTCGTGGGTGCTAAGTAAATTGAAATAGCCCAAACGAGAAAATTCTGGAAAAAATAGAAGAAGCCTGCATCCAGCAGTGGAGAGATGGACAAAGAAAGTAGAAAAGAAACTATTTAAATGACCAAATATTCATATTCATCTTCTCCATTTATATTAAGATATCTATATAAAAATCAATTCAATTTTAAATCTTCTGTTTTTGTTATCATGGCGAATGTAGGCGCTAATGTATTAATGACATTGTAATAGTATCGAAGCTTTTAGGAGATCGAATTATCAATCTCCTTTTTCCCTTCCGAAATTTAAAATATTTTCATTGCAAAGAATGACAGGGGAAATTTAATTATCCGAAAAGGCAAAAGCGCAAATGAGTATTTTTTTCACGTTACAAAAGGTAGGCATATAATTTTACCTGAGAGCATCTATCGATCTCGCATAATTTAATAGAACATTCTCCTTGGAGGATAGAAAAATTTGCTCTCGGAGTCGCTCGCGAACATTTTTTAAACATCGCCCGCCCGGCTAATTAAATAATAGCCCTAAGTATTATTTACTGCCGTGTTGAAAATATTTTTATCCCATTTAAATTCCGGGTCCCATAGCGTTATCATCGGGAGGAAGGAAAAAAAATACAAGTATATCGTAAAATGTCAGTTTTCCGCGATAAAGCCCCAAATGGTTTCCCGAATTTACGACATGACCTTTTTTACGCTTTCTCTATTCCGGTATATTATAAAATATTACCTTAATGAAAATCTGTACATTTTACACTTGCCGATTTCCGGAAGGGTTGTTTTTTCACGGAATAAAATATCATCCCTCTAAGTTATTAATGTGACCCCGGATTAGGGGGTGATGGGGTGAGCACGTGATTTTATTCGTTATATGCACTTTCGCCCAGTTAATATTTTAACAACACGAAAATGAATCTAAAAAAATACAACGGACTCCTGGTTCCAACCCTTGTGTTTGGAAGTGAATTATGGAGTTAGCAAAACAAGGATGAATGTAGACTGAATAAAGTTGAAATACGATCTCTCAAACGAATGTGGGGCAAAACAATGTATGACAGATGTTCGAATGGTGAAATAACGCAACGGTGAGATGAGCATTATATACATTTATATGGTGATATTTAGAAAGGTGTGTAGAGATGGTTTGCGCATGTGAATCAAATGAGTGAGGAAAGAATAGTAAAAAATATTGAACAAGTGGTTGATAATAGAAGCAGAAGAAGACCGAGGAAAAGTTGGCAAAATCAAGTATTTCAAATATGTACTTGGAAGTGGCCAGGAAAGAATAATCTGCGGGTATGTATGAAGAGATGCATGGATGTGGAGAGCCGAAGATTGTTAGGAGCATATTGGTGTGGCGTTCGTTTCTCTCTGCCTTACCCTACGGGTAGCGGTTATATAAGTGACATAAAAATAAAACAGGAGATTATAAAATACTCGAAACTTTTATTATTTAAGAAGTTATAGTAACATTTATTCAGGTCATAATGAAAAATATATTTTGTATATTAAAAGCATTGATAACTTTATGGTATGGTAATAAAATACTCCTTATCATCTATTGTTTACTTTGTATAATACCACTTTTATAAATACTTATTGTTTATAAAAGTGGTATTACACAAAGTAAACAATGAATGATAATAATGAAAAAAATTAAATATACTTTAGAAAGGCACCGTGAAGCATGTGGCGCAGGAACGACAAGAACATTGTTTTTCCCAGGAATCGTCATTTTGGCGTCGTAATTTTTACGACAGTTTAGTATCCAGGGTTAAGGACAATAGCAATGTATGGAATGTTCTGGATAGCGAAGTGTTCTTTGTACCACAAGCCAGCGGCAAATTGTATGTCGGCTCAACGCAGCCACAAACCCAGAGGATTCCCGATGGACCAAAGTTTGGTACCGTGAAGCGACAATATCCGAAACTTATTTTAACATTCATAACTCTCGTAGGCACCGTAAAATGTTACCATCACAAACACACCTACGACCCGGCAGATAATTACGCTCCGTCCTGTTCTTCCTTATGACACCAACCCCCGAAGAAAGGAGAAAACTGTCGCTCTCGACCCGTTTTGAAGCTGCGGTATAATAATCCGAGTAAGGTTTATTATAATTTACATATTTAGGCGGAATTAACCTTATATGAGCGCTTACCGTACACAATATTCTATACGTACCGAGTATTTGCTTGGATGATACAGTAAGATTACTGTCATGGTGATTTCGTAGGATTTAATGAGATATTTTAACACATTGACTGTTTAAAGATCAACCTTTGTATTGATCACGAATTATCTTACAGGTTTATCCATAACAAAAATTTTAACTACATACCTGTGTCAAGTATTTTTACCTGTGAAAGGAAAAACTACATTTTTTAAACAGCTTTTTAAACCGCAATAGCAGCGCCATCTGTTGAATGTAGCAGCAACACATACTATACTTAACATTATTCAAAGCGAATAACGTGATTAACAGATACTGTTAATAAGTATTTTCATTTGTTTTCGATTGCATAGTAGTTTCAATGTTTTTTTTTTCATTGTTGAGCATTTTGAAATGGAACATAGGTACTATGTTAGAAATGGGTGTTTTCTATTTTATTTCTTTTTAAATTATACTAACGTTTCTTGGTGAAACTGTATTTTATATAATAAAATAAGAACTTTTTTTTTCACATTTATTTTATTTTACCAGTGACCAGGTTTCATACTATCTAATAACGACGAAAATCGGTCACTAATCAAATAAAATGAATGTTGAAAAAACATATCGTTGTTATTTTATTATTTTCCTTCTTTTCCATTTAACAATAATGGGTCACAGAAACGCATGACGGGTACATCTAGTTGTAAAGGTGTATTTTTGCAGCGACTACGTACTCAATTTTTTTTTAAATCCCCTTGTATTAATTTTTTGTCCTGCCCGTGAAAAAGCGAACAATAAAAAAAATTACTCGAAAAACGGCGCAATGAAATAAGCTCGTTCATTTTATTATGCACACATTTATAATAATTTGTGCGTCTGGAGATAAAAAGTCGCGTCCCCTTCGGGCCGATGAATATAATCCTGCGAAACTAAAGAAGTGGGTAATGAAACTCGCCTGTGGGACCCCGAGCTCCTAATGAAATTATACCAACTCCAGGCAGCCGAGCCAAATCAGCGGGGACTACACTCGCAACTCGCTAACTCAGCGAACCGAATTTCTTCGTGGATCCCGCGAAAACTTCAACGTGTACATGCGAACTTTAAATTAGGCAACGTAGTTCTGAGATCACGAGAGCGTGTTTTCTGCTAATATCGTTAAGTTGCCATGAGTATGAAAATAGTTTGCTACGTAACGAGGCTTTTGGTAGTCATAATGTGATATCATTACCTTAAAAACACTGCGTTTCGCAAACCTAATACTAACATTAATTGTATATTTATTCTACTCTGTATGTTTTCTTTGCAAATTCATTCAAATTATATTCAATTATATCACTTCAATTTATATTTTAAGAAATGACCAAGATCTTATTAACAACATTTTGAGTGTGTCCAAATACTTGTTCACAAAATCTGGATTATCTCCAATTACAGGAGTTATTTTCATATTATTTTTTGACATTTCATCAAAGATGAAGAAGAATATGGAAGTCTGGGCATTTACGGGGCTTACGACCGTCATAGGCTGGTTTAAGTGATCACTTTACACACGTGTAACATTCACCAATTCCACCCACTATTGACAACCACACTACTCAAATTCTTGGAAGCTCCATATATATGAACCAATTTAGAAACTTTGTTCTTGAATCACTAGAACTTCACTAGAGACATCTATTGGTGAGATGTAATGAAGCTTTTTTATTAAGCAGAAACTCTTATATTATGGAGCTTCCAAGAATTTGAGTAGTGTGGTTGTCAATAGTGGGTGGAATTGGTGAATGTTACACGTGTGTAAAGTGATCACTTAAACCAGCCTATGACGGTCGTAAGCCCCGCAAATGCCCAGACTTCCATATTCTTCTTCATCTTTGATGAAATGTCAAAAAATAATATGAAAATAACTCCTGTAATTGGAGATAATCCAGATTTTGTGAACAAGTATTTGGACACACTCAAAATGTTGTAAATAAATTATCTGGTCAAATTATAAGCTTAATAATAAAAATGAAAATGGTATTTTCTGGCGTTTCTCATGTGTGTGATTATAATCCGGGATTCGGATCTCACATACTAATATGTATAAGAGTTTCTGCTTAATAAAAAAGCTTCTTTACATCTCACCAATAGATGTCTCTAGTGAAGTTCTAGTGATTCAAGAACAAAGTTTCTAAATTGGTTCATATATATGGAGCTTCCAAGAATTTGAGTAGTGTGGTTGTCAATAGTGGGTGGAATTGGTGAATGTTACACGTGTGTAAAGTGATCACTTAAACCAGCCTATGACGGTCGTAAGCCCCGTAAATGCCCAGACTTCCATATTCTTCTTCATCTTTGATGAAATGTCAAAAAATAATAAGATCTTATTACGTTGGCAATATGGAAGTCTACGACCTATGGCGTGAAGACATGGCCCCTTCCAATGAAGATCATTTAAGTGACATAGGGAGTAATAGAACGCTTCATGTTAGATATTTCAGAAACAAATTGATTTGTAAGAAAAAAAATTATCCACATTTTAATTATACTATTTGAATTGGTATTTCAGCTAAGACCAAGAAATTATTATGTTGGGAATATGGAAATCTATGATCTACGGCGTGGGAACATGGCCCTTACAAAATAATTAACCTAGGGAGTAATGGAATTCTCCTTATTAGACATTTCTATTCAAAACCATATCAGAAATTTAGGAATTTGAAAGAAAATAAAAATTAAGCACATTTAAAGTGTAATATTTGAATTCGTATCTAAGCAGAGACCAAGAAGTGATTATGTCGGGAATATGGAAGTCTTTTACCTATAGCGTGAAAATATGGTCCCTTACAAATCAAATCATTCTAGTGAGCCAGGAAGCAATAGAATGCTCCATGAAGGATTAACAAGTGACGAGAGGATGGCAGGGAGTTAATATAAGTTCTGGATTAGCGAACTAAACTGGACGCAGAAACGTGGGCTGAGCTGGAGCGATAGACAGATGATATCACCAATATTTTCGGGAAGAAGTCATTGAAGAAGGTCGAAAACTGCAAAGGGTGGCAGGCAATGAATAAAACCTTCACTCAGGACAGATAGATAGAAAATGAAAAACTTGGGATTTTCATATAAAATGTGAATCGTTCCTTTAAAGTGAATATAAGTTGACATACAGGAGTATATATTTTTTGTAATATGGTTGCTCCTTAAAATGGAATTGTAATGCTTGCACAATCTATAAAGTTATAAACCACCCAATAATATTTCTTAAGACTTAAACCTGTTAAAATTTAAATAAAAATCTTGGCAACAACCTTGAGTAATGTTAATTTATTTTTATTTTATTCATTTAATATATTTACATTTTTATTTATAACATAATACCTATGTACATTTGAATCATTTATACATATGGAGAACTTTTATATTTCGATTCGCTGTGCCTCTCCATAAAAGAGACTGTGCTCTTGTGCTTGGAGAGGGACTTACACTCGTGGTTTAATGTTATATAATAAAAGATATAATAGTTTTTTTTGTATATTTTTTCAAGATTTAAATACATGGAGCTTTAATTTTTTTCTTAAGTATTTTTATATCTATTTTTTATTTCTTTGGGGAGTTTATTGAAATGATTGATTGCCAAATATTGAAGTTTTGCTGAAATTGCTTGGTGTAGCATTTTGGAGTAGAAAAATCGTTTGAGAATCTCGATGATAATTTTTTTGTTAAATTTAAATAGTTGTCACCCTTTAGTATTTGAAAAACTGCGTTTTTTATAAATGGATTCTATATTTGGGACTTGAAATTTTTTAAATAATAATTTTGTTGGAAATATTTTTTTTTCAAGATTACTTTAATTATGGTTTTCTGAACTATTTTCACTGAGTTCAGTATGTTGTATGAGCCTCCCCATGCAATAATGCCATACTGTAGTAGTGAGTGTACGAAAAATCTATCTATGTAATGTAAAATGTATCTAGTATAAATGTACGAAAAATTGTATACATTTGGAATATTGTCCATTTTAACTGAAACCTTAACTATACTCGTATCGTAGTCATACAGGAGAAAGTGACCAAGTGCGTTTCATACAAAAACGTGATCATTGACTATTTGATATTTTACTAGCTTAATATTGCCCTGAAAAAATCCCAAAGCGATTTTAAACTTAGAAGTGTAATATATTGACTTGTTAAAAAATGACTAACTGCATTGAGGCTTATTATCTTGCCAAGCAAAAGTGACTTAAATGGGCCTCCTGAACATTTTACGTTTTGTTAGTTGGTCATATTATGTAAATTGAAATACGAGTCGAAATGGACAGTTGTTCCAGTGAATCGAATTGCAAGAAAACTGTCGTGGAGCTGTTTACACATTAATAACAAATATCTATCAACTAGCTAGCTTGCATCGTGTAAACTAGGCTTCAGTAGACAAACAATGAAAGAATCGTGTTGCCTATGTAACTTAGTTATTTTCTTAACTATGATAAGAATTGAATTATCATTGAGGTAAATTAAAACAAACGTGATTTTTTTAAATCACCAATATTAACAATTTATTAAATTTAGAAATTTCCCAACTGAGCACCATTAAAGACCCGTTTTATTTTACTTTCATACATTTATGTTAAATCAGGAGCCGCCGCCTTTTTACTTCGACTTGAAATTAATTTAATTACAGCAACAAAGGACGCCATCAGGGACCTCCAGGTACAAGAAGTACACAACTGTAATTTTAAGTATTTGAGATGAAATTGGGCCGTATTTTTCTTCCATCAAAAATGATTGCCTTGTATTAAACTGTACCTAGTATTATACTCTCAGTTCATACTTAATAAAAATGTAATATAAAAATTAATTTAAGGTTTATTTTGAATAAGTAAATTAACCATTATAAATACATATTTTTAATATTTAAATACTTTGTATTTTGACAAATATTTGTTTGATCTCATGCCAAAATGTTTTCCGTGAGGTTATATGCTAACATTACTAATATTTTTGTAAAAAAAATGTTAAGTAAATTTATTTCAACCTGTTTTCATTTTTTCGTTTCATAAAATATTCTTTTTTTTATTTATTCACCGTCATAGGAAATTTTCGCAAATGAAATAAGCATTTTAAAAATAATATATAAGACATTGTTTGAATGATAAGAACATTTGAAGTTTATATAATACATATAAAATCATGTGACAAGATTTACAGAAAAGTTATCTAATACATAGAAAGGAAATTAAACATTAAAATACATAAATGTTTAAATCAATACCTAATATGGCTCCCGAGTATCCAAAAGAGCTGTGTATAGACGTTTTACGCTTCGATCGGCTATTTAAAGAAAACGATATTTCGGTGGGAAAGAGTCAATATACATTACACCCTTAATATATCATATCATTGGTTATTATTATAACTGTATTGTAGGGTAATATATCCTAAATTAAACAAAGTTTATATATAAACCTTGTTTAATATTGAATATATATTACCCAATAATTCAATATAGAATTCTACCAACTGTCTGCAGTTACATCGAATCCGTGATAGTTCATAAGGAACTGTCACGAGAGGTAGTATCATACATGATAAAAATAGTGAAGGACATTGGTAACATAAACCAAAGTAGGATACAAAATGCCGAACCCTCTTCTAGTGGAACGGAAGGTCTGCTGATGACAGTCAACAGTCCGCCTTCTCCTGAGGAGTTTTACGTGGTTTCCTCCCAGCAATGAGCAAATGCAGAGAAGTTCCTATTTGACCCACACTAGATGATCCCTCCTGTTCCCAACACAGATTCAAATAAAACATATTTAATTAGCTAGAAGAAACAAAAATCCACTAAATGATCTATAAACCTTGTACATAATAAGCAAGGTAAATAATAAATGCAATCCCATCTAAAAAAAAAAAAAAAAACTGTCTGCAGTTACAATAAATATATTATTATAACGTGTGAATCATGAAATCTCTAGGCTCATGTAATTGATCGAGGTTTAATTAAGTATAACTACTAATTTTGTTTTGAAGTAAAACATATTTTTTTAATACGAAAACGGTATTTTAAGCAAAATATTCCCTTAGTATCATATGTTGGGCGTTAAGGATATTTTGGTGGGAAAAAGTCAATATGTGTGTGACGACTAGTGGTACTGGAACACTTGATGATGAGGTAGACGGAAAACGGCAATATGGAACAATATTTATTTGCAAAAATTTAAAAGGGCAAGAAGAGCAAAGCGACGCCAATAAATTCAGTTGAAGCGCGATGTTTCGCTTCTTGGCAGTACTGAATAAAAACAAAAGAAACACGTCACGAAACCGATCAAATAATACTCAGTACCAAAAACTAAAAGAAGTATTACGTTTAAAATTATAATTTAATCTAAGCGCGAACTATTGGTCTTCCACCCTTTATATAAAGGGTCCGCCAAATAACTTTTTTTTTTTGAAAATGCTATAAGTGCTATCGAGTGTAGCTTCGGCTGTGTGGCACGTAGCGCCGTCCTGTTGAAACCAAATGTTGCCAATATCCTCCTCTTTAATTTTTGTGAACAAAAATCCGTTCAACATGGCCCGATAACGATCGCCATTGACTGTAACGGCCACTCCTTGCTCATTTTCAAAGAAAAATGGCCCAATTATGCCTCTGGACCAAAATCCGCACCAAACAGTGACTCGTTTTGGGTGTACCGGCTTTTCAATGTATGCGTGCGGGTTTTCTGTGCCCCAAATACGACAATTTTGCTTGTTTACATACCCGCCAAGATCAAAATGAGCTTCATCCGAAAAGATGATTTTTTTGGCAAAATCGGCATCTTCTGTAAGTCGATCGCAGGCCCACTCAGCGAAGCGAAAACGCATTGGATGGTCAGTTGGCTTCAACTCCTGAACCAATTGGACTTTGTATGGCGTCATACCAAGGTCTTTATGCAAAATTCGTCTCAATGATGTCTCCGAAATGTTCAATTGTTGAGAACGATGGTGAATTGATGTTGATGGCGCTTCACGCACACTTTCTGCCACAACATCGATATTCTCGGGTGTACGCACTGTTTTTGGCTTTTCACGCTTTGGTTTATCGATGAGGATGCCAGTTTCTTTCACTTTTTTCACAAGATAACGAACATACGGAGCTGACGGTGCTTCTCTTCTTCCAAAAACCGTACGCAATTTTCGCACACATTCTGCAACATTACCATGATTTTCAAAGTAATGTCGCAATATTTCCCAGCGTTGTTCAAGCGTATACACAACCATATTCGCTCAGCGGAAGGATAAAACTAATTATCTGTCAAATCAGACATGAGCTAAGTGTTACCATTCACGAAATAAGCACTAGTTGAAAAAAAAAACTTTAGATGGCGGACCCTATATATAAGTTTGAAGTATGTATATAGTTCGTGTGGTGGGAAAATTTTTGTAAGCATATGATAGTCAATAAACTGCGTCCTTTGTTCTTCTTGAATACATTTTTGAATACATAATGTCGTTATACAAAAAAAATACACAAATTCTTATAAAACTGCACTAATTTTTAAGACACACGCAAAAAAATCATAATGTTTCAAATCTTCTTAAAGATTAGACAATGTCTATCCATTACCTAGGCCAAGTTGTGTTATCAGTATTGAAATTAAATTAAATTAAAAATAAAACTTTTAAATAAACTAATTTGGAAGGAACAATATGTGTACATTACACCCTTTATATATAATATCACCGGTTATTATCATAACTTCTGAATCGTTAAATCTCTAAGCATAAGTAATTGATCGAGGTTTAATTAAGTATAACTACTACTACTAGATTTATAATGTACAGAAACTGTGGGTAGGTTCTCTAAGGCCGAATATTAAATCTTGGCAGAGCTTCGATCAGGGTATAAATAATACGTAAATAGGTACATAATCGTAGAAAGGGACGACTGGCCAGTCGAGATCGTCTGGGGAGATGATGTTAATTATGAAGAACAAGTCCGGCGAACGGTCAGTGGGGGTTGGCCAGGGGGGAGGGGGTGGGTACCTTCCGCAGGGGCTCGACTGAGTAGGAACACCCCTCGATTATATCAGGACAACTGAGAAGGATCCAAATATTATTCATGGACATTTATATTCAAATAATGCATTCTAATTTAACTTGGTCCACGGGCAATGTTATCATATTTATGTACTTATTGTAAAATTTTTATGTTTCTTGCATACATACATCTTTATAAATACATAAAAATCCTCTTTTGCTCAAAATCTTAATTCTCTTAAATACATTGAAATTTTTCCAATTACTTTGAAATTTTTACACAACGTTGTATTTGAACACGCGCGTGTTATTATCTATCGACATAAATAAAAAATTCAATGTTAGTTTGCTCAAAATCTTAAATCTTCTTAAGTTATTCACAGGTTGCTTTGAAAATTTTACACAATGCTGCTTTCGAAAACGTACGAGTTTTTATGTACACATGTGAGAGGTGTTTGTTTGTGTGACAGCTGAAAACATTGTTATTTTTAAAAAATAGATTTTTTACCACAATGGCAGCGCCATCTACTGATCGTGATAGCAACATACGCAAAACTAAACGTTGGATATGGTTATGATAGCGTACTTATTTGACTGCAGCTAAAATATTGTATTGTAAGCATTAGAAAATTAAACATGTTAGAAATGTGTGCTTTCTATATTACATGCCGGGTACAGATAATACCTAAAAATAATATTAAATTTAAATAGTTATCCAAGATACGCTACTCGACAAAATATACCATAGGCAAATAGGTACTTGGCGGCGACACATATTTAAACATGTATACAATCATATAATTAGCCACTTTATCAATTTTGTTTATATACTCGTAGAAATGGTAAATTCACCGTTTCTTACATTAATTTGCCGCCGTAATACTGAAGGAAACACCCTTGCGCTGAAGTAAATGAGAGAAGAAATGAATCCGTCAAATATGCTTTATCACTTATTCATAATGGCGGCCATCTGAAGCATGCAGGCAGTAACAATACACGTAAAAATAAACGACTACAAAACAATATGCCCGACAAGTAAGGCTATGAGAAGTTTACACCGCCTCGGTCCCTCGTAACTCTTGTTTTCACTGAAGTTTTATGAGTATTATTTCACTGTTGGATATAAAACACCGGGCCAGGGGTTCGGTTGGAAAATCTTGTGTTAAAATACATTTTACGGTCGCGTAAAGCGCGCAAACTGAATCAGTCCGCAGTTTCTTTAGTGGCTTAGCTTAAAGTTAACTGCGGCGAGGAGGCATGCGAATTAAAATGTAATGCATCATAACCCCGTACAGACATCGCTCTTATTTCTTTTTTGGGGGTGAAACGGGCACGCCTTCCCACTTTATTATTATCTTATGAGGGCATAAACATTTGGGATGAGGAGAAAGATTGCTT
The DNA here is from genome assembly GCF_059751285.1 of Brachycentrus maculatus. Classification (NCBI taxonomy): domain Eukaryota; kingdom Metazoa; phylum Arthropoda; class Insecta; order Trichoptera; family Brachycentridae; genus Brachycentrus; species Brachycentrus maculatus. The sequence goes on along the minus strand of NW_028281064.1, from coordinate 1,076,057 downwards.
TATAGGCGCATGAATCATAACAATTTGTTTGCATTTTAATGTACCTACACTCTTTCAAATGGAAAATTATTGAAACACCTTTCTGGTTTGTCATATCTATTAAACCAATAAATACTATTAATTTCATAACATTTTTCTATACGTTTAAATAGCGATTGCAAATGAATACTTTCATACTGTATATTGTGATAATAAAATCATTATCTACCTGAAATCGACTGGTCACCTAAACGATCATCTTAACATAGTATTAATTTATATGCAGTGTCCTAGATACAATCGGATACGAATGAGGGTAAGAAAATTGTCTACACACCTTTTTTGAGATCAGGCGTATATTATTCGCGTCTTATTTTCTGTCAGCATTTAACTCAATTTATTTGCGTTATATATTTTTTTTACATAACCTGTATCCAAAAATTACGTTTATATTTGACCTTTTAACGAAAAGTCCAAAATTAAGAGGCATAAAATATTATTTTTATGATGCAGAATTTAATATACTCTACGCAAGACCACCAGACTGATTGACGAGCTATAGCAGTAGATGTCCTCTTCGTTTCTTCACTAATTCGTGCCTTTCTCTCAGCTTAGATTAAGATGAAATATTTAAGATCAGACTAATGTTTAAAAAATCATAAAGATCTTACCATGTATTAGAAATTACCTATTTAGTATATATTTAATAATTTATTACTTATTAGCAGTTATGTGCTAAATGCACATTATTTCCCTAGTTAGAGTAACACGTGAAAAGTATAAAGTATGTATTTCTATTTCGCGTAGTGTTTTCCCCTTGATTTCGCAAACGGTTTTTAACTTGCTATATTCCATACAACAGTGATGGTTTTGTTTATTTTTCTTATCAAAACAGTGTTTTAAACTTAACTTCAATCTCTAAATGGAGCCGATGCATATAGCGGAGTTACTTAAATTCGTGTCTCATCAAAAACTTTCGAATGTCGAATCAGTAGAAAAAAATAGTCTGCTCCTAATTTTTACCACCAACACAGTTCCTAGATTAAGGCTACTGGAAAGTTACAGTGGTGTAGTCGATGTCTAGTGGTGACATCGACTTCACCACTGAACCCTCCATCGGGTATTCATTGGTGCAGTTGGTCCAGTATATGGGACAACTGTGGAGTTTTAGACAGTAGCACAGTACCAATCGGTGATAAGGTGTGATTGGTGCTGTTGACAAGGTTGCCAAACATTCTCCAACTTCAGACTTTGGTCTGTTTAAAGTCTCTATTTTTGGCCATGTCCTAGGCGTAGGTTTTCTTGAGAACTAACCTTTAAGGTGTTAATATCAAGCCGTAACACGATATGGTAAAAAGGATGAAAAAATAGTCCTTTTCTTCAGTTTTTGACCTTGAGTCCTATATCGTCATATACGATAAGGAGTCTTATCGCTACATATTTATCGTGATCGTTTTTGGATAAATTTATTTGTGTCCCTTAGAGACAAAATAAAGAGTTCACGAATTCATGGAAGCCTAGGTGTAACAAACATCAATAAAGGGAATAGCAAAGGCGATTGAGGTGGTATAGCCATACAGAACGCAGAGAATCTGAATATATTGTGAAACAGGCAATTGCCATTGATCATCTTCGAAAGACATCTAGAGTAAGACCAAAAAAATCATGGATGCTACAGAAAGATAACACGATTCGAAGGCATGGCCTAGACGTTGTCTACGATAGAAGGACCTAAAACCTGATGAGGAAAAGAGCTGACCATAACAGTCTACAAAGACGGTGAGTTGGGATAGAGCCAGGAAAAAGATTTTTACATTATTAATTAATTTATTAAAATTGCGTGTTTTTTACGGATGATAATTATATTTTTATGAAGTACACACATTTTGAACGCACTGTTTCATTTTATCACCCATTTTTATAGTATTTTTCATAAAAAAGGCCATAAAATTGTTGTTTGCAATTAAATTTCAGCGAAGCAGCACGAAATATTCTCAGAGCGCAAAATGTATTTCAGAAATTTACGTTATATCGCAAACACATATTGGCAACTTATTTCCCGTAGGACTAAAGACCTTTTCAGAACGTGAGAGCCTGCTGGAAAATTACAGTCTGTAGGTTGCTACTTTGTACTCCGGAATACAGAAACACCGCTGCAAAATTATAGCAAATGAAATTGTCAACTAGAACTTTCTCGATTAAATGAGAAATATTTATCAACTAATAATGCGATTTAAAACTACGAACTTATGTTTCGTTTTCAGAGGAAAACATTTCATTTATACGTATTACATTCCCGAATGAATTCAAATACATATAAATATTATAAGGTGAAATTTCAAGAACATTTATTTAATTATTTTAAACAAGCTACATTTACAGCAGCATGCTTAATAACCAGAACATCAAAATATTCACTAAGAAATAAAGTTGTAATTCACTGAACAAAATACTTGATCACAAAATACAGCTTATTTCAACGCATTTAGACTAAATATTGCGAAATTAATAAATAAATTAAAACCAAGTGATTTTTTAAAATACCACATTTTGAATGTGTACACAATCTACTCAAAATGTTGGAAATAAATTAAGTGTAAAATTGTGAGATAAAATTAATAAATTAATTTTATCATATTTAGAAGCGTTTCTGTTTAATAAAAGCTTTCCTCATCCCACCATATTTGTCTATATACTATTGTGTTACGTATTTAATCAATTGGTTTATCTAAAAGTTTCGAAAAAATGAGTAGTATGGTTGTCAATCATGGTTAGAATCGGTTAATGTTACACGTGTGTAAAGTGATCACTTAACCAAACCTATGACGGTTGTTAGCCCTGTAAGTGGTCCAACTTTCATATTCTTCTTCATCTAGATACCAAAAAAAAATATTTTTTGTAAAAGGATTTTTTTAATAATGTATTTATATTACATGAATAAAATAAAATCTTCTACCACACAAAGTCCAAGACGTTTCTAAAAATGGGTGTAACATTTGTTTGAAGTTATGGCTTGAAGATGCGATTGCATTTAATCTTCAGCGCCTAGCAGTTTATCATATTAGGCGAGCAGCAGAAGTCAGGGTAAATGTATTTTGTGTGTAGGGCCGCGTATGTATCGCGTTTATGAAAAGTAAACAGAAAGGACACCGTGATGGGGTGAGGTTATAGGGCTAGAGGGACAGGGGAGGAGGGGGTACTAGAATCCGCCACCCACTTCAAGGGAAGGTACGGTCGGCAAACAAAAAAAATCATTTTTATATTCCAAATTAAAACAACTGAAAATAATTTAATTATTAAGACTAGGCACGATCAGATCAATCAGAACCTAAAATCTGGCGGTGTCAAAAGTCTGCGTAATCGGAGGGCATGTATGACTAGATGTGTGGATGTGAAGGAGGCGAGAAGTATATGTCAGGACAGAGAAACGGCGTGATGGTAGAAGTAGAAGTAGTAGTAGAACATAATTTACTATGGAAAAAATACGTCTTCTGAATGCGACAGAAGTAACTTAGTAATTTTTTGATATTATTGTGATAATTTCAACTATTAAGTAAAAAAAAGAACAAACTTAAACCGGATTCAGGATCATTTCACCTTTTCTCATCTGATTCTATACTTATGCTTAAACAATTTTCTAATAATTATATACATAAACCGTAATTCGCCCTATTTTTTCCATTGTAAGCTTAAATTGTTGTAATATTTTAATTTAATTAAAAGCATTGAAGAATGAAAAATTAGAACTGGTTTTTGCGTCATCTTTTCAGCCATTCAGTTGAAATTTTGAAACAAAGTTGCATTTAAATAAGCACGAGAGGTATTTTTTTTACGAAAAACAACATTGTTTTGATTAATAACAACGCCATCTGTCGAACGTATCAAAAACATATGCTATACGAAACAATGCACATATCGGAAAACTTTCTTCTCAACATGTGATGGTATTTAGCATTTTCATTTTTGTTTAAAATTTTGATTGCCTTACAAGCTCACCATGGCAAAATGAAATGTATACAAAATACGTGTCCTCTCTTTTCTTTATTGATGATTTAACCAGATTGAGCCACAGCAACACGTGGACGAGTATGGGTAGTTTATTAAATAAACATGAAATTCATATGTAACATTGATTGTTTTTTTTCCTTTATTTTAAATTCTTTTGTATTTTACAACATAATATAAATACAAAAAAAAAATAATAAATAAAAATAAAGAGTTAAAAATTCAAAAAAAATTAAGTTGAAAAAGTAAAAAAAACAAGAAAAACCAACATAAATCTCTTTCTTCAATAAATAATTTAAGCTTATAGCTTTAGGTTAATCATGTATTATTTTTTTCAAAGAAACCTGGACTGATTCTTCTTTCTAACTGTACCTAGTGCATTGGGTGGGAGGGTACAAATAATGGTAAATATTTTAATAGGTCGAGATATTATAGAACAAAATACTGCTGGGGCGACAATTTATTTTTCAGTGATGAAAAAAGATTTTAATTTTGAAAAATGACCATTGTCGCGGAGGCAACAATTCTAAATTCAGTATGGAGTTTTAGATTAACGCCTGCATTAAACATGAGACATTTTCATATAAGTTTATTTTACCAGGTTCGTAATTACCGGGACCAAATTTAATACAATATGTATTATTTTAGTATTATTTACACAGTACGTTTTATGATTTTATGTATCAGGAACTCACAAACACACATTCGCACCCGTTGGTGTATAGGGTACTGCATCATGTATATATATATATATATATATATATATATATATATATATATATATATATATATATATATATATATATATATATATATATTTGCCTTCCCGCCCCCTCCCCTTGGAATCGAAACCCGGAACCTCCAGTACGGTTGCCGAGGGTGCTAACCATTACACTACGGAGGCGGACATTAACAACTATTAACCGACTTATAACTAAATATTTAGCATTCGTAATTCACATAGGCAAAGGAAATATCCTCCTCGACAGTATTATGTATACTATTAACATATATAATCTACATACGGATGTCGCAATGTGCGCGGGATGCGTCCCAAGGCGGCCATGTGGAGCGCTGTTAGGACACCATAGAACGCGGCTTTGTTTTCCCTCCAACACTGCAAACAGGAATATTTGCATACTCAATGGATATTTTCTGCACTGTTGCATCATTTCGGATTGTTCTGCTGACCATCCCTAGATTTTATGCTGGTTTTGCCGTGAGCATTGTATTTTGCTATAAGGTACATTGAACACAAACCCACCTTGTATTTTTGTTTGCAAAAAACATCTTAAAATCCACCCATGTTTTTTGTATTACAATCGCGTTACCTTCGTAGCGTACACAACTTTAACTTTGAGTGTGCACCCTTATTTTTAATGATTTAAGCATTCTGAAATCTATTATCGATCCATATTGTCAAGAAGTCAATGTTACCAAGTTAATTTATTCTTATTATTTTTCTTCTTCTTTATATAGGACTATGTCCTGTCATTCTCCGGTCTGCTCCTGGGAGGTGGAAGACCAGCTATCTCTCCATCGCTTAGATGGTCTTCCTGGGGGTCCGCTACATCTTATGCTGCTGTCCGCTGCTATCCTCACCACTCGATACGAACTAATTCTTCCCATTAATAAATTTATATTGAAAACACTATTTATATTCACTCTCAGAGAAGAATTGGCCGATCCTACTTATAGTTCTTTTCTAGAATTCTTATTAACAATTATTATTTTCAATATTAAAACAATAATAAATTAAAACAGTGGGTACGTGTTATGTGACTTCACTTCAATCTACATTTAATCTAATATATCACTTCAATCTAAAATCGTTCTTTCAAATTTTACAATTTTGAAATAGGTTTCGCGTGTGTTTGACGTTTTCCGTTAGTAAAATGATATATTTTCATCTAATATTAGTAAATCTCGATAAACATTTATTAATATAAATTATTTTCATTAAAAACTAAACCATCTTTCAAAAAAATGTTTCTTAAACGAATGAAAAGCATTTTTTTTAAAGAAACAGAGCTATCCAACTTTTTACAATAAGCGAATATTTGAGGTAGAAGTTGCATTTTTTGCCCTGGTTTGAAGTGATATTACTATTTATAATTAAAATGCTACTTTGTTTTAAAATCACTATAAATATTTTATTTTTACTTAATCATGATGTGTACCGGTTTCAAAGCTAACCGGTAGACATTATAATAAAGGAATATTAAAATATTTATAGTGATTTTAAAACAAAGTTATATTTTAATTATAAAATAGAAAATTACAAAGTTAGTGCTTCAAATATAACATATATTACAAATGTTGACACAGCTAACATAGTAGCTTAGAAACCCAATTCTATAATGAACATTTATGAAACTTCCGATTCGCGTGCATTCTCCATTGATTGTTTATCATTTTAAGTATATTAATATATTTTGATCAGTCACTTTCGTGAACAAGAGGACTGTAGCTGACTCGTGTTTTCAGCACTCCAAAGACAAATCCGGCTGCAAAACGTTCTGGTTATATTTGTTATACTGTTGAATAAAATATTTTGCTTTTCTATTTATTCATTTTTTTATTTCAACATAGTTACAAATTACAAATATTAATTACAAATTACAATAATGTGCCCTCACATATACATAATCTGTGGTTTTCTTTTCAGTGTCCTTGGAAATAGATAATAGGGTTCAGTTATCACAAAAGTGTCAATGAGGTTTATTATCTAATCAAATACTCACCAGGACGACCAATTGTGATTCGTGATATTTGAAATTTACTTACTAAATCGGTGGTATAATGGCAAAGGGACATATCTCTTCAATTTTTTATTTTCTAAGTTTGTTCCACAAAATGTAAAAAATAGTGTATTCTTCAATCTGGAAAAAGGGTATAGCTGTAGTTGCAATAGTTATTCAGTTTTTAAAGCTATGTACATATAAAAATTCATAAAACAAATTACTTATTTAATTTCACAAGTTTGTTTTTGCTCTCCTGTAAAATTTGGTCTGAGTCAGATATACTTCTTTGCCTTTACACTACCGAAATAAGCGAAATTTTAAATTGTTTTTTTAGTAAATAAAAACAATAAACAGATGCTAAATGATATTCAAAATAGATGTACAAGTCTTGAAATGCTGTCTTATGTTATAATGGTTAAAATAAATTTGTGAAACCCACGGTTTCAAACTGCTATGGCGTCCGCCAACATGTTAATTTAAACCATTAGAAAGAAATATTATTTTCATTATTTGCACCGTGTTGCAAGAGTATCGCGATATAAAGTTGTAAAGAAAATCTTGTTCTTCTTCCCGGAGTCAAAGTGCCCGTATAAATTTCTAACTAGGGTGCAGAACATAAAGATATTTCGTAAAAATGTCTTTATACTTTCAAATTGGCCAAAGTTCCCCAGTAAGCTTTAACGTCTCGCGAGATTAAAATTTAACTGCTGAAAGTTCATCTTGGCATTAGGGCCGGGCAAAGTTGACACGAGAAAGAAAAAGTCGCTGAGTCCTACAAATTTGAATGTTCAAAGTTTTCTTCATTGAAATGCAAACATGAGAATATTTAAACGCTTCGCGAACTTTGGATTTGTTAGGAAAGCTTTAAACAATGTTTGAATAGCACCGTTTTATCCCAGACGATAAATAAAGGTTAAATTTATATCCAACCCCAAAAATCGAGGGCTGAGATGCGAGTCTACATAAGATTCTTAAAATTTCGAGAAACGTTAAAATAGTAAAGTATGGAAGTCTGGGCATTTACGGGGCTGACGACCGTCAAAGGCTGGTTTATGTGATCACTTTACACACGTGTAACATTCACCAATTCTACCCATTATTGACAACCACTGTAAAGAATACATCTCACCAATAGATGTCTCTAGTAAAGTTCTAGTGATTCAAGAACAAGGTTTCTAAATTGGTTCATATATATAGAGCTTCCAAGAATTTGAGTAGCGAGGTGGTCAATAATGGGTAGAATTAACAGTGAATGTTACACGTGTGTAAAGTGATCACTTAAACCAGCCTATGACGGTCGTCATCCCCGTAAATGCCCAGACTTCCACATTCTTCTTCATCTTTGATGAGATGTCAAAAAATAATATGAAAATAACTCCTGTAATTGGAGATAATCCAGATTTTGTGAACAAGTATTTGGACACACTCAAAATGTTGTAAAATTGTAAAGTGTTTCGTATCATCAAAATAAAGATCGTGGAAGCTGCAATATCTCGGTCTTATTTTGAAAATTTCACACTTTTAATTTCTGGGAGTGGTTATGGCACAAACTGATGATATATTTATAGATATTTGTTTGTTTATTAACCAACTTGACAAATATGGCGAAATTTGCGATTGCCTCGGTGGCGCAGTAGGCAGCGCGTAAGTCTCATAATCTTAAGGTCGTGAGTTCGAGCCTCACCCGAGGCATTATTTTTTTTACAAAAAAATAATGAAAATGTATGTTTTTACAAAAAAATTGTGGTCCATTAGTTTTATAAGTAAACAGCTTTTGTAGGGGATGAGATAAATGACTGTTTATGTTTATAAATCCACGCTGAGCAGCAGCGGAGTAGACTCCGGAATGGTTGGGGTCAAGGAGTCATCCTTTTATTGTTACAAAAAGTTGTCTTGTATGGCATTATTCATAATTTTTATATCAACACTGTCCTTAGCACTAAAATTATTATCCCTCCTTACCCTCCTTTAGCTGTGGGGTTCTATTTGGAAACATCGAGTTGAATATGCATCTTATGATATGACCGTAATGTATGAAGTAAGTATTTAATATGAATAAAGATTATTTCATGAACGCATTTATCTTCTTGTGAACAGTGTAGGAATAAAAAATGATTTTTTTTTTTAATTCGTCAATCTTGGGTGCTAACCAATATTAGCCAGGATTCAAACCTTAAGACTTTCTACCATCTACCAAATGTATTCAAAAGCTTTTTATAATGTTAATCAGTAGGTTCAAACAAATGCTACTTCTTTTGATAACAGCCCTAAGAAGATAACTGCATTACCAACAACTAGCAGAAAACTGCATTATCATCAGCAGCCACTGACAGCAACAAATAACTAGGTTTACCGAGTGTCAACGTTTAAACAAAAATATTTTTTTACGCTTTGGCGCATCTAAAAACCAAGTAAAACTATTTCGTAGAGTTTGTAAAAACCACGCTTTTATTTGAGATTAAATAATTAGTATAAATGGCGAAACTTCCCGACAGGTAATAATTGTTTGGTTTCCATGTAAAATGTAATGTTAATGCTTTTTCTCTCATATTTATTGTATTATTTTTAATTTTTAATACATTAAATATTATCTCAAAATGAGTAAAGTATTAAAATTTCCACACGATGCTAATAAAAACCATATAAAAATCTGTTCTCCTTAACCTATTGTCAACATTGGCTCAGCAAAAAAGATGTATAAGTATATATCTATTTATCTTGCTGTCAGAAAAATATATTGTCAAATCACTGCTAGAGTTGTTAATCTATGAAAAAAAAATAACGCCCATATAATGCCTCGATATGTATGTCGATATTTATAATATCTTCTATAGATAGAAATTTTCAATGTTTTCCATGTGATTGAGCTTGTATTACCGCGAATACCACGACGTGATTCCTCCGTGATTAAAGGCAAATGTGTACTTCAAAATGATTAATTCCTTTACCTGAAATTTGATGCAAAGGATCTAAAAGCTGTTGTTTCATCTGTTTTTCAAAGGATTTATATAATCTAAATATTTTTTCTATTAACATCTGAATTGTATGGAATACTTTTAGAAACAAATGCATACTCATGATCGAAAAGGGGTTATATTGATAAATTTGAAATTACGTCCTATGATCACTAGCATATCAATGATTCCAATTCAGTATGTTTCAGACCTCTGTATACATTTTAATAAAAGTTTTTTTTTTAATAATTTCATTGGTCAACATGGTGGTGGAAGTGCTAAGCAGTAAGGATTCTACCCTACACATTTTATCAAATGTTAGTTTGATTTTTCGACTTTTAGTACTTTTTAGTGAATATAATATACCTGTCTGCTCACTTCTCAGAATTATCTGGAATGTTTTGCTTTTTCAAAAGTCAATGAAAAGTATCAACAAAAATTATATTTAAAAAAAAAAAAGAGGTTAAATCGGTTATTTAGTGCATCAACAATTACAACTGACCATTATCGATACCCAATGCTGCATAGGGCACTGCATCCAATTGATGCAATTATTATTTGATCATTTATTTTATGGAGGCAAGGTGATCAGTCCTGCTCTTCAGGCACCAGTCCAGGGTAATATGAGCACATTGTTTGCAGGAAACGCTTAAAAGCGTATTTTACATTCTGTTGGTAGAGATCGGGAGAGGCTTATATGTATTCTATTTGCTTACTTTTGGTTGAGCGCGAGGCGCCAAAAAACATTGTTCAGATCGGAATTGGGTTTGTGGTTACTTGTGATTATTATACAACCCTAATTAGTATACTTATTAAGTTCCGAAGTGAAAAACACCTTATATCAACCTGCGTGGGATTCGAATCCGGAACCTGCAGCATGACAGCCAAGTATGCTAATCATTACACTATGGGGGCGGACGAAATCTATTACTAGTCCTAAATTTGTCTTATGTATACATATTACTGTTTTATATTTCAGTTCGTATTTGTGCATTGTTTGAATGTTTGTTTACATCTGGTTTTTTCTCATCTAAAACAATTGTTAAAAATATTTATTATTGATGTCTCACAGGGATGTAGCAATAATACTTTTTTTTTAAACCTTTATCTGCACCACCTCAATCGTGCATAGGTCACTGCATCGTATAAACGCAGTGTTATCTTGATCGTTAACACATCAAGGTGATCAGCCCTACGCTTCAGGTACCTACCAGTCCAGGGTAATATTGAATAAATATTGGAGTGAAAAATCACTTATATATATTTGACCACCCCTGGGAATCAAACCCAGGACCTCCAGAAAGGTAGCAGAGCATGCTGACCGGACATTACGGAGGCGGACATACTTTACCGACATGCTTCAGGCGGACATAGGGATTATACTTTGTATTCAATCTCTTTGTATTATCCGGGATGTTTTTTCACCATCTAACCATATAAGGAAAGTGTATTATACAATATTTGGATTTTTTGATCTGTTGTTGATTTTATTCAACCATTGAAATTTATCTATTACAGATGGCAGGCTTACAGCAAATTTGGAGCAGTAATAGCTGGAACACGTATTGTGTGCTTTAAGACACCGCTCCGTGATGTAAGTTTGTTTCTATTTATTCAGATGTTTTAAATATTAATAATAGAAACAGCCTTGATTCAATCGATTTAAAAAAACATTTTATGTAAGATATAGAAAAACGTATATTAATACATCCAATAAATACAGTTGTATCTACCAAATAATATACATACTACTGGAATGCTCATGCATAAGTAAATCTTTATTTAGAGAATAATATCAGTGTAGTTAATATTTATTTTGCGATTTATTAATTGTATGCTTTATTCCAAGGTTAAACTTAAATATAATTAAACCACTTATAATTCTTGCTCCATTGTGGTTATTTAGAAAAAGCGATTTTGCGACGTTCCTCTGTTAAACTTTTTATTTTGCTTGTAGTGACATCTGTTGAATTTTTCGTTTACTAATAATGTATGTTACGAAGTCGACCATTTTTATAAACCGTTCTCTCGCAATTTCAATAACAGATGGCGATAATAATACAAATAGAAAATATATTAATATTTTTGCTTATGTTCTGTTACGACTGAGCTCAAGTACCTACCGTCATAGAAAATAGAAATCAATTTATATTAGAGTGGGATAATCGAACTCCAAACCACATATTACTGGCCAAAAGAAACAACCATTTAACTTTTAAATGTTTGTTGCAATATTTTATTTATTTTAATTTTAAATGTAACTTATTCTTACGACGAGTTTAACACCGAATTGGATTGATGCGGTGTTAAACTCGATCCTTTGATGGAATAATATACTCCAAATTCCTGGATATGGGAATATGTTTGATGAGATATAGATGACGCTAGTAAAGAATTTTATGGTAAAGAACGGACAAGAAAACGGAGGAGAAATAATAGCTACTTATGATGGCTACGCCTCTCAGAGTTGCATAACCGTACTCATATTATCTTGCAAGATGTACAGTGCTAATATATATAAATAAATCAAACCCAATACAATAATAATAGAGATGAAATTAGTTTTTTTTTCTCCATTTTATACTTCGTTAAAAATAAATATTGTGACGCCTCTTCACGTCTGACTACCTCGTAACACTCGTGTTAAATAATAATTCCACATGTTTTACGATCACGGTGAGTGTGGAGACGATAAATAAGCGATGATTCCCGCTTTTTTCCATTGCGCTTGCCGCCAAATTGCGATGCAGTCGCCATCACGCCCCGTGACGTGTCGTGTCGCGTCGGTGCATCAGAGCGCTTCCGAGAAAGTATTACCGACCGAATGCCGCCCGGTTTGCGTGGGCGGCCAACAGGCGGCGCCAGCTCTCCGTCATCGTCATGCGTTGCCCAATCATCGGGCTTAAGTCACGATTTAAAAAATATAAATAAAATGTTTCAAAACGATTTCAGTTATTTTTCGACTGCGCAATCGGCAAAATTGATAATTTTAATTTTACTTAATAAAGACATACCACTATTTCTTGAAATCTATTGTGACAGAAGAAATATTGGTATTAACTAAGTGGAACTTAAATTAAAAATGAATCGGTCTTACCACAAGGTGACACAAATTGATATTTATTGAATAAATATATTATTTAAGTTATTTTCCGACTGCGCAATCGACGACAGTAATATTTATAATCAAAGTTTTACTTAGTTAATACCACTTTTTCTTAAAATCTATTGTGACAGAAGAAATATTAGTATTTAAGAAACAGTGGTATTTACTAAGTAAAATTTAAATAAATGGATAGATTTTACCACAAGATGACTGCCGAATCAATTAATGAAATTGATATTTATTGAATTAACCATTTTATTTATTTTTCGGTTGATATCGTCTACCTCCTCAATCAATATTATCTTCAATGCTACAATACTGCTGTTATAGAAATTAGGTTGACGTATCCAAAATTCGCTACAAGTGATAATGCCCTAACAAGGCGAAACAATTGTCACAATATTAATATTTTATGTGTTTTTGTTAATATAACTTAGTAGGCTCAAAAAATCTGTGTTTAATTTAAAATTAATACATAAATCAAAACATTAACCCCATATAAAGTTCCCTCCGATAACGCGGCACCTATCTCAACGTTATAGGGGGGTTTACTGTAATGATAATTGCGTTCGAACAATATTTATCCATCGAAAGTAGATTTACAACTCCTCAAAATGGCGGGCAGATTGGTAATTTCTCACTCATAACAATTATTATTTTCGCCGCTCGAGTACAATAATTACCGAAATGATGTCGACAAAAAGGCCGCTCCTCACAAAGCGCGGAATGGTGATTGCTTCTGTCGGCGGTCCGCTGCTCCAGTTTTCAGAGTAATGGCGTATGAAAACGTTGCTGGAAGCGCTCTTCCGCATAACGCAACCTCGTGGTACTAAATTTATTACACCCCAACCCCTCGGGGTAGAATAAATCTATCGAGGCGTTCGATTAAAAATTTCAGTGGCACCCGCCTGTTCATTACGCGTCCATCTGACTTTGTACCAGAGTCTCAAGCATATGTCAGATCGCTATTCGTTCTTCAATCTAACGTTATGACCCAAAAATCAAAAAAGTCCCTCATTTGTTATTTCTTCTTCTTATATTATTTATTGATTCGGCATTAACTTTGTGGATTGACATGATTATTTTATTAAAATTAAACACTTGAATATACCACTTTATCGAGTTTTATTTTTATTTACGACTAGTTTCGAAAACGACAGTTGTTTTCATCTTCTGGTACAAATCAAAACTAATGTTTAATTAATGTTTTAATTTGTACCAGAAGATGAAAACGACTGTCGTTTTCGAAACTAGTCGTAAATAAAAATAAAACTCGATAAAGTGGTATATTCAAGTGTTTAATTTTAATAAAATTTCTTCTTTATCTTGTTGTAGGCCTTTTGGCCTGTTTTAAAGAGGGATTAGCCTCCTGCGATGTCGTTTCCCAGCTATCGACCCATCTCTTTGATGGTCTGCACGGAAGTCGTCTACCATGGGGTGGGCCGTACAGTGCGATGTGCGGGAGTCTGGATGGTTCCATTCTCCACACATGCGCATTCCATTGTCTCCTTGGTTGCCTTCCCCACCTATCGACATCTTCGATCTCGCATATTTCCCTAATCCTGGCATTTCTTATTCTATCTCGAAGACTCTTGCCTGATATGCTTCTTAGAGTCTTCATTTCTGACACTCTAAGCGCTTTTTTTGTTATTTGATATTTGATAGGCCAAAATTATTTGTGCAAAATCATTGATCGTAACCACACTAACACACTAAAAGAATATAAAAAATATTTATATTATCCACTGACACTTCGTGATGGAATTGCATTTTTAATTTATTATTAGATTAAAACCAATATTTTTAGCTTTTCCACTTTTTTATTTGACCAGCGACCGGGTTTCGTCGTTACCGACATCATCAGACTGGTGAGAGGCTATACAAATTGTTATGTTATATATAAAAGAAGGCAGGAGTTGATAACCATGATTTGATATAATTTTATGAGAAATTAATTTAATTTGAGTGAATTTAAGTATTGTATGATATTTATAATATTTTTTATAAAGGTTTTTTTGTATTGAAAGCACGATTTTATATAAAGTTATAATAGATTTGCATTTTTTGTAAATGAATTTAAATTATGTAACGAGGTATCTGGTCAAATAAAAAAGTGGAAAAGCTAAAAATATTGGTTTTAATCTAATAATAAAATAAAAAATATTGTTTTGTACGTTCCATGTAATAAATATGGAATAAAAAACGGCTCTAGAAGAAAAAGAAATAGAAATTCTTATGTATGTGTATATCTTTGAAAATCGTCTTTATTGGTAGATATCATATTTTTGACATATTTTGTATTCACACATTTTGCAAGAACTTTTTAGACTTCTATTAGGTATAAGAAATCTCAATATTTTAAACAATCCAATGAATTGTCTTTTACATACTTATAGTTTTTGTTATTTTTAGTCAATTCAGGTTATTAATTTTTTGTGCACAAATGTATGGAAAATCATTTAATTTATTTTTTAAAGTCTCGCAAAAATTTGTCAGATTAAAATGCCGCAATTGCGCAGTAGACTAAATTATTTTATCTTAATTATTAATTTTCAAATAGCACGTATAGTGAAACGATTTGATTAAATACACATTTTAATAAAAAAGTATTGTTTTTACTAAACATTTAATATAACTTTTTTTTAAACTTGATTCATTAATATATTTTTTAATCTTCAGAGATATTCCTTACCATATCATAAAATTTCCTCATCACCTTATGTAGTACAGAAATTTGCAATTTTGGTTTTTGTCTAAGCAATAGCGTAATATATCTTTATTTTGGTATTATTTCAATTGTTAATAGTGTTGATTCGACAATATTTAATAATTTAAACAAAATGCTTAGAGTATTGCAAACTATTATTTGTTTTAACGTTAATCTTAATTGTCTCCATTTTTCTTTGTATTTTTACATAAATTAATTTTCTTGGATTTGTTTCACATCATACTAAAATAATCACTTCAATATATTTATATTTTTTTTAAATAGAAATACTTATTTGTGTTTTTATTATTCACAAATTTTTCAATTTCATACTATTTTTGTGAGCCTAAGCGGCTAATTATTAGAAATAGGTATCAAATTGTGGTAGAGTGGGTTCGAACCGAGAATCTCTGACTTAAGAGTCCGCGACACTAACCACAGGACCACAACCCGACACAATTTAATATTATCGTTGTAATTCACAATCTGTGTATATTAATATTAGTATAAAATATTAATATTAGTATGAGCTGATTAGCTATTCTCGTCAATCCAGTTTAATTTCAATTACAGAAACGTTCGATGAGCGAACGACTAATTTTTTTTTCACATCAAGGACCCTGTTTCTCTTTTGTCCTTATTTTATTATTACACCGTATTATATACGATAGGTTAGTCTGGCGGCGTTCATCTTTTCATCCAATCACGTGGGCCGAGAGACACTCCGACATTCATCTTCGTATTTCACGGTTTACCCAGTATCGCCGTTTTGCCAATATATCATAATATAATACCTTTTTTACGATATCTTATTATTTATTGTCTTCATCTTTATTTATTGCAGACAAATCCAATGATTTCCAAAATGCGAACCGATACTCGTGCTCGTAATATTATAGTTTCTTAATAATTTGTGTATTAAAAAATCATTGTTAACATTGTGGTATGATTACATAACGCTCATTTTCTTTCTCCACGGAGAATTTTGTTTATAAACTCATTCACTAATACTGTTTAATGTAAAAATAACTCCTAATTGGAGATAATCTAGATTTGTGAGCAAGTATTTAGACACACTAAAAAATGTTGTAAAAAATCAACTGGTCAAATTATAAGCTTAAATAAAAATTGCAAATGATGTTTTCACGCGTTTCTCAAGTAAGTATGTGAATACAACCCAGGATTCGGACCTCACATACAAATAAAAGAGTTTCTGCTTAATAAAAGCATTTCTCGTCCCACCATGGATGCCTCTAGTAAACTCTCGCATATTGTGTTTCGTGTTTGATCAATATATCTAGAAGTTTTAAGATTTGTGTAGTGTGGTTGTCGATCATCGGTAGAATTAGTGAATGTTACACGTGTGTAAAGTGATCACTTAAATCAACCTATGACGGTCGTAAGACCTGTATATGCCCAGACTTCCATATTCTTCTTCATCTATGTTGAGATGTCAGAAGTAATGTAATAAAGAAGATAACCTGGAGAATTCTGGTGTTTATAAAGTACATTCTTCCAATTACTTAGCCCTTTACATTGAAAAAACATAACGTAAACTCAATATCAGAATTAAAGAAAATCTAAGGAGTCATTATAATAAAAAAAAATTTCACTTACGAAATCATATCTCACACAGCTATAAGCTTTTAAATAACCATCGGTGCATTTTTTCTACTATCCACCTGTAAACTATACAATTTTATTTATTTATTTTGTTTAATGTTTGATGAAAAATTTGTATGCTGGAAAAATGACAATTTTGTTAATAAATATATCACTTTATACACTTGTGTTACGTTAGCCGTTCTGCTCATCATTGAACATTTATATTGCATTACTTTTTGAACATGTATATGCACTATTGTGCCAGCTAAAATTTCACATCTATCAAAATTCGACTGACAAATGCAACAACGTTTTATTTAGTTTTATTACCGCCAAATTAACTCTTGTACACATAGTAAAAACATCATAGTTTTTAATGATATTATAAACATGCAGTTTTATAGAAATCTCAAAAAGTCTAGAGTCTAGACGGACTTCAATAAAAACGTGTAGAAGTAATTAAATAAACAACGTGTCGCCGCCATTTTACAATCATTAATATTTTTTCTAAACAATTGGTGACATTTACCATCGCAGAAGTTCAATTTGAATGTTCGAATAATGAAATAAAAATACTGTATTAAGCATTCGCGTTAAATTCTTTATAACTCTGAGACAAAGCTCTAAATATTCAGCTTTTGTCTTTATAACATTTTATACCCATTATTTTTATTATTACGATCATAGATTACATTATTTGTGTAAAAACTTCTTAAGTTTGCGCTGTTGAGAATCAATAACCATTTTTAAAAATCAATTCATGTCGCCCACTGCGCTTGAAGTATGATCGTTCTTTATTATTTCTGTTTGCACACAAAACGATATCTGAAAACGATAAGTGTATAAATATTGGTCTCTTCGCACAACGGCGTGCCATTTCTGTACGTAAACACTTTTAAAATATATTACCTACTCTTGGTTTTTACTAGACAGAAATTTTCATAATATGTACATTTGTATTCTGGTAATATAATTATTCCATTCATTTTTAAATAATAAATGGTACATTTATTCTTAGTTATTATTTTATTATATAATTTTAAAAAAATATTCTTAACACAATTGTTAAACAACTTAACGTAAAAATAAAAAATAGTTTTGCTTGGTAAATAACACTATTTCTTAAAATCTATTGTGAAATGTGTTTCTATGCATTCTAGATCATTTTCAAACACCGTACGGTGTTTGATAATGGTGCTGAATGCATCGGAATGCGTTTTTTTTTCAATGTTTTACTTGGAAAATACCACTTTTTTTCTCAAATCCTTTTGTGACACATGTTTCGATGCATTTCGCATCATTTTTACACGACAATTTGACGCGAAACACGCAGCACAATTGATTTAAATAATTAGTGGTATTTACCAAGAAAAGTTTTAATTAAAAATGGATAGATATTACCACAAAGTGACTGCCGAATCAATTAATGAAAAACTTGAGGTATGCAAATTTTGGGTTAAGAAAACTCTTAGGGATCGAATCCGGGGCTTCCAGCACATTAGCTAAACGCGCCAACCACTATACAACGGAGGCAAACCAGCCTGGAGTAATTATATAGGATTTTTTTGGTTCTAGTCACATCTTCCTGACTTAAATGTACGCAGAAAAGTAAAAATAAGCATTACCCGTTGCGTTATGCTTAGCGAAATTTCCAACGACAAGTATGTATTTTGACTGGTTTAATGTTTTTTTTTTACTATAGAGCAAGTAATTGATATTCGTTTAAATTTTATTTTTAAAGGGAAAGGGGTTTTATTCTCTAAAACTGACAAATTAGTACGAAACATGCGCTAAATATTATAAAAATCGATTACACAATGGCTGTTGGAAGACGTGTGATAAGAGAGATACGTTTTTGTACCGTATTTCGTTATGTTAAAAATTCGTCGTTTACCATTTCAATAAAAAAATAGCTAAAATAATAAAATGAAAAGGATGTTTTCTGGCGTTTCTCATACATCGCTCACTCCTTTCAAGAACGTCATAAATCAAAATTCGTAAATTTTCAGTTGTGCATGTTTTCGGAATGCCCAGAAAATGAACTATATCCCAGCAAAAGATGCATATTTTCAACTTAATATTTACCCGCTATAAGGCAGAAAATGTTGCTTTTGCATTTTGAAGAAAAGGCATTGTTTAATTATTTTTTTTTAAATATACTAAATATTTTTCAAATGGAGAAAAACCTTCAGGTTTTACCTAAAAAGATTTGTTGCACAGTAAAAAGTTCAATAAGTGGCTTGATATTTATTTTTAATACATTGTATTATATTTTTAAACTTTAAAAACGTTCTTCTGAAAAATCAAGTTTTTTTATTTATGACGTTCTTGAAAGGAGTGAGCGACATGTGATTATAATCCCGGGTTCGGACCTCACATACAAGTAAAAGAGTTTCTGCTCAATAAAATAGGCTTCTTCATCTCACCAATAGATGATGTCTCTAGTGAAAATTCTAGTGATTCAAATACAATGTTTCGAAAGTGGAGCATACATATAGAACTTCCTAAAATTTGAGTAGTGTAGTTGTGAATCATGGGTAAAATTGGTGAATATTACAGGTGTGTAAAGTGATCATTTAAACCAGCCTATGACGGTCTTAAGTCCCGTAATGTTGATGCCCAGACTTCCAAATTCTTATTCATCTATGTTGAGATGTCGAAAAATAGAATAGACTTCATGTGTCTGTAGTGTGCCGTATCATTATACTTCCACACATACATACCTGTCTGTGGAGCTTCCCTAATCCAATGCGGGTCGGTCTATTAAACTTGTCTCTTTAGTTCCACGCTTAAACTTGTTGTTTTCAATTTAACTTTTGACATCTCTTCTTTTTGTGGATTCTTTTTTGAGCTGTCTTCGCTTTATCTAAAAAGCCGCGAGGGCCGTTTAGGTCTGGCACTCACCTTACTGGGGTGACTATGGTATTATAAATTAACGGGACTCACTTTTTTTGTCCAAATTCAAATCGTTATTTTGAAATTTAAATCGTAAAATTATGATGACATCGTGGCATATGGGATCGAATGTAGTGCGGACACCGCAATATCAAAAAATAATGCGCTAAGAGTGTCAGAAATGAATACTCTAGGGAGCATATCTGGCAACAGTCAACGAAATAATAGTAAAATTATGACATGTTCACTTTGTTTGATCTGTTTTCGATTTTCTTACAACGGGCGTTTTTAGTATTTATCTGTTATTTACGACTCTAGTTTTTAATGTATGTATCACGTATTTATTTTCTTGATTTTTTACATATCGCTCACTCCTTTCAATAACGTCACAAATCAAAATACTTGATTTTTCAGGATAACGTTTTTAAAGTGCAAAAATTCAATGTATTAAAAATAAATATCAAGCCCCCTTTTCTGAACTTTTTACTGTGCAACAGATCTTTTTAGGTAAAACCTGAAGGTTTTTTCTCCATTTGAAAAATAATAATGAAACAATACATTTTCTTCAAAATGTAAAAACAACACTTTCTGCCCTGTAGCGGGTAAATATTAAGTTAAAAATATGCCTCTTTTGCTGGGATGTAGTACATTTTCTAGGCATTCCGAAAACATGCACAACTGAAAATTTACGATTTTTGATTTATGACGTTCTTGAAAGGAGTGAGCGATATGTAAGACCAATTTAAGTCGGCAACTTACCTACATAATAACAATCACAATTTATGAAAATTGAATGAGTAAAAAAAAATACCACAAACAGAAATTTAACTAAATTATATAAGATTAGGCAGAAATCTGCTGTATAAATTATTATATTATAAATTACTTACAAAAAACATTGAACTTTTCATTTAACCAGACCCAGTCACAGCAACGTAATACCGGGTACCTACATCTAGTTTAAAATAAATTTACCAAAAAAAAACAGTTATTTCATATCATTTACTGATATGGCATTAACTTTGTGGAATAACATGATTATTTTAATATAAGTATAAAACTCTTTCATAAGACCGCTTTTTAAGTTTATTAATGTAAACGCGACTAGTTTCGAGAACTAAAATTGCTCTTACCGTGAATATCTATCTATCGTTACGTGAATCTCGGCACCAATTCAAAATTCATTGTGAATGTGATATTGGTCACACCATTTCACCTGTAGGCAACGCTAAGAAAGCCGCCATTAACGATTCGTATTATTTCCTTTCTCGTTAGCCCCACTATCTCGCACTAGTGGAATATTTTAATTATATCACATATTCGTCCACCGACTGCAACTTGGATCGGTATTATCAATCATATTTTTTTATACAGATAATAAATTCAATACTTGTGGCCCGGGAATGTCGCACCCAGCGGAATGCGATTAGCTTTACTCAATTAATTATACCCATAAATGTAATTTTTTAAAGTCTTGATATGATTTTATTACATACGGGAGTTGCAGTTATTCCTTGCCTTGATTTTGATGTACAAGTCAAGAATTTCACATACTGTTTATGAAGTTGTCTACTTATAACTCCTAAGTGCAGAGTCCCAGATTTGTGAAGAAGTATTTGTGCATACTCAAAAAAATGTCAATAAAATAACTGGTCAAATTTAAAAAAAGGTCATTCAACCGTAAAAATTGTTTTGTTTCAAACATAGCTATTATTCTAGAAACTAAGGATAGATTTCACAACATTTTGAGTGTGTCCAAATACTTGTTCACTAGGAGTTATTTTTACATGTCTCAAAAAATTGAGGAAACCCTTATTTGTGAACAAGTATTTGGACACACTCAAAACATTGTGACTAAAAATAGCTGATCAATGTATAAGCTGCATAAAAAAATAAAATTATAGCTTCTTAGGCGTTTCTCAGTATGTAAAATAATCCTGGTTCGGATCTTGCATACTAAATAAAAGGTTTCTTAGTCCAATCATAGATGGCTATTGTAAACTTAATCACGGAACGTCATGAGATGCGTCATATATCGCTCACTCCTTTCAAGAACGTCATAAATCGAAAAACTTGATTTTTCAGGAGAACGTTTTTAAAGTTTAAAAATATAACACAATGTATTATAAATAAATATCAAGCCACTTATTGAACTTTTTACTGTGCAACAGATATTTTTATGTAAACCTGAAGGTTTTTTCTCCATTTGAAAAATATTTGGTATATTTAAAAAAATAATTGAATAAAAATTTTTTTTCAAAATGCAAAAACAATACTTTCTGCCCTGTAGCGGGTAAATATTAAGTTTAAAATATGCCTCTTTTGCTGGGATATAGTACATTTTCTGGGCATTCCGAAAACACGCACAACTGAAAATTGACGATTTTTTATTTATGACGTTCTTGAAAGGAGTGAGCGACATGTATGACTTCTAAAATTGAAGTAGTGTGATTGTTAATCATGGGTAGAATTGTGAATATTACGCGTGTGTAAAGTGATAACTTTACACACGTAAATGCCCAGATTTCCATATTCTTGTACATCTTTATTAAGATGTCAGTATAATAACCTCCTAAGTGGATAAACCCAGATTTGTGAACAAAGATTTAGACACACCCAAACATGTTGTGAAATATTTCAATGTTGGGAATATGTAGCTCATTTGTCTGGCCATTGAAATAAATTACCAACATAAGGATGAAATATTATTAAAAATGGATTAATTTTGGTAATTGCAACTCCGATTTAAATAAAAGTAATGGGTGTAATATTATTCAGTTGTGAACAAAGATTTGGACTAACTAGTGTCCAACTGACTCTGAAATCTAGCTACGGTTTATGCAACACCGCTTATCACGGCCCTACTAAAATTCCAACGTTATAAGTTTTATACCCTTTTTTAATTTATCGGTTCAGTAGTAATTTTGTGGTAATATCTATGCATTTAAATTTTGAAATGGATGCGAATTGCATCGAAAAACGTGACACAGTGGATTTTATGAAATAGTGGTATTTATCGAGTAAATTTTTAATTAAAAAATTATATGAAGTCTATTCCTGCCTAGGATAAGGTTTACCCTTCATATTTAAAGTTATTTATTATTATTTATTTAGAGTTATTTTTCAGACCTGACGATGAAAGTTAGGCTTCCGAAACTAGTAGTCGTTAATAAACTCAAGTGGTATAAAAACAAGTGTTTCCTTAATCATTGTAACATGTCTTACCACAAAGTTAATGCCGGAAAAATAAATAAAGTATTTAAAGTTACTTTCATTAAAATACTGTGAATATTTTATAAAATTCTGCAGATGTTTCGTTGCTTTTTTACCCGCGTGTCGGAATTAAAACCGGCGCTCTGCGCACAGAACGTCTTTTCACGTGTATTTTATTAGTTTTGCTTCATAATGCACCTGGAAAATAATAAAAAATACCGTATCGCCGATCTTTACTGTTTTTTCCTTTATCTCCTGGACCCGTATCCATTTCAGAGTAAATCTCTGCGGGAGTCGTGTACGAGAAATATTTTGATTGGGACAAAA
Source organism: Brachycentrus maculatus (assembly GCF_059751285.1). NCBI lineage: Eukaryota > Metazoa > Arthropoda > Insecta > Trichoptera > Brachycentridae > Brachycentrus > Brachycentrus maculatus. The sequence goes on along the minus strand of NW_028281064.1, from coordinate 1,052,522 downwards.
TGTTTCCGTCTGCGGGGTGTTTTTATTAATGATTGTCCACTCCTATTCGCTCGCTTCCCGACACCTTGCGCCCCGGACAGTGACTAGAAGAACAAAAATGTGGGGTGATTTCATAATTAATTTTACATTCCTGCATCACATGATGGAGTAGCACAGTTTGACATTTAACAACTTATTCCTGGTCACTGATCGTTTATACTTAATTATGTTTTTGTCAGTTTCCTTGTACAGGAGGCTTTAGAAACACGGCGAGCTTTTTTTACAATATTATTATTTTGAATCGAAAGCTGAATTATTCTTGCTATTTCTTGAATGTTTTTTGCAATATATATTTTTCTTTCAACTATAAATAGAAATATTTTTTTTTACTCTAATATTTGTTCAATATTACCCTGGACCGGTACCTGAAGCGGAGGGCTGATCACCTTTACTTCGTGTGTTAACGATCAAGATAACACTGTGTTTATATAATGCAGTGCCCTATGCACCTTTGGGGTGCGGATAAGGGTTGATAAATTCATAATTTTCAGAAACCGTATTTATACTGTTTGAAAATGATGTATTCACGGTGTTTAATATTTGTATCGCATCGAAACAGGAGTCACAATAGATTTTAGGAAATATTGGTATTTACCAAGTAAAACTTAAATTTAAAATGTAAAAAGATCGTTACACAGCGAGTGTTTTTGCCTAGAATTTTCACTCATGAATTGCATGAAATTATAGTAACTTTAAACATCAATAGTAAATCCACTCACTAGTAGGCATAGGCTATGAAACTTAAAAAGTTGAAGCCTGAGTAGGGTCATGATAAGCGGTGTTGTATAAGCCGTAGCTAGATTTCAGAGTCACTTGGACGTTAGGTAAATAAAAAAATTAAAAGTATTTTTTTTTTAAATTTTTTTTCATAAGAAATTTCTGTTAAAATTTGTGTAAAAACCAGAGGCACGGATTCAACGTCCACGATGTGTTTTATGAACACTATCACAGATCACTTCTCTTGCGTTGATACCACCATGCACGCATTGGTTTGCTACCAACATCATAACAAATTACGTATCCTGCGAATTTACGATGCGCGATACTTTAAGATTGAGTGTCCGTAACATTAGACTTCCTTCATCCTGCCTCCTTGTTCGTGGACCATATTAATATATTATACATAAGTATATATTTGCGTATTTCTATAAGCGATGGTTTTTTTTTAATTATCTGTAATCAGATCAGTCCTGGCATTATCATTTTTTTGCATCTTAATTCTCCTATGTTATTATTAATATGGTTTTATTTATTTTCATTTTCTAATTCCCTGATAAATGAATTCACAATCTAGCTAAGATGTAGGCAACCAGGTGCTCTAACGAATGAATTACCGTTTTGTTAATTTCTCAATCATAAAAATTGCCGTATAACGTCTTTCAGGACTATAATGTATTTTAATATTGAATTGCACGTTTTGAAAATTTCAATTAAAACAGCTGTAGATTTTTGGGCTCTACTCTTTGTCACCATAGTAACCAAATGAGCTGTTCATTTTTAATGTGGCCTTAGTCCATTTGTTATTGTTGGCAATATAGAAAATTTGATTAATTGATTCTGCAGTCACTTTCGTAATCTATCCATTTTTAATTAAAGTTTTACTTGGTAAATACCACTATTTCTTAAAATCTATTATGGCACACTATTTTAAATGACGTAGAATGCATCAAAACTCGTGTCATAATAGATTTTAAGAAAAAGTGGTATTTACCAAGTAAAACAAATGAGTTAATTTGAAAATTATTTTTTGACATCTCATCAAAGATGAAGAAGAATATGGAAGTCTGGGCATTTACGGGGCTTACGACCGTCATAGGCTGGTTTAAGTGATCACTTTACACACGTGTGACATTCACCAATTCTACCCATTATTGACAACCACACTACTCAAATTCTTGAAAGTTCTATATATATGAACCAATTTAGAAACCTTGTTCATGAATCACTAGAACTTCACTAGAGACATCTATTGGTGAGATGTAAAGAAGCTTTTTATGAAGCAGAAACTCTTATATTATATTGATTTTGTGAACAATTATTTGGACACACTCAAAATGTTGTAAGTTTATTTGAAGTTGGTTATCGTAAACAAACATTTTGCTTTTACGTTTATTCAGAGTATTTTATACTTAGCCACTTTTATTATTGTCAACAACAAAAAATTCAAATGTTCTTAGGGCACTTTTAAAACAAACGGCCCTAATAATATATTTGCGTACGAAGTATCTACCTGATTTATGTATTTTTTCGTTTATAAAAGAAGTCTCTTTACGAATAGATTGTCTCTTTTTGGCCGTGTACAGCCTCCTTCCGCCTTATTACAATGATTTCTCGTTTCGAAAGTCTTCCGCAATATTTTGTCTTGTGACATTCTTGTCATAAATTAATACAGATATCTTCATCTGAGATTCAGTAAGACCAGAATAACACTATCCATTACACAAAGTATCCCGCCTCATATATTTCTCAGTGCGTATCTCCTCATCTCCGTGTCACTGGATGGTACTGCGTAGTATGGAATTATGCAGAAGCCGCTGCCGGCGGCCGGTCCATACGGATGTACGTAATGTACTAGTCAAAGATGATGGTGGTATTGAGACATTTCTCAAAAATATTGCGTGGAAAATTATTCTTTAAAATTTTGTCTTGAAAAGTTATTTGTTAGTTAAAAGTTATAAAAGACATTTTTTTTTCAAAAAAGCAGATTTTCATAACTATGCAACAATATGGGTCCAAGAATGTTTTCTAGAAAGAAAAGTGAAAACCAAATCATAAAACTGCTTTTAAAGTATAAAGGAATTCAAATGTACAAAGATGATATCGCTAATTCCTTTCAACAACGTCATATATCAAAACACTTGATTTTTCAGGAGATCGTTTTTAAAGTTTAAATAAATAATAAAATGTATTAAAAATAAATACCAAGCCACTTATTGAACTTTTTATTGTGCAACAGATCTTTTTAGGTAAAACCTGAATGTTTTTTCTCCGTTTGAAAAATATTAAGTATATTTAAAAAAAATTAAACATTACCTTTTCTTCAAAATGCAAAAACAACACTTTCTGCCCTGTAGCGGATAAATATTAAGTTAAAAATATACCGGTTTTGCTGAGATGTAGTACATTTTCTGGGCATTCCGAAAATATGCACAACTGAAAATTGACGATTTTTGATATATGACGTTGTTGAAAGGAGTGAGCGATATAAAATTTGTACTGGAGGCGAAACATACGCCTAATGTTAGACATTCCATAAAACCACAATGTTCAGACCTACATAAAAATTTTCTTCATGTTGTGAAGAAATATAGTATAAAGTAAAGAAGAAACGTGCTAACTGCTTCTTAAAAATATTTATGATGTAATTAATACATTTTTCAATCTACCAACGTACATTGTTGGTTTGATTTCTGCTATTGTATATATCGATGTCCGCCTCCGTAGCGTAATTGTCAGCACGCTCGGTTACCTTACTGGAGGTCCCCGTTTCTATTCCCAGGGCAGGTCAAATAAATATAAGTGATTTTTCACTCTTATATTTATTCAATATTACCCTGGACTGGAACCTGAAGCGCAGGAGTGATCACCTTTCCTTCGTGTGTTGACGATTAAGATAACACTGCGTTTAAATTTGCAGTGCCCTATGTACCATCGGGTGCAGATAAGGGTTAGAAGATATATAGAAATAGTGTACACCACTGATCAAACTTCCAAATTATTTACAACATTTTTAGTGTATCCAAATACTAGTATACAAATCTGGATTATCTCCGCTTAGGAGTTATTTCTTACATTTTTTACATCTCAACATAGGTGACCAAGGAGATTAAGAACACAGATGAAGAAAAGCCCGTAAGCCCTGTAAATGCCCAGACTTCCATGTTCTTCTTCATCCAAATTATATTCCTACAATACATTGCTGGAAAAACTTCAATATTATGAAGTAGTGAGAGATTAATGACGAATTTTATTTCGAAATCGCCATTTTATCGCTGAGTTTACTTAATGCCTGTCCATCTTAAAAGGTTTATCTCCACCTCCCATTGATAAACAACTTTTTGCTCGCGTTCCGAGTGTCGGGGAAATGCGTCGCGTTAACGCTCATTCCCATGGCGATTTGTCATCCCGCGTCGGGCACGTATGAACATCAAAATCGACTCAATAGCCGGGATAAAAGGGTACGACTGCTTTTCAAAATAAGGTATAAAAAAGCCGACGATACAATGGCGCAAGGTAGACAAATTGCCCGTGATTATTCAAACACGGGGGTGATAATGGAGCGAGTGTTTGGCGCAGCGTCGGTTAACTGAGATTTATCGGCCGCGTCATCATTCTTCCGCGGGGCTGGCTCTCTGGTTACTGCGCACTGCCATTCCCTCGTCCTGGCATTCTGGCATTCTGGCTTCCAACCCTTTGTCGCGCGAGAGACGCACTCGCTTTGGTACGAGAGGGTGCACTGGTATAGTGGAACAAGTCAAATTATAAATAAAACACTTGTTTTTTTACCACTTGAGTATTATATTTTAACGGCCAGCTTCGGAAGCTACAGATACTTCCGAATATTTTTTTTTAAATTTTATTTGTTTGGAAATTTATCAGAACAGTTACAATAAATACATTTACAACAATGAGTAGCAAAAAAAACAGGTAGGTGTAACATTCCGTTTTCAAAATTTCTCATATGTCGTTAAATATAAATACCTGGAAGAGGGACGGGAGAAAGGAAAAGGGGAAAAGGGAAAGATCAAAGCACTAATCCAAGACAAATTATTTTAAAATTGGGACACACCACGATATAAATATCGACTTATGTAATATTTGCCATATAAAGTGATTTTATTAAAGCCGTTAAATATAATACGCAAGTGTAAAAAAGTAAATGCCTTAACAATAAATTACATAAGTGGATCAAATCGACGCAGTCGCGACTCCAAAACCGTGGAAAAGAGGATGTCAATTTTTTCATTTTTTTTTTCAATAACTTTTATTTCTACATAGATGAAGAAGGATATGAAAGTCTGGGCATTTACAAGGCTTACAACCATTATAGACTCGGCAAAGTGATCACTTTATTCTTCTTCTTTAAACCATCATCCGCACCCGATGGTGCATAGGGTACTGTATCATATACATGCAGTGTTATCTTGATCGTTAACTCATGAAGGAAAGGTGATCGGCCCTTCGCTTCAGTCCAGGGTAATATTGAATAAATATTAGAGTGAAAAAATCACTCATACTTATTTGGCCCCCTGGGAATTGCACCCGAGACCTCTAATGCGGTAGTCGTGTGTGATCATATGCGAATGTATACATAAAAATAATCCATTATAAATTTTTGGCATTTTTTTTCTCCTCTTTTTATCTAACCAGTATAATCCTGAGCTTTTCTTTTAATGGAGACCGTTCGTGTTACTAAATTTGTAACATTTCGGAAGGCCGGTTTTGATTTTTTTTTAATCTTATCTGATTCACTATTATCTCATTGTGTCCCGATATTGTGTTTGGATTCACAAATCAAAACATTGAATAAAATAAACGACGTAATCTGAATATTTATTTTGAGGATTCCTGAATGGTGTAGTTTAAATTCAATACCATTTACCTTCTTGAATTTCTATAAAACGGTGTGATGTTTCTTTGAATTTCTTATAAGGGTTTTCGGAGAAAAATGTATTAATTTGAATATTGAAACCATAACTCTTCATCGTTTTGTATTATATATCTGTGAATAATTTATCGTGTAAAAATTGTTAAATACATTTTTTAAAGTTAAATCGTTTTATCTCTGAACATGAACATAATATTTTTTTATGTAATTAAATCACTACAATAATAATAAAAGCAAAAAACTTAATATAAAAAGTTTTACGTTCATTCGCTTGCTATATTAATATTTAAAAAAATATTTATTAATATTTTTTTCAAAAGAAAAATATTTTTGGTTTTATTATTCATACAAACATTTCGATTTCATACTATTTCTGTGAGCATAAGCGGCTCATTATTATAAATAGGTATCAACTTGTGGTAGAGTGGGTTCGAACCAAGAAACTCTGACTCAAGAGTCCGCGACACTAACCATGGGACCATTTATATTCCCAAAGTATGTATTTCTTATTTTTCATCTTGCCACATATTTATATTAATGTGAACCTGTGAACAAGTTTGTGGACCCACTCAAAATGTTGTGAATTAAATAATCTGGACAAATTATAAGCTGCATAAAAAAAATTAATCCTGTTTTCAGGCGTTTCCCAATATGTAAAATAATCCGGTTAAGATCCTTCATACATCCAAATAAAAGAGTCTCTGTCAAATAAAAGCTTTCTCAAACCAACTATAGATGGCTCCGGTAATCTCAAACATAAAACGTAATGAGATTTATAGTATATGTTTGAGTTCCTAAAATTTGATTAGTGTGGTGTCAATCATGGGTAGAATGATGAATGTTGCGCGTGTGTAAAGCAACGTATAACAGGTCATAAGCCCTGTTATAACCAGACATCCATATTCTTCTTTATCTATGCTGAGATGTTGAAAATGTAAAAATAACTCACCTTAATAAAGTGGAGAAACCCAGATTTGTGAACAAGTATTGGAACACATTCAACAAATTGTGTAGTGTCTGTAATTATAAAATTTTGTTTCCTTTACTCAAATTTTGTAAATCTCGATTTCATTGAAATTTTTCTTTTCCTTTCTTGTTTTGTTCATAAAATCATCGAAAAAGAAAGGAATACATTCTCCTCTAAAATATTCCTCGTAACATATCGGCAAATAAATTACGTTAGTTGGTGCGAGTACGTGTAAAGTAATACATAACATATATCACAAGATCAACTAAAAATAGCGCAGTACGTTAGTAATAGCATGGCTCGAAGCCATACGGAGTCGGTGCCCAACCCTAAATGTATAATTTGGTGGTGACTACCGAGCTCGAACTCAGCCCATAGCCTGTAAGTCACCGAGGAATTAATCCGAGACGATGGCGTGCTCGTCTCACATATATCACGAACCAAAATAACTCAACCCTCCCCTTTCTAAGGCCCGCTATTTGCCACTTTGTCTTGCGCAGGGGTTGTGAACCTTTTTTACATACTGTTAGAAAGAAAAAAAATGCTTAGACTGCGTGCACACGACTTCTACACCGAAAGTTGTCCCATCGCATTCCCAGATCTGATACAGAAGCATCTCGGCTTCTTGACTTGTCATCCGCCTCCCAGGTACAGACTCCGAGAACAACAGGACACAGTCCTGACTAAAGAAGAAGAAGAACTAATTTTGCGAAATTTATAGATAATGTGAAAAAAAATGTATCTCGATTTCACTGTGAATATTTTTTAAATGTAAATACATTTTAAAACTTTAAATGTATGTATTAATTTTAAATCAAACACAGATTTTTAGAGTCTATTAAGTTGTATTTATTAACAAAAATACATTAAAAATAATACTGTGGCAATTGTTTCGCCTAGTTATGGCATTATCAAACGAATCGTTTGATAATGCCATAACTAGGCGAAACAATTGTCACAATATTTTTTTGTGTGTTTTTGTTAATAAAATACAACTTAGTAAACTCTGTGTTTCATTAATTAATACATAAATTATAATGGAGTTCTACAAATTAAACGCCAAATCAATCAATAATTTTCAATGTCCCTGTCACTGCCAATCTAAATTAATGGTGTGTCCCAATTTTAACACAATTTATCTTGGCCTTGAGCTTTGATCTTTCCCTTTTCCCTTTTTCCTTCCCTCTTAAAGGTATTTATATTTAACGACATATGTGAAATTTTGTTAATGGAATGTTGCTTGCCTGTTTTTTTTTGTTACACATTATCGTAAATGTATTTATGTAACTGTTCTGTTAAATTTCAAAATAAATAAATAAAAATTGAGTCTTCAATAGATGTTTCACCAACCGCCAGTTGCGGATCGTTCCGCCGGAGGTGTTACGTTACAGGATGGTCCGCGGCGCCGTGTGTTTTGACCGCTGCCCCCGAATAATCGCGTGACCGCCAGAAATCGCGAGCCGATCCACTAAATTATCACCTTCGAATCAATTCAGCGATACGGACTTTTTTGTCACGTTATTATTTTACTCCTACCACAAGAACAGCGCGAGCCGGCTGCAAAACGAATCGTAAATGTTCAGTTTTGATTACTGAGAATGTGACCTTTATGGAAAATATTTTATTCTTCTTGATTTATCGTAAATGGGGTCCATGTTATTACACTTATCGTTCTTTAACCCTTATTTAGTATACCAAACGTCTATTTTAGTATTGTAGTCCTAGACGTGAACCTAGAGTGTCGTAGTCCTACAATGTGAGGTGATGAGGCAAGTAAACAAGGCTGCAGTCATCTCAGGATGCCTGAAAAACTATTATTTAAGGAAAAACCTTTTCTTTTTTGTTTAAATATATTAAACCTGTGTGTGATCCATCATGGCATATGAAATATGCGAGATTGAAAATGTCGTTAGGTTGGGAAGGCAACGAAGATGACAATGGTATGCGCATGTGAGGAGAGTGAAACCATCCAGACTCTCTCATATTCCACTGCACGACCAACCTCAAAGAAGACCCCCAGAGAGATTGACAGCTAGGAATCGACATCGCAGGAGGCTAATTCCTGTTAAAAACGGTCCACAAGCCCTACGCCAAAAATAAGCAAAAGAAGTCCTAGACACTTTTTCGCCTCTAGACATCAGGGTCAAATGTCGACATTTTAATTCAAATGACTAATACGGTTTTTATCAATTATGATTTTACTCTCAATAATGGTAATTGGCCTAATTTATTGAAGCTTATTTGTAAATTTACATGATACAGTTAATTCACAAATCATATTATGGCCTCATCTTTCATCGTCGAGTTTGTATAATTGTCTGGTTGACATGTCTGTCAGCACTGACTGGTAGTAAATTTCCTGAAGGATATCTCGAATAACGAGGACACATAATCTAGTTGGCTGAATTTACGACTACGGTATGTGACATTTATTGAGAGTACGTTAAATGAGCATTAAATTGAATTTCAAAACGTGCCTTCGCTTGGATTTAATTAAGTTTACAAATTACTTGGTGTGAGAAATACGTAGGATATTTTGGTTATCATTACTTGTATTTTTTTATATATAAGTAACTAACTAATTAATTAACCATCACGCTGTTTCCCCGAAAGGGTAGACAGAGAGAATTGAACGCCACACCACTCTGTCTTTGAAAACATTCTTCTCCTCTTCCACGTCCATGCGTCTCCTCATACATACCCGCCGATTATTTTGACTCCTAACCTGACCGATTTCAAGTATTTGACATGCCTGAACGTGCCCAGTTTAAAAAAATAAGTTAAATAATTTATGTTTAAATAAATACACTTTAGTCATATTTTGAATTCATTAATTCAAAACTTTGTTCATTTTATTTATTTGTTTATTTAAAAAAGAACAACATGTTTTACCATGGAAATGCTGTCATAATGATAGATTGTTTTAAAATATTAAGCATAAACTTAAAATATATTAACATGATTGCATTGTCATATATCAAACTTATCAAAACATTAAGCAGCATCTTTTGTTAATCCGAAACAAAATCGGACTATCAAATTTATTATACATCTGCACGCCAATGCAGTTTCGTTGTTTTTTTTTGCGTTTTCGATTAAACTGATTTTAAGGTGTAAAAATGTTTTTTTATACCATGATTTCAATGATATCCAATGTTTTATATTTAGTATTCATCTATTCATATTAAATCGTAAATAAATAATAATAAAAAATCAAAAATGCACACAATTTGACTGATATAAACGACATTCGTAATTTTAAAAAAAATACACACCTTTTTTGATAAATTCAGTTTCAGCATTTATAAACTTGCTTAATTTTTTTCGAGGTTGTGATAGAAGTCGTGATAAACCACGATCTAATACCTAAAATATTTCAAAATTCCAGTCTGATCAGAATTTTCTAAAAAAAAATTATGTGTTTGAATTATCTGCATCATGAGAATGAAAATCCTAGAAATTTCAGCTACAAAATGAAAAACAAATACTTACGTTTCAATAATTGTGTGAATAGTTTATGGTGATTCGCGGTGAGTTTGGACAGTTTCAATGGGGTGTTATTGGATTATCATTTCGCTCGCTGTTTCCATCTCCGGGTGGCTCGCGATTCTCTCTGCATTTGAATTATATGCATCATGATAGTAAAAAACCTAGAAATTTAAGCAACCAAAAAAATACTTATGTTTCAATAATAATATGGGTGGCTTACGGTGATTTGAGGTGAGTTTGGACAGTTTTAATGGGGTGTTATTGGATTATCATTTCGCTCGCTGCTTCCATCTCCGGGCGTTTAGCGATTCTCTCTCTGCATTTTAATTATGTGCATCATGATACTGAAAATCCTAGAAATTTAAGAAAAAAAAACTTATTTTTCAATAATTATATGGGCGGCTTACGGTGATTCAGGGTGAGTTTGGACAGTTTCAGTGGGGTGTTATTGGATTATCATTTCGCTCGCTGTTTCCATCTCCTGGCGTCTCGCGATTCTCTCTCTACTGCTCGAAGGTACCGCAGCGGCGCCGAGCCGACTGTCTCACGTGGGTGTCTCAAAATCACCCGACATAACTTATAATTGCCTATAATTGTAACCGTCTCCGAGACGGCGCCAGATTTCGCCGTAACCCGATACAGCATCTGACACACCTGGGCTCGTAACGATCTGTCCACTTACATAAATTCTAATTCGTTTTGTATTGTTCTAGCGCGGTCAGAATATCACCCTACATTTTCAATGTCACCAAACGAAGGTTAACAACACACACATATCGCTCACTCCTTTCAACAACGTCATATATCAAAAATCGTCAATTTTCAGTTGTGTATGTTTTCGGAATGCCTAGAAAATGTACTATGTCTCAGGAAAAGCGGCACATTTTTAACTTAACCCTTCACTGCATAGTGTTTCAAATTTGTTACATACCCAAAAGTTACTGTTAAAACGTCCTTTCAAAATATAAGCAACCGTTATTTGTTGTCACTGATTAGATACATTCATAACTCACGTATATAGTTCATAATTTAGCCAAAAGACGCGCTATGAACGCCAAAATAATTATTTCACTTGTCTCTCAAAGACGAACTGTCAATGCAGTCATGCAAAAAAATCATGCAGTGAAGGGTTAATATTTACACACTACAGGGCAGAAAGTGTTGTTTTTGCATTTTGAAGAAAGGGTATTGTTTAATTATTTTCTTAAAAATACTAAATATTTTTCAAATGGAGAAAAAACATTCAGGTTTTACCTAAGAAGATCTGCTGCTCAGTAAAAAGTTCAATAAATGGCTTAATATTTATTTTTAATACATTCTTTTACATTTTTAAACTTTAAAAATGATCTCCTGTAAAATCAAGTTTTTTGATATATGACGTTGTTGAAACGAGTGAGCGATATGTCTTACTATGACTGCAATACTATGACAAGCCGAAAAACACAAAACTCGGTTAATCGCTATTTTCGAAATCTGTTGAAAATAACACTGTTTGTTAAAAATACAAAATTTACTGTTATTCTAAACTTATGAGTCGTTCCCGCTTTTACTGATTGTTTTTAATACAAGATTAACTATTTCTTTAAGCAATAAATATATTTTTAATAGTTGCTCTTTCAACGTTATGTCCCTTAGTACTTCTGTAGTTTCTAACTCTCTTTCTTACTTTAATACGAGTAACATTTAAAAATAGTGATAAATATATATTTTTATTTTTTATTTTTTTCACAATGTTTTTTTCTTGGTAAATTCCACCGTTTATCAAAAGTCGTATTTACAGTTACAAGTTATTTTTCTAATAAAATGAATTAATACTATAACAAAAAGACTGCCGAAGCAATTGACCAATGAATAATAACTTTCGGTTGGCTAGTCGAAGTTTTAAAATCTGTGTATCATATTTTTGTATCTACTTTATACGCACTTAAATGTTTTTTTTCCTCCGAAATGTTCCTTATCGAGAGCATACATTATTTAAATTATTACATAATTCGTTGTGTTTCTTCGCCCTGGCGCCAATACTTAAATTGCGTATTTTCAGACCTATGATCATCGTTCTTTTGAATTAAGTTACCTATTTAATTTCGTGCATTTATCTTGTGCAAAAAACACCATTTCTGTGTGGGCTAAGCTAAGCGTTTTATTACACCGTGAGTAATAGACATTTCGGTAATTATTATTTATACGAATATTTTTTTTCTATCAATAGTGTCTGCCAGAATTTGAATACGCCTTCTCGGAGTTGATAGAGACTTCTTCCCATTTATTTTTCTTTATTTTAACTTACTCATTTGTGGCTGTCATTCTGATATTTTTAATCGTGTCTCATGTGACTTATTATTTGTGTCACTAAACTTTTGTTATTCTTCTTGAAATTTTTTCTGACGATTACCTCCATTAATGCAATCAGCAATTTTTACCACTAGTAATATCGTCATTTAAAAAAAAACTAAGAAATGCTTCAATTCGAAATAAAAGTTCTTAAGTGTAACAAATCAGGGTTGGTGTCTTATTCTTGAATGTTTGTTTTATTACTTTAAAAAAATATTTTATCCAAATATAAACCACTGCATACACGTATTTTCTTTATTTTTTCACTCTTTTATTGTACGAGTATTTAAAAAAAATCAAAACGTATTACATACATACTTATATGTATCTAAATATATAATTTAGGTATAGTGTTATAAGGTATGACATAAGAGATAGGTTCCTTCTTCAAACATTCTAACGTTAACTACACCCAATTGTGCATAGGGCACTGCATCTTATCGACGCAGTGTTATTTTGATCGTTAATTGCTTTTAGGCAAAGGGATCAGTCCCGCGCTTCTAGTTTTTCACAGGGTGATATTAAATAAAGATGATAGTGAAAATCGCCCATATTTTTTTGAACCCCTGTTTTTTTTGAACCCCTACTTATACCATATTTTTTCGAACCCTGAAAACCCATGACAGGGCAAATATTAAAACTGGCAATAAACATAACAACTTCTAACCCTTATCCGCACCCAATGGTATATAGGGCACTACATCATATAAACGCAGTGTTATCTTGAACGTCAACACATGGAGGAAAGGTGATCAGCCCTCCGCTTCAGGTACCAACCAGTCCAGAGTAATATTGAATAAATATTAGATTGAAAAAAATCACTTATATTTATTTGCCCTCCCCCCTGGGAATCGAACCCGGGACCTCCAGAACGGTAGCTGAGCGTGCTGACCATTACACTGCGGAAGCGGACGAAATATAACAACACTTGAGTAAAACACATAACATTTTTATTTCATTTTTCATCAACTGATTCGTCACTTTGTGGTAAAATCTATCCATTTTTAATTAATGTTTTACTTAGTAAATACCACTATTGTGGTATTTACCAAGTAAAACATTAATTAAAAAAAAATATTTCAACTGAATTTTCGTTCAAATATGACTACATACATTAACTCCACCATACAGTATTTTTTTTTGTTGATATTCAGGTTTAATTGATATCTCAACGAATAGTGAAAGTTACACAGTGCATAAAGTTATCACTTAAACCTGCCAATGTTATGTCAAAATTGCTTAATACCCAGACATGAATATTCTTATCGCAATGGACATCTTCATCTATGTTGTGTAATATCTTGATAAAATATAAAACCCTCACATGTTAAATTTGCTTAACAACATTTATTAATAAGTATTGTAGTTTTGTTTGTAAATAAAAATAATACTTAACACTGGCAGAAACACCCTTTAACTGGGTGACTGCCAAACAAATAATAAAAAAATAAATAAAAAGTATTGTATTTAAATGCTTATGAAAATCGTATTTTACATTTTCATGGTTTATCTAAATAACTATCGTTTGCCTTGATTTACCATAGATTTCTGAATAATACACCTTTTCCCAACTTATAATTATTTAGTAATTATTAACTTTCAATTAGATTAGATATTTAAAAAAAAAAACTCAATATGTCATACAAGCAATCTTCTAAATCGCAACATTGCTGGATCTCGCTGCTTATACCTATGTCACATATAGGCAGGGATTTTTTTTTAACAAAAAAGGTTTTGGAACTCGCTTCATTTCCAGCTTTTTACAAAACATGTATACAAATATCTTTCAAATAGTAATTAACTAACTAACTAACTAACCATCACGCCGCTTCCCCGCAGGGGTAGGCAGAGAGAATCGAACGCCACACCACTCTGTCTTTGCAAATATTCTTTGCCTCTTCTACATTCATGCATCTCCTCATAAATACCCGACGATTATTACGACTCCTGACCCGGCCGTTTTCAAGTAATTGACATACCTGATTGTGCCAAGTTTTCCTCGGTCGTCCTCTGCTTCTTTTTCCAACTACATAGTAATTACAATACCATATTTTATTATTTTGACGAATTATATAAATATAAACCGTAATTACCTAAGTGCAGATATTGTTTCGTCCAATTGATTAAAAAAAACATAATATATTTAAATATATATACTTTATATATATATATATATATATATATATATATATATATATATATATATATATATATATATATGTATATGTATATATATATATGTATATATGTATATATATATATATATATATATATATATATATATATATATATATATATATATGTATATATATATATATATATATATATATATATATATATATATATATATATATATATATATATATATATATATATATATATATATATATATATATATATATATATATATATATATATATATATTTATATATATATACAGCCCTGCATACTCGTTTAAAGAAAAAAAAGAGGAATTTTTTTAATAACAATATATTGTATACCAACAAACATATCTAACAAGTGTTAGTCTTTCTCCAAGCACAAGTGCTCGGATTCTTTATTGGGAACTGCGTTTTTAATTTTAAGATTGCAAATATAAATATTTAGAAAATGAATTAATATTATTGAACGAGCTTATTATTACCATATTAAATAATAATTTTAAAAATTGAAAATATTTAAGTAAATTATATTTTACGCCACAATAACACTCATAATATTACAATTGAAAGTACATGGATTGCTTAATGCCTCTCTTAACTCGTTTAAAGCTCGTATTGGACAAATGTGCTACATTTCCTGAGCAATTATTTATTAGTTATCAATATGTTCGGTGCGTGTTAACAAATTCGAGTTGAAACCATTTAACATGTCTCCAGTTACAGCGCAAACGATTGGTAAAAATCAGCGTCGTGAATCATAAATTCCCGTTCGGTAGGTACTCCCCGTACATCAATAATATTACAAATCGACTCGTAATATAACGCGATTGGAATGGAAATCATCAAGCCGCATAATGAATCGGGAGGAGGAAAAACTGAATTACCAAAGGAAACCTCAGACAATATTACTGAACAGTTATAGCTCTGAATTTTTAAAGCCCATTTATTTTATTTATTGTTTCGGAATTTACTTTTTGGCAAGACATGATGATATTATTAAAGAAAACACTTGTTTGTTTTTTTTATTATTTTTTAAGTTAGCTTATATTTGTCCGCCTCTGTAGTGTAATGGTCAGCACGCTCAGCTACCGTTCTGGAGGTCTCGGGTTCGATTCCCAGGGGGGTCAAATAAATATTATTAATTTTTTCACTGTTATATTTATTCAATATTACCCTGGACTGGTACCTGAAGCGGAGGGCTGATCACCTTTCCTTCGTGTGTAAACGATCAAGATAACACTGTGTTCATATGAAGCAGTGCCCTATGCAGCATTGGGGTGCGGATAAGGGTTTTATTATTATTATTTTATTAGCTTATATTACAACTAATATTAACTTTTATTTACACTTAATTTACATCATCTATTTATATTTTGAGTGTGTCTAAATACTTCACAAATCGCTCACTCCTTTCAAGAACGTCATAAATAAAAAAAAACTTGATATTTCAGTAGAACGTTTTTCAAGTTTAAAAATATAATACACTGTATTAAAAATAAATATCAAGCCACTAATTGAACTTTTTACTGTGCAATAGATTGTTTTAGGTAAAACCTGAAGGTTTTTTCTCCGTTTGAAAAATATAAAGTTTATTTAAAAAAAATATTGAACAATACCTTTTCTTCAAAATACAAAAACAACACTTTTTACCCTGTAGCTGGTAAATATTAAGTTAAAATGTCCCGCTTTTGCTGGGATAGAGTACATTTTTTGGGCATTCCGAAAACATGCACTACTGAAAATTTACGATTTTTTGCTTTATGACGTTCTTGAAAGGAGTGAGCGAAATGTGTTTTTTCTCCACATTGGTGTAATTTTTAAACTTCGACATTTTGTCATATAATAGTCGCTGTGTCAAATAATTTCACAGGTGTGTCAGTAGTTCGGATCGGCGTCGGATGACGAGTGCCGTCTTGTGATTCATTCCTAAATCTCTATTCGCGAGTAGCATGCAGCATCTTGAGCCGTCTCGCCCACTGCCCGTCACGAGCACAGGTGGCGCCAGGCTACGCCTCAATAAATCACGTGATTACCGATTCCTTGCGCTATTCCGTTACCTCCCCCATATATGGAACTGCGATTATTGAAAATTATGACACGGGCGTATTATGTTTTCGGCGGCTGCGATCCAGACTTCAAACTGGAATCAATCTAATCGTACATTGCTAGTATGCATGTAAACTAGATAGAAGTAGATTTTTGACTTCATTGGTTATGAAATAATAATAATTTAATATTTATGTTTACATTTGCATATCCAATCTTGGCATGTATTAATATTGTAAAGATAGATGAAAATATTCCTTGTAATTTCACTAAATATATTATTTACAACACTTTGAGTGTTTCTGAATACTTGTTCGCAAATCTGGATTATCTCCAATTAGGAGTTTTTTTTTACATTATTTTTGAAATCTCAACACAAATGAAGAAGAATAAAGAAGTCTGGGCGTTTACAGGGCTTACGACCGACTTAAATAAAAATTTGAAAATTATGTTTTCCAGCGTTTCTCAAGAATGTGAGTATAATCCAGGATTCGGACCTCACATACAAATGAAAGAGTTTCTTCTTAATAAAAGCTGTCCTAATCCCACTATAGATGTCTCGAGTGATTCTCGCACACTGTGTTTCGAGTTTGATGAATGTACCAAAAAGTTTTAACTATTTGAGTAGTGTGGTTGTCAATCATGGGTAGTGATGGTAGTCTCAATGGTGTAATAGTTAATGTGTTAGCTACCGTGCACGAAGTCCCGGATTCAATTCCGGGGGGGTGGTAATATGTAAATATAAGTGATTTTACAATCTATATTGACTGGTCCCTGAAGCACAGGAGTGATTGTATATCTTACCTTCATGTAAGTAACAATCAAGAGATACTGCGTCAATTCGATGCAGTGCCCTATGCACCATTGGGTGCAGATAAGGCATAGAAAAAAAATCTCAATCAAATTTCTAAATGGATTCCGCATTGTATTTCTCTTCGTGTGAGTATGTGCCGTTTAAAAAGTTGCAAGTCATATATTAGTACAACAATTAGAGTTCGCGAGGAATTAATACACTCGACCATTCGATTACTGCCATAATCGATGCGCAATCGATAATAATTGCACCTCAACACGTGCATCGCGAGGAATCCACGCAGCAGTCGCATGTAAAACGGTTCGTAATTAATTTACATTGAAACTAATTGACTTCGGGTTCGATTCCCGGCGCGGCGCTTTTGCCTCGTCTGAAAATTATTCACGGGGGTGTAATTACACCGTATAAATCCGAGATATACTGCGCCTCGGCGAGAGGGTACCGAGCTATATTTTAATTTCAATTATTGGACGAGTGACAGGCGTGCGAACGGCGCTGGTTAGCCCTTAAGACAAATGGGTCATGTACTGTGATGGAAAAAAAATAAGGTCTGCTTATGCGGACTCGATGGTAAGTGGCATGAAAAATCGGGCAATATAAGATGGTTACAATAGAGTAGTTACATACCTTTTTTTTAATATACAGTGGAACCCCTGATAACGATTAATTCGCATAGCGAGTAAAAAAATGAAAAAGTTGCTCCCTTAACGAGCGAAAGGTTACATAGAAAGTGCATGTCCCTTTTCACGACATTCACTTGTGAGCCTGTACTTCCGCGCCAGTCTAAACAAAAAATTATTTCGGATAGCGAGTAAGATTCTGGAACGAATTATGCTTGTTATATGAGAGGTTCCACTGTATTTTTATCTTCCACTATGTGCCCAAATCCTTGTAAGTTTTAAATATACATACATAGATACCTTTTTGCAAAATCAACATAGATGAAGAAGAATATGGAAGTCTGGGTTTTTACATCTAGCCACATTTCGAATTGCTCTAGATGGTTCATAATGCTGATCCCGAGGGTCCACGATTCAACTCTGTATAGAAGTACTGACCAAATATAACACCTTACCATTCTTCGCCCAAGTTTCAGATTCAGGTTATCGTCTACAGAATATATTTCTCAATTCATTGAAAACTTAGAGTACTAGCGGCCTCTATTCAGCATTTAAAATTTTACCTCTACTACTACTAATACTACTACAACAACCATCACGCTGTTATCTGCAAAGGTAGGCAGAGAGTACGGAATGCCACACTCTGCCGTCCTGACACACTCCTAGCTTCCTTCACATCCTTACATCTAGTTAAAAATTCTCTCCGATTACGTAGACTTTTGACCCCACCATATTTTGAATTCTCTCTAGGATCCGATCGTGCCAAGTCTTCTTCGGCTGTCCTTGTTCTGTTCCTACGTTAACATTCGACAAATATACTTTCTTAGTCATTATTTCGTTATCCATTCGCTCCATATGCCCATACTACCTTAAATAGCTTTTTTTTTAAATATTTTATGCCTACATTTTCCAAGATTTGTTATCAATACCATATATGGTGCTATAACAATATCCTTTGTAACCCTTTTACGATAGATTAGGGTACTTTTCGACCCCTTTAACGCCCTGATTGCTCCTTTCGGATTCAATTAATCCGTCGCGATTGATCATGTATCGGAAGCTTTAAGGTTTTCATATGAATCCCCCTTTTAATCATTCAATAATTGCCAGGTTCGATGACACTAAATCAGCCCTTTTGTATCGCGGTGTTGCCACCCTCGTTCGGAGGGCGGGCAGGGCTCGTTATTCGGATTGTTATTAGGCGCGATTAAAGCCTTTTAATTGAGGGTTTTAGGCATATCACACAGACAAGTGGTCCGTAAGGTGTTAAGGGTTTCAATGAACTATCATTTTAAATTATCACAGTGTAAAGTCAGTGAATGGAACGACCCAAGTGATTTTTTTTTATTTCACCTACTATTCATTTTTTTTTACTACCGTGCTTTTTTCATCGGAATTTTATGTAATATTTTGAGACAATAAAGTAAAAAGTAAAATACCTATAAATATTTTATTGCCTTATAATACTACAATGAAGGTTCTTATATTTTAACATCCCAACAAAGATGAAATAGAATGTGTGAGGCTTGGTATTTACCATATTATTTTTTTATATCTCATCAAAGGTTAAGAACAATATGGAAGTCTGGGCATTTACGGGGCTGACGACCGTCATAGACTGGTTTAAGTGATCACTTTACACACGTGCAACATTCACTAATTCTACCCATTATTGACAACCACACTACTCAAATTCTTGGAAGTTCTACATATATGAACCAATTTAGAAACCTTGTTCTTGAATCACTACAACTTAACTAGAGACATCTATTGGTGGGATATGAATAATAACTCCTTAAATTGGAGATAATCCAGATTTTTAAACAAGTATTTGGACACACTCAAAATGTTGGTATTTGTCCTGTCATAAGCTAGTTTTAGTGAACACTTCATAAACATTCTATAACATTCACCATTCTACCCATGGTTGACAAACACACTACTCTTTTTTTTCGAGTGTATCTCAGGACAAAAGAGTGTGACGTCCCATCACCTTTGCTTACCCCTGCATAGAAACGCCTTGATGGTAGTAGTAGTAGTCTATTATGAAGTTGGTATTATTGAACCATATTTAGTACCTTGGTCAAAAGTCAAAGCGATTACTTAGTCTA
The DNA here is from genome assembly GCF_059751285.1 of Brachycentrus maculatus. Taxonomy (NCBI): domain Eukaryota; kingdom Metazoa; phylum Arthropoda; class Insecta; order Trichoptera; family Brachycentridae; genus Brachycentrus; species Brachycentrus maculatus. The sequence goes on along the minus strand of NW_028281064.1, from coordinate 1,032,335 downwards.
CTGTTTTCCAGTTTCACAACTGGCGAAGACTGTACTCGTATATTAAAACGCTCATTTACGCGGAAAGTGACTAGAAATATGCTCCACAAGGAAATCCAATGTGACCTGAACCCCGAGAAGCCTACGCATTCCCTTTGTGTCCAAACAAAAGGTTATCGTAGAACGGGGCTACTTGAACTTTGATGTGTTACTTGAGCCCAGTACAATTTTTTTTATTTAGATCGTGATATCGATCGAAGTATCGTGATAATAAGTGTCACCTGTCAGGGAAACAATGAATCATGTCGATACGTTCATTATTGTAGACCAAATACAGATATAAACCTCTTTTTGTACTGGGCTCAAGCTTTTCGTTAACTTATTAGAGGTTCATGCTTAAGTAACTTCGCTTTTAAAAGCTGTCATTGCTATTACTTACGAACAATGCATATTTCAGTATTGGCTTATATCTTAATTGATATTATATTTTTTAAATGAAAAACGCTTCTCCACGGGAGTAGGCAGAGAGAATAGATCGCCACACCACTTTGCAAAAAACTTTGCAAAAACTTTGCAAAAATTCTTCGTCTCCTACATTTATGACAGCCATTCTGACCACTTACAATTCTTACTTCACTCATTCGTTCCACATGCCCAAATATAATTATATTATTATATATATGGGTTACATTTGACAGTAAAGTTCCGTGTTAGTTAAGTTTAGTTTAATTTATATATTTATTCCTAAAGAAAAAAGTTTATTAAAAATAACAATTTTTGTTTTTATATAAATAGGAGACCCTAACAACTTCACTTTAGTCTACAGTTAACTTGATGATGGAACGATTATTCTGAAACTGGTAGTCTTGAATAGTGTTTTAAGTGGTATTACACAAAGCGAACGAAGAATGATAAGGAGAGTGTTATATTGCCATACTACAAAATTAATAATGCCTTCAGTATATAGAATAAAATAAAAACTATATTGTTTCTTCCACATAAATTTTTTTTGACCAGCAACCGGTTTCGTCGGAACCGACATCATCAGACTGATCATTTCTTTTTTGAATAAAAAGTAATGTTAGAAAAGGCAAATGTAAAAAATACATCATAATCGAACCCGCGACGCCAGTTTCGCAGTCGAGCATCTATCCAACTACGCCACGGCGCCTAACTTTCTATCTATCATGATGATGTCGGTTACGACGAAACCCGGTCGCTGGTCAGAAAAAATTATGTGGTAAAAACGATATAGTTTATATTTTATTCTATAAAATACGTTCCACCAAGAAATGTCGGTACAAAACTTAAAGTTTTTAGTATTCAAAATATGTTTATGTATTAAATGTTCAGCCAAACACGAATCTGACAATCGTTTGAAAATGCCAGAACTAGGCGAAACAATTGTCATAAAATAGATTATTTTGTGTTTTTTAACAATAAAATACAACTTAGTAGACTCAATAAATCAGTGTTTGATTTAACATTTAATACATAAATTAAAATGGAGTTCTACATATTCAACGTCGAATCTATTAATACACAAAATATATATTATTTTTTGACATCTCATCAAAGATGAAGAAGAATATGGAAGTCTGGGCATTTACGGGGCTAACGACCGTCATGGGCTGGTTTAAGTGGTCACTTTACATACGTGTAACATTCACCAATTCTACCCATTATTGACAACCATACTTCTCAAATTCTTGGAAGTTCTAGAACTTCACTAGAGACATCTTCACAGTCTCTTTTATGGAGAGGCACAGCGAATCAAAATATAAAAGTTCTCCATATCGCTCACTCCTTTCAAGAACGTCATAAATCAAAAAACTCGATTTTTCAGGAGAACGTTTTTAAAGTTTAAAAATATAATACAATGTATTAAAAATAAATATCAAGCCACTTACTGAACTTTTTACTGTGCAACAGATCTTTTTAAGTAAAACCTGAAGGTTTTTTCTCCATTTGAAAAATATTTAGTTTATTTAAAAAAATAATTAAACAATACCTTTTCTTCAAAATGCAAAAACAACACTTTCTGCCCTGTGACGGGTAAATATTACGTTAAAAATATGCCGCTTCTGCTGGGATATAGTAAATTTTCTGGGCATTCCGAAAACATGCCCAACTGAAAATTGACGAATTTTGATTTATGACGTTCTTGAAAGGAGTGAGCGATATGTATAAATGATTCAAATGTATTATGTTAAAAATAAAAATGTGAATACATTAAATAAATCAAAATAAATAAACCTATTGGTGAGATGAAAATAATCTTTTTACTGAGCAGAAACTCTTTTATTAGTATGTGAGGTCCGAATCCTGGATTATAATCACACACATGAGAAACGCCAGAAAATATCATTAAAAAAAACGCAACCTATATTTTTATTATTAAACATTTTTTACCAGTGATTGCTTTAAATTATGGAGGAGGTAATCCCTCATGATTCACTCCGCCAATGAACAGCATTGCGCGTAAATCGTTTAGTTGTAGACTAAAAATATTACGACAAGACTGTACATATTGTAATTGGGAATTCGCGGTTCCCATCACGAGCCCCGGCCCCGACAGTCGCTGGCGCAATTTATGGTAGTTCCATATTAGACTTTCCCCCATTGGTCCTCGGCCTGTTAAATCCTCGAAAACATCTCCCCATCGTGCCTCGGCCCTTTGTGTTTCCGTTTAACGTCTTAATGTTTTTAAAACGAATGTATCGTAAAGATTTTTTAACCTCTAAATGGACCGTGTTATGCAGAAACCATCCAAATCACGATTTGCGAAATTTGATTTTTTTATGAGCGCTACTCCATCAATAGTAAAATGTTAATGTGCTTTAAAGACGCCCAACCCAAAAGATCGACGCAATATTTTTGGAGAACTTTTTTTCTATTTTTGATTTAAGTTTTGCTCAGTAAATATCACTTTTTCTTAAAATTTATTTTGACACGTATTTCAGTTATGCATTCTACATCATTTTCAAACAGTTTATTTGAAAATGATGCGAAATGCATCGAAAAACAGTGTCACAATAGATTTTAAGATATAATGGTATTTACCGAGTAAAATTTAAATTTAAAATGGATAGATTTTACCACAAAGTCACTGCTGAATCGATTGATGAAACTTTGTTGTCCTATTTGGAGATAATCCAGATTTGTGAACAAATATATATATTTCTTTTTAGATGGGAATTCCATTTATTATTTACCTTACTTATTATGCACAAGGTTTATAGATCATTTAGTGGATTTTTGTTTCTTCTAGCTAATTAAATATGTTTCTATTTAAATCTGTGTTGGGAACAGGAGGGTTAATCTAGTGTGGGCCAAACAGGAAACAAATATTTGGACACACTCAAAATGCTGTAAACTTTTTTCTTACCAACAATCAAATCCGTGAAAAAAAATTACTAACAAGCTTTTGGTTTGAGAGTTTTCAGCATTTTACACGTTATAATTATTTACATACATAAAAATGTTCCAGAAAAAAACATGTGGTTTGGATGTACTCGAATTTAGAAATCAAGTACGCTAAAACCATCTAAAATAAATGTGAATCATTGAACCCATTCTATCATTTTTGCAATTTTGCTGAATCCATCCTACCAATGAAATACTGAACTACGACCTTATTGATAAAATAATCAAAGAATATTACATGACACACAGTAAACAAGGCATTTTTATGGTATAGTAAAACCTTGATATAACAGACTAATATGGGGAGGGGGTATCTGTTAAGTTTTGTTTGCACTTTAGAGACATAATTTTTGAAAATCATGGCCACTAAAAATTATTATTTACATGCGAAGACAGTTGAATTAAAGCATGTATAATATATATGGGACATTTTTAATTTTTTAAAATTTGACTGGATTTTTTGTCCGTCATATCTAAAGCTCGTTAAATTGAGGTCCGTTATTTTACTGTAATATTAAAACAAATTTTATTTCTACCATTTACCATAGGGATGTTTTTTTTATTCTGAAAATATTCAAATGCAACTATCACAGCTTGCCAATTTGAGAGTTGGATGGTTTCTGAATAACATGGTCTAAACAATATACCCGCCGATGTGTTCGTCTTCTCGCAGATTTTATTGACTGCTCCAACGGTGGTAATGTATTTGAAATTGAGTTGCGATCATAAATATGGCTTTGCATATTTTGTTGCTTTGGCGGCATCGAGTCGTAGGCCCCGAACTATCATCTTAGGAGGTAAAGTTTTAGGAATGAATACGTCGTGTTTGGATCGTCTGCGAATTAATTTACAAAATGTCCCATAAAAAAACTTAATCCTTTTCGTATCGCTTAATTTTTTGCATAAATGAGACTAGGAACTAATACTCGTTTTGAATTTTTTTTATTTAAGTAATATAGATAGTGTTTTAGTATTAATCAGTCTTGATAAAGAAGCCGTTAGCTTCGAAACCGGTAGACATTATAATTAAGTTATAATAAAATATTTATAGTGATTTTAAAACAGAGTTACATTTTAATTATAAAATGGAAAATCACAAAGTTAGTGCTTCAAATATTAATGTAAAATAATAAAAAAAATTGCAGCAGTCAGAATTGATTGATTTGCTGTATGCATATCTTTAATCTAGTAAATAGCATATAGCACATCTATGTATAAATTTACAAAATGTCCCATTAAAAAAACTTAATTCTTTTCGTATCGCTTTTTATATGGCTTAATTTTTTGCATAAACGAGACAAGGAACTAATGCTCGTTTTAAACAGTTAAAAAAACCTTGCAGCAGTCAAAATTGATTGATATTGCGTTATGCATATCGTAAATAACATATAGCACGTCTATGTAATAATTTACAAAATGTCACATTAAAAAAACGTAATCTTTTTCTTATCGCTTTTTATATGGCTTAATTCTTTGCACAAGGAACTAATGCTCGTTTTTAGCTTACTTACTCGCTCACTACCATCACGCTGTTTCCCCGCGAGGTAGGCAGAGGCGTTTGTATTCTGCAGCTATCTAGTTCGCAAATGTCAAATATTATTGACGTACGACGCCATTTGCAAAAATTATAACATCTTTCGATAGGATGATGAATTTTGCGCCACCCTATGAGCACGTCTATGCATTAATTTTTATAATTTTATGTCGTTTTCCTTTTTAAAATTACGAAATTATACATTTTTGTTGTTCCTTTCTCCATTATATCCGCATTAATAATACATTTATTTTTTAAATGAATTACTTACTCAACATTTTGAGTGTGTCCGAATTCTTGTTCACAAAATCTGGATTATCTCCAATTACAGGAGTTATTTTCATATTATTTTTTGACATCTCATCAAAGATGAAGAAGAATATGGAAGTCTGGGCATTTACGGGGCTGACGACCGTCATAGGCTGGTTTAAGTGATCACTTTACACACGTGTAACATTCACCAATTCTACCCATTATTGACAACCACATTACTCAAATTCTTGGAAGTTCTATATATATATGAACCAATTTAGAAACCTTGTTCTTGAATCACTAGAACTTCACTAGAGACATCTATTACACGTGTGTAAAGTGATCACTTAAACCAGCCTATGACGGTCGTCAGCCCCGTAAATGCCCAGACTTCCATATTCTTCTTCATCTTTGATGAGATATCAAAAAAAAATAATATGAAAATAACTCCTGTAATTGGAGATAATCCAGATTTTGTGAACAAGTATTTGGACACACTCAAAATGTTGTAAATAAATTATCTGGTCAAATTATAAGCTTAATAATAAAAATGAAAATGGTATTTTCTGGCGTTTCTCATGTGTGTGATTATAATCCAGGATTCGGACCTCACATACTAATATAAGAGTTTCTGCTTAATAAAAAGCTTCTTTACATCTCACCAATAGATGTCTCTAGTGAAGTTCTAGTGATTCAAGAACAAGGTTTCTAAATTGGTTCATATATATGGAACTTCCAAGAATGTGAGTAGTGTGGTTGTCAATAATGGGTAGAATTGGTGAATGTTACACGTGTGTAAAGTGATCACTTAAACCAGCCTATGACGGTCGTCAGCCCCGTAAACGCCCAGACTTCCATATTCTTCTTCATCTTTGATGAGATGTCAAAAAATAAATTACTTACCCTATTTTTAATGATTCTGAACCATATCTACTTTTAATGATCTGGTAACATACCTGTATTATTACTGATTTATTTTAATTCACTCGAAATGATTAAGTTTTAATTAAAATTGGACCACCGTAATTGTCCTGTATTAACACATCAGATTTATTACTTTATTGTTGTTCACGACTCGACCTACATAAACAGTTACCTGATACAAATCAACGTGCTTTATATTTCTTTTATTTATTTATTGATTCAAGTCCTATATCTGTATCACGAAAGATCGATAAAATGCGTTAAGGTGGTCATTCAAAGGATATCTTTATACAGAATATTTTGTTCACAAAATTGAAAAAAAAAAATCTAAAAATTCAAACTTTTATGGGATGTTATGGTACGTTTAAGAAATATGTTCGTTGGAATTAATATTGTTTTTTTGTGTTTTTTTACAGCCGTAACCAATTTGTACAAAATATATTACGTAGTTTAAATATACAGTATATTTTTAATCGGGTCGTTTCGGGTTGTAGTCCCGTGGTTGGTTTCGCGGACTCTTGAGTCAGAGTTTCTGCGTTGGAACACACTCTACCACAATCTTATTTTGACACCTATTTTAATAATGAAAATTTAATTTATTGATTGTTTTAAAATAATTAAAACTCAATACAAAATTTAAAAAACTATACTTAGCATTTTCGATTCATTTGTTATTGTTGTAATGTCAGTGATACCTACATTATCGCATGTACGACTGAATGAATACGTTGAACCAATCTACATGTAAACAATATTTCAGGCTATAATTAAATCATAACTTTTTTTTTTAATTTCTTTTTCCTTAACCCCTCCCCTCCCTTCCCTATATTTACTAACCCCAGAAAACATCTGTAAGTTTAAACTTGTCGTATATATATATATATATATATATATATATATATATATATATATATATATATATATATATATATATATATATATATATATATATATATATATATATATATATATATATATATATATATATATATATATATATATATATATATATATATATATATATATATATATATATATATATATATATATGTATATATATATATATATATATGTATATATATATATATATATGTATATATATATGTATATATATATATATAAATATATAAATATATATATATATATATATAGATATATATATATATATATATATATATATATATATATATATATATATATATATATACATATATATATATATATATATATATATATATATATATATATATATATATATATATATATATATATATATATATATATAACTCATTTAAGTGGTATATTCAATTGATTAATTTTAAAAAAATAATCAACCTGTCATTCCACAAAGTTAATGCCGAATCAATAAATAATACAATTGTTTTAAAATCATTATAAATATTTTATTACAACTTAATTATGATTTCTATCGGTTTCGAAGCTAACCGCTTCTTTATCAAGACTGATTAATGAGACTGATTAAAAACAATAAAAACATTTTAGGAGTTTAACTTTATTTACAGTCACGTCGTTGAAAATCAAACCCGAGAGTCCAATTGGTAAGGCACCAGATGTTTCAGCTCCTGATATTTGATCGATGGACCTTTTTTTTATCGATGTTTTAATAAAGTAAAAAAATATATATTAAAATGGTTCCAACGCCAGTTTACATTATTTCACAGATGTCTGACATCCTACAGACGTGCTGGAAAGCCTGAATGATAAATAATAGCACTCATAGACAAAAACTATGCGGGTCGGTATATCAAGAGGATGATACAAATAATAGTTACTCCAGTTTGGAATGAGGGATACCCCTTGCGCCTACAGTAAAAAAAAGACATCAAACCTTGTTTGAGAAAGTCTTTTTCAATGTATTCAATTTATCAATTTATTTTTACAAAATCCCTATCATTTTATCTAATATTGAGAAAATAAAACAATTGTAACATCATATCCCATAAGTTTTTAGCTACAACTTATTTGATTATAATTATAAATAAATAAACTATCAATTGTCATTTAAAATTTTTGTATAATAATATAACATTTGTACAATTTTTTCCACATTTGTTTATATTTTTGACCAGTGTCCGAGTTTCTTCGTTATCGACATTATCAGACTGGTCTGATAATGTCGATAAATACGAAACCCGGTCACTGGTCAAATACCAAAAAATATACGCGGGAAAAGTTATATACTTACATAGTTGTTATTTTATTGTATAAGATGCAATTGCACTAAGAAATGTGAGAAAAAACTTAATAAAAAATATTTGTATTTGACGTCTGTAGTGGGTAAGTAACTAACAACCATAAATAATCGTACACTTACTTATATTCGAAATTTATTTGCAAACAAAATCGGTTCTTATGTTTTTTGATACGCTTTACACGCAAAATTGGCTTAAAACTATGTTTTCATATAGTTTTTTTAAATTATTTAGATTTTTTTATCTGGGAACAAACATTGATAAATTAAATTTAAATCAATCTTATTTAATTTTTCCAAATGAAACTATAAAAAGTTGAATGTGCGCGATGGCTCTAATTGTATTTTTTCTTACCGCATTAAAATGCGGGGGTGGGTGTTACAAAATTTCCGTAACCGATTTTTATCGATTCTCGATACTCAATAAATACGACCGTCGCAGTACACGAATTATTATTTTCGGACCGTTACCGAGATGCAATTAATTTTATGTGAACATAATATTGTTTTGTATTTTCAATTGCCCAATCTAATATGTTACAGATAAGATCGAGCATTCTGTATGCAGATTATCGCTTCTTATTTGCTTTACATTCTGAAAAAAGGTGAACCAATTGAGGTCTTTTTTTAAAATCAATTCGCCCAAATACGGGGCGGGTCCTGTGCGTGTGGTCTGTTATAATAATAATTTGGCAACATAAAAATTTTCTAATTTAATCTTCAGGAATTAAAATGATTTCCGATTGATAAAAAGTGTAACCCGACTCCATGGCATATTTTTATTTGGCGGCTTTTTTCTATGATCATTTAGTAAATGAAATTATCTGTAATGATTATGCTATCAAGTTGGATTTTGAATATGCAAAGTGGTAATCAAAAATTTAAACGAAAGGTTTTTATTTTTTTTAAATGAGGTTTCTTCCCTTCTCTTAATTTGTCAGCTATTTTTTCACCATGCGCTAAAAATTGTGTAGTTCGCTTTTGTAGTGTAGTGGTTAGCGCATTGGCTACCGTGCTGTCGATTCTGGGTTAAATTCTCAAGAAGATCAAAATAAATTTAACTGATTTTTCAGATTTAAGATTTGTAAAAATTGAACATTTACGTTTTTATTTATATAGATTTCACTCTATTCAACTGGTTATTACGGTAAAAATAATTAATTTTTTTTATACTTCTTTGTTCTATTTTTCATTTATGTTAAACAGATAACCAAACTAAATTTCGTGGTTCTATATTGCGATCACTGAATTCAAATGTTTTCAACTTGACCCTATGTCTGCCATACCTTGAAGCCCCTTAGTCTTTTATATGAATAAACTATTAAACGAAAATATGCGTGTATATCATAAGAACTAATACTTTTTTTTAAAATACTAAATGAAATGTACACAATAAAATGCGATACAAGATTACTGCAATAAATGATTACTGAAATTACATTTATAATTTACACTGAAAATTTCTGTTTCAGCGCTACTTTTCCAGTGCTTCTGGATCTGAGAGGTAAGAAAATATACATATTCGATTTTAAAAAATTAAGCTACTTATTTTCTCTTCGTTTTTAAGTATATTTATTTTCTTATAAAATAAATGTTTTTTTTTTCAGATGGGGTGTTCCCGAATTACTAAAAGCCCAACCAAACATAGGAATTGTAATCGATTTGACTTTTTCCACCAAATATTATGATCCAAGCGTAAGTATACAGTTCATTTTATTATTTCATAATTTTTTTTTACATGAAATGTTTTTTTTTTAATATAACTTCTCTATCATAAATTTTAACAAATACTTTTACCATCCCTATCTTTCGATCAGGATATCTTATTTAAGTCCAGAACTTCGTTCAATCTCTGAATCATAATTTATAGTATATTGATGTCTTTTTTTTATTCATTCTCATTATCAGACACTAGATTTTTTACCTTACGGGTGACAAATCGGTAATTATTAAAGGTATCTCATTTGAGACGAAGAATCTTAACGTTTTCTACGAAAGAAAATGGAAGTCTTAGCATTCCAGGGATTTCAACATTTTATAATATATTTCTAAGCGCCTCGTTGAAGAGTGAGCTCGAACCCAGAAACTTTTACTCTGAGTCCGTGACTGTAACCACAGGACTTCAAACCGACTGTCAAATATCAATATCACGATGCCGTACCCGAAATACTATTTGATGAGAAAAAGCGTTAGAAGAAGAAGAAGAAAAAAACTCCAAATATATTATTTATTAAATTGTATTACTTCTTCGAGTTTTTAACCGCTTAAAACGTTTTAAAATAGGCTTTGAACCGTTCGTTAAAGGTTGTTAATGGTTTTAATAGTATTGCGCAAAACTGGACACAATTTAACTACAAAAATAGCTTAATTAATTTGTTTTTAAACCTTTCCTTATTTTTTACATTGTATTTTTTATATTTTTATTTTCACTTTTACCTCTGACTCGTATTTAAATTATTTAAATTTAAAACAAGCACAGTTTGTGCCGAAAAGGGGTCCAGTTAAACGCTGTTATTAGCCAGTGTACCGACACATAAGTCAATGTCCCATTTAACGATCCTCTCACCATCAGAATAACGATTATAACGTTATTAACCCGAAATATTGTAAAAAATACCGAATGATCAAGGCGTTTAAGAACTTCTCGTGTTGATTTTCAATTTCCATGCAGATATTTCGATAACGAAAAGTCGTATTTCGCGGGACGTGTATTCAATTTGTTTTTGTGCAATATGTAAGGCATTTTAATATAATGTTGTGAGACTCTTTTCGGCCGCAGAATTTGCTGTGATATTGATCAAAATGTTTATTATTTATTTTATGTGTATCAAGTCTTGCCGCAATTTCGAAGGACCTGTTTTAAATTTATGTTATATATATATATTACCGTTTTCATAATATCTCTCAGTATTTTTAAATATGTCAATAGTACAACATTTTGAGTGTGTCCATATACTTTTTCTTAAATCTGGATTATCCCAATTATATAAGTTAATTTTCATATTATATTTGACATCTCAACGTAGATGAAAAAGAATATGGAAGTCTGGGCATTTATTGGGGTAAATAAATATAGCCCAGTATATGCCAAGACTTCCATATTCTTCTTCATCTATGTTGAGATATTCAAAAGAAAATGTCAGTAGTAATTTGTTTTAAATTTCTTCTAGGGATACGTTCTCTTTGCGGTGTAACAATCTTCATCATTTATTTGATAATATACTATTTCTTTAATTGTAGATTCTAGATGTCGTGCAGTGTATTTATCAACACCATCTTTAAAACACTTTAAAAAAATTGAAGCGATTTTTTTTAATTTAAATTTTACTTGGTGAAAACTACTACTTCTAATGTGACATGTGTTTCGATCCATTCAGCATCAAACACCATATGTTAAGCATAGTCTAAATTTTAGAGTTGTACTTCTGGGATGTTAAAAAGATGAAGAGGTGTAGAAGCTCTTTGTTTTTTTTGTTAGTGAGAACATCCTTTAGTCTTTATTACGTTAATTGTGTGCTTATGTTATTATTTATATTTTTTTAAATTTCTTTTGTTTAAATATTTCGAAGTTTATAAATTTCCTTTTTTGTGAAGATTTTATTTCTCAAACATATGCATGTTCCCTGATTCTTGTTTTGAATTTTCATGAATTAATAGGTACCGATTTTAAAACTTCAACCACAATCACAGTTTAATTTGTATATCCCACTGTGATTTAATATATTTTTATTTTATGTTTTAAAAAAATTTATTGTTTTTATTGTAAAATTGGTCTTTTAACAAATCACTTTGCCACACAGCATTTGTATCTAAGCTACATTTTGGTGATCTACAGTCTACGTTTCGTTTAATTACCGTTCTAGAAGTTTCGGGTTTGATTTCCGAATTAATCAAAATACGTATATTTATTTTATTTTACCCTAAATTGGTATTTTATTCGCGGGATTGGTTTAATTGCCTTCGTGTAGTTAACTATCAAGATAACACTGCGTCGATATTATGTAGTCCCCTGCACACCACTGTGTGTAAAGGATTAAAAAAATATATATCTTGAGACATTCAAAAAAATATATTTTGCAAAAAAAAATACTTACCTGTACTGAATAAAATTGTCATAAATTATTTGAAGCATCAAACTTAGAAATTTTTAAAATGAGCATTTGTGGTTATAAACTGTAAAGAGTATCGACGGCCCCTACGTATAGTACTCTATCTGCAAATCTGTTACTTTACAGTAGAGAACTTAGAAGATTTTTTCTATGTATTTTTTTTATTAATTCACTGTTTTATCTGAAACTCTAAACTAGTATTGAACATTCAAAAACACGATAAAATAATGTATACAATCTTTTTTAAACTTTATACTTTGTCAAAATTGAATTTTGTCCGCCTCCGTAGTGTAATGGTCAGCACGCTCGGCTACCGTTCTGGAGGTCCCGGGTTCGATTCCTAAGGGGGGTAAAAATAAATATAAGTGATTTTTTCACTGTAATATTTATTCAATATTACCATGGACTGGTACCTGAAGCGGAGGGCTGATCACCGTTCCTTCATAAGTAAAACGATCATGATAACACTGCGTTTATAAGACACAGTGCCCTATGCACCATTGGGGTGCGGATAAGGGTTTTATTATTATTATTTATACTTTGTCAAAATTAGGTAGTTAGCGTTTTAGGAGTTCCGTTCATTTCGAAAATTCGATGTAGATAAAATTCGATGCGTCTTATACGCCTGAAAACTAGGCATAACTTTTTTTGTTTATATTTGTAGATAACGGTCAGTTGATAACATACACCAAATATCTCAAAATGGACAAAAATGTAGTTAGAGCACTTTACGTAGGACACGCCGATATAATAAATTAGAATTCTCCTCTGTACAAAATATATTTTGTCAATATTTTTTTCACATTTTGACAAAACAAAGGCATGTCTTTTATTAGTGTTCACTTTATGATTTCCTCGGCGACATTTTGCTTAATGTATTCCTATATTACCATACTAACTCGGGTTATTATCCTTAGAGTCCTGTTTTAGTAACTTGGAATCGATCACCGACCATAAAATCAGTACATCTCGATCCTTTTATCCTTTTGTTTTTGCCCTGTTCCGCACTACCTTCCCTTATTATTCCATGAAAGTGTAAAAACCTAACTAGGCACATTTTTTTTCAGGAACTTTTAAAGATGAATATAGCCTATGAAAAAGTACTTTGCGAAGGACATGCCATTCCGAAACCGAGCGTGGTACGAAGGTTCGTTTGCTTTATTTTTCTGATTAACCCTCGTATGACCATACATACAGACAAACCTTGTTTTTATTCCTTTTCTTCATTATAAAGAAAATCATGTAAACTATTACCAATATAAAATTATTCATAAATAATCCCAGGCCAACAATTAAGTCCCATACATGTATTTTTCAAAAATTGTTTCTTATATTATAAAATGAAACAGTCACAGATAATAATACCTTAGATATAATATTTTTTTGAAAAATATTTTTAATATTAAAAGCATTTGCTATGTGTTTAGCATTTTTTTCTTATTTTACAAAAATTTTGTAAGTATGTATATAACGATATTATATTTTATTGACAATATTATATTGATGTAATGTCGTCAATATGCTGATATATTGATATTATATTGACAGTCAACAGTCCGGCTCCTCCTGAGGAGTATTACGTGGTTACCTCCCAGTACTGAGCAAATGCTGAGATGTTCCTGATTGGCCCACCCTCGATTATCCCGCCTTTTTCCAGTATTTTACGAAAATTACGCTGTTAAAATTATCCCAAATAATAATTATTATTGTTAGTACTCCCTAAACACTAGCAGTTGCTCTATTAGAGAAGTATTGTATCATCAAGTATTACTTGTTTCATGACTTCTGTTATAACTTAAAAAACAATAATTATTCTTCAGTAATTCAAGCGGCCAAACAATCGAATGAATTACCTCTCCTTGTAAAAAATGCACCCTCTCTAATAACTTATAAGAAACGTCTGAGACATTACTATCTATCATTAGAATCCTAACTGTCTATCAAACCTCATCCCTTAGTTTTTCCCTGTACCTCCTTCGCTAAACTCCCTTTCTCCTTTGCCTTCCTTATTTTTATCAATTTGTAATTTATGTTTTTTTTCAAATCGCTCACTCCTTTCAAGAACGTCATAAATCGAATAACTTTATTTTTCAGGAAAACGTTTTTAAAGTTTAAAAATATAACACAATGTATTACAAATTAATATCAAGCCACTTTTTGAATTTTTTACTGTGCAACAGATCTTTTTAGGTAAAACCTGAAGGTTTTTTCTCCATTTGAAAAATATTTAGTATATTTAAAAAAAAAAACAATACCTTTTCTTCAAAATGCAAAAACAACATTTTCTGTCCTGTAGCGGGTAAATATTAAGTTAAAAATATACCTCCTTTGCTGGGATATAGTACATTTTCTGGGCATTCCGAAAACATGCACAACTGGAAATTGACGATTTTTGATTTATGACGTTCTTGAAAAGAGTGAGCGGAATGTTCAAGTATTATCTACTCTCTGATTGCAAACAGCTATACATGGTATCAAGCGTTTTGACTATCACTAGTCTGTTTTTGATTGGTTGGAAGATATTGCTTTTTAGCAATAAGCCCGCCAATGTACTTATGTCTTTTCTGTACATGAAGTTTAAATAAATAAATCAATTATAAAAATGTCTCTCACGATACCGCTCTTCAACTATTATTTCGAAGCAGTGGAATCTTATTTAGCCTAAAGCTTTTGTCGTACGAGTATATCTCTCATCTAATATTCCCACTCTCCATATAGCACCTCAACCGTATGACCGGGGAAGAGTAAAATAACTTACCAGAATCGTGCTGTATAAATACTGAAACCTAACCATATGTTTAAATTTCTCTTCCGCTTTGGGCGAGCCGAACATCGTAATTAAGAAGCGAATCTGGACCATTTATTTAGTACTATTTTGTTTACATTACTCCGTATAATGAAACACTCACTTGCCTTCTGGCCATAAGTGATTTTTTATCGTTCCAACTTGTAATTTTCTAAGTACAAATAAATTAAATCAGTGGGAATTATTATTATTACTCGGAGCGTTGTATTGAATATAATTCTTTATTGGATAAGTGCCCGTTTTATGAAAAGTTGCAACAAAGTCACGGCGTATATGATGGTCGTAAATTGAAAAATCGCTAATAAAAATTTATCGTTTTTGTTATGTTTTCAAGTAATCGGCATGATTAACATATAGTTTTTTAATAATTTTATCTTTAACGAGTGTTTGTTACGGAGTATTACCACAGCGAATGCAATGGACGGTACCGTGGCGTAGTAGGGAAGACGATTGACTGCAAAACTGGTATGCTGGCGACTGCAAGTTTTAACTGTTCGGGAGTGTGGCCGTACATGGTCATCCAAACAAAACTTTCCTCAAAAGAGTATGGGCGTACATGAACGGCCGCGCTTATAACCAAATTCCCGTAAATCTATAAAATGGCACCTTTACTGCTATCCTCGTGGTTGTATTTAAACATTTATTACTATGCCTGTGATAATTTTTGTGTTTTAATACATTTTACTTAAAATAAAGTTTGTCTGACGCAATCTTAATGATGGTGTCAAAGAAAAGCAAATAAAATAAATCGTCGATAATTTTTATATAAAATATATTAACCGGTTTATTTTTTATTTTATTCAGGAAAATATTTTGCATTTTTTTTTTTATTATGGTTTTCAGCCCCTGCTTTGTTGAATATATAACATTTTGTCCAACCTTCCGACTGTCTTAGGATGTCAGTAACGACGAAATCCGATCACCTATAAAATAAAATATTTGTGGAAATAATTAATTAGTTTTATTAAAATTAAACACTTGAATATACCCTTTAATGAGATTTATTTTTATCTACGACTAGTTTCGAAAACGACAAATGTTTTCATCTTCTGGTACAAATCAAAACTAGTCGTAAATAAAAATAAAACTCATTAAAGTGGTGGTATATTCAGGTGTTTAATTTTAATAAAAATAATCACGTCATTCCTCAAAGTTAATGCCGAACCAATAAAAAATTAATTTGTTGTTATTTGATTATATAAAATGCAGTTTCACCAAGATAAAAGTACTCACCAAGATAAAAGTACAAAACTAAAATCCTATGGAAATGTTTTTTTTTTTGCAAGTAAATACAAAAAAATATGTTCGTAGTTGTTAGATTATATGTACTTTCGCTTTATGCGATCCTGGTTTTATATTCTGTTGACAGCGGACTAGTTCATGGATATTTATAGAGTTTTTACACTCTTCTTATATTGTAATAAGTAATAATAATAACCTTTATGACTTAATAGGTTTCGCTACGATCAACTGCAGCAGTATGTGAGATTACAGTGTTTACCAGACGAAGATACTAAACGGTTTCGCTGCTCTCATAGCTACTGCACGTACCTCGAGTTCATTAACAAAGTTAGGTGCGTCGATCTTTAATCTTCGGGGCCGAATTTGATGACCGTCCGATGATCCCGTCAATAAATATGGGATCATCACGAGTTCCCGATTCCGAACTTCATCTCCTTTATGGACCACCGGTGTTGTGGTGCTACGGCCATCTGGGCGACGAGGGTTCGGTTGAAAAATATCTGTCAAAAACATCTCGACACCGTTTGAAGAGCTCTTAACATCCCATTATAATATAAGTACCTTCTATGGACAGGTTTTATTGTGCGTCGCTCTAGAACGAGGAAATGTTTCAATTATTGGACTTGCTGTAATTAAGGCCGTAAAAGTTCCTCGGCATCGCTCATTCATCAATGTGAACTGTGTTTAGAATAATGCGTTCGTCTTTTGATTGAGAAATAAAATCTACATACCCCGAAGCAGACGTCTTAGTCTTGTACCGATTTTACGTTTTTGACATCTCAACGTAGACGAAGAAGAATGGGGAATCTGTGCATTTACAGGGCTTATGACCTCTCAAGTTTTCTAGGGAGGAATGTATTGGTTAAGACATAAAAGGCGATGCTCTAATGGCGGAAGGACAAAACCAGTAATGCCTCATGGTATTGCCCAAGAAATCATAAGAAGTATATAAAGTCTGGCCATTTACAGGGCTTACGACTCGTCATAGGCTGGTTAAGCGATCACTTTCCACACGTGTAATATTCACCATTTTACCCATGATTGACAACCACACTACTCAAATTTTGGAAGTCATACAAACGTGATCAATATCTATGACATTCCGCGATTAAGTTCACAACAGCCATCTATGAATAGATTAAGAAAGATTTTATTTAGCAAAGACCTTTTAATTTGCATGCAAGATCCGAACCCGGATTATTTTACATCGTGGGAAACGTCTGAAAACCTGATTTTGAAAACATTTCGATTGTGTCCAAATACTTGCTCACAAATCTGAATTTTTTCACATTTTTGAAATTTCAATATGGATGAAGAGGAATATGGTTATCTGGGTATTTCTTAGATAATCAGATATAATACGCCCGTTCACGTCACATTGGCAGTGCGCCTAACGGGTGGTTAAATGCCGATTGCGATAGTGCTGGTATAGAATTATTCTAAATTTTTAATTCTTCAGATGGCACTTTTGTTTTGAATCAATCGTTTTATTGCGATATGTGGGCGGGGGACATGTGTATCGTAGGCGACGAATGGCCGAGAAAATTCAATGCCTATTTTTTTTATAACGAAGCGAAGAAAGTTCACGGTTACGGTATTAATAAATTATGGAATGAATCGATTGGTCACAATTTATTCATTATTGAAAAAAATATGTATAAAATTTAACGATAACGTTAAAAATGATTCCATAGACAAAACGTTTTATTACCCGGATGAATAAATTGGTTTATTTATTGAAAAATAATTAGCTATGTACATTTTTGATATTTTGGATATAAATTGGACTACATGACTCCCCGTCTGCAGATTTTGTATGGAGGATAACGAAACACCAATTAACATTCTTTATAACTGTTACGCGCTCGCTCGCAAACGAAGTCACTTCCTTGGAGGACCACTACTGAACTCCGAGAAGGTGAAGCTCTTACCACCAAGACAGGTCGTGAGTTACATGACTCATGTAGGTCTTGAGAGTTAGCTATGATACAGAGGAAGATCACAGTAGACCTAATTTGGTCGCAGTGATATAAAGGATGCAAAATCCCTTGACCTCATATTAATGAAAAATATATTTTAAAAATATAATTTTTCGTTATTTTATGCAATTTCACGAAAAGCACTATTTTAAGTCTTTCTGGCCTCAATCTGCGCCCATATGGTGCATAAGGCATCGCATCTATTCGACGCGTTATCAACTCGATCGTGATCGTGATGACATCGCCAGTAGGTATACGAAAAAGGCACTATAAAACTTTTGTAGGGTATACATTTGACCTGATAATGGAATGGTTCCGAAACCGGTAGTGACGAAATAGTGTTTTTAAATAGTATTACACAAAGTGAGTGATGAATGATAAGGAGTGTCTTATAAAACTGATGAAATAATATTTTTATCATATTATGAGTAGAATATGTTTGATCTGGTGCAAATGGTGTAAGTGCGCTCATGTGAAAGAAAATATAATAAAAGTAGAATCGTAGGAATGCCTAAATCACTCAGGGTTGCATACCCTTAAGCTTATTAGACTTATTTGCAGCAGACTTTCAGCTCATATTTTAGCTCTCATATTTAAACTTTTCATTTATTTAATGAACACTCTCTATTAAGCGAAGTCCGTCTACCCACCTAAGTATCCACCCTTCTTTCTGAACCTAATTCTAGAATTGCGGTCATAATTTCTAAAATGATAAAACTTAACGCATTTGAACTATGAAATTGTTATTCTAATTTTTTTTGTAAATAAAAATAATGCCTGTCACTGACAGAAACATCTTTTCACTGGGTAATAATAATTCACCAAAAAAATATATAAAAAAAGCGAAGTCAGCTAGTGAATAATACTTGCAAGTACTTGATCTCGAGGCTTGTACCTTACACCAGTGTGATTTACAAATGAACCTAACGACTAGAAAACGCGTTTTAACATAATCTAGTGCCATTGAGACGGGAACAACCAAACCGATGCTGCAGTTAATGGTCCATGTCTCTTCCAACATGTGTCTCTTGTCCGACGTGTGTTCTGGGGACCGCCACAGCGGCCAGCCGAATTGGTAGCACTCCCAACTGATTTCCGAATTAACATTTCAATCAAATTAATGGGTAAATATATTACGCTTGCGTTCTACACGGTGTATTCATTATCTGCTCTTTCCAATGCTCATTTTAAATGCCGAATATATCCGTTCAAGTCACGCGTCCAATACTTGCAATGAAAATATTTTTAAACGATCCTACTAGCTCGAAATCGTCCAATACTTGCGATGAACTGTTTACATAAGATCCTACTAGCTTGAAATCATGTCGCTCACTCCTTACAAGAACGTCATAAATCAAAAAACTTGATTTTTCAGGAGAACGTTTTTAAAGTTTAAAAATAAATATCAAGCCACTTATTAAACTTTTTACCGTGCAACAGATCTTTTTAGGTAAAACCTGAAGGTTTTTTTCCATTTGAAAAATATTTAGTATATTTATAAAAATAATAAAGCAATACCTTTTCTTCAAAATGCAAAAACAACTCTTTCTACCCTGTAGCGGGTTATATTAAGTTAAAAATATGATTTTCCTGGGATATAGTAAATTTTCTGGGCATTCCGAAAACATGCGCAACTGAAAATTGACGATTTTTGATTTATGACGTTCCTGAAAGGAGTGAGTGATGTGTGCTTTTTTAAATTAATTTTACCTTTGTAAAATTAACTATCTTTTTTAAAAATACCCATGTATTACATTAGCAGTATCCATGTGACACAAGCCAGTACGTGTACGGATATGCGACCCGTAACATTTTAGCCATTGCTGCTGTAAATATATTAATGCCCGGTCAATGATTTTAAAATAAATCTTTAGATAACTTTGATTCTTCACCCTGAAAAAATATATGTCACGCTAACCTGGCAAGTTATTTTTAAAAAATGTTCATAACATTTGGAAATATCTCGAAAACTAAAGCACTTTTAATGAGGTCATATTTTCATTTTTTGGTGAGTCATAAGCTGGCCTAACACCCCTTCAAAGGAATACGTTCGATTATGGGACCCACCTGTATATATGTTTTTTTTAATATTTCAGGCATCTTATAATAGATGGAAAAAATCGAAATCAAATGTCATAAGGGAAAGGTATTTAATTTACTAAGTTCCCAATATGTGGCAATTCCATCTCTCAGTTCCAACTAAAAAGCGTTTCCTATTGTTCATATAGGTTATATATGTATGTATATACAATTTTGAAATATTAAGGCATATTTAAATTTAATAATCGACAGAATGGTTAACGTATGAAATGATCACATAAACCGGCCAATACCAAATCGTTGGTCTTTTGAATGCGTGGACATTCCTATTCCTTTCGTATTAAATAATGCTTCGTCTCTATTAAGATATCGCTCACTCCTTTCAACAACGTCATATATCAAAAATCGTCAATTTTCGGTTGTGTATGTTTTCGGAATGCCCAGAAAATGTACTATATCCCAGCAATAGTGGCATATTTTTAACTTTATATTAACCGCTACAGGGCAGAAAGTGTTGTTTTTGCATTTTGAAGAAAAGGTATTGTGTTATTATTTTTTTTTAATATACTAAATATTTTTCAAATAGAGAAAAAACCTTCAGGTTTTACCTAAAAAGATCTGTTGCACAGTAAAAAGTTCAATAAGTGGCTTGATATTTATTTTTAATACATATTATTATATTTTTAAACTTTAAAAACGATCTCCTGAAAAATCAAGTTTTTTGATTTATGACGTTGTTGAAAGGAGTGAGCGATATCTAATAAGTCTTGAAATTTATTCGTTGAAATCTAAAACTCTCAATACTAAGACTATTTATAAAACATGTTTAAAATATATTTTCACTAATATGGTAAATACTTTAAATGAGAGTAATAATATCCCACTTAATTTATATAACGATTGACAACGTACCTACAACATTGCATCACATTCGGTCGTGGGTGTGACATTTTAATGAATTCGGTCCAAATGTTTAAATAGTAATTTGGTTTAAAGCGATTTTAACGGTAATTAAAGTCTCGAACTACCATTGTGATGGTAGATTAAGATAAAAGCAGAAGGATGACATAGAAAAATGCGTTTAAAAATTCATTTGGTTCGCGTGATGTGTGCCATGTGAAGACTTAGAACAGAATGTTAATGATTCTGATATCGACACCCGATAATATTCCTCACATTCAAGGCAGTTAATAACAATATATCGTATAATAATTATTATTATCTCTTTTATTCAAATTTCAATAAATATCGTAGATCTAAGAATTCTTTGCGTTACGTCTGCCTACGTATTCCTATATAAGGTAAACGTATGTCCGATGAAGGAACATAAATATCGGGTCGTGTTAGTTCTATTATATGGGATATTATTTCGGAATGCTTCTGATATTTTACTGTTTTTTTTATGAGATACGTACTTTATTATTATTTGTCAATAATGATTTGTATAATCTTTTGTAATTTACATTCATATATACAATTCTGTTTACGAAATATGTTTTTTTTGTTACAAAATCATTATCAAAAAACGGCTTCTTATTTTCTACGCCAAATTTTCATTTCATTGTATGTTGTCACATATTTTCTGGTATTTTATTTTTTAAATGAAATTCATACTTTATTACTATTTGTCAGTAATAATTTGTATAATCTTTTGTAATTTACATTCGTATATATACACTTTGATTACGAAATGTTTTATATTTTATTTATGTGGTTACAAAATCATTATCAAAACACAATATCTTATTTTAAGATTTTCTTATTTTACGCTAATTTTTTAATAGACTGTAGTCACATGTTTTCTTCCTTTAAAAAAAAAGAAAACACGTTCTATTTTTTTATTTGAAATATTTCGTAATTTACATTCGTATATACAATTCTGTTGCCGAAATATGTTTTTATGCGTCCATTTTATTATAATTTATTTAAATGGTGAAAATGTTAGGTTTTGGCGTTATAAATCGTAAAAGAATACGTTAAAACCCTTATATTGTGTACTGGTGTGATCATATATGATATGTCCTTCTGTTTATTTACCCTTTTTCGATTCCTGACCAATAGTATTTTGTAAAATAAATTGCCCGGTATTTTTTCCGCCTCCGTAGTGTAATGGTCAGCACGCTCGGCTACCTTTCTGGAGGACCCGGGTTCGATTCCCAGGGGGGGCAAGAATAAATATGAGTGATTTTTTCACTGTAATATTTATTCAATACTACCCTGGACTGGTACTTGAAGCGGAGGGCTGATCACCTTTCCTTCATGTGTAAACGATCAAGATAACACTGCGTTTATATGACGCAGTGCCCTATGCACCATTGGAGTGCGGATAAGGGTTTATTATTATTATTATTATTATATATTTTTTTAGAATTTTATGATACGTATTTTGATGTATTCTGCTACATTTAAAAAAAGTTGAGGAATGCATCAAAATATCATAGATTTTGGGAAATAGTGGTATTTACTAAGTAAAATATAAATTAATCATGGATACATATTAATTACCTCAAAGTGACTACTGAATCAATCAATGAAATTTAAAATACAACGCTGACAACGGAGTTACAGGTCATGGAATTTGAAAGAATGCGTAATGCTGAAAATCAGTCATTTAGTTTGTTTTTAGAATTGGGCCATAAGTAAATCAGGTATTTCTCAAACTTATAATTATTTTTAATTCTCATAGAAGTATTATATTTTAATTTATACATATTTTCAAAGTTATATATAAATATCTTCATTACGTGGCACGCTGATGCAAGTTCATTATTCATAACACTCACCCTTTACGGCGTGTACCTACTTGGCGTGACCCGGTCTGCCGGCAAGGGGTCCTAATGAAAGGTCGCTCTGTGATTACAACTATTACGAAACGCTTTGGGATGATGATAGTAATTCGAGCACTGCGGCTTGTGTTCATCCAGAATTTAATTCTGTTTCGCACGCCCTTTTCCATCTTTATAATTCACAAAAATATCTCACAAAGCCTCAACCTCTTAAGGCCGGGTGATATAATTTACTGAACACCTTCTTTTGATTTTTTTGTAGGAAACGATTTTTCTCTAAACCGGCACTGTTTTAACTATCACAAATGAATAGTACAGGACTGTGATCTGTTTAAATCTACGTGGTTAAATCGTCAAATAAGCGCATCTCCTTAGTTTTAAACATGGTGAAAATGAGTCTGTCTCTGTGATGTAATGGTTAGCGTGTTAAGGTACCGTGCTGGAGGTCTCGGATTCGATTCCTATGAGAAGTTTTAAACAAATATTCGTTATTTTATGCTCTTGTATTTATTTGATATTACCCTGGACTGGTCCCTGAAGCGCAGGAGTGATCACCTGGCCTTCATGTAAGTAACGATTAAGATAACCCTGCGTCAATACGATGCAGTGTCCTATGCACCATTGGGTGCAGATAAGGGTTAGAAATAGAAGAAGAATGAAAAACATACATAATGATCGAAAATAGCCATTTGAAATCCGTATTGCTGTTTTTACATTAGTATGATTATAAATTAGTCATTTACCCGAAATGGCATTTTTTGTATGACAATAGTACTTCGGGTATGAATGTGTTAAACGCATCCTTTAAATTACGCCGATTATCACGAGAACACCCAGCACTTTAAAGGTCGTTTTGTTTGAATTTTCAACATTATTATTGAAGGGTTCAGTAGTTGACCGAGTAATTCAATTATAATTTCTTCATCAGCATTATTGCGTTTATTCCAATTTCATGGGAGCTTTCAATTTATCGGATTTCTTTGCGTTTTCTGGGTAAACTTATGGTGCTATATGCTATAAACCTTACGTTTTTGAACGAATTTTTGATGTTACCCACAACTTACCTACAATGTACAATTAAAAAATATATATAATTAAAATACAGAATTTAAGTTCTGTTCTGGGTAGGTACATATATTCATAAGTTTTTTGTTAATTCAAGAAATGAATTAATTAAATTTTAAATTTTCAATATAGTAGAACCACTACTATGTAGTTTTTTTTCGATTTTATTAAACTTAACGAATCCCCGGGTTTCGTCGTTACCGATATAATCAGATTGGTGATGTCGGTAACATCGAAACCCGGTCACTGGTCAAATAAAATAAAATTTGTTTTTTTATTATACAATATAAAGGACAGTTCCACCAAAAAAATCTAAATAAATATTAAACCTTATAAAATACTAAACGTACTTAATTTATAACGATATAAATTTATTTTATTGAATGATCCTCTTAATATATGAAAAAGAAATGAAAATTATAAGAATTCACCTGTTTTATAATAATTCTGTTTTGTTATACGATGTTCCAGAACCCAATACCTACCAATATTGATACAGACAAATTCATAATTTAAAAATATTTAATTGTATTTTTTTTATATTGACTTTCAATAGAATACAATATTTCTAGAAATTGTCCTTTTTCCCACATTATTTTTATTTTATCTGGCTCGTCCAAATTTTATTTTAATATGAATTTCACACATCGCTCACTCCTTTCAAGAACGTCATAAATAAAAAAAACTTGATTTTTCAGGAGAACGTTTTTAAAGTTTAAAAATATAATACAATGTATTAAAAATAAATATCAAGCGAGTTTTTACTGTGCAACAGATCTTGAAAACCTGAAGGTTTTTTCTCCATTTGAAAAATATTTATTATATTTAAAAAAATAATTAAACAATATCTTTTCTTCAAAATGCAAAAACAACACTTTCTGCCCTGTAGCGGGTAAATATTAAGTTAAAAATATGCAGCTTTTGCTGGGATATAGTACATTTTCTGGGCATTCCGAAAACATGCACAACTGAAAATTGACGATTTTTTATTTATGACGTTCTTGAAAGGAGTGAGCGACATTTCACATTTTTAAGTATTAGTATTATGAACTTGTTAAATTATTATTTTAACTCCTTTTGCTAGTTTCGCAGTTACTTACGTCTACGTATGTGAATATCCCACATTCTCAATTCGCAATATCAATAATATAGATGTTTTATTAGGATCGACAGATACAGAACGTATTATTATCATACATTACTCTCGCCGTAACAATGAAACGTAAATCATATTCCTGAATCGAATTTACCTGCTGCTATGAGACCCGAGAATCTTCCCTTATATTTAGTAACTCAGAATTATATTCCATATAACATAAGTGTAACTCTTAACTGAAATACTCTGTTTTATAAAATATCAAAATAGTTTAGGTTAGATGATTTGAGTGTTATATTTTCTTTCATTAATTAATTCGGCAGTCACTTTGTGGTAAAATCAATCCAATTAATGTATTACTTAGTAAATACCACTTTTTCTTAAAATCTACTGTGACACGTGTTTCGATGCATTCTGTTTAAAAATGATGCGGTAATACGTTAATTAAAAATTATTTTTTCTTATTACGCTTTTTAAACGAAACATGATTTACGTATCCACTTATTTATACTTGTTAAACGCGATTTATTAAAATATTATGATCGTTTACTTTCGGAAAATTTCATAAACCACAATTTTATCGTTGTTTTTCTTTTAAATGTTTATAATCGATTATTAATATCTATCTATCCTTCTGACTATATTACTGAATTTAATATTTTGATTATCCATTTATAAAACCTACATTTTTTACCACTTTTAAACTTGGCATTATAATGAAAGTACTACAAACATCTTTGTATTTGGAAATTGCGAATAATTGAATTTATTAATTGTTTAAATTTGCTCCCCTTTTCGTTAAAACTAGCAATTTACAACTTACACAAGCTAGTAGAATTACAAATATTCCTCCTCCATTTCTTTTTCCATATGGCAGCAATGTTCATCACCATGAGTTTCTTAACTGTGTCATCTACATACCATCAAACATATTTCCCTCCTAAGGAAATAATTTATCTAAAATTAATAAAAAGTCTTCTGCAATTTCAGCATACATATAATGAAAACTATCAGTTTTTTCATTAATTGATTTGTCAGTCATTTTGTGGCGATATCTATCCATTTTTAATTTATTTTCTTAGTAAATACCACTATTTTTTCAAATCTATTGTGATCGTGTTTTGATGCATCCCGTATACGTTTGAAAATGATGCGGAATGCATTTCAATGCATTCCACACGTATCACAGTAGATTTTAAGGAATAGTGGTATTTAAGTAGTAAAACTTAAATAAATAAAAATTGTGAGCACTGAAACAGTTAAATAATTCATAATTTTTGATCATTGTGCATTATCCTATTCCAATTAATGAAACAATGTATCAATACTTGTGAAGCGGCTGGGTCAGGAGTCGTAATAATCGTCGGGTATGTATGAGGAGATGCATGAATTTAGAAGAGGCGAAGAATGTTTGCAATGACAGAGTGAGTGGTGTGGCGTTCTATTCTCTCTGCCTACCCCTGCGGGGAAGCGGCGTAATAGTTAGTTAGTTAAGAAGTATAAGTAAATGTCCAATAGATACGACGTTTCTCAATCGTTGATTAAACTATAAACACCAACACAAACGCAAAACAATAATAATCTCAGGCTCGTCCGCGTCCTGACACCCCTTGTCGGCGATCCCGTAGACGAAATGAAATATTATGCAAATGGTGTTGGTATTTGCGTTAGCGCTTAGGCGAGCACCGTTTGCCGCCCGCCTGACGGCCCAGGGCGCCCTGCGGCGAGCTCGGCCATCTCCGCGCACTGCGCGCCCCGGGGCGCCGGAGGACCCCGCCACCGCGCGCCGCGTGTTGAGAACCGCAGGTAACCATCGCCGAATTTGCAGCCTTGTATTTTCATACAAATATTAATACTAAGGACAATTAAAAATAGAAATAAGATATTACTATTAACAAAGCGCAGGAGTGATCACCTTGCCTTCATGTAAGTAATGATCAAGATAACACTGCGTTAATTCGATGCAGTGCCCTTTGCACCATAAGCGTTTTAAGTAATTAACAAAAAAATGTACTACTACTATTACTGAAACTTCCACACCAAATAGTGCGTAGGGCACTGTATCAAATTGTTGGAATGTCAATTGCATCGTTTATCATATGAAGGCAAGGCGATCAGTCATGCGCTTCGTATACCAGTCCAAAGTATTGTTAAATACATTAATAATTAGCTTAAGTGTCACCTCCGCCTCCGTAGTGTAATGGTCAGCACGCTCGGCTACCGTTCTGGAGCTCCCGGGTTCGATTCCAAGGGGTGGTCAAATGAATATAAGTTATTTTTTCACTCAAATATGTATTCAATATTACCCTTGACTGGTACCTGAAGCGGAGGGCTGATCACCTTACCTTCGTGTGTTAACGATCAAGATAACACTGTTTGTATAATGCAGTGCCATATGCACCATTGGGGTGCGGATAAGGGTTAGATTTTAATTGAATTAAGTGTCACACTATTTTCAGTTTATGCAAATCGTTATTCACAAATCTTTTTGCTCACAAAGATTTGGACACACTCAAAATGCAATGAATAAAAAAAACTTTTTTGATATCTCAGTAAAAAAAATTGGCATGTCAAAAAATTTTATATTTTCTGTAGCTTATAATTTGACCAGTTATTTCATTTACAACATGCCAGTTTTTTTCAGCTTGAAAACGTGACTTAACATTTAATTATTGTACTCGTATCAATATTATTGAATAATTTTCATTAAAATAGAACGCCTATCGATGTTAAAAATGGGGAAGACTAAGCATTTTTTTAAATTTGTTTATTGACATAAATTGTATACATTTATTTAAATCGCAATTTTAAACATATTAAAAAATTGTTTTGCAGAGATCCACCAAGCCACCTTGTGTGTCTTGTCGGTGGAGTCCTTTTTTAATACATTTTGTATTATTTTTAACCATATTATTTTTTGATATCTCATAAAAGATGAAGAAGAATATGGAAGTCTGGGCATTTACGGGGCTTACGACCGTCATAGGCTGGTTTAAGTGATCACTTTACACACGTGTAACATTTACCAATTCTACCCATTATTTTCAACCACACTACTCAAATTCTTGGAAGTTCTATATATATATATGTTATTTTTAACCATTTAACCCTAATATACACACAAAAAAGAGAGAAAATTTTGGAATATATACATTTTACAATTTTCATAAAATTAATTCTTGATCATTCACCCATTCCTTTATTTTACCTTTGTTCCATATTTTATTTTGACTTCTAACATCCGTCAGCAACAAATTAAAAATGTTCGGAACGATATATTGCAGTGTTCGACTCCCATATTTATTGTTAATTTTTGGGACTATCAAACCTTCGTTGGGTGTAAATCGTGTATCACGGTTGTGGACTTCGAAATTGAAATTTTTGAAATGATTTCGATATTTTTGTCTAGTTTATTTTATTAAAAATTAAACACTTGAATAATCCACTTCATTGAGTTTTATTTTTTGTTACGACTAGTTTCGAAAACGACAATTGTTTTCATCTACTGGTACAAATTAAAACTAACGAATAAAAATATATTTTGGTGTATATAAAGGTTAATAAATATAGGTAGGGGAGTTAAGGAACAACATTTTTTGTAAAAGGAAACATTGATAATAATGGTGACGTATTTTGAAACGGTTAATTATTATTAATTAACGGTTAATTATTAATTATTGTTTTATCTGAATTCAAATTTTTATGTATTTCTAAAGTTTCTTTATTATTTATGACTTTACCTTTATTTGTCTAGTTTTTTGTTCAACAATAATACTCATCCACAATAAACAAAAACTCTTTTCATTTGTTTGTAAGGTCCGAATCTTGGATTAAAGTTATATATTATACTTTAGGCCCGCCTGAAAACGTTATTTGATTATTTGCATGTAGCTTATGATCTGATTAGTTATTTTATTAACAACATGTAGATTTTCTCCTTGAAATCGAGATGTAAAATTAAATGAATTATTGTATTATATTATCGAATAATTTATTTTATTAAATCTGTCCTTACAGCCAATCTGTCTTACAAATCATTAATTATCACCCTCAGGTCCTTTTTGCTCCTGACAAAATAATACTGTGACCGCAACAGGAGGCGACTACCAAATTGAAATATAAACACTATCTTGTTCGCGTCAAGTTTTGTCACAAATGTCATCCATCCCTCTCGGAAGAGGGATGAGTGTGTGGTGCGGTGCGTCTTGTTTATTTTCAATCCGAATCTCGGCCCACATTTGATTTGCATTAATGTTAAGTGATTTTATTTAATAACATTTATTCTCATGCACGTCAAACCCTCGTTGGGCGCGATCTCCGTTTTGATATTGAATTATTTTCGTGTTCAAAAAACACCAGCGTGCAAAATGAGCGGAGAAGAATTTGAGGAGGCTATCACACTTTGTGATGCCTGCCTTGTTAATATATTTTAGGCGTTGCAGTTTTTAACGCCGATGCCTTTTTTTCTTGGTTTTTGTTTTGACGATCCATTTCATCGCATATTTTAAGTGTAAGCCGGTGATTCTTTAAGATGCATTTGAACTGCTTTACCGTTGTTTATATAGTCATGTACATTAACGTATTGCAGAGATTTAATTCTATCCAATTATATAAAATAGTAAAGTTATAACTATCTGTCCTTTAATATCAAACATTTTCATAAGCTTCAAACTTTTACCAGTATTACTAGTCTGTTTTTTGTTGGTTGGAAGATATCGTTTCTAGCCATTAGCTCTCCAATGTACCTACATGTTTTATTTTTATGAACAAGAAGTTAAGATACATGAATTAATAAATGTAGATATATATGTATAAATGTATATAAAAAATAAAAAATAATATATATATATATATATATATATATATATATATATATATATATATATATATATATATATATATATATATATATATATATATATATATATATATATATATATATATATATATATATATATATATATATATATATATATATATATATATATATATATATATATATATATATATATATATATATATATATATATATAAACACACACACACACACACACACAAAACAGCTTGGCTAAGGGGTAGGTGAAATACATAATCAGGCTTTTTTTTATTAATTAATTCGGTAGTCACTTTGTGGTAAGATCTATCCATTTTTTATACGCGTTTTTTTTGTTGGTTGGAAGATATCGTTTCTAGCCATTAGCTCTCCAATGTACCTACATGTTTTATTTTTATGAACAAGAAGTTAAGATACATGAATTAATAAATGTAGATATATATGTATAAATGTATATAAAAAATAAAAAATAATATATATATATATATATATATATATATATATATATATATATATATATATATATATATATATATATATATATATATATATATATATATATATATATATATATATATATATATATATATATATATATATATATATATATATATATATATATATATATATATATATATAAACACACACACACACACACACACAAAACAGCTTGGCTAAGGGGTAGGTGAAATACATAATCAGGCTTTTTTTTATTAATTAATTCGGTAGTCACTTTGTGGTAAGATCTATCCATTTTTTATACGCGTTTTACGTGATAAATACCATTGTTTCTTATTGGTTTACTTTAAAACACAATTAATAATTAATTAATAAATAATACCAGAGATGTTCGGTCAGCTCGCTGGCAATCGTAACACCAAATTCTGTTACTGCCACATCGCTCACTCCTTTCAAGAACGTCATAAATAAAAAAAATCGTCAATTTTCAGTTGTGCATGTTTTCGGAATGCCCAGATAACGCACTTTATCCCAGCAAAAGAGGCATATTTTTAACTTAATATTTACCCGGTACAGGGCAGAAAGTGTTGTTTTCTCATTTTAAAGAAAAGGTATTGTTTAATATTTTTTTAAATATACTAAATATTTTTCAAATGGAGAAAAAACCTTCAGGTTTTCCCTAAAAAGATCTGTTGTTGCACAGTAAAAATTTCAAAACGTGGCTTGATATTTATTTATTTTTAATACATTGTATTATATTATTAAACTTTAAAAACGTTCTCCTGAAAATCAAGTTTTTTGATTTATGACGTTCTTGAAAGGTGTGAGCGACATGTCCAGTCTAAAAGAATTCCTATAATAATTAAAGCAACAACAAGAAAACAAGAGTACTAGTACCTACAAAGTGTTTTTTGATAGTCCACAGCTTTTGGTTTAATCGCTGGATACACTTCCACCGTGATAACATTCCAGAAGCTATAATTCGTATCGGTTCAATAGGCTTCAACGTTCAAGCCTGGCTCCTTTCACATTCCAGCGTTAATTTGACCTCTGCCTAATGCAATAAATATAATTTAATTTATCTCCCTTGTTTAGGGTACGTAGGATATAACGAATTTATATTATTAATAGATTTTCGGTCTGGCCCCTTCTTTCCGATACATTGATTCCGCAGACGAATAAAAAGTTGAATTCCTCCGATGACTAATGGTTATCGAACTCAGCGTGTCGCCTCCAATCGTAAAAATACAAATTTGTTAACCAGACTTAAAAAATAATAATAATAAAACATCTTGCACTATTTTTTTTACCTTCGACAATAGGGGCAAGTTTTCATTTCTCCCTTTAGCACACTTTACTCAAAACCGCCCCTATGACTCCACATGCTACAGTTATTTGATTTATTTAAGGGATTTTTTTTTGTTTGAAAATTTGAGGTTGTGCCTTTATTTGTTTTATCGTTAATAGTATTTACTAACTGCTCTTTTATTGCCTACCTTTCTCCAATATCGTACCTCTATCATTACGTATTTTTTTGTTTTTTTTTTGTTTATGTTTTGAATGTATATAGTAAGCACACTAAATTAACTTCCGTTATTTATGTAATTACACCCTGTGTCTTCGATCTTTTAAGAGTATTGCGCTTTGCAGAATAGTATATTTATTTATATGATAACAAAACTTAATGTGGATATTATCGCTGGGCGTTTATTTTAAAACGATGAAAAAAATCAAGTTCTTGTTTCCAGTTTTAAGAAAAGATTAGTACCACAGACTTTTATGAAAAAACTTTTAATGAAAAAATGAGAGCTGAAAACTGAAATCGGAGTTTGGACATTTAAAAATAAGTGTATATCACATAGTTTATTTGACTTAAACCGTAGCGTTTTCATCCTATTTAGTTGTAGAATACATTTCATCAAGGTTTCTACATTTCATGGAGGTTTTTCCTCTGCTCCTATTCCAACTACATTCGCCTCAAAAAAATATTTTATCATGATTTTATTGATATAAAAAAGTATGGAATCACATTCTTACCAGAATGTACTTCATCATCTGCATTGAAATAATTATTTAATATTCATATCAATGCAACTTTATTAGAAAGCATAGAAGACAGATAATATGACGAAAATTATTTTCCTTTAATTAATTATTTTTATAACATGTTAAGGAAACACTTGTTTTTATACCACTTGAGTTTATTCATACCTACTAGTTTCGGAAGCTAAACTTCCATCGTCAGGTCTGAATAATAACTAAAATATAAAATAAAAAACTGTTCTATAAATAAGGAGAGGGGTAAGTTACAGAGAGGGGGTTAGTTAAGGGGTGGAGTTTGAAAACAAACGAAAAACATTATGAATGTAATTTTTATTATGTAATTTAAATTACAAGCTTTTTTACAAAGATATTTATCAAAGAAAACATGCTGTTTTTTCAGGTTTTTATTAAAAACCTGTTTTTATTTACTGTATTTATTTTTGACGCGTCACCAATTCTCGTCAAATTTGCTCAAATGTTTTTAAAGATTTTTTTTTTAAATACATAAAATATTGCAGTGTAAGGTTAAGCGACACGAGTTTCGTTATATAAACAAAACTAAAGAACTTGTTATTCGTTAAATGTCGAGTTGTTTGCATGTGTTATGTAATTCTTACTTTTATTTACATATCGAAATTCATGTCGCTTTTTCGTAAACTGCATTATTTTTTCATATTTAATTTAAACATAAAAGATAAGCATATTTTAAAATAAATATTTGTGAAAACTCAAACACATTCGAGTATACACAAAAGAATCATTACGTACCTTTTTTACTATGTTAGTATCAATTTATTATTAGATTGAAACCAATATTTTTAACTTTTCCACTTTGTTTTTATTTGACCAGCGACCGGGTTTCGTCGTTACCGACATCATCAGACTGGTGGGAGGCTATACAAATTGTTATGTTATATATAAAACAAGGCAGGAGTTGATAACCATGATTTGATATCATGGTTATCAACTCCTATATCAAATCATGGTTATCAACTCCTATATCAAATCATGGTTATCAACTCCTATATCAAATCATGGTTATCAACTCCTGCCTTGTTTTATATATAACATAACAATTTGTATAGCCTCCCACCAGTCTGATGATGTCGGTAACGACGAAACCCGGTCGCTGGTCAAATAAAAATAAAGTGGAAAAGCCAAAAATATTGGTTTTAATCTAATAATATATTAAAATGCAATTCCATCACGAAATGTCGGTGGATAATATAAATCTATTAGTATCAATTGTTTAAAAAAAAGTACATGAATTTCACCAATGTATTTTCATTATTTTCAGCTAATTAAAAATAATTTTAGTAATTTACAATAGTTTGAATAAAGTTCAGAATTATGGAAATTAAAACCACGTAACAAGTTTTCCCGATTATAACCCTTAATTTGGGTATTTTATTAATCCAATTTATCAAACTAGGTCATTGCGCACTTGCCGCACGAATTATTGAACAAATATGTATATGAATTATATTCATTTTATTCCGATAACAAATTATGTCATGAATATTAAACGACACGGTCTTTAATAACATTATGGTAACAACTGAATAATATTATATCCAATACTATTATTCACACCGGAGTTGCAATTACCAAAGTTAATATATTCTGAATAATATTTCATCCTAATGTCGGTAATATATCGCTCACTCCTTTCAAGAACGTCATAAATCAAAAATCGTCAATTTTCAGTTGTGCATGTTTTCGGAATGCCCAGAAAATGTACTATATCCCAGAAAAAGTGGCATATTTTAAACTTAATATTTACCCACTACAGTGCAGAAAATGTTGTTTTTGCATTTTGAAGAAAAGGTATTGTTTAATTATTTTTTAAAATATATTAAATATTTTTCAAATGCACAAAAACCTTCATGTTTTACCTAAAAAGATGTGTTGCACAATAAAAAGTTCTATAAGTGGCTTGATATTTATTTTTAATACATTATGTTATATTTTTAAACTTTGAAAACGTTCTCCTGAAAAATCAAGTTTTTTGATTTATGACGTTCTTGAAAGGAGTGAGCGATATTTCAATGGCCAGTGAAATAAAACTTTACTCATAAATTACTTGTAAATTAAATTATTTCTCATAATTAGTTTTCTGCAGCTTTTTTGTAATTTAATAGTAGCATATGATTGTTTATTAGAAAAAGTATTATAACAACGTGATATTACGATTCGTGAAGAGTTTCACATAGTAAGGACATTTTTTAGGAAATAATGTAAAATGAATATAAAAAATCCAGCGCATTTCTTGAACTGTAATTAATGCATTGTATTTTATACTTTTTTATACTTAACTACAAAAAATATTAAAAATGACTTAGGCCTCCTGCCTATTATGTATGTTCCCACTGATAAAAAATATAAATACTTATGTAAAAATAAGAAATAGCTCTTATTCTCTCTTTATCCTCTAACGTCCCAAGGATACAACTCTAAAAATTAGACTTGGCTTCACATACGGTGTTTTAAAATGATGCAGAATGCATCGAAACTCGTGTCACAATACATTTTTACAAATAGTGGTATTTACCAAGTAAAACTTTAATTAAAAACACACAAAAAATAAACAAAATTTATACTTATTTTCAGACATTATAGTATCGTTAATACTTGTACTAATTATACAGAAACAAATGTAATTTAGATGCCTAAAATATTTATTAATTGAATTAAAAATGTTTTTATAAAATACATGCGTTGTTGGAAATAGTTATAAGGAAACAACCTAGCGTAACAAAAAGACATTTTATAAAATATAAAATGATGCAGAATTTCTAGTAATCTGTTGTAATATTTTAACATTCGGGGTAAAAGGGTATAGGCTTCGATTGAGTAACAGTTTATGAGTAACAACTTAAAACAATTATTTTTGACTGAAACATGCCTTCGTATAATATATATCAACCCCGCCGAAAAGTATATAAATTTTCTGTTTAAGGCCACGCAATAATTTAAGCATAATAATCTTGATTTATACATCTCATTAAAAATCACTTCATCATATCGGAGACGTAAACCATCTTGTCAGTGCGGATTTCGCGGCGTTTTCTTGCAGACCCCTTCACGGCAATTTACTGTCCGCCCGAGTTATAAATCACCTAGTCGTGGTTCGTCAAGTTATCACTAGATGGCGCCATTATCCAACATCCACTGTAAAACAACAATTAATTTAAAATAAAGACGCGTGTGAGCATTTTTACTATTTTATTAATGAATATTTCCTTTTTACTTTAATATTCTTCTTCTTCAAACCGTTATCCGCACCCGATGGTGCATAGGGCACTTCATCATATAAACGCAGTGTCATCTTGATAGTTAACAGACAAAGGAAAGGTGATCAGCCTTCCACTTCAGGTACCAGTCCAAGGTTATATTGAATAAATATTAGAGTGAAAAAATCCCTTATATTTATTTTTAAACTTTTATACTTAATTCATACTTTTATACTTAACCTTAATATTTTTGTTAATTCGTTATATATCATAGTGAATTCTCACGGGAGGCGGTATCATATATGAAAAAAATTGTAAAGGTCATTGGTTAATTGCGTTGGGTGATAAAAAATGTGAACCATTAACCAAGCTACGAGACAAAATACCGAACCCTCTTCTTAGGAACGGAAGGCCTGATGACGACAGTCAACAGTCCGGCTTCTCCGGAGGATCTTTACGTGGTTTCCTCCCAGCAATGAGTAAATTCTGAGATG
Source organism: Brachycentrus maculatus (assembly GCF_059751285.1). NCBI lineage: Eukaryota > Metazoa > Arthropoda > Insecta > Trichoptera > Brachycentridae > Brachycentrus > Brachycentrus maculatus. The sequence continues at coordinate 995,822 of NW_028281064.1, read as the reverse complement.
TTCCTGATTGGTCCACACTAGATTATCCCTCCAGTTCTCAACACAGATTAAAATAAAACATATTTTGTAGTTCAATGAAACAAAAATCCATTTATGAATGTATGAACCTTGTACATAATAAGCAAGGTAAATAATAAATTCAAAACTCCCATCTTAAAAAAAATAAACCTTTATTTGTTTTCAGCCCACATTTGTATATTAAGTGACTGTGACTTCTTGGAAGTTCTAAATATATGAACCAATTTCGAAACATTGTTCTTGAATCATTATAACTTCACTAGAGATATCTATTGGTGAGATGAAAAGAAGCTTTTTATTAAGCAGAAACTCTTCTATTAGTATGTGAGGTCAAAAATTTGAATAGTGTGGTTGTCAATAATGGGTAGAATTGGTGAACGTTACACGTGTGTAAAGTGATCACTTAAACCAGCCTATGACGGTCGTCAGCCCCGTAAATGCCCAGACTTCCATATTCTTCTTCATCTTTGATGACATGTCAAAAATAGTATGAAAATAACTCCTGTAATTGGAGATAATCCAGATTTTGTGAACACATTCAAAATGTTGTGAATGTTAGTTCATTCAGTCTGCTTTTTTCCACAGCATCACTTTTGTTTTTACGTGTGCGTATATTAATAAATACATAATATTGATCTGCAAAGAATGTGGAATCATTAAGTCTGGAATATTTTCCAGATGATGATTACTTCACCTACCGGCGCATCGTGACTGCCATAATATCAAAGTTTACCTCTTCAAATGAATATATTACACATTTCTACAATAAATTTATATAAATTGCCTCGCTAATTAGCACACCGTAAAATTATTGAGTAGATTTTATTTACTAATGTATGGATGGAAAATTTATGGTATTCAAGTGTACAAATACGCGTTTGTTTATTATGCTTTTTGTAGTATGTGTATGTATTAGATAGTTTTATCCGGCCTACAAAATTATTTTCTTATTCGTTTAAATAAATTATAAATATGTTATTGATATATAAAAATACAAAAGCACTCTCATTAATAATTAGTAAATATGTATATAGTATATATTAGTATATATGTTGTCCGCCTCCGTAGTGTAATGGTCAGCACGCTCGGCTACCGTTCTGGAGGTCCCGGGTTCGATTCCCAAGGGGGTAAAATAAAATATAAGTGATTTTTTCACTGTAATATTTATTCAATATTACCATGGACTTGTACCGGAAGCGGAGGGCTGATCACCTTTCCTTCATATGTAAACGATCAAGATAACACTGCGTTTATATGACACAATGCCCTATGCACCATTGGGGTGCGGATAAGGGTTTTAATTAAAAATAAATAATTAATTAATATATGATATGCCAAGAGTATGGAGCGAGTGAGGAAAGTACGGGTAGTAAATATATGAGACGCAGACGAATAGGAATAGAAGCAGGGAAAGAAGGAAAGGAGGAAACTTGGCGTTATCATGTATTTAAAATAATCGAAAGGTCAGGTGTCGGAATAATCGGTGGATTTGTATGAGGAGATGCATATATGGAGGAGGCGAAGAATGTGTGCAAAGACAGAATGTATGCAATAGTGTGTCGTTCCTCTCTCTCTGCCTACCCCTGCGGAGAAGCGGTGTGATGATCAGTTAGCTAGCTACGTGTACTATTGTAAGAGAACTTAAACACAATAATCTTTAATATTTTTACGTCACAATTTTTTTCCCTTAATTTTATTTTCCTTTTTAGAATGTTACTTTGCTAGTAGGGTAGGTCTTTTTTAAATGACTTATTTTCTAGGTAATTCCACGATAACTTTTTTTTCTCCTTTCCATGTAAACGAATTCTTAAAGGTTATTCTCAACGTTTGTTTTATTTCTGCATTCGATGTCTTCCGTTTTATTTCCTACGTAGTTTGAACACGAAAGTCCAAGATTTTTTCAACGTTGACGTTGAGTTATGAAAGACAATTCGCAGCGTTTTTTTTTTCAAGTTTTTCTCAACGTTAACGAGTTTTAGGAGGCAATGCGCAATGTTTGTTTTATTTATTATATTTCATGTTTGTTTTCCGTTTTATTACCTACGCAGTTTGAACTCGAAAGTCCAAGTTTTCTTCAACGTTGACGAGTCCTGAGAGACAATTCGCAAAGCTTGTTTTATTACAGCACTCGTCATTTTTTGGTTTTATTACCTACGCAGTTTGAACTCGAAAGTCCCGCGCCGATCACAAGTCGACCAATCGTCCAAGGTCAAAGGACAGTGTTTGGATTCATCTTGTGCACTTTTCACACGGTCCCGTGATTGATTTACACGTGATGTGTGTAGTGTGTGGGGTGTGGGTTGCCCGCACCGCTTTGTGTTGACACATCGCGCGTCGCCAGGTCCTCGTACCACAGTCATAGCGATCCATCTAGAAAAAATATATGTTTTTTTTTAAATATGCATATTGATACTAAGCAATCAAGTATTTATCGTGGGTGTACTGGCAAAAAACCTTAGCTATTAAATATGCATTTTTTACTTAATGATGCATATTATAAAGCTTTCAACGTTCTAGTAGTTCAAAATGTCATATATGTGTGGTTTTAAAAGAAAATTCAAATTTATGATTTAAAGCGGGTATTTTACTCAGACAACACAAAAGCTTTAAATAATATGGATTATTAAAACAGGGATTTTAGAGTTAACGTTTTTTGCCAGTATACCCACGATATGTTGAGGGAAGTTCATCATAATTTAAATAAAATTATGATGATATTCCGTGCGTCCCTGTATCTATCAAAGATAATCCCGGTCAAGACGAGCAAAAAAGTCATATTAAGATTTTCGAAGTACTTTTACGTTTTTTTTATATAAGCCAAAAGTTTTTTTATACGAACCAAAAGTTTTTGGTTTTTGTTTTTTATATCAGCTAAAAGATGTTATTTTTTATATCAGCCAAAAGATGTCATTTTTTATATCAGCCAAGAGTTTTTTTTGTTTTTTATATTAGCCAAAAGATGCTATTTTTTAAATCAGCCAAAACTTTTTTTCGCTGATATATTTCGCCAGAAGCTGTCAGTTTTTGATAAAACATTTAGTTTATTTTTTTACGGAATAATAAACCGCAAATACTGTGCAATAAATATTTGCTGCCAGTACAAAAGGAAAAAATATAAAGAAAATATATAGATCGGGATCACGCAATTTTAAAAAAATCACAATAAAAAAGAAACAATTTTTCACCGTTATAAAAAAGGATATAGTTTATTTTAAAGTTTGCGGTCCTCATCTTTTATTGGCTCTCAATTTATTTTTCGTAATTAATGAATAATTTTATTTTGGACATGGCTCATTATTTTTCTGAAACCAGAACAAATATTTGCGAACATTCGAATTACCTGTTTATTTTAATCTATTTATTTATTTTCTTCAACGCCGAAACGCTAAATCATTAGATTACCTGTTTGACGTTAGTATTATTTTTATTATTATTTTATTTGAACAGACATGATATTTACCGTATATGAATTTAATATTTAAATTTAAAAATTTAAACAGATTTAGTTATTTCAAATTTAACATATCGTTTTATATGATCATTTATTATTTTTCTTTCTACCCTCATCCGCACCTAAAACTGTATATAGGGCACTGCATCAAATTGATGTAATGTAAAGTTGATCGTTATTATAAGAAGGTGAGGGTGATCAGTCTCACGCTTCAGGTACCACAAAAGATAAATAGTATCGTGAAAAACACTTTTTTAAACCCCCTGGGAATTGAATCCGGAGCTTCAGAATGGTAGCGAAACGCGGTAACCACTACACTATGGTGGCTGACATAAAATGCTATCATAAAACCTCAAAAATACTGTACCTTCAAATGAATTGGATTTTTGGTTTAAAATAAGATACTAAGCCAAATTTTTAAAATTGTATTGCAAAAAAATTAACGTTACATTTCCGTATCCTATCGATAATTAAATTAAAAATATTGGAAGATTTGTATTAATATATTAAAATGACAATGCTATAAATAAAAATATAAATGTTCGTTTGTTCAAAATCTTAAATCTTCTTTTACTCACCAATTGCTCTAAAATATTAATAAAACGGTGCATCCGAATACGCATAATGTTTTATATACCCGTGACTGGTGTTTTTACCTGTGACAGGTAGAAACATGTTTTTTTTTTTAAGAACAGCGTTTTGACTGCTATGGCACCGCCATCTATTAAATATGACAGCCACACACGTAATACTTAGAATTGATAATGGAGGACAGCATGCTTATTGGCAGCTGCTTTCCTTAGAATTTTTATGTTCGTAATAGCATTGTTGTTCTAAAAAAAATCATTGGTCACACAAGCCTTGTGAAATTAAAAATATTAGAAATATCTGCTTTCAATTTTCTTTCTTTTCCATTTAAACAGCAAGCAAAGTATAAATTACAAGATTATTTTGTCTATCATATGACAATCGTTTTATTGTGTTCGAAATAAAACCCGAAATAAACATTATTCATACAAATTATTTTCTTGTTTCCCTGTAATATACTCTCCTGAATACTGTTTGAAATTATTATAAGTAAGTAAGTATGTAGTTATTTATAAATAAAAAAAATTGAAAAAATTCAAAACTAACGTTACGTTGGCCACTGAGTATGTAAATTGGATTCATAATCAGAATAAATTAACGTTATAACACTTTCCCAACGCATTCCAGCGCATCTGCATTCAGCAGTTCTCATATTATTTCATAGAGAGACCATTTAATCGAAATATTCATCGATTTGTCATAAGCGCTCTGACTTCCAAGAACCGAATGAAATTTGATTTATGGCTCAAGGCTAATTGGCCTACGCAATACTTCTGATCGCCGGATACAATTTGTATTCAACCCTGTGCCAATTTTCTCAATGTATTTTCGCAAAATCATCCAAATATTTTTTTTTTCTACAAAATGTGCTCAAAACTCGCAGAAATAAAATTTAACTAAGGCTAAATATTCAAAAAATAAAATAAAATAAAAACTAATTAACCATCACGCTACACCGCTGTATCTCTGCAAACAAACCTTGCCTCTTCCACATTCATGCATTTCCTAATTCATTCCAGATATTATTCCGACTTCTGACCTGACCACATTCAAATATCGCTCACTCCTTTCAAGAACGTCATAAATAAAAAAACTTGATTTTTCAGGAAAACGTTTTCAAAGTTCAAAAATATAATACAATGTGTTAAAAATAAATATCAAGCCACTTATTGAACTTTTTACTGTGCAACAGATCTTTTTAGGTTAAACCTGAAGGTTTTTTCTCCATTTGAAAAATATTTAGTTTATTTAAAAAAATAATTAAATAATACATTTTCTTCAAAATGAAAAAACAACACTTTCTGTCCTGTAGTGGGTAAACATTAAGTTTAAAATATGCCTCTTTTGCTGGGATATAGTACGTTTTCTGGGCATTCCGAAAACATGCACAATTGAAAATTATCGATTTTTGATATATGTATGTCGTTGTAAGGAGTGAGCGAATAGTTTATGTGAAATACTTGAACTGCTCCTATTTCCAACTAATTTCGCCTTATGAATGTATTTTACTGTTTTTTATTGTTCATCAATTCTTAATTCACAATTTGTCCCGTTTCTTGTTTTGGATTATATGTCCTATATTCGATTCGATTTATTGTCTGCCTCCGTTGTGTATCCTAATAATCCTTAATACCGATGTAGATTTTACCTAATAGCATATCCGATAAGACAGCGAACATAATAGCGCGATATTTACCCTTTGTGCGTCATTTCAAGAATTCCTTTATATGAGATGCATTACGTAGAAATATTTTCTCTAACAATTACCGATACGTTCATTATAGCAGTTACTTAAAAACGTAACCGATATATTTTTTATGTATTTTAAATGAATCTATCACGAGAACAGAACGTTACTATACCATTCGAATCACATAAATATAATGTACTCGTAAAATACTCAAATTTAGGCCATTGAAATCTGTCTCTTATCCCTCGTATGGCATATCGCTCACTCCTTTCAAGAACGTCATAAATCAAAATTCGTCAATTTTCAGTTGTGCATGTTTTCGGAATGCCCAGAAAATGTACTATATCCCAGCAAAAGTGGCATATTTTTAACTTAATATTTACCCGCTACAGGGCAGAAAGTGTTGTTTTTGCATTTTTAAGAAAAGGTATTGTTTAATTATATTTTTAAATAAACTAAATATTTTTCAAATGGAGAAAAAACCTTCAGGTTTTACCTAAACCGATCTGTTGCACAGTAAAAAGTTCAATAAGTGGCTTGATATTTATTTTTAATACATTGTGTTACATTTTTAAACTTTAAAAACGTTCTCCTGAGAAATCATGTTTTTTTATTTATGACGTTCTTGAAAGGAGTGAGCGATATGCCCGACATTTTTCCGTCGTTTTATCAACTTTCATGCATCTCCTGACACAAATTCGACTGCCATTAACATTTTTTCAAAATAATTTCTTACAGCGTCATTTAATTCGTAATGAAAATCGTATTTATTCAATGGGAATTAATTTGTATAGTACCTAACTAACCTGAAATTTAATTATTATTTTCCAAGGAATAAGTCTGTAGTATTTCTGAACAAGATCATTCAGTGCTTTCGGCGATCACTCTCTTTATTACTGCGTTCCTGATGAATCTTCACTTAACTCTAAATTATCAATGTTTTTTTGCTTATCGATTATTTATTTAGCAAGAATCTCATTCTAGTTACTTCGGTTGGTACACATAATTTTCTAATATAATAATTTCTTTAAAATCAACCTTAATATGATGATCAGTTATTAAAAACGCCTGTAATTATATTTCATAATAGCTGTACCTGGCCACGCATTGCTGTGGTTTAATCTAATTAATGAATAAGGCAGAAAATGGATAGCACACATTTGATAATGCTTGTGAATTTATGAAAACATTAATATATTTTCTATATAAAAAGCATTGTTAACTTCGTGGTATGGTAATATAACACTCTGCTTATTATTCATAGTTTACTTTGTGTAATACCACTTTAATGAAAGTGGTATTACACAAAGTGAACGATGAATGATAAGGAGAGTTAGAAAACATAAATCTTTGAAACAAAAATGTAATCAAAAATATTGAAACTAGTGAAAAGAACTGTACGCTAAAATAATCCTTAAGGAATACTCTCACATAACACAAGAAAGCACCTCCCAGCAAAGACTGGGAATTACAATTATTTTATAATTTACATACTTTATGGAAACGTTCATAGAACTGCAAGATCAAATACACAGAATAGTATTGTAAAATGTGCCCTTAGCACGGAAAACCTAGTGAGGGTACAATATTGTAAAATTGTAATTATATTGTAATTAAACATACTTATATAAATATTTTTAAAAATATATTATTTGGCCTTTAACCTTACAACGATCTAACCTAATCGTGCAGGTTCGCAGGTTGCAATTTGAAGCGCAAATATTACTACGCACACATCGTTCACTCCTTTCAACAACGTCATATATAAAAAAAAAATGATTTTTCAGGAGATCGTTATTAAAGTTTAAAAATATAATAAAATGTATTTAAAATAAATATCAAGCCACTTATTGAACTTTTTGCTGGGCAACAGATCTTTTTAGGTAAAACCTATTTTTTCTCCATTTGAAAAATATTTAGTATATTTAAAAAAAATATTAATCAATACCTTTTCTGCCCTGTGGCGGGTAAATATTGAGTTAAAAATATGCCGCTTTTGCTGGGATATAGTACATTTTATGGGCATTCCGAAAACATGCCAACTGAAAATTGACGATTTTTGATAAATGACGTTGTTGAAAGGAGTTAGCGACATGTCATTGCCATACCGTGAATCCACTCCCTAGGATGAACTTTAAGCCGCCATTTTGCTTTCATTTTTCAAATTGAATATCTCATTTTGAAATTGCGTCAATTCCGCGCTGCACGCTTGTAGCCCGATTTGACATTGCTCCGATGGTAATAATTTTGATCTGGCGTCCTCTCGTTCGGCGTAGGCGTCGGTTTTGTAGTACACGCTCCGAACGAGACTGACCTCTGCCCTTAGTCGCGTCTTGGTCCCGTATTCAAATTGTCCATCTTGGGTCCATTGTTTCGTTTGAGCTCGGAAATGTAATACTGAACACGTTTTGAGACTCTACATCATTTTTTTATGAGGAAAATAACTCGCAACCATGAATATGTTGTACCTGTATATCGACTGCTTGGCGTTTACTGTCAAGTGAAAAAAAATATTTAGTCCATGAAATAATATTTTCCGATACCTATTTTTGGAATATTAAAGTCATGTGCTCATATCCGTTGTTAATTATCAATTTATCAATCAATTAATAAAAATTATCTCTTATTCTTCTTCTTGGTGTAGGCCTTGTGGTCTGTTTTTAAGAAGGATTAGCATCCTGCGATGTTGGTTCCCAGCTCTCAATCCATCTCGTTGGCGATCTGCCCGGGAGTCGTCTGCCTTGGGGTTGGCCGTGGAGTGCGATGTGGGGGAGTCTGGATGGTTCCGTTGTCCTCACATGCACATACCATTGGCTTCTTCGTTGTCTTTCCCACCTAACGACATCTCGATTTCGCATATTTCTCTTATCCTGGTGTTCCTTATTTTATCGCGTAGAGCGTAGACTATTGCCAGATATGCTCCTTACAGTCTTCATTTCTGGCACTCTTAGCACGTTTTTTTGTTACTGCGGTGTCCGCTCAACAAACGTTACTCAACAATTGCTAAATAAATTCAAGAAAGATTTATTTTCAATTGGTCTTGGTGTTTGTGATGTATTTTTTTTACATTTAGTCTTTAAATGGTAGAGGCTTTGCGAGTTATTCATTTTTTTTAAACTACTACTGTTGCTTTACTTAACCTTGAAAAATATGACTTACAGCAAAAATAGAATAACAATCTTATGTTTATTATTTGTATCTATTAATCCTGTTAATATTTGACCGTGTAACGATTAGTCCATTAAAAATAGGTCAATCCTTACCTCCTGTATCCACCCACGTCTAATTAAATCTATCATTTTCAGTATAAACTACCATCACTCTGTATGGTGCATACATATTTCATTACACATAACGAATTTTCCAACTACGAAAAGCAGATATTGGATAAACATTGTAATTTATATATTTTATCTGTTCTTTCCGTCGAAAGAACGTTACATTGACATCTGGTTTTTTTAATAGTGTAAATAATCGATATTTGTTTTTTCGATTCCTTACAAATATTAACTGCAAAAATACAGTTTTATTTTGTGAAAAATTGGCACACGAGCTATTTATTAGAGCTTCGATTACATAGGAAAGTTCGAAGATAACATTGACTTTACTTCTATTCGGTAAAAAAAAATCGTTGTCATTAATTTCCTCACAATTCTGATCAACAACTTGTATCAAAAAGGCAAAATCGTCAGAAATAAAAATCCAAAATTGATGTTCGAGTTATCTATTCTACGTAGTTAATGCATTATCTTTTCAGTCTAATTCCAATTTTTAATTTATGTTTTACTTGGTAAATATTACTATTTATTAAAATCTATTGTGACGCGTGTTTCGATGCATTCCGCATCATTTTCAAACACCGTGTACTTAAATGGATAGATATTATTACTAAAAAATGACTGCCAAATCAATCAATGAAATCACCGTGTATCGAAATTATTGACTTTTTCATCAATTGTATGGGTACTTTACAAAACGTAATCTTTGTCTTTTTTTCAGATTCACTGATATTCTTGACCAGTTCTTGGAAATCAACAGCAATAACGGTGAGTGAAACATTATTATGTATTTTTAAAAATTCATTACAATAATGTGCTGTAATTTTGGATATGTAAATACTTAATCTAATCTCGTAAACGATCACAGTAGGTAATTTTACCAAAAACATCAGGCAATGTAACCTTTGCTGTCTCCTAAGATATGTACCTACCCGACGTCTTGGTAACATTGGATTGAGTACTTGGTAACATTTGGTAGAACGTACTCATTGCACTGCACAGGGCGGGTCTCCGAGCCCTAATTGTATTACCGGAGCCGGCCGTTTTGGTAATTGAAGATCATGTCGGCGTAATTTACTTAATTTAAATGCCACAGATAAAGATCGTGATTTTGTTTAAAGGTATTTCGATCGTCGTGGTAATATATTACGTTACGCTGGCGCATTATTTTATTGTAGCCTCGGGTACTTTTAATTAAATCTATGCGACATGGTCGGTCAGTGTCTTCTATAAAAAATGACGTGATTTCCGAATTGGAAATCAAATGCAGCTATTGCCCATGACGTAGTGTAATATTTGTTTTACTCGAAATATTAATCGTACGGACAACTTCTTTGGTATTTAGAAAGTTTGGAATTATCGTCTGACTCAATTATCTTGTTTGTAAAACATTATTCGTTTTATTTTATGCTCACGATACCCTTTTATTCGGTAAATCGGTTATTTTACTAACTTCTTTATTAGTTTGTCTTATCAGTGCAGTTACGACTCTACCGCTAATGGTTTTATAATCCCCTTTCCTTCATATAATAATTTTTGTAGTTACTGTAAGTACCTACATAATTCATTATGAGCACCCATTGACAATAGTCAGAGTATAATTGGATGGACTGCGAAATGCGTCGTGGTTACAATTAGTTACTTTTTCAAACATTTTTTTTCATAATTGGATGATTCTCGAATACTTTTATTTGATTCTTTGCTTACTTAGTATATTGCTCATGCGTGCCCAGTATTTTTGCTCATTCATACTCCGCATTTCCTACAAAAAAAATTGAAAAAATTATACCGACATTAAAATCATTTTCAATCCCACCTAACCGTGTTGTTGGTATCATATTTTATTTAGTATATTATTATCACTTGTTTTTATATACACTGAACTTCTCTTTGCACGGTTTTTTTTCACACGATTTCGAAATAGCACGGTGCAAAAAACGAATATATATATAATACGAATATATACTATAAGTTACGATAATTTTGAATTTCCTATAACCATCGCATGTATTTGCACTACTTAATAGTATGCACAGAGATAGGTATCCGGATAATTTTTGTCACTTGGTGAATAATGTCACTGATTTTCAAAGTATTTTTTAAATGAAATTAACATGCAATAAGCAATCATGTTTTTATTTGATATCCTGAGTTGATTTCTATACCACCAAACCTAACCACCATAATTTATTTTTACACGATATCGCTTTGAACAGATCCATCGGTATTTCAGTGTATTGACTTCTTCTTTTTTGACTATGTAATCTCTACTGGTGTTTGAATGCAGCTCATCATTTTCAATGTTACATGAACTCATCTCAAATGGGTTTACTGTGTTCTCCTGTCGAACAACGTCTTTTTGATTAACGAATACCCTGATTATCGACTTCCTTCACTGTTATACAAGGTGCCCTATCTATTTTTCCTTTAATTAATAATTCATTTAGTAATATAATAAGAAGAAAAAACTCGTTTTTTTTTAACCATAAGGCCGTAATTGACCTCAACGCCTTTATTTGGTGACATTATGAATATCGTATTATAAGTTCATTAAAAAAAAACAATAAATATGATTTCCTGCAATGTTTTCCATTTAGAAATACTTAAGTTTAGCTGAATATTGAACACAGAATACGTTATCTGTCAAAGGGAATATTTTTTATTTTGACATTTTTTATGTTGTATTTTTTGGAAATTTGATCGTATCAGCAAACGTATTTCAATTTCTTGGTATTTTTACATTTTTGGTAGTCACCCGTTACCGTAGCGCTGATGTCTAGGTGATTTCCTTTTTATTATATAAGGTTTTTATAAAAGTTGGTGCCATATAATATTGTACATTTTTTAATTATGCTGGAATATCTATATGAATAAAAATATTGATGTTAGTTTGTTCGAAATCTTAAATTTTTATTTTATTTTCACTGACTGCTTTGAAATTTTAATATTCGAATACGCATGTTTATTTATGCTCTTTTCTTTCTTTATCATTTAACCAGACTGTGCCACAGCGACGCGTGGCCGGGTACCGCTAGTTATCTATATAAATTACAATACAAATGTTAGTTTGCGTTAATTCTCAAATCTCCTCGACTTATATTGTACACCGATTGCTTTGAAATTTTGACGTGCTTTTTGATAGTTGATGCACTCTTATTTTTTTTAATGCGTTGTTACTTGTATTGTATTGTGAAACGAAACACACTCGAAATGTGTGCTTGCTGATTTTTTTTCATTTATTAAGACAAGCCTCAGTAACGCGTGATCTTGTATTTTATGAAAATCACAAATAAAGCCACTTTCAGTGCGTACTGTAACTACGCAATTAGCCAGACGCAAAAATACGACTAGAGGTAATGGGTAATGGAGTATTAAATTTATGAACACTCAATCGAACCTGAAGGGTCAACTCAAGACGTCAGCTTTACTTAACCGCCAAAGATTCCACGACATTGCTGCATACACAGAGTCGTAAATTAAGATTTTACGACAAAATGTACATTTTGTTCATCTCGCGTCACACGCCAGTGTTCCATGGCAATAATGATCATTCGCCAATCGTCTATTTGTTCATGTTCTCCTGGTATTAGAACAAGCCATTGTCATAAAATATGACACATTGAAAAGAGCTGCGCGTTTCAATTTATGGCGAATATATTCAGAGACATGTGCGAATACAAGTTATTCAGTTATGAATTATAAATTTTAAAATTTTATGACAGTATTAAATTCAATGGCATGTGATAATTCATTTATCACACGCAATAAAGGATCTTTTGCAGTATAATCATACATTGTCAAGATCAAATAATATACGTTTAATGTGTATTTAGTTTTGTTGTATTGAATAATAATATGCATAATTATTGACCGATTTGTTTTCACACATAGTAAAGTGTGAATTTAACGGTTATCCTCTCTGAAGGTTGACCCGTAGAATCGTTAAAATAAAAATAAAAACACCTTGAAATGTGATACGTTTTGCTCAATATAACGAAGGGTGATGACAGAATTTGAAATGTACATTTCTTTACCCTCCACAGCGATACCTTAATAAAACTAATTGTTTGAGTGAAAGAAAAAATGAACAAAATACATCTTCGCTTTCTCTCTTACAGATTCCCATAACGAAATTTTTTTGGCAAATACTTTTTTTACATCATTTTTGTAAAAATCTATCGTTCTTTTGTAAAACTATGAAATAAGATTAAAGTTTGAGCATCCCAAGGCTTACGACCTGTCGTTTGGCCGGGTTAAGCGATCACTTAAAACACTTGTGTAACGTTCACCATTCTGCGCATTATTGAACATCCGTATTGAATTAACTTTTTGAGCCTGTATATATATATGCAATGGTCTTTGATCTTTCCGCATACCGGAAAGGTTTTCATAGTATATACATTTGCTAACTAACCATCACGCCGCTTCTCCAAAGGGGAAGGCAGAGAGAATAGAACGCTACACCAATCTCTCTTTGCAAATTATCTTCGCCTCTTCCATATTCATGCATCTCCTCATACATTCCCGTCAATTATTCCGACTTCCGACCAGAGCACTAATTAACGATTTAGATAATACTGCTTTAATACAATGATTAATGATCATGCCAAGTTTTCCTCGGTTTTCCCCTGCTTCTATTTCCAACCACTTTCATCCCATAAATTTGTTCTATTTTACGCATAATTTTTTTACACCCCACGATTTTCTTCAAACGGAAATTACAAAAACGAATGGCATAAAATAAAACATGTTAAATGAAATTCAAACAAACGAGTGGAGCGATTTTAAAGATTAAATGACTCGGTGTTTAAGTAATGATTAAAAATGTGTAATTAATAGATGTAGGTACGTGTGGCGAGGCAGCGTTCGGTGGAATGTCACCCAGTCCGTGTAATGAGTAGCAGTTACGGTACCACAAAGCTAATCTTGAAGAGGGTCAATCAATTGAGATGATTATCACCGATGTCCAGTCTACAGGGTAATAATGATAACGAAACGACCCTGCTCCCGGTATATGAATACCCTGGCTCTAGTACTGACGAGGCAGTAGCGCCTGATTAGGGAAAAACGCATAAAGCCAAACGCAGGTGCCAGGCAATTAAACATTTATGAGCCCCCTTTATACTTTTATACTGACCCTTTAAATCACGGCTGCTGATAAGCAAAATATCTAATTCCAACGTGGATCGAATGGATAACGAAAGAAGAGAGAGAGAGAGACTCTACAAGAATAAGGAACATCAGAATGAGAGGAATATGCGAGATCCAAGACGTCGTTAGGTGGGGAAGACAACAAAGAAGACAATGGTGGCGCATATGAGGAGAATGGATGGTTCCATGGAGCAAATGGATAACGAAAGGAAAGGGAGAGAGAGTCTGCTAGACAGAATAAGAAACGCCAGGATATGAGAAATATTTGAGATCCAAGATTCCAATATTTTTAATGGACTTTTCGTTACAAGGTCAAATGTTAACAGGATTTATAGATACAGGTAATGAACATAAGGTTGTTATTCCATTTTGTGCAGTAAGTCATATTTTTCAAGGTTTAGTAAAGTAACACTAGCACAGTTTTTTTTTAAAGGAATTCGCAAAGCCTGTACCATTTAGAGACTAAATGTAAAAAAAATACGCCACAAACACCCAGACCAATTGAAAATAAAACTTTCTTGTATTTTGACACCGCAGTAACAAAAAACGTGGTAAGAGTGTCAGAAATGAAGACTCTAAGGAGCATATCTGGGAATAGTCTACGCTATAGAATAAAGAACATCAAGATAAGAGAAATATGCGAGATCGAGATGTCGTTAGGTGGGGAAGACAACGATGAAGACAATGGTATGCGCATGTGAGGAAAATGGAACCATCCAGATTGCCCCACGTCGCACTGCACGGCCAACCTCAAGGTCTGCAACTCCCGGGCAGGCCACCAAAGAGATGGATTGACAGCTGGGAATCTACATCGCAGGGGAGCTAATCCCTCTCAAAAACAAGCCACAAGGCCTAAACCAAGAAGTAGAAGAAGAGATACCAATTTGGTCATCAAAGTAGCCACCAAAAGTGATTTCAGATTAAAAGTGTAACTTGTTTAAAATTGTATTGTAAATAAAAACAAAAATTCGTTTTATAAGAGAGTTTAAAGGAATGCGTTATGAAACAAGTGAATAAAAAAAACTATGATCTGAATGCAAAAACTAGTATATTTCGGTGGCAGGTAGGTATCATTTCACTTCGTAATTAAAACACACGCGTTGAACTGTAATAGTGAGAAGTTAGATTGAAATCTATACGTATCGGCGTATCTATACCATTGTAACAGGGCTACCACCAATCAAATTATATAAATACAAGATATTGTTTATAAAACATATGAGAGGTTAATAAAAATTCATACACCAATGTACGAATTTAAAAACTCTTCATTTTTTAACGTAAAAATACTTATTTTTTTACATAAATATTTATATAATACTTTTGTGTACTTTTCGTTTTCTGCCACATTACCATGGAATCGTTACTCTTCTTATAATTTAGTATGATTAATTATTTGTCATAGTTTTTTTTATGGTTATCATCGTGAGGTATCGATCTTTCGCCCAAAAATTATCGTGATTTTGATTCACTTCCCTTCGTTTCATCGATATGAAATTTCGAATATTAACGTATTTTTGTGTTTCAATTATTTGTTACAGAATTCCGGTTACCTTATTGTCAAAACTTTTGTCGTTTGATTGTCAATGATAATAACAATAAATAATAAAATAAAATAAATTATGTAATGCCTTTTTCGTAAAATGCTACCTCAATGGTTCTTGAAAAAAATCTAAAATAAAGAAAATTTTGTAATGTTATTTTTTTCTTTTTCATTCGTAATTCACTTTATGAAATACCACTTAAAAAATACTACTTCATGAATATCAGTTTCAGAATAACCATTCCATCATTAGGTCCAGGTCAGGGAATGGCTATTCCTAAGGCGGTAGTTATGAAGTAATGTTTTTAACGGTAGTAATGTTTACACAAAGTGAACGATGAATGATAAGGAATGTGTTATAAAAAAGTATTGTAATCCTTTTTCAATAAAATTGTGAACTTCGTTCTTCACAAGAAATAACACTTTCCATTCCTCGCCATAATACAATACATCATTCTTCAGTAATTCTTTATCTGTCCAAGCGGCCAGACTATGGAATGAATTACCTCTCCTTGTAAAGAATCCACTTTCTCTAATAACGTTTAAGAAACGCCTGAGACATTACTATTATTAGAATCCTAACTGTCCATCAAACCTCCTCCCTTAGTTTTTCCCTGTACCTCCTTGCCTTAACTCCCTTTCTCCTTTGCCTTCCTTATTATTATCAATTTCTAATTTATGTTTTTTAAATGTTCAAGTACTATCTATCTACCCTCTAAATTGCAAACAGCTATATATGGTATCAAACGTTTAGACCAATATCACTAGTTTGTTTTTGGTTGGTTGGAAAATATTAATTTTTAGCAATAACCCCGCCAATGTACTTATTTCTTTTCTGTACATGAAGTTTAAATAAATAAATTAATACTTACACGCCTAGTACTTAAATTGTATTTTGAAAATCGTATTTGAAGAAACACTGTCACATATTTCAAGGAGTGATTTATTGCAAAGTTTAAATAAATAATAAATTCTCAAAATCGCAACCCTGTTCATTAGTTGAATCTCAAGCCGCGGGGCATGCTTCTTGTCACTTCGGGTGCACCGGGTGCACTCGGCAACACTCGTTGGGCAATGATATGATACATCGGCATCTCGGAGCGGCCACTTAATTACCGGTGACAGGGGCGATTTACTGCCGGTCAAAACTTTTGACAGATCCGTGCGCGCGGCCCGCATGACAGATATCCGAAACGTCAATTCTGTACTAGCGTATCGGGTACCCGTGAATCCGGTTCTCGCCGAGGCACCGAAATGATCAATTCGTTACATATTTCAATGGGGTTTCGTAAGGTATTTTTATTTTACTGTGTGGAGATTCGTGGTGAATTGCACCGGAATAAGATGGAAGGCGATAATTTGCTTATGGGAATTAAAACAGTTGTCTACGATAATGAAATCAGAGATAGAGAATAGACACTTGCTCTAACCCTGATATATAATACATATACTCATATCTCTTACTGATTTCACATTTTGAGTGGGTGCAAATACTTGTGCATTAATCTGGGTTTCTCCTCTGAGTTATTTTTACATTTTGACATCACAACATATTTGAAGAAGTGAAGGTGTTTTATGGCCTTACGACTTGTTATAGGTTGGTTTAAACTAGCCCTTCATAGGTTGTGAGCCCTGCAAATTCCTTGACCTCCATATTCTTCTTCATCTATGTTGAGATATTAAAATGTAAAATGGCCTTGCTTCAATCTGCACCCCTTAATCTTTCTCAGTACTTTAGAATATTCTTCATAATCTCAACACAAATAAATGTCTTATTGATAACTTTATGCACTTTTCTGATCAATATTTTCAATTCCTCGACATAACACTTCATTCTTCTTCAATTACTGCACTTTCCGACCGCCATACTTTAGAATGAATAAAATCTCCAGTTGTAAAAATGCACCATGTCTGATGACTAAAAGTCTCCAAGATTACTTTTCATCCTTAGAACCCTAACTATTTAGTAAGCGATCTCTTCCTTGAATTCTCCCTTTCTACTCTTCACACGATCCTACTCCTTTTGTATTTTTTCGTTGTCAATTTACAATTTCATTCTCATATTTGATCATTCTTGCTGCAATTCCTCGTCATTAAAAAAAATGTTTCTTTTCACTAATGCGTGCAAGTATTATCTATTCGCTTATTTCAAATAAGCGTCTTAGGTAAAAACCACGACTATTATAACTAGTATATTTTTGTTTTTTATACACAATATTATTTTTAATAAAAAAAAATCAAAATACATTTAGTATTTAAGTATGGGGATAACATTGACAAACGGAATTTTCCGACAAGGGTTGTGGAACTTTTTCGTCAATGTAAGCTCTTGTTCCTGAGAACAGATATTCTTACTGAACCGAAGTAGTTATTGAAAGTTTTCGTACTTACTTTTATACTGACGTTTATATTATGATATAAATTATCATCTCTTTCTCAATTATTGTGCCATCTATTTCAAAAATAGTTTACTTCTTATAAATGTACATGTATATATGTATCACCCTTTTGACACTAGTAAATAAAAGAAAACTATAGAACAACCTATGGAGGCTTTACTGCATTTTTGTTTTCAATTCTGACTCTGTTTTTACTTATTTTTCTTGTCCTCAGATAAACTCATCGGAGTCCACTGCACCCACGGGTTGAATCGAACAGGATACCTCGTCTGTCACTATATGATTGATCGATTGAACTTCACGGCGAAGGACGCCATGGATGGTAACTAAGTCTTTAGTATTTTGTCAACTATTCCATTTCTCCTTACATATTCTGAGCGCCTTATCAAAGCATAAACAGTTCGTAATAAACTTTCAAATTATTTTTAACAAACGAAAAGATAAAACTTGTAGTGGTGATAATGTTTTCTCGTGTTATGAGGAATTTGCAATATCACATTGAGTTTCTTCAGTATGCATGTCAAATGTATAGCTTTTTAATCGTCATTTTATGATTTGTGAAATTAATATTTAATCACATTTTTTCATTAATTTTTAGCTTTTGAATTCGGCAGAGGACACAAAATGGAACGGAAAAACTACATAAAAAAACTAATCGAGAACTCTGAAATGTAAAACATACTCATATACGTTTCGATAATTGTAATGTATATATTTTTAGCTTTCGAACTTGCCCGTGGACACAAGATGGAACGCAAAAACTACCTAGATCATCTTGTCAAAACCTACGAAGCCCGAGACGAGCCTAAAACCCAGTATCGGATACCCAGAATACAGAACTCGGGCTCTTCAAACGGGGGCTATAGCTCGGAAGATCAGTTTCGGAACTATGGAAACCCGAGATACCGGTATCCGAATCCCCAAAACCCGTTCTATGATTCTCGAAACCAGTACCAGTTTTCCAGGCGCAGTAACCTAGTTCTCCCTAATTCTGTGAGGCAGAATCACAGCTCCATCAGCCCGTACGGTAGTCCTCGGTCGCAGAGGGGTGGCTTTGGAGACCTGTATTCTAGTTCTCGAACCAATAGTGATAGTTTTGGCAGCCGCTATTCCAGTTCTCAAGGCAATTATTCCCAACCTCGAAATATGTATTCTGATTCAAATTACCATAATCAAAGATCCGATCACCGAAATGAAAAGTTTGACTATCGTCACGAGAGTCGCAGGAATGGATATGAGGATTATTAAAGTCGATAGCGGACTTCTGGTTTCGACGATTCGTTTCGCCTAGGTCAAATTACAGGAGTAATCATTTTTATCATTTTATAAAAATAAAAGTAAAAATTGGACTTGTTTTTCAACAAATTTAATATTAACGAACATTAATCCACCTGTAGCATAATTTACATTTTTTATGTTAACTTATCACATGACTCGTATAGTGTAGATTCTGTTATAATAAACTTGATTTAACCTTAGATTACGGGATATTCGTAAAATTTACGACGGGCATCCAATCTGTGGGAGAACACCGAGGCAACATATGTCAAGAATGTAGTAACAACTAGCGCATATTTCAGTTTTTTTAACGAAATTTTTTGTTCGTATTTCTTATGAAGTTCTCAAAACATTTATTTTCAAATGTTTTTGTTAAAATGCGATTTTTTTTACCGTCGTAAAATTAACGATAGTTTTTTTTAAGGTACACTAAAGTCCCGTGATCTTGGGTTAAATAAATAAAATACCGATTCTATAACACCAGATTACTTTCACAGAGAGCAGATTTTCAACAAATATTAATGACTGTCAAATTTAAATTAATTGTGTGTATAAATATGTGTGACTGTAAAAAAATATTACGCTTTTTGTCAGTCTATTCTACAGTATGGAATTATTGGATGGGGTGGTGCGATGATGCACTTTTGAATACTGTTAATGTTGCACAAAAATCAATAATGAGAATACCTAATACTTAAAGTTCCGAAACAGACTCCTACAGAGGAAATATTTAACATATTATAATTCACGACAGTTTAAACAACTATACAGTAATATACACACTTACGAATTACTCATACACATCACAGCAAAACAACATGCAAATCACTAATAACACACTATGCGAAAACAAACATGGGAGACCCTTTTTTTTTTTTTTTTTTTTTTTTTTTTTTTTTTTTTAATTTTATTATTAGATTAAAACCAATATTTTTAGCTTTTCCACTTTTTTATTTGACCAGCGACCGGGTTTCGTCGTTACCGACATCATCAGACTGGTGAGAGGCTATACAAATTGTTATGTTATATATAAAAGAAGGCAGGAGTTGATAACCATGATTTGATATAATTTTATGAGAAATTAATTTAATTTGAGTGAATTTAAGTATTGTATGATATTTAAAATATTTTTTATAATGGGAGACCCTTTTTAAGGTACATTAAAAGCTCAGAATCACATGAAACAAAATCAAATATACACGATTTTTATCAAAGGAACTTTGAATATTACAATCTATGTATAACCTGCTTCTATTATCCATACAGTCATTAAATAACAAAACTATGTACTAAAGAACTATCAATAATTAGATAATGAAGGTGAAAAGATTTTAAATGGATCGTAATGTCGGCCACTTCATCCATGCCTGCACGACTCATGATAGACAATTTATTAATAAACTTTTTTTTAAATATTGTAAAATGTGCCCACATTATGGGAAAACCCAGTGAGGACACATTACTGTAATTTTTATTTTTATTTTAAATGATAAATAAATCTTTGTCAAATTGATAATTTACCATACATTGGCGCTCTAGGAATCACCCATGCACAACAAAATCTGAACTTTACGAAATATCATTGGTCTAAATCACCTAACATATCGCTCACTCCTTTCAAGAACGTCATAAATCAAAAATCGTCGATTTTCAGTTGTGCATGTTTTCGGAATGCCCAGAAAATGTGCTATATCCCAGCAAAAGTGGCATATTTTTAACATGATATTTACCCGCTACAGGGCAGAAAGTGTTGTTTTTGCATTTTGAAGAAAAGGTATTGTTTTATTATTTTTTTAAATATACTAAATATTTTTCAAATGGAGAAAAAACCTTCAGGTTTTACCTAAAATGATCTGTTGCGCAGTGAAAAGTTCAATAAGTGGCTTGATATTTATTTTTAATACATTATATTATATTTTTAAACTTTAAAAACGTTCTCCTGAAAAATCAAGTATTTTGATTTATGACGTTCTTGAAAGGAGTGAGCGATATTGCCACTAATACAACTCAATAACCCCTCCATATTTTTAAAATCAATCTTTCAAATGTGCTACAATTGCAGGACAATTATTCTTTGCAATTTATTTCAAACTACTGACTTTGACGCTTTTGAAAAATATCATTGTATCAGCATATTTGTTTTATGTATGTATTTGTGAATTTGTTTAAAATTAAATATCGTTTACATTAATACTGTTGTTTTACTGACTTCTTTTTTTCTGACCCACATCCAAAATTACAATGAAGTAACCCCTACACCTCGACCTACACCTAGCACGCTCGACTACCGTACTGGAGGTCCCTGATTCGATTCTTAGCGGGGGAGATCAAATAAATATATGTAATTTTTTCACTCTAATACTTATTAAATTTTACCCTGGGAGACGAAAGAACGGTAAAACAATTTGATGAGACGAATGTTGTTCCCAAAAGAAGCAGAGAAAAACCGAAAAAAACTCGGCATGACCAAGTGTTTTAATTACTTGAATGTGGTCAGGTCAGGGGTCGTAATAATCGGCGGGGATTTATGAGAGTTGCAATAATGATACCGACATAATTTTCTTCTTCTTCGAACCGACATAATCTTCATCCCAATGGTGCATAGGGCACTGAATCATATCGCAGTGTTATCTTGATCGTTAACACATGAAGGAAAGGTGATCAGACCTCTGCTTCAGGTACCAGTCCAGGATAATATTGAATAAATATTAGAGTGAAAAAATCACTAAATCATACTAGTTTAATGATGTATATAACGACGAAAATCGGTGTTGATCAAATACAATAAATGTGGAAAATACTAAATTGTAAAAAAAAGTTATTGAATTGCAGATAGCACTGCAGTTTTCATAAAATGGAAAATCACTTGTTGCATTAAAATCTTGAGCATTATTCTCGTAAAATCAGATTGGAGATTCCATGTGAATCCGCTTCATTAAGGGCCCGCTGTGATGACGTACAGGCGAGCGTCTTTATTGTCGTCGGGCCTTATCTGATGCCGGGATCGGCCCTGATGCCTCACGGGACAGGACTCGACGACGTAACAAATTGTGCGCGTCAAATTTATGGACCCGCCTCTGCGGTTACAAGTGTTTGCTTACTTGGGAGCCATTCGGTGACATTATCGTTAAGGCGAAATGCGTTTTATTCCCGCGTTGCGTTTTCGGGATTGTTCAAGTCGTTAAACTTGTAAAATTGCATTCATATCCTCTTTAGAAATGTTAAATGCTCATAACAATATATATATATATATATATATATATATATATATATATATATATATATATATATATATATATATATATATATATATATATATGTATACATATATATGTATATATATATATATATATATATATATATATTATATATATATATATATATATATATATATATATATATATATATATATATATATATATATATATATATATATATATATATATATATATATATATATATGTATGTATATATATATATATATATATATATATATATATATATATATATATATATTTATATATGTTAGTGATTTTTTGCTTGAATATTTACAGTCAACCCTCCTATAACGTTGAAATACGTACCGTGTTATCGGAGGAATCTTTATATGGGGTTCATGTTTTAAAATGTATTTTAATTTTAAATTACTCATTTTGGCCCCTTCTGCCGGTTAAATTGAAAAAAAAAACATTGTAAAACATAAAGTCTCCCTCCGTTAATGCGGTACCTATTTCAACGTTATGGGGGGTTTACTGTATTTAATTACGCTCTGGATATGTACTTAAATTACAATAATTCATATAATAAACAATCCTTTGGTGCTTAACATTTTTATAAGGAAATTTATTATTACTATTTTTCATTACCAATCACTATTTGATCAAAAAAAGACTCATTTATGAGATGTGATTGCAAAGAAGAGCATACAATCCATCTCTGTCTGTGATTAGACTCCAAAAGAGTATGAAGAACCCACTGACTCGATTTGCTGATCTTTCTAATGATATGAAATTTAACAAATATTAAAATGACCAAAATCAAGCTTTCTGCCAGGTTTTCAAAAGTGACAGTAGAAGTTTTATTTTAATATCAAACTATATTCCGTACGTAACGATTGAACTAAAATTCTTTCTTTCATTAATTTTTTTTTTTCTTTATTTAAAATTCTTTTGCATTACATAAATTCAAAAACAAAAAATATTTATAAAAAATAAAAATGAATACAAAAAAAATCCCACAAAGGCATGGCCTGTGTGTGGGTATACAAAATAAATAGTCATAGTACAGGGTATAAGGGTATAGGTTTCTAAGTATAATTAGTTAATACAAAATACAAAAAACGTAATTTAAATACAAAAAAAAATATTTGGCTCTCAGTGAGCATTTTTTTTTTAATTAAAACTTAAACATAAAAAAGATGACAAAGTAAAAAAGTAAAAAGCTAGCGATCATGTGCTAAATGAAAAAGGAACTTAAATCTGTCTCTTTTATAAATAATCTAATAATTAATTCGGCAGTCACTTTGTGGTAAAATCTATCCATTTCAATTTAAGTTTCACTTAATTAATACCACTATTTATTTATGACTAGTGGTATTTACTAACTAAAACTTAAATAAAAAAACTTTTAATCAAATCCAATCAAGATTTCTTGAGTTTAGACGTTTTAGTAATCGTTGCATTTTACTTAACAATATCTCTACACAGTATTTTGATATTCTATAGAATTACTCTAAAATGTAATTATTACGTTTTTGAGTTAATATATAAAATAACATAGGTTAGAATCTACGTTTTTTATGAGTAAATAAAACCTTTTTACTAAAGTGTAATGTGTGTTTTTTTTGTTATTTTACTGCCGTCCAAGTGCAAATTTGACTGATCCAAGGTAAACAGAAAAACAAATTAATTCCGTCTGGAATTCAGCCTTTTTGTGCTTTTAAAACAATATTTATACATCCTCATTTTCAGATGCTATCTCCCCTATTTTTTATCAATTCTTCGAAGCGATATAAATTTTATGGTGACATAAAAGTCTCGATTTTCCGCTTCTGAATGGCGTCACTTCATCCCTTTCCGAGCGACCAATCACGGAGGAGATAATCAGTGACGACATAACTGTTGCGGCAACCGTCTGCGGTGTGTGCCTCCAGCCTTACAACATATTTGTCACTGACTCGAAGGGCTTTTGTCACTCCACCCTTAGCGGACGTTTTGCGCCTGACATTAATGTGACAAGACTGATGTCCGACGTCGAACTCCAATTGAAGCTGTCAGTTTTGATTAAGTCTTCGTTTTAAAAGCCTCCAAGTATAATAATACGAGCTTTAACTTCGTTCAACAAATAATAAAAATACGTTTTTTTTAAATAACCACAATCTTGCACTTTTATTATAAAATTACATAAAATAAATTACTCTTTCGTGATAAATAGACTGTAGATTCTAAAGTAGAAGGCTCAATTTCGTATTGTAATACTTAATGTATTATTTCCAACAACCAAAATAGTGATGTGTATATTTATAATGGATACATTGAAGGGTATAAGAGTTCTCCATCAAAGGCATTTCTAAGATATTTACGTAAAACTTTTAACCATTCTTGAAATTTTAACATAGTTTTCAAGATATTCAGAGTTATTTTAAAATGTAGATCATTGTGGTAAAAGAATTACTTATAACATCCTCATGTGTAACAAAAATATGACAATCAAGCTTTTTTTATTGAAATCTCAACAAAGATGAGTAAGTCTTTTGGGATAAATATATGGAAATTGGGTATTACTAGCTGTTTCAAATATTAAACTATTGTACATTTATATCATGCTACCCATCCACGACTGACAACGAGATTACTTTTTTGTTGAGTAAAGGTGTAAAATTGTCCGCTTCCGTAGTGTAATGGTCAGCACGCTCGGCTACCGTTCTGGAGGTCCCGGGTTCGATTCCCAAGGGGGGTAAAATAAATATAAGTGATTTTTTCACTGTCATATTTATTCAATATTACTCTGGACTGGTACCCGAAGCGGAAGGCTGATCACCTTTCCTTCATGATAACACTGCGTTTATATGACGCAGTGCCCTATGCACCATTGGGGTGCGGATAAGGGTTTTATTATTTATTATTATTAAAGGTGTAAATGTGAATGTTAAAATTTAAAACTTCAACTGCATTCGTTTAAAATTTCCTCTTGGATATCTATGGGTAAAAATATTATATTTCGTATAGTCTAAAACCTTCGTGCAATTTACGTAAGTTTATTTTTTCTTAAAACCATGGACCGAATAAAAAAAATTCAAATTCAAAATATCCTCAATAGACTTATTTATCTATGTATTTTTTAACCTATGAATAACTCTTAAATTCTGAATGAGAGTAATTTACGTTGAAATTAACACCACACCAATTCAATGTCCTATGCACCGTTAGCTGCAAATAAAGGTAAGACGAATAATATAAATGGGAATCAAAAAATATAACAACAAATATCCTTATTTTTTTTTATAAATTAAATCCCGGTAAATAACTGCCGAACCGAGCATTAAAATTTCCATTTATGAGCATTCTTTGCAGGGATCCACTCCTGACGCCATAAAACCCCAATCATTCACCTGTTAAAAGTGTATCAAGGAACCCTTGTTCGACATAAATCAGTAGCAAAAAGATAATAGAAGATTTTCTCCCAGATAATCCCTTAATGTCCACTCGACAAGAACTATGCCTGCGTCACGAAATATAGCGCCTTTTTTTCTCTCTGAATTTGTTTTTTGCGTTATTGACTATTATTCGTATTCTCAAGTCATGTTAAAATTTAACCTTGCAACGAAAAATTCTTACAAAAAAAGTGATTAGATCGTTCCTTACCTCCTGTATCCAACCTCAATCAGTTGAAATATAATTTTTCTGGTATATTATCATCGCCCCATATGAATAAAATTCAAATAAATGCAACCCGTTTCTATTATTTATTGTTTTGGCATTAATTTCATGGAACGATTTTTGATTTCAATAAAAAAAAAATTCCTTCACTAAACTCAAAATCACCTATTACACACGAAAAAAAAAGTAAATTATTAAATTATTTCTTAGATGGAAGATTTTTTTATGTATAAAGAATACCTGTACTCAACTGATATAATAAAGTATAAATTTCAGCAATAAAATCCGATATCTTTCTTCGCTTTTTGTTATCTCCGAATACAGGTAGATATATCGTTATTGATCACAAAGCTTTCAACGTGGAGACAAATAAGCATCTGATAAACAAAGTCAGCATCCCAAATTTGCCGACACTGTCCCTGTTAAGAGATTCTCAGAATGCCGTTGAAGAATATGTCTCGTGACACAGTCGAAATTGCACTTAAATTTTACGTCGTGCAAAACAGTCACATTTCTAATATAAATCAGAATTGAACCGTTTTTACTGTGAACGTGTTGTTGGTAATACTTGTCGGCAAACATCTTTTTAAAAATAAGCACGCATATTCAGGTTTGGTTAATTTTTAACTTTCTGCATTAATTTAAAAAATAGACACTATCACACAGAACTGAGAAATAATCATAAAAAAAAATATTTTCAAATTAAAAACAGCGATTTACCTACGCTTAAAAATCAACTGAATCTTTTTACCAAACGTGAAAATTACGGTAATAATAAACACTACCTGCACGCTTTGCATATTATATATTCACTTCAGACCCTTATCCGCACCCGACAGTGCATAAGGCACTGCATCATACAAACGCAGTGTTATTTTGATCGTTAACACATGAAGGAAAGGTGGTTAGCACTCCGCTTCAGGTATCAGTCCAGGGTTATATTGAATAAATATTACACTGAAAATATCACTTATATTTATTTAACACCCACTCCTGGGAATCGAACCCAGGACCTCCAGTACGATAGCCGAGCGTGCTGGCCATTACACTACGGAGGCGGACGTAAAGTTCATGTTTATTATATTGTATGCATATAATGAACATGTATTTTATATAATATGTGCTCTTCTCAAAAAAATATCGGTTCCAAACTCGAAAATAAATTGTTTAACTCATTCAAAGTGTAACCGAACCATCTGTGTGTGGGAAATTAAGATTATAAAGTCTATATTTAGCGCCTTCGTCATAGTTTTTGTCTTTGACCCTTATCTGCATCCAGATGGTGCATAGGGCACCGCATCCGAAAGTCGCAGTGTAATAATGATCGCCGATTACGTGGAAGCAAGGTCCTGGCTTCCAAATACTTAGATATGGGAGTGATATATTTGGTAGGATTAATTATTTGTGAGATATATCAGCGTTATAAAGTAAAAGAAGATGGATTAAAAGAATGACGTATGACTGACGCACTCAGATTTCGACTACCAATACTCGTTTTAGCTTGTGTAACTTGGGCGCTCTTTTACAAGGCATCAGGTTCGCGCCGCCCAGGACGACCACTGCTGACAATTCGTCGGCAGTTCTCGTCAGAACTTCGGGACGCGGATCTGACTTGGGAGGATACAAGGGAGCTGGCAGCCGACAGAAAAGCTTAAAGACAGTTTGTGGACTCCATATTCCACACCTTGGGAGCGGATATGGTTTAATATAATACTACTTGGGCACTGTCGATTTATACGAGTCCCTTTAAAAATGCAGCGTCAGTAAAAAAAAATAATTTTCATTTAATTAACTTCGAAACCAATAAGGATCGATTTGTTCGTTAATTGTAGCCATAAAGCATTCACACCTCTGGGCATTGTCTTATAAATCAAATTATGTTTTCTCACGACTTCTGTGTATGGCGTATGGAGAGATGTGTACATTCGTATAAAGCGTGGGCCTAATGCAATTATAGTTTCAATTCATCCAGCATCGTCGTAGGAATGTCCAATAAATATATTCTAATTACGTACACAAGTTATATTCTGTACTAGTTGCTATAAACTTTGGAAACGATTGGTTAGAAATTATTTCAGCATCGTCAGTGCGTGCAGTTGAAATTGGGATTATCTTATACCACCGAATTGGATACAACATTTTGAGTGTGTTCAAATACTTGTTCACAAATCTTCACTATCTCCACTTATGAGTTATTTTTAACATTTTGGGTATCTCAAGATAGGTGAAGAAGAATATGTTTTTTTTTTTTTAATTAACGTCTTACTTAGTTAATACCACTATTTCTTAAAATCTACTGTGACACTTGTTACGGTGTTTGGAAATGATGCGGAATGCATCGAAACACGCGTCACAGTAGAGTTTAAGAAATAGTGGTATTTAATAAGTAACACATTAATTAAATATGGATATATTTTACCACAAAGTGACTGCCGAATCAATTAAGGAAAGAATATGGAAATCTGGGCATTTACAGCATTTGTGAATGTTATACGTGTGTAAAGTGATTTTTAACCAAGCCGATGATGGTCGTTAGCCCTGTAAATGCCAGACATCTATATTCTTCTTCACCTGTGTTGAGATGTCAAAAATATGAAATTGAATACATTGTATATTTTGTTTTGTAGTTTTTTCTATCTTTTGATATATGATATATATGTACCTATATTTTTAATGTTCACGTTTTCGTGAACTACAGCTCATGTGATTTTTTTCTATGTTTGTTTGAAAACAACTAAAACCATGTAATATATCTATGCAATAACAATAGTTGTTATTAATCTGAAAAAAATTGCAATCAATAAATAAACATTAATAGACGAAGTACTTAAATAACAATAAATTTGTAAGTAATATAAATTTGTAAGTTTTGTGGATTTGTAAACATATATATGAGGTATTTAAGGTACATTCGGTTAACCATTTTACCATTGAATTTTGGCGAGAAAATTCGTCGGTGCAGGAAATCGTCACCCACAAGTCGAAACAAGACTGTCCGAACGCCGCGGCGTTCTCTCAATGATTATCTCAAAATAATAAATAAATCTAAAACAAACGGGTCAATAATATTGGACTCTGGCAAAGCAGGACGGACCAGTCGGAATACAATTTACCTTAACAGTGCTCGAGCTCGTCAGATGCAATACAAACTCCTTGCCCGAGACACGCTCGGCCTGGCTAGGGAACTGGTTAAGTATAAGTATTGTATACATTTAAAAGCAGGCTCAGTAGTGGATTGCATGTGTTTATTGATTTTCTTATATAAATTTAATCGGATTAAACACTTTCTTCGTCAGTCTGTCTGCCTACTTTATGATGATGAAAACGCAGTTGAAAGTGTGTTACAAGTAGGCTATCAAGATTATACATTTTATTACCGAGTTTCTATGGCTGTTTTGGTGGATTAGAGAATACTCTCTTTGACTTCCACGGCGGTTAGAATCCCACGTTATTTTTTTTTAAATCGAACTTTAAGTCGTTTTCATTGACAAACTTAATTGAATATGAAATAAATTATTAAAAAAAAATACATTTACTGATTCAACAGACACCTTGTGGTTATATCTATTTTTAATTAAGTAAAACTAAAATAAAAAACAGGAAATTTGCAGATTTAAACCATCTAGAACAGGTCTGGCTAATCCAAATTGCACCCCGGGCCGCATCGATGACTTAAAATTTTCCCAAGGCCGCATACAGACATTACATTTTTTTTATAACAACGAATTTATACTTATTGATTTTATGTAAGTATTATAAATAATTTGAATGTGGAAGTAATCAAAAAGTACAATCAGGGTAATTATGAAGAAAAAAATATAGCTACGACCAGATGTGAGAAGAAAATACACATTGAACCAACAAAAATATGTGTATGGTAATAAACATTTTGAAATTTTTAAACAATTTAAATTATTAATTTGGACACATAAATCAAACAATTTTTACAATTTTGTTTTAAATAAAACCAATTTATCAATGATCAGTTAGTGCGAGATTTGAGTAAATTTTCGCTTACTTAATTTTATGGCCGCGGGCTGCAGGTTGGCCACCCTTGATCTAGAAGATCAGAAAAATTAAATATTCTATTGCCCGAATATTTAAATCAGCTCTAAGTGCCTAGCATATTTTGCTACCATGCTGGAGGTCCCAGGTTCAATTCCCAGGCGGATTAAAAAAGGTGTTTTTTCACTACAATATTTATTTAAAAATGACCATGGACTGAAACATGAAGTATTGGACTGATCACCTTGCTTTCAAAATATGAAATCCTAGATAAAATCAATATAACATCAATTGGATGCAGTGCCCTTTGCAACATTGTGTACGGATAAGGTTAACTTCTTCCATATTTTATTTTTTTAATAGAAATATTTGTGTTCTTGTGATATATTCGTAAATAAATACGTCAATATGATACTTTTTCGAAGGACACTTTAGTTAAATGGTTTGAATTCGTGTCATGTGAATTTTATAAGCATTTACTTTCCCAAAAAAATCGTTAAGGGTTATGTTGTGCCGAGAACATTATTTTTGGATTTTAAATTTTATTTATACATTTTACTAGCTCTCGGTGTAATTAAGATAAGCCAGTTTTATATCCTTTCATATTTTTTAATTCTAGATAACTGTTTTTTATCTAATGAATAGTCCTGGAAAACGAGTGGAAATACATTTTTCCAAAAAAAAAGGATACATTAATTTATGCATTCATACGCACATTTACATATATGAATGTCTGTTAGGATGAAACCGTATGTGCATCACTACATAAATTATTATTTTGAAAACAGATTTCGATCGCAATATGTTGTGATATTCTTCACACGATGGAAACTCGGATCAACAACTGATGTAATCCAATGCAAAAATGATTATCTCATAAATCCGTAATAGACCAGGAAACGATTCGAGGACCACCCCTTCGCAAATGAAATAATCGGGATCAAGTCACATCATCCGGGCGGTGCGATCAAAAGGATCGATATTTAATTGATTAACTTCGCCGGAAAACCAGCGCAAATCGTCCGCCAGCGCCGTGAATCATCCGTGCGATGGTTCCCTTTGCGGTCGGGGAAGAAAGATCTTCGTCAGACCACATATTGTTTAAACAGTAATGCAGAGCGCATTGTTCCGCTGATACACATACAGTTTTACTGCCGTCAGTTTTTACTACCTTTGCGTAATTCTGAAATACCCACCTCGGTGCAGAGAATTCTCGCAAGTCCATGTATAATGCACGATGTACGGTGATCTCAAGGCGAGATCTTCGCGCTCTAATCATACAAAGTATCGGTAACCTATGCAAAGTCTTCCAGGAACGACAGATCGGTAACCTTTGAAATAGACATTGCATTGAATAATGTGCTGTAGAGATGAGTTCATCAGTTTAATATCGACCTCACATGTCGGATCTAATATTCCGTACCGCAATATCAATACAACTGATGTTCGAATTCTCTTCAGAGAAAAGGCATTGGAGTTCTATACCCCATAAAATTTTGTGCACACATCTTCCACACACGTGAAGTATTGAATAAATTACCTATATTATAATTTATATTATTTTTTGGCATCTCATCAAAGATGAAGAAGAATATGGAAGTCTGGGCATTTACGGCGCTGACGACCGTCATAGGCTGGTTTATGTGATCGCTTTACACACCATAAACATTCACCAATTGTACCCATTATTGACAACTACACTACTCAAATTCTTGGAAGTTCTATATATTTGAACCAATTTTGAAACATTGATCTCGAGTAACTATATGTTCTTCTTCATCTTTGATGAGATGTCAAAAAATAATATGAAAAATAACTCCGGTCATTGGAGATAATCCAGATATGTGTATTTGGACACACTCAAAATTTTGTACATTTTAATTATACGAATTAATGGATATAATTTTATTCCTTATTGATTTCGCATTACCTTTGTTTAAGAATGTGATGATTGAAATATACAGATAAAATACTTATACAAGACTAC
Source organism: Brachycentrus maculatus (assembly GCF_059751285.1). Taxonomy (NCBI): domain Eukaryota; kingdom Metazoa; phylum Arthropoda; class Insecta; order Trichoptera; family Brachycentridae; genus Brachycentrus; species Brachycentrus maculatus. Next base: position 963,556 of record NW_028281064.1, on the reverse strand, counting down.
TTTTGAGTTTATAAATACAAACAATAGTACTCTCCTTAACATCCATTGTTTACTTTGTGTAACACCACTTTTTTTAACACTTATTTGTAGTCACAAATACTACGACTGTCCAAACTCAAAACACGGTAAGGGACACTTTTTTTGTGGTACTTTTTTTTTGCATTTTTGGACTTAGAAGATTGTACTTAGTCCAAAAATGCAAAAAAAAACGTACAAAAAATGTCCCTTACTGTGTTTTAAGTTTGGACAGCCGACTAGTTGTGACTACAAATAAGTGTTTAAAAAAGTGGTATTACACAAAGTAAATAATGGATGAAAAGGAGATTGTTTCATTACCGTACCACAAAGTTATCAATGCTTTAAATATACAAAATATGTAAACAATAGTTTCGCAAACCATGAATGTTCACGAGGATGTACATAGATGACTCCAGATAAAAATTTAAAAGGGTTTGTATTTTCCACTGTTGATGAGAACATATGCGGTTCATGAAACATGTCGATTTTAAATTGATAAACTCAAATTATATATTTGAGAGTAATTTTAAGTGTTTTGTTACATTGACATCAGAAAATTTAAATTTTTTAAAAACTTTTCTGAAATATTTAATTTTTGTAGATTTTTAAGATCTTTTACAGGTAATGGAACAGTATTACAAACCCAGATCAAAAACATGACAAAAAAACAAACTTTTTTAACTTACTTAATATAAAAGCAATAAGTACATAGTAACTTTATACATATATATATATCGTAGTCATACAGGAGAAAGTGATCAAGTGCATTGTTTTACAAAAACGTGATCATTGACTATTTGATATCTTACTAGCTTAATATTGCCCTGAAAAAATCCCAAAGGATTTTAAACTTGTTAGTAATATTGACTTGTTACAAATGACTAACTGCATTGGTGTTTATTTTCTTGCCAAGCAAAAGTTACTTAAATGGCCCTCCTGAGCATTTTACGTTTTGGTAGTTGGTCACTTTCTCCTGTACGACTACCCTATATGACTTATGTATGTAATGCATTTAAATAAACAAATAAATAAATAATCAAAACACAAACATATATCTTTTTTTAACTCTCTTACAAACTAAGTAAATTTTTCATTCTGGTTACGACTACGAGATATATATATATATATATATATATATATACAATATATATATATATATATATATATATATATATATATATATATATATATATATATATATATATATATATATATATATATATATATATATATATATATATATATATATATATATATATATATATATATATATATATATATATATATATATTTATATATATATATATATATATATATATATATATATATATATGTATATATATATATATAGATATATATATATATATATATATATATATATATATTATATATATATATATATATATATATATATATATATATATATACATATATATATATATATATATATATATATATATATATATATATATATATATATATATATATATATATATATATATATATATATATATGATAAAACCTTAAAACATAACTGAATAAGAGTATTATAAATTTATTCAATGTTGCCTCTTACAAGTATAAGTCTAAGAACTTAATAGGATTATCATAATGAATATATTCTTTTTAAAAATGGCAGCACAAAGAAACCTTTTGAGGACATTTTCTTCATTATAAATAATTTTATTATATTGTTAATTTACGCTAAAAGTGACTTTTTTCTTAAAAGTACGAGTTATTCCTTGTGAAGCATAGGAATGTGCTCTATAAGGAAAAAGTTAATTTTAATACTAAAGAAATGTTTCAGTTCTTATCTTCGCTGTATTTTCATAACTCTCAGGATATGCGTCCCTCTGCCTTTCTTTAGATACATCATTGCGTCTTTACATTCATACGTGCTCTCAGGTAAGATTATGACTATACTTAACCCCAATACCGTGTAGATCGTGAATATGGATGTACATGTGAACAATATTTTTACGAGTCCTTTTATTGTGTACGTAGGGAAGTGGAATTCTCTGTTCAATTTTAATATTATTTACGAATACAAAACATCGCAGTAAGACGCGAAATACCGAAAAGCTCAGATTGGAAAAATACTAAAATAACCGAATTTTATCTTCATTTCGAAGGAATGGTATTTTACGGGAATTTTATGAGCCGAAAAAGGATTTTTTTTACGAAATAAACATTCGTAGATAGGAGGCGAAAGTGGAAAAAAAAACATTCAATAGTTTTCAAAAAAAATTACTAAACATAGGTAGTTTGGTTTTTTTAATACAATTCAATACAATTTCTGTTGACTTCTACTTAATAGTTATGATTTTAGTTGCACTAAGCCACTCCAAATGAATGAAATAATTGGACAAACGATTTTTTCCGCACACATTGAGAAAACAACTCAAACGTTCTAAATACCGTAAATATGTCATAGAGTATGTTTTTCTAATCGATATTATACTTTTACTTATACAACATCTAAAATTATACTTGAGTCGCTCCTACATATACGTAAATACGTTTTTTTGTTGGTAAATTTGTAATTTTGTCCGCCTCCGTAGTGTAATGGTCAGCATGCTCGCCTACCGTTCTGGAGATCCCGGGTTCGATTCCCAGGGGGGGTCAAATAAATATAAGTGATTTTTTCACTCTAATATTTATTCAATATTACACTGGACTGGTACCTGAAGTGGAGGGCTGATCACCTTTCCTTCATGTGTAATCGATCGAGATAACACTGCGTTTATATGAAGCAGTGCCCTATGCACCATTGGGGTGCGGTAAGGGATTTATTATTATTAAATTTGTAAATTTACAAGTTCTTACCATAACGACATAAAATAGTCCCAGAAATGGTGGACAAAATGTAAAAAAGAGAATAAATTACAGAGGTCAGCCCAAAAACACATACCTACATAATTTGTTTATAACAGTCTTTTTATTATAATTTTAAACTAGCTGTACCCGGCCACGCGTTGCTGTGGGTCAGTGTGGTAAAATGGAAAAGAAAAAATAGGAAGCACACATTTGTGACATGCTTCACGAGCATTGTGTTTGTAATTACACAATCCTCGTGAAGCAATAAAATCACAAAACTCAATAAGCAATCTTTAACTTTGCGTTTATTGCTGTAAGTTAAACCGATGGGACTGTCTTTGCGATAAAAGAGATGCTTTAAAAAATTACCAGTCATCGGTTATATTTTTATTTATACATGTATACAACATACATACTTATATACAACATTTATAACATAGATGAAAACACTAATCTCTACATTAAAACATTAACAAAAACATGAGCTTATTCGAATGCAACGTTATATAAAAATTTCAAAGCAATTGACATGTCGCTCACTCCTTTCAAGAACGTCATAAATCAAAATCCATAAATTTTTAGTTATGCATATTTTCGGAATGCCCAGAAAATGTACTATATCCCAGCAAAAAAGACATATTTTTAACTTAATATTTACCCGCTACAGGGCAGAAAATGTTGTTTTTGCATTTTGAAGAAAATGTGTTGTTTAATTATTTTTTTAAATATATTGACTAAATATTTTTCAAATGGAGAAAAAACCTTCAGGTTTTACCTAAAAAGATCTGTTGCACGGTAAAAAGTTCAATAAGTGGCTTGATATTTATTTTTAATACATTGTATTTTATTTTTAAACTTTAAAAACGTTCTCCTGAAAAATCAAGCTTTTTGATTTATGACGTTCTTGAAAGAAGTGAGCGATGTGAGATTTTGACCAAACGGATATTGACCTTTTTATTTCATTTTCACTCATATAGATAATTACTTAAGTAGCAAGTGAGTTATTATTTTACTTTTAAGTACTATGTTACTTCATCATCACTTGTACATTTAAGGAATACAAATATAAGAGCAACTGAAATGATCAACAAAATACTCCCTGACCACCGAAACATTAGAACTGTACTTTATTGAATGCGGTCGCCAGATTTCAGCTTTCGTTCGTATCGTCCATTTTTCTTTGAACTTTCGTGGCCGTCCCGTGTCGGCTTAGGAGGCGATAATAGAAATAATACATAATAACGAGACACGGACCAAGTGTGAACTGACTCAGTAATAAATAAAACAATATTCGAAAACCGGTCGGTTAGTTGTCACAGAAACGGTATAACATTCACGGACACAGAGCCGGTGTCAGGGCGGGCGATTGAGAAAAATCATAGGCGAGAAATCAGTAAATAAAATAATTAAAAACATTAAAAAAATAATACACGACTAACTCAAATTATCACTCAAATATTAGTGATTTTTCAGTCTAATATTTATTTAATATGACCCTGGGGACTGGTACCTGAAGCGGAAGGGTGATCACCTTTCTTTCGTGTATTTAACGATTAAGATAACACTACTTCTATACTATGCAGCGCCCTATGCACCATTGGGGTGCGGATAAGGGTTAGAAGAAGAAGAAGAACTCAAATTAAATTAAATAACAACATTAAAAAACTTTGTCATATATTAAATTTATTTCGTGACACAAAGGATTTTATTAAATATATACGACTATATTTCTACATATGTAAGTATTTGTCTATTCGAGAAATATTAATAGAATGCAAAAATCAATTGGTATTCGGTAGATTACATTACTCCCAAATCTCGCTTCTGTAAGTCCTTCTCGAAGAGACATCTCACACTTTTGACTTTTCCCTTACGAGTTTTAATTCGCATAAAAGACCTTTGATAATTTACTTTTAAAAATTAAGTAATTTATACATGTTTATGGTTAATTGTAGATATTTTTTGATAAGTATTACATAAATATCATTAAGTATTTTGACTTGATACCTTTATGCCTATGGAACACAAAAATACAGTAATGAAAGTCTACCATATTTTTCTGTAATTGATTGGTTCCTAAAAATGATTCCTATATATTAAAAAAAAATCATTTGATCTTCTATACTTACAGTTTGCTATATGTCATATTCCTTTTTTGTTAAAAAAAAAAGTAGGTAATCAGTTATTTCGTACCATTTAAAGCTAAACATGCTTATTTATTATCAAAATTATTGTTGATTGTTTCTTGGGTTTGAAACACGGTCGTCAATGGGCGTGCAAACCACCAAACACCCTTTTCCGACTCTGCATTCAACACCAGACATCGTAAAAATGCATGTTTTTAGTTCCGGCTGCGTGCATTTTATGTGTTCAATAACGTGTATACATATAAGACTGTCTTTTGGGACCAGCGATTGAAATATTGATATGAGTAATGGCGGCATTCTTAGCGTAAAGACGTTAAGATGTTAAGACACTCGGGGAAATTGTCACAGCCGTGTTTTCTCTACATTTTTATTAGCATCAATGCTGCATACATTTACACCAAAGAATGCATTTTTCGTGTTAATTTTGAAATAAAAACTTACGGCAAACCTGGTAGTAACATTTTAGAACGACGTTTAACACGTAAAGAACAGCATTTCAGACGTAAAACCATATATAGAAAGTGAGCGAAGTTTTATTAGATTAAATTAATTCTCAAACAACATATTATTATTTTGAAATATTCTTATTGCTTTTATTTATTGTTAACACAAATTATCCATTGGATTTTTGAATGTATAATAAAATATTTTGTCTTAGGAGAATGTGACGATACTTCGTTACTGCAGTGAAATGTTATGTCGTCGCCTACGCTATTATAGTCAATAATAATTTACCAACATTTTTTTTGTCTTCTCGTATTTCGCACTTAAGGGTCATCGCAATGAATGATATTTAAAGAATAAAATATCAAAATATGGATAACCATTTGTTTATTGAACTTCTAGTACAGAAATATACAATTTTAGGCTTTTTTCTAAGAAGCTGTCTAAACCAACCGAAAACAGACTAGTAATACTGGTCAAAGTTTAATCTTGACACAGCTGATTGAAACTACTTAGCAGATGTGTCGGGTTGTGGTCCCGTGGTTAGTGTCACGGACTCTTAAGTAAGAGTTTCTCGGTTCGAATCCACTTTACCACAATTTGATACCTATTTCTAATAATGAGCCGCTTAGGCTCACAGAAATAGTATGAAATTGAAATATTTGTGTAACTAAAAAACACAAATATTTTTCTTTTATTTAAAAAAAATTATATGTACTTGTGTTTAACATATGAAGTTAATTGTACATATATCTTTTTTACTGTCAGCCGTTTCTCCACTGCTAGGCTTATTCTAGTTTTTACAGATTTCTCTCGATTGTTATTACTATATTGAAAAATATCATTACTGCATCGGAAAACTCTAATATTTATGAATTTAAGGGAGACAAATAAAGAAGGAACAGATAAAAAGTTGATGATAATAAACGAAAGGTAGTTATGTTACAGGCGTTTGTTTAAGGTCAGCAAAGAAAGTGCATTTTTTGCATTTATAAGGGAATTCATAATAAAGTCTGTCCGCTGAGACAGTGCAGAAATTACTCAAGAATGATGTTATATACCCAGGAATATAAAGTTTTCACTCCTGAAAAAATGGAACAATACACTTTTATCAGAAAGATATATAAACATTCTAACAACATATTTAGGTTCATTGAAGTTAAAACGTAGTATTACATACAAACGCTTACGTATGACGAACTTTGAAAGTAAAAATGGTACCTTTTTTATATAATTTTTTTCAATAAACATCTCGTGTTGGTTAACAGTTTATTTTTAGAGAAACATCTATGAAAATACTACGTTTTGATCCCCCTAAGTATACTGAAACCTAAAACCAAGCCTTGTAACACCAGTGGTTAACTGTTAAGTCATTCACGTCAAAATTGAACAATTTTAAAACACTACAAATATAATGTATCACAGTGCCATAATATTATGTTAACATTTGATACGTCGTTAAAAAAAATCAAATGTAAGTATCTAAATTTTCAAATTAATATGATTTTTTATATCTATATTTTTTACCATAATCATTAACTATTGAAGACTTTTATTTGTTCAAATTTATTGTAAAAATAGTTGAATATACTTTTGGTTGCCAAGTCAATTGAAAATAACAATTTCAAATTCAAACTTGAGTCAGTTACATGTCATTACAATAAATATCAACGAGACAGATAGTCGTAGGTCGACAAAATAGTATAAACATTAGTGGTTAAACAGAGTCAGTAAAGATTAAAACTGAGATCAAAATATATTTAAACTGTTATAATATAAGTCTATTCACAATACCTAGATACTGATGACGAAAATAAGAAAAATAGCAAGAACATTTTTCACTAGGTCGAAAACACCCAAAGTAGAAAAACATTCTACGTGGGAATGAAATACAGTGTCGAGTTTTCATCCAATAATTTGAACCTTAGTGTGGCGTTACGTGATATTAAAATATTTAAAAGATAAGTAAGGCTTATAGTACATGATATGGGATACACGTTAGGTGACAATTTACTGCTTCACAATAACATTGTTTATTCTTCTATCGATTATGACCCTCAAGGTGACCATTTATTATAAAAGAGAAACGGGATAATTTAAAGATCATTTGCTCTTCTCGAGAAATAATCCATACAATGACGAGCAACGTCATTTTATGTCATCCTTTGAAAATTCAGTTTATAATTTAAGTAACGATTTAAAATTAATATAAATAACCGTAAAACGTACCTCACCCTCAATCCCTTTCCTGATTCTTCTTCCACGCTTTTCTTGATTTTCATAAATAAACAGATTTATGTAATTATTAAGTCATCCATACAGCAACTCATACTACTTTCAATAGCAATATCAATACTTCGTTTCATAAAACTGTTTACATATCGAATATATATATATATATATATATATATATATATATATATATATATATATATATATATATATATATATATATATATATATATATACCTATATCTATATATATATATATATATATATATTTATATATATATATATATATATATATATATATATATATATATATATATATATATATATATATATATATATATATATATATATATTTATATATATATATATATATATATATAAATATTTATATATATATTTATATATATATTTATATATAAATATATATATATATATATATATATATATATATATATATATATATATATATATATATATATATATATATATATATATATATATATATATATATATATATATATATATATATATATATATTAAAATATGTTAATCGCAACGGTTGAAATAGGATATACAAACCCTTCCTTTGAATTCTTATCTATTTTTGGGCATATGACCTGAAAAGCCAGAATATAAATAAATAATATTTTTTAGCCCGATAAATGAAATTATTCCTTCTCCTTACAGACATTTTGATCTAGAAAATAATTTAGTAAAATAATAAGCTTGAATTTGATCACCATGCGGATGTAAAATTTAATATGCCTCATACCAATTGAACACCATAATATTTGAAGGCGATTTGGTAAGTAACCTTTGCATGTTCGTTATTCCACATAGATTACACTTTTAATGGTCCCAATAAAATGGTTTCTTGGTTACCATACACAATTACAAGCTTATCAGCAACAACGTGTAATCGATAGCGTAGAATCCACCTTCGAATTCTTACAACATTATTGAAAAACTTTCAAAAGAATTCAGGTTATCTCGAGATTGCTTCGGTATCTGTTACAGAAGGATTAAACACTGATCAATTGTTTCGCTACTTTATAGCCTATTACAAGGCTTTGAAATTTTAACCTTTGTAAACAATAAAATAAATAAGCACGATAAAAAGGTTAGGATTAGGTTTTAGTATAAGAGTTTCTGCTTAGTAAAAAGCTTCTTTACATCTCACCAATAGATGTCTCTAGTGAAGTTCTAGTGATTCAAGAACAAGGTTTCTAAATTGGTTCATATATATATATATATAGAACTTCCAAGAATTTGAGTAGTGTGGTTGTCAATAATGGGTAGAATTGGTGAATGTTACACGTGTGTAAAGTGATCACTCAAACCAGCCGATGACGGTCGTCAGTCCCGTAAATGCCCAGACTTCCATATTCTTCTTCATCTTTGATGAGATGTTAAAAATAATATAAAAAGGTTAATATGTATTTTTAAATTTGCTTTGTTTTGCATTTAACAATATAATATATTACAAAAATGAAATATATCCGAAATTAAACACGGTTAATGGATTGATTTGTGCCGCGTTTCGTCTTACAAGGACATTATCAAGCACTCTGCATCAGAGTGTTTGATAATGTCCTAATAATGTCACATATCAGATATGTAAATAAAGTAGAATTCAATCCATTAACCGTGTTTAATTTTGGATATATAACCCAACAATTCAATATGGAATTCTACCAACTGTCTGCAGTTACAATAAACAAAATATACTTTTATATTAACACACAAAAGAGCTTACAAAGACCTGTGCTTGTATGTATACATTTTATTTAAGTTTTCATAAAAAGTGGTGAAAGAAAAGTTACTATTTTCATTTTTAAACATCTCAAAATAGATGAAGAAGAATATGAAAGTCTGGGCATTTACAGGGCTTATGCCCTATCATAGGCTGGTTAAGTGATTACTTTACACATTGCAGCATTTTTAATTCTACCCATGGTTGACAACCACACTACTTAATTTTAGAACTCCTACATACTTATATCATTAATTTCATGACACTGTACATCTGAGTTCACAGGAACCATCTTTGTTACATTGAGAAAGCTTTTATCTGGGAGAAACCCTTTTTATTTGGATGTTTGCAACATCCGAACCCAATAATATTTTTACATTCAGGAAAACGCCTGAAAACATGATTATTTTTTTTATGCAGCTTACAATTCGACCAGTTATTTTTGTTCACAAAATTTGGAGTGTGTTCAAATACTTGTTCACAAATCTGGGTTTTCTCCACTTTGGAGTTTTTTTTTTGAGAAATTTAAAATTACACTCATCTTCTTTGGACACACTCAAAATGATGTGAAATCTCTTCTTAGTATCTAGAATAGTAGCGATAGTTGAAACAAAACAATATTCATAGTTGAATGACCTTTAAATATGAATTAGGAGATGCTACAACCCGTTTACCATGGTGTAAATATAATCAACAATGGACCATTATTAACCCTTCTACAAGTATTATTTATGTTATAGAGGTGTGTAATGTGTAATGTGTAGGCCTAACGCATTCTGATATGAACTTAAATAAATAACGCTTACCGACCGTCTCAAAAACGAATCACCGCTAGAGGGATGTTCAAGTGGGGGACTTCAGGTGTTAAATGTTTTTTATTCTTTTAATGATCAAGAAAAAAAAGCTGTTTAGTTTCCTGAAGGTAACTCCTGAAGGTAACCCACTGTCTTTTTAAAGACAAGACAACAAGCATTAAAATACGTTAATTGACTTTTGTGATACCTTACCGGTTAATCTTGTTTATTTATGAGAAAACCAGTAGAATATTAATTAAAATATATTAAAATACAATAATAAGAAAAATTTAAATTAAATTTTAATTACAGGTTTCCACTTAGAAATAATCTAAAAACTGTCGTATAAACAATCTATATCCGAAATAATCTAATACCTTTCTAAAATAAGAATAAAAATAAAAAGTTAATCTATGCTGCAATCAAAACTGAAATTAATAAGTTAATGGTCGGGTTGTGGTCCCGTGGTTAGTGTTGCGGACTCTTGAGTCAGAGTTTCTCGGTTCGAACCCACTCTACCACAATTTGATACCTATTTCTAATAATGAGCCGCTTAGGCTCATAGAAATAGTATGAAATTGAATTATTTGTGTAAATAGTAAAAACACAAATATTCCTTTTTTATTCTAAAATTCCGCATTCAGAGGCAGAATCTGATAACTATACGAATATTATGAAATATCTTGATTTAATCTCTCGTTTAACCTTTTAGATTACTTATGAAAACGATAAAATATGTACATATCGTGCAATTGGATCTCATCTTATCATTGGCCAAATAGAGAGATCAGTACATGATCGATTTTTATATATAAAGAAAAGATGTATCCACAATATTTTGAAATACATCCAAATCTTGTACACAAATCTGGGTTTGTTCACATAGAAGTTAAGGATTTTAATATTTCAACATAGATGAAGAAGAATATGGAAGTCTGGGTAGTGAATTTATTATTTATTGGGTATTTTTCCTTTTTTTTTACTTAAATTGAGTACATTTATTCAAAGAATTTTAAATTAAAAACATATTTAAAATATCTTTTGCAGAGACCCGCTAAGCCACCTTATGTGTCTTGTCGGTGTAGTTCTTTTTACATACATTTTTTTTATCCCTTTAACCTAATATACACAAAAAGAGAGAAAAAATAAAACATATAAACTGTTGTACAACTTTCATAGAATTATCTCTTGACCATTTATTTACCCATTCCTTTATTTTACCTTTGTTCCATATTTTATTTCGACCTCTAACCTCCGTAACAAATTTAAAATGTTTGAAACGATTATTGCACTGTTCGACTCCCATATTTATTGTTAACTCTTGGGAGCTCTATTCCTTTTTGCTATAAAGCTAGGAGTACCTTTACAATTATTTGATAGAAAGGAGTCTTAGTCACATATTAATATTGAAGTGCCTTTGAGGTAATATTTTATGAAAATGCCACTACATGAATTATACAATTAAAAGATATTGTTTTTTTCATATACAATAAATATGATCGTAAAAAAATACTCTTTTTTATTTTTTTTTATCCTGTGAAAAATTGAAACCCTTTCATAAAATTCATCGTTCATAACACTTGGTTTGTTTGATTGTAGGTAGTTCGTTAAAACTAACTCCGATATTATCTCTTGGTGTTAAAAGTGAGTAATAAATTCATGTTTGACGTCTTATTTTAAAGGGAAGAGCGTCGGTCCATTCACTCCTCGCGAAGGATTCCGTTTATTAATTTATTTAATTTCTGTATGCATAATTACTTCCAAAGGATACGAGTGGATACTTAACCTCCTTCCCAGAGATTTGAGTGCGCGGCGTTCGTGTTAAGCTATTGTGGTGCTCGGAATGCATTAACTAGATGCATAATGAGTTTGGTTCTCTGGTTTGAATAGTTAGCGTTGTTACGCAAATTGCAGTCTATTATCATGTATATGACAATGCAATTTTTATGGCGCCACCCAACAAAATCACTTAGGAAAGTCCGTAACCAAAAAAACTACATATTTGACATATCGCTCACCCTTTCAACAACGTCATATTACATATAAAAATCTTGACTTTTCAGGAGATTAAAGTTTAAGAATATAATAAAATGTATTAAATATAAATGACAAGCTACTTACTAAACTTTTTACTGTGCAACAGATCTATTCAGGTTAAACCTGAAGGTTTTTTATCCATTTGAAAACTATTTAATATATTTAAATTTAAAAAAATTAAACAATACCTTTTCTTCATAATGCAAAAACAACACATTCTGCCTTGTAGCGGGTAAATATTAAGCTAAAAATATGCCGCTTTTGCTGGGATATAGTACATTTTCTGGGCAATCCGAAAACATGCACAACTGAAAATTGACGATTTTTTATATGTGACGTTGTTGAAAGGAGTGAGCAATATAATTCAATAATTCACGGAAATTATCCGAATGAAAAACAATTTAGCGAAAGGTTATCAACATTTTGAGTATGTCCACATTAGGAGTTATTTTTTTACATTATTTGGAGATAATCTGGATGATGTGATTGGAGAAAACACAGATTTGTGGACAAGTATTTGGACGCACTCAAAATGTTGTCAATAAGTTAACTGATCAAATTATCCTTGATCAAAAACCCCTTCTCTAGTGGAACGGAAGGCCTGTTGACGACAGTCAACAGTCCGGCTTCTCTTGAGAAGGAAGCTGACATCTCCCGCAGCATGTTTTAAGATTTATATCGTATTAAAACTTTCTCTATCCCTAAGTATTTTTTATCAAATTATACACTGCATTTATTAATATATAAATCGAGACGTATTTGCATTTATTCGACATAAATATTTTTTGTATTTATGTACATACATACATATATTAAAAATAAAAAAACTTCAAAGCAAATGCTCCGAATAATTGATTCTGTTGTAATTGATTACGGCCTAACCAAAGTTTTAAATAGTTTTCTTTGTTTATTACTAGTTTTTTTTTTCAATTTACACACCACATATGACAAATTTACGTTCAACATTGAAAGACTAATTTATTTGGTATGACATAGAGTCGATTTAAATTAATTAATTAAAAAATGGGGGCGGTGCTACTAATTGGTTCTCATACTATAAAAATACCCTTACTTATCTGTAATAATAGAATTCTACAATCCACCTTTGTACATCCCCAGGTCATAACCCATAGTATATTTGAAGTATATTTGTAACAGGTTCATAATCTTTTGTAGTGTAATGCAACCCTTGCCAAATTTTATTTTAGGTGGGAGTGGAAATTGCTAGAATAGCTCATTAAAAAGAGGGAGAGGAATACAAATATACTTTCCACTTTTTAGCTTTTATTTATATAAAGCTGCAAAATCCATTTAATAATAAAAAATCACTTAAAATTCTGCTTAAAAGAATTGCTTTTTTTATTACTTATATTTATCATTATAATATACTATTTTAATTCATCATACAATGAAATCCCGGAAATCTGAACTAAATGGGGACTGTGGTCTGTTCGGATTTGGAAAAGTTCGGATTAGCCGAGAAATTAAGTGAAAAATGTAGTGCAGTGATTTTATGTGTTTTTTCTTGTTCATTGACATCTAATTTTAATGAAGTACTACACATATGACGTTGTTTCTTTTATGGTCCATACATACATTGTATGTACATTATTTTCAGCTTTTTTTATTTTTAAATCTAATGTTTATTACGGTACTTGACTACCATACAGGTACTAGGTTACAGGTACAGTACTATATTTTTTTTTAAATATACATAATTAGATCATATATAATAATTGTATCTAACAATAAATGTGTTCTTCAGTGTTGTCATGGTTTTTAATTTTTTTTTAATTTTTCTTTATTAAGCCTTCATATTTAAAATTCTTTTTTTGGATTTTCGGTTTCCACTGTATTAAAATTCATTTTGTAAGTAAAATTACATAAAATCATAGATTTCAACCTCTGCCTTGTTGTGTATACAACAAAGAATTTTGTCTAGTCACTCGCCAATCTGATAATTTCGCTAACGACAAAACTCAGTCATTGAAAAAACATAAATTTGGAAAAAAAAACTATAAAGTTGTTTTCATATTATTTTTTGACATCTCATCAAAGATGAAGAAGAATATGGAAGTCTGGGCATTTACGGGGCTGACGACCGTCATAGGCTGGTTTCAGTGATCACTTTACACACGTGTAACATTCACCAATTCTACCCATTATTGACAACCACACTACTCAAATTCTTGGAAGTTCTATATATATGAACCAATTTAGAAACCCTGTTCTTGAATCACTAGAACTTCACTAGAGAGACATCTATTGGTGAGATGTAAAAAAGCTTTTTATTAAATAACTCCTGTAATTGGAGATAATCCTGATTTTGTGAACAAGTATTTGGGCTCTCTCAAAATGTTGTATATTAAGTTGTTGTTTTATTATATATATGGATACAATTGAAATAAGTTTTACACGATGAGAGAGAGTTTAGACTATTTTTTTAATCTTTGATTGTAATTAATAAAACTACAGTTATGTTAGGTGTTTTAATTTGATAACCTTTCTAGTTTTATTTTATTTCCTCTCTGGATTTATCTCATGGAAAGGGAGGAGTTTTATTCCCAGAAAATTAATCCGAACACCGCCCTTTTTCGTCCTAAGCTAATATCTTACTGTTAGATGTGAATTAAAATTCAAATAAGTAATTATACTATTCCTTTGGATATTCCGACTCACGGTCAGTTTAATTGGAGCTCAGAGAAAAGTCGATTGATGGCATTTGTTGCATACTTGCATATTCTATATAGTATGCATTGACTAACTTACTAACTCACGATCACATCGCTTCATCGCAAGGGTAGGCAGAGAGAATAGAATGCCACATCAATATGATTTTGCAAACAATCTTCGCATATTCCATATTTATGCATCTCCTCATACACACCCGTCGATTATTCTGACTTCACTTTAAATTATTTGAAATATTGATCATGATTAGTTTTTCTCGGTGTTCTTCTTCTCCTATTTTAACTGTTCTTTCTTCTCTCATTCGTCCCACGAGGCCAAACTATCTTCACGCACCTCTCTCAATATTATCGGTAATGCTTACCTCAGTTGTACATTCTTACCTTATTTTATTTATTTTTATTTATTTAATTTTTTTTTACTCTTCAAACATCTAGCATACATTATTTTGACCTACATTCGTCTGATGTGTACTTTAATCCTTCTATTGCCAACTCCATGCTTGTCTTCCATACATAAGAGTTGGTACTATGACTCAGTTATGTACTGCCAGTTAGGCTTTCACTGGTAGGTTTTTATTTGCTGTAACTGATTTAGATATACCATTCACTCTGTTCCCAGCATTCGCTCTTCTTTCTGTATCTAAGAGAATAATGAAAGTTTTTTTTCAATAAATAAGTTAGTTTTAATAATTTTATTTTAAAAAATCAAGTATATATTTATGTAAACTATCTTCGATTTTTTTGGAACGCAAATGCTAATTTCGTAGGAACTTCAAACCTTGTATAACACAGATTTGTATTACATGAGGTTTTTGTGAAACCATATAACCGTGTTATACAAGGCCCGAGTGTATATCCGTTGTTAATTTTTTAACTTTTTAAAATTGTTTTGTATTTGTATTTGATTTTATTTATTGTTTTATATTTAGGATGTTAGGTATGATTTTAAGGATGTAAGTACAAAAAAAAAAACATTTTTTTTGTAGTATTTTCAGTTTTCAAATCCTATTTTAAGTTTTTGACTAAATAGTCAAAAATTTAAAATAGGTACCAACACAAATTTGTACCTTAATATTTGTCAAGTCTACCTTTGTTAATTTAGGGCAGTGTTACATGTATTGTTTTAAATCATATTTTTATTTTTAGTTATTTTTTATATTTATTTAATATTACCTCATTTATTAATACTGATTTATATGTTTATTTATATTATATTACTCTAGACTAGTCCCTGAATTGCAGGAGACCATCTTGCCTTCATTATAGTAACAATCAAGATAATACTGTGTCAATACGATGCAGTACCCTGTGCACTATTAGGTGAGGACAAGTGTTGGAAGAGGAATAATTTGATAAAAAAAATATGCTTTTGAAGTCAATTACACTTAATTGTATAATAAATACATACACACTACACACGTCTTCTAATATAAGGTTAAGAATTTATTTATTGTTTGTGTGCGATCCACTTTTTCTGATTTAATTCATTTTCCGCGAATCCATCGAATTGATCCCATTCATTAAATAATAAAATATTAAATAATTTACATATCATAACACCTTTTGATATGAAAACGTGTTAATTGAACGTTAAACGCCTGAAGGAATTGTATTGAATTTGATGGATCTGTTTTCTGGATTCACTTTGCTATACAATTTTCAGACAATCAATAACAGAGAAACCTTAAATCGATACCAGTGCCAGCGGTAATTTTACCCCAGACAAATTGATCACATATTATTTATTAATTATTCTACTTTTTTTGCCTCATATATCTGAAGACTATAATTCAACGCGTTCACGCATGTAGATTCGATAATTGATACACATACCTTAATTTTTATTAATAAAATTGTAAATGCTCTCTCTAACTCTTATCCGCACCCTAATGGTGTATAGGGCACTGCATCATATAATAATATAATAAAACCCTCATCTGCACCCCAATAGTGCAAAGGGCACTGCTTCATATAAACGCAGTGTTATCTTGATCGTTTACACGTGAAGGAAAAGTGATCAGTCCTCCGCTTCAGGTACCAGTCCAGGGTAATATGGAATAAATATTACAGTGAAAAAATCACTTATATTTATTTAACCCCCCTGGGAATCGAACCCAGGACCTCCAGAACGGTAGCCGAGCGTGCTGACCATTACACTACGGAGGCGGACAAAACTTAAATCTTTTAAAAAGCTCTATTCCTTTTTACTTTAAAGCTATATAGCCGTTACAATTATTTTATAGAAAGGAGTCTTAGTTCCAAATTAATATTGAAATGCCTTTCAGGTTATATATTTTATTTTAGAAATTAGTGATTTTTTTTTAATTAATGATAATTTCTTTCATTTCCTTTATCCAGACAGCCACACTAACGCGTGGCCGGGTACAGCCAGTTGATAAATAAACAAAATATCTATTTAAAATTTATAGCTGAATAAAAATGGATGAAAGTTTAATGACAGGGTGAAAGCTTTGATGTTGGCTTAGATTTGCAACGAGCATTAGGAATATTATCAATTAACACCTTCACGTATCCGAAGATGAATGGAAGAAAAAGATATAACCATAAATTAGCATCGAGGCTCGTGGAATTTTGATTGAACCGGAAAGAGTATATTAAACTCTTATCTCACTGATCCTATCTAAAGTAATCAAATCACTAAATCACCTTTGCCAAAGGTAAAAAAAATATTTGCATTTTATTAACTCGTGTTTTAACCGAAGTATTACTTGTATTATACTACTGTAAACATACATACGAGTACAACGTATTCGTATAATGGAAAAATGTTCCATTCAGACGAATGTATTTTTTTTTAAATCTGTATTAATGATGTTAGAATATGGTATATCTAATTTACAAAAAAAAATACCTTAGAAAATTTGCAATTTCAACTAACTATCATGCCGCTTCCCCACAGGGTAAACAGAAAGAAAAGAATTTGCCTTTGCAAACAATCTTCGCTATATTCCACCTTCTTTCCTTCATGGTAAATATCATCCCTTCATACATACCCGAATACATCATACATCATTATACACTAACACCTGCAGGTCTTCTCGACAAACTTTCATCGGAATTTTAACAATTAATAATTAATACAACAAAAAAATGCACCTTCTCTAATAACTTTTAAGAAACGTCTGAGACATTACTATTTATCATTAGAATCCTAACTGTCCATCAAACCTCCTCCCTCGTTTTCCCTCTGCCACCTTTCCTAAACTCTTTTTTTCCTTTGCCCTCCTTATTACCATCTTTTGTAATTTATGGTTTTTAAATGTCAATTTGTAATTTATGTTTTTTTTTAATGTTCAAGTACTATCTACCTTCTGATTGCAAAAAGCTGTATATGGTATCAACCGTTTTGGTCAATATCACTAGTCTGATTCTGTTTGGTTGGAAGATATTCGTTTTTAGCAATAAGCCCGTCAATATACTTTTTTCTTTTCTGAACATAAAGTTTTAATTAATATTTTTTTTTTATAAAGAAAATAATTAAAAGCAGCTTTCAGATAATACTCTCAATATTCAGTCTTTATTATATATATATATATATATATATATATATATATATATATATATATATATATATATATATATATATATATATATATATATATATATATATATATATATATATATATATATATATAATATATATAAATATATATATACAGAGATGCATAAGTACATAAATATATATACATATATTTTGAAAGGTTGCAAGATCTACATGGATAATACATTTTGGCACTACAGACAGTAAAGTGACTAAGTGCATGTTTAATGTGACTCGGTTCAGTGGATATGAGACATGAATATGGATACATGGATATATGGATGCATTACAGCTAAACTTGTCCCATAATTCAAAATTCGGCCGTGTACCTTTGAATTCACCGCCAAACGGACATTTGAACATGGTCGTGACACTTTTGCACGTGACAGTACCTACTCATGAATCTCTTGTACTTACGTTCTTAAAAGCACATACGACAATATTTTCCAGAAATAAAATTATATATTGAATCGTAAATGATGTTAATATCTAACTATCATCTATAATGAAAATGTTATATTGTTCATAATCCCGCGGGAGTAGGCAGATATAATAAAACGCCGTACAAATCAATATTTACAAATAAACTTCGCCTTTTCCACATTCATGTATCTCCTCATACCCGCCGATCATTCCGATTCCTGACCTAACCACTTTCAAGTTATTTTGTAGTAATTTTGAACGTTCATTTAATATGTTCTATTTGTACTTTAATTTTACTTGATAAATACCGCTATTTCTTAATTCTATTATGACACGTGTTTCGATGCATTCAGTATCGCACGCCATTATCAAACACGTGCAAGAATAGATTTTAAGAAGTAAAGCTGTAAACAAAGTAAAATTTAAAATAAAAAGTTGTTCATACATACATTATCTTTCATTAATTCATACGGCAGTCACTTTTTAGTCAAATATATTTATTTATGTAAATTTTACTAAAAAAATACCACTGTTTCTAACAGTCTATTGTGAAACGTTGTATTTGATTATATTTATTATAAATAAGAGGTTAAAAATATTGCTATTGAATAATACAGATGTTTTTTACCAGTTATACTACACAAACACAAGTCATAGATTTTTGTTTTACGTTTTTTAAAAGTATTTTTAATTATATTGTTATCTAACTAACTAACTAACTAACCTCACGCCGCTTCCCCGCAGGGGTAGGCAGAGAGAATCGAACGCCACACCACTCTGTCTTTGCAAACATTCTTTGCCTCTTCTACATTCATGCATCTCCTCATACATACCCGACGATTATTACGACTTCTGACCCGGCCGCTTTCAAGTATTTGACATACCTGATTGTGCCAAGTTTTCCTCGGTCGTCCTCTGCTTCTTTTTCCAACTACATTCGCCTCATAAATTTGTTTAACCGTTCTTTCTTCACTCATACGCTCCACATGTCCAAACCATCTCAACACACCTTTCATAATTTTATCGATAATGCTTATCTCAGCCTTACATTCTTTCCTTATGTCATCATTCGAACATCTATCAAACATCGTTTTGCCACACATTCGTCTGAGGGATCGCATTTCGACTGCATTCAGTCTGCTTTCATCCTTCTTTTGCCAACTCCATGCTTCGCTTCCATACATAAGGGTTGGAACCAGAACTCCATTGTGTACTGCCAGTTTAGCTTCCGCTGATAGATTTTTATTTGCTAAAACTTTTATTGTTATCTATATAGGAATAAATGATCGTGAATTATCAGACAGTGTTCTCGAAGAAACGCCTGTTACTTTTTTTTTAAATCATGAGACAATATTTTTATACATGTCATAAACAGAGTCTAGGGGTGGAAAATATGTGCATTCATAAGGGGCGAAGAACTTACGTATTTGAGGTTTTCGTGAAAAGCGTGCAAAATAATTTCGTACGAATGTCGCGGACATTTTCCATATTAAATGTTGCGTGCATGATGTATGAATAAAAGATGTCTGCGATTTGAAAAAACGTAAATATTTTCACAAACATATCATTGGGGAGGCATGCATATTTTACTATTATACTCGTTAGGGCATGCGGTTCTCTAGGTACATATTTCTTGTTTAATCTATACAAATGAAAATTCAATAGTAATGTGATCAAAATTTCCTCAAATTATTCACCGATTACGTTGAAATTTTTGAAACACAATTTGCTTTTTAATACGTACGTGTCTTTATAAATAAAAACGTTACAATTACGAAGGATACTTTTATTTTGAAAACAGCTTTATTAATTTTTTTACACTCAAATGGCAGCGCCATCTATTAAACGTTACAGCAAAATATGTAATACTTAGCATTTAACATGGTGGATAGCGTGCTTCTTGACAAGATTGTCACTACTACTATCATCTGTTTTTAATTGTATTGTTGCTTCATAGATTTATGTATATTTTAAATAGCATTTGAAATTATGTGCATTAGATATGTGTGCTTTCTACTTTCATTATTTTACATTTACCCAAATTGAGCCACAGAAATGCATGGCATTTGGATACATAATATTTTATAGTAATTTTCATTTTATGTTGATTTTATTCAAACATATATTTTATTGTTTATTTTTATTAATAACTAATAATCAAATTCATCCAACATAAAACATTAAAAATTCCTATCTCGCTTACATTTTAAACTTATTCAAATAAACTTATTTTTTTCTCATTCTGTTTAAAGCCAATAATTGCTCCAACGTTATTGCACAAAAAGCTTTAACACTTTTTTACGTTGAATAATTACACTAAATTATCTTAAAAATAACGCATGCAATACACATCTGGCCAAACTTCATCAGTTTCGTACCTACTGGCAATTAATCAATTTAAGTACGTTCATTAAATCGGCTGTGTTAACAAGTACTTACGCAGTCTTGCGTTGCTCAAAATTAAAGTGGAAATGCAGAATTGCTGCTAACTCGGAATAATGATGTTTAACCCGGGCAGGTGAGATAATCAAAACAAAGCAGAAGGTAATTGGACTCATTAATCAACCGAGGAGGTTTAAATCGCTTTCACATTAAATTTTCTGGGCACCGTGTAGGTACACCTAACGTAAAAAAATATTGTGACCATTTTTCGGTAATTAAATACATAGATTTTAGAATTATGTCAACGAAACGTACAACATAGAATTTCACATGTCGCTCACTCCTTTCAAGAACGTCATAAATCAAAAAACTTGATTTTTCAGGAGAACGTTTTTAAAGTTTAAAAATATAACACAATGTTTTAAAAATAAATATCAAGCCACTTATTGAATGTTTTACTGTGCAACAGATCTTTTTAGGTAAAACCGGAAGATATTTTCTCAATTTGAAAAATATTTACTTTTTTTAAAAAAATAATTATACAACACCTTTTCTTAAAAATGCAAAAGCAACATTTTCTGCCCTGTAGCGGGTAAATATTTGGTTAAAAATATGCTTCTTTTGCTGGGATATAGTTAATTTTCTGGGCATTCCGGAAACATGCACAACTGAAAACTTACGAATTTTTGATTTATGACGTTCTTGAAAGGAGTGAGCGATGTGTACTTAATGGAAAAGTACATAATAGAACTTCAAGATCCAAAACATATCAAACGAAATCTAACACATACTTCTTTTACACTTTATTAAATAAAATAACTTTGTTTTTAACCACTATTTTATTGGTACATTTTTTCTCCAACCGGTTTCGACAATAACCTTTTCATCATGTTCATGTACTATTTAACCCATCATTTTGTACTATTTAACCCTGATGATGACAAGAATCTTGTTGTTTTATTTTATAAAGTTTATAAAATGTGACAAAGTATCTGCGAAAAACATTCAAGTCATCATACCTCTTTTGGTCAAAATAAATTTGATTATTATGCAATAAAATAAGACAAACTACTTTTATCATGCAAAAACTCATTGAATAACGATACTAAGTATAAAAGAGCTATTCATAAATGAATAATGGAGGTGGGTAGATCTGAAATAGATCGAATCCTTCTGCCATGTTTTCTTTGATTGCTTAGATTTAAGTTTTGTTCCAACATTTCTTGGTGGAACACTTTTACTCTATTTGTCCAGTGACCAGGTTTCGTCATTACTGACATCATCATACTGATGGGAGGCTAGACGAAATTCTGAAATTCTTAATAAAAAATCTGCCTAATGCATTAAAAAATGTCAAATGTCCGGCCGCTTTCATGTATTTGACAAACCTGATTGTGCCAAGTTTTCCTCGGTCTTCCTATGTTTCTTTTTCCAACTACATTCGTCTCATAAATTTGTTTAACCGTTCTTTCCTCACTCATACGTTCCACATATGAAATATATAATAAATAAATAAATAAAAACTTGAATAATACCACTTTTTGACAAAAATTGGTCTCATACAAGTGTTTTATTTTTATGTAACGCATTATATTATTCCACAACATCAATGCCAAATCAGTAAATAATATGGGAGGTGTTGAGATATAAAATATTGGTCACAATATTCACGAGCTAGCATCTCGCCTCGCGGGCGTCAGCCATCAAGCCCGAACAAGGAATGTCACTTAATCTCGCTTATGATCGATGATGGAACGGTCACTATAATCGTTACTATTTTTCACGTATTTATAATAATACTCTTCCCATACTTATCGGATTTGTTAGAGATAACACTATCAGAACAAGTCGTAAATAAACCTGATAAACTTGTCTAATTTGTGGCACTCTTCAAACGAAAATTATATTATTCAAAGAATGCAATCGTAAATAAAAGTATTAAAATTATTTTTTACGGCGAACTGGTACCGACACTAATGTATGGAAGCGAAACATGGAACTGGCAAAAGAAGGATGAAAGCAGAGTGAACGCTGTTGAAATGCGCTCTCTCAGACGAATGTGTGGAAAAATCATAGTATGACAGAAGTAAAAACGATGATATAAGAAAGGAATGTAAGGCTGAACAAGGAATAATTGAAAAGATTAGGAAGAGTTCTTTACGGTGCTATGGACATGTGGAGCAAATGGATAACGAGGGAATGACTAAGAAAGTACATGTGGCGACTGTGAGATGGAAAACAGAACGAGGACGACCGAAAAAGACTTGGCACGATCAGATCAGAACCTTAAATCTGTTGGTGTCAATAGTCTGCGTAATCGGAGGACATGTTTCACCTAGATGAATGGATGTGAAGGAGGCGAGGAGTGTATGTCAGGACAGAAGATTGTGGCGTTCCATCCTTTCTGCCTACCCCTGCAAGGAAACGCCGTGATGGTAGTAGTAATAGTAGTTATTTTTTATATCTCATATTGTTATGTCTGAAATGTTTATTTAATTTTCAATATTGAAAAAAAAACAAGTTGATAATTTATGATTAAGCATTGCATTTGTGAAATAAAAGGATGATTTAATGGATAAAAAAAAACACTCAGACTTTCCTGAATTGATTGATGTAAACATGACTAGTTTCGAAAACTATAAATGTTCTCATGAACAATTTAAAATACAGACTGTTAAAAATACATAAATAATTAACATTATACTTAGAAAAAGTGATAATATGGAAGTGTTTTAATTTTATATTAAATCAAGTGTATAGAAATTATGTTCTTCGCTCTGAGCTCATTCAATTAAAGTCATCCTACGTTAAAGAATCTGAAATACAGGACTAGTTACCTTATCTTACGTAATTTATAATTTAGTTGTCGATTTGATACAGTGCCCTTATCACCACAAAGTACGGATAGGGTCGGAAGAAGAAGAAATGAAATAAGAAATTTGTTTATGTGTTCTTTTTTGCAACTGTAGCTTTTTCCTCATCTGCATACTTTTTACTTATAAATAAGTTTTTTTCTTATAACAGTCAATATGTGTGTCGCCTACTTTCAAAATCCACCAGATCCATGTAAGTCAACATAAGGTAAGGTAACATTTATGTTTTAAAGATTTGTCTATCTTTAGATAAAATATTATAAAATAGAGAATTTTAACGTTTATTTAGATTTTTTGCAGTATTTTAAAAAAAAACATGAGACACAAACCGATTATGAAGTCATCTTAATTTTTGACCTATCCCCGCTCTCTGATTGGCCGATATGGGTCAGAAGGCAAGTTCCATGAATATAGCAGAAATTGAAAAAACAACGCTGTTTTTAAGTATTTTTTAGCAGGGTTTTCAAGTATATAAATATTTTAAACAATAAAACCCACAATCGGTATTCCGATAAAGTATTTATTATAAAATCTTATAAAATTGGATGTGGCAAATTTTGAAAGTAGGCGACACATATTATTAATTTTAATGTGAAAATACCTTTGGAATAAATAATAAATAGTAAAATATCGATTTACCTTTAATCATTTTCAATAAATTATTTCGATTCGCTTCAGTACGATTAACGTGATAATTTAACAAGACAGTTTTATTTTGAAATTAAAATTATCGTTTTTTCCTCACCGAGTTACAGAGAGTTGGAATATTTTTGCCTCTTTGGCGGGAAAACTTGAATCATCATACTTATTATTTGGTGCCGAACTTTCTACAAAATAAATATCAAATCGGACATTAAACTTTTTCGGTTGTCGATTTATTCGTGTTTACAAAGTCTCAAATGAAATAAAAAGACATTACGAGATGGTTTGATATTACATATTAATAATAAAAAAACATAGTCCAAAAAACATGTATGAACCTTACTTTTAAAATAATGGTTATATTTTCTAACTTATTTTTAAAACTCAAAAGATTAGCAAAAATACTGAGCTTTATAGTTTTATGTTCAATTTTTAACACTTTTTTTTTTTAAATAATTCAAAGAACTTAATTTTATGGTGTATAAAAATACATTAATAATAAATATGTAAGCGACTAATTATTTAAGATTTTTCAATATTTGTCCACCTCCGTAGTGTAATGGTCAGCATACTCAGCTACCGTACTGGAGGTCCCGGGTCTGATTTCCAGGGGGGGAGTCAAAGATATATAAGTGATTTTTTTACTTTAATATTTATTCAATATCACCCTGATACCTGAAGTGGATGGCTTATCACCTTCCTTCCATGTGTTCATGATCAAGATAACTCTGCGTTTATATGATGCAGTGCCCTATGCACCATTGGGTGCGAATGAGTGTTTAAAGAAGAAGAAGAAGCATGATTTAATTCACCATTTATGAATAAAAATAGCCTCGTATCTAGCTTTTCGGACGTTATCAATGATTTCATAATAATAATGCATGGTAATAATAATAAATATGAATTATTCCACAAGTAGCTTTAGAAATAAAGTATGAAACACTGTAAGTGCAATGTAAGGAAGTTTGCACACACTCTCAAGTGGATAAAATAGACAATCTAATAATCTGAAATCAGAGATATTTGCCGAAGGATTGTTCAGCAAGAGTGTGTTCTTTGGTATTTGATAGCAATACTTTTAGCTGAACACATTCTTTTGTAACTAGCTCTATCAACATGGGGCGACTCCTGCAGGGTGCGGCGAGGCGCGGTGGGGCGGGGGGGGGTCAGGGATGGGACACCCACCCCTACATATTTAGGAGTCTCACTCCAAAGCTCTGAAAGCACAGTCACAACTCCTGAAAACTTGATTGTTCACTGGCGGAAAGTACATTTCAGTATTTTCAGCTTACCTGTTCAATTGTTGAAAACTACTCACCTGTTTTTTTACTATACGATAAAGGAATGAAATGATTCTCACTCTTAACCAATTTAAGGTCAATTGTAGTATGATGCTGTTGAAAAATCTATATATCAAAATTCTGTATAAATTCAAATCCAATTTAACGTTCAAAGGTATTTTATAATAATACAGCATACTCTCAATTTATTGGGATCAGATTAACTGAGAAGCGGATTAAAGGCACATTTCGGATAATTATAAATAAAGATCCTGTTTTTATTTTGTCAAACACGATTTTGAGTATATCAACTACATAATATTATCATATTGTTTAGGGAAAAAATAAGATATAAAACACTCGTATTATTATTTAAGTTTACTGTATTTTTTTGAGTAAAAAAGTATATAGAAAAACATGATTTGTTTATAAATAATTTTCAATGTCATAAAAATAACCGGATAATCGGTTTAATAACCGAAGAATTGGTTTAATAACCGGATAATCGGTTAAAATTAACATAGTATATACCATTTTTCACGTTAAATCGAGAGTCTGGTTATTCATTGAAATCTTGGAAAATGAGCGCTACGGTTTAAAAGTTACTTAATATTTTTTTAACAGTTAGTTAATTTTTAAGTAAAAATTTAAGTGTTTTTTTTCAAGTTTAATATAATAAACAAAAAAAACTGAAAAAAAATAGTAAAAAAGGAAACTTTTGAACAATTTCGAGATATATATATAAAACCAATATTTTCAAAGCAATTTTAAGTGCATTTTTATTAAATTTAATGGAAGAATACAGTTTCCGCCAGTAGAATTGACGGGACACTTGGAAGTTTCTCGTCTCCGCAGGTTCCGTTAAAACTTCCGATTTCTACCCGCTCTCCACGTCCCCTATCCACCAGCTCTGCACCTCTCCACCGACCTCCTATCCTGACAGGATACCCATTGGATAACGTCTGTTGTTTTATTCCAGCTATCCGAAAGCGCAGATAACGCATTTAAGTACTCTGAATATTTACAGCAAAAATAATATAGCACGAATTGTGACACATAATAATAAAGCGGAAAATATGTGATGTGATTTTTTTTATGTATGATTTAATAACAAGTAACAAAATATATATTTTTTAAATTTAAGTTTTACTTAGTTAATACCACTATTCCATATTCCATATAAACAGGAAAAGTGTATAACAACTCACGGAGATTTTTATATTACCAGTTTCGAGACGTATCCGTCTCTTCGTCAGGACAATCACTTCTACAGCATACAATTAATACCACCCTTCACCACCATAGCACCATTTACACACTTAAAACTACACATACTAATGTAATATAATATTATATACTAATATTATCAACATTTTTGTAAAAAAATAAGTATAATGACTTACCACAAAGTAAATTATTTAAATATTGATAATGTTGAGAATAAAGAAAATAGTGTTATTTACTTAAAACTTAAATTAAAAATTGATAGATTTAACCACGTTGCTGCCGAATCAATTTATCAAATATGTAAAGTTAAATACTCATTTATTTATTTTGGCTAGCTATTAATTAGCACTGGAAGGGATTTTGCATGCTCGAATACCAAATTTATAATAGATGGCAAATTTAAATTGTAAATTTAATAGTTCATAGGTGTACATAATACACGTATTTTTTTTATTGAACGGCTAATGCCTTTGACATAATACATATATCAGTAACTAATATAAAAATACACTAATGAATACACTTATAGAGAAACAAAAAGTCTTAAACATAAAATAATAATAAAATAACAAATGATAAGCACTGGTAAATACACAAAATTTAGAGGCAAAAGTTAAAAATGTAAAAAGCTTCATTTTTTATATCAAAATATTAATTTTGGAGAAATTTTAAGCTTCTTGTTATAAAAAAATCTAATCACAAAAAAAAAAAAAAAAAAAAAAAAAAAAAATATATATATATATATATATATATATATATATATATATATATATATATATATATATATATATATATATATATATATATATATATATATATATATATATATATATATATATATATATATATATATATATATATATAGAATTGCAAGTTATACCTGACCACATTCTGATTTTGCATACTCGTATACCAAATTTAAATCGAAAAGTGTGAATGTTGTATTAATTCAATTTTTTTTTGTAAATTAAATATATCATAGTTGTACGGAGTACACATATTGAAGGACAAGCGTAAAAAATGTAGAAAATGTTAATTTAATTATATCAAAATATAAAATTTTAAGAAATATTCTCATAACATTTTTAAAATAATATTCCTAGTTGTACTTGACCACGCGTCTAAATAGCTCAGTCTAATTAAATGGAAAAGAGATAGCACACATTTCTAATATTTGTCGGGTTGTGGTCCCGTGGTGAGCGCCGCGGACTCTTAAGTCAGAGTTTCTCGGTTCGAACCCACTCTACCACAATTTGATACCTATTTCTAATAATAAACCGCTTAGGCTCACAGAAAAAGTACGAAATTTAAATACTTGTGAAAATAATAAAAACACAAATATTTCTAATAACAAATATCAAAACATATTTTTATTTCACAATGGGTATACAATTTTTTAGCGCCTGTCAGGAAACACGCTGTTCATATAAGAAATATTTAATTTTAAGTTTGTTGCTGTTACGTTCAACAGATAGTGGTGCCATGGTGGTCCGCAAGGTATTTTAATATTATAACTTGTCACAGGTAAAAACACCTGTCATACATATTTATACATGCGCGTATTCGAATGCATCGCTATGTGAAATTTTTTTAGGAATCTGTGAATCTTTTGAAGTTTTAAAATTTCGAAGATATTAACATTTACATTTTTATTTATTTATGTGTTTTTTTACCACCATCTACTGTAATATTTATTCAATACTATCATGGACTGGTACCTGAAGCGGAGGCCTGATCACCTTTCCTTCATGTGTAAACGATCAAGATAACACTGCGTTTATATGACACAGTGCCCTATGCACCATTGGGGTACGGATAAGGGTTTTATTTTATTTATATTTTATATATACTTTAATTAGTTAAGGTCAAGAGAAGAAAACATCTCCATGTATGAATACTCGTATTGATAGAATGATCTCTACCCACTTTTGGAAAACCACTTGACTAAAGTCACAGAGCCAGGACTCGCATCCAAAGTTTTCCATTACGAAAATTCCTTATTTTCGCTCAGGTAACCTCCTTCTTAAGTGAGTTAGGAATTATTTTCCAATATTTATTGCCGTTGGTAAATAAATTTAAGGATAACACGAGCGTAACGTTCAACTTTATATCTACGAGTAGCGAGAACGGTCTATCTTCTATCTCGTGAAATGTCTCATACACATAAGCACTCGTACTTGCTCTTGATTCATATATCGCAGTCGTTCACCTACAAAACTTAGTACTAACTTTAGTACCAGTCTGTACAGCGAGACACAAAAGTTTCTTTTTAACTTCGTATTTTAATTTTTTATTTCAGCTTTTGACAAAATATTTATTTTATTCCCTGCATTCACTCTTCTCTCAATATCCTTATCCACTTTTCCATCCCTTGTGAACATGCTTCCCATATATAAAAATTATTTTACTTGGTGTATTTCTTTCTTTCTTCAAACCCTTATTCGCACCCATGGTGCATAGGACACTGCATCATCAGGTGTTAGCAATTAAGATAAAGGCAGTGTTATTTTAATTGCTAACACCTGAAGGAAACTTGGTCAGCCCTCTGCTTCAGGTACCAGTCCAGGGTAATACTGAATAAATATTGGAGTGAAAAAAATCACTCATATTTATATGACCCCCCTGGAAATCGAACCCGGGACCTCCAGTACGGCAGCCGAGCGTGCTGACCATTAAACTACGGAGGCGGACTTGGTCTCTACCTACTATAAAATTTTGTGTGTGTCCAAATACTTGTGCACAAATCTGGATTATCTCCAATTATAGGAGATATTTTCATTTTATTTTTTGACATCTCAACGTAGATGAAGAAGAATATGAAAAAATTATATATATTAAAATGATAAAATATAATATAAGACTATGACGATCGTAAGCCCCGTAAATGCCCAGACTTCCATATTGTTCTTGATCTATGTTGAGATGTCAAACAATAATATGGTTTACACTAATTTATCAAATCTATTGGTAAATACTTATTTCTTAAAATCTATTACGACACGCGTTTTGATGCATTCCGCATCATTTTCAAACACCGTAAAATGATGCGAAATATATCAAAATCCATGTCACAGCATACTTAAAGGAAAAGTGGTATTTATGTTATCAAACCTAAATAAAAAATAACAAAAATTGTCTCGTGTAATCAGAAATATTTTTTTCATACTTGTATTAAACTCAGCGTTAAACTTTATGTTATCTATAAATGGATTTCATTCAATGTCATTACACATTACACTTTACTTCCTATGTTAGATACTCCTTTCTGTTAAAACAAATTCTCATTCATATATGATTTTCTTTGTTCGACTGTACTTTTACCTTTCAATATTTCGGTTGAAAGAATTTAAAAGATAAGTTTTCTGTGTACATATACGTCTATCTCCGTGGAAAATTGTCAAAAACGGGGTGAGCTCTTCTTACCCTCCACACGGGGTGGTTTAGGTCGAGAAATCCAGAGGAGACCAGTTACCTTTAGTACCAAGAGGTGGGAACAACTCACTTTCAAATAACGCCGATTTATTTCAAGTGGTGTTCAAAATTCTACCGGTTTGCGGTGAGTGCTATATTAAAAGTGGAAAATTATTTATGAATATAACATAACAAAACATAACGTAAATTATAAAAAAATGCATTGTATTCAAATCTTAAATCTTAACGTTACTTTTTCTCATTAAAAAAAAACAGATGTTTTTATTTCATTCAATATTTTCTTTTTAAATGGGATTTTATGCAGAATACGTTTTTTCTCATTCTGTTGTAAAAATTGTCACTGATTATGATGAATTATTTAGGCAGTCCATCATTTGTCATTTGTGGGAATATAAATATCCATTTATTTTATTTTGATTTTAATTTTCACTCGATTAAAAGCATTATTTCTATCAATCTTTATTTATTTAACATTTGAATAATAGTGATATTTATTAATTTCATAGAACCCTTATCCGCACCCCAATGGTGCATAGGGCACTGTATCATATAAACGCAGTGTTATCTTGATCGTTAACTTGTGAAGGAAAGGTGATCGGCCCTCCGCTTCAGGGGTAAAGGGTAATATTGATTAAATATTAGAGTGAAAAAATCACTTATATTTATTTGACTCCCCCCCTGGGAATCGAACCTGGGACCTCCAGAACGGTAGCCGAGCGTTCTGACCATTACACTACGGAGGCGGAGTGATATTTACCAAGTAAAATTTGAAATTGAAATTATCACTACGGAGGCGGAGTGATATTTACCAAGTAAAATTTGAAATTGAAATTATCACCTCTAAAATATTATTTTACGTATTTTTTATACCATTTATTAAAACTTTAAGCCTTTTAAATGTTTTATACATTCATTAATTACCGAAAATTATAAATTAAATTGTAAAAATAGTGTTTTCTTTGTTAATTGAAAACCACTTCATTAATCAAACATTTAATAACGAGTTAATACACTCGTGTCTCTTAGAAATGCAGAAGAACTGAAAGATTTTTTTGAGTTTAATAAATTAATCTTCAGAGATAACTCGGAGATCCATTGAGTGTCACGATTTTCTGAAAGAATTACATAATAAATCATGTTTCCATCGCTTTAGATCAATCGGACCAAGGCTCATACACTGAAATGCTTGTTATCCATGTCAGAGTTAATGCCAACACGTTAACACGACACGGCTACAAAGGCTTCCAGGCTATGATCATGAAGATTTATAGTTCTACGCTTTACGGTAAATTGAAAACCATTTTTTAAAGAAGAAAGTCTTCCTAGCATCTACAATTAATTATCAAACATAGAATTTTATTGGACAAATGAAGTAATATCCAAATCATCATACCTATCAATATTTTCACATGAAAGGAACAGATAATATGGCACATTATTTCACAATATATACACAACGATTATTTTATCATTAAAATATAACTTTGTTTTAAAATCATTAAAAAAAATTATTATAACTTAATTATAATGTCTGCCGGTTTCGAAGCTAACCGCTTCTTTTTGAAGACTGATTAATACTTTTAGTATTAATCAGTCTTGATAACGAAGCGGTTAGGTTCGAAACCGGTAATGATTAAGTTAAAATAAAGTATTTAAAGCGATTTTAAGACAAAGTTATATTTTAATTATAAAATGGAAAATCATAAAATTTAGTGCTTCAAATATAAATTAGATTATTTTATCCGCTACATTTTGAATGCTTCCAAATCATAGTTCATAAATCAGGGTTTGTCAACTTGTGAGTTGATATCTGAAAATACACGAAAAAGATTATGGAAGTTTGGGTATTTACAACGCTTAAGACCTGTCATAAGCTGGTTTACGGTTATTCACCATTCAACCCATGATTGACAACCACACTACTCTTATATCGGAAGTTAAATTTATTTTTGCTTTTATTGGCACCTTGCGTAGGCCACTTCTTCGGAACAATTTATGGTTGATTTAGTGATCACTTTATTTATATTTATACGTGTACCATTCACCATTGTATCCATGACTGATAGCCACGATTGAATGATGATTACAATTTCCGAAATTTGGGTAGTGTGAATGCTACACATGTATAAAATGATCACCTAAAGCAGAATGTGCAGGCCATAAAGCCTGTAAATATCCAAATTTCCATATTCTTCTTCATCTATTTTTTAAAATAAATATTTTATCTTAATAAATATTTATAAATATTTTATATCATGGCTTTGTGGTATAGTGGTTTAATTGCCCAATGTTTCATTCTGAACAGAGAGCAAAAAAATCTTTATAATTTTTTACTTTACTATTTTTATTTTTAAAGTAAATTAAAAAATATAAGGTTTTTGTTTTTTTTAATGGTTGAATTTTCAAAATTTTAAATTTGTGAAAGTAATATTTACTTAAGTGTATTCAAATAAATTAATTTGGATATGCGATACATCTTTGATTACTGCAAAAGTACCGGTTTCTACACGAATTAAAGGCGCAAGAATGCAATATCTTAATTAAGCGTGTCGTCTGTAAACAAACTAATTGTACGCAAGACAGACTTGTGAAATTCGATAGTGTTAATAAAAAATCCTTTCTGTGAATGAGTTTCGAGAACGCGATTTCCAAATATTTACAATGCTCGTCCAAAAGTGATGATTATAATAAGTAAATGACGCTTGTGCGACTGGATAAGGCAAATAATAATAATATAAATTAATCAAAGTGTTTGCTGGAGCCATTGGGCATACAAGAGGTTTTCGATGAATGGCTGAAAAATTTAGAATAGTGCTTGCTTTGGGCAAACATGCATTAGTGGCCGTCTGATGGTGCGGAGGAATATTTCACCAGATCACATGATAGCCGAGTGACCACATGACCAGCCTACGTCTGCCGAGGTAAGAATGTTTGAATCCTGTATTTTAATAACGCTTGCTATGATTTCACACGAGAGCGAAAAAATTACTGCCTACTAGGTAAAAAAATATTTTTTTTTGTACTTGAAGAACGGAATAATAGTAAATTTAGTTAAAAATCGCAGTCACTTTGTGGTTATTTCTATAATTTAAGCATTTTTATTTTTTAAAACTTTATGTACTTTTAGAAAAGAAATGAGTACGTTGGCGGGGTTATTGCTAAAAAGTAATATTCTCCAACCAACTAAAAACAGACTAGTGATATTGATCCAAACGTTTGATACCATATAAAGCTGTTTGCAATCAGAGGGTAGATAGTACTTGAACAGTTAAAAAACATAAATTACAAATTACTTGGTAAATACCACTAAACATATTACATTGTATTTGGTCGGTATGTTATACATTTTCACCATATAACATAATCTGAACATTTTTTTAAATTAATAAAAATAAAAATATAAGTGTTTTACATATACAGTATGTAAAATAAACCAGTAAGGATCTTGCGAACATCTAAATAAAAGTGCCTCTACTTTATAAAGCTTTATAAACCAACGATAAATGACATGAGATTTATGATATATGTAGAAGTTACAAAAAATTATTAATGGTAGAAAGGTGAATGTTACACGTGTGAGAAGTGATCGCATAACCAGCCTATGACAGGCCACAAGCTCTATAAATAGCCAGACTTTTATATTCTTCTTCATCTATGTTGAGATGTCAAATGTAAAAAAAAAACATGTATTTGTCCATGATTTTGTTTCACATTTTTGACACCTCATTATGTATGATGAAGAATATGTAACTCTGGGTATTTATTTGGTTTACGACCTATCATAAGCTGATTTAAGTGATCATTTTAAACACGAGTTACATTCACCAATCTATCCATGAATGACAACTCAGAGTTCCATATTATTCTTCACTTATGTTGAGATTACAAGCAAAAATTCTCTTGCATGTTCAGACGTTGAAAACAAAGCAAATCTGCATACCTACTTTAGTTTTTTTTTGTACAAGTGTAACTTGAAACGTTTTCAAAATACGCAGTTCATTTCGGTTATATAGGTACTTGCTATTAAATTATTTAGATTTCTACGTCTATTAGAATGCTGACACAGTCTTTCTGGGTCATTATGTCGTGCATCGTTAGCACGTATGGGCGATGGTTTGGACCGCAATGCAGCATCCATCATTTGAAGTAATGTGACGATAATTACCGGTGCTTTTTAATGTATTTTCTCCACTTTACAATACTCAAGAACCGCTCATTTTTTCCAATTGACATGTTTTTCGAGAGACACACATTTACATTCAAAATCAATGTTAGACTATGAAATTTAAATGCTCAGACCTTCATCTTCTTTCCTCAAAAAACGACAGATGTTTCGCCTCGAGTTAAGAAACTTGGAAAGTGTATTAATATATTAACTGTAGAATGAATAATCCAGCGTCTGGAAATAAATAATAATTAGAAAACTACCTGAGCTGGTAGAAAAAAAATTGAACTTGTTTTTTTTTTTACAAAATACATATTTAATTAATACAAAACCGTTGGTAAATATACAATACATTTCAAATATAACGTTTCTACCTCTCTAATAAAGTAGATACAAAATGATGAATCTATAAATTGAAAGGTTTGTGAACTAATTCTATGTGAATCTCACCTGTATTAAATTGGAGAAAGAATATATGCACTTATAAAATTCTCGACTGAAAGCGTCACGTCACCATCAGCCAAAAATTCAAAATCTATCAAAATTACAACCAACATACGGAAGGAGTCCATTGCATATAAACATTTTTTTACTATGACAATTAGGATATTTAGTAATGGGCAGAATGGTGAAGGTAACACGACTGTATAAAGTGATCACTGAATCCAACCAATGTCAGAACGTAAGCCCTAGGATGCTCAGACCTCCATCTTCTTTCGTATTTAACAAAAGATCCAATAATACAAATGTAAACGTTAGTTTATTAAAAAATTCAAATTTCGTGTAGCTATCTACCAATTGCTTTGTAACAACGTTGCATCAAATAAACATGTCATGTAAGATCTTGATTTTTTTAAATGTTTTCTGTATCAATGGCAGCGCCATCTTTTGAAAATAACAGCAAAACACGCAATAATAAACATCGCTGATGGCGGCGACTTTGCACTTCTTGATAAAAATTATCGGATATTTCGGATATCTTGTTGTCGTTAAGAATTTTCGGATATTTCGGAAATCTTGTTGTCGTTAAGAATTTTCGGATATTTCGGATATCTTGTTGTCGTTAAGAATTTTCGGATATTTCGGATATCTTGTTGTCGTTAAGAATTTTCGGATATTTCGGATATCTTGTTGTCGTTAAGAATTTTCGGATATTTCGGATATCTTGTTGTCGTTAAGGATTTTCGGATATTTCGGATATCTTGTTGTCGTTAAGAATTTTCGGATATTTCGGATATCTTGTTGTCGTTAAGAATTTTCGGATATTTCGGATATCTTGTTGTCGTTAAGAATTTTCGGATATTTCGGATATCTTGTTGTCGTTAAGAATTTTCGGATATTTCGGATATCTTGTTGTCGTTAAGGATTTTCGGATATTTCGGATATCTTGTTGTCGTTAAGAATTTTCGGATATTTCGGATATCTTGTTGTCGTTAAGAATTTTCGGATATTTCGATTGATTTTTAATATTTCCATTGCTTCACAAGCATTGTGAAATGAAACATATTAGAAATGTGTGTATTTTATCGTTTTTCTTTTCCATTTAGCCAGCCTGAGCCACAGCAACGCGTGGCCATGTTGAAATAGTTCTATTTAAATGTGCTTAGAAATTCGAGCTATATAAAAATCTTTATAAAATTAATTAACTTCAACAATTTAACCTACCGGTATCGACAATACCTTATCATCATCAGGGTTTATTTTAAATCAAAAGCATTAAAAACATTAAAATGCTCTCTAAAAAAACTTCCACACACTCCATAAAAATCCTTAATGCTATTTTTTTTAAATTAAAATGACTGCAGCGAACATAGTATCATAATCCATGATCAAGAATTAATTCCTTTTATGAACAGCATAGAGAAAAACTATGGCTGCAAATCATATTACCTAACAGTCTCTCCATTTACATCCATAATGAATGTTCTCTATATTTACACTTCAATTAAATTAATAGATTCTTTTCATATCACAAATAAAGGTATTTAACTCTTCCTGTCTCGAAGAGCTCATATCGGGATTAGTATGATATATGGTAGAGAAGCAGCGTATAGACTAGGGCCAAATAAATTGTGGAGATTGAGATCTGAATAGGGTTTTATACTCCCACTCACAAATACCCGCGGGGTTCAAATGAAATCACATTGAAAACTGTAAAAGAACTCAAGAAGAAAGGACAGGTATTTTGAAATACATTTCACACACTCGAATAATATCAATTTCAAACACATTCAGGTTCATCGAATTTCAGATACGTTGTGGCACATTTTTAAATTTTTTGATTTAATATGGTTACAATATTTTAACAATTTTAATTCATTTTCTAAACATTTCTAACTATCTAAAAATTAAGAACGCAGTTCTCTCCAAAAAAGAGACTTAGCTTTTGTGTTTGGAGAGGGACTTACTCTTGTTTTACAATTAAATGAAATTATTATTTTTTAATTTTTTTCTTTCTTAGATTAACATTTATAAAATTAATTTAATTTATTGGAGAGGGACTTACACCTATCACTCATTTTTAATATATTATTAGATTAAAACTAATATTTTTAGCTTTTCCACTTTATTTTTATTTGACCATCGACCGGGTTTCGTCGTTACCGACATCATCAGACTGGTGGGAGGCTATACAAATTGTTATGTTACATATAAAACAAGGCAGGATTTGAGGCCTTGTTTTATTTATAACATAACAATTTGTATAGCCTCCCACCAGTCTGATGATGTCGGTAACGACGAAACCCTGTCGCTGGTCAAATAAAAATAAAGTGGAAAAGCTAAAAGTATTGGTTTTAATCTAATAATATATTAAAAATGCAATGCCATCACGAAGTGTCAGTGGATAATATAAATCTATTATTACTCATTGTTTATGTTTGTTTGTAATATAATTTATTTTTATTTTAAAAAAATCTCCGTGTTTTCTTTCCTATATTAACATGTACATAATTTATTTTGTAGCATTTTATTGTCTTAATTTTTTTATATGTTAGTATTCCGATTCGTATGTATGTATTTACGAAAGCAAATACGAACTTTTACCTTATACTTTTAGTCAAAATTGACACTGAACGTCGTATAATATTCCCAAGAGAGAAAAATTAGGTATATTTTACTTTACCACCTACCGCGAAATTTAGACGATGGAACAATATGGCGTACCTGGAAGTCCCAGATTGCCCAATCGCTTACATAACAGGTTGCAATAACTCACTCCTCGAGATATGTGACGAGACAGTGTTTCTTCAAATGCGACTTTCGATACGGAATGGATCTTTGTCAGACGGGAGGAATATCTAATTTACATACTCAACCTATAAAGGATTGTTTAAGACTCGTTTTGTGTCCGATATAACAACCGATATAATTAATATTTTTATTCAACATTTTCTTTTGGAAAATTCGCCTTCGAAAAAACGTTATTTTAGAAACGATGGAGTTATATTTATAATGGTAACATTGCTATATTATTGGCGGCTCTTTTTGTTAATGTCATACATCTCGTCATACAAATCGGCCGATTATTCTAACCTAACCACGTTGGAGTTTTTATTATTATTTTTTTATTTATTTAATATATTTACATTTTTATTTGTAACATAATACATTTTAATCATTTATACATATGGAAAAACTTTTATATTACGATTCGCTGTGCCTCTCCATAAACGAGACTGTGCTCTTGTGGTTGGAGAGGGACTTACACTCGTGATTTAATGTTATATAATAGTCTTTTTTTTGTATATTTTTTCAAGATTTATATGAATTGAGCTTTAATTTTTTTCTCATGTATTTTTATATCATAGTATAGGAGTATTTGAAATACATCATCATACCAAGTTTTGCTCTGTCTTCCTATGGTTCAATTATACACCATATTCGCAACATAAATTTATTTATTTTTACATTCTTTACTCATTAGATTCACATGCCCAAACACATCTCTCTTAATTTTATCGATACGCTTATTTGCCTTGCATTCTTTCCTTATATCACCATTCGATCGGTGACATTACACATCCCTTTTTACAAGGCTTTCAACTCTCTTGAATCAATTAATAAAAGTAGAAATATAGATTTCATTGACAGGAAACTACCTACTGACACTTTATTTTACTTGACTTATCTTTGGACCCACAGTTTCACAACCATTTAAACACGGTGGTCATTTTTTCCCACTAAGTATTATTACAAATAATATGCAGGAATACACTGCACACCATTGAGTGAACAATTCTTAAGCCTGCCATACACCACTCGAAAAAACTGCGTTATTTTAGACATTCGGTTATCAATACTTATGGGCAACGATTAATTTTTAACAGTCTCTACCTAACGAAATATCGCAGTCGTACAGGAGAAAGTAACCAACTAACAAAACGTAAAATGTTCAGGAGGGCCATTCAAGTCACCTTTGCTTAGCAAGAAAATAAACATCAATGCAGTAAGTCATTTTCAACAGGTCAATATATTATTCTTCCAAGTTTAAAATCCTTTGGGATTTTTTTCAGGGCAATATTAAGCTCGTAAGATTTCAAATAATCAATGATCACGTTTTTGTAAAAAAATGCACTTGGTCACTTTCTCCTGTATGACTACGATATATGTATATAAGAGTTTCAACATTTCAATAGTTTGGTTGTCAATCATGGGTTGAATGGGGAATGTTGCACGTGTGTATCATGTGTATATAAGTGATCACTTAACCAGCCTATGACAGATCATAAGCCCTGTAAATACCCAGGTTCCATATTCTCCTTCATATATGTTGGGATGTCAAAAACATAAAAATAACCCCTAAGTGGAGAAATCGCAGATTTTTTAACAAGTATTTGGACATAATTGTCCGTCACCGAAGTGTAATGATCAGCATGCTCGGCTGCCGTACTGGAGGTCCGGGGTTCGATTCGCTTCATTTTTTTTCCCTGGGCTGGTACCTGAAGCGGTGGGCTGATCGCCTCTCTTCATGTGTTAACGTAAAGATAACACTGCGTTTAAATGATGAGGCGTCCGCCTCCGTAGTGTAATGGTCAGCACGCTCGGCTACCGTTCTGGAGGTCCCGGGTTCGATTCCCAAGGGGGGTAAAATAAATACAAGTGATTTTTTTTCACTGTAAGATTTATTCAATATTACCCTGGACTGGTATCTGAAGTGGAGGGCTGATCACCTTTCCTTCATGTGTAAACGATCAAGATAACACTGCGTTTATATGATGCAGTGCCCTATGCACCACTGGGTGCGGATAAGGGTTTTATAATTATTATTAAATGATGAAGTGCCCTATGTACCATCGGGTGCAGACGAGGATTTGATGAAGACGATGAAGAAATTGAACGTCATCAAAATGTTGTGGATACAATTTTCTCTCTGAAAGAAAACGATATTTTATTTCCACATACGATGTTTTTTGTTCCATTACGCATTTATGTAGTTTATAAACTTACTAACCATCACGCCGCTTCCCCGCAGGGATAGGCAGAGAAAATAGAAAGCCACACCACTCTGTCTTTGCAAACATTCTTCGCCTCTTCCACGTTCATGCATCTCCTCATACATACCCACCGATTTTTCCGACTCCTAACCTGACCGCTTTCAAGTATTTGGCATACCTTTACATTTAGTTTATTTATTTTTTATTATTTTACTTGGAATCGTCTGTGATCACCTTGTCTAATGCCACCTTTACGATACTGGACAACTTGTCGTTTACCTGGACGGGGTTCGATGCGCTATTGTAAAAAAAAACCAAGATCTCGGAAATGTCTTTATTGGTTTTTGTCAGACAATAAACCCGGAGTCAAGTTGTGTTGGTAAGATCATTGGGCGCTCAAAACATTGTTATTCCTTCACAGCTTAATTCCGAACAAAGCTAGATATAAAACTAAACCTATTCCAATCATTAAAACAGTTGACAAGTAAAATAGGCATAAGTATAAAGTTTTAATTAACTTTCTAATTAACCATCACGCCGTTTCCCTGCAGAGGTTAGCAAAGAGAACAGAACGCCACACAAATCTGTTATTGCAAATAATTTTTGCCTCTTCCATACTTATGCATGTCCTCATACATACACGCCAATTATTCTGACTCCTGACCTTACTACTTTCAAGTATTTGAAATAGGTTACAGGTTCCAGTCCTCGGTCATATTAAATAAATATAAGCCTGAAAAATCACTAATATTTATTTTGACCCACTTGTGAATCGAACCCGGGACCTCCAGCATGCAGTGGCGTGCACAGAGAATTAATAAAGGTAGGCAGTCGAGGTAGGTAGTAAGGTACGCTAGGTACTGCAATACTTAGTAACGTAGGATAGGCACTGGTTGCGTTTTTATATGTCACGCGGGTGAGTTAGGATAGGCACTGCTTTTTTGCCTATATAGAATGCACGCCCCTGCCAGCATGGTAGCCTAGCGTGCTAACCACTGCGATATAGAGGCAGACAAAGGCAAGGATAATTTCTTAGGCAACTAATAATATTTAAAAATTTAAAATAAAAACTGTTAAAATAGTCTTTGAATTCGGTTATTTCATTCGATCTCCCGTGTCTTTTTTCTCGTATGGTGTGAAGCGTAATGTCATGGCTACGGTTGTAACGTTACATCGCACGCCCTCCCTCGGCTCTGTAAGGCCATAAACATACGCGAAGCCTCACTGGCAATCGGACGGATGGCATCCTTCCAGACGAAATATAATAACTGTCTTATTCCTCAGTCGAGCGGTTCGCGTTATAA
Source organism: Brachycentrus maculatus (assembly GCF_059751285.1). Classification (NCBI taxonomy): domain Eukaryota; kingdom Metazoa; phylum Arthropoda; class Insecta; order Trichoptera; family Brachycentridae; genus Brachycentrus; species Brachycentrus maculatus. The sequence continues at coordinate 921,899 of NW_028281064.1, read as the reverse complement.
ATATAATGATGGGAGCGAAAGGCCTGCGGAAACGTTTTCCCGCGCCGAGCCGCAAGACTTGGCCCATCTCGGGCCCATTGTCTGCCGACTGCGATACGACAATAAAAATGTCAATGAGTCTCGTATGCTGCGAGATATCGTAAAAATCTGGCAGTTCATCGAGATGAGTGCATGAAAATGGTTTATATCTTTCGTCACTTCTACGGCTATTCTGCATGATGGCGATCTTCTGTATTATTGCACAGGATGTTCGAAGAGTATTATTCCTAAATATTTTAACAATTACTATATACATAAATGTAAATATATTTATGGTCCGCCTCCGTAGTGTATTGGTCAGCACGCTCGGCTACCGTTCTGAAGGTCCCGGGTTCGATTCCCAGGGAGGGGGGATCAAATAAATATAAGCGGATTCTTCACTCTAATATTTATTCAATATTACCCTAATGCCTGAAGCGGAGGGCTGATCACCTTTCCTTCATGTGCTAATGATCAAAATAATTCTGCGTTTACATGACGCATTGCCCTATACACCATTGGGGTGTAGATAAGGGTTTGAATGAAATTAATATATAAATATATATTTATATATTATATATATATATATATATATATATATATATATATATATATATATATATATATATATATATATATATATATATATATATATATATATATATATATATATATATTTATTTATATATATATATATGTGTATATATAGGTTTACGTGTATATCGCACAAATCTGAAATTCGTATAAGGCGATGGTTAAGTAGAGTGCTTCTCAATCATGTGTAGAATGGTGAAAATAAAACGTGTATAATGTGATCACTTAAGCCAGCTTTAGATACCTAGACTTTCATATTCTTCTTCACCTATATTAAGGTGTCAAAAATAAAATAAATGTTCGAATGGTTATATAAGGGAAAATAAAAGGCAGAGATAAGTATAAAATTAAGAAAGGTGTCTTGAATTGTGAATCTAATGAGTTAAGAAAGAACAGTAAAACAATGTTCATGGATATTTTTTTTGGTTTTATTACCATCAGAGGAAGACCGAGGAAAACTTGACGTGTTTTGTTGTATTTCAAATACTTGGACGTGATCTGATTAGAAGTCGGAATAATCGGCGGGTATGTATGAGGAGATGCATGAATATGGAAAAGGCGAAGATCGTTTGTAAAGACAAATTGGTATGCCAACCCGTTCTCTCTGCCTTCACCTGTAGAGAAACGGCGTGAAGGTTAGCTAATTAGTTTTAAATTAAATATAGAAGTAAATATAGAGCCCAGCAAATATAGATCCCAGTAATGTGTTTTAATTTTAATGCCATAGGAAGCGTTTTACTCAATTTCCAAGCAGATAATTAACATATGTGTCGTACGAATAACGGAATGCATTAAGTGCATTGAACGTAATAATAATTACATTTTGTCTGCCGAACTAACTGCACCACACAGCGGAATGGCTCCGTGCACGAAGCGTGATACATTTTCCCGGCGATTTATTTTGATTTGTGAACAGAAACTGTGGGATCTGTTTGTCAGGGAGGTTTCGCGACTGGAACCTTATTCCTATTTTTATCATCGTACTTGAGATTTACGGACTGCTCTTGTTATTTCAAGTGCCAGACTGCTTTACAAATTGAAAATCCCTTCAGTATATCCAACTTCTAGCCATAGCCATGTAAATACGTATTAAACTGAAACTAACGTCCATGGAGGAAATTTTATCCTTTTTAAAATAAAACCAGAGATTTTTTACAAACTTTTACTTTTTAAACCTTTCTCCAACCAGTTTAGACAAGCACCTAGTCATCTTCAGGGATGGATATGTACTTAACTTAAAACTGTGAAATATTCAGGCGGCATTAAAGAGTGGGTAATTAAGTTTGAAGTGAGAGGAGATGTATTTTTATTACTATTATTTCTAGTTAAAAATACCACGTCCTTAGTCCACATCCATAGAATAATGGTCAGCACGCTAGGCTACCGTTCTGGAGATCACAGGTTCGATTCCCAGGGGGGATCAAATAAATACATGTGATTTTTTCACAATAATATTTATCCAATTTTACCTGAATTTGGAATCTGAAGTGGAGGGGTGTATACCATTTTTCATGTTTTGGCAATCAGGTTAACACTGCGTTTGCAGTGCCCTATGCAACATTGGGGTGCGGATAAGGGTGTGAAGAAGATTATTTCTTAGAAAAAGGAAAAAATATTTAAAATAGGGCTATTATTTAAATTCAGTTGCATATTAATAAAGTTCTAATTTCGTTTTAATGTTTTTGAAAACATTTGAAAAAATTTGAATACAGCAAAAGTGTAAGTATTGGTAATAAAGCTCTGTTTGTATTGCTAAAACGCGCGCCAGTCATATATATATATATATATATATATGTACATATAATATATGCAGTTAATAAAATAAATACATGCATACAAATTTAAAGCAACAAACAAAATAATCATTTTAGTTTAATTTATGGACCGCCGTTTTCATTATAATCCAAAGTGCGAATGTAACTTTTGGCATTAAGCTTTTTTTTAATATCACCTATAAAAATATTAAACCCTTTTCAACACGCGAAATCCCTCTCGCGTCGTCATCTCGGGTTACATTAAATCGACAAGTGTCTTGGGTGGTATGAGGACGCAGACCACAGTTCCTCCGTCCGTATTAACGTGAGCACGAATAATAATTGGAAAACATGATTGAGTAGTTACACCTACGGTAGAGATAAAAAAATGGCATAAGAGGCATTTTGAGAACTCTACATTAAAATTACTTAAACGTTTAAAAGTAAAATCGAGCATTTATATTTCTTGCAATAAATAATTGAATATTAATATTATTATTAAACCCTTATCCGCACCCGATGGTGCATAGGGCACTGCATAATTTAAACGCAGTGTTATCTTGATCGTAAACACATGAAGGAAAGGTGATCAGCCCTCCGCTTCAAGTATCAGTCCATGGAAATACCTACTGAATAAATATTAGAGTAAAAAAATCACTTATATTTGTTAGACCTCCCTGGGAATTGAAATCGGGACCTCCAGTACGGTAGCCGAGCACTACACTACGGAAACGGACAAGTAATTTAGCATAAAAAAATATTTACAAAAAAAAGATTTTTTTTTATAATTCTATTCTAAGGTTCGATTTGATTTATTGATTCGGCAGTCACCTTGTGGTAATATCTATCAATTTTCTCTTTATATGAACGAAGGTGGAATTCTGAGCATCCCAGGACCTGGAATTTGGCAGGCTTAAGCGATCACCTTAAACACTTGTGTAACGTTCACCACTCTCCCCATTATTAAACATCAATATTGCATTAATTCTTAAAACCTGTATAAATGCAATGGTCTTAGAACTTTCCGCATACGTTTATGGTTTATACATTTGTGAAGAATGGCTGATAATATCGTCATTAGTTGGGGAATTCGCGAAGTATTTATGAAGCTTGTTCGGTTTGAAATGCCAGGTCGTAAGCTTTGGGATGCTCATCATCTTCTTCCATCATCTTTTATATAAAGGAAGAACAATAAATGTTTCATATCAAGTTTAGACACCTTTACATTGACATTTTATAGGTACGTAGGGTGAATAATTACGTAGGGTGAATAGTTACTTTATGGTAACATCTATCTTTTTTTAATTTAAGTTTCAATATGTTAATACCACTACTTTTTCCTTAGTATATAATGCAATTATAATTACAATAAATAAAATTAATAAAATTACAACATTTCAGGCTAATGCATAATTCCTTGTTTTATATGTTCATTCTTGTTAAGATACGTACTTTTCGAACCAATAATATACTTAAAAAGAGAAAACATATTATTTTTTGCAAAATGTAAAAATAAATATTTTGTACAAATTGGATACGGCCGTTAATAAAGGAAAACAAACTATTGTGACACGTGTTTCGATGGATTTTTATTTTTTTCTACATTATGCTGAATGCATCGAAACACGTGACACAATAGTTTTTAAGACAGTGGTGTTTACCAAGTAAACCTTTAATTAAAAATAAATAGTAAATAATATTAATAATGATGTTTCTTCTGCTCTTTTCGTTTTCCATCGTCAATATTTTGTAATGTTTACACAGGACCCTCAGTACAGGCAGGTGCGAACTATTTTAGCCGTGCCAAACAATAATAAAATACCATTGTGCTCTTAACTTTTATTACTTAATCAGTATTTAGTGAACCTTGTAAACCGAGATAAAGTTAAGACCCTTCACACCTAGTTTTATTGTTAAACCATTTATTTTACAGCTTATTTTATTATCTTCTTTCCTCCATTCTACCTGTTCCCGCGGACGTTCTCGAAAAACGACTTAGATTTTAGCCGCGTAAACTTTACGACTCGCAAATTCTTCAAACTTGCGCTGATCTTATGGCTTGGAACTTGGAGCTTCACTCATTCTATTGTTCATTGCCATTGACGATGCATTTTTCATCGTAGGCAACGGTAAACGCAAAATCGATGGTATTGCCATATTGACAATTTACAAATAGGACACTTGTTATACAATTAAAACCGCCAAAGAGGCTAGAACCGAAGAGACACAATCGGTTTCCCTACATTAAAAAAACGCACTCTCAAAATAAAAAAGGTCTTCAAAAACACAATCTACCTGAATTCGCAAAAAAACATGTCTTTTTTTGAATATGTAAACAAGCAATTTTTTTGGTATGCCAAATACTTGAAAGTGGTCAGGTTAGGAGTCGTAACAATCGGCGGGTATGTATGAGGAGATGCATGAACGTGGAAGAGGCGAAAAATGTTTGCAAGGACAGAGTGGTGTGGCGCTCTATTCTCTCTGCCTACCCCTGCGGGGAAGCGGCGTGATGGTTAGTTAGTTAGTTAGTTTTTTTAGCAACTTTTACCTAAAAAATAAGTTAATTAAGTAACCTGCGAATTATGTATCAACTTCGTTAAAAATAAAACATTGTTCAAGATCGTAGTCCTAATATTTTCTGCCAATACTATTCGTTTATCAACATTTTACGATTCAAATAATATTAAAATCATTGTTTTAAATATATTGTATGGTACATACATACATACATAATTATATCAAATTAATAAAAATGGAGATCAAAACTAAAAGTTACGAAAATTGTAATATGTTACGTGCATTTGTTATTTACCGTTTCATTTAAAATAAATTTTATATTTACGCATTGAAATGATAATAATTATTAAATTAATTGGTTCTTACTGCAACAGTATTTTTCAGCATCATACATGGCCTTTATTTTGATGAAATAATATTTCATATTTTTGTCATTTATATTTTCAATTATACCTATTTTTGAAATGTAAATTTAAATGATATTGTTTAAAAAGCAAACCCTCCATTTCAAGCTAAGCCTGTCTGCAGATAAAATAATAAGAAAATAGAAGGAGTGAAAAACAATTGAAAATATATATTTTTAATTCATTCGCAATTGTCAGAAAATGAACCGTATCGCCAGTTTAGCAGTCGAGCGTCTACCCAACTATGTCACGGCGCCTGTCAATTGGACCTTGTATATATTTTTTTAATGAAACAATTTTTTGTGAAATGTTGAATTAAAAAAATTTAAAAAAAAAAAAACATTTAATAGGTTTGATGGGTTTAATCAATGGCAAGCTGGCGCTGGTAGTAAAAACCCCATTCGAAGCACCCTTATTCTTCCCTACAAAATTTTAAGAATAAACACCTTCATTCATTAAACCCTTTTCTACGAATACAGATTTATAATCCTTACTTGGAAGCCTTACTCTGTTAACGGTCGAGTAAACACACAAAAAAGATTATGAAGATACTTCCGATTCTTGTGACAACCTGTGTAAATCAGGAACCGATGTCGAAAAATTCCTTAAGGGGATACTCGCAATGACAGATCTCATTCAGCAAAACCTAAAACTCTACGACATTTCACTTCCGATTTTTTTTTATAATATACATTGGTAAATTTTTATTTTTGACTCCTTACTTTTAAACAAGTCTTTTCTTTTCAAAACCATATTTAAATAGAAGTAAAACTTATTTTTAATACGGAAACGATGTTTCAAGAAAAAAATCAATCACGTCAAATATAAGCTGAGTTTAAAGAATGTAGCAACATTTTTAGGAAATCCAAATACTTGTTCATAAATCTGTATTAACTCCAATTAGGAGTTTTCCAATGTTTACATTATTTTTTGACATAAAATACACCATAGATGTCTCTAGTGAAGTCTACTGAATTCAAGGATTGTGTTTCGAGTTAAATCAATATATCTACAAGTTCCAAGAATTTAAAAGGTATGGGTAGAATTGATGAATGTTACACGTGTGTAAAGTGATCACTTAAACCAGCCTTTTTATATTTCGATTTGCTGTGCCTCTCCATAAAAGCTGTGAAGATGTCTCTAGTGAAGTTCTAGAACTTCCAAGAATTTGAGAAGTGTGGTTGTCAATAATGGGTAGAATTGGTGAATGTTACACGCATGTAAAGTGACAACTTAAACCAGCCCATGACGGTCGTTAGCCCCGGCTTCCATGCCCAGACCTCCATATGCTTCTTCTTAATGTAAAAAAAAGTAAAGTTGATATTTAACACATGAATAGTCCATTTGCAAACCACGTTTTGTTAAAAGCTTAAGTTTTTTAGAAAATGGCTCCAATCGGTAGAAAATTTTAAAAAATACGTCCATATTTAACATAATCTATCAAAATTCGTTAAGTTAGGAGTAAAAAGGAATAGCAAAATCATTACTCTTGCTAAACTCGCTATGCCGATCGACAGTTCACTTCATCTAATCTCTCAAAAAAGCTGAAATCGGTAGAAGATAATATTTTACCGTCTACCGTTTTTTAGCCAATGGGCTAAAAAAACATAATTTTTTTAACATAACGTGTTTTGCCAGTGGACTACTCAGAGGAAGGGCCCTAAGTTTTTTCAGACGTTTGCAAATATTGTATGAGCGTTAAAACCTTCATGCGTAGTGTCCTTTTTACCTGTAATATTAGTGATTTATGGAGTAGTGAAATAAGGTGTCAGGATCGGTGGCCATTGACAATTATTTCAGGTGTGACGTGTTTCACACACTTCCCCAGCGGCATGTACCCTTCATGCAAAGCCTTTTTTTGCCCGACATAATTACTCGTGTAATAATTATATTTCCTTGGGCCCTAAAGCTACCTGGACGAGAATGGCTTTGTAGTGTCACGTATCTCTTGCGGGGATGAACCAGCAAAGGGAGGAATGAAAAGAAAACAAAGCTAAATGAAGTGTACATTCTGTCTAACTGAATTAATTCAATTCAATGAAGCCAGCATTTCCTGGTTGCATTTTAAGGGTGTCGACAGTTTATTGTAATTATGATGCTCGCGTTTATTCCTTGGTAATCATAGGGTATCATATTTTCATTCCACGGTTCCTCATAAAATATTTCCAACACATAATATCACGACATATGAATTTTTTCTAAGCGACATTTCTTTTAATTTTTTTAAATTTTAATAATCTTAAATTTCAAAAATTAACAATTTTGATTTACAAACTGGATGTTTTTAAAAAATATCATTTTTTAATATATCCTAATTACGAACGTTAAGGTGGAATTTGCAAGTTCATTATGGAACATACAAGAAATAAAAACATAACAAATGTTCAAAAAAATAATAGTATTCTGAAAATAATTTATTTAAATATACTTGGGGGTGAAAATATATGTTAGTAATTTAACACTGTAATATTTATTTAATATAACCCTGGACGGGTCTCTGAAGCGCAAGGCTGATCACATTGCTTTCATGTAAGTAACGATCAAGATAGCACTGCGTCAATACGAAGTAGTGCTATATGCATCGTTGGATGCGCACAAGGGTTAGAAAATATTTTTTGTATTTTTATTAAATAATTCATTAGTTTATGTTGATACTCAAACTTTGTTTCTCTAATAGTATCTTATACAGGTGGCGCAAAATTAATCACCATTTCAGAAGATATTATAATTTTTGCAAATGGCGTCGTACTTCAATCATATTTGACACACGTAAACTTAACAGCTGCAGTATACAAACAAATTAAAGGTGGCGCAAAAATAATCATCCAATTTTGTTTTTGAATAACTTTGTTACTAAGTACAAAAAAACAATTTTGAGCAATGGAAATCCTTACTTAGACATTTACGATGTTTTTCTATTGAGTGGAAAATATGATATCAGTCAAGTGGCTGCCGCCAGTGTTGTTACACATTTGTGCCCGTTTTATCAATCTGTTTGTATACTGCATCTGTCTAGTTTACAAACGTCAAATATGATTGACGTACGACGCCATTTGCAAAAATTATAACATGTTCCGATGGGGAAATTAATTTTGTGCCACCCTGTATGATTTAATGCAATTATTATACAATAACAGACATAGTCACGGATATATGCATACAATCGTGTTTTACGATACTGTAAATTCGGGCGATTTCAACGAAAATTGTAAATTGATTACCATGTTAGTATTCGGCTCAACACAGGCCATGCCTAAAGAGCCGTAATACGTATAATAAATGTGTATATGAAATGAATATGTATATTGAATGTATCTATGTATTATGAAAATAAATAAATAAAAATAAATAAATAACACTGGCCAACAATGATTTTGTAACTGAAATTTTGATGACTAATTTGGACTAAGTTAATCGTTCTTATTCAATGTCTACATGGTGACAAGCTTGTATCACGTCAAGTTTTGATGTTACAGTCATATTATTGTTTGTATGGACCACATATCGCTCACTCCTTTCAAGAACGTCATAAATCAAAAATCGTTCATTTTCAGTTGTGCATGTTTTCGGAATGCCCAGAAAATGTACTATATCCCAGCAAAACAGGCATATTTTTAACTTAATATTTACCCGCTACAGGGCAGAAGGTGTTGTTTTTGCATTTTGTAGAAAAGGTCTTGTTTAATTATTTTTTTTTAAAACACTAAATATTTTTCAAATGAAGAAAAAACCTTCTGGTTTTGCCTAAAAAGATCTGTTGCACAGTAAAAAGTTCAATAAGTGGCTTGATATTTATTTTTAATACATTTCATTATATTCTTAAACTTTAAAATCGATCTCCTGAAAAATCAAGTATTTTGATTTATGACGTTCTTGAAAGGAGTGAGCGATATGTTGAAACCATAATAGTGGTTGGTATCTAGAGATGTTTTAGTCTACGGTCTAAGAGACTAAAAAAAATATTGGTAATTATGGAGTAATAGTGGAAATGTATTAACTTATTAATATTGAATACGTTAGAATTATATGTTTATACATATTTAAACATAAATAATAACATAAACTTACTCAATATCAGAATAAAAAATATCCATAAATAAAAAATCATGTGCTACATTTTTTTGCTTTCGTTTTTGAGTTCAGCAATGCAAAGTGCATAAAGATCAGGTATTTTCATGCCAATTACAAAATAAAAGTTGCAAATTGTTGGCCAATGTAATCATTACAATTTGGCGCAGATCTGGTCATATTAATTCCGAATAACGAATTACCTTCACTTAGCTTGATTATACTCATTATTTTATACGCTACAAGACCACACAGCTCGGATCATACCATCAAATTAGCACATTAAAAAAATAGTAAATTACATTACTTTCAGCTAGTCTAGCTTTACTAAGAATTAGTGTAATAAAGAAACATAATCACGAAGCTAATTGAAAAGTTTTATTTTTTACCATAAACATGGCGAAGAATTAAGTAAATTATTTCTTTAAAAAATATGGCAAACAAAATTGTTTCTACAAAAAAAATCTAGTTTCTTGGAAAAATATAGATTCACAGACTTTTCGCAGAAAGAAAATATTCCAAGAAAAACAAAAACATGTTTACCAATTATTTTAAGGATTACTAATATTCAATACCTATTCCGTAATAATGCGATCTCTTAAAATAATGTGTGGCAAAATAATGTATGATAGATGTCCGAATGGTAATATAAGGAAAGATTGGAAGGCTGAGATAAGCATTTTCAATAAATTAATGAAAGGTGTGTTGAGATGGTTTGGGTATGTGCATCAAATGAGTGAAAAGGATAGAAATGTCAATTTATGATGCAAATGTTGTGGGTACTAAAAGCAGAAGAAGACGGAGGAAAACATTGCTTTATTAAGTATTTCAAATATGTGCTAGAGAGTGGTCAAGTTAGGAGTCGGAATAATCGGTTGGAGTGTGTGAGGAGATGCATGAATGTGGAAGAGGAAAAGTATATGTGCAAAGACTGATTCGTATGGCATTTTATTATTTCTGCCTACCCCTGTGGGAAGCGGCATGATGGTTAGTTAGTCAATTAGATTTTACTAATTCCATTCTAAAATTTGATTGTAAAATAAAAAATTATATCATTTGTTGATATTTTTTCGGGTTTAACAGTAACATACCGTTAAATATTTTTTTCCGATTTCGATATGTTAAAACGGATATGAGAAAGCGACAGATACCAAATTTATGCCGCGACAAAACTGTCCAATGAATGGGCGTGCTAATTTAAAATTAAACTTAAAAAAACAGGTAGGTATTTGTTTTATATTCGCGTTATTTTGCGATTATCGTTACCGAAATCATTACAACCAACCGAACGCTGTTTAACCGAAAAGTTAATTTCCAAATTACTATGTAAAACGCTATCTTCAAAATCTCAGCGCGTTCGGCAGGCGAAAGGATGTCTGTAGTGTTTACAAATGTCGGGAATGGAATTTATGCAGCGGGGAATTTACTATCGACGAGAAGAATTTCGATAAACCGAGGGACAATAAAATGCAAGAGATGGCGCAAGTGCCGTTGCGCTTCCAATCGTCGCCGCATTAAAACAGAAATTAATAGTGAATATTGTTTTCTGGACATTTTAATCGGTTATTACCGCCATACAGGGATATATTTCACTACATTTTACACCAGTATCGATTGCACATCACACTGACCTGTCCGCCATCGAGCGCAGCGCTTCAAATGTATTTTTTTTAACCCTTTCTACTCCGTTTTCGCCATCGTGGCGGCATAGAAAAGTTCTCCATAGCGCCGCAGCGGCGACATAGAAACATTTTAACCCCAATAGCGTAGCAGCGCCGACATAAACAATAGGTATACATGCTTTTTTGGAGAGGCACAGTGCAACAAAAATTATAAGTATAAATGCCATACGTTTCAATGTATAGAAATATATATAATGCCATATTAAATAAATATTTGAGTGATAAATTACTAATATTTATTTTAACCTCCCCCCTGGAAATTGAACCCTGAACCTCTATCACGATAGCTAAACAAACTTACCAGTACACCACAGAGGCGAACTATATATGTTCTATTTACTTCTCTGCCAAAAAATTACTTATTCTCTAAAAAAATCGTCATTTTTCCTCACATTTGAGTAACACCAAGTTGAGTAGCTGATATTTCGTTTAAAAAGTAAGTTTTCGAGTAAAAGGGTTAAAATTATTTCCACAAATGCCAATAAAATTGTGCGAGATAAAATATTTCAGAGCAGTGATAAATTATCCGAAACTGTTACCTGAGTTACTAAGTACGTACCATCGATGGATGAGCCGAATATGGCCCATACAATGCTGTCAATCACAAATTCAAGAATGTCTGTAAATATTTTTTTAACCAATTTATTACTGAAAGCGGGTTGTGGTTCGTGGTTAGTTTCGTGAAGTCTGAGTCACCATTTCTGGGTTTGAACCCACTCTCCACAAATCTTATTCATATTTTTAATAACGGATCGCATCGGCCTACAAAAACGGTATAAAATTGTAATATTATTATATCTTTTTGAGAAATCAAAGGACTTTGTTTTTTGGTCCACTCACATTTTTATTAACTAACTAGTTTCGGCAACAACCTGTTGCCCTCTTCAGGGTTTAATTTATTATCAAATTTATAAATTAAACCCTGAAGAGGGCAACAGGTTGCTGCCGAAACTAGTTGGTTAGTAAAAATGTGAGTGGATCAAAAAACAAAGTCTTTTTATTTCTCAAAATAATATATCAATATGATCCACAAAGTTAATGCTTTCAATATTCAAAACATATAATATTATTGATAAGTTTGGAGTAAGGTCCTTACAACACATTACCTATCCCCAAATTAACCAGCTGTCTGACATATATAATATAACCCAGTCAGGGATCCAAAATGAATGAACTGAAAAAATACTTAAAAGAAAAATATATTTGTTACTGATAAGTTATATTTTCTCTTTTATCTTGTATTTTTAATGCCTATTTACTGTAGCTTTTATTGCTTTATATTTTACATTTTGATCTGCGTTTCCTTGTTTGTTACTTTTTTTTTAGTGTTATTAACCTTAATCCCATGTTCCAAAGTGAGGAAATATTATATATCGTAGTCATACAGGAGAAAGTGACCAAGTGCATTGCTTTACAAAAACGTCATCATTAAATATTTGATTTCTTACTAGCTTAATATTGCCCTGAAAAAATCCCAAAGGATTTTAAACTTGGAAGTATAATATATTGACTTGTTTAAAATGACTAACTGCATTGGTGTTTATTTTCTTGCCAAGCAAAAGTGACTTAAATGGACCTCCTGAACATTTTACGTTTTGGTAGTTAGTCACTTTCTCTTGTACGACTACGATATATGACTTATGTATGTAATGCATTTAAATAAACAAATAAATAAATAATCAAAACACAAACATATATCTTTTTTTAACTCTCTTACAAACTAATTTTTCATTCTGGTTATTTATATAAAGAAATTAATAGCATTTTCCATTTATCCTTTCAGTATTGACATGTCATGAAGGAAATGAGATATTTAATGTTAATTGAGATGTATAGAAAATATGATATAGTTATTATCACGTAGGTGTAAAGTACGGGAATATTAACTTAATGGGTTTATAATTATATAATTTATCATATGAGGGTAAAATGATTTATGAGGTATAAATAACAAGATCACAGTTGCACTGTGTCAAAAGTAAAATATTGTATAGTTCTGTACAACTTATAATACATTACATTATATGTACTTATATTTAAAAGTATAATTGTAAATTCCTTCTTAATTTTGGTTAATTACTTGGTATTCAGCAAAGAAAATAACTTTTTATACAAATCGTAATAATTTGACTTTAATTTTAATGTAATAATTTAAATTTAATTTTAATGACTTTCCGAAGCCAGTAGTTTTAAAAAACTGGTAAAAAGTAAAATGTTTGAAAAAGTGGTATAACACAAAGTAAACAATGGATGGTAAGGAGAGTGTTTTGTTACCGTACCACAGTTATCAATGCTTTTCCTATTATTTACTTATAACCCTTATCCGCACCCAATGGTGCATAGGGCACCGCATCGAATTGACGCAGTGTTATCCTGATCATTACTTACACGAAGGCAAGGAGATCACTCTTGCGCTTCAGGAACCAGTCCAGGGTAATATTAAATAAATATTACAGTGTAAAATCACTAATATTTATTTTCACCCCCCTGGGAATCGAACCCGGGACCTCCAGCACGGTAGCTTAACACGCTGACCATTACACCACGGAAGCGGACTTTTCATTTACAAAATACAAAAAATATATATATAAAGTTCGTCAATGATACACAAGTATGAAATCCACAAAATTCAAATATAATAATATTTTTGGACAAATCTAAACGGTATAATATTTCAAAATTATAATTACTTTTAAGAAAGTGGGCTCAAACCTAGATGACTCAGATTCCATAGCGTTAACCACGGGAACACAACCCGATCAGATTTTGTTAATTTTTTTATATTTTTTTCGTAAATCATCGCACTGGAATATACCAAACGGATACTCCCATCGTAAAAACATACACGAAAACAGTTTCACATCATAAGTTACAAATTCACTTCGTAAACCATATGTCCAGAATTTTGTCACACACCTATGTTCTCAATTCTCATATTACAAGTCAGAAAGTATAAAAAAATACGTTTTAAAATATTAGACTAAAAAAAACTCGCGTTTCTCAGTAAAACATAGAAACGACACTTATACCAATTGCATTAAGTCGTTCGGCAATTTACCAAGTTCGTTTGAAAACTAACATTACGTCGCCATCTTGATATTTTACTGTCGCTAACTGTTTTATCGACGGAAAGCTTTTAAATTTAAAAATTTAATATTTTTTTTAGATTTTAATATTTTTTGGCGATATTACATAGTCTGGTTATTTCTCGTTAAGATGGAGTGCATCGAACAGTCCAGAAAGTGCCAATCATTGGTGCATAATAATACCGCGCGCCGGCATCAACCGCATTAGTAAAACGGTCACGATTCCTCATTTTCGCACCTTCCCGTCTCGGAGATTTAAGCCTTATGATAACAATTAATACGGCTTAAAGTCAATTACAGATAGATCGTTATCGTTTTCTATTCTGGTTCGCCTGATTGAGACGTTCGGTTATGACGTGAATGTGACAGTTAACCCTCTTCAGGCCCGACTTCAAAATTACGCACATTAATTTGGTAAAAATGGAGATTACATATCGCTCACTCCTTTCAAGAACGTCATAAATCAAAAATCGTCAATTTTTAGTCGTGCATGTTTTCAAAATGCCAAGACAATGTACTGTATCCCAGCAAAAGAGGCATATTTTTAACTTAATATTTACCCGCTACAGGGCCGAAAGCATTGTTTTTACATTTTGAAGAAAAGGTATTGCTTAATCATTTTTATAAACATACTAAATATTTTTCAAATGGAGAAAAAATCTTCAGGTTTTACCTAAAAAGATCTGTTGCACAGCAAAAAGTTCAATAAGTGCCATGATATTTATTTTTAATACATTGTAATATATTTGTAAACTTTAAAAACGTTATCCTGAAAAATCAAGTTTTTTGATTTATGACAGGAGTGAGCGATATCGCTAGTTAAATGCCAAAGGGTCACAACGCAATAAAAATAGAACTTTTTATTCCAAAAATGGTGTTTAAATCGTCAACCTTTTTTATTTTCGAAAAAGACACCTATGATTTTAAGTGAAATGGACATTTCTAACGCTAGAATCATGGGTGTCTTTTTCGAATATGAAAATATTGACGATTTAGATACCATTTTTGGAAAAAAGAGTTTTTTGCGTTGTGGCCATTTAGCATATAACTAGCAACATATAAAGCAAAGCAGATATAAATATTAACTGATTATCACATTTTATGCAATTCGAGATTGATTGTTTTAAAAAAATATATGTAAATTTTCAGCATTTATTAAAATATGAAGGCGAGATATTCAAAAGCCTGCAGCTTATTTTTTTGAACCCAGTTAAAAATAATAAAAATAGTTTGGATAATTTAGAAGCGCCATTTTCGTTAAATACTACCTCAAGGGCGCAGTTAACATTTATTGTAATTAATTTTTTTCACTTAAAATACATAAAGAGTTATTGAAATATAAGGTTAAAATTTATTTTTTTTAAATCTTGCAAAAAAATCAAATTCCAATATATATCCTAAAAAAATGTACGTGGAGACACGTCTGGCTTCTCGAGTAGCCGATCGCTTACTGAATTATGATATGTTACTGATATGTCACATATTTCTAATATGTACAATTCCTTATTGCCCTCAACTAACATATTTGTAACACCCTTTAATTTAAGACTAACTGTAAAAAGTAATATTCAATTTATTGAGTTTTCAAAAAATAGTTCGTTATCAATGAAAGTTTTTAAGAGGTATTCGCAAACACATAATTCAGTAAGCGATGGGCTACTCGAGAAGCCAGACGTGTCTCCATGTACATTTTTGTGGATACATATTGTAATTTGATTTTTTAAAGATTTTTATTGAATTTTTTTTCAGAATATTTTAATTTTATAATAAAATTTAGGTGCTTCATAATAAAATTTATTTTATGAATCTAAGAATATGATTGAAATAGTTATCAAGATGAATAAAAAGATAAATAGCTTATGAAACATTTTGATTCTTGATCCGTGACATAAGAAGATATGATGGTGTCGGCTTAGTTCTGATTATGTTATCAAATTAAATTTTCTAAATGATTTGGAATACAGTTAAAATATAAAGGAATGCATAATTTATTTAATCTAGCTTTCATATATTGAATTACAATAATAGACACTCGATTTAATAAACTAATATATTAGTGATACACTTGTAAACGGGTAATTTGTTCAAAAATATTAATATCTCTAAATAAATGGATAAATCTATTAAGATGGAAAAAGTCGGGATATCTACAGCATTAACGATCTCCCCTTGGCTAGTTTAAGTGTAAACATTAAACAGTTTTATCAGTGCACCCAGATTTTTGTCACAAGCTCTGCATAAGGTCCTGGTATCAAGTATTTTATTCATATCTCAACGAATCAAGATTTCATCAAAACTAACTAACTGGCCATCACGCCGCTTCTCCGTAGGGGTAGGCAGAGAGAAGAGTACGCCACACCAATATGTCTGCACACAATCTTCGCCTCTTCCACATTCATACATCTTCTCATACATACACGTAATATTATCAACCTCAGATATCACCGACGAATTAACAAGTAGTTTATATTTTCAGTTGAAATATAAATACACCGAAATTACCGAAATTTGAGTGACATGGTTGTCAATCATGAGTGGAATGGTGAATGTTACACAGTGTATAAAATTATCACTTAAAACCAACCCGTGCCATGTCGTTAGCTTGTAAATGCCAAGACTTTATTATCTCCACCTTAAATAAACTTTTTTATCTTCATTTGTTTAACATTCGCCATTTTACCCATGATCGACATCAACATCAGTCAAATTTAGAAATATTTTATATATCCATAAAATGAAAACATCGTCTGCATGTGTATGATTTTCATCACTAATTTTCTCCACAGATATTTACATTGAAGTCTTACTCAAAAATCCAAAAAAAGCATATATACAACTTTTCAAAATTTTAGTAATGTCGTCGTCAATCATGGGTAAAATGGCAAATATAACGCAGCATATAAAGTGATCAATTAAACCAGCCCTGTCTTACGCTCCAGATATCCATCCGTATTCCTATTTCAGCAGTTTCTTTAAGATAAAAATCTTGAGATATCAAAAATAAAAACTAGTAACTCTTTAACTTAAAAAGTATGCTATTTGGTAAGGTGGTATATTTAATTTAATTATATGATTTCATTTAATTTGTCTTGTTTTACGCAATATTTTTACAAATAAATTAAAATTTATACTCGACTGCCGAAATTTTATTGCTTGAAATCATTCGATTTTATTTTTCCTGTACGGATGTCAGCGACAAATTATGATTGCATCCGATCAAAAAAATTTCTCTTTACTGTTAATTTCTTTACAACATACAAATTTTAAAAACGTTTTATGTTTATTTAACATAATTTTTATCTTACGTGTATATTACAGACTGCCAATTACAATGTACAAACGCACCATTATTTATTTATTTATTTTTCCAGCAACTCAATTTTAAATTATATATTGTCCTTTTTATTATATTTCCAAATAAATCATGGGTAAACTGGCAAAAAACGATAACTTTAAAATCCCTGTTTGAATGATCCCTATTATTTAATATTTAAAGCCGAAAAAAACCTTATGAAACTTAATGTTTAATTTACTTTTAAAACCACATAAATAAAACATTTCAAACTACTTGCATGTTAACTATGCTAGTGTATTTTGCCAGTTTATAGAATGATGAAAACTTTATAATATGTTATCATTATGTCAAAATTGCATATTTTCGAGGTAACGTTATTTGTCAGTACACCCACGATATAAATATAATATTATTAGGTAAGAGTAATTCAATCAATAATTTCAACAAAAAAAAATAATCAAAGATTTACCGGAAAAAATATGAACAGCAATGTTGATGATGCAACCGACACAAAACACGTTTTATCAGAAATGGGAATGTACTAATTACCTTTGTACATTTTATAATTATAAAAGTAAAAACACCTTATACCTTTACATGGTTGAGAGTTGTAATCGGTAATCAGTTCAAGTAGGGTAACTTACTCATTGCTGTCATATTTGAAGTTCGGCCTAGGGAAGACCGGGACCAATGTGTCATGGGGCAATTGTAACATATTATCAGTGTTAGAGTAGTGGCGGTTCTAAGCTTAAAAAACGTGGTATTTTCTACTTTGTAAAAAGTAATGGATATTTTAATTTTAATTATTTAATAGAAAGATTAGAACAGTTCCTTCAATTATTATACAGTTCCCCTGTAGAAGTGAGCAATACGTACTACGCCAGCGTTGTACCAAAAGACGCGAAAACTAATAGGTAAACAAACGAGTTTGGCTTTTAACTCTCCTCAAAGCGTCCATATGTTACGACGCATTGAATTTGTCAAATATAGCAGCACGAGAATTGTAAAGAGAGTCTATTTTGATCGAGTTGACAAAATTTTAATGAGAAAAATATTACGGCTACCAATTATGTAGCCTTAATCAGTGTTCCGCAAACTTTTTCTATTCAAGGTACACCTACCAAATTAAGACATTTCAGAGGTGCATATTTACCATTTTATGGTAACATATTCAACATATTATGTGTAATGCAAAATAGGAACCTTCTTAACTGTGCACAAGCAATTAAAATTTGAAGCAATTGTGGTATTTTCAATAATTAGATTTTTTGCCGCGGCACAACACTGTATTTGATAATGTCTTAATAAGACGAAACACGCCACGTATTATCATATATATATATATATATATATATATATATATATATATATATATATATATATATATATATATATATATATATATATATATATATATATATAAATATATATATATATATATATATATATATATATATATATTTATATGTTTATATATATATATATATATATATATATATATATATATATATATATATATATATATATATATATATATATATATATATATATATATATATATATATATATATATATATATATATATATATATATGTGTATATATATATATATATATATATATATATATGTATATTTATATATATATATATATATATTTATATATATATATATATATATATACATATATATATATATATATATATATATATATATATATATATATATATATATATATATATATATATATATATATATATATATATATATATATATATATATATATATATATAAATATATATATATAAACATACATATATATATATACATATATATATATATATATATATATATATATATATATATATATATATATATATATATATATATATATATATATATATATATATATATATATATATATATATGTAAATGAAAGTAGAATTCTATCCAATGATCTTGTTTAATTTTGGATATGTTACCCAAAAAATTGAAAATGGAATGCTGCCAACTGTCTGCAGTATATGTAAATTACCTTATTTCATAAACCTGGGAATTTAGAAACTGAAGCCTTTTCCAAACAAAATCATAATTCTCTGAGAAACCTTGGTAAAAAAACAACTTTGCGATCTATGTTAACTTTATCCTTAGTCTCCCCTATACTTATACCTAAACATTGATTACGGTGCTCTAAGTTAACGTTACGCGTTGTTATAAGATCCGTTGTATTACAGATTTGATAATAAGAACAGGAAGCCCTACTCACGAGATTAAATTAATAAATTAAAATCATCAGTTGAGATATTTATCCTTATTATAATCTTATTCAACTGTCGCGTTATTAAAAGAAAAACAAATGCACACCTATTTAACGGGAATTTTCACTCATGAATTACATGAAATTATAGTAATTACATTAATTGATTCGGCAGTCACTTTATGGTAAAACCTATCCATTTCCAATGAAAGTTTTACTTAGTAATTATATTTTCAAACACCGTGTTTGAAAATGATGCTGAATGCATCAAAACACGTGTCACAAAAGATTTTCTTTAAGAAATAGTGTTATTTACTAAGTAAAACTAAAATTTTAAATTATAGTAACCTTAAACATAAAAAGTAAACCGACTTACAAGTAAGAATAGCCTTTAAAACTTATAATGTTGGAACCTAAGTAGGAACATGATAAGCGGTGTTGTATAAGCCGTAGCTAGATTTCAGAGTCACCTGGACTTTAGGTATTTAAAAAACATGGGTAAAATAGTGAATATAATAAAGTGTATAAAATTACTAATTAAACCAGCTCTCGAAATACCCATATATCCATTTTCCTACCTCCATATACTTCTTCATCTATGTCGATTTATTAATTTTAATCTTGAAATTTATTAAATAATTCATGCATATATTAGCTGAATTTTTGTGCTGCGTATTCTTAAAATTGATAATGTTTGTATGATAAAGTGTTTAAAAGTACAAGAATTTCAATAATACCAAAAAAGTATCTTCATAAGTATTTTAAAAAATTATGTGTAATTCCATGTATTTTAACTCTTATGTTAAAATGCCTTATTTAAAATCAATTTAATCATCAATTTACGTAACATTTAAGCGGTGTTGCATAAGCCCTAGATAGATTTCAGAAAAGTCAGTTGAAGATTAGGTAATTCAAGATAATTCACCCTCTTTTTTGAGCTGTGTCGGTCAAAATCAGCTCGAATGACGGCTGGTTGTTTTAAGCTCGTTTTAATTACACATTCGCGCTATGCAACTATAAATTCGTTTAATTTAACGAAGGTCACGAGTGTCGAATTAATAACATCACAAGCGCAATCAGTTTTCGTTTAATCATAAGTTGAAGGATGCAAAACGCTCCCTCGACTTAGTGAGTGGTAAGACGTATTACGTTTTCTTCAAGGTAGCAATTAAATCTGCTTTCCATGTGAATTTTAAACACACCACTCGCAGCCTCTGAGACTATCATCACACCTACCCGTGTCATGCGGCTGCAAGGTCTGGCGGTACTTTATTATTCAGTGCGAGAGGAGTCCCTTAATTGTAAGGCGGGCTCATAACTGCACACTGCTCACTGCACACTGCACACTGCACCTCTCATGGCGTGATTCGCCTCTTGCAACCTGTCCGTTTTACAAGAAACAAGAACTTGACATTCTTGGGCGTACAATACCGGGCATTAAACAAAAATATCGATTTAATTTCATTAATTGCTTCGGCAGTCACTTTGTGGTAATATTTAAACATTTTTATAAAATTTTGAGTGTGTCCAAATACTTACATTTACAGAAACTCTTTCTTACACTGTTTCTTTTTTATATTTATGTTTCATTCAAACCCTTATCCGCACCCAATGGTGCATAGGGCACCGCATTACATAAACGCAGTGTTATCTTGATCGTTAACACATGAAGGAAAGGTGATCAGCCCTCCGCTTCAGGTACCAGTCCAGGGTTATATTGAATAAATATAAGAGTGAAAAAATGACTTATATTTATTTGACCCTCCCTGGGAATCGAACCCGGGACCTCCAGAACGGTAGCTGAGCATGCTGACCATTACACTACGGAGGCGGACAAAAGTCACAAATTAAACCCTAAAGAGTGCTAATTAACTAATTAATCAATTAATTAATTGCCGAAACTAGTTGGTTGTTAATAAAAATGTGAGTGGATCAAAAAACAAAGTCTTTTTATTTCTCTAAGTAAAATATCAATATGATCCACAAAGTTAATGCTTATAATATTTAAAAAAAGAAACTCTTTCATTTGCATGTGAGGTCCGAATCCTGAATCATAATCACATACATGTGAAACGCTAGAATATATCCTTTTCATATTATTATTTAAGCTTATGATTGGACCAGTTAATTTATTTGCAACATTTTGAATGTGTCCAAATACTTGCTCATAAATCTGGATTATCTCCAAACAGGAGTTATTTTTTACGTTATTTTTTTCATCTCAATATAGATGAAGAGTTTGATGAATATATCTAGAAGTTTCAAGAATTTGAGTAGTGTGGTTGTCAATCATGGGTAGAACTGGTGAATGTTACATGTGTCTAAAGTGATCACTTAAATCACCTTAAAACACCGTTATCGCATTGAAAAAGTAAGTTTTTCTTCGAAATAATCATACGGTTTTCAAAAGAAAAGAGTTATTGAAAGGAAAGGAGTAAAAAATGTTTACAAAAATATTTTTTCTATCTATTCTAAAAAACAAAAAAATACCTAGGATTCATTCTTTAAAAAATCGGGCGTGAACAGACAAGTGACCTCTCCGGTGGTCTCCGGTGGACTGAATTCTGTGTTTGCGAATATCCCCTTAACGAAAATGGCGCTTCACCATGACCCACCCATTGCCATCTAAGTCTGGCATATATGGTTTTATATGATAAGAAAATATAATAGCACCAATGTCTAACTACTAAATTGTTTCACTGCCTACACCGGGGTACTTCTAGAAAATTTGGTGGTGGATTTACAAACTTGTAATTATTTAGATTGGCAGTGACAGGGATATTGAAAGCTTTTAAAAGTAAATTCTCAGTAAAATCGAGATACCGTTTTGTTTCACATTTTCAGTAAATTTCACAACTTAGTTTTTAAAAAAATCTTTGCAAGGGAAGGTCTGTCAGAAGGCCTAGATGCTTCTGTATCATATCTGGGAATGCGGTGGGACAGCTTTCAATATAGCACCAATGTCTGGAAACTTGGGGTTGTATTCCTGTGCTCATGTGAGCTTACCCAAGCTACTGCGAAGGTGTACGAGTATCTTGATAATAAATTTTCACATCTTTCCACACCATAAAAAAACGGTATTACAATAACTATCTCGGATCAAAAAAATAATAATGATTAAATCATTAACAACCGTACTTTTAATATCTAAACTACCTTTTCATATCAGTGTGATCACATCTTCAATGAAATTATTTTTGAACTGAGATTTCACTTTGGCTCCAGAGAAACACCTCGGGCCGTCGGGAACCAGTAATATTTGATTACTCGATAATTAATAATATCATAAAGTAATGCATTTATCTTACGAGCACCCTGTTGTTTCTCCCATTGAAGGGCTCCGAGATAATTGGATGATACCTCACGGATGCCGTCCTTATTTACATAAGAATATCTGGAGATAGAATCAGACATAAAAATATAATAGTCGACCGAATTCTAACATCATAATATTTGGTTGGCAACTCCGTCACCGGTAAAAGAGGCATAAGTGTTTTATTTACACCAATAAAAAAATACATTACTTTCATTAGAATATTTGCGAGGGAAAAAGAGAAAAACATTATTGTATTTCATATAAATTACTAACTTACTAACAATTGTATTTTATTCTCAATATCATTAATATTTAAAGCATTTACTTTGTGGTTAGTCATTTTTACTTATTTATTTATTTTACACAAATGTAAATAACATAAGTATAAAACCACTCACCGATATTTTAATGTCTACTGGTTTCCTGTTGATTGTCCTGACGAAGAGATGGGTACGTCTCGAATCCGGTAGATATAAAAATATCGGTGATTTGTATTTATATGTTTCATTGTATTTTGTTATAATAATGTATTTTGTTTTTTTAGAGCTAAAATCATTCGTAAACGAGTGGAAGTTTAATAAATAAATAAAATAAAAACATAGTACATATTTTATGAATGCATTTTTTAAACTTTTTATTCTTCATTACAATCAGAAGAAATCGTTTTATTTTAGTAAGTTGGCTTTGATAGCTAACAAACCATCACGTCGCTTCTCTGCAGAGGTAGGCAGAGAGAAAAGAGTGCAACACCAGTTTTTGCAAACAGTCTTTGCCTATTCCACATTCGTGCAGCTCCTCATACATACCTGCCAATTATTCCGAATCCTGACCATTTAGTATTATGTGAAGTATTTGACCGGTTTGACAAAGTTTTCCTCGGTCTTCCTCTGCTTCTATTACTAACCACATTCACCACATATTTCTTTTTAAAATTTTTCTCCTTATGTTCTTCACTCATTCGATCCACATGCCCAAACTATCTCAATACAACTTTATTGATAATGCTGTATGGATATTTCATAAAATTATTAAATTTACAATATTTAATTTCAAGGTGTTTATAACAAATATTTATTTATGATACATATTTTGTTCGAAGAGGATTTGTTTTATTTGTTTTGTGTACAATATGGCATTCTACTAACATTACTACATAGCAACTGCCGAATTAATTGATAAAAGTAATAAAAAAACGCACTTAGTGTCTAAAATTTAAACTTTTTGCAGCCAATGTTTTAAATATTTTTATATGATAATATTATTATGAATAAAAATTAAATGTGCTGTTCCTAAACCATGATTTTTCTTATTATGATTTTAAGAAATAGTAAAACAATATAATATAATAATAATAAAACCCTTATCCGCACCCCAATGGTGCATAGGGCACTGCGTCATATAAACGCAGTGTTATCTTGATCGTTTACACATGAAGGAAAGGTGATCAGCCCTCCACTTCAGGTACCAGTCCAGGGTAATATTGAATAAATATGACAGTAAAAAAATAACTTATATTTATTTTACCCCCCTTGGGAATCGAACCCGGGACCTCCAGAACAGTAGCCGAGCGTGCTGACCATTACACTACGGAGGCGGTGTTATGATTTTAAGAAATAGTAAAATAATATACACTTATTTATTAAATGAGGCTTGGGCCCCTTTTACTCCGAAAATCCTTTTAGATTTCGTGCTGGGCTTGTGCCGCTGGAAACATTGCCTATTCAATTACATACCCTCCAAATATTTTGGTTACACAACCTCAAAATACTATTACACCTGTTTTGTTGGAGCATTGAAATATTATATATGAAATTATACATATAAAACTCAAAACAATGTGACATCGTGTTTAATAACGCTCGTTTTCCAAAATACAACTTAATGAAATTTCGTCTTCATAAGGTTAAAGAAATCGAGAATTACAACTTAGAATTGATTCTACACTATGCCGTTTTTTAAAGCAGGCGCTGTGGCGTAATTGGGTAGACGCTCGACTGCGAAACTGACGTCGCGGGATCAATTCCCGCAAATCAATTGCAAAATGAATTAAGGAAATATTGTTTGTGATGTATCTTTTTACATCTTTCTTGCTATCCTACCTGCAGACAAGCCTCTAAAATAGAGGCTTTGCGGGTTATTTAAAGTCCTTTTTTTTTTAAAAAAAAGGACTTTATTCACCTCTGTAGTTAAGTGATGAGCGCGTTTGGCTAATGTGCTTGAGGTCTTGCGTATAATTCCCAAAGAATTCATAAAAAAATGTAACTCATTTTTTTTTCTTTTATTTATTTAATATCACCCTAAGACTGGTACAAGAAGCGCAGGGTCTGATCACCTTGCCTTCATGCAATTAACAATCAAGATAACACTGGGTTGAAAGGATGCAGTGCTATATGTAACTACCATAGGTAAGGATCAGGGTAAGAAGAATAAAAGGAAGATTTACAACATTTTGAGTGTGTCCAAATACTTGTTCACAAAATCAGGATTATTTCCAATTACAGGAGTTATTTGTATATTATTTTTTGACATACTAATGTTACACGTGTGTAAAGTGATCACTTAAACTATCCTATGACGGTCGTCAGCCTCGTTAATGCCCAGACTTCCATATTCTTCTTCATCTTTGATGAGATGCCAAAAAATAATATAAAAATAAGATGTTTGTAAAATGAAACAAAACATAACACAACACTTATTCATAAATGCTTATCTAACGTGAAATCATCAATTTACTGTCACAGTATCCAAATCTAGTACTGAAAATGTTTTAATCAGTTTTATACATATTATTTTTTGACATCTCATCAAAGATGAAGAAGAATATGGAAGTCTGGGCATTTACGGGGCTTACGACCGTCATAGGCTGGTTTAAGTGATCACTTTACACACGTGTAACATTCACCAATTCTACCCATTATTGACAACCACACTACTCAAATTCTTGGAAGTTCTATATATATGAACCAATTTAGAAACCTTGTTAATGAATCACTAGAACTTCACTAGAGACATCTATTGGTGAGATGTAAAGAAGCTTTTTATTAAGCAGAAACTCTTATATATATATATAGAACTATTGGTTCATATATATAGAACTTCCAATCTTTGATGAGATGTCAAAAAATAATATGAAAATAACTCCTGTAATTGGAGATAATCCAGATTTTGTGAACAAGTATTTGGACACACTCAAAATGTTGTAAAGTTTTATACATGCTTATTTTTTTCATACATAATTCGACATTCATATACCTACCTACGTTCAAAATATTCCTTCATACCACGGTTATGATAAAATTGTTTCAAATGCCATAAAGTTACAAATATCTTTCAAAGTGTTGTAGAAGTCTGAAGTGACGCTAAAAGAAATAACACCACCCATTCTGGAACAGAAAATGTCTTCCAGAGTTTGCACGCAGAATGTTTTCGACCAAGTTAGAAGTAAGGGAGAAACGTACAAACAGGAGCATTACCCTTCTCCGGTGAATAATTTTATTGCTTATACGTAAATCTTCCAATACTTCGTAGTTAGTAGTCAGCGTACGCAGAAAAGTTCCACCAACTTCTTTTATGAATCCACCGAACGAAAACACAACGGACCAACGAACCTCAAAGTGTGGGAAAGGATTTGTTACCAAAAATCTTTTGTTTTGAAAAATAAAAAAAAAAATTTAACCCATGGATTGTCGTTAATTGATATATTTTTGATTTCATTAATTGATTCGGCAGTCACTTTGTGGTAAAATCTATCCATTTTTAATTAATGTTTTACTTAGTGAATACCACTATTTCCTAAAATCTACTGTGACACGTGTTTCGATGCATTCCGCATCATTTTCAAACACCGTATGTGAAGCTTCATATACGGTGTTTGAAAATGATGCGGAATGCATCGAAACACGTGTCACAGTAGATTTTAAGAAATAGTGGTATTCACTAAGTAAAACATTAATTAAAAATGGATATATTTTTGTTTACATTTCACATCTCATTATATCATGGTACATGCATTTATTCATAAATACATTCATATCAACCAAAAATCCAAAATACGCCATTAAAAATTAGTCATAACACCCATTAATGATTTTTTTTTAAATTACGTTATTTTATATTAAAAAAAAGTTAGTAATGTTAGTATACAACCACTCAGATGGATTTTTGTCTACTTGTTTACAGACGTATCGTCATGCAAACAATACGTCACATGTGTAAGTTAATGTGTGCGAGTCCACTAGCTTACACAAGCATATCTAAGCTAATGTATACGAATCTATTAGCTTATACAAGCTAATGTAAGCCAATGTCTGCGAGTCTATTAACTTACACAAGCTTGTGTGCTAATATGTACGAGTCTATTAGCTTATACAAGCTAATGTAAGTCAATGTCTGCGAGTCCATTAACTTACACAAGCTTGTGTGCTAATGTGTACGAGTCCATTTGCTTACACAAGCGTGTTAGTAATATGTATGAATTCATTGGCTTATACAAGCTTGTGTGAGCTAATGTGTTCGAGTCTATACCCATTTCTGCTCCTCCTGTTATTTCCTATATAGAAAAAATATCCTTTACTCACTTATGTCGAATGTATCCTTTCAAATACATTGCATTTATAGTTTTAAGCATTAGGAGCACAGGACGGATCATCTTACATTTATATGGTTGGTGACCAAGTTAGAGCTATGATAAACCGATATTGGACTCTATACACCAATCTTTCTGAAAAGAAGTCTTAAACTAACTAACTAACTAACCATCACGCTGCTTCTCCGCAGGGGTAGGCAGAGAGAATAAAACGCCACACCACTCTGTCTTTGCAAACAATCTTCGCCTCTTCCACGTTCATGCATCTCCTCATACATACCCGCCGATTGTTATTACTCCTAAGCTGACCACTTTCAAGTATTTGGTGTACCTAATCGTGCCATGTTTTTCTCGGTCTTCCTCTGCTCCATTATCTTATTATTATTTTTATTATTATTAGAAGTCTTTTTCATTATTAATCGATAGTTCAAGCAGGAAGTTTTATGAAATTCGTTTAAGAAATGTTTGAGAATCTTTTCCTTTTAAATGGGACTCTGAGGTAAAAATATTCCGAACAATTTTACACAATGAGTGAAAACGTTAACGTATTTTACAACTAACCAAAATATAGCCATAAGAAAGTTGTGCAACGAATACAACAAAAAAAATCAATCACGAAAATATATGTATTTAAACTTCGTTTTCTGTACAAATAAATACGATGCCAAGGATTTGTATTTTACAACTTTTTTATTGCCCAAGAACAAAGGTTTAAGAACTTGAACAATAAATAAGTTAAGCGGCATTCAAGTAAGATTTAACGAGACAGTAAGCAATTAGGGAAACAAAACCGATTATTCTTGTAATATCCACAAATTAGCGATATTGTTTTCATTGTTGGTCGTGATTTATAAGTCATCTCATCACATGCTGAACCATGAAACGTAATTGTTCGGTATTGCACGGTAACCGAGTATGTTTCTCAGGAATGTGAGAAGTCTGAGGGAATTTACTAATTATTGCTGAGATATTTATGCACTGGTCATACGTACGATGTTCATGAATTGTATAAAATGAAAAAAAAATTTATGAAAAATGTTAGTTTTTGATATATCGCTCACTTCTTTCAAAAACGTCATATATCAAATTTCGTAAATTTTCAGTTGTGCATGTTTTCGGAATGCCCAGAAAATGTACTATATCCCAGCAAAAGAGGCATATTTTTAACTTAATATTTACCCGCTACAGGGCAGAAAGTGTTGTATTTGCATTTTGAAGAAAAGGTATTGTTTAATTATTTTTATAAATATACTAAATATTTTTCAAATAGAGAAAAAACCTTCAGGTTTTACCAAAGAAGATCTGTTGCACAGTAAAAAGTTCAATAAGTGGCTTGATATTTATTTTAAATACATTTTATTGTATTCTTAAACTTAAAAAACGATCTCCTGAAAAATATTTTTTTTTATATGACGTTGTTGAAAGGAGTGAGCGATATGGTTAATTTTTTTAGTAAAATATTCAAAATATAAATAAAAATTCACTGTGGTTTTTCTGTCGCGCATTATTAAGGATGCCACAAATAAATATGCCACATATTTTTTACTGGCTTTATTTCCTTAATAATATAGGAGTATATTAATAAATAAAAAAAAATCCGACTTAACAAAGCGTTGGATGCAAAACGTAGTCAACAATATTTTATTGACCACTACATAGTAATGTAATTTTGGAGGGATGATGCAAGAAGATCACCTTGGTGGCAACCACGAAATTGGTCTTCTGTGCTACCACATGTTCAGCACTCATCTGTACTCCACAAGTAGGTTTTTGATGATGAGGTTGCAGCTCTTCATCAGCCTCTCCCGGAAGATTACCACTCTCAAGTCTTAGCTCATCTCAATAATGCATGGAATACTTTTGGAGAGGTTTCGTTAATTCAAAGCAACATTTGAAAAATACAAGATATAAAAAAAAACTTAACAGATCTTTATCACAGCGTTTTCACTGTAAAAAACTATGAGCATGGATATTTTTTATAATTCTGTCATTATAATATTAAATAACAGGATATTAACGAGTATTTCTTATAAATTTAAATATTCTTCGAACGTATTTTTTTTTCATCTCATAACATTTAAATTTGTTTGAAAATAAAACGAAGTGCATTGAAACACGTGTCACAATAGATTTATAAAAAAGTGGAATATACTAAGTAAAACTTAAATTCAAAAATTAATTTTTTTTTAAGAATTTAAAGTTTATACCAAATGTTTTTATTTTATTTATTTTTTCAGCCTTCACTTTGTGGTAAGACATGATGAAATTTTAAATAATCGTCGGGTATGTATGAGGAGATGCATGAATGTGGAAGAGGCAAAGAGTGTTTGCAAAGACAGAGTGGTGTGGCGTTCGATTCTCTCTGCCTACCCCTGCGGGAAAGCGGCGTGATGGTTAGTTAGTTAGTTTTTAGTTAGAAATTTTAAATGAAAAACACTTGTTTTTTACCACCTGTTTTTTCACAAATAAAATATAAATATATAGATTTCATTTAGACCTAAAGATGGAAGCATAGCTTCCGAAACTAGTCGTTATAATAATATAAACTCAAGTGGTAAAAAAACAAGTGTTTTACATTTAAAATATTTTTAACTGATTATTTAATCCGTTGCAGTACTCTGCAACAAAATCGCGTCTGAAAAATAAGGATGGACCCTTTTATCTAGCGAATGATTTGATTTTGATTTTTATGACATTGTTTGCATCAAACACTGCATTTCGTTTGGTATCGCACCACGCCACACATTCACTATTCCATTTTAAAGTTTTCAATTGGTAATTGCATACTTCAGGTATATTCGTATTGGCCGATGTATCTAAAAATTCAGTAATGATTGAAATTATATGAACGGATATTGCCAATCTTATTTGTTATTCGGTTTATGTAAAGCTTTATTTTATATTTTTATTAATGTTTTACTTTTAAAGTAAATATCACTATTTCTTAAAATCTACTGTTACAAGTGTTTCGATGCATTCCGCATCATTTTCAAATACCGTATGTGAAGCTAATTCTAAATTTTAGAGTTGGGTCCTTGCAACGTTGAAGATTTTAAGAAATAGTGGTATTTACTAGGTAAAACATTGATTAAAAATGGATAGATTTTACCACAAAGTGACTGCCGAATCAATTAATGACTTTATTTTATACATGCATAAATATGGTCATCAAGTATATAAGAAAAAATAAGTATGCGGACATAACCAAGAATTTCACCAGAATTTGCCTCTAATTTTGAAATTGGTCGATATCTTATTTTGTCTCAAGAGTGCAGTTACACGTAATTTATATGTGAATATTTTAAAACCTTTATCGCGTAAATAAATATGTATTCTACCTCTTAAATATATATTATTGCATTGAATTACTGTTATGTTATTGTAAAATTATCGTAATGTAAATATTAAGTTAATTACAATGGTTCAATATGAAGAGAATATATTTCCTCAAACATAGATATTGACGTATAACTATTGTATATTCAAATGACATAACTGTAATCTCGATAGATAACAATTACGCATAAAATATATTTCTGATTCATAAAAAAGATAAATAAACCGCAATTTATTTTTAAATAACTTAAAAATATTATTCATAACCGCAAATAAATAAGTCACAACCAAAAAAAAGAAGCAGCTTTTTAATAGACATACTTGTATATTTTATGTGTATTAGCAACCTTGAATGATGACAATATTTTTTAAATAGAAAGTTTTTTTAGGTACTTATTTCTGTTATGTGTCTTATTTATTCATTTTAATGCTTGCGTTTTTTCATTAATTGACTCTGTAGTCAGTCACTTCTTGTTACTACTACTACCACTACTACTACCATCACGCCGTTTCCCCGCAGGGGTAGGCAGAGAGGATGGAACGCCACACTCTTCTGTCTTGACATACACTCCTCGCCTCCTTCACATCCATACATCTAGTCATACATGCCCTCCGATTACGCAGACTTTTGACACCGCCAGATTTTAGGTTCTGATTGATCTGATCGTGCCAAGTCTTTTTCGGTCGTCCACGTTCTGTTTTCCCTCTCACATTCGCCACATATATTTTCCTAGTCATTCTCTCGCTATCCATTCGCTCCACATGTCCATACCACCGCAAAGAGCTCTTCCTAATCTTTTCAATTATTCCTCGTTCAGCCTTACATTCCTTTCTTATATCGTCGTTTTTAATTCTGTCATACAATGATTTTCCACACATTCGTCTGAGGGAGCGCATTTCACTTCAAGGAGCGCACTTCTTGTTAATATATATAAATTATTAGTTAATTTTTTACGTGGTATTAACCGAGTACTTCTTAAAATCCATTATAACACGTGTTATAATGGATTGATGCATCAAACAAATATTTCATCTTACGGTGTTTGGTAATAATGTTGATTACATCGAACCACATCAACATTAGATATTATAATAGATTTATATTATCCACTGACACTTCGTGATAGAATTGCATTTTAATATATTATTAGATTAAAACCAATATTTTTAGCTTTTCCACTTTATTTAAATAAAGTGGAAAAGCTAAAAATATTTATTTTAATCTAATTATATATTAGATATTATGAAAAAGTTTTATTTATCAAGCAAAATTTTAATGTAAGTGTCCCGTAATGCTAATAATTTGATCTTTTCATTATGACACTTCTCAAAACAGGTCACATAAAAGAAAATAACATTTCATTTTATTTATACATATTTGTCTGAAAAGAAGTTTTCACTTTATTCTTGTAATCTTACATTTTGAATAATATGATTCAGCAACACTCCCCTACTTGTTATTCTTTTTAGTGTCCGTTATCTCACAGAAAGTTTTTTTTTCTTGTTTACAGAAACAAAAACATTTTCCACAAGATATCCCGCATTTCCACAGTAAGTCTGTTTATCTGGCCCAGAGAATTGTTTGACTTGTAATATATACGTATAACAAAATGATTGATGGTGGAATCTTACGCCTACGCTGTTTCCATTCATAGATATCGATTTCATCCCCATACCAAAAGTATTTCTACTCCCATTCATAAAAATGTTTCCAAATAGAAAACAACTCCAGTCTATCGCATTTTCCAAAGCAAATTTCCATATTTTTTCATACACAATTTCGTGTAATTTATTTGCCTGATAATAATGAAAATTCGTTACAACTTTATCCGAACAAAAGACATGAAATTCACCAAAATTTTCTGGATGACAACCAGGCCTATTGGAAAAAATAAAGATTTATGTTTTGTTTTTCATTTATCAATTTAATGTTTAAATTATCGAAATAAATTCTGTTATTTTTAGACGTACAACAGCTATGTTAGTATTTTTCCATTCATTCATTGTTTGCCAAAAGTTTTTTTAGCATTATTTCATTATTTACGTTATCATCCAAAGAGTTTATTTCTTAAGGAATACATATGAATATAAATTTATCATTTTTATTATAATTATCTTACAAAAGAATAATAATAAAAAAACAGCAAGATGGTTTTCAAAACTTCTAATAATATATAAATTTATATATATATATATATATATATATATATATATATATATATATATATATATATATATATATATATATATATATATATATATATATATATATATATATATATATATATATATATATAAATATATTTATTTTAATCACAATGTATCATAACACTGAAACAAGATTCTGAGATATTTATATTGCAAAAATGAGTTATTGAAAAATGTTGAAAATCAAGATAACGGGAATAGATTTTGATTGCGTATTTTAATTTCATTTTTAGGTAAATTTCTTACAGATGTCTTACAGAGATGAATCTACTTACGAAAAAGGAACATTAAAGCCTTTATATATTTGCAGGACTAAGAACCCATCATCTGTTAGCTTAGGTGATCACCTTCCTTAAGTAGCTTCATATCTGAGAGATTTTTATAAGAAATCATCAATACAATTCCATGGGTTAATACCTTTAAATGGATATGTCAAAATCTTTGTTATTTTGAGCATTTTGCTTTGGATTTTTTTATTGCTGCACTTGTTTAAAAATATCACAAAAATATTTATGAATAAAAAAAACGCACAAGTCACGTTTTTACACGATATTCCGAAGTATATATAAAGGTGTGTTGAGATGGTTTGGACATGTAGAACGAATGAATGAGGAAAGAACGGTAAAACAAATTTATGAGGCGAAAGTAATTGGAAGAAGGAGTAGAGGAAGACTGGAAAAAACATGCCACGATCAGGTATGCCAAATACTTGAAAGTGGTCAGATTAGGAGTCGTAACAATCGGTATGTATGAGGAGATGCATGAACGTAGAAGAGGCGAAGATTGTTTGCAAAGACTGAGTGGTGTGGCGTTCTATTGTCTCTGCCTACCCCTGCGGGGAAGTGGCGTGATGGTTAGTTAGTTAGTATATATTCCCTTTAAATAATCTACCAAAAGATATCAAGTTAAAAAAAAAATATTGTGTGACAGAATTTCACATGAAACGATGCGTCGCACCATTAGTTAGTTATATAAAGGGATTCAAATATAATGAAATTAGTATAAAAATTCTACGCAAATTCTAACACAAATTTATTGATCCATTCCTACTATACGAAAATAGAATTCTATGGTATACTTCCCACGCTTTTCAATATATAAAATAAACTAGGTATGCGTTTCTTTACTTCTGTAAATGAAATAAGATTCGCCCACACAAAGTGAAGATCTTGTTATTCTCTCTGTCATGACATCGACTACAGCTACCAGTGTACTTACTATAATCATGTAAATATGAAACCAAAGGGGTCGGAAAACTTGTGAAAAGTAAATTGAGAAAGGCACACGAAATAAATATGACACTTTTTTTCTATCAGACGCAGGATTTTTCAACCTATGATATGTCGCTCACTCTTTTTAAGAACGTCATAAATCAAAAAACTTGATCTTTCAGGAGAACGATTTTAAAGTTTAATAATATAATACAATGTATTAAAAATAAATATCAAGCCACTTATTGAACTTTTTACTGTGCAACAGATCTTCTTAGGTAAAACCTGAAGGTTTTTTTCTCTATTTGAAAAATATTTAGTATATTTATAAAAATAATTAAGCAATACCTTTTCTTCGAAATGCAAGAACAACACTTTCTGCCCTGTAGCGAGTAAATATTATGTTAAAAATATGCCCTTTTGCTGGGATTCATTTTCTGGGCATTCCAAAAACATGCACAACTGAAAATGGACGATTTTTAATTTATGACGTTCTTGATAGGAGTAAGCAATGTATGATATATCAAGATACTTATTGTAGGTGTCTCAACTGAGTCGAAGGCATTTATTATGTTACAAGATCTGGAATTGGGCTGGCTAAAGTATTAATTTTTTACACTTGGTTAACGTTCACCATTCTACCATTTATACAATTTGATCTGCATAATCTATATTGCATTAATTGTAATCAAATGTTGCATATATGAGCTGCTCTAAAATTCCTCTCGTAAGTTTAAATTTTGATGGATATGAAATTTTAACAGATCAAAAGCTTATTATTTATAAAAATTGTGATGTTTATAGTTCTTTTCACTTAAAGAAAGGTGAAATTCAGTCCGAATTGATGTTACTTATTTATTTTAAACATTTTAGTAATATTAGTATATTACCACTCACCATGAGTAAGTATAAATGACTAACCACACAGCAAATGCTTTAAATATTAATAATATTGAGTATATGAATTGATGTTTGTTTTAGTAGAGGACCTAAAATCACATTGAATTTTAGAGTTTTCAAATTTGACCAGATTATTATAAACAATTTGATTCATTTTATCTTCCAATAAACCTCAGTAAAAAAATATTTTAATTTTTTTTATTACATGTTCCTTCTTAATAAAGCTTTCCTGCAGAAACGTGTTTTTTCACAGATTTTTTTTCCTCCTATGTAAATATACGTATGGAATACTACTAAAAGTCTAAAACGTACTCTGAAAGTACTCGTCACATTCCCGGTAACAGTTTAAAAATTGTCTCCTTTAATTCGGAACTACACACGTAATAAGTAGTATAATTATTTTAAAAACAAGATATTACTTTAAATATGAACAAAATATCTCAAATGTACGTTAGATGGTCCTAGAAATGGATATGATTATAGTAAATGGGCGAGTAAACTAAAAATTATTTTACCGTCCAATACTTCACAATTTGTCGACATCTGTAATGCTAGAACCACCAACTTCGTGAATTGGCGGAATTCAAATCTGTGGCGAAATGCCAGAATGCGTGGGATTATTCCAAACTTACCCCTATTTACTCTCTAAAATCGAGATAAAATTCCTAATTTAGAAATTGGAAATGCCGACACAAAAATACGTAACACAAACACATTACATTAGACGCCCACAGACATGTTTGTAGTTTTTGGTTCATTTAGAGGTTCATTTATGTATAACAAGAAACAAATATTAAAACCAGGATCAATTTTTATTTTGTAACGAATTTTTCAAGGATATATTCCATAAAACTTATATGATTTTTTTTCCATTTTATGTTTTTCAATAATTATACAAATTATGCTTTTAAATATTTTTTTTTTATATCATGATTCGCCAATCATTTTATAGGCACAACGTAGAAATCCTAAAAATCATTAATATGATAAATCGTACACTTTTGACAGTAAGAAACAATAAATGTGGTTGTTATTAAAATAATAAATAACAATACCCCTAAATCATCAATATGAGAATGAACTATAACTATTGTCCATATTCCGACTAATTGATAACAATGCCACATGATGAAACAGCTTACACCCTCTCCTCATCTTTTAACGTCTTAAAAAGGCACGACTCTAAAATTTAGACTAAAAGACAAAATGACATTAAAAAAATGTTATTTTTCATCGGAATTGCTGGCAAATGAATAAAGAAAAAAATTATTATTAATTTATAGGTTAGCAAAATCAACTAAATAATTTTTCTTATTTAATTCGGACGAAATCAAATTTATCCTATTACAAAGATTTTCACCGAAACTTAAGCTTTATTCACCGAACATCCATTTTATTTCAATAAATCCAATTACCGCAATGTATTAACAGATTTGTTCGCCTGTCAAAATTATTGACAAAACACATTATAATTCGACAAAGTCCAATATAACTGGATTCGTTGAATAATACCCATTGATCCTGCGATATTTTTGTTACAATCCTTTTGGAAATAGCACAATGAAATGGACATATGGGACTTCAGCACCCCCGATGTATTTGTCAGTCGATGAGTGATGTGTTACCGACTTATTCACATCAATTGATCAATCATAGACTGCCAAATTGTCTATATTAGGGTCAGCAGTGCGCTATGACTAAACGACATTGTTAGCGACTTACGCATGACTTATTTTTCAATGTGTGACTGCAGATTGATTCATTTATTTTTTTATTTTTGTGTGGGCATGGTCTTTTTATAATTTGCATATGTAAAAGGATTGCATTGAAAAAAAAATCCAATGAATAATGATTCACAAAGGTGTTAAAATTATATGTAACAATTTTTTAATCGATATCTCTAACATAGTTGAAAAAGAATAATGGGTATTTCCAAGCTAGTTGACTCGTCAGAGGCTGTTTAAGTGATCTTTTTATAGAGTTTAAGATTCACCATTCTTACCATAATGAACAACTATATTGGTCAAATTTCAAAGATTTTATTTATGCTTCAATCGAATCCATCATCCACGAGTAAGTTATTTTTCTCAATATTATTAATATTTAAAGCATTTACTTTGTGGTTTACCAATTTTACTTATTATTTTTTTACAAAAAGTTAATAATATTAGTATATAACCACTAACCGTTTTTTTGTAGCGCATTTGTTATATGTATGCAAGATTCTTCCAGAATTATTTTACATACTAGGAGACACCTGTAATCATTTTCATTAAACTCACTACTTCACATATTCTGGATATCGGACATCTAGGAGTTATTATTTATAACAATATTTTTTATCAATATCTCAATATGGATAATAATAAATAAAAACAGTTGTATAGTCATTAATGCATATTCTAAAAAACAAAATAAAAAAATCCATTAAACATTTTTTTTGAATGGGTGTGAAATGACGTGCTGCTTCTATCTAGCGTTGGCGAACGCTGAATGAGATCTGTTATTGCAAGTATCCCCGTAAGTTTTGTACTGACATTTATTGGTGGAACTGCAATTCATATAATAAAATAACAACTATTTATTTTTTGCCACATGTATTTTATTTGCACAGTGACTGGGTTACGTCGTTACCGACATCACCAGTCTGATGATGTCGGTAATAACGAAATCCAGTCACTGGTAAAATAAATCACTTAAACCAGCCTTTCACGGTTGTCCTGTAAATGCCATATTATTCATCGTCATGTTAAGATGTTAAAAATAAAGTTAAATACAACTCCTAATTAGACATAATCCAGAATTGAAAACAAGTATTTAGACAGACTCAAAATGTTGTACATTGAAAAATTGTCTTGAATTTTGCCTAATAAATGGTTAAATAGTAGAAGAAGATGCATACTGAGCAGAGTTAGTGGGTGGTATGCAAGGATTTACGGAGGTGAGATATATCTCACCAATAGATGTCTCTAGTGAAATTCAAGTGATTCAAGAACATTGTTTCAAAAAGTGAACCATATACATATTTAGAACTTCCAAGAATTTGAGTAGTGTGGTTCTCAATTATGGGCAGAATTGGTGAATGTTACACGTGTGTGTAAAGTGATCACTTCGACCAGCCTATGATGGTTGTAAGCCCCGTAAATGCCCAGACTTCCATATTCTTCTGCTTCTGTGTTGAGATATCAAAAAATAACATGAAAAATAACTCCTGTAATTGGAGATAATCCAGATTTGTTAACAAGTATTTGGACACGCTCAAAATGTTGTAAATTCATAAGATATTTCATTATATGATGAAATTAGGTTTTTCTCTTCAATTAAAATACATATCGTAGTCATACAAGCGAAAGTGACCAAGTGCATTGCTTTACAAAAACGTGATCATTGATTATTTGATATCTTACTAGCTTTATATTGCCCTGAAAAAATCCTGACGGATTTTAAACTTGGAAGTATAATATATTGACTTGTTTAAAATGACTAACTGCATTGGTGTTTATTTTCTTGCCAAGCAAAAGTGACTTAAATGGACCTCCTGAAAATTTTACGTTTTGGTAGTTGGTCACTTTCTCCTGTACGACTACGATATGCATAAACGGAACGGTAAAACAACAAGATATCAATTGAGCTATTCAGATGATGCTCTTGTAATTGTTCCTTTCACGGCAGCTAACGGGTTGAAAGGATTATTGTACGGTGACATTGGGATCGGTACCTTTGAAGGAGGAAGAATTAGGAGTCCCCGAATAGGATTTGCCTTTGTCCGCGATAAATTTGACATATCCTGACGTGTTGACAGTGCTCAACAGGGATTATGTTCCGAACGTGAAATCCTGAATTGTTCGGACTCCATTCACAAACTCGACTGAATGAAAGGTTTAAAGTAAAGTGCATGATTTAGCTGTCCGATGCAAACGAGAGAAAAAGAACACACGCATAAAATTGTACAAACATTTTTGCATTTCTCTAGTTTAGGCTGGTTTAAGCTAAATAAAAATGTCGGGAAGTGGTCCCGTGGTTAGTGTCGCGGAGTCTTGAGTCAGCGTTTCTTGGTTCAAACCCACTCTACCATGATTGATACCTACTTTTTTTTTATAATGAGCCTCTTAGGCTAACAGAAATAGTATGAAATTGGAGTATTTTCATAAATATTAACAACACAAATATTTCTCTTTAATAGAAAAATATTAATGCTTTTCCATTAATAATTTGAAGCACGTCTACTGACGTAAAAAAAGTGAAAATATTGTTCAACATTTTGAGTGTATCCAAATCGTTGTTCACTAAAAATAATGATTGATCAATAATACACACACACACACACACTCACCCCAACCAACATAACTTTCATAAGAATAGTATTATCAGTGGATTTTTTTATTTGGCTGTAAATTTGTTAATTTTTGTTGTATATTGTTTTGTAGTGGCTGTAAAAATCCCAAATAAATAAAATAAATAAAATAAAAAATAAAAATAAAAATAATGAAACTCAGTTTTCTTGAGAAATCCTTGTTCACAAATCTGTATTTCTCCACTTATGAGCTATTTTTATTGAACAAGTATTTGTACACACCAAAATGACGTGAATAAAATAACTGGTCAAAAAAAATCATGTTTTTGTTGGTGTGGTCGTCAACCATGGGTAAAATGGTGAATCTTACACGTGTATAAAGCGATCACTTAAACTAGCCTTTGATAGGTCGTGAGCCCTGTAAATATCCAGACTTCCATATGCTTCCTAATCTTTATCGAGATATCAAAGAAAACGAATTGTGTCTCACGTACGAAACGCATGTTTGGCGATCGAATGGCGACAGCAATTCGGTGACCAGGCTCCAGAACTTACATATGTACGTAATTGTACTACGGTTCAAAGTCAAGCTTTTGGTTACTCGAGAACGTCGAAAACAATGTACTTCAACTCGCTAAGAAGGAGAACAACTTAAAAAAAGATTACGTTTCTACACGAACCTTAGAACAGACGACTCTTATTTGCTCACTGCATTCTTCTCCTAGTACCTACTTGAATGGTGGACAAGACACCACAGAAACAAAACACACCTCCCACTTGACAATCGGTAATGACGTTTTAAATTGTCAAATGTGTTCGTAACTTTATTTCGAGTCCAGTTACAAAAAAATATTTTTAAAAAATGTTACTTAACAACAACATTTTGAGTGTGACCAAATACTTGTTCACAAATCTAGATTATCTCCAATTATAGGAGTTATTTTTCATATATTTTTTTTATATCTCAACATAGGAACAGAATAATATGGAAGACTGGGTATTTACGGGGCTCACGACCATCGTAGGTTCGTTGAAGTGATCACTTTACACACACGTGTAACATTCACCAATTCTACCCATAATTGACAGTCACACTACTCAAATTCTTGGAGGTTATGTGTTGTGTCTCAAGGTGTACCTTGAAGAGAAAAAGTTAGCGAAACACTGCACTAAGTTACCGTGGAGCTTTAAACCTATAATTAATGCGCATTTCGAGAAAGCTCATACACCGTTATACTTATTAGAATATCATTTTGAAAAAGTGGCTTTTAACAAAACTTTTACTAACGACTTCAGAATCTCTCCGTCGGTTTGTTGTTTTGCTTAATTTGTTCATTGATGCTGTGGCTAAGGTCACGTGACACTTCTTCTTCGCCTTGAAGAGATCTTGACTCATCTGCCGGTACGAGCCCGAAGGTACCGGAGCCTCTCGTCAGACGGTTTGTTTACTCTGGTGACATTGGAAATTCCTCATAACAATGAATGAACACTGAATCTACGTACGCGCGAGGTACCCACTCTAATGTAGATATCTACTTTTCAATATATTCAAGAAATGCAGCTGCCAACCACTTACGAATATTGCAACATGACATCTTCACTCGATCGTTTTACAAAAGTGGAGAGTCCGTTGATGATTTCCTTTTAAATAGTGCTTAAATTTCACAGCTAAATATGCTATTTCCTCGAAAATTAGCATAACAAAACACGTATACAAAAAAAAAACTCTTTTTTTATAAATTCATCATATCATTCGCTAAAAACTAACGTTATAGCAATATTAATAAATTAAAATAATAACGAAAATAGAGTAGCCTTTAAAAAAAATTCAGTCATCCGATTTCAATTGTTTTTTGATGCACTGTACTTAGCTTATAAAAAACCTTAAAGAGTTAAAATACATATACATACGTTTGATTTAATTGAGCTCAAAGGACCTTTCAAGACGATGTCTTTTACGTCTTTTAGGCAACACTTTCCGGCTCGAAATTTCTGCCTGGAACCACCGCTTACATACATTGGCTTATGCTTATTGCCCACCACCATATAATGCATTAGTATTCATCATTGATTATGTTGCATCTTTTATTTTTTGAACTCATAAAGTATAATGATTAAAGAAAGCACTTCGTTTTTTACCACTTGAGTTTAATTATAGACTACATGTTTCAGAAGTTAAACTTCCATCATTCAGGTCTGTATAACTGTTATTATATAGACCTGAATGATGGAAGTTTAACTTCTGAAACATGTAGTCCATAATTGAACTCAAGTGGTAAAAAACGAAGTGTTTTCTTTAATCATTGTAACATGTCTTACCACAAAGTTAATGCCGAAACAATAAATAAAAAAACATAAAGTAAAACATGCCAAATATGCTCATTTTTCACATACATTATAACTTTGAAAAAATAACCTTATAAATCGAACTAAGCTCTTCAAAACTTGCACTTAAAACGAGAAGAATGTGAAATTACTACTTTGTTTTATAAAAAGTTAATGCAGATAGTTTATCTCCTACCCCTTCGGCTTTAAGTTCATGCAATTGAAAAAAAACCTACAAATTATGGAATGACCAAATAAATTAAATATTTTTTTGTTATTTATACGTTCATTTTTAAATATTAATTCAACGGGCAGACCAGAATTGCATTTCGGTATCACCAAAGAAGGGAATCACAAATGTAAACAATATAATACAGTTGCGAAACCTTTTATTTTTTTCTTTGTAAGGGAAGCTGTCTACCTTCTAAATAAATATTTGTGAATGAATGCAAACACTTGAAATATAGGATCAGGGATAAATTTTAAGCAAACTTCCTAACATGACAGCGAATTTCATCTCTTTCATAATAGTACAAAAATATTTGGGCAAGCATTATTTACGTTCATGGATTTTAAATTTCATCCCTCCTCGATTTAAATTTGATTTCTAACGGCTATATTATCACAAGATCGAAATCAAATTAAATAATTTACGCGATGGAAGAACCATATTACTTATTTTATATTTTCATGCAAAAATATATTTACTAAATTTCTTAATAATATAGGTCTCAAATATACGTATGTACATGTATAATGTCTGTTCGAGAGGGTAACGAATGCGAATGGAACACTCTCCTTATCAAT
Source organism: Brachycentrus maculatus (assembly GCF_059751285.1). Lineage (NCBI taxonomy): Eukaryota > Metazoa > Arthropoda > Insecta > Trichoptera > Brachycentridae > Brachycentrus > Brachycentrus maculatus. Next base: position 879,245 of record NW_028281064.1, on the reverse strand, counting down.
CATCGCTGACTTAGTGTAATACCACTTTAAAAAACTCTACTTCGTGACTACCGGTTTCAGAATAATCATTCCGTCATCAGTTCAAATGTAGACCAAAGTGAAAATGTTACGGTCTGCCATTTATACAAAACTAAAATTTGTCAGAGAGGGTAAACAAATGAATAACAGTGGGATTTTTTTTAAATGGACTTCTACATAGATCAATTTAATTGGTTATTTGTAATGGGTCATTTATAAAAGTCCTTTTAATTGCCTTACTTATTTCTATAGTCTTCAGATATAATGTGATTATCAAATTCAGAAAAAATATTGTTATTATTATAGAGTAATACCATACCACAAAGTTAACAATGCTTTTAACATACAAAATATGGTATTATATGACTGATAAAGAGAATGTTATATTACCATATCACAATGTTATCAATGCTTTTAATATGCAAAATGCGAATGGGTGCTATTCTAGCATAAGAATTCGCACAGTAGGGGGTCATAGTAAATAAACGGGGATATTTATCAACAAATTTATCAAACTTTTCGTTTTCGATGTATTGAAACTGGAACTTGTTAGAAAAAATATCAATTGTTTAATTTTTATCACAATTAACATTATCTAATTTAAGGATTATAAAATTTTAGATTAAATCCAATTATCTATGAATTTGAGGTACAAGTTTATCTATGAACTATTTCCTACTTCATATTGTAATCAAAAGACGTACGTAACAAATATTTTTATTTGAATTCATATATACATACAGCCGATAATTTTTATGTGACAGTGAGCACTCAGCTATCGTCACATATGTATAATATAAAATTATCAAAAAAATATTTTTCATCATCGTTTAGTACCACATTATGGTGGAAATTGACACATCTGAGGTTCAGAAAAAAAAATGCCATAAAAATACCATAATATTCCAGTCTTGATTATTTTTTATGATTTTAATTAACAATCTTGTGTTCATGATTTTTTTAAGTAAAAAAAAATAAAATGTATTATTTGTAACATATTTTTTGTGGCAAATAATTTATTTTTAATTTTACTTACCTTTCACCCTTTCTTTAAATGGCCAGATAAAATTATTCAGAAATCTAACATTTTTCATGTAAAAAATTATGTTTAAAAGCGAGAAAAACATATACTCTGGTCTGAAGTATACTGTTGGATGGAAGGGAAATGTGGACTATTGGGCAGGCATAACGGCAGCGGCTGGAAGCGTTTGAGATGTGGTGATACAAGCGCATGTTAGGAATTGATTGGTTGGAACAAGTAGGGAACAACTAGGTATTAAACACTGCTGGAGAGTCTAGATGCTTACTGAATAAAGTAGCACAACAGCGAGCTAAATGGATAGGCTATTATATAAGACAACTAGGTCTGTTTTACACGATCGCGGAAGGCATGTGCGAAGGAACAAACTACAGAGGACGACCCCGCTTACACTACATGGACCAAATTATCTTCTACATGCTGTAGCAGATACGCCGAGTTGAAGAGATTAGCGGAGGATAAAGACGGGTGGAGACTGACCACAAGAAAAGCAAACTATTCACATAGATTGTAACAGATGAAGAAATTTTTGTTATGTTATAAAATATAAACCTAACACCCTCGAAAAAAAATTAATGGATTTTTTTTATGACCCTATTTTTACATAATTTGTCCAGGACTTGATCTTTCCCTTTTCCCCTTTTCCTCCCTCTCATACCTCTTCCAGGTATTTATGTTAATTACATTTGTAAAAAAAATTAATTGGAATGGTACAAATACCTGATTTGTGTTACGCGTTAATGTAAATGTATTTATTTGACTGTTCTATAAAATTTATAAATAAAAAAATACAAAATAAAATTGTTTTGACTTGAGATAATAATAGGCTAATCACTTCACTAAACACTAATACCTTTACTTCGTTATCTATTATCTAACTGGTTATGAATACTTTTGATAAATCGGAACATATCAGTTATCCTTTTATACCACGTTATCAATTTATTGATAAAAAATAATGATATTAATTATCATTATACTGACAACTAATCTAAAAACGAAAATAGTTATAAATTCATGAGGATACATCATTCACAACATTAGATTTTTTTTAAAAGATTTAAATACAAGTAATTATATGTTGTCCGCCTCCGTAGTGTAATGGTCAGCACGCTCGGCTACCGTTCTGGAGGTCCCGGGTTCGATTCCCAAGGGGGGTAAAATAAATATAAGTGATTTTTTCACTGTCATATTTATTCAATATTACCCTGGACTGGTACCTGAAGCGGAAGGCTGATCACCTTTCCTTCATGTGTAAACGATCAAGATAACACTGCGTTTATATGACGCAGTGCCCTATGCACCACTGGGGTGGGGATAAGGGTTTTATTATTTATTATATTATTAATTATATGTTTGTAAAACTATGGTCTACTAAATAATCTTTGCCTTAGTATTCTATCGAGATATCTCCACTTCATGAAATTTCGGAATACCTTATTAAAATGTTCAAAATAATGATTTTCTGAACTTATATAGAAAATCTAATAACCTCTATTGATCGGTTTAAACTAGGGCTTACATACCGGTTATAATCGAAACCGATAAACCTTTCAACAGTTTTCAAATCAAACTGTTTTGTTTCCCAAAAATAAGCTTCAAAATACATTTTAAAGGCTTTTAGAGAAATAACAATATTATAAATTTTGTTATTTCCCTAAGATATTACATAACGTAAGGGTGAAAAAATATAGTGTTGTTTATATACTTATACAGCTTATATTTGAACCCGTAGATAGAAGTATCTGTAGCTTCCGAAACTCGTCGTAAAAATATAATACGATGTGGTAAAAAACAGGTGTTTTATTTATAATTTCATTAATTGATGTGCCAGTCACTTTGTGGTAAAATCTATCCATTTTTAATTTAAATTAAAAATGGATTAATTTTACAACATTGAATTAGTAAATACCATTATATATTGAAATCTATTTGCAAGTGATGCAGAACGCATCGAAAGACGTGCCACAATATATTTTAAGAAATAGTAATTACTAAGAAAATCACTTATTAAAAATATCTTTTATGGTGTTAATTAATAAATAAAAATATGTAAGTTAGTTCTATATTGAATTTGAAGTGCGTTTAAGAGCGGGCGCCAAGTGTAAATGTTAGGTTAGGTTAGGTTAGGTTAAAAATGTTTTCTATGGAGTTTATTAATAAATAAAAATATGTAAGTTAGTTCTTTATTGAACTTGAAGTGCGTTTAAGAGCGGGCGCCAAGTGTGAATGTTAGGTTTATATTTTCGAATACCCATTGGTAATCACTTGTATAACTGGGCATTGTTTTAAGTCAAGCGTTGCCTGAATACTGCGGTGCATTTGCAATGATTTTTAGTAAAATGTGCTAAGTGCTTGGGTACATATAGACTCGCCTTGTTATCCCGCGTCCTGGATAACGCCACTACTAAAGAAAGCGTAAGAACTTTTTCAAAAAATTCAAGTAGTGGTCTTGTCTGAATTCCAGTACAGTCTTTGACTTTGGCATTTATTGTATGTTGGACAATTTTCTTTGTCGCCTAATGAAAAGGGTGTATGAAGCCTATTTAGTTTGCTGCTGTACCGGTCTGTGTAGGTGGGTGTGTGAATTTCCTCCTTCATTATTTGCATTTGCTAAACAAAACATTGTTTTTCGACATTCCTGTGTTGTTCCGACTCTGCACCGCAAATCTCACAATATTTCGTGAAGCAAAATGTCGCCTTAAAAGACATTCGTCATCCACAAAGATCGAGATGACTTTGCCGTTTCAACCCGTGTCCTTTTTTACAAATGACCAATGCCTCGAATGGATCGTCGTAGCCTCCTTAGTGTTTTGAGTGCGGACCCGAGGAGGCGCCAGAAATTGAAAAAATATTTACTATGTTAATGCGACTGATAAATAAATATTAAAGTCCATTCAGAAAAGAAATATCACAACACCTAACACCCATAAGAAACTAAATAAATCAATGTTTTGGACAGGTATAACTCGTTATTGTAACCTCTGATATGGTGAGATTTTTTTTTGGTTTTAAATAAATCTGTCATAACCAAATGATTTTTTTATTGATTTATTTTTAATTTTGTTTGTAAAACATTCGTAAAAATGAACACAGCGTATTTTACAACATTTTGAGTGCGTCTAAATACTTGTTCACAAAATCTGAATTATCTCCAATTATAAAATAAATTGTAAATAAATTATCTGGTCAAATTATAAGGTTAAATAATAAAAATTATAATGATATTTTCTGGCGTTTCTCATGTGTGTGATTATAATCCAGGACTCGGACCTCACATACTAATAAAAGAGTTTCTGCTCAGTAAAAATCTTATTTTCATCTCACCAATAGATGTCTCTAGTGAAGTTCTAGTGATTCAAGAATAATGTTTCAAAATTGGTTTATATAGAAAGAACTTCTAAGAATTTGTGTAGTGTGGTTGTTGATAACCGGTAGAATTGGTGAATGTTACACGTGTGTAAAGTGATCACTTAAACCAGCCTATGACGGTCGTCAGCCCCGTAAATGCCTAGACTTCCATATTCTTCTTCATCTTTGATGAGTGTATTTTACCTCCAGGGTCCCATTATTAATCTTAAACCCGTATTTGTTCGTCTTTAATTTTCACTTATGAATTGCATGAAATTATCGAAATTTTAAACATAAAGATTAAATCCACTCACAAGTAGGAATAAAACAAAATAAAAATTAAATAGTAGGCTATAAAATTTATAAAGTTGAATGACGCCTTAGTAGAAACATGACATGCGGTATTGCATAAGCGGTACCTAGATTTCAGTCACTTGGACAATTCAAAAAAATAAAATTGAAACTTACTTTTCTAGAATCTATGGCTGGGTCATTCCAGTAAAAGACAACATTTAAATGGCAGCGGATATCTCTAAAAAAATCTTCTGCCACTTTTTAATATTAATTTGTAATAAGAGTATTTTATCGACATCGAAATAGGCTAGTCCTTAAAAAAGGCCACAACGCCTACACCAAGGAGAAGGATAAGAGGAAAAAAAGGAAATTTATCTATTTTAATCATGAAAGCTAACTTACCAAATTAGCACCAAGTACTACTATGTTATGTTATGTCATATGTATTTTGAGGCACTTAACATCATTATTAAATACCGTTTGCGAAATGTTTGCCTTCATTTGAAAGATGTGGCCTTGGGCAAAAAAAAGTAGTTTATGCCAAAAAAATATTGATAGTTGCAATTGCCATTTTTCTTCTGCAACTGTCGTTTAAACGACATGTGTACATTTGGTTACTCGATCGATGTAATTCCAAATAGTTTTTGTTTTTACTTATTTGCGTCAGTAACCGTGTTTCAAATTATTCATATAAAAAAAATTACTGTAAAAAAATTAAAAGAAACATCTGCGTTTTTATTATTTACAAAAATACTTCAATTTCATACCATATTTGTGAGCCTAAGTGGCTCATCATTAAAAATGGGAAAGGTGATCAGCCCTCCACTTTAGGCACCAGTCCAGTGTAATTGTATAAATATTAGATAGAAAAAAATCACTTTTAGTTATTTGACTCCCCTCTGGTAATTGATCCCGAGACCTCCAGTCTGTAGCCGAGCGTGCTGACCATTACACTTCGGAGGCAATAAAATGTTAATATTACAATATTTTTACGACGGACTTATAATGTGAACTAAAATGGATATCAGAAGACATGGAATGGCCCAGTTATAGATTGAGTAAAATATTAGTTCCCACATCGAAGCTTGAAACACCCAGTAATATTTTTATTTGGTGGTCCACGTCAATGATCCCCATTCGTTTTTGTTGAACACGGGAACCTAACAAATATTTTCTTTTTGCTCAGATTCAATATTGGCGAAAATTCCTACGCATTGTGCAAAATAATAATTTGTCCGAATATTCTTTATAACTCAAAATAAAGAGGGTGAATCTGACCGCATCGTGGCCCTTTCAAAACTCGCATAGTGTATTATTTGTATATGTCTTTCTGAGTAATATAGCGGTGTGCATTGTACGACCGACCTGAATGGTATTGGCCGGAAATGTCTCACTTTAAGACCGCCACGAACCTCAAAACAAAACCAGCCCAAGTAACCTTCTATATAAGTAATTTACTTTAAGATGTCAAATAGACTATCATAAAAATGCATCAATTTCATGTCATTTAATCAAATTCAAACTCAAGTTATAATATTTTTTAATTAAGCTTTTTATATATATTTTTCGTCTACCTCCGTAGTGTAGTAGTGGTCAGCAGGCTCGGCTACCGTTCTGGGTGTCCCGTGTTCGATTCCCAGGGGGTCAAATAAATATGTGTGATCTTTTCAATCTACATAATATTTATTCAATATTATCCTGGACTGGTACCTGAAGCGGAGGGCTGATCACCTTTCCTTCATGGGTTTACGATCAAAATAACACTGCGTTTATGTGACGCAGTGCCTTATGCACCATTGAGGTGCGGATAAGGGTTTGAATGAATGAATGAATTTGATATAGATATTTAATTTTTTACGTCAAATTTAATAGTACCTAAACTTTAACATATCCTAATCATATATGTACCTTCACATTCACGCGGTCATAAATACATATTTTATATGACGTCGATATACTATTGTCCCGTGTTTGAATTTTAAAAATCGTTTGATGTCGTTTTGGATTGATAACTTAATGTCTTGATCACTTAATTTGATGATTAAATGTTTGATAACTTAGACTACTAATTTACATTTATTATATCTAATTGTAATTTTCGTATAAAAAACATGTCAATAATTCAGGGTAATTGAAAATTACACCGACAGTTCTTATTACTATTAAAAAAAAAAAAAATTGAACATTAACTTGATTCAAACGTATTATTCTCAATATAATATTTCATGGTAACAACCATTGATTTATATGATACGTCATTACGTAGATGCTTCTTGTATTTATTTACAATCGTGATTTTCTTACAGCATTTTTCGTTTTTTTTTGACCTGAGGTCAAAATGGTAATTTTAAAAGAATAAAACTAAATATTTTATTCAATAACATGATTTTCTTACGATATTTTTCGTTTTTCTTTTACCGTGATGTCAAAATGGTATTTTATACAGACTAAAACTAAATGTTTTATTCAATAACACGTGTCAGAATAGATTTATTAAAATAGTAATATTTACTAAGTAAAATTTAAATAATAAAAAAATATTTGTACTTGGTAAATGCCAAAATTTGAACTATTTTTACTCCTGTATGTTCCTGATCTAACTAAATACGGAAATAACGCAATTTATAACACTAGAAAAATAATAAGATCCTTGTATTGGAATTTGGAAGACCTTTCATCCGAAAAATGCTGTCTCTTGTATATTTATCATTTCTTCGTCTTTGTGTTACCCGAGACCTAATAATTTCTTCTATTAAGAGATCCAATTGACTGTCACCTTTTCAGGTAATTTATGCCCCCGACAGAATTAACTTTTGTTCCGGCGAGCACGTGGTTTGGCATTGTTATGGACAGATGCGACTGCGCACGGTCCGTCTCTATTACTGTCCTTGTTCAGTAGTTATTTATGACGCAGATTTCGCCACAGATTTCATTTTGAAAATAAAAATTAATCCTTGAAATTATATCAAACCATTCATATCAGAAAAAAATATGATCTTTTTCCAGTATTTTATAAGCGTGTCAATTTTTTTATCTTGCTATAAACGTTAGTGATTTTACACTCTAATGTTTATTTAATGTTTTTTAATAGTTATTACAACATATATGTGGAATTGTTCAATTGGCTTTTTTTTACGTAACTATTTTTGTTATTGTAATGTAATGTTTATTATTGTTAATGTAACTATTGTTTAGTATATATTTTTTTTATTTGTAAAGCTGTACAATTTCCGAACAAATAAAAAATACAAATAAATTAATACTACCCTGGATTGGCCCCTGAACCGCAGGAGTTATCACCTTGCCTTCATGTAAGTAACGATCAAGATTACACTGCGCTAATTCAATGCAGTGCCCTATGCACCATTGGATGCGGATAAGAGTTAGAAGAAGAAGATAAACTATGGTGCATTGGTATCTTTTCCTAAAAATACATTATTCTATAACAGGATAGATTTAGGTATTATGTAACAATACTCTATAAATGTTTTAACACTAGTTAATCCTAGTTGCTACGTACTTGGTAATCTTTAAAGTGTTTTGAAATTGAAGAAAATATTGATAACATGATTAGTTAACACAACTAGTTATCGTGTTATACGTAAAAACCGAAAACATCATTTGCTGGGGGGGAACATAAAATACAATTTGTGGATGTCAAATTATAAAAAATCTCAATTTGTCCGAAATAGTATGCAGTAGGAATATTATATGGTATATCAACATCAATGCGACCTTTACATTTTTTTTACACATACTACATTTTGTTCTCAGCATTTCTTTTATTGAATCACACGATCAATATTTCTTTAATTAAATTATATTTCAAACAACTCCTCTAAGTTTTGGACTATTTGGCTATATATGTATATTATATATATATATATATATATATATATATATATATATATATATATATATATATATATATATATATATATATATATATATATATATATATATATATATATATATATATATATATATATATATATATATATATATATATATATATATATATATATACACATATATATATATATATATATATATATATATATATATATATATATAATATATATATATATATATATATATATATATATAAATATATATATATATATATATATATATATATATATATATATATATATATATATATATATATATATATATATATATATATATATATATACACATATATATATATATATATATATATATATATATATATATATATATATATATATATATATATATATATATATATATATATATTTATATATATATATATACATATATATATATATATATATATATATATATATATATATATATATATATATATATATATATATATATATATTTATATATATATGTATATATATATATATATATATATATATATATATATATATATATATATATATATATATATATATATATATAATATATATATATATATATATATATATATATATATATATATATATATATATATATATATATATATAAATATATATATATATATATATATGTATGTATATATAGCGCTCACTCCTTTCAAGAACGCCATTAATCAAAAATCGTCAATTTTCAGTTGTGCATGTTTTCGGAATGCCCAAAAAATGTACCATATCCCAGCAAAAGAGACATATTTTTAACTTAATATTTACCCGCTACAGGGTAGAAAATGTTGTTTTGCATTTTGAAGATAAAGGTATTTTTTAATTATTTTTTCAAATGTATTGAATATGTTTCAAACGGAGAAAAAAACCTTCAGGTTTTACCTTAAAAGATCTGTTGCACAGTAAAAAGTTGAGTAAGTGGCTTAATTTTTAAAACATTGTGTTTTATTTTCAAACTTCAAAAACGTTCTCCTAAAAAATCTAGTTTTTTATTTATTTATGACGTTCTTGAAAGGAGTAAGCGATATATAGGTATACATATGGTAGACTTCAGAATGTTTTAATACAAATAGAGACTAAATATCAGAATATCCCTTTTTTACTTAATCAAAAAACTTTAAACCACCAAAAAAAGTTGTTGAACAAAAATATATGACAGTAGTCTAAAAGTATCAACAATCCCTGAATTTTTCTTAAGTATCGCTCCCCTAAGAGAACGCTATCTTTACAACATCGTCAGAAAAAGTTTTACAAAATTAAGTCCTTGTTTTTTACGCACATAGTTGTGGAACAAATTACATGCGGAAGGAGCTCATAGTTCTGGACCAAATAATGGAAAAAATCTAATAAGCGATTCAAAGGAAAGAGGAAAAGCCTTGGACGATTAATAACAATGAAACCTTAGAATAGAGAAGAAGTATCAGTCATGGTTTAATTTGGTTAGTGAAAAGATAACTCGCACGTAGATCAAAAAGCAACTTGTCAGGGACAAGACAAAGAGGATATTTATGCACGTAATTAATTCAACAAATCTTCTTTTAATAATCTAATCAAATATAGCTTATTCTCAATATCATTCATATTTGAAGCATTTACATTGTGGTTAGTCATTTTTACTTATTTATTTTTTTACAAAAATATTAATAATATTAGTATATAACCTAGTGCATGTTTAACCTCGGCTCGTAACGCATGTCTGTTGCTGAAACCTTTAGTGTATGTTGGTCTTCGGGTCGACCAAAAATCGCATGTGTTAGACATTTTGTGCAGTTTTGAGTGTGAAAATGGTGCTATGGTGGTGAAGGGTGGTATTCTTTGCATGCTGTGGTAGTGATTGTCCTGATGAAGAAACGGGCACGTCTCGAAACCGGTATACATATAAATCTCGATGAGTAGTTATATACTAATAATATTAACATTTTTGTAAAAAAAAAAGTAAATAAGTAAATCTTGTTTATACATTTAACTATACTAACACATTACTTATAAACTAAAACTAAACAGTAAAATGACTCGACTGTAATCAGTGTTAAACGCAGCAGAGACTAATTTTTGGAATTTCTAAATTCAGTCACATCACCCCACTACTTCCTAACTGCACTGGTTGCGCTTTACCGAAAGTTTTTAGTATAAACTCTGTCTACTCATAAATAAATCAATATAAAATATGGCTCCAGAGTTTCCAAAAAAACTATATATTCCAGACGAATTGGTTGATAGATATCTCAAGCATCGATCGGCTATAGCAACTGCTAAAGGCAAAGTGATCTTACCAGCTCGCAGGCAGCGTACTAAATTTGAAGAGAGTGTCTTTGCTGTTGCAGGACGAATGGCGTGTAAAGCTCTTCTGTAGTCAGAAATAGTAAAAAAGAGGTCTTTAGAAAAAAACTGAAAATCCATATGTCTGCTGAATCATTTCTACAATCTCAGTTTACACAATTAAATCGCAGCTAAGCGCCCTTATTTGAGGTAGTATTTAACGAAAATGGCGCTATACAAATTTTCCTAAAGTAATATTATCATTCAAATTATCATTGTTATTTTCATATTAAATGTCTCCAAATATTTGTTCACAAATCTGGATTATCTCCAGTAAGGAGATATTTTTACATTTTTTATACATCCCAAAATAAAGAAGATGAATACAAAAGTCTGGGTATTTACTGGGCTTATGACCTCTCACACCGCCTATGACAGTAAATACCCTGACTTCAATATTCTGCTTCATCTATTTTTTTTTAAATTTTTATTGAGTAATATTGTTACTCAATCAGTATTTATCGTTCCCTATAAAAATTATGTCAGGCTAAGATGGGTAAAGTTTCTCAAGATCTATCGATCTCGACTCTCGAGGTTTTATGCTACAAAAACCTATGATTTTAAAAAATACATCATATTATTTTCACCCCTTTGCTTTCCAAGTATTACCCATACGAGACTTTGGATAGGTCAAGTAAGCAGGTCATACTATTTAATTATTTTCTCAGAAGTAGAATAAGTCATGTTCATTTGACCTTACTATGTCTACAAAAAAAATCTTCGCCTCTTCTACATACTTGCATCCCATCAAACAATCCGGCTGATTACTTCGACTCCTGACCCAACCGCTTTCAAGTATTTGACATACCAGAATATGCCAAGTTTTTCTCGGTCTTCCTCGGCTCATTTTTACAACTAAATAAAACTGACCATCACGCCACTTTCCGCAAGTTTAGGCAGAGAGAATAAAACGCTGTACCACTATGTTTGCCAAAATTATTCGCCTCTTCCACATTAATACATCTACTACTCATGTTATAAGTTTTGTTATGATATTTCTTGGTGGAACTGAATTTTATGTAATAAAATAACCACTACATATGTATTTTTTTCCACATAAATTTAATTTGACCAGCAACCGGGTTTCTTCGTAACCGACATCATCAGACTGGTGTGAACAATAAGGCAGGAGTTGAGGTCCTCAACCAAGATTTCAAGAATTATAAGAATATATATATATATATATATATATATATATATATATATATATATATATATATATATATATATATATATATATATATATATATATATATATATATATATATATATATATATATATATGTATTTATATATATATATATATATATATATATATATATATATATATATATATATATATATATATATATATATATATATTTATATATATAATATATATATATATATATATATATATATATATATATATATATATATATATATATATATATATATATATATATATATATATATATATATATATATATATATGTAAATTTACATACAAAATCCATTCCTAACATATTATTATGTCGAATCATCCCTTAACTATAACATGTAATTATTATATAATACAATACTTAAACTCATTCAATTTAAATTGATTTTGTTATAAAAAATATATACAATCATGGTTTTCAACTCCTGCTTTGTTGTGTATATAACATAGAATTTTGTCTAGCCTCACACCAGTCTAATGATGTCGGTTACGACGAAACCCGGTTGCTAGTCAAATAAAAAGAATGTGGAAAATATCACATAGTTGTTATTTTGTTCTACTACTCATGATTACTTCTAACTACATTCACTTTATACATTCGTTCCACATGTCCAAACCATTTCAACACACTTTTCTTAATTTTTTTCCTATTTTCACCATTCGAACATCTATCGTACATCGTTTTGCATCATACGTCATAAATGAACATTATAAACATTCTATGCATATAGGTATATTTTATATTATACATATATTCATATCCTTTACATTATAATACAAGCGCAATAAACTTATTGTGAGTTGGATCACTTTGCATACTACTATTATTAATGGCTGTTAACACCACCCAAGCTTCCGGATATCACCCTACGTACCCCATAGCATGAAAGGGCTTATAAACTTGTTTATATGTACATAAAGGGAATATATCATTTGTCTGAGGTGTTAAGGGCGTTATCACAAATCATGCTAGCGTGACCTTTTCAATCCCGCTACACAGAAGTGTGAATTGATATGTAAAACAGATCGCGGTAGGTTGAATAAAAAAATTCATGGTTTTTTCATTGCGTATTTGGTTTGCAGAACAAAAATACAATATTATATTTCAACTCTTAAAAGCTCTGTAGATATATCATTTTATAACTAGCTTTGATGTAATCCGATTAAGCTATGTACTCTACACGCGCTTAATAGAATTTATTTAATTGAAACGAAGCCTTTGATTGCCATTGTTGAAACAAGCTTTTGTTTTTTGTGCACATATTAAATTCAATATTACAAAATTTTTATTTCAAATGGTTAAATGATATTTACTTTTTTTAAATACATGATAACCTCGATGTATCTACTTATATTGTATTACCCATCTTGTGTTTCAAATTTACTAAATTTAAGCCTATTAATAAAACATTTAAATGTATAAAAGAGATCTAAAAACATGTTTGCAAAGACATATTGGTGTGGCGTTCTATTTTCTTTACCTATGAAGCGGCGTGTTGGGTCAGATAGTTAATTATTTTTTTTTGCTTTACTTGGTAAATACCACTATTTCTTAAAATCTTATGTAGGGGAGAGTGCCCATGAGTGGGACAGAGGATGAATGGGACAATCGTCCTCCAGCCCAAACTATTGTTACAAAAAAAAATTAAAAATTACTTAACATGAACGCTACAATATAAGACAGATTAATCCTTAAACCTCAGTTCTCGACTGACAGTGAAGCGAGTAAGACGTGTTACAATTTTTTTGCGTCAAAAAGTAAATTATATACTGCAATTTGATTTTGTTTGTACATATAGGTTTTGATAAGTGCTGCAATTGATATATACAATTATTTAAGTTGGTTCTCTCAGGATATTATAAAGTACGTTTCATCAAATTTACTTTAGTATAAATGTATCGATTTATCTATTTTTGTAACAATCACGCATTTCCTTGAATGGGACGCGCGCAGTGATCATGAATGGGACGGTCCCACTCAAGGGAAAATTGTCCCATTCATGGCGAATACTTTTAATTTATATTAAAAATCGTTTGTACTCGTTTGTATTACACGCATTGTAAACATTATATTGTTTTTAGGTTATAATGCTAAAAACACGCCATAGTTCACCAACCATCAATCACCAACGTTCTAATTGAAGCTGCTGTAGAAAAGGTTTTAAATAAAAGCAAAATATTAGGTCGGTTGCAAAGACATATGCAATAGGAAAATCTTCTCTTTATAGACATGTCAAACAAGTAAAGGCTGATAGGAAATAAAAGCGCCTATCAGCGGAAGCTAAACTGGCAGTGCATAACGGAGTCCTGGTTCTAACTCTAATGTATAGAAGTGAAACATGGAGTTGGCAAAATAAGGATGAAAGTAGACTGAATGCAGTCGAAATGCGATCTCTCAGAAGAATGTGCGACAAACGATGTATGATAGATGTTCGAATAGTGAAATAAGGAAGGAATGCAAAGCTGAGATAAGCATAATCGATAAAATTTAAAAAAATGTGTTAAGATGGTTTGAACATGTAGAACGAATGAGTGAGGATAAAACGGTTAAACAAATTTACTAGGCGAATGTTATTGGAAAAAGGAACAGAGGAAGACCGAGAAAAACATGGCACGATCAGGTAAGCCAAATAGTTGAAAGTGGTCAGGTTAGGAGACGTAACAATCGGCGAGTATGTATGAGGAGATGCATGAACGTGGAAGATGCGAAATGAATGTTTGCAAAGACAGAGTGGTGTGGCGTTCTATTCTTTCTACCTATCCCTGCGGGGAAGTGGCGTGATCGTAAGTTAGTTTTTTTAATTAGTCAGTTTAGTCTGAAGTGAGAAGAAATACTTTCCACGTATTTAAATTCAGCTGGAAGAATATGTTCTACAGTACAGAAATAAATCAGTAAGGGGAAATCAAGTATAATATCTGACACTTCAGAAAAGGACAAGTTTTTGAAAATACAATTATTGAAGAATGGAAAATGAAAACCTACAGATAGACCAAAAAATAAGCCTAACGCTAAAAGAGTTTTAAAAAAAACTCAGTTTTCAACAAAATATTTCAATGAGTGATGACAGAGATCAGTTCAGATAAATCAGTTGAAATAGAAGGTGTATCACTGACAAAAACAAAAGGAAATGAGGATAATAAGTGCTACATATGTGAAGGAGAATATCAATATAGTTTTATGCAATGGCTTAAATGTAAATTTCGTGGCCCATGAAAATTGTGGAATATTAAGATATCTGAACTTTTTTTGCCAAAAATGTTGCGAAAATGTTTAATAAAATTTCTTTTACATGTGTCTACGTATTATACGAAAGTGTCTACAAATGATTTTTGTTTTAAAATATAATTATTCCATCAATCTAGCATTTTAATTAATGTCCCATTCATGGTATACTGGTGTCCCTCTCATGGGAGGGTGTTTATGAATGGGACATTTTAGGACATTATTTGAAATCGATTTTTCAGGCAGTTAGGTTATTTTTTTTAGAAAACAAAGTATTGCATTTTTGTAGCTAAAAGATTGAATAAAGAGAAACCACGTTTACTTTTTGTGATTTATTTTACAGAGAAGAACTAGAGAGGCAAAATCAAAAACGTCCCATCCATGGGCACTCTCCCCTACTTAATACGTATTTCGATGCATTCTGTATCATTTTTAAAAACCGTATGTGAAGCTAATTCTAAATTTTAGAGTTATGTCCTTGTACGTTAAAAGATGAAATGGGGGTAAGAACTGTTTTATGAGTGGAAACATAGACAATAAAGGCGATGCTTAAGTTATGGCCATTTTTTTAATTATGGGCTCATTTTATAACATTTCGTAATATTATTAATTTTTAGGATTTCTACGTTTTTGTTGCTATATGTGTGATGCGAAATGCATCGGAATACGTGTCACACTGGATTTTAAGAAAAAATAATATTTACCATTTACAACTTGGATGGATATTAACGAATCAATTAATGAAATGTTTAAATTTAGTTTAGTAAATATATTAGATTTAAGCTGGTATAAATAGTTTGAATCCTGTTGTTTTGGATGCACAAGAACATATTATAATGATCACAAATTTAATAACAGACAAATTTTCCAGCTATTACAAGGTCGCCCAATTTCAATTTGTAAAATTTATTTCCGTTTTTTATTTATTTGAATATTTAAACATGTAAACCTACACATAAATCACGTACAATACTTGAAGCGGATTAATTTTAATGTGTCATCTAAATTTGCATACATTACATGTACATATACTCATTCATAGATGGGTCACGTTGCATTATAGTCCAGTCGTCGCGCGTCGTATTGGTACCTACATTCGAAATCACGTTAAGTAAAAATGGATTTTTTTTTCATTTGTTATCGTTGGGGAGAGGGTATTATATAGAGATTTTAAGGAATGGAAGTCTGTTATATTAGGCTCCATCTTAAATTATGCCTATTTTTAATAATAAGCTTAAAACGGTGGAAACAAAACTTTCACAACATTTAATATTCAGCTTTTTTAATTTTTAAAAATACAACAAAACAATTATATTTCATCTCCCTTTTTATAATCTAGGTCGAAAAACGTTGATTTCAGTAAAAATCTTTATCCTAAAATTGAAAATATATATTTTACAGTTAAAGATAGAATATGGAGTAAACCTAGGTTTATCCGGGCGAACTTAGCATTACCCAATGCTGTTGGGCAATGTTCGAAAACTGACAAAAAAAAATTATTTGCAGTTATATCGTGTATATCTAGGACTATCCAACACTAGCCGGGTAATGTTAGGTTTAGTAAGGATTACTGTACAATATATTTGGTGGTTTTTTTGTGATTTTTTTAATGAAACGTTTTAATTTAACTACATTCGTTTAAATGTTCCTTTGCCCTGACTCTGCATAAGATTTTCTACATTTTTATATTAAACGCAACTCTTAGACTAAAAATAAATAAATAAATAAAAAGGAAAGATGGAAATCTGAGCGTTCTAAGGCATTTATTCAATGAGATTAAGATCTGGCATTAGGCTGGCTTAAATGATCACTTTACACACATTGTAACGTTCAAAATTCTGGCCATTATTGAACATTTATATTGCATTAATTTTTTTTATTTATATGTATATGTAAGCATAAGAAATTATTAACATTAGGTACGTAGCGACTTGCCTATAACTAGATTTCATTTTCATCCATGGCATAGGTGAAGACATCATTACTCGGTTTATATAACAACGTTTTATGATCTTTACTTTGTGACAAATACCTAAGCTAATTAGTATGGAGATATTTAGTTAATTAACAAATAAATTACTCGCATAATTATCAGTGCAATGGAAGATTTTGTACTACAAGTGAATTCAACTTAATTATTAGAAATCTGTTGTAATTACCTTGGTATCAAAACGTGTACAGTATTGGTTGGTGGATTTCTATATAAATCTTTAAATTGATAAAAATCAATCTACTTCTTTCTTTGAACTTTGAGATTCATATTGAAGATTTTATCAAAATCACTCAAAAATTGATAAAATAAACTGCAGAACGATCAGGATGTTATTGATCAAATTGACAAAATAACAGAACATGGTGATAATATCTACAGGTACGAGGTAAACAATCGTATATCCAAAATGTGAAATATTCAGAAGAGACAATCAATTATTTTTCTTATGGAAGTAAACATAATATTGCTATAAAAGGAAATAAACATAATGTTGACCTAACATTTGGGTGGCTTGAATGATCATTCTATGCACTTGTGTAATGTTACACACGTGTATACAGTGATCACTTATGCCAGATAAATTCTAAAGTCATAAACCCTGGGATGCTTAGACTTAGACCATCTTCTTTCGTATAAAAATCTATAGATGTTTCATCTCAAGTCAAAACATCTAAAATATGAATATAATAATCCAAACCTGAGCAATATTACGTTTATTTCCTCAACAACAACAAAAATGAGACCTAATAGTCCATGTTTTGGATATACAATTGTTTACCTCGGACCTGTAGATATAATCTATATTCAATCGTATAAAAAGGATAGATATGCTTCAACTCAAGTTTAAATACCTATTATTAATAAATACATCTTCCGTATTGCAAATAAAAAATAAGAATATTGTATTCAATAATTTATGTTGACATACTACCTAATAACTGGAAAGGATATTTTCTAAAGTAACTAATTTTTCGCACCTGAAAAATTGACAATTTAGATTGAGTGTTTACCTCGCACCTACAAATATTATAAAAGTTCTTTTCTTATCCCAATCAGAAATTTTCATGGAACATGGTAACGAACCATGTAACCGATACTAAATTTCTTTCCGTAAAATATAATCCAATTTACACTTTTTTATCACAGAATGACGACAGAAGAAAACCGTTATCAGTATTGTTTACTTTGAAATTATAAATATTTACTTTTGTGTCCAAATTTTTGTTTGGTGTATTATTATTTAAGTAATATTGGTGTCATGTATGAGCATATATACAATATTGAATTTAAAACTTTTTAAAACGAATTATGTAAGACAAATATGTGTGTTTTTTTTTGTTTTGACAGTAAAGAGTGTATGGTAATTCTGAAATATTCACGAGTTAAAAATAAACTTTTATCAAATTTCAATCTAAACCTTTTAATTTTAAACTTTACAGCTAACTTTATTGTGCAAATATATATCATTGTACAAACGTTAGATACATAAATATATTTCAATATTTCATTTATTTATTGACAAAATTATTCCTTTTTTTACAACAATCTATAAACACATTCACACACACACACACACACACACACACACAAACACACATGTCACCACACAACAAGTTAATTTAAAAAATAAGTTTTTAAAATATCTGACAACCCTTATGTGCCTGCAATATTTTAACCCTTTGAAAGTCAGGGCCACTTTTTCTGATGGCATAAAAATATTTTCACCCAAATATGCCTGTCATCGCGGGACAAATTACCTCTTATTATAGTATTCTGTAACTACAATAGTAATGTAAGTATGGCATTGTAGCCGCAAATAATCGCAGGCACTATGGAGGAAAAAAACATGTTTTTTTAAAGAATCATTATTCTGTGCGAAATTAGTGACGATCCTCATGCATAACAGGGTAAGTGATATTCAACATTTAACATTGTCAGTATATATATATATATATATATATATATATATATATATATATATATATATATATATATATATATATATATATATATATATATATATATATATATATATATATATATATATATATATATATATATATATATATATATATATATATATATATATATATATATATATATATATATATAAAGATTTATACAAGCAATTCGACAAATAAAAAAGTTAATTGAAATAAACAAAATTATAAAAAATTATATGAAGAAAATACACATTGCAATAATAACTGTCAGCTATTGGCTGTCTCTATCTATATAAGTTATATCTTTATTGAACTTGAAGTGCCGTGGTTAAAAAATTAGCTAGTTATACCGAGTTACCTAATAACCTCAATTGAATAAATAAAGCCTATTCCAAAATCCAAGATTGAAATCTGTCTCCGGTAAAAAAAGTGTCGTCGATTTCTGAAATTCGCCAATATACCGTGTATACCCTCCTTACCGTGTTTTGAAAGTGGGTAGCCGTTTCGCCATCGGGGTGGTTGGCACCCTGCCCCCCGGCCCCCTCCCCCGCCCCTCCGGGGGTGCCCCGGCGCGCCGAACAGCGCCACCTACCGGCGCTGGGCCCGACGAGCGCCAACAGTCGCCTCCTAGCAACTGACTGGTGAACATCTCGCGGTACTGCATACCAAACGCGCCGCATTTCCTTAGCCGCTTTCCGCGTCCGATCCCGCGCGAATTTCCGACGAATTCCAGACGAACTTTCCGCGAACTTTCGTTTCGTACTACCCACCCAATTGTGACGTTTTTATATTTGTGCTTATTTTTTTTATTTTACAAAAAAAAATTGTTCAGTATCTAATTTTTGCTGCTGTTATTTCACAACCGCGCGAATTTTCGACGAATTCCTGACGAACTTTTCGCAAACTTTCATTACATACTACCCGATTGTGACGTTTATAATTTTGTGCTTAATATTTTTTATTTTCTAAAAAAATTGTTCATAATGTAATTTTTGTTGCTGTTTTCTTTTGCACATTTCGCGTGCATGGCAAATATGATTCGACAATTTCTGTAGTGAAAACTTTTTGTTTGTGCTTTTTTTAATGATTTTTGTGCTGTGTTTATTTTTTGTGCTTCGTATTTATTATTTGGTTTTGTAGATTTGTGCCAAGTGCCGTTGTGAAAATTTATGATTTTTTTTCCATAACTCAAGAAGGTGGATTTTGAAAGTCAACGTATAGTGCTGGAATTAAGATAACCCGAATTCGAATACTGAGCTACCTTTGAAAGTTAACATTTTGTTTTATGACTAGTTTTGCGTACGGTCGATTCCGA
Organism: Brachycentrus maculatus; assembly: GCF_059751285.1. Taxonomy (NCBI): domain Eukaryota; kingdom Metazoa; phylum Arthropoda; class Insecta; order Trichoptera; family Brachycentridae; genus Brachycentrus; species Brachycentrus maculatus. The sequence goes on along the minus strand of NW_028281064.1, from coordinate 858,641 downwards.
AATCGAATTTGTTTTTAAAAAACGATATCGTTTTCGAAATAGTACTCCTTTTTCGGAATCGATTGATTTAAAAAAAACATCCATAAAAGCTTAATTAATATACATTTTACAGTTTATTTTTCAGAACTGTACATAACTGTACAGTCAGCTAACTCACAGTTTACTCTTGCATTTATAAAGGTAGAAATTACAACCAGTGTTAATTACAGTCGATACCGATCGCTCGGTGTAACTCGGACAAGTGAACTATCAATTAATGTAAATGCCTTGATTTGTCGCCGTCGTAAGGTGGCTGCGATCGCGATTAGCAGACCCGGAGCGTTGACTTTTCGCGCTCTCCGCGGAAGAGAAATTGTCCGTCAGTAAATCGCATCATAATAGTTACCTGGTCCTGATGTCGGGTGCGGTGCAATCTCATCTCTGCGCCGCGAGCGTTCGCCGCAATTTCCCGGTGCGACTCTGAACGCCGGCAGACGCGCGCCGATCCGAATAAAGCGACAACCCCTGGACAACAAAAGGCACCTACCCGATATATAACAATAGCACTGACGCAAAAAATGGCGGTCCGTGATGGCGTGAAGCGGCGGGCTGAAGGATCCACGTAGACCGCACGAGCCGCCCGCTACCCTGTCGCACGGATGCACAGTCGCGGGGCACCAGGATCTGCGCGAGTGGATGCTGTTCTGTATATTATGTGCATCGTGCGCTTAATGGTCGCTACTTTACGTGGCTTCCGGGCGCACACGTGAAGTACTGGATGCTACTCTATCTGTACACGTAAGTCACTCATACCTCCTCGTGCGCTCTGCCAGCCTGGTAGTGCTGTATTCTGCAATGCGACAGCCCCTGTTCCGTGCGCTTCCCGCAAGTCCCCTATAATACCTCCTCACCACACCTGCCAGCCTGGCAAGCTGCACTTTCTTAAACACTCGATTCTAGTTATTATTTTCCCCGTTTCTTCAGCTGTAAATATTGTATATATCTTAGTATTAGAAAAGACACTCCACTCGAAAATTACAAGTCTTCCTCGACTCTTCATGTCATTCGCAGACCTTATAGGTAGTCCCGTGAGAGCCTAATTCAATGCACTACGCTTTGATAGGTATAAGAACTAGACACCTACTACTTCAACTACAACATGGGAATGTAAAATTTACATGTCATCGTAACAGAATTTAAAACACATGATACATAGAAGCTTTAGAATGTGCGTAGGTATACGGTTTACATAAAATATAACATCTATGAGCGCATGTACGTGTGCATACATCAATAAAAAGCGTGATTAAGGACTTTAATCCGCATCTAGGTAAATAAGTATGCATAGCCAATAGATAGTATCAATGATTTAATCAATTTTAAAAGCTGACACTGGTTTACCTTTATTCAAAACTCCTTTAGAAAATCCTACTTTAACATATTCAAAAACATAATACTTGTTGCCAAAGAAATTCACGAAACATTAATCAAAAACGATTCAAGTATTTTATATTTAAAATTTCGGTATGCATCATCTTAAGAACACTATAAAGGTGCAAGGAAATAACCGATAAATTATACAAATAGTCAGTATGACATTATTTTAAAACACACCAGTAAAAACTTTGCAAACTTAAAACAATATATGAGGCATAAATATATCATGTGTAGGTAAAATGGATATGTTTCTAAGACAAAACACATTTCGTGAAGACCCTCAAATCGATATCAAATATCACTCCATATTGGTATCAGTTTTCGGTGCATCAACTAGACATTGCAATATATACTTGTATTTCAATAACGAATAATAAATTAACATGTTCAATTTAAGTTTATTGAAATACGTAATAGGTGATTTAATAATATAACATACGTCTATTTCAAACAATATAATAAAATATCAAGATTCTCGGGAACACTAACTAACTGTGTGTAAAATGTTAACAAATTTATTCGTTTGAGAAAATTAATAAAATATGTTTTTTTCAGAATTTCTTTTAATATATGTTTAAATGGTTTGAACAGCACGAACAGCATAATTCGACATTTATTTTCTATACAAAACTGTAACTCATCCTATGATTACATTCAGAAAAGAATGAAGAAGAAAGGTATAAAAGCTATTGACCGTCTGATATATATGTTGATTATACCGTAGCTGTCTAAATATGTTATATATAGGTATTGTATAATTAGAATGAAAAAAAAAGTCAAACAAAACCTTTAGATAGCTGACTTTTAGGTGAGTTATATAAAAATCTGTATATCGTATGTTTGCTGCTAAGCATGATTAAAAATAACGTTTTATTTATTATCATTTCGAGCTTTCAGTAATAACGTGAATTTTAACTTAAAAATTTACATATCGTTATATTCTTTATATTTCTCCGCGAAAGAGCTTTAATTTCACAACTACCATGATATTTTGTATTACAGATTACAACATCTAACGCCTCTCTAATAATAAATGTTAATTTAGGAATACAGCATTGTTGTAACAAATGGACGACTTTGACTGTCAAACCAAAGCAACAACAAAAACATATGCGTTTTTGAATTTTAAAGATTTTTTTAAAATGTTTTTAGATCGAAAATCTATTCTCTTTTATTATCATTATTATGTATCTTAGATAACCCCTTGATGTAATAATTTACGAAAATGTAAATTATCCAAAAAAAATTGTTTTATAATATTTTCATTCTTATAGCAATTCAAAATTATTATAACTTTCTTATTTTCATTAAAAAAAATCGTAAGGTTATAATAAAATATCTGTATGTTTTCTAAAATAAGTATTTTTCTAAATGGAAAATAGCCGAATAACTGACATCCCAAATTTCTTATTTTTGTAATTCTGAGTGTGAATTTCAATCAAATTCCAAAAATAAAATTAAGTCAACCTACAGTATGGAGATAAAATAACTTTATCTAGGGGCAGTCGATATTACGTTTAAATAAGTTGTAAACATATACGAGTACATATCTATATTATTTTTTAATAAGCACGAAACAACAATGATTTGTGCAGTTTACATTTTTATCTTAAGAAATATGTATATTTTTAAAACATTATATTCAATTTGAAAATGTCGGTTCACTGCGTGAACCATCGTTAATCGAAACTTTCAACATGAAGAAGTAACACCGCTCAAGGAAAATTAAATCAATATTCCATTTCCATATTAAAAAGGCAACGAAATTAAGTTATATAAATCATTGTTGATGGTAGCGAACAAAAGGGAATCACCTTGCCTATTGTGGGGCTATTGTGGAACTATTGTGATATATCATTATTGCATGTCATTCCAAGGGCCTACCTGCAGCGTGGATTGGGCATTTCAAAATTAGCTTATTTAAAAAACGATATTTCAATACAAAAGTCTTTGTGAAGTCCAGTCATTATAAATACGTTTATAATTTGGGTGGATTCTGTGAAAGGAACGATCTTCGATCTTATAAACACCTTTCGAGCAAAACCATTAGATATACAACACACGTCGGCTTGTTTGAAAAAATCTCTTTATACTGAATATTTCTTAGAGGAATGTTAATTGTTCGTGTAAACTTTTGTTTTATAAACATTCTTGACATAATTTTATTTCAGTCATTTTTTTATTTTTTTGTAGGAAATTTATAGATTTTATTTTTTATTATGTATTTTTCATTTGTATTGATGTTTAATATGGTTACAATGTTTTTTTTTTAAATATTTCAATTAATTTTCAAGACATTTCTACTTTTACATCTTTAAATTAATAACGCATTTCTCTCTAATAAAGAGACTTAGTTCTTGTGATGGAGACGGACTTACATTTATTATTTAATATTATGTATGTTGGTAATACAATTAGTAACATACATTAGTAAATTTAACAGTATTTTTAAATAACGAGTTACCTCTTAAATAGAGCGTACTCCTATTGTTTTGGGAGGGAATTCTATTGTATTTACAAACATTATGTATGAATAATAGAATTGTAAATATAATTTATTATACAGATAAATTTTAAGACTAAAAAATCCTCTCATTAAATTATAGTAATAATAAAAGAGTAAGTCTAGGAAAAAATTAATGAAAAAAATGCTGACAAGTTATAACACATCATTTTATGATTTCATAAATATATATTTTTTATCCAACCATTGTATTTGTGTCTTCCTTTAGGATGTTACTTCAATAAATAAATCAATAATTTTCACGACATGGATTCCGGTTATTTCTTAATCCTGTCAAAATATTTTTTTAAACAATGGCTAGAAACCCAAAAACACTTTTGAATAGATATGTAGAATCTTTTTTTAGAAACCATTATTATAATTTAGTGATAAAATCAAAAGTCCACGTAATTAAAATAAAAAAATGATATTTTATCAATTCAAAGAATAAAATTATTTTAAACATATTTTTATATTTATACGGCCGTGGCGAATTTTTACTAAACAAACAAAATATATATATGACACTAAGATGACCATAAGAACGTAGAGGATATACAAAAAAATATGAAAATTAAAACATTTAAAAAAATATATTTAAAACAGAAAAATTATTTTGTTCATTTATAATTAAATCAGGATTTTGAGTACTGACTTCTCTATTTTAACCAAATCATATGTGTAATAATGAAACAAAACATGTTGTTTGAAAAACAATTGTTTAAAAATTATGAAAATACTGTACGATTTGCTTCAAAGGTGCACCTATTTGAAATATGTCACCCGTGGTATTATTACAATTGCCATGTTTTTACTCCCATCAAAGTACATAACATACACGGAACTATAGCCGATTGCTAATGATATGAAGGATAGCGTTAAGATAGCGTTAGAATATCAATAAAGTAAGAAAACAACACATAAACACGAAGCGTAACTCCTTTCGCGCAAGTATTTATTCCAGTACTAAGTGGCGCCTGTCGCCAAACACTTATAAAGTTTTATCAAAGTTCGTGGTTTCGCCGTGGTATAGGGTGTTTATTTTAGAGGTACACAAATTCAAATTTCCCGCAATAAATTGACGGTGGCATCGCCGTGTGGCATGTTGCGCCATCTTGTTGAAACCACAGCTCTGTCATTTCAATGCCATTCAACTGAGGTACGATGAAGTCAGTAATCATGGTTCTGTAGCTCTCTCCATGGACGGTAACATTCTGGCCGGCATCGTCTGTAAAAAAATATGGGCCAATGATTCCACCTGCCCATATAGCACACCAAAAAGTGACTTTGGACGTAAGGGGGTCTCGACAAAAGCTTTTGGGTTTTTTCCACTCCAAATTCGGCAATTCTGCTTATGGACCTAGCCATTTAACCAAAAATGTGCCTCATCGGTGACCAAAATTTTGCGTTTAAAATGAAGATCAAGCCGAATATTGTTTTCGGCCCATTCGCCGAACCTACAACGCTCATAATGGTCATTCAGTCTATTTATGGTGAAATGGCACATACTGAGTACAAATCAACTGTCAACTGTCAAATTCAAAGTCTATAGAAACAATGTTGCCACATTTTGAGTGTGTCCAAATACTTGTTTACAAAATCTGGATTATCTCCAATTAAAGGAGTTATTTTCATATTATTTTTGACATCTCATATAAGATGAAGAAGAATATGAAATTCTGGACAAATAACTCCTGTAATTGGAGATAATCCAGATTTGGTGAACAAGTATTTGGACACACTCAAAATGTTGTAAATAAATTATCTGCACGCTTTCCATATTATATATTCACTTCAAACCCTTATCCGCACCTGACAGTGCATAGGGCACTACATCATACAAACGCAGTGTTATTTTGATCGTTAACACGTGAAGGAAAGGTGATCAGCACTCCGCCTCAGGTATCAGTCCAGGGTTATATTGAATAAATATTACAGTGAAAATATCACTAATATTTTTTTAACACCCCTTCCTGGGAATCGAACCAGGGACCTCCAGTACGATACCCGAGCGTGCTGGCCATTACACTACAGAGGCGGACGTAAATTTCATGTTTATTATATTGTATACATATAATGAACATGTATTTTATATAATATGTGCCCTTCTCAAAAAAATATCGGTTTCATAGTCGAAAATAAATTGTTTAACTCATTCAAAGTGTAACCTGTCAAATTATGAGCTTCAATAATAACAATTTTGCCAGATTAAAAACAAAACTTTTTTTAAAAAACACCCTTTAGTATGGGATACTTCGCACGAACACAAATAAGCGCGACACACTTACATCGCTGTAACCGTAAAACAATTCACAAATATTGACATTTTTCCTAAGCCGGCGCCAAACATCGATGAATCGATAGCGTTACTACAGCCCGCTGCAGCCCGAGTGATGCAACTTTGTTTGGATTGCGATTAAGGTACGATTTTGATGTGAGCCGGCCGCTATCGGATTGTGATTGATAGGCCACAGGTTCCCTGAATATTGAGCAAAAGGTTGATGCCCTGCATTAACAAAGGCACGTTCCACCCGATTAGTCCTGAAAAGATAGCGGGATACCGCATCATCAATGTGGACTATGAACACCTACTCGAGTGAAAATTTATCGAGTTGTCGATGTGTGTCACCATTACAAACCCTTTCAAAGGGACTCACTAAGCGAAAAGGTTCTAATTCATATCTTGAAACCCTTTGCTCGCCTGTTGTTCTATACACGCGTATCCTGATAAATGGATGACGAGGCCTAACGCTCGTAGACCATTACACTTTTGATAAAGATTAAGTTAAAACTTAAATTCTTTTATTTTTTTTCACTAAATGAATCGGCAGTCACTTTGTGGTAATATCTATCCATTTTTAATGTATGTTCTATTTGGTAAATACCATTTTTTTCTTAAAATTTATTATGGCATTTGTTTCGATGAATTCTGCATCATTTTCAAACAAGTAAATCCTTTTAAATGATCCATTCGATATTTTATACATTCATAAATTTAATAAATACGAGTATGCACATATATGTAAATATATATATATATATATATATATATATATATATATATATATATATATATATATATATATATATATATATATATATATATATATATATATATATATATATATATATATATATATATATATATATATATATATATATATATATATATAAATATTTAACTATTTACTTTTTAAAATAGTCAAAAAGGATAAATTCCCTCATATTGTGTGATTAATTGATTTAAAACAAGATCAATAACAGGAAGGTTTGTATTAGTGTACGTAGATAATTTCGAAGTTTCCTATACTTTTTGTTGCTGTTTTTTATTCTCTGTTTCCCAAGCAATTTTTTAAAGCCAATTTCTCGTTATACATTTGCTGTACCCAAATCACGTTAAAGAACTTTTCTTGATAGTTTTAACTATACCTAGTTGAACCATACATTATTTTTTTAGAATATTATTTTTTATTAGACATTCTTCATTGGAAATTTATCAACTTAACTTACTTACCTACAAATTTATACCATTTTTAATCACTCCTTTCAGTTATCCAATTCAATGCTTGACTTTGAAAACAAAATAAACACCTTTCAATAATTATTTTATTGGACTCCACAGCACTGAAAAAATGCACTAAGACGAATATCAAGATATAACAGTTCAAATTTATTGAGACGTGAACAATACTATCTCTTAATTTACATATAATTAATGCGCATATTTTCGGTAAATCAATTTGTAACTTTGAGTAGCGATAAGTAATCAAACATGACTTTAAAAAAAACAGTATACTTTCTTTTTATTGTGAAAAAACAATAGCGAGGCATAACTTCTTGAATTATAACATTAAAAAAATACATATATGTATATTTCTGATTTCAATCAATGATAAAATTGATGATCTACACAGGTTTTCAATTTACTTTATCAAACAGCCATCATCGTTATATATATTTTTGTAACGCTTGCATTGTTGATTTCACATACTTCTTACGAGAAATATATATTTTTTAAACATATGTGGAAAGTACGTTCTATCTATGAATCGTATCTGTTTGTTTATATTTATTTTTTAATTGATTTACATTTAAAATAAAGGAAATTCTACCCACGTCATAGATACAGTTAATTGTTATATTTTACTGCGTAAATTATTACTCAATTTATGATAAAAAAAAGTAATAACACTATTATTTGTGATATTTTTGTATATGTTATCAAAAGTTATAAACTATTATATTTTCAATGAACAATATTAAACATATTATCTCATTCCTTAAAAATTCCGTAAAATTATATATTTTTATAGGTATTTTAATGGCTATGCATGTGTGTACACATGCATACATACATATTTTTTAAATGCACTTTCACCCTTTTGATAAAAAAACATATATACCCGAAAACTATTTTTTAATTTAAAATGCAAATCATTGCTCATAACATAATATTTGATACACTTTTTACACGTTATTTTGCAGTATAGATATTAAGCTGTTTTTAGTGGGCACTTGTTGGCAACGTTTCTGCTACCATTACAGGAGCAATCTTCAGTACAAAATTTCTGAATTTGATCCCTATAATAGTTGCCATAACGTCGGTAATAAATGGTTATGTAACACGGTTTAACATCACAGAAAAGCGCTCCTGATTGAAAGAGAGAAAAGCACATTAAAGTAATTCTTTAATGTTTTGAAACCTATAAGTTGTAAAAAAAAACAATCCAGTTGTATAAATGTCAAACTTATTTTGTTGTAAGGTTAGGTTCTCACTTGGATTATTCTAAGCAATTCTGAATATTTTCTAATTAATACGGTTTAAATCTTCAACGCGAAGTAATCACTTTGAAGCTGATACGGTTTATCTGATAAAATCATATTGTCATTAGAATAATTGTGTGCATAGTATTTTTTTAATGTATAATTTTTTTCATCAACTCACTTTTCTGTTAATGTATTTTGTTAACGTTTTATTATTTTTATGATTAATCCTAAATATGCCTACGTTTTCCACCTTGATTCATTAAATTTCAATGAATAAGTATTTTTTCAATATATTATGGTAAAAATAAATCATTAAATTCGAATAAATAATAAAATATAAGTAAAAGCTCACTTGTTTTTAAGCAAGCTTTTTTAAGGCTGCGCAAAGTGGGTAGGTACGAAGGTCCCACGTTTCGCGTGGATAAACTTACCTGCGAAAGGCATTAAGAATGGCCGAGACTTTACAGTTTTACAGCAGGCCATAAAAACGAATCTTGGCTCAGAAATGTAAACTTTACAGGCAGAATCCGATGCTCAGTTGGTCGGTGATCATTCTTTGTTGGATTTCACGAAATGAGAGAAAGTGGGATTTATGTTTTTGTCAGCTCAAACAATACCGGGACTAGCAATTTGCGGACGAATGAATGAATGAAAATTGCCTCAAAAATGAAGACACTTCAATATAAAGACAGATGCTCATTTTCTCATCTTCTCAATGCTCAGATGCTCAAAAGATGCTCATCTTCAAGGTGAAACGAAGATCATTTGTTCATTCTTACTATGTCAGTATTCAGGTAGAGATATTGTATTTTGAGAGAAATATTTTTCAACCACATAAAACGGTATATACTCGTATGTACAAAACCATTATATTACTTTCAAATGAAAATATAAAAACGTTCCGTTTAAAAAAAGATATAAGTATACAATCAATTAATTTTTGTAATTGATAATAATTTTTAAATTGAAAAAATGTGCTTAAATAAAAAATATATTTTATAACACTCGTATAAAATAAATGTAAATACACAATTTCGAGTTAAAAGCGCAAGTAGAATAACGAAATAACAATAATAATAGTAAAATAATAACTTTTTAAAAGCTTGTCTGCAGGTAGGATAGGGAAGGTTAATGTGAAAAATACATCACAAACATCCAGACCGATTGAATATAAATATATCTTAATTTTTTTCAACTGGCGGAAATCGAACCCGCGACGCCAGTTTCGCAGTCGAGCGTCCACCCAATTACGCCACGGTGTCTGTCATCTTAACTAATGATATTTAATTGAACGAGTATTGTCAATTATTAGTATCAAAATTATACTGGATTTTATCTAAGAGGGGATTATTATCAATCATGGGTAGAATGGTGAATACAACACAATGCATAAAGGGATCATTGAAACCAGTCAATGACTGGTAGTAAATTGTAAGGCATGTTAATCACTAGATTTCCATTTCTAAAACATTTTCTTTCTTTTTTACGATACTTACATTTATTTATTTATGGCCAAAGCCAATTAAACAAATAAATAAAGTATAGTTAAAAATTGAAAATACAGCGATGCATTGTCAGTACTAAAATTGAATCTATGATCATGTCGCATTAGTGAATATTTAATTTTGACTTTAATTTAAATGAAACTTAAAAATGGGAACATTGCAATGTAGATTACTGTTCAACGACGAGTTTTTATTAAGTTTGTAAAGTTATTACTGAGCGAAGGGCAGCAAATCCAATTCCGGTGAATAATTCATAAGCCATAATTAGTTGTTATCCTAAAGTATCTTGGAAAATAATAATAATATGCTTCAATGCGATCCAATATTATGACGATACAATACTATTTGATATTGATGAATAAAAACAAACAAACAAAAAAAAAATAACAAAATAATATACGCAAATTTGTAAAAAAAAAGTGTAAATTTATTTGTAAGAATATTGTGACTTCAACAGTTTCATTATTTTAACATGAAATCTATATACTATGGAAACGATAGGAATAACATAATGTGACTACATATCGCTCACTCCTTTCAAGAACGTCATAAATCAAAAAACTTGATTTTTCAGGAGAACGTTTTTAAAGTTTAAAAATATTATACAATGTATTAAAAAAAATATCAAGCTACTTATTGAACAGCCACTTTTAACTGTGCAACAGATCTTTTTAGGTAAAACCTGAAGGTTTTTCTCCATTTGAAAAGTATTTAGTAAATTTCAAAAAATAATTAAACAATACCTTTTCTTCAAAATGCAAAAACAACACTTTCTGCCCTGAAGCGGGTAAATATTAAGTTAAAAATATGCCTCTTTTACTGGGATATAGTATAGTTTCTGGGCATTCCGAAAACATGCGCAACTAAAAAATTGACGATTTTTGATTTATGACGTTCTTGAAAGGAGTGAGCGATATAGTACGCATTGTTTGACTTCATAATTGTAATTGGAAAAGTAAATTTACATATTCTTATAATAATAACACCATAAAAAGCGAAATTCCAATAAACTAACGACAGTATATTATATTTGTACATAATATGGATGTACGAAAACAAATCACAGTAAGTGCTAACGACTTTCACAAACGTAAACCAAAAACACAATAAATGAAGAATTCAACTCGTCGATACTATGTAAGTAAAGCGTGACAAAGCGTTAAATAGTTGTACGTATTGTAATTTTCGGGTTTATTTTTGACAAATGATGCTAGTTTTTGTCGAATTTTAAATGTTGATTTGAACACCGCATTCATAATTGACCACATACTTATGTATGGTAAGAGTATGAACCTATGTATATGCGTATGTGTATATATATTGCTTACTCCTTTCAACAACGTCATCATAAATCGTCAATTTTCAGTTGTTCATCTTTTCGGAATGCCCAGAAAATGTACTGTATCCCAGCAAAAGAGGCATATTTTTAACTTAATATTTACCCGCTACAGGGCAGAAAGTGTTGTTTTTGCATTTTGAAGAAAAAGTATTGTTTAATTCTTTTTTTTAATGTACTTAATATTTTTCAAATGTAGAAAAAACATTCAGGTTTTTACCTTAAAAGATCAATAAGTGGCTTGATATTTATTTTTAATACATTTCATTATATTTTTAAACATTAAAAACGATCTCCTGAAAAATCTAGTTTTTTGATATATGACGTTGTTGAAAGGACTCTGCGATATGTATATACATACTTTTACAATAGAAACATGTAATAATACGTCTCAATGTTTTCTGTTTTCTAACATATTATATATATACAAAATAACACTTAAAGTTTAGTTTTTTAAGCCTACATCGTTTGCGAGTGATTTTGTCTCTTACAAACAAAATTCATTGTAATTATAAAAAAGGATAAAATAGGAAATAGGGAGAGAACAAAAAACAATAGCAATAATTTACTAATGTTTTGAATTCCTAAAATTATTTACAACATTTTGAGTGTGTCCAAATACTTGTTCACAAAATCTGGATTATCTCCAATTACAGGAGTTATTTTCATATTATTTTTTGACATTTCATCAAAGATGAAGAAGAATATGGAAGTCTGGGCATTTACGGGGCTTACGACCGTCATAGGCTGGTTTGAGTGATCACTTTACACACGTGTAACATTCACCAATTCTACCCATTATTGACAACCACACTACTCAAATTCTTCGAAGTTCTATATATATGAACCAATTTAGAAACTTTGTTCTTGAATCACTAGAACTTCACTAAAGACATCTATTGGTGAGATGTAAAGAAGCTTTTTTATTAAGCAGAAACTCTTATATTAGTATGTGAGATCCGAATCCCGGATTATAATCACACACATGAGAAACGCCAGAAAATACCATTTTCATTTTTATTATTAAGCTTATAATTTGACCAGATAATTTATTTACAACATTTTGAGTGTGTCCAAATACTTGTTCACAAAATCTGGATTATCTCCAATTACAGGAGTTATTTTCATATTACTTTTTGACATTTCATCAAAGATGAAGAAGAATATGGAAGTCTGGGCATTTACGGGGCTTACGACCGTCATAGGCTGGTTTGAGTGATCACTTTACACACGTGTAACATTCACCAATTCTACCCATTATTGACAACCACACTACTCAAATTCTTCATTTTGAGTGATCACTTTACACAGTCAAAAAATAATATCCTAAAATTATACTTAAGTCGAATTATTATTACTTTTTATTAATATTTCATTTGTATTCTTTTTTTTTTGAAAACACAGTCATCTAATAACCAAACAAACACATACAATAATTCAATAGTCCTTCCTTAAAACATGCATTTATATTTAAATCATCAAATTTTACTGGTACGAAAAGTCATTTTATACCTAAAATCTGTTATATTTTTTATCTCGTTTTTTTGGGTGTTCCATACAATTATGACATATGGAAAAGGAAATGCGTGAAGGATGTAAAACAATTAAAAGTGGAAACGACTAAAGAATGTAGGTATTAAATTTATCTCCGTACAAAAATATGTGCACCCGCATACCGCAGATGGCATGCGTATACCATGAGTTGACCCAAAGGTTTTTAAACTGTGAAATTATACAGAAAAAAACATGGTTTACGTGTTAAAAAATACTACAGATTAGTAAGTATTTAATCTTTTAAAATAACTAGTATATGGGTTTTTTTCCATATAGTTGTTATTTAAAATGACAAATACATATATGTGTAAGAAACTAATTAACTATATATAACAATGATTAAAGAAAACACTTGTTTTTATACCACTTGAGTTTTATTAAAGACTACTAGTTTCGGAAGCTATTCATTCAGATCTGAATATATGTTATTATTCAGACCTGAATGATGGAAGTTTTGCTTCCGAAACTAGTAGTCTTTAATAAAACTCAAGTGGTATAAAAACAAGTGTTTTCTTTAATCATTGTAACATGTCTTACCGCAAAGTTAATGCTGAAACAATAAATAAAATATAAATAGCTTAATTCGTGTAATGTTAGTCTAGGTACCCAAACTAAAACTTTGAGAATCTCACTTAGGAATTTAAAAATAAAAATTAGGAATGTATTCTGAAATACAGTGAAGTTTATTCACGTCGATACAAATTACCGGGCAGGAATGGACTAAATGAAGGCTTATCAATTAATGTCCTTTACTGACAGCCTTAAACAAAATCAAACCCTACTTTTTGTAAATTCCGTTTTCTAAGTCTCCCGAACGCCGCATAGCGTGTTACGGTATTATACTTTATTTATCGTTTTAAGTCATGTTTATTGATTATTGAGGAAACTTGTATTGACTAGGAACTAAGGAAAGTGACCGGTACATTAATACGAATCCATTCGGAATGCAATGTCAACTGATCAATTTATTTACAACATTTTGAGTGTGTCTAAATACTTAATAACAAATCTGGATTATCTCCAATCATAGTAATTCAAGAACAATGTTTCAAAATTGGTTCATATGTCGCTCACTCCTTTCAAGAACGTCATAAATCAAAAAACTTGATTTTTCAGGAGAACGTTTTAAAGGTTTAAAAATAAAACACAATGTATTAAAAATAAATATCTAGTCACTAATTGAACTTTTTACTGTGCAACAGATCTTTTTAGGTAATCGTAAATTTTCAGTTGTGTATGTTTTCGTAATCCCCAGAAAATGTACTATATCCCAGCAAAAGCGGCATATTTTTAACATAATATTTACCTGCTACATGGCAGAAGGTGTTGTTTTTGCATTTTGAAGAAAATGTATTGTTTAATTATTTTTTTTAATATAATAAATATTTTTCAAATGGAGAAAAAACATTCAGGTTTTACCTAAACAGATCTGTTGCACAATAAAAAGTGGCTGTTCAATAAGTGGCTTGTTATTTATTTTTAAAACATTTTATTATATTTTTTAACTTGAAAACAATCACCTGAAAAATCAAGTTTTTTGATATATGACGTTGTTGAAAGGAGTGAACGATATGTATGATGAAATAAAATAAAATAAAATATTATGTAGTATAAATCATAAAAATTCGCTATTAGATCAAACTCATTTGGCAAAGGTCTTCTGCATTTATTAGGATTTATTTCTAAAATTGACGTCACGAAAACCTCTAAATTCTCTTTTAATTTAGAACCAGCCGAAAGCTGTCACCCAATCCTGTGCGTCCCATACAGTCGGGAATGAATTTGGTTATTAATATAAACATATTCTTGGTAGTAGTACAATAGTTTACATAAATTATATCTGTAAAGTTTAACCTATAAATTCAAATTAACTTAACGATCGTACCCAAAGTGTGGTCGGAAACTTATGTTTATTAAATTTCTTACACGGCCGAGGTGGAACCGCTCACCGCCTCGTAATTTCGGGGACTGTTTCGGATAAACCGCACTCTCTACGCAGCGAGCTTTTATCCTAGCCAAGCGGAGCGCTGTGATTGGCCGGCCGAAAATGGTCTTATGCTAGATATTACTGATAAAACCAACTGGTGATTTTTCTATTTACGATACAACTATCTAATCTTTGCTCTAAACGTTGCGTAAAGTTTTATATGAACGTGTTCACGTAAGCTTATAATGTTGAAGATGATAGGACGCAAATTAATTGATTGACAAAAATATTAGATCAATAAATCAAAAGGGAGATTAAAGGTATCAAAAATAGTAACATAAAAAAATACAAACATTATTTTTGGGCATTCTTAATCATTATTCAATTCATAACATTTTAGGTGTGTCTAAATACTTATTCACAAATCTAAGATTTCTCCACTTATAAGTTATTTTTACATTTTGACATCTAAACACATATATTAAAGAATATGGAAGTCTGGGTATAACAGGGTTTATAACCAGTCATAGTCTGAATCAAAGTGATTACTTTATATCCATAAAACATTTTTTTTCTAAATATCAAGACTTCATACTTATTGAGATGTCAAAATTGCATTATTAAAAACTACTTTCTCGGGTTTATATTATTACACAATATGTCATTATTGTGGCCCCTAGAGGCTGAACCCAAGAGGTGCATAGGGTACCGCATCGATTCTTTGGAATTATCACTAAATCGGGATTATATAAAAGCAAGGTTTTCAGTCATGAGTTCTAGGTTTTATAATATGTTTAATGAAATGCAGATAACGTAATTGAAAGAATTATATAGAAGATAAACACGAGAATAACAACAATGACTTGAACACTCGGGGTTGCGTCCTCGCACCCGTACCTACTCTTACTAGGTTGTGTTAATTATACACGACTAATATGCACGAGGATTCTTGATGTTAGGACTGAAAAACATATTTTTTTATTATTATCGTCATTTAAATGACAAAATAATAGTAGGTAGGAAAAGGTGAATATCAGTAATGGCTACGGAATTCGGATTTGCATTCTAGTTTTTGTATATGTAACCGACTCTCAAGCTACCACCACCTCAATCAGATGTATTGCCCTACGCACCATTGTAAGCCAATAAGTGTCAAAAATGTTTTGGAGAATATAATCTAACTCAGTTAAGACAGGCTGGTTCACGATGTATTTTTGATATTTACTTTCCCTTTACTTATATCCTACCTACAAAAAAGTCTCTAAAAAGTACAGGCTTTGCGGGTTATTCCCTAAACAACTAAAAAGTACCTACAGAAATTGAAATTTAAATTAATTAAATATTATCATTTTGTATTATAAATATTTTTAAAAAGTTAAATGAATTAAGTTTACATTTTTATTATCAAACAATGATATACCCATTCTTTTTTTGAGATGACCGAGGTGCGGTTTATCATAAAAAAATATCCCAAAAGGACATAGACCGCCCGCAGTGACTAGTGGCGCCGCGGCGTTAGGCAGAACTAAATACATTTCTCTAGGACGAGTAAACTAAACGAACTAAACAAAACGCTACGACTACAAAACTTTTTAAAAAAATCTACCTTAAACGAGTCTTCCCCTTTTTATAAAAACGATTCATACTATTTTTCTATAATTAAATTAAATTGAAAGCTCACCTTTCTAAAGAAAAAGAACTCGGATCAACGTGAAAATTAATTTATTCACTTTTTTAGTTGTCTTAAAAAAATGTGTTTGAATTATGAAAATGTAAAAAAATATTTTTTATGTTTAAAACTTCCATGATCATCTTTGATTGTCTTTATGGTACTTCACACTCTAAACGCCTATCGCATGTCATGGAATACGATTAAAAAACATGAATTTAACATGAGAACCCTTTTTGTCATACCTTAAACCTCAAAGGAAGGAATATGCTCTCTGCCTTAGTAATTAATATAACAGATACATTGTTGATGTAGTAATAATTTTAAGTTCTCAAAATAATTATGAAATAGAGAACAATATGTAAAATCTTAATCCAAATTTGTATTGATATTTTTTTTATAAATCCCAAAAAAAAATGTTTTTGGTTGGTTGTTTTTTAATCACTTTTCAAGACAAAAAATATGAAAATTTAAAGCAATCAAAGTATGTCTAAAAAACATACATGTACAGCTGAATGAGTAAAATAAAGTAGAATTTGTTTTCGTAAAGCTTGTATAATATTATGTATGTGAAAAGTTCTAAAATCGTTGTCTTCTTTTATTTTATATTGTGCTTTTTGTTTTAAGTATAGAATTTCACTAATTTCTATACAATAATATATTTACAACATTAAATAAAAAATTAATTCAACAATATTTTGACTGCGTTCAAATTTGTGTTTCCCTATTCAGAATTTTGCTCCAAATAGGAGTAATTTGTATTTTTTTCATGAATGTCTCAACACGAATGGGGAAGAATATGAACGTTTCACAAGTAGTAATAAAATCTAATATAAAAATGACCTTAGTGACTTTTTTTTAATTCATATATTTTCAATCAACCCCAAACCCTTTTTTAATTATCGAAAATACTAGAACCTATTTTCTTTAGATGTTAACCCTTTATTCTTTAGATGAGCGAAAAAACCACAAGGGCGTATAAATTTAAGGGTGAATTCAAGTAGTTCTAGAAATCACTGCCCAGACATTTCTGTGTTTAGATTTAAATGCGGAGGGTTAATGATGGCTTCAGAAGCCATTGCAATTTCGCGAAGGGTGGTTGCCAAAATATCGCAATTACATTTTATTTTTTAGTCAGTCTGAGTGAGTGCACTTCGCCATTCAAATACTTCATAAGGCGCGTCATATTAACGTTATTTATTGGGATATTTTCGCGAATAATACGAGAAAGGACGCAAAGGAAAGAGGGGAAGCGCATTCCCTTAATAAATTGGTCTGAGTCGTTTCGGCATTGATATTATATTGTGTGGTTTATGATGTATTTGCATTGTCGTCGACTTAAATTACGCTAAGTTGACGTGTTTAAATTATTGGCTTCCATACAAATTGTTTATTATCCTCATGTTTTCCATAACTTTCAAATGCAAGAATATAATTGTTTTTTTTTATATATTATGTTTCATTTATTGAATATAGTTGTAAGAGTTTTTTTTTATAATTTAATACACTTTCTAGACATTTCTACTTAACATTCTTAAAATTAATTGCGATGTTCTCTTCAATAAAGAAATTAAGGTCTTGTGCTTGGAGAGGGACTTACACTTATTATTTATTGTTTATGTTTATGGGTGATGTATTTTATTTTTATTGTTATTGTTATTTTCATTTGAATTGTATTTTTTTTCGAATAATATGTATATAAGTCATTTAATTTTATTATTTGTTTTAGCATTTAAATTACTATTTTTTTTATATCTGTAGGAGGGTTATGAAGTATTTAGTTCCCAAATACTTAGTTCTATTGGAATTGTTTGGTATTGTGAAGTCATTTTGGTTTCTCATTGATGAACTTTTCTTTAAATTCAACTACTATTTTTACCCTTAAATAGTTGAAGAATTTTATTTTACTTAATTGATATCTTTTATTAAATACACTATAAATTTATATTTAAAAGCGGCAGCTCAGTGCGATAAAATTTACAGCAATATTTGTTTTTCTATCGTTTTTGCTGCCATCTAGACGTTTCAATCTTTTTTCAGACATTTTTTTAAGTTCATTTATTTTGCATATAAATTATTTCAAGACATTTATATAATTAAAATAAGATTATAAACGGATAATAATTTTTTTAGCGACGAAAATCTGTTTTAATCGTTTTAAGTGAATTGTCAGCCCAGTCAGTAAATTATTGATATATCCGTATAACGTGAACACGGGTAATAAATTTGTGAACTGCACGTTTTATTACGTAAGTACATTGAAATTCATATTTAGAAATAATTGATACAGTAAAACCTCGATATGACGGACTGATTGTGGGGAGGGGGCGTCCGTTGAAGCCAAAAGTCCGTTATATAAAAAAAGGTTAAAAATAAATATAAAAATTTTTCTTTTTTAAATATGAACACTGTATTTAGATACAAATAAACAATGTAAAACACAAACAAAATTGAATTTATTGTGTTCGGACAGTCATCGCGACGTGACGTTGCTATTTGATACGATTTTTGATAATCGTGCTTCGAAAAAGGTATCAAATTTTGTTTGCACTCTTAAAGTTTTGTGACATAATTTGTGATTATCATGGCCTTTAAAAATTGTGTATATGCGGTGACACTTGAATATAAACATGCATAAAATTAACAAGAAGTTTAAAAAAAACGGATTATTTGTCCGCTATATCCTAAGTTCGTTGAATAGAGGTCCGTTATATCGAAGTTTTCTATATATTAAGTATTATAATTTTTAAATTAGTCACAACTTGTGTTAGTCCCCTTAACTATGACTATTCAACATTAACATTGTGAATTTGTGATATATTCCTTTCTGAGATGAGGTTAATAGGATAAATTGATAATAATACTTTGTCTACCCTTTAGGCTAGGTGCTCAAGACGTTGTAAATGTTAACAGAAACATTTCTTGTTGTGACGACCACACAACCTGATTATAAGACCTTCCACGGACGTAGCATTCTGTATTACGACAAATTTGTCGTCAGAGAAAACATCGTGTATCGATTCACGCACAAACCATGTAATTTAAGCATACCTTATTTCAAATTTATTTCAAGGATTAAGTTTATTTTTCAATATAATATTATCATATAAGAGTATCATTTTTTTAATGTTAACAAAAAATAATAAAATAATAATAAATGTTTTACACTACATTAAAGTAATCGTTATCCATTAATAAAAATGCCAATGCGATAAAAGAAAATATTTACAAAAAAAATCTAATTTTCGATGAAATACATGTTAACAAAATTATTTTTGTCCGAACTTTAGTACAAACAAATTTGCCTCAATTGTACTCAAAAATATTTTGCTACTCCTAATTATGAAAGGGTACTGCTTCATGTGGAAGCTGTATTACCTAAATTATTGATTAAATGACGGAAAGGTACGTATAATCAGATATGCGTTCCAGTTTATTAGATCCAGGAATTGAATATATTTGATACCATACATAACATAACAAGAAAGAATATAATTTCTTTATGGCAAAAAAATGAAGGAGGATAAAAGGCACTAGAAAAGGAAAATATGGCAATAGCTAGGGCACTAAGTATTAAAAAAATATCCAAGATTTACCATTTACATTTGTAAATTAGATACTTATTTTATTAAACTTACAGCCTTTTCGGTAGTCATCAAAGGTTTTTTATGCGACTTAAAAGTCGTATGTGAAAAGTCGAACGTGTAAGATGTCTCTTCGGGAAATATCAATAGAATGCAAGAATCAATTGGTATTCAGTCGATTACATTACACCCAAATCACGCTTCTTTAAAAGCACAAATGGACCTCCGACCATTCATAAACATTATTTCCTTTTGGAATTCTTTGGGCTAATGGAAGTAGTAAGTACTATGTGCTCACCCATTCCTCTTGGGTATCATTCTACAACTTAAACACGTACCCACTTAATATTCAATTTCAATATTATTATGTAATTATTTGACTCATACCATCAAATTCAACACCCTCATTAAAAACTAACTTTTTTGTCATATCAACACAGATGAAGAAGAATTTGGAAGTCTGGGTATTTACGGGACTAACGACCGTCATAGGTTGGTTTAAGTGATCATTTTACACATGTGTAACATTCACCAATTCTAGCCATGATTGACAACCACACTACTTAAATTCTTGGAAGTTCTTTATATGATATGACCCAATTCTTAAACATTGCTCTTGAATAACTAGAATTTCACTAGAGACATCTATCGGTGAGATGAAAAAGCTTTTTATTGAGCAGAAACTCTTTGATTTGTATGTGAGGTCCGAATCCTGGATTATACTCACATACATGAGAAAAGCCAGGAAATATCATTTTCATTTTATTATTTCAAATAACTCCTATAATTGGAGAAAATTTAGATTTGAATATACTGAAGTATTTGGATATACTGAAAATGTTGTAAATAATAAGCATTGTGCTTTTTTTTAATTCGTGATAATTTGAGGACAATAAAATAATATTTTCGGTTATGATGTGAGCGTTTGATCACGTCACACTTATATTTGTCGTGCCTCCTGCAAGGTGATGCTATGCCGCGATACACTGGTCTGCAAAATTTGAATAAAGTGTAAAAAAGCGATAAACAATGATTCAAACTTGTCTGCAACAAATTGCCGGCTGCCTGATTATCTATCGCGACTTGCGATATAGTACTACGAAAGCGTGCTCACCGCTCATGCCTGATCCAAAGTTACGAACAGAGTGAAAGCAGGTTTTAATTATAGGTCATAGATTTTTTTACTCAGTGCGGGTAGTAGAGGTAGGGGAGATATAGTAATTTTTAATTAGTTTTTAGTTGTTATTCAGACCTAACGATGGAAGTTTAGTCCGAAACTAGTAGTCATCAATTAACTCAAGTGGTATAAAAACAAGTGTTTCCTTAATCATTTTAACATGTTTTACCACAAATTAAATGCCGAAACAATAAATAAAATAAAAGTTTTACTTAGTAAATACCAATATAGTATAAACCACTATAAAAGTGGTATTTACGAAGTATAACATTGATTAAAAATGGATAAATTTTACCAAAAAGTGACTGCCGAATCAATTAATGAGATATATAGTAAGTTGGACAAAATGGCGTGGGCAAGAGAATACAATTTTTTTTACCACAAATCTTATCGATTATAACTAACTTACGTGAACAAAAACAATATATTTATAGGGATTTTTTTTTACGAAACCGTCCATATTTCTTGAAATTTACAAAGAAAATAATCTTGTCCTAAAACCTTTCCTTTGAAGTATTCAATGCACTCAACAGACTGTTAATATATATGTATGTAGTATAAAAATAAATTTCTTATTTAAATAAGGTATTTACATGGATGATTCGAAGGCATAGCCAAGATGACGTTGTCCATGATAGAAGGACTTACAACCTGAGGACCTACAACATGATAGAAGGACCTACAACGACGATAGCTGACCCCAACAGTCTACAAAGACGATAAGTTGGGATGGGTTCATGAAGAAGACGTAGATACAGATATGCGTACTTATATTCTATTTTTCGTGATAGTATGGCTTTAACTAATCATTTTAATATAAGCGTGCGTTGTGTGAGAAAAAAATCACAGAGATCTTTCTAGAGTTTCTATGTAGCTTTTTACACACTTATTTTAAATGACAAGTGGCCGGATTTCACCGTTTCAACTGTCAATAATGTCAGTAACGATGAAATCCAATCATTGTTTAAATAAAATAAAATAAAATGTTATAAAGTTTTTGATTTATATTATAAAATGCGAGATCAAAGATGTCGTTAGGTGGGGAAGGCAACGAAGGAGACAATGGTAGGCACATGTGAGGAGAATGGAACCATCCAGACTCCCCCACATCGCACTGTACGGCCAACCCCATGGTAGACGACTCCCGGGCAGACCACCAAAGAGATGGGACAGCTGGGAATCGACATCGCAGGAGGCTAATCCCTCTTAAAAACAGGCCACAAGGCCTACAACAGGATGAAGAAGAAGAAGAAGATTATAAAATGCAATTCTACAAAGAAATGACAGTGCAAAGATAAAAAAAATCTCTATAATAAACACAAAAATAAAATCTGCTATCGACTACACATAAAATAATTTTAACAGTCCTCTGAAATTCATATAATGTCGGATACGATACTTTGGTTCGCCAGCCAGGCGTCGGCTAATAAGTATTACAATCTGCGGTTACTTTGATCGTTCCCTAACGCGCCAAAACCATCACGAACTGTGATATCTTCTTTTGCACGACCTTGTGTGTGTATAATGAGCTGTAAAGTATAAATCAAGGGTGTTATGCAAGCGCGTGAAAGGTTATCGTGACCACTAAATAATCGCAACATCTACTATGTTGTTCTATTAATCGTATAGAAAAATGGAAGCGTGCGTAGAAATTGTTTGTACCACTAACCCAAATATTGTTCAGTGTTCATTACAATGAAAACCATATTGATTTTGTGGCGGATCGATTTTACATTTATACTTCTTCTTTTTCTTTTCATGAGCCCTCTGACCTCCACTGCTGGATGTGGGCCTCTTCCCCTTATTTCTATTTCCTCCGGTTGGTTGCTGCTTGCAGCCAGTTTTTACCCCCCACAGCAAATATGTCGTCGGACCATCTCTTTTGGAGTCTTCCGACACCTCTTTTGTTCTCCTAAGGTCTCCAACGTAAAACTTGGGTCCATCTTGAGGGGTCCTGTCTTGCAATATGTCCTGCCCATCGCCATTTGAGTTTTGCCACGCGATCCACGATATTCTCTACTTTGGTTCTCTTCCTGGTAACTTCAATTTTTATTTTATCTCTCAGGCTAAAACCAAGCATGGATCTTTCTATGGGTCGCTGTGTGCACTTGAGGTTATTTGCATTTCTCTTTGTCAGAGCCATAGTCTCTATTGCATATGTGTTCACTGGCAGTATGTATAACCAATTAAAATGTATGAGCCAAACCAATTTTTCCGTTAACTTCAGTATTTAACGTAGATATTTTTTGTGATCTGTATTCAGAAGTTAGAGAAGAGACCAACGAAATAGCTGTCACATCTGGTTGTCTTAGGAATATCGTCTGGACCAACAAGTATATGAGAATAGAGAGTGAAGTCAGAATATATTAAACATGTATAAGACCGATCATGACATATGCGGTGGAGATGAGATCCGACATAATCAGAACCAAAAATCTACTAGAACATCGGAAATGAAAGTTTTAAGGGCTATCAGAGGGAGGACACTTAGAGAGAGAAGTCGAAACGAAGATATTAGGCGGATCCGTGAGACCGAAGATATCGTACGATGGAGTAGAGAAAGAAGAAGATTTTGGAGAGACCATCTCAACAGGATGGATGAATCAAGGATCCCATACATTGCAGCTAACAAGATACCACTGGGTCACCGCCCGGAAACCACCAAAGATAAATAATATAAAAGGATAGCTGGGTGTTAACATCGTAGGAGAAGAAGCCACGCTCTTGAAAAAACAGATCTTCAGATCTATTATAAGAAAAAGAAGAAGTCTTTGCTTGAATGAATACAGGCGCCAGGTGTTTCATTATATTTGTATTTAAAAATTATTATACAAACACAACGTCATCGTATGGCGCCTCACAATATGTAATTCCCCGTACGTGAGGATATTAAGCAAGAACAAAAATTCCGATTAGATAAGATATATGATATCAATCTATATTGTTTCTCAATATTCCATATATCTTTACCTTCTTGTATTATTGAACAACACTAAAACAATCAATGATATGATTACGTGAAAACTGTTTCTAAATTAAGGCTTGTAACTTACCGTACATGTGGAATATAACAGTAATTTGTTTAATTTCAAGTGTTGATAAACTAAAGTATGTGGGTTTTACATCACATCCGTTGGACGTGTACTTACATGTGTAACTTTTGTTTCTATTACAAATATTTGTATTAATCAATATAACATAAAGAATTACCTTAAATTAAAACAAATTACTACATGT
This sequence comes from Brachycentrus maculatus, assembly GCF_059751285.1. Lineage (NCBI taxonomy): Eukaryota > Metazoa > Arthropoda > Insecta > Trichoptera > Brachycentridae > Brachycentrus > Brachycentrus maculatus. The sequence goes on along the minus strand of NW_028281064.1, from coordinate 833,966 downwards.
CTTAATATAACTTCGTCGATAAAACAATGTCGACTGGTTTCGAAACATTTTTATTATATATATATATATATATATATTTATATATATATATATATATATATATATATATATATATATATATATATATATATATATATATATATATATATATATATATATATATATATATATATATATATATATATATATATATATATATATATATATATATATATATATATATATATATATATATATATATATATATATATATATATATATATATATATATATATATATATATATATATATATACATATATATATATATATATCTCAAGTGGCTACTTTTTTAATTGATTGTCAGTCAGAGAAGAAGTAATCAGAGTTAGTCAATAATTGGAAATATTCTTAGTAACGGACTATAAGATTTCAATGTGTTTTAATTTATTCATTTTTCCTCGTCGTTTATTGCTGTTATTTTAGTATTATTATTTTTATATCATCCGAAATTTGTAAAGTAATATTTTTCTACAGATTAATGAATGAAAAAACACAAGGTAAATATTTATATAAATATCATAGTAAAATCATTAGTCATCGGATTTAGGTCAGTGACAAAATGACGCACAAAATATGAATTTACAAATTGAAATATGCATTTTAAAAATTATTTTGAAAAATTATGTTCTCCGTAAAAAAAACCTTTAAAAGCAGTGTTTATAAATAAAAAAAATGTATATAACGTAAATATTCGCACACACACACACATAGAAATAGATATTTATATGTATATGCACAAATGCTAAATTTCTTTATCGGAGAGGAACAGCGTAACTAGAATTAAAATTTGTAGTAGGTAAGTTGAAATGTCTAACAAATTAAATAAATTTTAACATTTTTGGCATATTAAATAACTAAATAAATAAAGTATATCATTGGTGTACATAAAATTCATGAATTAAAGCTTTATATGATTCCATTTTGATCGATAGCATTTTTTGTGTTTCATATAATTGCGACACTTAATAACACGATACGATGGCGCCAATATTTCATGTGTGTACTAGATAATAAGATAAATACAAAACACATTTTTATGGTATTGTTAAGGAAAAAAATACATTCAGAGTATCATTCGTGTTTGTTACCAACTAATTCATATTTGATTTAAGCATTTTCTACTAATATTGAGCATACTACATTAAAATATGTCGCTCACTCCTTTCAACAACATCATATTTCAAAAATCGTCAATTTTCAGTTCTGCCCATGTTTTCCGAATGCCAGAAAATGTACTATATCCCAGCAAAAGCGGCATATTTTTAACTTAATATTTACCCGTTACAGGGCAGAAAGTGTTGTTTTTACATTTTGAAGAAAAGGTATTATTTAATTACTTTTTAAAAACACCTACATATTTTTCAAATGGAGAAAAAAACCTTCAGGTTTTACCTAAAAAGATCTTTTTCACAGTAAAAACTTCAATAAGTGGCTTGATATTTATTTTAATACATTTCATTATATTCTTAACTTTAAAAACGATCTCCTGAAAAATAAAGTTTTTTGATATGTGACGTTGTTAAAAGGGAAGAGCTATATGTGGAGAAAACTATATAGTTGTTATTTTACTATATAAAATGCAGTTCCACCACTTAAATTCAATTGTACGTTTCTGATTTACACTTTTAGGCCAAATTAGAATTTTGTGTTTTTAAAGCATTATTACCTTTGTGGTATGGTAATATAATACTCTCCTTATCATTCATCATTCCCTTTGCGTAATGCTACTGAAAATTCCACTTCACGACTACTGACCGATTTCAGTATAACCATTCCCTCGTCAGGCTAACAACAGACCAAAGTATTTTACTTTGTAAAAGTAACTATGTTTTTTAATTATTTTAAAAAAATTAAACACTTGAATATACCACTTTAATGAGTTTTATTTATATGGTTTCAATTTTTACCAGAAGATGAAAACATCTGTAAGTTTTCGAAACTAGTCATAGGTATAAATAAAACTCACTAAAGTGGTATATTCAAATGTTTAATTTTTAAAATATAATCAACATGTCATTCCACAAAGTTAATTCCGAATCAATGAATAATATATATCTATTTCATTTTTTTTTTCATCTCATCAAAGATGAAGAAGAATATGGAAGTCTTGGAATTTACGGGGCTGACGACCGTCATAGACCCGTAAATGCCCAGACTCCCATATTTTTCTTCATCTTTGATGAGATGTCAAAAATAATATGAAAATAACTCCTGTAATTGGAGATAATCCAGATTTTGCGAACAAGTATTTGGACACACTCAAAATGCTGTGTGTTTTTTAACAATTCTGCTGTTAAATCTAAATTTGAGCGATTGACCTTTTCTAAATCTTGTGTTTGCAGTTTTCTTCCGCACCGACTCAAAGTTATTCACCGAGTGTGAACAATGCGTAGTCGGTGCAACACAAAAATGTAGGAAAGTAGATGGAAGAATGCACTTATTGTTTGAACAAAACCCGTGCAGCGACTTCAAGTATTGTCACGCCTCATTAGCATCCGTTCGACAAACCACTGCCCTTAACCATACACGACACCACTTATAGCACTTGACCAAGGAGCAATCAATATCAAGAGAAAAAAAATTATAAAAATTCCGACGAGTGTTTTTGCCTAGAATTTTCACAGATGAAATTATAGAATCTTTAAACATAACCGCCTCCGTAGTGTAATGGTCAGCACGCTCGGCTACCGTTCTGGAGGTCCCGGGTTCGATTCCCAAGGGGGGTAAAATAAATATTACTGATTTCTTCACTGTAATATTTATTCAAAATTACCATGGACTGGTACCTGAAGCGGAGGGCTGATCACCTTTCCTTTATGTGTAAACGATCAAGATAACACTGCGTAAACGCATACAAATATGACATAGTGCCCTACGCACCATTTGGGTGCGGATAAGGGTTTTATTATTATTTTACTAAACATAAAGAGTAAATCCACCAACGAGTAGGCATAGGCTAAACACTTAAAAAGTTGAAGCCTGAGTAGGTTCGTAATAAGCGGTGTTGCATAAGCCGTAGCTAGATTTCAGAGTCACTTGGACGTTAGGTAATTTAAAAAAATCCGACAGTTTAATTTTAATTGTTATTTCCGGTTGCCATTTTGTTTAAATATTGCGAAAAGGCGTCATATTTTTTTATTAAAATTTCTGAAATTCAATATTTATTTCGATACAGATAGGCGCATACTTCTTTGAAATCAGCCCGCACTATCAAGAGATTTTGTCGATACTATCATTTCAATTTTTTACGAAATTCGCTATCTTTTAATACTTATTTATGATTTGTATCGTGATGAAATTCTTGGTAAAATATATAATTTCCGGTTGTTTTTTTATTAATATTTTTAAATACATATATTGATTTTATTTAGTTATCATTCTACAAATCTGCTACCGATATTCATTATTCGAATACCATGGAAGACAATGTAGCAATTATTTTTTTAAGTAACTAATATCTACATAGTCCTGGCCATATGAATAAGGCACCTACTACAGAATTGGTTTTTGTTTTGAAATACTGCGACTATTGGAATTCTTGCAATCTTATTGAATCGTATCGGATTTTGATGGATTTTACCTCCTGCTAATTACCTGCTATCCCTGCCTACGACAATTAGGGGCGAGGTTTATTTAAAAACACTATATTTACTAATTGCAAGGGTCAGTTTTATATGTGAAAAATTGCTCTCCAGTTATATTAATCAGTGAATAGGTGCAATTTTTTCTGTACTTTCTATTTAAACCTTCATTATTTTATATTAAAATGCCAAAAAAACGGGATTTAAGTGGTCTCAAATAATTATATTGAATTCAGAAGGATAAACCTAGGTAAAAATAGCTTAAAAAATTAAATGTTCTTGGTGTGAGGTCCAAACTACAATTGAAATGTTTTTTTGAATTTGGTTCTTATAAATACTGCCCAAAACTGACAGAAAAAGGATCATCTCAAGTCGCAAAGACTGAATTTCAATTAATGAATCATTGAAAAATCGTCTTAGTATGTCCTGAATTAATAGTATATTTTCAGTTTATTGGAAGTTATGGCTTCTTAGCCCGCTAATGTAAATTTATTTTCTTTAAGAAGTGTAATAAAAAAAACACGATATAGGGGGGAGAAAACAAGATAAAATTGAATATCTGTTTCCTTCCAATTCAAAAAATATATAAAAATAAATAACAAGAAACCCTCTCCTCAGAAAAACTGTTTTTTTTTTCATAAATGCAATATCGGCAATTTTTGCAGTAAATAGGGACTATTAAGATATTTTAAGGTGCAGCGTTACCTTTAAATACTATTGAAATATTTATTACTTGAAATATTATTATCAAGTTTTTTTTCCTTTAGATCATAGTTTATATGACGTGATAAATATTGTGGAAAATATGTAAAGAATGTGTATGGTAACACAACAGCGACGAAGTTCATTTGTATATATATATATATATATATATATATATATATATATATATATATATATATAGAAATAACAAATATATATATATATATATATATATATATATATATATATATATATATATATATATATATATATATATATTTGTTATTTCAATCAATACCTTAAATTGAAATAATTCACACTCCTCATGCCCTAATGACACTCAATATCATTACATTATATCCATTTATTGATATGTGTATATTGGTGCTAATCACCTCTATCATCATCGATGCAGTTCACATAATATTATGATCAAAATTTTCCTATATTTACATTTTATGATAAAACACGATTACAAACATGAGATATCTCCTAATTATTATGTTTTGTTAAATATTATGAAAATTAGCAGCTTAATGTTATTTTTTCGTTAAAATGGTTAAATTCAGTAAAATTTGTAGACTGTATGTATTTTTTCGAGTGTCAGTAAGCATCAATAAACATACTATGAAATACGTACTATTTACAATAGTATGTAACTATAATATGTATGTAAGATTCTTCCAGCATTATTTTGCATACTAGGAGACGCCCGAAAACAAGATATTCAATTTTCATCATCTTTATCCAAAATCCACCATAGATGCAGCCGAGCTCTCACGTATGAAATAACATATCAATTATAAGATTTATATGACTCACCATCACGCCACTTCCTCGTAGGGGTAAGCAGAGAAAATACAACGCCATACTACTCTGTATTTGTAATCATTTTTCGCCCCTTCCACATTCATGTATCTTCTCATCCATACCTTCAAGTATTTAAGTACTCGATAATGCCAAATTTTCCTCGGTCTTCTTCACTTATATTTTCAACTACGTTCGTCTCTCGAACCTATTTTACTGTTTTTTTCTTCGCTCGCATAAAAATAAACTTCCCGAAGAAAAAGAGGATTTCAGTTGTCAATTAGCTAGTGGGGGGTATATGGCCAATTAGCTTGTGGGGGGTATATGGTATTTGCGTCAGTTTGATCATCCCACTCGAGGGAGAAGGAATTCTCATTACCGTATCCAGTGTCCGGTTGTGACTGTAAATCCATTCCGTCAAGCAGTGGATGTATTTATCACCGGCGTGCTCGCCCGCAGGCGTAAAATCGAAAGGAACTCTGAACTCGCGCATGGCGGCAAAGGACAAAACAAAATAATTTGCAGGACATGTTTAACCTAGCAGATGCAAACAGGGGGATTGAAATCCCCCATATATGAATTATAACACGATAACTTTAGTGTTATAAGAGCTAATTATTCCACATTTTTTGTAAACTTAAAATTACTATTGAAGAAAATTTTCCCTAATTTCTTAAATTGATTTGGCAGTCATTTTGTGGTAAAGCTATCCATTTTTCATTAGAGTTTTACTGAGTAAATACCACTCTTTCTAAAAATTTATTTTGTACATGTTTCGCTGCATTCCGTCATATTTTGCAAACACCGTTAAAAAATCCTTTTGTTATTTTTACAATTTCAAATCGTTAAGTGTTTCAAAATACTGTCTTAAAAAAAGCACAAATGGTCGGTACCGTGCGTTCTACGTACTTATATATCAGGAAGTTAATATTTTGCCTACGAACCACATATTATTTCTTTCACTCTGAAAAATGTGGTATTACCACAAGGAGAGAGCGATACAGTTAGATTACTCTGATTTCATTTGATCCAATTTCCAGCCTCTCGCTTAGTCGACGCTAGGCTGCGCGCTGGAAAGGACTTGGGATCTGTGACTCAACCAGCTGCGTACTACGATTTCCATACAAATATGAAATGGGGTCTTTTGGTACCCGCTTAGGATCACGTGTAACTTTTAGATGATCAGTACGGGAAAGGTTCATCACCTGTCAGGATGCAGCCAAAGGCGTGGGAGAGGTCGCCGGGAGGAGACAGCAGGCCTCGAGTAACAAGGGGACGACATGGCTCTACACTCCGTCTGCGCCGAATCAATTTGTCTAGGCGAGTTGATAAATGAAACGACACGGATATATCCTACGAACGTTCAATTTACGCACCCATACAGCGAGCCAAAATTTCATATTGCATTTATCTTTGAAGGACCAACGACCAAATCAATCTACGCCGGAACGTTAAAGGAATGCATCGAAATACGTGTCAAAACAGATTATAAGAAATAGTAGTATTTCCCGTGTAATACTTAAATTAAAAATCCTGTACCTGATCTTAATGTGAGTTAATATCCTTAAATCTAAGGGATTAAAAAAACTTTATCACGATATTTTGAGTGTATCCAAATATTATACTTTTTCATAAATCTGGTTTTTCATATTATTTTTTGACATCTCAACATAGATGAAGAAGAATATGGAATTTTGGGCATGTACGGTGCTAACGACCGTCATAGGCTAGTTTAAGTGATCACTTTACACACGCATAACATTCACGAATTCAAACCATGATTGACAACCACAATACTCTAATTCTCGGAACTTCTATATTTACATATATTGTTCAAATTCGAAAACATAGTGCTTGAATTCACTTGAATTTCACTAGAAACATCTATGGTGAGATGAAAAAGCTTTTTATTTAGCAGAAACGCCTTCATTTGTATGTAAGATCCGAATCCTGGATTATATTTACATTCGTGAAGAAGTATTTGAATACACTCAAAATGTTGAAAAGTTTTAGTTTTATAGTTTACTCGTTTACTCAGCCTTTTTGATTCTATAAGAAAAATTATAACTATTTAATTATAAAATAATGTGTATCTACCCTTACGACAATCTTCTCCAAAATTCATGAAATGTTAAATTACTATGTAAAATTCTAATCCATGCAATTTTCTGCTGAGATTAAAATCAAAAATGTTTTTTTTAACTGGCATAATATTGCTGTATTATAAATCGTTTTTTTGCGACATTTTACGCTGACAAACATTAATAATTCTGCCGTTTAATAGTTTCAGAAGTAATTAATTCTCGATACATATTTTACAAATGAGGTCATGAGTGATGAGTTAAAGAGATGACTTTTTAATTATAATTCTTCATGAGTTATTGAGAATTCTCAACGAAGGCTTTTAAGAGCCATTAATCTTTCATTTATAACATAAGTTAAGGTATATCTACATATTATAAATAATGCGAGGCTTATTTTGTGAAATTCGAGAGAGTTTTGAGTGTGTATAAATACTTATTCACAAAATATGGATTATCTCCAATTACAGGAGTTATTTTCATATTATTTTTTGACATTTCATCAAAGATGAAAAGGAATATGGACGTCTGGGCATTTACGGGGCTGACGACCGTCATAGGCTGGTTTAAGTTATTACGTTACACACGTGTAACATTCACCAATTCTACCCATGATTGACAACCACACTACTCAAATTCTTGGAAGTTCTATATATAATATGTGGACCAATTTTGAAACATTATTGTTGAATCACTAGAACTTCACAAGAAACATCTATTGGTGAGATGGTCGTCAGCCCCGTAAATGCCCAGACTATATTATATTCTTCTTCATCTGTGATGTAATGTCAAAAAATAATATGAAATTTATACTTCATAAAAACTTAATTAAATAGATTTTCAGTGTCGTTATCAAAAAGAAATAAGTACCCTTAACCTTTTAAGCTTTAAAAATACAATTTTTAAAAGTAAAACGCTTATTATTAATTTTCCTTTAAAGAATATTATTTCTTTAGAATATTATACAACTTAAGGGTGAAAAACATAATATGTTTTATATACTTATACAGTTTATACTTAAAGAGTTAATATTTACACCTATTGATGGAAGCATCTGTAGCTTCCGAAACTTGTTGAAACAATATAATACTCATATAGTGAAAAAAACTAAATTTCGATTAGATTTGGCAGAGACTTTGTGGTACTATTTTTCCATTTTAATTTATGTTTTACTTGGTAAATACCACCACTTAAAAATTCATCTCCTTAAAAAGAATTCACGGGGGAACATATTGCAAAGATTTGAGCGTGTCGAGTTCTTTTTAATGCGGAAAAATCGCCAGTTGCTCGCGATTAATGAGCCTACATATTAGCCACAAAGCCAAGGCGAAAAGTGTACTTGCTAATTGCTTATTGAAGAAGCCATTAGCCGTTCGACTCCCGTTGGCTAAGTGGTTGTTCTGATATGCGCATACCCACGTTCACTTCCTCCTGATACCAGGGAACACCCATCGATTCCAGCGCGGGTCGAATTAATTACAAAACCCTCCCGAGTACGTAGACTCGGTTAATTGCATATTCAGTAATTACAATACTGACACTTGTAGAATATTAAATGTTTAGTTGAAAATGTGAAATTATATAAAGAGAAATTCACCTTCCTAATTCTGTACGAATTAAAATTTACAAATTATTACCTACCAGATGTACTCGACCACGCGTTGCTGTGCCTCGGTCTATCTAAATGGAAAAGAAAAAAAAGAAAACAATTATGATCCATCTCATGACGCTACGTGATTGAATTCACAACGAACATTTTTAGAATTAGAAAGCTTTTATTTAGCAGTGACTCTTTTATTTGATTGTGTCAATGTTGTGTCAAAATTTCAATGCAATCGGTGAATTACTTTAGGAGACTTAAGGCTTTGAACAAACGAATGTTATAACTTATATAGATAGATTTGATTGTTATAAACCTTCTTCTTCCTTGCTGCATCCCAACTTATCGTCTTTGTAGACTATTGGGGTTAGGTTAGGTTAGGTTGTAGGTCCTTCTATCATATACAACGTCACCTAGGTCATGCCTTCAAATAATGTTATCTTCTGTAGCATCCACGATTTTTTTAGTCTTCCTCTAGATGTCTTTCGAGGAAGATTCATGGCGATCGCCTGGTTTACAATATGTTCAGATTCTCTACGTCCTATGTGCCCATACCATCTCAATTGCCTATCTTCTACCTTACTATTGATAGCAGTTACACCTAGGCTTCCACGAATGCGTGAACTGTTTATTTTATATCTAAGGGTTACACCATCTGACCATCTATGTAAGTATTCGCATTTCAGCAGTTTCTAGTTGCCTGGAGTAGGTGTTATACATCGTCCATCATTCGTAGCCATAGCTGCTATATACCATTTAAATTGTTTCAACAACAAAGTGCAATATGAATGACTTGCTATGAATGACGTAGAGATCATCACCAAAAAGTTAGATTTCCAAAATTGCATAGAAAAATCGTTTAAATGCAAATCTGTTCTATTTACTGAATTATATCAAAATTGTTATTAAAGTTACGGCAAAACGTGACCAATCCTGTGTTAAACCAATATCAAATCATTAAATTCCACCAAAACGTAACAATTTTACAAGCTAGAATTCCTGAATACTTAAAATCATTTATAATAGAAATGTAACGTTTTGGTGAGGACCTCCACAATTGTATACAACGTCATGGATATTGGCCAACGCCAATCGCATCAGCCCCTTGTAGTCGCGTTCAGTAACGTTATGTGCGCAGTAATTGCGGATCTGATCGGCGGGCGGCGCTTTCGCGCCAATTGCTCAATTGTTTTCTCCAAGATGGCGGGCAAGACACACTTTATATAATTTCTCCTTGTCAGTCGGCCGCATTAAATATCCGCCATTGGCCGATGAGAGTGAGCCGGCAACGCCTCTCTCGGCTCTCCGGCGAGTGATAGTTTAGTCCACCTGCTAAGTATTCACGTGGCGAAATGCAATAAAATGTCACGTGGAAGAAGACTGCCAATGGCGCCATGCTTGATGCTGTTGGGATCACGTGACCGAGGCTAAAATGGCGGTCATTATGCAATTACCGAAGGCGCTCATCAACCAGTGCCTTCTCTATCACTAATAACCCAGAGGGCGATGCGGTAAACTTGACGACGTTAGTAAACAACGGTAAAATAGTGATTTCTAAACGTACATCTTCGGGTTAAGTTTCTATTTGACGACAACTCGCATAACAAGGTAAACTAATCTTTGCTAAAATTTGTAACCCTTTGAAAGGCTTCGTTTATATTTCGTTAAAATATATAAATATGGCCCCTCAACATACATAAATGAATAAGAATATGCTAGTCTGGGTACAGAGCTTATACCCTGTCATATTCTGATTAAGTGATCACTTTACACACGTGTAACATTCACCATTCTACCCATGATTGACAAGCACACTACTTAAATTTTCGGAACTCCTAGATATAAATCAGCTCCTAGATATCAATCTCAATCTCATGATAGTACATATGAGTTCACAACAGCCATCTTTGTTGGATTAAGAAAACTTTCATCCATGTTTGAATTAAAATTAAAATTAACAAAATAACTCCTAAGCTAAGAAAACGCAGATTTGTGAACAAGTATTTGGACACAAATGTTGTGAATATATACATGGAATATCGAGACCTTTTTTATTTTCTTCCTATTGTACCACTCGCTGAAGATTTGCAATCGTCATGGATATTTTGACATCTCAACATAGATGAAAAAGAATATGTAAGTCAGGGTATTTCCAGGGCTTACGACCTTTTAAAGGCTGGTTTGGTGATTACTTACTCACACCCATATTTGACAACCACACTGTTCAAAAATTTGGAACTCATACATATCGCTCACTCCTTTCAACAACGTCATATATCAAAAAACTTGATTTTTCAGAAGATCGTTTTTAAAGTTTAAAAATATAGTACAATGAATTAAAAATAAATATCAAGACACTTATTGAACTTTTTACTGTGCAACAGATCTTTTTAAGTAAAACCTGAATGTTTTTTCGCCATTTGAAAAATATTTAGAATATTTAAAAAAAATAATTAAACAATACCTTTTCTTCAAAATGCAAAAAAAACATTTTCTGCCCTGTAGTGGGTAAATATTAAGTTAAAAATATGCTACTTCTGCTGGGATATAGTACATTTTCTGGGCATTCCGAAAACATGCACAATTGAAAATTGACGATTTTTTATTTATGACGTTCTTGAAAGTAGTGAGCGATGTTATTTCACATAATTCTCACATCCTTCATATGCTAGTTCACGGCAGAATCTACGGTTGACATTTATCAAGTAGCGTAATTGTCAATCAAGGTTATAATGGTGAATATTACACGTGTATAAAGTGACCACTTAAACCAGCCTATGTTGTTATTGTACTTAATACAGATTATAAAAAGGTATTGGTTTCGATTTCACTCAAATCAATTAATTACCAGACAAGCATTTTGCCGACAGTGGCGGAGTATCGCTTTGATTTCAAGACACCATTTCATGGCAATTAAACCAATATGACCACCCGAACGAAGTGTACAACAAGCTGTAAAGTTGTTAGATGCTTGTGTAATAATAAAGAGGTGGAATAGTAATAATAAATTAATATAAAGAATTGTTTACGTTAATTAATTGTACGTACATATGTTTATTACATTTGCCAGACTACAATTTGTCTCGAGAGTTTAATTGACTATGGATATGTAAAGTTGTTAGATGCTTGCGTAATAATAAAGAGGTGGAATTGTAATAATAAATTAAAATAAAGAATTGTTTATGTTAATTAATTGTACGTACATATGTTTATTACATTTGCCAGACTACAATTTGTCTCGAGAGTTTAATTGACTATGGATATGTAAAGTTGTTAGATGCTTGCGTAATAATAAAGAGGTGGAATTGTAATAATAAATTAAAATAAAGAATTGTTTATGTTAATTAATTGTACGTACATATGTTTATTACATTTGCCAGACTACAATTTGTCTCGAGAGTTTAATTGACTATGGATATGTAAAGTTGTTAGATGCTTGCGTAATAATAAAGAGGTGGAATTGTAATAATAAATTAAAATAAAGAATTGTTTATGTTAATTAATTGTACGTACATATGTTTATTACATTTGCCAGACTACAATTTGTCTCGAGAGTTTAATTGACTATGGATATGTAAAGTTGTTAGATGCTTGCGTAATAATAAAGAGGTGGAATTGTAATAATAAATTAAAATAAAGAATTGTTTATGTTAATTAATTGTACGTACATATGTTTATTACATTTGCCAGACTACAATTTGTCTCGAGAGTTTAATTGACTATGGATATGTAAAGTTGTTAGATGCTTGCGTAATAATAAAGAGGTGGAATAGTAATAATAAATTAAAATAAAGAATTGTTTATGTTAATTAATTGTACGTACATATGTTTATTACATTTGCCAGACTACAATTTGTCTCGAGAGTTTAATTGACTATGGATATGTAAAGTTGTTAGATGCTTGCGTAATAATAAAGAGGTGGAATAGTAATAATAAATTAAAATAAAGAATTGTTTATGTTAATTAATTGTACGTACATATGTTTATTACATTTGCCAGACTACAATTTGTCTCGAGAGTTTAATTGACTATGGATATCGGGTTGGGCTTACAAACCGGATTAAACCAAAACATATTAAACGGTATTATGGAAAAAATCGTAAACCGCTTTTTTTAAACCGGTTAAGGATATATTTATTTTTAAACAACAACAAAACACAAAATAAATCCATGAATTTCTAAGAGAAGCGAAAGTTATTAGATTTATAATGTTGTTTTATATTATTTTTGACATCTCATCAAAGATGAAGAAGAATATGGAAGTCTGGGCATTTAGGGTGCTGACGACCGTCATAGGCTGGTTTAAGTGATCACTTTACACATTCATTGTAACATTCACCAATTCTACCCATTATTGACAACCACACTGCTCAAATTCTTGGAAGTTCTGTTTATATAAAACAATTTAGAAACCTTGTTCTTGAATCACTGGAACTTCAATAGAGACATCTATTGTGAGATGTAGAGGTGATGTTGTTTTTTAAAAAAAAAAACTGTTTAAAAAAATGTGAAATTTAGTATTTTAAAAGTTCTAATTTCCTTATTAATACGATAAATAACATATTACTATAGTTAAGACCATACTCGGAATAATAAAATTCTGTAAGCTTTCGGCAAAGCATAGAGCCGAACGACAGGTCACACCCAATTCTTTTTAGCACACAAATTGGAATTTTTTAATTTTTTAGAATGCGTATTGAATTTTTATTTAATTCTTTAACTTTCAATATATCTTTTTTTTCAAAACCATACATTTATTTCGAAGAAGAAAAAAACATATACAAATATTTATCGAATACTGGGGACAGTATTATGGGGCCATAAGATGAAATTAAGAGAAGTGTGTTGAGATGTTGAAGGCATATGTATCGAATGGGTAATGAAAGGATAGTAACAAAAAATTATGAAGCGCATGTGGTCGGTAATAGAAGCAGAGAGAAACCGAGAAAAACTTGGCATTTTCAAGTATTTCAAATGCTTGAAAGTGGTCACGTCAAGAGTCGGAATAGTCGGCGGGTATGCATCAACGTGGAAAAGGCGAAGAACTAACTAACCAACTAACCATCACGCCGCTTCCCCGCAGGGGTAGGCAGAGAGAATCGAACGCCACACCACTCTGTCTGCAAACATTCTTCGCCTTTTCTACATTCATGCATCTCCTCATACATACCCGACGATTATTACGGCTCCTGACCCGGCCGCATTAAATTATTTGACATACCTGATTGTGCCAAGTTTTCCTCGGTCTTCCTCTGCTTCTTTTTCCAACTACATTCGCCTTATAAATTTGATTTACCGTTTTTTCCTCACTCATACGTTCCACGTGTCCAAACCATCTCAACACACCTTTCTTAATTTAATCGATAATGCTTACCTTAGCCTTGCATTCTTTCCTTATTTCATCATTCGAACATCTATCAAACATCTTTTTGCCACGCATTCGTCTGAATGTGTGGCAAAGAATGTATGCAAATATAAAGTAGTGTGGCTTTCTATTCTTTCTACCCTTCCGGGGAAGCAACGTGATATTTAATAAATAAATAAATCTTTTAAAAATTGAAAACCGGTAAACCTGTTTTTTGTAAGCCATAGTACAAACTGATTTACATTCACTAATTCAATGAGTTGGTTGATTGTATACGTTACTTTTTTCATTCATTGTGAATATTATAATCTATGATTCATAAATAATTTTAACCCAACAAAGGATTGAATAAATTATAAAACGACGCATATCAATAATTTTAAGCATACCTTCGACATCGCGATGTAAAAAAAATCATCTCCATTCACAGTGATGACGAATTTATTTTTAAATGTAATATCGCAATAATTAAATAGTAAAATTTCCCTGAAAAACATGTTTTTACGATGCAAATTCTTACGTAAACAAATGTTTTCATATTTTTTTAGTATCGAAATTCGAGTAAAAATAAGATGCAAGGTGATCTTGTTTACAATACAATAAGAAAACATCGTTTTTTTTTTGTAAATTACTTCACTTGTGCAGTATGGATTATATATTATACGTAACTATCGCAATGAATTACAGTGGAACCTCTCATAACGAGCATGATTCGTTCCAGAATCTTACTCGTTAAGCGAAACATTTTTTTTTGTTTTGACTGGTGCGAAGGTACAGGCCCACAAGTGAATGTCATGAAAAGGGGACTTGCTCTTTCTCTGTAACTCAATGGAGCAACTTTTTCACATTTTTTTGCTCGTTATGCGAATTACTCGTAATTAGACGTGCTCGTTATGGGAGGTTCCACTGTAACTGAATGCGCAAACAGTTTTTTTTTTTTTTTTTACTAAGTCAATTGGAAAATTTAAGGAACCGCAAGAATAATCTCTATTTTTTTAAATTATCTTAGGCAAGGTAAGTAATGGTTATCTTATTTAATATCACTGTCAATATTGACCTACCTCTTGCAGTCGTAATTGCAAATGACGTCGTCTGGCTGCAATTCGTTAGTCTGCAACGAACTACATTATTGCACTATCTACAGATCTATGTGAAGTATGTATATATACATAAATGCTAATAACATCGATACTAAGTACACTTTATTAAAAATACAAATAAATGACTAAGTTTGGAAACGAAACTATAATCTTAAAACTAGTATCATGTGTTTATATATTTAAAATCCCCATTGAACTCAAAAGAAACTACAGTTGTTCCGTTTTATACTCAAATTGTATGATATTATACCCATTTGCAGTAAAAATTCCCAAAGTTATACGATTTTTTACGAATAATCCCTAAAATGGATTTCTAAAGATGGTCCTTTCTTAAATGGTATTTTTAATCTCTGTTGGTACATAAAATGAAATTGCGATGTTTTGTTCTATTACATAATTTACAAGGTAAGCCAGTCGAGATATTAACATGTTTTAATTGAATGTAATTAAAAGGAATAAGATAAAGTTATACCTACAATGTTGCTTGCAAAAATCTCTGACCAATAAAGACGGTGTCTATGCATAAAATCATAATAAAGTTATCCTTTATTTTATAAATATATGCAGGAGATTTTTCAACTAAAATTAATACTGGGAAAACTGGGAATGACAACACAATCCTCTTTTACAATTAGAAGCGAACCAAGCAAAAAGGGAATTTAATTTCTTTTACGATCTGGTGAAAATACAATTTCACAGTATTGATACATCTTCAAAATTAAAATTAAGATAGCAGCAAGAAAAATACATAAGAAAAAATAATTATAAATAATTAGTTTGACCAAAAAATTCATTTAAACTTGAAAATTACAAAAAAGTACATATATATATATATATTTATATATATATATATATATATATATTTATATATATATATATATATATATATATATATATATATATATATATATATATATATAAATATATATATATATATATATATATATATATAAATACATATATATATATATATATATATATATATATATATATATATATATATATATATATATATATATATATATATATATATATATATATATATATATATATATATATATATATATATATATATATATATATATATATATATATATATATATATATATATATATATATATATATATATATATATATATATATATATATATATATATATATATATATATATATATATATATATATATATATATATATATATATATATATATATATATATATATATATATATATATATATATATATATATATATATATATATTTATATATATATATATATATATATATATATATATATTTATATATATATATATATATATATATATATATATATATATATATATATATATATATATATATATAAATACATATATATACATATATATATATATATATATATATATATATATATATATATATATATATATATATATATATATATATATACATATATAACGTTGCGTATGTATATATAAAACGTTGCGTCAAATTCCGAAGCACTCGGTAAAAACATAATAAGAACTAAGATTTTGAAAAAACGAACATAGACGACTGTTTATTTGTTTTTAGATGACGTCAGTCTGGGCTACAAAATTTTGTTATTAAAAATTCCTTGCCTACATGGTAAATTTATCGGCAATTATAATTGAAAAAATCCACGTTTTAATAGTGTTCATGCCGAATGATTGCAATATGTATTAATAAATTTATGTGAGAACATTTAAAAGCGTGAAACATTAAATATCATATTGCGTGAGCAGGGATACAACTTAATTACGTGAAATATCTACATTTTCTTTATCGGCACATAAAACCTTAAAAACAAACAAATCATTTATGCTATAAAGCAGAGGTGTCAAACTCAAAAGGCACCAAGGGCCGCATAAGGTATTTTGTGTATCCTGGCGGGCCGCATCAAAAAACTAAAAAAACTCATTTTCATTGTTATCTTGCATTAAGTGAATAATTTATTATCAAAAATAGTCACATGAGGTACAGTAGATTTTACTTTATGATTTTGTAAAAGAATATCATATGTTCCAGTACAAAAAAATGATTTCAATAAATAAATAAAATAAATGAAAAATATATCCGCGGGCCACAAAAAAAAATACTCGCGGGCCGCGAGTTTGACATGCCTGCCATAAAGGATATAAAATCGTGGTAATAAAATTGTTCAGCGATATGAGAGAATAATGAGTGATATTTATGTGATGAGAGAATTAATAGTATTGTGTAATAAAATTGTCCCTAAATATTAAATATTAACTCGTCAGAGTTTCTAAAGCTGTCGAGAAAAAGTCAACATATTCAAATTTAATTTTGTACCTTAATATTTTTTAAATTGTTCACATTTAAACCATTCATCTTTATGTAAAATGGTAAAATACATTACGATTATACTTTTTTCCATTTATGAAATATTGATATTTATTTACAACATTTTGAGTGTGTCCAAATACTTGTTCACAAAATCTGGTAATCTACCAGATTTTGTGAACAAGTATTTGGACACACTCAAAATGTTGTGAATAAATTATCTGGTCAAATTATAAGCTTAATAATAAAAATGAAAATGGTATTTTCTGGCGTTTCTCATGTGTGTGATTATAATCCAGGGTTTGGACCTCACATACTAATATAAGAGTTTCTGCTTAGTAAAAAGCTTCTTTCCATCTCACCAATAGATGTCTCTAGTGAAGTTCTAGTGATTCAAGAACAAGGTTTCTAAATTGGTTCATATATATATAGAACTTCCAAGAATTTGAGTGATGTGGTTGTCAATAATGGGTAGAATTAGTTAATGTTTCACGTGTGTAAAGTGATCACTTAAATTAGCCTATGACGGTCGTCAGCCCCGTAAATGCCCAGACTTCCATATTCTTCTTTATCTTTGATGAAATGTCAAAAATAATATTGATATTTATATAAACATTTATTGTATATGTAATATTTAATTTAATACTCACTCACCCCATTAAATTCCACCCTGTCTTCTGACCCTGAAATTAGATCAATTTAGATTTGTTTAATAACCATATATTGATCATTTTATAAAAAAAACACATTTTTAAATAAATATTATTATCAAAATATGAAAGACAAACAAACCCTTCTACTGAGTATTATGCTAATAATTAGTAATATCAACCAAGTAAAACATTAAAAAAACTTTTTGCTAACGATGAAAAACATAATGATAAAGTTCTAAAATTCAGTATCCATGTTTTCGAATAACAAAAATAAAGAAATTAACATTCGATCTCATTTTATTATTTCTAATCACCCAAAACTAACTAAGTAACTAACTAACCACCACGCCGCTTCTCCGTAGTGGTAGGCAGAGAATATAAAAAGCCACACCAATATCTATATGCAAACATTTTTCGCCTCCTCCACATTTATTCATCCTCTTACACACACGCCAATTATTCCGACTCCTGAACATCCTTATTAATAATGTGTATTCAGTACGTCATGTGAAAAAAAAATATTACACTCTTGTTTCAAATATCTATCCACGTCATGATTCTGGTCGACACAACATGAAAAAGTATGCTTTTTTTAACAAATTTTATCAATTCATTTATTTACAACATTTTGAGTGTATCGAAATACTTGTTCACAAATCTAAATTATCTCCAATTATAGGAGTTATTTTTCATATTATTTTTTGACATCTCAACAAAGATGAAGAAGAAAAAATCCTTCTTTCATCTCACGAAGTTCTAGTGATTCAAACACAATGTTTCAAAATTGGACCATTATGTATATAGAACGTCCAAGGATTTTATTAGTGTGGTTGTCAATCATGGGTAGAATTGGTACACGTGTGTAAAGTGATCTTTTAAAGCAGCCTATGACGGTCGTAAGCCCCTTAAATGCACATATTTCCATATTCTTCTACATCTTAATTGAGATATCAAATAAATAATAATATCAAATTTAATTAATGAAATTAATTAAGTATTTCGTTTTAGGAAAATGTTATCATTCTGGTGAAGGGGTGAACGATCAAAATTGCAAAATTGAAATCATGATTTATGAACGTGTTCGTCCAGAGAGTCACAAGGTTCTATCTGCGCGCTCAACCCACTGAAATAATAAAATTATAAATGCTTTTAATAATGATACCGTAATCGCGGAGTATGTTTCTTCATTAAAAGCTCCATTTGTTAGTTGTCAGCCACCCAGGGTGCTGCTAATACCTTTTTAATAGCAATTCCGAATGGGAAACTTTCCAAAGAACGAAATGTTGCAATTTATTAACGATATCGTACAAATTATGCACATATCACCTGTAAAATGATAATATTTCATCTTCCACGTTTATTTTGAGAAATTCTTGTATTTGATGGCGCAAAACGTCATTTCTTTTCAAACACATATTTGATGCAATAATTACTTATTGTTATATCTCTTAAACAAACAATTCCAATAAGGGTAGTATGAATGAATATTAACCTACTTAAATCAGTATATATTTATATATATATACATATATATATATATATACATATATATATATATATATATATATATATATATATATATATATATATATATATATATATATATATATATATATATATATATATATATATATATATATATATATATATATATATATATATATATATATATATATATATATATATATATATATATATATATATATATATATATATATATATATATATATATATATATATATATATATATATATATATATATATATATATATATATATATATATATATATATATATATATATATATATATATATATATATATATATATATATATATATATACACCTAAGACTAAATCTCAGTCATAATATTTACAATATAGTCTACGGTAAAAAAATAACATGCAAAAAACTGTCTAGCATTACTTTGAAACGAATTTTTACTATAAATTCCATTCGTAAGACTTAATTTCAACTACATAAATACAACACAAAAAATGTCGTATTGTGCCAATCCACTACTGTTTATTTTCCTTGTATAAATATCATATTTCATATAATGCCAGTGTGTATCAGTTAGCAGATACAATCAGATAAATTGATACATGTCAGAAAAATGAAGCATTTGAATAAAACGAGTATTTTGTTCAAACAAGTAATAATGATCCCTGCATTAAATATTCGGCAATTTTACAATAATCTTTTTGCATCAGTTTTCGAGATAAAAGTAAAGCCTTATGCATAAATTTTCGTTAATGACGAAATTAATATTTTTATTTGGATTGCTCCGAGAATTGCAGTAATCGAAAATTAACAAAAATATAATTTATGCTTTTGTAATTATTCGATTTATATAATGAAATTGAATGGTGAGGCTCGAGACCAGTAGTTATAAAATAAGTGCAACTACATTATATTGTAAGTGCATAGAACCAATGATGATAATCTCCATATTAAGTAAGAGAATATCTTAAAATTATTATTTTCGTCCGATAGTGTAAAATAACTTTGCTTTAATACATGTTTTTTTTTTATTTAAAAAAAAAAATATTAGTCTGACAAATTGAGATTAGATTTTATTTCGATTTTTTTATTTTACAAACGCCGAGCTCTCCATTTACACGGTAAATATTTTCCACGCGATATAGTGTAAAAAAAAAATTAAACAAATATCACGATTTCCTTGTTAAAAAAAAAACAATTCTAGTTTTTCTTAAATACTTTAAGCTAATCAAAGGTTTTTAAATTCACCTAGTCCTTTCTGCATAACTCTCAGTGCATATGTAGTACTAAGAAGTAAGTAAATGCAGAGGATGTAGGTAATTCCTAAGTACTGTTAGGAATTTCGTACATCCTTTGCATCCTAAATACTGTTACGCATTATGAAATTAATGTTTTATTGTTTAGCAGTGTTATTTAAAAAAAATTAAAAACGTTTAAACGTTTAAGGGAGTTCAGGGTATATACAATTGCTACAAGAATGCAATTTTGAAATTAAAAATGTTTACTGCGTTTTTTAAATATTGAGTTTATATTTAATAATAACTATTTATTTTCGTTATAATAACTATTTATTTTCGTTTGCTTTACATATGTACATATGTACTTAAACAATTTTTAAACATACATATGTGAAATATGTTACAACGATTTTTCAAATTTGCTTACATTTACAAATTACTATACTTATATTCAAAGGAGATAGCTGTTTTTGATTTTATTCAGAACTCAATACCTTTAGGTAAATTTTAAAATCCCAAAGCAGAGTTTATTAACTTTTAAACATTTATAGTCATAATATTAATATCATAAAGAAATTTGAATAGTTATCCATGTTTAAGGTCCTGGTATCAACAATTTTATTTATTTGACTGCCTTAACACGAGCATTTCTTTATTTCATTTTTTAACGATAATGATCTCTGCGGTTCAAAAGTCGCCGACTGTTTTTACGATACTTGTCGTTTAATGGAAAGGACTTTCGACCACTACCGTACAAAAATTAATACGTTACTTGTATATTCGAACAAAATGTCCGTCAATTAGGAGAAGGCCGCTAAAATTTAATATTTGCACGCATCGCGTAATAAACATGTAAGAGTATGTTGCACATTTATGAGGCATTTATTACGGCAAACGCATGAATATAAATACTTATATGTATGCTAATAGGAGCTAGATTTTAATTCTTAGTATATGACCACAGGGATTTTAATAGATCTGAGCAAACAGTACGCCATTTATAGTAAGAACAATTCTGGAATAAGAATCGGAGCTCTCAATAATAAGGTATTGTAGAGTCCCCAAATATTAAATAATATTTTCATATTATTTTTTGACATCTCATCAAAGATGAAGAAGAATATGGAAGTCTGGGCATTGACGGGAAATGCCCACACTTCCATATTCTTCTTCATCTTTGATGAGATGTCAAAAAATAATATGAAAATAACTCCTGTAATTGGAGATAATCCAGATTTTGTGAACAAGTATTTGGACACACTCAAAATGTTGTAAATAATATTTTATCGAAATTAAATTAGTTAATAAAATATTACGTTGTAATAAATAATATGCCAAATATTTTCACTCAGGAGGAACAACCGATTTAACAAACAGTACATACATGTAAAGGTTTTTTTTACAAATTCTATTATTGTTTATAAATATCCCAACACTAGTAGTCAATAATTTCATACTTAGATTCGGTAGACACTTTTTGGTAAAATCTATCCATTTTTAATTTACGTTTTAATTGGTTAATCCGATATTTCTTAAAATCCATTGTGACACGTATTTCGATGAATTTTACATAAAACAGTGTTTGAAAATGATTCGGAATACATCAAAACATGTATCACAATAGATTTTAAGAAATATTGGTATTTTCCAAGTAAAATTTTAATTAAAAACAAGTAATCAATTTTAAATTTTCAGGTTTTTTTGGTAAGTTGTTACCAATGCCGTTGTACTGTTACACAAAAATGTTTCTATCACTTTTCACTCCTAGGAGTAAATACTTGGAATAGGATACGCAAAATCCACTGTGAACATAACTCGCTTTCTATCAAGCAGATGAGTTGTGCAGTTAGAAGCCAAGGCCTACTAGAGACAGGCCTGGGCGCGCAAACGCCGAATTACGAAGTCAGTGCTATTGTCCGCGTGCGATATGCGAGTGGAATTTCGGATTATTTTTTAAAGTTTTAAACCTACAATTTTCGAAAATCCAGATGTTTAAATGATAACAGTTTATACAAAAAAGGAAAGGTAAAAATAAAACGAATTGATATTACATAAAAAGGCATTATTTATTTTCTTATATACACACACATACACATATACATGTATATATATATATATATATATATATATATATATATATATATATATATATATATATATATATATATATATATATATATATATATATACATATATATATATATAAAATATACTATATCATACTCAAAAACACAAAAATAGTAATGGAACCTACAGTAAATTATACAAGTAAATTATAATAATGACATCAAGAAAATGTTGCATTTACCAAGTAAAATTAAAATTTAAAATGGACAGAAATTACCACAAAGCTATAATCTCACCATAAAAGACATGCATCAAGAATATAATTATTTCTAATATATATATTTATATATATATATATATATATATATATATATATATATATATATATATATATATATATATATATATATATATATATATATATATGTATATATATATTTATATATATATATATTTATATATATATATATATATATATTATATATATATATATATATATATATATATATATATATATATATATATATATATATATATATATATATATATATATATATATATATATATATATATATATATATATATATATATATATATATATATATATATATATATATATATATATATATATATATATATGTATATACATATACACATTTAACATTAAAAACATGTAATATAACAGTAATTGAAAAAAATCTATTCAACACAAATATTTTAAGCATAAGATATCAAATGGAAAAATAATTGGACATGAAAAGAAGCTTATAATTATGTAAGTAAATTTCTTAATATTGGTGACCATATAAGTCGATTCAATTACAACATTTGCATTTAATCTTGTACTACTCAATTTAACAAAATGCTTCAATTTTGTTAAATTGACAATTGAGAATATGTGATTTATGTTATGTGAAGGATTTAATTTAAAGACATGTTACATTAATTTACTCAAACAGTTTACACATTAGGTTTGATAGTTGATGGTTATGGATGAGAAAAAACTAATAAAATTTTAGTACTTTTCTACTTGATCCCGAACAACTTTGTGCAGCAAGTTCATCATTTTTGATTTTTGCTAAGTTACTTAAAAGGATTTTACAGGTTCTATGGCAAATATTTTCTAATATTATTAGCAAAGTCTTATTACAAATACATTCATTTAAAAAATCACCTTGATTCAAGAAATAATAATTTAATTTAGAAACACTTATCTTATTTAAAATATAGAGTTGATTCTGGCCACTAATAAAAACATCAGGACAATAATCTAAAATTGTTTGCAAACTAAACCATACCAATGCTGTAGCAAGAGGAATGCACAAATAATTAGTATTAAATAACATATGATACGTAGCCGAGGAGTGTACAAACATTGACGCTGCAAATATCAAAGTATTCCCGCTGTATCGACGGAGATTTTTTAGGGTAGCGGCATACTTAATTTGTTCTATAATGAACATAATTCTCTGATCACTATCTGGGAAGTGTGATTGCAACATAATTAGAACATCATTTAAATCAATGGCGGGGATGGTAATGTCATGGATAGAGGATTCAATAAAATTTATCACGTCACTTAAATCATCTACGTTTTTGATTATACTCACATTTCTCGGATGACGACTTTTACTTACTAACTTATTACCTAAATATAAATGTATATTTAAATCACTCACTACTTTAATAGCGCCCAAAACACAAGGCGCATCATTTAAGTCAATTAAACACAAAACTCTTTGTAACGCTGTCTCCGTTAAAACCCATTCTGGTTTAATTTGATTGGTCTTAGTTAAATCGTCTAAACTGTTTATGGATTTTGCTTCATTCAGCTTCCTTAGGTCATCGAGGCTGTTTTGAAGAGCGATCTCCATCCGGGATGTCTCCACATCAGCGAGTCTTCTAGTTGATTGGGGTGCGGTGGATAGATATTTGGGAGCACTCGGAAATATTGTAGGAATTGCTCCCTCACGAAGCTTGGGAATTTTGCGAGGCACATCTATAGCTTCCTCGCGTACTGTGCATCTGTCGCTTCGTATAATCATGGATTCTTCGAAATGCTTGATGCAAACATATGGATTTTTTATTCCAGAAAAATCCGTAGGAATCCGACAAAGCCATTTTTTCCGTAGAGCATCGTTTTTTGGAAGAGCAAATGTGGATACATTTTCTTTTTGAGAGCGGTAGTTGGATTTACATCCAAAAACGCTGCAACATCTCCCCATTTTGTTTTGTAAACCACCTGTAATGAAACAAAGAAATTAAGCGTAGGAATTTAAGAATGCTAAGTTTGGTCATCCGAGGTTATCGTTTGGTTATCTTGGATAAACTCAACATGAATAGTGTATGTTTAATACAATAATTTAATATGATAACGAAAACGAACAGAAATTTGAGTCGACATCATCTCTCGTGAGTAAGCTCATGGATTCGTAAGCGAAATATAACCTCAAATGTGAAATAATGATTTTGTTGAAAATATTAAGTATTGTTATAAATAAAACACGTGTCAATATTCACGTTACATAAACACTTAAAAATGAAATACAAATAAGTATGCATTGTTATATAAGCAAAAAAGTAGCAACGATTTATTGAAACGTTTTGAAACGTCAAATGAGATTTATACTCGTATAAACATCGAAATTGTGTTATAAATACGAAAATTACTTACCAATTCAATTTTCAAATACACTTCACTGTCTAATCACTCACTTTGAAGTTTATATGCTTTTAATTCAATATCAAAACAACACACAAATAAAGCAACAACGAACATCAACATAAACAATCGCGGCCATTTGTAAACACTGGACGCACCGACGCACTCCGCTTGGCTCGAACTGCAAATTTAGAACACCGATTTGATCACGTGACATTTCAAAAACCCTTGTGCGCCCAGGCCTGTCTCTAGTCGGCCTTGGTTAGAAGCGTACTGACGTCATATTACGCTTCGTTGCGATTTTACTATTAAGCAGGACTAGAGTTAATTTCTTTAAATATCCCTTTTTTAAGATGTAAATAAGAACAAAATCATTCAATTGTGACTTTTTCATATTGATTTATATGCTAATAACAAAGTGTAATACCCTGTTATATAATATTTAGTGGTTTAACCCCTTTTTTTAATTATATTTTTTATAAACTTAGATGAGTACTTAATAAAATGTGGATTTTAATGGTTTTAACAATACTTAACATAAAATAAAGTGTTCAAAAGCCAACGTAAGAATGGAATATTAATTAAAATACATTTTTTGTCTACTTGTTCGAAGAGGTCATTAAGATACCATTCAAAAGTTGTCATTGCACTTAGAAATTAATTCGGTATTATCTATAGCCAAAGGCAATTTTTAGTGATATCACCCGGATAGAGCTTTTTATAAAAAAATCACTTTAAAAATCTACGTACTTTTGGTCAGTTTGACAAATCAATAAAAAAAGAAAAAAATCCAAAAGCCACAAGTGTGCATGCATTAATATTTATTTACTTACCTACAGCCCATAACTCACCATATGTGGATTGTTTAAAATAAGGATAATCATTTAATCATATAATCATATAAGGATATAAGGACATATTATATTATTCATGTGTTTGTAAACACTATCAATACAGAAGAAAAAATATTTTGTTCCAAAAAAATAATCCTATATTAAACATTTTTCTTTATTTTGTTAGTTATTCGCTGTAAAGACATATAATCTTTGAAAAAAAATCGTTAATGAAAAGCATTGTTAACTTTGTGGAATGGTCAAAAAATTAATTCACTTGCATGCCCATAGACCCATTAGTCCAGGCAAATTATGCATATTTTATGTCGAACCTAAAAAATAAAAGAACTTTTGAGTAATCATCTCCTTCTTCTTTAACCTTCTGTCCTCTACTGCTGGATATAGCCCTTCTCCGTATCCTTTCATTTTTTCGGTCGTTTGCTGCTTGCCGCCAGTTTTCGCGGCCCCCTTTGCAACCCCCCACAGCGACTATGTTGTCGCACCATCTTTTTACGGTCTTCTGAGGCCTCTTTTACTCTCCCAAGATCTCCAGCTTAAAATTGTAGAGGTCCATCATGATGGAAAAGAGAAACATAGAATGTAAAACAAAGCAATCGAGAAAATATAAGGTTTTTGGGTCATTCAAGTACCATCATTTCACAAACGAACTCAAATTAACCTCGACTTTCAGACTGACATAATACAAGTATGGTGTCATAGTAACATTTAAACATTTTTTTTCAGCAATTTAAGTTCATAAATTAATATTTATAAATAATCATTCTTTCAGTAAACTTTTTTTTAACAATGTTTATTCGTATACTTTACACATATGATATGTGCACCGATATAATTTGATGTGTGACACAATATTTGCCCAACAATTTTGCGATATAAATCTTACATCCGTCTCGTTGAAATTCCAAGAAAATATTATTTCACATAAAACATTTTTGTAGATGAGCATATCAATTTTAAACTTGCTACGCAAATTTTTTAAGAGTAATTAAATTAATTTTTAAGAGTAACATTATATGCTGAATCTTTTAAGACTTTAATGGTGTTAATAATTGTATTTAAATTGGAATTTAAAAGCCTTCTTCCTTCAAAGTCCTTTGCTTTCATTTTTTCTGTGAAGCGTAATTTATGATAACATATGAATTGTAGGAAGAATTTTAGTGTTTTTCTCGGTCTTCCTCTGCTCCTTTTTCCAACTACATTCGCCTTATAAATTTGTTTAACCGTTCTTTCCTCACTCATACGTTCCACATGTCCAAACCATCTCAACCCACCTTTCTTAATTTTATCGATAATTCTTGTCTCAGCATTGCATTATTTCCTTATTTCACCATTCGAACATCAAACATAGTTTTTCCGCACATTCGTCTGTCATTATTATGACATTCGCTCTTATTCCAGCGCAAACAAACAGATGTATTTGCACTCTTTTTATGCCGCTTTACAATCAAACTTTCTGATTTATAGTCCTTAACCTCAGACAGACAGCCGTGGCAAGTTAACTTTATGCATGTTCATAATTTATTATTATTGGGTATTCGCTTTTAATATGCCATATATCCTGGATATCGGAAAGCTCCACTGATAGTATGATCGTCATATAACGATAATTGATCATAAAGCCGATACTATACTACTGGGTTCAAGAAATCAAGGACTTGTAAAGCCATTAATTTATGTGAAATATTTGTCATCATATCGGAAGTAAGAAAACGTAGTATTTTAAAAGGAGAAAAAATATTTATTATAAAAAAATAATAATATTTGTAAAAAAAATAAATAAAATACGTTTGATGTATATCCATCATAATTTATTGCCCAATGATACTCTCTCCCAATATATTTATATATATATAAATATATATATATATATATATATATATATATATATATATATATATATATATATATATATATATATATATATATATATATATAATGAAATATTTATTTAGTCACTTTTAACTGGTACTAGAAGGGTATGACTGATCACTTTGATTAAAAATAATAAACGATCAAATTAACATTGCATTTATTTGACGCAGTGCCCTATTCACCATTGGATGCGGATAGTGGCCAGTAGTATAATAATTTGAGATTTAATGTAAAATTCAAGGCACTGGACCTATATGTTTAAACCAATGCAGTATATTTAAATTATGGTGTGTCTATGGTCCCGTAGTAAGTGTGGCGGACTTTGAGTTTGACTCTCTATCTGCTATTTTCAGACAAACATCGTTCAAATTTACCTGAACATGTTTTGAAGTTTTGAGTTGAAATAGTTTTGTTTATCACAAAAACACCAATTATTCTTTCAAACTATAATGTATTGATGTACCTCATATGAAATAACATTGTAAATCCGATAAAAATGATTTAATCTCATTAATTTATTCTGCAGTCACTTTGTGGCAAAATCTATTAATTTTTTATAAAAAAATTACTTAGTAAATACCACTAAGTAAAACATGAATGATTTAACTCTTTGGTATTTACTTAATAAAACTCAAATTTAAAAAAAAAATACTTGTAAAAAAAACTTAATAAGAAAGGCAGCAGGTAAAAAAAACGATAAAAGTTTTTGCTTTTGTTTTTTTTTGTCTTCGAGTTTTTGATTTTGAGATTAACAATCGAAAAAGACACGACTTTGCCGACATGAAAAGCCACTCCGAGTATTTTCTAGAAGTCCTTGCTGAAAATGTCAAACGAGCACACATAAACCTTAAATCTTCCACGCGTTTTATTGAAGATTTACCGACAATATCTTTCCATGTTTTGTTTAAATATTCGAGCCGAGATTAACGCATTTTGGCGCCTGTCTTGCAAGCGATTGGCGCCAATTTATATGTACGATGTTCATTGTGAACTTATGCGGTGATCTTGAGAACAGACATGTTTGTTTTGCGGTAAATTAACTTGTTTATCCGCCAATCATCGTCTCAAGTGTGAATTGGACTTCATTTCTAAGAAAATTGACATTTCTCTACGTAATCCGCTCATAGTATACACGTCGGTGTCATTGTACGTAACCATTTATGGATCTATAAATATAAATAGTGTAGATTTCTTGAAAATTTTCAGTTTTCATAATTTTATGTTATTTCTCCTGAACTTAGGTATGATCTTACTTTTCTCCGAGAAACACCTCCATGCTCCTGTATCTAACCAATGGCAGTCTCATTGAGTTAGCTGCATCAAACTCCATAGAATCATAGGTAGCACAATTCACCCATCCTAAAACTCCGACTTTCAGGATGATATACGGTCCTTATACCGACCTACGCATCTTCCTGCAGAATGTATCGATATTAGGACTCGGGATTCGATCCATGTGTTTCTACCATAACTTTACACCAAAAATATCTAGA
This sequence comes from Brachycentrus maculatus, assembly GCF_059751285.1. NCBI lineage: Eukaryota > Metazoa > Arthropoda > Insecta > Trichoptera > Brachycentridae > Brachycentrus > Brachycentrus maculatus. The sequence goes on along the minus strand of NW_028281064.1, from coordinate 804,029 downwards.
ATTATTATAATTTCATTAATCGATTCAGCAGTCGCTTAGTTGAAACTAAAACCTATCCATTTTTAATTTAAGTTTTACTTAGTAAATTAAAGTATTATGACACGGGTTTCGATGTATTACTGTATAGATTTAAGAAATAGTGATATTTACTAAGTAAAACTTAAATTTAAAAGAAATATATTATGATTATTGGCAGTAATAAATGTCCATCCGTGGCATGTGGCCGACTAATATGTATATACTTTCATTTATGTCGTATGTGTCTAAAAATCTAAAAATAATTAAAAAATGAAAAAATTTTAAGACTCCCCGTTTCCCCAGAATTTGCTTAAACAATTACGAAAAATAATGTATTAGGCAAATTTAACAACTGATGTTTAAAATTTATGGTGCGAAATTTGCGTTACGTCGTGTAGGCACACGTACAAAATTAAAATATTTTATATTTAAATAATTTGCCGTTCCTCATTTGTACTTTGATGATATTTTACGATTCCTTTTGTCTCGAATTTTGTGTATATCACTTTAATCGGTGATTTATCTCGCATTTTTGTGATATTTTATATATTATCTGCTCAATTATATACCTAAATCAAGATAATAATAATAAATTAATATCGGACGTTTGATTCTTGCTCAATTAAAATAGTTTAGCGTAATTTATTACTAAATATGAACACAATAAAATAATTTGCGCACATTTCCATATTTTTGTTAAACTATTTGGTGGGATATTTATGGGTCGGAACGAATGATGCAGACGTTGAGTATACAATAGTGTTTATTACGGTGTTTTATTATTTTATTCAATATGCAACATCAATTTTATTATTATTTTTAAACACCTTTTTATGAATCTTTTGTCCGGCTCCGCAGTGTAATGGTTGGCATGTTAAGCTAACGTTTTAGTGGCTCCGGGTTCGAATCCCAGGGGGGGTTGAAATAAATATGTATTAGTGATTTTTCACTCTAATATTTATTTCTGATTACCCTGGACTTATGCCTGTAGCGCAATAGTGATCACCTTGCTTTCGCGTAAGTAACATTACGTAGAAACCATGCAGTGCCTTATGCACCATTAGGTGCAGATAAGGGTAAGAAGAATGAATATTTAATTTATTAATATGAATGAATCTCCTATATCGAGAATTCACCAAACTCATAATCTACTATCAAGGGAATTTCATATCATAAAAAATCTATATAATAAAACAATAACTATATTTTTTTTACACAACCAGTCAGATGATGTCTGTAACGATGAAATTCAGTCAGAAGTCAAATAAAATAAAAGTGGTAAAAACGATAAAGTTCTTTATTAATTATATGAAATGTAAATGTACCAAGAAAAAATAGTACTAAATATAAATCAAATTACAAGGATTTAAATTTCAGTCAAACAGATCGGCTGTCCAAACTCAAAACACGATAAGGGACATTTTTTTGAAGTACGTTTTTTTTGCATTTTTGGCCTAAGTAGATTCTACTTAGTCCAAAAATGCAACAAAAAATGTCCCTTACTGAGTTTTAAGTTTGGACAGCCTAGATGTCACTTGCACAAATATACGTTAATTTAATTTATGAATTATGTTTTGTAATTGATCAGTTTAAAAAACTGTGCTGTAAATTTAATTTGTTTTTCATCATGGTTTTTCATATAAACATAAACGCTGTTTAATTGTTTTACAAGTATATGTTTTTAAAAGCTCTTTAACAACTCGATCGCAGCTACAATATAACTCATGTATCGGTAACGGATGCATTGAAAGGCTTTTAACCCCTTTCTTGCAATCGTATTGAAAAGTGGCCATAGTATATTTTATATAATTTAAAATAATAAACACATAAATTGGTAAAATTTAATCTCGTTTAGCCATAATCATTACTTAGGAATCAGGATAAATGGACCCATCCTCCGTCATATCGGAGGAAAATGGTGGTCAACAAAAGATGCACAATAATCTGCAAATTAAATATATCAATATCTTCTTCTAATAAATTATCTTGATGTATAAGGAGATACATTAATATTAAAAAGGCGTAGATGGTTTACAAATACAACGTGTTGTGACGTTCTATTCTCTCTGCCTACCTCTGTGGAGAAGCAGCGTGAAGGTTTTTTTTAAGAATAACATGCAAAACCCCTATTTTTAGAAGAAATGACATGAAAAATGATGATGAAAAAAGAAGAGTCTTGTCTGCAGGATTTTTTTTTAAGGAATGACCCGCAAAGCGTCTATTTTAGAGGCTTGTCTGCAGGTAGGATAGTAAGGATAGGGAAGGTGAATATGAAAAATACAACACAAATGCCCAGACCATTTGAAAATAAATATTTCTGTAATTCATTTTGCAATTGGCGGGAATCGAACCCGTGACGCCAGTTTCGCAAGGTATGGAAATAAATGTGAAAAATGCATCACAAACATAAGTTAGTTAGTTTTAGTAAAATACGTATAAATAAAGACAACATTGTAGCTCATAAGAGAAAAGTTTAAAAACTCCACATAAACTTTTTTTTAATATTTAAAATGCAACTTTGTTTTATAATGTCTACCTGTTATATATATAATGTATATATAATGTAGACATAATATTTAAGGTATAATAAAATATTTATAGTGTTTTTAAAATAAAGTTACATTTTAATTATAAAATGGAAAATCACGAAGTTATTGCTTCAAATATAAATTATATGAACTTTTTTAAATATTTTTTTTAACATATATTTTTTATTTGCACTTTTTTTTGGAATCTGAGCCTGCCATCCACCCGCAGCAGTTATAGAGTCCTGAGGGACTCTCTGTCAGCTGCACATATAGGAAAATCTTCAAAATATTTCTGAAGAAATAAATAATGCTCTATTCAATTAATGAGGGGGGAGGAGGATGTACGGACAGGGGCCGACACTTCGTCCCCACCGCTCGGGATCCCCTCATTACCTCTTATACTTATAATAAAATAAAACAATAAGAAAACAAAACAAAAAAATTACAATATTTTTTTGCACTCATTGTCCTACCAAGATAAGGGTTAACAAGCTTTATTACAATTAGTAAGGAACAAGTCGACTTTATGTAAACGTGCGCCGACTATCGCGACTGCTACGGTAGTCTCGTTCATTACAGTGATAATTCTGTTCAAGAGCCTGACTCGAATCACTATGCATTACATTTATCATTTAGCCGTTTCATGCTCAATTTGTAGCACAAACAGCAGCAATATATAATCATGGTTAATCGTTTTGATTGAAACGACCGCACCGGGTTTCCCAAGAAACTTGACTTTTGATCATACTTTGATATAAAATGATTTTTCTTACATCGGGGAGGTGACAATCGCTTATAAAATAATTGTTTGTCCGCCTCCGTAGTGTAATGGTCAGCACGCTCGGCTGCCGTTCTGGAGGTCCCGGGTTCGATTCCCAGGGGGGGTCAAATAAATAGAAGTGATTTTTTCACTCTAATATTTATTCAATATTACCCTGGACTGGTACCTGAAGCGGAAGGCTGATCACATTTCATTCGTGTGTTAATGATCAAGATAACACTGTGTTTATAATGCAGTGCCCTATGCACCATTGGGGTGCGGAAAAGGGGTTGAATGAATTTATTTACAGACAAACTCGATTTTTATTAAAAATAATAATAATACTTAAAATATAATATTTTTAAAGAAAAATAAAATATATTTTTTTCTTTCTTATATCATTTCCCGATGTTGCTCAAAGTAGTGGAAACGGAGGAGGAAATGTTGGTATTACGAATTAACAATTGTAATAGGAAAAAATGATAACGCCACTCGGAGTTGCATGCTCGTACTACGGTGAGGAATTTCGGAAAAATAAATTTTTAATTACTAATTTCCTGTTTTTTTCTTAATTTCTTCATGTAGCTCTCGTGTCTAGTCGTGTTTACATTAATACATAGATTCAAAAAGTGGTATTATACATGTGTTTTTTTTATAATTTATATTTGAAGCACTTACTTTGTGATTTTCCATTTTATAATTAAGTGTAACTTTGTTTTAAAATCACTATAAATATTTTATTATAACTCAACTATAATGTCTTCCGGTTTCGAAGCTAGCCGCTTCTTCATCAAGACTGTTCAAGTATTAATCAGTCTTGATAAAGAAGCGAATAGCTTCGAAACCGGTAGACATTATAATTAAGTTATAATAAAATATTTAAAGTGATTTTAAAACAAAGTTACATTTAATTATATGTTTTATTTTATTTTATTGTATTTTCATGTTATTCCGCAAATTTTCGCATTCCAAATGAATAAATAACATTCATACGTAGTGTGGAATTTTAGTTATATACACCTTCTTCTTCTTCTTCTTCTTTTTTGGCTTTAGACCCTTCTAGGGTGATCTAGGCAGTGTCGAGTTATTTCATAGACATATGATCAACAAGTTAACAAAAAAGAGTTTTTTTGTCGTTGTTGAGATAAACGTATGATAGTATTAATACTGTATATTTTTTTAACACGTTTGTATTACAAGTGCCTAAGTTGAGTGTACCTACAACTTAACTGCACAATTTGAAAAAAATGTACGATAAATATAAATATATCATAAACTGAAGACTTCATTGTGTACGTATGTAAATACATTTACATTCCTCAATAATAATAATTCTCAAGAACCAAACTCTTGATATTTGTACTGTACAAGTTTGTCCATGAACTGTTAATCTGTATTCTCGGAAGTTCTTAGCATATCGCCTGAAATTATGGCACTTCGAACTGCAAGCTACATGAATTTTAGTAGATTGCTCTCTACAAATACAAGGGTAGGTTTTTTTTTAAAATGGGAATTGCATCTATTTTTTACTTTGCTTATTATGTTAAGGTTTTTTTTAATAGACATTTAAGGTTTATTTAGTTTCTTTTAACAAAAAAATGTTTTTTTTTATCTATGTTGGGAACAGGAGAAATAATCTAATGTGGGCCAAACAGTAACTTGCTGGGAGAATTAAATTAGAGTTTCACTAACGCAAAGTATACGTATAGCTTAACGTATGAAGCATAAAATGGGAAATGTTAATGAACGTAAAAAATAATAAATAAATGTCTTAGTTAAAATTTTTACGAATTTGGCTATTGGCGAGGGTGAAGATGGCTGTTGTGACTCATTTTTACTGTGTCGTGAGATTGATCATTTATCCAGAAGTTTGAGTAGTAGATCATGGGTAGATGGTGAATGTTGCACGTGTGTAAAGTGATCACTTAACCAGCCTATGACAGGCCATAAGCCCTGTCATGTCACGTCAAAAAATGAAAAAAAATAACCCCTAAGTGGAGAAACCCTAAATATGTTAATGAGTATTTGAACACACTCAAAATGTTAAGGCTGAGATCTCGAACGTTCAAATTCAAATTTAGACGTCTTTCTGCGCTCAATTTTTTTTGCATGCATTGGATGGTTGTTTATCACCATTACTGTGGTTATCAATCGGGAGTAGAATGGTGAATGTTGCACGTGTGTAAAATGATCACTTAACCAAGCCTATGACGGTCTTAAGCCCTTAAATGCCCAAGCTTCCTTCATCTACGTAGAGATGTAAAAAAACTAAAGCTTGATATGGTCTGCAGCTCGCTTGCGTTCGTGCAACAAGTGCAACTAGCCCGTCGATATCGTAGCATCGTAAAAATAATAACTAAATACCGATGCCTGCAATATTGTTATGGACACCGACAGGAATTCGCGGAATGTATGTCGCTTCGTCGATTAAACCGCTTACCTTTAACTAATTTACAAGGATCCACATTTGATTTCTCAATTATTGTGTATTTATCCGAGTTTGACATTCGCAGAAGTCACGAGCCTTGTTCAATCAAGACAATTTACATCACACTACTACTACATGACACTACTACGTAAACACTTCTTACATATTCCAAATTTATTCATATTTCTATGAATCTATTAAAATTACACATAGGCTTGTAATATAAACTTGCCATTTCTGCGTAAAATCATTCCTTTATAGATGATCTTTCCAAATAATGTTTTCCACTGGTCTTCAATGCAAATACACTATTCTTGGAATGAAATCATTTAATTATTTTAGTTTATCCTTTATTTATAAATTTTACGTAAATAGTCAATTTAAAAAAACCGTATGTGTAAAAATTGTTACGCCTTCTTAGAAAAGTGAACAAAAATATTTTCCTAATTTTAGATAGAATTCTACAAATTGACAATCGATACTAGCATTTTTTTTTTTGTTTCTTGATTGTTTTTACTGAAACTTTGTGGCACATTTTATAAACTTTATAAAATAAAACAATTTTGTTTTGACCACTTTTTATTGGTCACTTTTTCCAACCGGTTTCAACAAGAACCTTATCAGCATCAGGGTATATGTACTTATTCTAAATCATTGAAATACTCATAGTTAGATTATAGATAATTACCCTTCTCGTACAATACCAAAAACTTCCACGCACTCCGTACACCATATGAAAATGTGATTTTGATTTAAAAAACGGAAAAAAACCCAACTCCTAAATGTTACTTTTATTGAGCATTGCGCAGCGAATACGTCCACTCCGGACGACAACAGTGTGAGCTACAAATGGAATCATCCAAAATCAGTATGAATATTTTTTTTGGATTACATATTGAATAAGTTTTTTTAAGCTTCTTGTACTGAATGTATATTGTACATATGTATATTAGTTGAATCATTGCTTAGTACTAATACCTCCAAAAAACGGACTTATAGTGCTTGTTCATAAATATAAACGAAAAAAAAATCATTTCGTAAATTGAAAGTATTGTTAACTTTGTGGTATGGTAATATAAAACTCTCCTTATCATTCATCGTTAACTTTGTGTAATGCCGCTTTCAAAAAAATAAAATTAATCGCAGTAGGAATGAAAAAATAATTAAAACATTATATATTGATGAAACTGTAAATTGATGAAAACAAGGAAGGCAAAGGAAGTACGATTAGTTGAGAATTGGGGAGGGGGGGAGGTAGAAGATACAAAAGAAGAAAGTTATGATGGACAGTTGGTTCCAATGATAATGTTTTAGGCGTTTCTTGAAAGTCATGGAAGTATATACGGAAGTGAAGCGTGGAGTTGGCAAAATAAGGATGTAAGTAGACTAAATACTGGGTCTTAGTGGTTTTCTATACCATGGTACTTAGGATAGGATATCTATTTAATAATTTCTAAAATTGTGAAGATAATTAGTCCCATTGGGCATTCACACGACGAAGTGGGTCACACATCACGAGATGCAGTGTGGCGTGATGCAGGCAGCGTGGCGCTAGCCCGAGTGATCAGCCATCAGCAGCTGTCCGCCGTCCCTATGTTCTCCCGATACATGTACCGTTCGCCCACTGATAATACCCTCCTAATTAAAGCAGCGGCCTCACAAACCAACTACACAATACTTAATTAAAATGAACAAGAACTGATTATTTAATATGAAAACCAGAAATATTAGATATTAATTCGGGCGGTCATGTATAGGGAGAGGCAGGAACTCCGGCCGAACTAGGCGTCACTGAACTAGTTTGACTGCATTTTTATCAGCGATATCCAATAGGTAATAATTTTCGAGTCCCCAATGTTATTATCTCGCCGTATTCCCACAAGGTTCTTTTTGTACCATTTTCATTATGATGAACTACTTGGGAGTATTCTCTTAGCCGAGTACTCACCGAGCACTGTGTGAGAATTGTACCGAGATCACACCGCGCTCTAATCTATTGAAGGAATGCTCGAGACACACAAACGTATCGAATCAATGATACTTCAATATGACACTTGATGGCTATCACTACATCTCTCATAATTTCATTGCATCAATTCTATATATATCGTTCAAATCAAGACACACTCGGTATGACATATTAGTCGAGAACGTCGCATATTTTTGATTATCTGACAAATTAGTACCTATAGGTATTTTAAAAATATCTATTTATTGAAGTACACAATGAATTTTGCTTTTTTTTCATTCAAACCCATGTACGAGAGAAGAAAGTTAAGAGTACATCAATGTCAGCCGAAATTCCAAATCTATAAAAATTACAACTAACTTATGAAGGGAATCCAACAATAGCACATATAAAAATCTTTTAATAATTTATACTTATGGATAATTAATAGGCAGAATGATTAACGTTACACAAGTGTATAAAGTGATCACTTGTGCTAACCAAATGCCTAATAGTAGGTCTTAGAATGCTCACACTTCCACCTTATTTCGTATAAAAACGGTAGATTTATAATTTACATATATATATATAATTATTCAACTGTAATATGTAAATACATTTCATTGCATTATAAGTATGTATTATATCGAGCATCATGAATACATATCAACTTTTCAAAGGTATTAATGTCAAAAAAATATCTATGTCAAAAGGTGTACAAAATATATTTGTGTGCGTTATAATATAAAGATAAAGCTATTAAATCCTTTTTAGTATCCTGTGGTAGAGCTAGCTACGACTGATTAAAATCGACGTTCAAATTCAAGAGATTAATTTCAACAAACCAAATCAATACAATATATGAACCATCGTGTTGATCTTTTTCTGACAACTAAACTTCAGATTTTTTTCTATGTGACTGCAGGGTGGGCTACCAATTTTTAAAAAGGGGCTCGCAGAGGGTGGAGAAAGGGGGTGGGGGGATGGGGGAGGTGTATAATTTTGTTTTAACTATCCAAAATACATAATTTTTATTATGGACAAAAAACGGATAGATCTCTTTTTTGCGCATCCCTAGTAAATATATTTCTCGAGAAATTTCAAAATGCAACAATGTTTCTTAATACATGTTAATCAACCATTGAAATTGCATTTATGTACTGATTTAATCAGAAACTATTAATTTTATTAATTTAACAAGGGGCTCGCCGGTCCAAGTCAAATTTAACAAGGGGCTCGCGCGAGCCCCTCCGAGCCCCCTGCAGAGGGAAAAAATCACTTATATTTATTGACCCCCCCACCTGGGAATTGAACCCGGGAACTCCAGAACGGTAGCCGAGCGTGCTGACAATTACACTACGGAGGCGGACCGTATATGTATTCTATGTATTAGATAAATATTTTTTAACATACTTTATAATATTTAGTAGCTTACGGAAACAAAATAAATTAAAATTATAAAACACATTAATTAATATTGTGATAAAATAATGAGAAAACAATTATTTTTAGCAGAATTAAATAAAATTTACGTATCTGTTTATATCAAATTTAAGAAACGATAGTAAATTTGACAAAATCTTACACGTTTTGGGCATTCATTGTTGCACTTCGTTTTTCATTTTAAATTAATGATTTTTTTTAAATATTAATAAAAATCAGAAAAGTGTGACATTTTATTATTGATAAAAACATCATATTTTGTTGACATTATCATTAATCTTTTTCGGTATTTGAACTTAATAATCTAAAAAAAATACCGTTTTCTGGAATTTCAACATCGGAATCGTAAACGGTAATGCCCATTATTACTGAAAAATAGTAAGAGTTGTCATTATTTCCCTTAACAGCACCTATCAATCACCAGAAAAATGTAATTAGTTATCAGTTTTTAAAAACATAAATAAATTAAAGGGAAATTAAATGTTCATAGTATGATTTTTTATTACGTGCATAGTGAAGCAATATGAAATGTCTGAAAAAAACACTTTTTAATATTTTTAAAATTTATCGTCAACATATTATCCATCGATCTGCTATTAACTTTGTGAAAAACATGATGATTTAAATATTAAAATAAAACAATCGTAAAAAAAACTTTTAGTTTTATTAATTTAAACACGACTAGTTTCAAAAATACAGATATTATCGTTAACACATTAAAAATACATATGTTCAAAGTGGTTTTATTTTGAGATTTAAATTATTGCAACTGTATTAATAATTCTTTAAATATCTAAGAAAGTGTGAGTTGCCATTGTATTTATTTAAATTTACATTTGGGGTTTAATTAAGTTCTCCATTTTTTTATTGTGAATTTATTAAGTCAAAGTTATCTACTGCATGTACCATAATTGACGCTTTATATTTTCAGTGTGATTACACCCCTGAAAAATCCATTTAAACCGGGGTGAGAATTTTTTCAAATTATGTTTTTTGACTTTTTGTTCGATAAAATTTGACGTGCTTATACTTGTAAATAAAAAACAATGTTTTTTATTTACTAACTAACCACAACATTTTCAAGATGCTTACATTTCCTGTTAGATTACTTGAAGAGAAGAAATCAGGAATAAACTTTTTTAAAAACCCATTAGAGATAAGTGATTCAAATATCGAAGTAAACATTGCTTGGATTTCAAAAAATCTTTTCAAAATTGTTATCTAAACAATAGTTTCGTTCAATTGGATCTTTGCGGCGTAATTTTCGCTTTTATTAAGTACTTTAGAAATATATTAATGTGACGACAATATATGTAAAACATTGAATATTTTTATTCGGAGTTATTTTAAATTTGTCTCTTATTAAGCTCCACCCTGTATATATCATGTTTTTTAACTTACGAAAAGCCTTAAGCACGAACTGGGGGACTAATTGTATGATATTATGAAAAGTTAAGGAACTCGATGGTAAATATGTACATAGGTATTAATTTTAACCTTTCAATCTGTGATACGAAACGTTACCAGATGACGAAGTAGATGACGCTCTAACCAATTTAGTATTTTGTTTTAAAAATTAAGGATGTTGCAATAATGGAAGTCGTTGTTTCACGATAAGCAGCATTATCCCAATTTTAGTTTCGTGACAGCACGATGCATTTGCTGTTGATTTTTATCTATAAAACGATCATTTCCTTGCTTATTAAACTTAATCGATTTTCATACTTGTACTAACAAAAGAACACGTGCTGATTATTATAATTTATTTATTTCATATAAATATTTGAAAGCAAAAAAAAACATTTAAATAATGTTGGAAAAAATATGAACGAAATCGATTTGCGGATCAGCATGATTTTCAATGAAAAAAATATTTACAAAATTAAATACAAAGGTAGGACGTATATATTTATAATATTGGTTAAATTCAACCGTTCAATTTGTCAACATAAATAAAGCAGAAACTCCTTCAATTGTATGTGAAGTCCGAATACTGGATTATACACACATGAGAAACGTCAGAAAATATTATTTCATTTTATTCTTTTTATATTTTACCAGTTAATTTCTTAACAGCATTTTAAGTGTGTCCAAATAATTGTTCCTAAATCTGGATTATCTCCAATTATAGAAGTTATTTTTCATATTATTTTTTGACATCTCAACATAGATGAAGAAGAATATGGAAGTCTGGGCATTTACGGGGCTTACGGCCGTCATAACCTGGTTAAGATGTCAAAAAAATATATATTTATAATAATATGAAACATAACTTCTATAATTGGAGACTATCCAGATTTATTATATAATATATATATATATATATATATATATATATATATATATATATATATATATATATATATATATATATATATATATATATATATATATATATATATATATATATATATATATATATATATATATATATATATATATATATATATATATATATATATATATATATATATATATATATATATATATATATATATATATATATATATATATATATATATATATATATATATATATATATATATATATATATATATATATATATATATATATATATATATATATATATATATATATATATATATATATATATATATATATATATATATATATATATATATATATATATATATATATATATATATATATATATATATATATATATATATATATATATATATATATATATATTTATATATTACCAAAACAATACATACAAAAATACATACAAAAATAGCATAATATACACAGTGCAAATTGAGTGATATCGATCTTAATTAATTAAAAATATATTTATATTTTTTTGAATGGACTATAGACTTACATCTTATTTCGCAAGAACTTACATAAATACATTGCACCTTTATTATTTTGATATACTCTAATAAACATATTCATTCATAATATGAACGTGTTTATCTAATCAGATATTATAAAAACATGGGAGATAATTAATATGTACAAATGTTTGAAAAAGCGATAACCACTTTTAACCCTTTGATTTCGACTTATTTAATTATTACGCAGAATAAGTGTACATTGGCTGGCTTATTGCTAAGAAACAATCTCTTCCAACCAGCCTAAAATTGGTTCGTGATATTTTTCAAGGTCTTACATAGTTGATTGAAGTTGGGTGATAGGACTTTACTTTTTTTAAATAAATGACCCGCAAAGCCTTTACTTGTAAAAGTTTGTCTGCAGGTAGGATAGTAAGGATAAGGAATTAAAATGTGAAAAATATGCCACACATACACACACACCCAAACCAATTAAAAATAAATATTACTTGAATTTATTTTGCAATTGGTGGGAAACGAACCCGTGACGCCAGTTCCGCAGTCGAGCGTCTACCCAACTACGCAACGGCCTACATGCAAGTCTAAGTTATAAGATATACCGAGTAATAATTTACTCTACACTCTTTTTGTCAATTTTTTCCGTTTTTAAGAACAAATTTTACATTTTCAAATACCTGTAATTACTCTTGGTGTTATTTTCCTCATTAGGATTCATATCCTAAATTATAAATTTTTTAGATACATTTTAATATCATTGTAGCTAGATTTTAATCAAATTTGAAGAAATAACATTTGTTTAATGTTTTTTTATCAAATTTACATAACTAGAATTAAACGTCGTTTGAATTGAACACGATAAAGCTTATTTTGTAAAATATAGTAGGTATATGTGTTTTATCAAAATTTGAATCAAATTTTGACAGAGGTGTTGGACTTTAGACGTTATAAAAATCATCTCACTTTTTTTTACTATTCACATGTATTTATAACACGCATATATTGCATACGTAAAATGTCCATTATTTTGTGTCTTACTTCATCATATCCTTCTTATAGTATTCTGATTTCGTCTTACCGATAAAAGGAACAAGCTCTTTACAAAACAAATTAACATGAACTACTAGTTTTATCTCAGTAACTCTACGTTACTTGCCTTATCAAGTTAAAAAAAAAAAATTTTCACATGGATATACTGATTCATGTCTGAAAAGGTTAATGTATGTATGTATTTCAAAAATGCCTAGAGTCAATATTTCTATATATATATATTTGGTCACTTCGCGAAGCAGTACTGTGAAAAAATTGTTTCTCGCTTAAGATGAGTTCCTTATTAAACGTTAAATCCGGTAGGGAGCGAAAAATATACGACACGATCAAGTAAGTCAATCCAAATACTAACTTGTCATCAGTCGAAATTTGTAGGGTTCATAATATTTTCGTTTTTTTTTATTTTGTACGATCATTACATCGGATTTTACTGTTTATTATTATGTAACTCGAGCAAGTATTATTTAATAATTTTGAAATATTTTTTTGTTACAAAATCTTCATAATTCATTTATCACCTACAGTAGTTTGATAATGTTCTCATAAGGCGAAACGATTGTAACGTTTTTTTTATGTTCTTAAAAAATGAAATATACAACTGAGCTCTCCAATATTCCCTCTCCAAGCACAAGAGCTCAGCCTCTTTTTTGGAGAGAACTGCGTTTTTAATTTTAAGATTGTCAGAAATGTTTAGAAAATGTATTAAAATTGTATGAAACATTGTAACCATATTATATACAACATATTATATAACATATTATAACATATTATAACAACTTAGTAGACCCTAAAAATCAATATTTAATTAAAATATTTTTAATAAAAATTGTGGAGTTACAAATTGAACGCCAAATAAATAAACACTTATTATTTTGACATAGAAATTAATAATTTAAATAGTCCGGTGAATTGGTATTACTAACGCAAAATGAAAAATGAACATGATTCGAAAACGAAATTTTCAAACATTATTTTTGTGTGTACATTTTTTTATTAAAAAAATACAATGTCTATGTCGATGTCAATGTATTTATTTATACTTTATACAGCGAGATATTTATTAATACATTCAAATCAAATGAAAATTTCATAAATGCTCATATAAAAAAAACATTCTTATTTTCATTAGTATTTGATCGAATGACTTAGAGATCAAATACGAGCTAATTAATCAGCATATTTTCATTTCATAATTCAAATAAATCAGTTTTTTTCCATTGATAAAAATTTGATTGCATAATATCGTAATCAGATCATAACTTGGCTAAAAGGAATCATATGACGGTAAAAGGTCGCTCCCTAATCGAGAGAATCAAGCTCGTGCCAAATAAATACTTCAAATGAATTATTTTTTATGCAATCTAATATCTTTTAACGATCATGCAATATTCAAAGAATGTGTTTACATAATAATTCGGTTAATTCCACGAATAATTTTCATCGACTTCAATCACATACGAGTACGTAACTCAAACAAAAGAAAAACTTTTCTGAGGATCGTTTTGTATTTAAGCCTCACTACGTCACTTTTTTCTGATAATAAAAATCAATATGAATTGTACGTTAACTAAACGTTAATTATTTTCAATTGACATCATTTGGAATGTGTCCAAATTCTTGTTGAAAAATGGGTTTCTCCAATTTCTCTCCAATCCAAGAGGTTAATTTCATTTTATATATTAAATGTTAAAATCACACACTGATTTTTTGAGTCTATTAAGTTGTATTTTATTGTTACAAAATTTATTTTAAAAAATTGTGTCAATTGTTTCGCTTATTTATGGCATTTTCAAATATTATATATTGACATCTCAAAATAGTTAGAAGTCTGGGTGTCAATTAAACGTTATATATGAGTTCCAAATTTTTGAGTAGTGTGGTTGTCAATCATGCGTAGAATGGTGAATGGTACACGTGTATAAAGTGATAACTTAAACCAGCCTATGGATAGGTCGTAAGCCCTGTAAATACTCAAGTTTATATATTCTTCTTCATCTATGGTATATATTCAATCAATTTAACTAACAACCTACGTGACATCCTTAAAAAAACCTTACTAAAATTACTACTTAGAAAAGTACATATCGTAGTCGTACAGGAGAGAGTGACAAACTAACAAAACGTAAAATGTTCAGGAGGGCCATTTAAGTCACTTTTGCTTGGCAAGAAAATAAACATCAATGCAGTTAGTCATTTTTAACAGTAATATTTTATGCTTCCAAGTTTGAAATCACTTTGGATTTTTTCAGGGCAATATTAAGATAGTAAGATATCAAATAGTCAATAATCACGTTTTTGTAAAAAAATGCACTTGGTCACTTTCTCCCGTAAGACTAC
The DNA here is from genome assembly GCF_059751285.1 of Brachycentrus maculatus. Taxonomy (NCBI): domain Eukaryota; kingdom Metazoa; phylum Arthropoda; class Insecta; order Trichoptera; family Brachycentridae; genus Brachycentrus; species Brachycentrus maculatus. The sequence goes on along the minus strand of NW_028281064.1, from coordinate 788,701 downwards.
GATATATGTATTTTGAATTAATGTTTATAAATTGCATCATAATCAGTGAATTTTGGTTTATATTTGCAAATTAAGTGCTCTTCACCAAAAAGTCGTTATCCGAAATACAACAATATTTAATCCCGCGAAGGCGTTCTTTAAAAGTTTACCTGAAATTTTTGGAAGAACTTTTAATTCAACATTAAAACAAGTCACACGGGTTTGTTCAATGGGCCTCTGGCGTCACGCACATGTGTTAATTTAACGAACAATGAAATATTTACTACCGTATTCAAACATAAAAATTAATAAACAATACCCATAATACTTGTTATTCGCAATAAAACCATTGATTCGAATGTAAGGTATTTGTTATTGGGTGCCATAATTGCATCAACAACAACAAAAAACGTACTGTGAAAAGTAAGGGAGATGGCGAAAATTCTATGCTAATTGAATGATTTTTCTTAAATTTCGGTAATACACTATAGCGACCATCCTAATACTAACTAACATTCGACCGACTAATAAAATTCGAGATGTTTAATATATTTATGACCAGCTGTACCCCGCCATGCGTTGCTAATGCAATAGTATAAAATTAAATGGAAAATAAATAAAATAGCAATAACAAATTTCTAATATCGCTCACTCTTTTCAAGAACGTCATAAATCAAAAATCGACAATTTTCAGTTGTACATGTTTTCGGAATGTAATGTATCCTAGCAAAAGAGGCATATTTTAAACTTAATATTTACCCGCTCCAGGGCAAAAAGTGTTGTTTTTGCATTTTGAAGAAAAGGTATCGTTTTTTTTTTAATGTACTAAATTTTTTTCAAATGGAGAAAAAAACCTTCAGGTTTTACCTAAAAATATCTGTTACACAGTAAAAAGTTCAAGAAGTGGCTGGATATTTTATTTTAAATATTGTATTTTATTATTGTATTTTTATTGTATTTTATTTTAAAACTTTAAATACGTTCTCCTGAAAGTTTGTTGATTTATGATGTTCTTGAAAGGAGTGAGCGATATGTGATCCACAATGTTTGTGAAGCAATGAAAATATAAAAAATCTATAAAACAACAACGCAATCGAAAACATTGAAAATTCCATCAAGGAGCATGCTGTCTGACGTTAATAATGTTTAGCATTGCGTCTAATAGTTTTTCTTTCAACATATGGCTCTACCGTTGGGGGTAAAAAGCTGTTTAAAAAACATATTTTTACCTGACACAAATTTACATAAAAGCGCGTATTCAATGCAAATTTGGGCATTTAAATGCATTGTTCTATCAAAATTTAAAAGCAATTAGTGAATAACTTTAGAAGATTTAAGATTTTAAACAAATAAACATTTACGGTTTTATTCATATATCGTAGTCATACAGGAGAAAGTGACCAACTGCAGTTTTTACAAAAACGTGATTATTAACTATTTGACATCTTACTAGCTTAATACTGCCCTGAAAAAAATCCCAGAGCGATTTTTAAGTTGGAAGAATAATATTTTGACTTGTTAAAAATGACTAACTGCATTGATGTTCATTTTCTTTACAAGCAAAAGTGACCAAGTGACACTTGGACATTATTGCCTGTTGTAACAATTTTCAACGCCATGAAGTTATTTATAGTTCTGTATGAAACATTTGACATTTAAATTTTTCTAGAGAAACAAAGTGACTAAATTCAAAGTCAAATGGCCAGTAGAGGTAAATTATTGATAAAAATATGTAAAAATCAAGAAAGAGTGATCCATATAATGTACATGAATTAAGATTTGACGATATGTTAGATCTCAAATCTTCTTCTAACCCTTATCCGCAACTAATGGTGCATAGGGCATTGCATCGTATTGATGCAGTGTTATCTTGATCGTTACTTACATGAAGGCAGGATGATCACTCCTGCGCTTCAGGGACCAGTCCAGGGTAATATGAAATAAATATTATAGTGTAAAATCACTAATATTTATTTTCAACCCCCCCTGGGAATCGAACCCGGGCTGGAGGACAGAGCACCAGAACCAAACTTAGATTCTGAATCTGAGTCAGAATAATACTTCTTTACTTTTTGTATATTTATTAAAAAAAAGTTATGTTATTTAAAAAATATATGTTATGTTACCAGCTAGTTTATTTTCCAAAAAAAAGTTTCTCTCTTAATTTAAATTAATAAAATAAAATGCTTTGAATTAAACTTTTGTATCTGTAACTAACGTTTCCGTTCTCATTCTAAGAATCAAAAGTGACTATCTGCATTTTTTCCTAAATTTTTGCCAGGAAAAAGTGACCAACTGCTTTAAGTAATTTTAAAAACTTCAGGATGTAAATTTTCAAAAATATTTTTTACTCATTTCAATATTGGTAAACATCTCTTTTCACACAAAAATAATCACAATCGTGAATACATTATTTCTTTGTTTTTAATTGATAACAAAAGTGTAAAAACGTTTAAATGGCCCTCCTGAACATTTTACGTTTTGTCAGTTGGTCACTTTCTCCTGTACGACTACGATATATGTATGTGTAGCCAACCATAGTCATCTAGCTTACTAGTGTAATTTACTAATTTTGTAATTTCATCACGTTTTATAGTTTAAACTTTGTGTTAAATTTTCATTTTTATTTGTTTATATAGATATATTTAAATATCAATATTCATTTAAGTCTTAAAAGTTAAATTAGGAAAGGAAAATCCAGTGTTTTATTTTTATATTTTTTCGTATAAATAAGTCAGAATTGCCTCTAATTAAATTTTTATGGTACTTTTGTTTAAATGATTATTATTACTCTGGGTATGTATGTGCAAGTTTTAAAATTATAATTGAAAATCTCAAATGGTTATTGAAGAGATTTTATGGTTTTTAATATGGACCAAAACTCATCGCATGGGCGGGCACGAAGCTCCCATTGTATTTTTCGTACTTCGTATTTTATGCGTTAACTTTTGTTTCGACACTCAATGGCTTCGATTTAACAAATTGCACACCTAGATCAAAACTGCATCACCTCAAAAATTAAGATTTTTTTTAAATAATCGCGAATTCGGATTCTATATACGAAGACACATTATTAATTTATCCGATTTGTCAATATCTTAAATATTCTTAAAAAAATAGCACTATATGTTCCTTTTGGTGAAAAATTGAGCTCGTAACCCCTCCACTAAAACAGTTGTATTTTTAATAACTGCCATAAAGTAGACATACGTTGGTGGTACAAAATAGACTACTGTAATATCGTACTAAATAAATATCAAAGTGAAAATCACAAGTTTCAATTTTCGTTGTCAAGTAAGAAAGTTGGAAGTAAACTACAGGCCTAAAATATGAGTTCATATTCACTCAATGTAGGAAGATAAGAGGGATTAACATATTTAGCTCTTAAGAGGATATTCGCAAACACAGAATTCATTCCACCGGAGTGGTCACATATCTCTTCACGACCGATATTTTTGTATTTTTTAAAAATATATATATATTAAGAAAAAATTATTTTTACATATTTTTTTACTCCTTTCCTTTCAATAACTCATCTCTTTTCAAAATCATGTAATGATTTCGAAGAAAAGCTTGATTTTTCAATGAAAAACGGTGTTTTAAGAAAAAAAATCAGTTACGTAAAATTTTACCTGGATTTAGAGAAAATTTAGGAATGCTGGGCCTTAAATATCAGTTCACATTCACTCACAGTATGTAGATAAAAAGGATTAACATATCATAGTTAGCTCTGAATTGAATTTCAATTTATACCAAATACATCTATTTCCTCAATCGTAATGCTCCATAAAGGTTTATCCCCATGGCATTACTTAGATAACGAGAAATGGTTTCTGTTCGTCACCATGAGTGAGTGAGTGACCCATGCTGAGTCACTATCAAGTGTGAAGTGAGTAAACATGAAGTATTCCATACACCATGTACTGGACTGGACATGGTAATCGCTAGCGAGAATATCTGCTAATCTGAATTTTGACTTCCACTTAGCAGTGTCGCCATCGGTAGCATTTAACAGCCACTCTCAATTTTGACAGTCATCATGACGTCATCGATGAAAATAAATGTCATTAACATGTATTATAATTTCTTCTACTGTCAATTTATTGTTTTCTGTCGACACACCATACGATTGGTACACTGGCGCTTTATGTTTGAGATGCCAATATGTAATACAGGCAAACACACAAAAAAGTCGATTTGATCCTTAAATAATTGTGAAAATACTAAGGGTAAAATGGAGTTATTATCACCTCTCCCTCCACCAGTTATTGACAGAACTGAGTTCCTAATATCGGACACACATTGAAATTAGAAGTTTCCCATTTTCGTCATTAAATACTATCCATATTACCAGTCATGATTTTCTCTCAATGTTTTTGCCTAATGAGGCAACACATGAACACTACTTTGGGGCCAACTCTCGTTTTTTTCTTGACTGGGTGATTTATTTATTAATCAATTCAATATATCACAATTATTGAACTTCATAATGAATACTTATATTTTACCTCGTTTCTATTCAAAAGATGATGTTATGTTTCTAGTATGTCAATTATATAGAAACACTGTCATTTATAATATATTGTGTAACGTTGTTTTTTTATGATTGGACACAAAACTTTTTCAAATTTACCTTTGTCGTTTTAATCGAAAATATCGAAGGTGACTGTAACTATATTTTTAACAATTATTTTTTCCTTTGAAAATTAAGGATTTTTTACATAAATATATATTTTGATTTAAACAAAACGTTCATTTTTATGATGAAAAAAATATTTTATTGATGTAATGATTGCTTTAAATTTAAATAGATATTTACTGAATCAGTCGGCATTGGGGTACAATAACCCAAGCTTTATATATTTTTTTTAACATCCTATGCTTTACATGTTTAGTAGTTTAGATATTTGAAATTTTTAAAATTCATAAAAACGTATCCCATAACAGTGGCCCCCCGGCGTACGCACAATGAAGTATCTGTTTTAACCATTTATTTCGTGACATTCTAAATTCGAGATAACAACCATAATCTTTAATGCATTTGGTTTATATGCGTCATAAACTTGACGCGAACTTTCCAATGCGTCCATGTGCGTGTATTGATTCGTACAGCAAGCATGTTCTGGTTCATATAGCTCTGTTTATGTGCGACCACTCGCGACAGCCAATTTATGTGTGATCACATCACAGCGCGCCTCGGGAATTCATTACCATCGACACTTCTCTCAGTCCTTTGTCGGTAACAGCAAGAAACACTTGCCTTAATAAGCCTTCGGTCTCGGGCTCACAATACTTTTCCCGGGAAATTCTCCCGGAACAAGCAAACCAGTGCCGTTTACGTAGCATACCTAAAACTTAAATTGTGTTCATTTCTTCCACCTTTATCGTCTGTTTATAAATACACACCCTACGTGTATTTGTTCCAACATTTATTTCTATAGGATTTTGATCTGGCACCATCTCCAAATCTCTAAGTGTACTGTGAAACAGTTTTTTTTAATAATTGGGCATAAAAGTTGCTTAAGTTTACCTATTTTTTTAAATTTTCATATCTTCGTTAAATTTTACATTACATCATAAAATTTATCAAGAATTTATATTTTTAATTTTAGTTTTACTTGGCAAATACTAGTATTTCTAAAAAAATCTATTACGATTCGTGTTTCGATGCATTCCGCATAATTTTCAAACACATTAAAATCCGTAATGCATCGAAACAAGTGTCACAAGAGATTTTTTTAAATAGCGGTATTTACCAAGTAAAACTTAAATTAAAAATGGGTAGATATTCCACAATGTGACTGCCGAATCAATTAATGAGAGAATTTTTATATTCAGATCTTTAAATTGACAAAATAATAATCGCCGAAACAAACATAGGTATATGTAAATGTTATGAATGCTCACAGGAAAAATTATCAGAAAAATGCTGTTAGGGGAATATTATGTACACTGAAGAGTCCGTACATGAATAATTGCGTGTCTAAACTATTAAACAAAAAGTGTACTACAAAAAAAACTGGTGGGTAAATTACATGAAAAAAATGCGTACATTCAGGTTTTTCACAATCTATCCTTATAAGAATAATAATAAAACCCTTATCCGCACCCCAATGGTGCATAGGGCACTGCGTCATATAAACGCAGTGTTATCTTGAAGGAAAGGTGATCAGCCCTCCGCTTCAGGTACCAGTCCAGGGTGATATTGAATAAATATTACAGTGAAAAAATCACTTATATTTATTTGACCCCCCTGGGAATCGAACCCGGGACCTCCAGAACGGTAGCCAAGCGTGCTGACCATTACACTACGGAGGCGGACGAATACAAAATAAAAAAAATCCAACCTACTGTTACAAATAATCAATGAAATGTTTTTCACAAGACGTAAAACCCAACCTTTGTTTGTAGATATATGATCACAATTTGATGTATTAAAAATATAATTCCACTTAGTCAGTAAACCAAAAATTTAAAAAATGAAGCGCATTTTTTTACATTCAACAATTTAGTATTACTGATTTATCCCAGCCCCCATGTTGTAGTGTGCGCATTTTTTCATGTGCGCAAATTTTGCTGTGCACATTAAAATGCGTACAACAAAATGTTAAAACAACGCTTTTCGCCATACGCATTTAACTTTTTTGTGACAAAAAAAATCCTGTATTTCTCACGGTAACTGTTCCGTATCATTTTGTTATAGTTAATCTGAATTTATATTTTAAATCTGATAACCATTATTCAACAAATAAAAAAACTGGTATTTTAATCCGGCTTTAAAAGGCACGAAAAGCGCGCATTAGAAATAAATATTAGAATTACGCGGTATTTAAATTAATAGAATTACATTAGAATTAATTAAAAATAATTCTAATAAAATCATAACATGAATTACGATTAAACATGTTTTTTAAATTATTTTTTGTTAACTACGGGACTGGTATTGCAATGGAAATAAATGACTAATTACGTTATAGTATAGATAACCTTTACTTCACTTGTATTTGGTAGAAAACTAATATAATTTATATTTTATAACTTCGACATCTAAAGAAATTAAACGTTTAAAACGACAAAGCTGTAAGAAATAAATACAGCAGTGTTTAGACTGTAGCTGATGCCTTTGTATTTAAACGGACAATTTTAAAGGGACATTTCACTAATTAAAAAAATCAAACTTATATTTATAATCGATTAGGCATCAACTTTGTCAAATAGCATAATGATTTATAAAAATTAAAACTAAATACTTGTAAAAGACTACTTTTGATTTGGACGAGTCTCAAAAGTGATTTTAAATGAGTGTTTTCTTTTTATAATTAAATGATTTTTTTGTTAATTTTACGCAATGATATATTTGATTATTTATAACACATTTTTACATCGATCAAATTTTAATGTGTTATAACATGGAAAATAATTATTTTTCAGTTTCTTACTAACTCATTAATTTCATAAAAATAATAAGTTTTTTTATTAACAAGAAAATTAATAAATTGTAATTCAAACACATGTTTTTACCACTTGAGTATTATATTGTTATGACTAGTTTCAGAAGCTACAGGTGCTTCCATCTACGGGTTTGATATTTATATTGAACGTTTATATTTAAACAGTATTTATAAGCATATGTAGCTTCCAAAACTAGTCGTAACAATATAAAACTCAAGTGGTAAAGAAAACAAGTGTTTTATTTATAATTGAATCATATATTTCCACAAGATAAATGCCGAAACAATAAATACTAAAATTAATTATATAACACACGAAATTTTCTCTTCTTTTCCGTAATATAATATTGATCTACGTGGAATGTAAATAGTGTTTATCTTAAATTTACGCGCACTTAATCGCAAGTATAATGTGTTCGTCAAATTGTGTAACGCCAAACCAATTGAATAACCTGTAGTTATATTTTTTCACTCGCATAGTGTGACGTTGTTTTATGTACTTTGTGGTGAGGTGACCATTTAATACGGAATATGTGACAACTGACAGGATCATCTCGCCGATATAGGGTGGGAATTATGTTGCTCTGTCAGGTTGGGACTTGTCATGAAAACGCCGAGAAGGTAAGACGCAATTTGAATAAGATAATATTACTATCAAATCACTCGTAAACGATTGGAGGCTTAATATAAAAAATAAAATAAGATATAACTATTATCCTTTGAGAAGTATTTTTTTAGGGATGAAAAATTGATAAAGATATTGAAAGGAGAGTGAATGCTAGAAACTCAGTGATTGATGGACTAAAATCAGTTATAGCAAATTGAAGCCTAACAGCGAAAGCTTAACTAGCAATACACAATGGAGTCCTGGTAACAACCCTAGGGTATGTAAGTGAATCATGGAGTTGGCAAAAGAAGGGTAAAAGTACACTGCATACAGTCCTAATACGATCTCTCAGAAAAATGTATGAAGAAACGATGTATGATAGATGTTCGAATGATGATGTAAGGAGAGAATGCAAGGCTGAGATAAGCATTACCGACAAAATTAAGAAAAATGTGTTAAGATGGTTTGGACATGTGGAACGAATGGATGACGAAATAACCGTAAAATAAATTTATGAGGCGAATGTTGTTAGAAATAAGAGCAAAAGAAAATATACTAGATCATATCAGCAAGGGGATGGAAAGCTTTTTTCTCTTTTATACATTTTTTTAGCCCTTATATCGATTTTCTTGTTATTGTGATTTTAAAGTTCAAAAGAAAAATTACAATCCAAAAAAGCGTACAGTGAGCATAATTTAAAAAATTAACTAATTGACAAAAAAACCTCGGCGTTTCGGCTTTTAATTATATTAATAGTTAATCCTAGATAATGTTTGGTCACCGCACAATGCGACATGTGATGGATTGAAAATGAGTATTTGAGTTTTCTCTTCGTACAAATGAGTATGTTTTCTTTGACACTGGTGTGCCGTAGCAACACAAACCGAGATTCTGGGAACTCTAGAGTGAAGTACTGCAATACCATACAAACTAGATTCCCTTGTTTGAACATTACACTCTAGGACAGCGGTTCTCAAAGTATGTTCCGCAGAGCCTGAGGATCCGCAAGGCCTTTGAGAAGGCTCCGCCGCGACAAGCAACGTAATAGATTCATGTATCAATTTTAAATCAAACACAGAAATTTGAGTCTACTAAGTTGTATTTAGTAACAAAAACACATTAAAAATTAATATTGTGACAATTGTTTCCCCTAGTTATGGCATTTTCAAACGAATGTCTTTCGACAAAATACCATAACTAGGCGAAACAATTGTCACAATATTAATTTTTGATGTATTTTTGCTAATAAAATACAACTTTGTAGACTCAAAAAATCTGTGTTTGATTCAAAATTAGTACATAAATTAAAATGGAGCTCTACAAATTAAAAGCCAAACCAATAAATAACGCAATAGATCTACAATAATACTCTCAAATTGATCAAAAACTAAAAACAAAATTTGTAAGCTTATACGAGTATATTCTATCATAACTTATATTAAAAAGTTGGTCAAAAACGAAAAATATCATCTTCATATCTCCTATTATTAAACTATTGCATAAATTTACGGTGGAATTAATACAGTATTATAAATATTATAACATTGCACAAGATTCGTGGCGTAGATTGGTAGACGCTCAAATGCGAAACTGGCGTCGTGATTTCGATTCCCGCCAATTGAAAAATGAATTCAAGAAAGATTTATTTTCATTTGGTCTGGAAGTTCGTTGTGTATTTTTCACGTGTGCCTTCCCTATCCTTACTATCTTGCATACAGACAAGCTTCTAAAAGAAGGAGCTTTGTGGGTTATTCATTTTTAAAAATATGCATTTTGTGTACCATACTATTGTATACCATATTTTTGTTTACTACTGCAGAAGTAAAAAGTGTATCATCTTCCTAATTTTATATGATTTTCATCAAATGATGATATAAATAATGACAATAAAACCGGGTAAAACGTTTTTTAGGGCTCCGTAAAATATACGGTTTTTCGAAACGCTTCCGTCACAATGAAAATGTTGAGAACTTCTGGTCTAGGAAAATCTTTTGATGTCAAAACGTGTAAAAATGCTGGTATATTATTTTACAAGGGTCAATATGTTTCAAAGGGGGTTTCATAATTGAATAAAACGCACATTTCATTCTTTTGGTCTTATAAATATCACCAATCTAAGGACTTTTTTTAGTTATAACATAGTTTCTCTAAACAATACTATCTCAACTTTATCGGTAATGATCATCTCAGCCTTGTATACATTCCTTGATTTACCATTCAAATATCTATCATACATCGTTTTGCCTCATCGTTTCATTTGAGAAATCACATTTCGACTGCATTCAGCCTACTTTCATCTCTCCTTGTTATCTTTTTTATCTCCATGCTTCACTTCCATGTATTAGGGTTAGTACCAGGACTCCATTGAGCAATGCTAGTTCAGCTTTCCCTTTCAAACTTATATTTTCTATATCTAATTTCAGTACACTAGTCACTTTGTTTCCAGCATTCGCTCTACTCAACATCTTAATCAATCTTTTCATCCCTGGAAAACATACTTCCCAAATTCACGAAATCATCTACCTATACCATAATTACCTTTCACTAACTAATATTTTACATCTAGGATTTATCTACATTCATCTCTTTAAAAAAACATAATATTAAATTTGTTAATTTAAATTAGCAAATCACTTACTTGTTTTCGTATGTAAATAAACAACTAAATTGTAATTCAGCAATAGAGTACGAAATCGAAATTTCTTTGAAAAAAAAGATAAATATATTTTTTAATAATGAATGGATTATTTCGCAATAAAAAAATATTTCAACACATAACATTAAAAAATCGGATGATATTTTTCTGATAAGATTGTTTTTAGGTCAATTGATACCATATCAGTGTTTTGAAAATAAGTTATAATAGAAATATATATTTCTTTTCAAACATAAACGAATGCAGTATTTCAATACGAAAAATTTATTCACATTTCTTCTTGTTTTATTTAATAAAAGGAAATTCTAAATTATACATTACAAGTGTCTATCTCTTCTTACTCTCATAATATATAATGATGCATACGACAATTTGTCGTTTTATGCTTTCATATTTTTAAATTTAATAAATGTGTGTAAAAATATTACCAAAGAACCCAAAACGTCTTGAATACTGATGGCCTAATATTTTTTTAAATAAAATATCATTAAAAACGCGATTTATACATTTATTTGACATTTTGACATAGATGATAGAGAATATGTAGAAATAATATTATAATCTAAATATTTTTAGAACCTATGACTAGGCTGGTTAGGTGATCACTTTACAAACGGGCAACATTTACCATTCTATCCATGATTGAAAACTACACTACTATCATTTCTTGAAACTCCTAGATACACGATCAATCTCACGACACAGTGCAAATGAGTTCATAATAGTGATCTATGTTGGATTGAGAAAGCTTTTACTTAGTAGAGACTCTTTTATTTGAATGCAAGATCCAAACCCGGATGATTTTACTTACCGTAGAACGGGGCTACTTGAACTTTGATGTGTTACTTGAGCCCAGTACAAAAAAAAATATTTACATCTGTATTTGGTCTACAATAATAAACGTTTCTACATGAGTCATTGTTTCCCTGACATATTGTCACGATACGTTCATTATTGTAGACCAAATACAGTTTTTTTTTGTACTGGGCTCAAGTAACACATCAAAGTTCAAGTAGCCCCGTTCTACGGTACTCAAAATGTTGTTAGTGGAATTTCATCTCACCAATATAATTTCCCATCAAAGTGCATGTGTTTGATATTACAATAATTAACATACATGCATAAAACAGTCTCTCAATTATCGGATTGCGTCACTTCGAATACAGTTTATGGAACCATAAAATGGAGAAGTTATAATGTGATTCATGAAGTCAATCGCATCGAAACTAAACAGATGCCATAGTTTAATTACTTATGGGAATTCATTCATCCATTGCACATTCGAGTATCATGCACTACTCATGCAAGGGTTGTTTATACATAGGTTTAAAAAAAAACTAACCATCCCGCTGCTTCCCCGAAGAGATAGGCAGAAAGAGTAGAACGCCACACCACTCTGTCTTCGCAAACATTATTCGCTTCTTCATGCATCTCCTCATACATACCCCTCAATTTTTTCGACTCCTAACGTGACCGCTTTCAAGTATTTGACATACCTGATCGTGTCCAGTTTTTCTCGGTCTTCCTCTGCTCTTTTTTTTATAACTACATTCTCCTCATAAATTTCTTTTACCATTCTTTCCTCACTCATTCGTTCCACATTTCCAAACCATCTCAACACACCTTTTTTTTAAATTTTATCGATAATGCTTATCTCAGCTTTGCATTCCAACCTTTTACCATTCGAACATCTATCATATTTAGTTTTGCCGCAAATTCATCTGAGAGATCGCATTTCGATTGCATTCAGTCTACTTCCGTCCTTCTTTTGCCAACTACATGCTTGACATCCATACGTAAGGGTTGGAACCAGGACTACGATGTGTACTGCCAATTAGGTTTCAGGGATAGGTTTCTCTGAACTCATAATTTGAAATACCTACTTCTTTTTTGTGTCAATCCTATGGATCGGTCTGCAGCAATAAATGACACCTCCTTTACCTACGAAATACCTACTAAAGCTGAAAATCACCTTATAAAGACCTTAAAATTTAATAGGTCCCGAAAAAGACCGTGTAATTTGTCATTTCTTTTTTTTAAAAGGTTATTCGGTTCGAACCCTTATCTGCATCCCAAAGGTGCATAGGGCACTGCATCATATAAACACAGTGTTATCTTGATCGTTAACACACGAAGGAAAGGTGATCAGCCCTCCGCTTCAGGTACCAGTCCAGGGTAATATTGAATAAATATCAGAGTGAAAAAATCACTTATATTTATTTGACCCCCCCTGGGAATCGAACCCGAGCGAGCTGACCATTAACGACCATTTAAAGAGTTGACCAGCCAAATTTATTTAATTGTACCTAGTATCAAATGTCTTTCAACACCCGACTGAAGAATTCATATAATTTTCCTGTTAGGTTTTTATTATTCACATAATCAGAATTCAAACTGTCTGTGAATAACTTAGATTGCACAATGCACAATGTCGTGTGTAGACACACAAATTTTTTGATACCGTGTCAGGTTTTCGTGTCGTTCGCCTATCGCAAGTGTTCGTGTAATCCCATACCGTGTTATATCTCATTCGCTGTGTTGACACGGCGGCCCTTTTAACGTCCGCTGGGAGGTCCTCATACGCTGTCTCGTGCTGGGCCATACGTCTGCAAATGCGTAACAACCCATCAACATTGTCTTTCGACATCACCACTTCAGCTCCGCGGGGAATGTACTTTATAATCGTCAATCATTCGCTTATCTCCGCAACATGACTTGATACAAATTATCGGTAGCTTTGTAAAAAGATAAGCGTTTAGGCCCAATAAGTGAAACCATTTAGAAAATATAAAAGACAGATACTCAATTACAAAATAGGTAGAGAACGGAAGATTTTGAAATTGCATAAAAACATATATTTTTGACATCTCATTAAAAATTAAGAAGAATATGGAAGTCTGGGCATTTACGGGGCTGACGACCATCATAGGCTGGTTTAAGTGATCACTTTACACACGTGTAATATTCACCAATTCTACCCATTATTGACAACCACACTACTCAAATTCTTGGAAGTTCTATATATATTAACCCCATTTTGAAACTTTGTTATTGAATCAATAGAACTTCACTAGAGACATCAATTGTTGAGATGAAAATAAGCTTTTTATTGAGCAGAAACTCTTTTATTAGTATGTGATGTCCGAATCCTGGATTATAATCATATGAGAAACGCCAGACAACATCATTTTCATTTATATTATTTAAGCTTATAATTTGACCAGATAATTTATTAACAACATTTTGAGTGTGTCCAAATACTTTTTCACAAAATCTGGATTGTCTCCAATTACAGGAGTTATTTTCGTATTATTTTTTGACATCTATAGATGTCTTAACCTAAAAATATCTGTTGTACAGTAAAAAGTTCAATAGTTGGCTTGATATTTATTTTTAATACATTTTATTATATTCTTAAACTGTAAAAACGATCTCCTGAAAAATCAAGTTTTTTGATTTATGACGTTGTTGAAAGGAGTGAGCAATATGTAAAAGAACAACAAAATATTGTGGGAGCAAAAATACGAAACGTATGTATGAAGGGTTTCATTTGTCAGAAGTGCTTCGTCAAATGACTTCGTTGTATTCTGAACTTCTGTTACATCATAAAGGTGTGAGCAATTTTCTTTTTCACCGACAACAATACCCAACTCTTTAAAGCTCTGTTGTGTGGTCAATTGAACAATGACTTCTTGTATAATCTCGGTTCTTCTCGTCTTACGGAAAGAAGAAGTACATAAAATAATATGTACATGTAATTCATGCATGGAGTTATAATAGTAAATCCTTATGGCTTGCGATGTGTGTTGGTATATAAAACCATCTACTACATTGTATTTTTATCACATTGTTCTTTATCACCTCTCCTCATACTTTTTTTCTGATTGAAAGCTATTACATTTCGCTCACTCCTTTCAAGAACGTCATAAATCAAAAATCGTCAATTTTACGTTGTGCATGTTTTCGGAATGCCCAGAAAATGTACTATATCCAAGAAAAAAAGGCATATTTTTAACTTAATATTTACCCGCCACAGGACAGAAAATGTTGTTTTTGCATTTTGAAGAAAAGGTATTGTTTAATTATTTTTTTAAATTTACTAAATATTTTTTAAATGGAGAAAAAACCTTCAGGTTTTACCTAAAAAGATCTGTGCACAGTAAAAACTTCAATAAGTGGCTTGATATTTATTTTAAATACATTGTGTTATATTTTTAAACTTAAAAAAACGTTCTCCTGAAATATCAAGTTTTTTGATTTATGACGTTCTTGAAAGGAGTGAGCGATATATAAATAGAGTTAAAAGTAAACCGTATTTTAAGAAATAGAAGATGCACGTGATCTAAGTTCTGTACTGACATTTTTCGGTGGAACTGCATTTTATAGAATAAAATAATAACCATGTAGTTTTTGTCACATTAATTTTATTTGACTAGCAACCGGGTTTCGTCGTAACCGACATCACTAGTCTAATGATGTCGGTTACGACGAAATCCAGTTGCTGGTCAAATAAAATTCATGTGGAAAGAACTACATAATTTTTTTAAGGTATCTCAACTTGATTTGAAATGTCTATCATTCTTCCATTTGTATGAAAGAAATTGGATGTCTGAGCATCCCAGTGCTTATTGATCTAGCATTTGGCTGGCTTAAGTGATCACTAAATCTTCTTCTTCTTTCTGTGCTTGGTGCAGGCCTTGTGGCCTGTTTTTAAGAGGGATTAGCCTCCTGCGATGTCGATTCCCAGCTGTCGATCCATCTCTTTGGTGGTCTGGCCAGGAGTCGTGTACCTTAGGGTTGGCCGTACAGTGCAATGTGGAGAAGTCTGGATGGTTCCATTCTCCTCACATGCGCATACGTTCCTCCTTTGTTGCCTTCCCCACCTAACGACATATTCGAAGTAACTTAATCGTGCATTATAAAATCCCGGACTCCTTTCCGCTGAATGTACAGCGCGTATTATCAATGAACTTCCAAAATGTCAATAGTGCGATCATAAAGCATTTTAAAAAGTATGACAAAAATGTTTGAGCTACTTCAAGTAAAATCATTAAAAAAAATGTTCAATTAAAATCATTATTATGGCATGAATCACTTATTTTTGGGTGCTTTGCCAATAAAATAAAAATAAATAATATAAAATCCCGGTCGAATTATCTCCACGCCTGTTCGATACGATGCCCTGTACACCACTTGGGTTGACATAGGAGCCAGAAGAAGGAAGTAGGAATAAATATCAATTTCCTGATTGAAAAATTAAACATGTTAAAACCCAAAGTCGTGATTCTAAGCGTTTAAATTATAAGTTATTATTTTAAACAAGGAAGTGGAACTAATAACTGAATGCAGTCGAAATGCAAACTCTCAGACAAATATGCGCCAAAACGATGTATGATAGATGTTCGAATGGTGATATAAGGAAATAATGCAATGAAATACTGAGATAAGTAGTATCGATAAATTTAAGAAAGGTGAAAGTAGAGTAAAGATAAAGTATATGGTGTACGGAGTGAGTGGAAATTTTTGGTAAGGGAAGGGTAATTAACTATGAGTATTTCAATGTTTAAGAATTAAGTACATAAACCCTGATGATGACAAGGTTCTTGTCGACACCGGTTGGATAAAGTGTACCAATAAAAAGTGGTTAAAACAAAGTTATTTTATTTTATAAATATTATAAAATGTGCCACAAAGTATCTGCGAAAAACATTTAAGAAATTAAGAAAGGTGTGTTGAGATGGTTTGGACATGTAGAACGAATGGGTGACGAATGAACGGTAAATCAAATTTATGTTACGTTGGTAAAAGAAGCAAAGGAAGACAGTGAAAAACTTGAAATAATGAAATATTTCAAATACTTGAAAGTGGTCTAGTCAGGAGTCGGAGTAATCGGTGGATTTGTATGAAGAGATGCATGAATGTGGGAAAAGCGAACATTGTTTGCAATGATAGATTGGTGTACCGTTCTATTATGTTTAAGGGGAAGCAGCGTGATGGTTAGTTAGTTAAGTGAATTTTTTTTTTAAACACGGTGACATAATATTATAAGTCTACGATTAACAGGGAAAATATACAAAATAGCCGCATATTCTTATTTCTCTTGAATCATACTAAAAAACTCTACCGAAAGATGGACGCAAGGATAAATAAAACATACTTAATAGGAACTACCAATTCGCGACTATCACATACATAGAATCTAATGTATTTACTAGTTTTTTTAATTTAATCACATTCGTTTTCTGGGAAGAAAAAAATTACTTTTGTTTGAAACACGCACTTGTGAAAAATCACAGGAAAATATGTTCATATACAAACAGGTTTGAACGGTTCTCAAATATTGACATCGTGTAATTTTTTAAGTAAAAAAAAACAGCAAGGTACCGATACGGAGTCTATTTACAGCGACTCCTTTTTATGTGATTTTCTGGTTTATTTTAGTTTGTTTTTCTTCGATATGTGTATGAAAACACTATTTCACAGTCAATGCAAACACAACACAAATGAATAGTCTGATAAATGGAAATAAAAAATAAAAATACCACATGCCATTGCATTATATTTAAATCTTGTCATATTTAAATAAACTAAACAACATCCAGACTCCCCCACATCGCACTTTACGGCCAACCCCATGATAGACGACTCTCGGGCAGACCACCAAAGAGATGGGTCGATAGCTGGGAATTGACATCGCAGGAGGCTAGGCTAATCCCTCTTAAAAACAGGGCCTACAACAAGATGAAGAAGAAGAAGAAACAACAATCTTTATACTTAAAAATATGAATGTTTATTTTTTTCAAAATAATCGTTTTTCATCGATTGCTTTGAAATTTTGACACAACATTGAATACGCGCATGTTTTTATATGCAGGTGAAAATATGTTTTTCAAGCGCCCTTTTTTCAAGGGTTTATGAAAATGGTGCTATATATTTTTTTTTTATATTAAAAGCCAACTGTCATACTGTAACAATTTCATTTTAATGACCTGATGTTGGAATGATTATTCCGAAACCGGTAGTCATGAATTAGTATTTTTTTTTAAAGTAGTATTACACAAAAAGTGAACGATGAATGTTAATGTTAATGCTTTAGAAATTATGCAAATTTATTATTACTTTTTACCGCAATGGCAGCGCCATCTGTTGTGAGAAAGTTACAGCAATTGCTAAAAGCTTAAAATTGTTTGTAGCGCACTGCATGCTTCTTGGCAGCAGTCATTTAACATTTTCCATGTTTTCGATTGCATTGAAGTTCCATAGATTTTTTTTTCCCAAGTATTATACAGTAAAACGTATTACAAATGTGGGCTTTCTATTTCCTTTCTTTTTCATTTAACTAGACCGAGCTGTAGCAACGCTATATGCTAAATACATATATGTTGCCAGTGCCACATATATATATATATATATATATATATATATATATATATATATATATATATATATATATATATATATATATATATATATATATATATATATATATATATATATATATATATATATATATATATATATATATATATATATATATATATATATATATATATATATATATATATATATATATATATATATATATATATATATATATATAATAATATATATAATATATATATATATATAATATATATATATATATATATATATATATATATATATATATATATATATATATATATAGATATATATATTATATATATATATATATATATATATATATATATATATATATATATATATATATATATATATATATATATATATAATAATATATATAATATATATATATATATATATAATATATATATATATATATATATATATAAATATATATATATATATATATATATATATATATATATAGATATATATATATTATATATATATATATATATATATATATATATATATATATATATATATATATATATATATATATATATATATATATATATATATATATATATATATATATATTTATATATAAATATATATAAATATATATATATATATATATATATATATATATATATATATATATATATATATATATATATATATATATATATATATATATATATATATATATATATATATATATATATATATATATATATATATATATATATATATATATATATATATATATATATATATATATATATATATATATACATATGAATATATCTTTCGTCTACAATTTATTTATTTTTATCTTAAAGAAATTTCAGCTTAGTATTCTCACACATATATATTTCTTTTACTCTAAAGTATTTACATATGACGTTATTTAACAATTATGTTTTTTTAAATGTACAAAAAAATAGAAAACAACCATTCATAAACGTGTTACATTTCGATATTTGCTATATTTATTGGCAAAGCTTATAATTTTTAATTATTTTTAATTATGTCTGCCTCCGTGGTGTAATGGTCAGCGTGTTTAGCTACCGTGCTGGAGGTCCCGGGTTCGATACCCAGGGGGGTGAAAATAAATATTAGTGATTTCACACTGTAATATTTATTTAATATTACCCTAGACTGGTTCCTGAAGCGCGAGAGTGATCACCTTGCCTTCATGTGAGTAATGATCAATAAAACACTGCGTCAATTCAATACAGTGCCCTATGCACCATTGGATGCGGATAAGGGTTATAAAAAAATATTTATAGTATTGAAACACATTGAAAGCAAAAATTATGAGTGTGTATTCTGAAATTAAAGTATATTTTTTTATTAAATTTCATAAATATAAAATTTTGAATAAAGAGATCATAGTCAAAAAAACTATGTATGAAAATTATATTTTGCGATGCACTTCAACCGATTATTGAACTTATTACAAAAGTGGGAGAAACATAGTAATATGTAGTCATATTCGATAAACAATTATAGAATCATAATTGATAAATTCTATCATCCGCCCATATATTGGTAATAAATGGAAATCTCCATTACACGAGGCTGCAATTTTACGGCATTAGTTTAACGGATATCTCTAAAGTAAATATTGAGTGGTCTTAAGATGAGAGTCTTCTCTCCAGGTTTTCATACGCGCTTGTCTTATCGAAAATGAGTGATTTTAGTTTATAAATCTGATCATTTTCAGTTAACGTTAAAATTACTTGAATTACTATGGACGTGATCTACTTCTTGCCTTGACTATGAAGCTATCATCTATCCGTTGAAGTTGTATGTAGTATTGAGACGGTTTTACGTAAAAATTGAGCTATATAAATTAGCCAAATATTATTTTCAGTAGAGTTTTGATATACATCCGACACTTATCATTATTTATTATAACTTCAACAAAATTCATATAATATCTTAACAGTGACTAACTAAACTTTGATTTATTTTATCAGCCACTGGACTATTCACCCTATGGATGATACATCAATATATTTTTATTATAGGTGTCTCAACTTAAGACCATGTCTTACGTTTTTATACGAAAGAAGATGGAAGTCCAATCGTAAGCTTCAATCTGCTCGGTCTTCCATCTTCTTTGGTAAAAAAACGAAAGATGTTTCGTCTCAAGCTGAGACATCTTTAATTAATGAATAAATTAAATTTAAAAAAAACATGCTCTAAAAACATTTTAATCATACCAGTTCCTTTTTTCCGAACGAAGTATTTTTATTTCTGTTTTTATTCTATTTTTATTTCTCACATTCGATTATATGTATGGATAATCAGTATTGTTATTCCTGTATAATTGGCAATGGTAGATTGAAGTTTAAAAATAAAACACTTCTTAAAGATAATTTTTAAGTTTATTAATTTAAACATGACTAGATTCGAGAACTATAGATGTTCTCATCAACACGTGAAAACACAAACTATCATATGCAAAAGTTTAATTTTTATATTTAAATCTTCATGTTATTCCACAAAAATTATGTCAAGTCAATAAATTAGGCAGATTAAAGCATTAAAATCCTACCTAAAGTAATCATTTTAATCTTTTTGATAGAATTGTAAACCGTCTATTTCAACATTAGAAAAATATCATATCAGTCAGTAAAACGCATCTACCAACGAATAAACAGCAATTAGTTTTATGATTATTTATTGACTTTTATTTTTACCAATTGATGATGAATAATATTATAAATATTTACTATCTCGGACACTGGATTATTCACCCTGCAGATGACATGTCAATTTAAACTTAATATGAAACATATACTTTTCATTCTTGTTTTTTTTATGGAGGAAGATGGAAGTCTAAGCATCCTAGGGCTTCCGACCTGGCATTTGACTGGCTTAAGCGATCATTTCATAATTGACATCTCATCCTTAAGGTAAATATTCCAGTGTCTGATACAATTAATAATATTAATAGTATTAAATATCAACTGGTCATAATAGAAGTATCCAAAAATTTAAATGTTATTTCAGGCTTAAAAATATATCGCACACTCAAGAACGTCATAAATCAAAAATAATCAATTTTCAGTTGTGCATGTTTAAGGAATGCCCAGAAAATGTACAATATCCCAGCAAAAGAGGCATATTTTTTACTTAATATTTACCCGCTACAGGGCAGAAAATGTTCTTTTGCATTTTGAAGAAAAGGTATTGTTTGATTATTTTTTTTAAATATACTAAATATTTTTCAAATTGAGAAAAAACCTTCAGGTTTTACCTAAAAAGATCCGTTGCACAGTAAAAAGTTCAATAAGTGGCTTGATATTTATTTTTAATACATTGTGTTATATTTTTAAACTTTAAAAACGTTCTCCTGAAAAATCAGGTTTTTTGATTTATGACATTCTTGAAAGGATATGTGAACTAATTCGGATTTTTTTACATAACATTTAATCAGACATAGTTGACGCATACGCAATAATACAGTCAGCTTTTACCGACACTAAAGCTCGTATGAAGTGTGTTGAAATGAATTGTCCCATGCTTGAAGACTCCACTCTGACGCACAAGCCAGACACGAGTCAAGTAACGTGCAATATAAGAATCCCACATATTTATGAGACAGGTGAAATATGCTTTGTTTACATTAATATTTCTCGATAGAAGGAAACGTGTTGGACAATAAATTACAGTCTTCTATGCTGGAATTTAAACGGAATCCAAGGCTGCGGCAAACATCACGATTTTTAAATTAATTCTTGGCTATAATTTCTCACAGTCGATCATGGAGTCGGGCCTGCTTATTTATTTCCTGCCACATTGGAACATATTAATCAAAACTATTTTTTATCGGGTCTAATCAATTGATTTTTAATATTGCTAGCATATTTATTTATTTAAAAAAAATAATAATAAAACCATTACTACTTTCGTTTTTTTTTACATATTTATTAGTTGCCTTAAATAAAATTCCATGCCTTTTATGTATACAAAAATTTAAAGCATATTTAGTTTATATCCATCAATCAAGATCCGTCACATAGCTTATTTATTTTTCTAATTCAAATTTTCCGAATAAAACTAACTAACCGTCATGCCGCTTCCCCGCAGGGGTAGGCAGAGAGAATAGTACGCCACACCACTCTGTCTTTGCAAACTTTCTTCGCCTCTTCCGCGTTCATGCATCTCCTCATACATACCTGCCGATTGTTACGACTCCTAACCTGACCACTTTCAATAATTTGGCATACCTGATCGTGCCACGTTTTTCTCGGTCTTAATCTGCTTTTTTTTTCCAATTACATTCGCCTCATAAATTCGTTTTACCGTTCTTTCCTCACTCATTCGTTCTACATGTCCAAACCATATCAACACACTTTTCTTAATTTTCCAAATAATACACCACCAAATCCGATAGATCCTCATATCCCATTGCGTCATCAATTTTTTGTCAACTAAATACCCTCTTTTTTACATTATCTTTCCAATTTAAAGCTGTCCCTCGCAAAAATTGGACATACCCACACCATATGACACCCTGTGATGACATGTCATCACATTCACAAACAGAATCATGCCTGATTCTCCCAAGTATGAGTAGTCTCACAGCTCACCACAATTAGATCGACGGAGGGTCATATTACACCCTTATTTTTAAGCCAACCAAATTACAAACAGAAACATGAAAATATTACTTGAATTAAAATATATTACACTCGTATAAAACCACGATTTAAGTTTATTGATAAAAACAAGACTAGTTTCGAGAATAACGTGGTTATCAAAACTATTCGTGTTAATGTGTTAACGAAAAACAGGGTGTATTTAGGACATTTTATTTATTATTTTCTCTCAATACCCAATTTATTCAGTCAATAATTTAAAATAACATTATCATGTGTGTAGTGTATTTGTATTTTATTTTATTTTTAGACTAGCTGTATCTTACTACGCATTGCTTTGATGACCTCTGTTTAATGGAAACGAAAGAAAAAAACACAAATTTCTAAGAAATTTTATTTTACAATGCTAGTGAAGTTTTTTTTGTTTTTTTTTTTTAAATAAATATTTGTTTGTTTTTTATTATTAACACAAATATTTCAATTTCATACGTTTTCTGTGAGCCTAGGCGGCTCATTATTAGAAATAGGTATCAAATTGTTGTAGAGTAAGTTCGAAATTTTGACTTAAGAGTCCGCGACACTAACCACGGGACCACAACCCGACACAAAGTGTCTAATAAAAGTCTATGTTACAATAATGCAATTAAAATCATTGAAAATTCTAAATAACAGCACTTGTCAAGAAGCTACATAAACAATGTTAAGTATTGCTTGTGTTGCTATTATGTTCAACAGATGACCCTGCCATTAAGGTCAAGAAAGTTGTTTTAAAAAAAACACATTTTTACCTGTCACGCGTATGTAAAACCTAGATTTTTCGAAGGCAACAATTGTAAAAAAAATTCAAAGAAATTGGAGAGTAAATTTAAGATAAAAAATATTTTTACAGTTTTGTTATTTTTCCGTTTGAAATTGCATTTTAAATGATTACGCTTTAAATTGAATGATTTAGTACGTTAAACATTATCGTTTAAAGTCGTAAATATTTGGCTGGATACGTTCATTAAATTGAACGAATGTATCATAAGATGAAGAGTTATTTTTTATCCTTAATAGCCATTATATGATGTTACGTGAGTTTAAATCATGCTCCTTAAAATAAGTATAAAAAATGATTGAAAAAAATTAACCAGGTGTGCTGGTTTTTATATTGAAGCATTGATTTTATTCTACCAACAAAGAGATCTGGTTAGCTATAATTAGTTTTTTTCTGTTTTGTAATGTTTATAGGCAATTACATTGATATAAAAATATAACATTATCATACATTTTTTTATTATAAATATTCAAATTATTATTTTAAAACGTTGTATGATGGATGTTTAAATGGTAGTATAAGGTAAGAATACAAGGGTGAGATAAGCATTATCTATAAAATTAAGAAGCATTGATTTTATTCTACCAACAAAGAGATCTGGTTAGCTATAATTAGTTTTTTTCTGTTTTGTAATGTTTATAGGCAATTACATTGATATAAAAATATAACATTATCATACATTTTTTTATTATAAATATTCAAATTATTATTTTAAAACGTTGTATGATGGATGTTTAAATGGTAGTATAAGGTAAGAATACAAGGGTGAGATAAGCATTATCTATAAAATTAAGAAAAGTGTGTTGAGATGGTTTGTCATGTGAATCGCATGAGTTAAGAAAGAATAGTAAAACAAATTTAGTATGCGAATGTAGTAGGTAGTAGAAGCGGAATACCGAAAAAGACTTGGCATGATCAATTATTTTAAATACTTGTGAGTGGTATAGTCAGGGATCAGAATAATCTGAGGAGATGCATGAATGTGGCAGAGGCGATTGTTTTCAAAGACAGTTGGTGTGGCGTTATATTCTGTCTGCCTATCCCTGCGGTGAAGGAGCATAATTGTTAGTTAGTTAGTTTATAAATTATCAAAATAAATAACATTGTATAAAAAGTAAAATTGAGTAAAATTAAAGATACATATATGTTTATAAATTTATACATACTAGTACACATATTTTGACACGTCCTTATAAAATTTTGGCATTCTTAGTATTGACGAAAAGAAGGCGGTGTTGTCTTTCAATATATCAAAATTATTTACAGATGTTATGTAAGTAAGCAAATCTCCGGAAATCTTCTTAAATGGATTAATACGTAACAAAAAATGAGGAAAATTTTGTATTATTATAGTAATTTCTGAATACATTATGGTGACAAGTTGGATATGGGTGTACAAGGCGTTTCAACTAGTCGCATTAAGTTCAAGGATTTTATTTGGAATTTTACGAGAATGAGGAAATTCGCTGGAATATATCGATAAAAGTGAAACTTGATTTATGTACTTTTAACTACCAACAAACTAATTCCACTTGACATGTCCGAATGGCGGAGAATCTTTAATTATCATTAGAGTAATTTTTATTTTAAAATTATACAAACGTTTTGATCAGTTTCGGTGAAACGTGTCTCTTCGCGCGACCAGTGTTTTTCTACGGCTTCGATTCAATTTATTGATTTGACCTATTGGTACGTATTATACGATTTATATCCATTTGGTATCAATGAGTAGATGTGTACACATTCTACTGTAGGTGAACAAGGTGACTCTTGTATACATACGTCTACATTATCAATAGCTATACAACATAGTACATTGGATGTCGATTATAACACGGGTTCGCGGGTGGCGCATCAAACTCTCGTTATATGATCATCGCGGTTTAAACGAACTGTCCAAAATTATAAACTTTTTCAATAAAAAACAAAATATTTTTAAATTTTCATATTATTTACATTATTTACACATATACCTTAAATTTTTTTAAACAAAAATAAAAATCATAGCATCTTCTTCTGTGCGTGTCATGTCAGGTCCCATTGACGTTGTCTATTCTCTCTCTCTCTAACCCTTATCCGCACCCCAATGGTGCATAGAGC
Source organism: Brachycentrus maculatus (assembly GCF_059751285.1). Lineage (NCBI taxonomy): Eukaryota > Metazoa > Arthropoda > Insecta > Trichoptera > Brachycentridae > Brachycentrus > Brachycentrus maculatus. The sequence goes on along the minus strand of NW_028281064.1, from coordinate 763,089 downwards.
ACTGCATCATATAAACACAGTGTTATCTTAATCGTAAACACATGAAGGAAAGGTGATCAGCCCTCCGCTTTAGGTACTAGTCCAGGGTAGTATTGAATAAATATTAGAGTGAAAAAATCACTAATATTTATTTTATCACTTATATTTATTATTTTTGTGTACTATGTAACTAAATATAAATATTAATTATTTTTTAGGCTGTACTTTTGTATATATTTTATTACGTGCGAATATATTTTTTAATTATTATGCATTTTATGTAAAGCCCAATTAGGGCAATATATATATTTTTAAATAATAATAAGTAGTCGATTTTTTATGATATTTTTTCCTTGGAATAATCATGTGGAGAATTTGTGGGGAATCGGGATTTAGTTTTTCCCCAATTTGGTGTTTTGACATAGATTTTTGGGGGAGTTCTGAAAATTGGCTTTGGCAACGCTGTTAAAAACTGTACTTGTATACTTGCAATGCTAGGTTGTTATTAATAATTTTAAAAAATGGCCATTGTATATTAATAATATCAAGTTATACACGCATTGAGTTGTTATATTTTGGTTTTTACATATGGTACATATGAACGTTTGTTTATAATATTATTCACATCAATACTGAAGTCGACAACCTCAGTATATCGGGCATCGATAAAGCGGTCGTACATGCTCTTAAAGTCATAAATTCCACACGTGTCAGGTATTGTTAGGTTGAAACTTGATTTTTGCACTTAAGAATAGAAATTATTTTGTTTGTATACGAGTACAATGAATTTTACTACCTAACTACGTTTTGCATCAACATCGCCATTAAAAAATAATACAGGATGGCGCAAAATTTATCACCCTATCGAAAGATGTCATAATTTTTCTAAACAGCGTTGTACGTTAATAATATTTGACATTTGTAATTAAGATACCTGAAGTATACAAACGAATTTAAGATAGTGCAAAATTAATCATCATATTTTATTTTGAAAAAACTTTAATATGATTTTGAGTCATTGAAATCTTTATATTATTTTTGACATCTCATCAAAGACGAAGAAGAATATGGAAGTCTAGGCATTTACAGACTTCATATTTTTCTTGAGATGTCAAAAAACAATATGAAAATAACTCCTGTAATTGGAGATAATCCAGATTTTATGAACAAGTATTTGGACACACTCAAAAAGTTGTATTGAAATATTTATTTGGACCTCTACATTTTTTTTCTTAAGTTGAAAAGATGATATCCGTCAAGTGGCTGGCGCCAGTGGTGGTACTCTTTTGTGCCCGATTGACCAATTTGTTTGTATACTGCAGCTGTCTAGTTCACAAGTGTCAAATATGATTGACTCACGACACCATTTGCAAAAATTATAGCATCTTTGAGTGATTAATTTTGAACCACCCTGTACAAAATTTACTATCTAAAGATAAAAAAAAACACAAAACAATTTTCATATCTAACAGTTCATTGCGTTTCCTGAAATATTTTTAAAAAGTTTTATTTTTAAATAATACCTTTAAAGATAATCTTGACAAACATATACCGTTATTTTAATAATGAAGTTTTTCATTCAAATATATGCGTGACGTTCTATGTTATAACGTGTCTAGAAATTAATGTACTTTCCACTGTTGTTTGTCCCCAAAACGTTAAGTCAGAAAATGAACAAAAAAAATTTCGTCAAAAAAAATTTGGTACCATAACAACATATTCTTATTGAAAAAATTAATTATAATTTTTGAATAAATTGCGAATAAACACAATTTCATTAAGGAACTCACCGCGTTATTAAGTGAACATTTGGATATTCAGTGTTATCTTGGTGTTAAAATCGTTTGAACCATATTGCACGTGATAGTAAAAAGAAATTAAGCTTTGTTAGTACGTTTGAAAAAGCCTACATACCATAAATACATCAATTTTTTTTGACATCTCAACATACGTGAAGAAGAATATGGAAGTCTGGGTATGCGCAGGGCTTATACGGTCTGTACATACCCAGACTTCTATATTATTTTTTAATTTAAGTTTTACTTACAACATTTTGAGTGTGTCCAAATACTTGTTCACAAAATCACGTTAATGTTGAATGTTACACGTGTGTAAAGTGATCACTTAAACCAGCATATGACGGTCGTAAGCCCCGTAAATGCCCAGACTTCCATATTCTTCTTCATCTTTGATGAGATATCAAAAAATAATAAGTTTTACTTAGTAAATATCACTATTTCGCTATGCATTCCGCATCATTTTCAAACACCGTAGATTTTTTAATAATACTAGTGTTTACTAAGTAAAACTTAAATTAAAAATGGATAGATTTTACCACAAAGTGACTGTCGAATTAATAAATGAAATTCTATATTCTTCTGCATCTTTGATGAGATGTCAAAAACTGTAAAATAACTAGAAAGTGCAGAAACTCCAGGTTTGAAACAAGTATCTGGAAATACACTTAATTTGATGTTTTTTTTAGAAAAATCGTTTCAGACGTCTGTAGGACTATATGAAGATTAAATATTTAGGAAAAGCATAATAAATTATTATTGTCGGAAAAATTTGTAACATTAAGCTCTGTAAACACTCAAATTTCCATTATCTTCTTCGTCTATGTTGAGATGTCAATAAAAATGTAAAAATAACTACTGAGTTGAGAAAACCCAAATTTGTGAACAAGCATTTGGACACACTTAAAATGTTGTGGAATACATAACATTTAAATTATCGAAGCCCTCATGAAATAGAATTATCCAAACAATAATAAAAAAATACTAAATTTTACTTATATTTTTTCTGATAAATTTAGGGACATATTTCACTAAACGCATTTCGGCAGCGCAGAGTGATATTATCTATGTAAAGAACGATGTCAGAGAAAGGTTTATTTACAAGATAATCAAGTGACCGATAGCGCTTTTAGGAAGGTTCTTCAAATATTAGCCTAGCATTAAGTAAACGCAGCCACGTGCTCCGCGCGTACTAACTGTACTCGCACTAAACCCGACAAATCCCGGGTTCATACAAATTTAATCCGGATCGAGCAAAGAAAACCGGATTCTAGCCCTTATCTTACACTCAAATAATATAACGTTTTTTTTTCAAATGCTTTATATTTGTTAATGTAAGAGTTACCCATTAGTCGTATCTCTAAGAAATTGTGATTTTAAACAAAATTATTTAGAATGTTATGAAAATTTAATCTACACTGAGCACAGAAAACTCGGAATCTAACCCGTATCTATATATATATATATATATATATATATACCTTTCCTTCATGTGTTAATGATCAAGATACCACTGCGTTTATATTATGCAGTGCTCTATGCACCATTGGGGTGTGGATAACGGTTTTAAAAAAATCTTGTATGACCACTTGCCAGACTACGTGGGCATTCATACGGTTGCAGGATGCTGTCACTACTGTCAGCAACATACCCACATTCCCTGCAAAGACTAAATAGGGCTATGATAAGCGGCGTTGCATAAGCCGTAGCCAGATTTCAGAGTCACTCGGACGTTAGGTAATTCAACAACAAAAAAGTAACAAAAAAATAATAACAGTTTACGAGTATGTTTTAAATTATATGTTTATTTAAAACTATTTATATAAGTTTAAACTTATAATCGATACCTTTACAAAACGGCTTCTCTTATCTTAACTCTCAAGATTTATTTTACATGGTGAATTGCTTTGTTTCTTATCAATCAAGTTTATTTTGTCTGAGAGCAATCGCCTACAGTGTTCATTTTTACGGCGTGTGCTGGGGTCAGTGAAACACAATACTAACACTTATCGGACCTGTCATGTTGCAAATTTTCCCGGCAATAATAAATAATGATGTCAATCCTAAATATTTAACCTTCATTTAATCCTACAGATGTCGGCAATGATCGTTCTAAAAAAATCGCATATCGTAGCGGTTCGCTTACGTAGAATATTATATTCGCAGTATTATTTTTTGACATCTCATCAAAGATGAAGAAGAATATGGAAGTCTGGGCATTTACGGGGCTTACGACCGTCATAGGCTGGTTTAAGTGATACTTTACACACGTGTAACATTCACCAATTCTACCCATTATTGACAACAACACTACTCAAATTCTTGGAAGTTCTATATATATGAACCAATTTAGAAACCTTGTTCATGAATCACTATAACTTCACTAGAGACATCTATTGGTGTGATGTAAAGAAGCTTTTTACTAAGCAGAAACTCTTATATTAGTATGTGAGATCCGAATCCTGGATTATAATCACACACATGAGAAACGCCAGAAAATACCATTTTCATTTGTATTATTAAGCTTATAATTTGACCAGATAATTTATTTACAACATTTTGAGGGTGAATGTTACACGTGTGTAAAGTGATCACTTAAACCAGCCTATGACGGTCGTAAGCCCCGTAAATGCCCAGACTTCCATATTCTTCTTCATCTTTCACTAAATTACTTAGTAATTAATCATCACGTCGCTTCTCTATAGCAAAGGGGGGAATGATTAGAACGCCACACCACTCTTAGGAAATATTCTTCACTCTTTCCACATTCATACATCCATCTCCTCATACATACCTGCCGATTATTCCGACCCCTAACTTGTCTGTTTTTACATAATTACTTGATCATAAGAATTCTAGGCCTTTCTTGGCTTCTTCTTTAATCTTTATTTGTCTCATACATTTGTTATACTGTAATTTCTTTACTTTTTTGTTCCACATATCCAAACCATCTCAACGCGTCTTTCTTAACTGTAACGATAATCCTCATCCACTCAGCCTTGCATGATTTCCTTATTTTACTATTCGAACATTTATATTACATTGTTTTGCCTACATGACCCTGAGTAGTCGCCTTTTCACTGCATTTAGTCAACTCTAAACCTTTTTTTCTAACTTCATCCTTCACATCCATACATTATAGGCAGCACGAGGACTCTTTTTTCTACCGTAAGTTTAGATTCCGTTTTTAGACTTTTATTCACTACAACTGATTTAAAACAATATTCACTATATTCCCCGAATTCCCCTTTTCTCCATTTTTTTTTCTTCTTCTCCTTCTTCTTCTTTTAGGACTAGGTCCTGTCGCTCCTGGGAGAAGGAAGACCAGCTATCCTTCTATTTTTTTAATTGTTTATAATTCCTTGTGTATTTATCAATATATGTATACAAAGTGAACATATTTCTCAAATATGTACATAATTTATTTTACCTGTTCTAAGCATTCACCATTTACCACAAATTCGCACTCAGACATATATATTTTACACCAATTCAAAAAGAAAGCTTGTTCTATAAGATGGGCTGAATATTAAGTACGTACGAGAATATTTGGTTAAGAAGACCATTAATAACTATTTCAATAATTCATTTTCCCGATAAGAAATACGCGAAAAGTTCCTTGTAAAATTATACAAGTTCATTCGATAAAATGTTTTACGTAAGTAATTCGCGAGAAATCATTCAAACTTACTTTCATAAACACAGAACGCGGGAACATAATCCTTACATGACGCCTCACACATCGACAATCGCAATCGTCGAGTAATAACTAATAACAGAGGCTCAGCGCCGAGCGTGTATGCGAAATCAATACCTAATCTAGAGAACTATTCATTAAATATTAAATATATTTCTTCGCTTGTGTTAGAGAATACAGACATATTGTACTAGTGTTGGTGCGGCTAGCCAACGGTGTGTTTTATCCAAGCATAAGTTTTATAACACTTTTATCTTCGCACTTAGTACGCGCGCGGCTACTGACGGGTTGAGGTGTATCCGAACAGCTCTAATACCTTGTGCATGGCTACATAACATCTCGAATACGATTTTTTCATAATAAACGTCAGTAAAAAAATATTTTTAATCAGAATTTTAAAGTGTTCGTCATGTTATTTTTGGATAATTTCAAGAAAAAATACTGTCGTGATGATTTGAAATCGATCGATTCGCGATGGCATTTTCACGACTTGCACCCGAAAATATAGGAATTTCGTTTTAAAGTGGATTTTGTTCAATGAATGCACTTTCGCCAGTGATTTGTTACCCAATTTATGCGGGAGCGTCCGCTCTCTGGACCAGAAAATCGAATTTCATATTGTGTTTCCCGGAAGTGTGTCAAACCTGGAATATTTATTGTTTTGGCTGTAACCGATATTGTTTAGTCGTTATCACCAGTGCTGCTAAATGACTGATTACAGCTTTCGATCGTAGACAAGAGCGCAACATGACGGCAACATTCTGCTATGTAGGTTTACCTGATTTTTTTAAAACACTAAATGATTGACAAACAAGTCTTTTAACATTGCAAATTTAAACCAATACACCAAAAAACATTTCGTAAAATATTAAACTTCCTCGCTTCATATATACTTTTTCTAATGCCTTCATTAAAGGATCAATCACATTATTATCAAAATTAATACTTATTTGCCTTGATACACCATGTTTATCAATGGTGTACGGATAAATTATTATTTTTTTAATTATTAAACTTATTAGCGACCGAAGATTGTACAACCAATACAAAAATAATCCGTTTTATTTATCTCATCGATATTTCGTGTTTATATGCTCATTAAGATCTTCAGTATGTAGATATTTCTTAGTGTCTCTGCGTTAATGATAATGTCCTTAGTAACAAATTGATATCAATTTAAATTAGACGAGGTGAATTTAATTATAAATTTATTGTTATGGAGTTATTTTATTTTCTATTAAAAGCTAAAATAAATTATAAAAAATGACTTCGTTTTACAAAAAAAAAGTATTTTTTGAGGCCATATTAAAATCGATTTTACTTCATGTTTTAAACCTTTAATGTCGCTTTTTTATCAAAGATATATTTCCCATACTATAAAATTACAGACACACAATTTTTTTTGAATTTATCATTATTGATGCAAGCACTAATGTATGCAAAAAGGGACCTATTTACTTAAAGTGAAATTTAAATTGGTCCTTTTTACACAGTCTAAATACAAATTTATGCACATGTTCTTTACTTTTAAAAGGCTAGTATTTACAATGTAAATTTATTCATGGTAATTTTATTAAATACTTTTTAATTTAAGCTTATTTTTTCATGATAAAAATATAGTCAAACTTTTTTTATTCACCATTATGGATGTGAACACTAATCTATGCAAAAAGGGACATATATGACAATTTCAATTTCAAATCGGTAGTTTTACATGATCTTTGGGTAAGATTATGAAATACTTATTTAGGTTTTTCTAGGTATTTTCCATGTGAAATTTAAATTAAAAATGGATAGATGTTACCACTAAGTGATTGCTGAACCAAGTAATGAAATTATGAATTACTTTTAAAAGTCTGGTATTCATTATATAATCGTCCACTGCAATACAGGTATGTTTGCTTACAAAAAATATATAAAGTCAAGTCCTAGGCAGATGTCTTCGCCTCATTTCAAGGTGAATGTCTTAATCAATCTCAAAACTTATTATTTCAAACACAGCATCCAAATTATTCACTGATTACGTACCAAGAATTTATACGTGTGGGATCTCTTATACTTGCTTAGCATATCAAACTTCAAATGTACTTTTTAACACGTTTTTATAATAGTTTTTCATTTCGTACATCTGTTAAAACTATGCGTGAACGTAAATTTTTACGGTCTTCGTTATACATGTTATGTATTTTTTTGTGTTTTAAATCCATTTCTTTATTTTCATTTCATTTTCATTTAATATGGCTTTTCACACTTCGTCCTTTTTAATACTACTTTAATAAAGATAGATGATCAATTGATTTGAGATGTGGCGAAAATTTTGAAAGCATACTACCATCGTTTACAATAATTTGATTCTGGTAAAAAGGGTGGTAAAATTAAACGGAAAAACTTGTGATTACTTCAGTCATTACTTAAGGCTATAACTCGCAATAATCGAATTCATTAAGCGTCCGGCAACACTGAGAGCCGGACGTCAGCTCACGCTTTTTTTTTTAAATTTAATACGTGTATGGAAAAAATATTTTTTCATGTTTTTTTTTTTAACTCTTTACTTTTCAATAACTCTTTCTTTTCAAAATTGCGAAAAAGAAACTTTTATAATCTTTAAAAACGATGTTTTATGAAAATAATTCTAAAACTCCAAATGCTACCTGAGCTTAAAGAAAATTTTGTTGCTATTTATCGTATGTTGAATTTAATATTATTTTTTGTGATTTTAGCTAAAATTTTACCCAATTTCATCAATATTTCTTTTTCATGAATTACCAAGGTTAATTTATATTATTTATGAATTAAATATTTTTAGATATCCTTCAAATAATTGATAAAATTCTTCAAATAAAGAGTTACAATAAATCATTTAATTCAAGGCTTCTGTAAGCGCGAGGATCTCAAGATAAATATGAATGACCTCAAATTTAGCTTTTATAAAACATAGGTTAAGACTTTACCTTAATATTGATCTTTTATTATAAAACAATAAAAAATACTTATATTTCTACTACTTCTAAATAAATACTAGTATTTAAAATAGTTTTTTAAGTGTAGAATACGCATGAGGATTCAATGTTTATGGTATAATGCTTAGTAACGATCTGTCCGCCTCCGTAGTGTAATGGTCAGCACGCTCGGCTACCGTTCTGGAGGTCTCGGGTTCGATTCCCAGGGGGGGGTCAAATAAATATAAGTGATTTTTACACTGTCATATTTATTCAATATTACCCTGGACTGGTACCTGTAGCGAAGGGCTGATCGCCTTTCCTTCATGTGTAAACGATCAAGATAACACTGCGTTTATATGACGCAGTGCTCTATGCACCATTGGGGTGCGGATAAGGGTTTTATTAACGATCTGTCAGTGCCTACTTCTTAAAACAGCTATAAAGGAGACAAAGATATAAATGTAAATTACATTATAATTTTTACAAAATAAAACACTAGTTGTCCAATAATTTGATTTCGACCCACTTCCCTTATTTGGTTTCTAAGCTTGGTATGTGAGTGTGAGTGTGTAATATGACTTTAAAAATATACATTTGTTTATGGAAAATAACATCAATAAAATATAATGTTACTGGAATCATAATATGTTTGTTTACATATTAAGTATTTTCCGGCAAAACATCTTGAATGTCTTCGGTAAATAAACATTAGCATAATCTGGAAAAAGATCGTGCACTTAAGACCATAACAAAACTTGGAAAATCCTTGTCATCTTTTTGAGATCTTCCCCTTGGATACTAGCGTTTACGATAAAAAATTGAAAAAATTATATTTACGACATTTTGTTTTTTCCTTTGGGGGTCAGGGGATCTTGCATCCCTTATGTCGCTGGTATATACTTAGTCGATATTATAATGTGTTGATCATTTGTTTACTTTTTATAAATTTAGTGTTTTTTTTACATGTATACCAAAGTAATACATAATTTTATGATATATTATTAGATTAAAACCAATATTTTTAGCTTTTCCACTTTATTTTTATTTGACCAGTGACCGGGTTTCGTCGTTACCGACATCATCAGACTGGAGTCATCACCAGTCTGATGATGTCGGTAACGACGAAACCCGGTCGCTGGTCAAATAAAAATAAAGTGGAAAAGCTAAAAATATTAGTTTTAATCTAATAATATATTAAAAATGCAATTCCATCACGAAGTGTCCGTGGATAATATAAATCTATAATTTTATGACGTACGTAAATTGTCATTATTAAAATTAATAATTAAATAAACAATATAAATCACTGTATTAATTAATATTGTGTACAAATAGCTGTAAGTAATTCAAATAATTGTCAAACATCATACACAGGATTAAAAACCGTTAAATGATTGATTTCTGTCGAACAAATTAAATATTTCATATACAAAGTAGCAACAAAAATATGTATTTTTCCAGCACATTAAATGCACGATCACAGATTTGATAATTTTTGTATTGATGAAATAAAAACGTGGTTTTAAACATGTTCTTATATAACATGTTAGTTTTTATGCAATTTGTTTTATGAACACTAAAAAATCTTGCATAACTTGTCCAATAAATTTAATTCGCCATTAGTATTTTTTTAATTACTTTCGCTCTCTGAGCCACAAACACATATTTAATTTGTTAGAAGTAAATACTGCTGTTTTTTCTGCATTATATTTTTTTTAAATAAAACTATGTAGTCGTTATTTTGTTCTACAAAATGCAGTTCTACCAATCAATGTCAGTATAAAACTTAAATGCATTATGTTTCATACCAATTATAATGAATAATTATCAACATAACTGAATTTTTATACAATAAAACCAGTAATATGATAATATTATATGGCTAGGGCACTCGACGTTGCATACTCGTACTCGTAGTAGCTCTGTAAGTTGGACAAGCTACTGCCAATATTTACAAGGTCCTTAATGTCAATTAACATCAAAATATCATATTGGCTATTTTTTATATTCATAAACACATACATAATTACAAATATCCTTTAAATCATTCCTAATATATTTAGTAAGAATATCATTTTTCCTTAAATTATAATTTATTATTTTAAACCCTAATCTGCTCCTGATGATGCATAGGGCACTGCATCACATAAACACAGTGTTATCTTGATCGTTAACTCATGAAGGAAAAGTGATCAGCCCTCCGCTTCAGGAAACAGTCCAGGGTAATATTGAATAAATATTAGAGGTAAATAATCACTTTATTTTAATTGACCCCCCTCCCCTGGGAAACGAACCCGGGAACTCCAGAACGGCAGCCCAGCGTGGTGACCATTATATTACGGAGGCAGACAAGATTTCCTAAAATACTAGCATAATATATTATTAGATTAAAACCAATATTTTTAGCTTTTCCACTTTATTTTTATTTGACCAGCGACCGGGTTTCGTCGTTACCGACATCATCAGACTGGTCTGATGACCAGTCTGATGATGTCGGTAACGACGAAACCCGGTCGCTGGTCAAATGAAAATAAAGTGGAAAAGCTAAAAATATTGGTTTTAATCTAATAATATATTAAAAATGCAATTCCATCACGAAGTGTCAGTGGATAATATAAATCTATTATACTAGCATAATTTATAAAATGGGACATTTAAAAAAAAAATAGCCATGCAGTATTTTTATCTTTCTTCCAATAAAGATAATCAAGTTGTGTATATTTTGAGGGATTAACGATATCAATAAATAATCCTCATTATCAAAGCAAAGAGCCTAGCAGTTTTATAAAAATGGACCGATGTGGGCCGGTTCGTAATTATCAATTAATCGCGTTATCGTAATGACAATTCAGAGAAGACGCCTCATTTATGAAATGACTGAAAATTCAACTAAAATACTTAAATGAATCTGAAATCAAAATTAAATTCAAATCGCACATATTTTCAGAAATTATTATAAGATATGTATAAAGGAAATGATATATTCACAACATTTTGAGTATGGCCAAATACTTGTTCACATATCCGGGGTTCGAATCTTGTACACATGCAAATATAGGGTCTCTGCTAAAAAAAAAGCTTTCTTAATCCAACATAGGTGGCTGTTGTAAAATCATATGTACTGTGTCATGAGATTAATGATATATCTAGGATGTCTAAAAAATCGAGTTGTATGTTTGTCAATCATGGGTAGAATGGTGAATGTTGGACATGCGTAAAATGATTACCTATCCAGCCTAAGACAGGCCATAAGCCCTGCAAACACTCACACTTCCATGTTCCTCTTCATCTATGTTAAGATGTATTTTATTTTTAAACATAAAAATTGGGTTCAAGCAAAACAGGGAAGAATTTTGTCAAATCTCTTCTTATACTTTAAGGGGATGTAAACGAGCAATATTTTTTATAATTTTTTTTTTTATTTCCAGGTTACCACAGCTTGCCGTGTCAGCGAAGATATTGTGCCTCCTGATGGTAAGAACCTTTGAACTATCAATTGAATTGCCTTATACGTAATAAGAAAAAAAAACATATCGATTATTTTATGTTTAACATAGTACAATTTTTAAAAACAAAAATCAAAATCGGCAGTTAAAATTTAGAATTGAAATTTATTTTTTCAATTTGTTATATTTTAGTTCGAATTATAATCACAATTTTAATATACATAAGTATATTTGCTCACTTAAGAATAAATATTAAAACATGTTTAACTAATTATAAAAATAAAACACTTGTTTAAGACCACATTTTGGGTTTATTAATGTCAACACTACTAGATTCGAGAACTACAGATGTTCTCATCAACGGGTGAAAATACAAACCGAAAGGAATTAATACGTAATCTAGGTACTGATAGAGATGTGTGGGGTAAAAATATTACAGATAAGCAGACTTACACATACATATGTACAATTATTTTTATATTAAAATCATCATTTTATTCCACAAAGTTAATGCAAAATCAAAAAATTGTGAATCATTTAAATTATAACTTTTTGTAAGCGGTTTCAAAATAATATTGTTTAAATTGGACTGAAAAGAAATTTGAATTATTTGTCAGATTTCTTTTCAGTTTTCAGATATTTCGGGATCCAATATTTTCCAACGTAAACTACCGCTGTCGACATAAATGGAAATATTTTTCTTTGTCTAAAAACTACATATATCTGTTATCTTCATTGGTATCAAAAGTATAAAGTGCATCGTCAAAAAAAAAAATGCTCGGTAAACATGTAGCACTGTTTCTTAAAATCTACTTTGACACGTGTTTCGATGCATTCCACATCATTATCCAAAACTGTTTATAGTAATGATGCGGAATGCATCAAAACATGTATCACAATAGATTATTGGAAAGTATAATTTAAATTTAAAATAGATAAATATTACCACAAAGTTACTGCCGAATCAATTAATGTAATAATTTATTATGAAATTACCACAAGATATATATTTGTCCGCCTCCGTGGTGTAATGGTCAGCGTGTTTAGTTACCGTGATGGAGGTGCCGGGTTCGATTCCCAGGGGGGAGGTGAAAATAAATATTAGTGATTTAACACTGTAATATTTATTTAATATTACCCTGGACTGGTTCCTGAAGCGCAAGAGTGATCACCTTGCCTTCATATAAGTAATGATCAAGATAACACTGCGTCAATTTGATGCAGTGCCCTATGCACCATTAGGTGCGGATAAGGGTTATAAAAAAAATAAAAATAAAAACCAAAACGTTCATTAATATTTTCGAACCCTATCTACTTAAATATGTATTTCATAACTAAAAAATAACTTCAATCAAATAATTTCTTTAAATTACGTCGTAAATCAATCCTGATTTTTTTTTATTTTATTATTTAGTAATGTTTTTCTGTTAATGATTTTTATGGCCAAATAAGAATCCTAAAATGTCTCTTGGTATAAAAATTAGCATTAATAAAATACCAAAGCTCATGTTTAGTATATTTTGAATGCCAATCACTATGGTGCAAGGCTATCAAAATATTTACGGTATTTTAATGCGTTGGAAATAATATTTATGAGAATCAATCTCGAATAATTTGATTTTGCTAAATAGTGAATAATTCGGACCTGTATTGGGCGACCAGGTAGGCAAAAAATATGTAAATGACGGGGTTTATTTTTTGGAAAGTAAACGATATGAAAACAGTAATAAAATTATATTTTATCACTATTTTATTGATGTCATATACCACTTATCTTATATTCATTGGAATATTTTATGCGCACGAATTATCAAGAAACCTTTGAGGAAACATTTACAATTAAAAAAAAACATATTGTATAAAAAAAAACACAAACGTTCGTTTTTTTATTAACATTGTGATGATTGGTTCGGTTCTTTCATGGTCAGTGTCTTCCCTCTATCCTCCGCTCGTCTCTTCAACTCGTCGTACCCACTACAACGCATGTCACAGATAATTTGGTACATGTACGTTAAGCGGGTCGTCCTCTGTAGTTTGTGCAGTCTACTTTCATCCATCTTTTGCCAACTCTACGCTTCACTTCCATACATTAGGGTTTTTATCAGGACTCCGTCGTGTTAATGTAATGTAATGTTTATTATTGTTAATGTAACTATTTTTTTTATTATATTTTTTAATGCAAAGCTATCCAATTCCCGAACAAATAAAAAAAAATAATAATTGATAAGGCCTTCTTGAATGTTTTCCGCAGATACTTTGTGGCACATTTTATAAACTTAATAAAATTAATTAACTTTGTTTTCACCACTTTTTTATTAATACAATTTAACCTACCAGTTTCGACAATACCTTGTCATCATCACGGTTTATTTAAATCAAAAACATTAAAATACTCTCACTAAAAACTTCCACACACTCCATAAAAATTCTAAATGATTTAGGATTTTAAGGGAGTGTGTGGAAGTTTTTAGTGAGAGTATTTTAATTTTTTTTATTCAAAATGATGATGACAAAGTATTGTCGAAACTGGTAGGTTAAACTGTATTAATAAAAAAGGTTGTGAAAACAAAGTTCATAAATTTTATAAGGTAACTACAGCAATAAGTTAATTTTTTTAATTATTTGAAACATGCGATAACAATGGATGTTGCTTACCTTCCGCTATAGAATTGCGGAAGGAAAATTCTCTTGGAAACATTTAGAATTAACACATGGTCGAGAATAAACGCAAATCAGGAAATAATAGAATTATTATTCGTCCTCACGACTCGACGACAGTGCGTTTTGACCTGCAGAAAACGTCTTGAACCCGCGTTTTCATACGTCGAAGGTAAAGTTTACGAGAAGCGGTCGAGTACGTGCTATATACAGCTCGAGTATAGTCTGCGTGGAACCGCAAGTCCCTATCATCGTCGACCGCAAGACGGAATATCTACTTTTACCTTTAACCTAGCCGGCTCGAACAGGGGGATCAAAATCCCCCATATCTCTCACTCCTTTCAACAACGTCATATATCAAAAATCGTCAATTTTTAGTTGTGCATGTTTTCGGAATGCCCAGAAAATGTACACTATCCCAGCAAAAGCGGCATATTTTAAACATAATATTTACTCGCTACAGGTAAGAAAGTGTTTTTTTTTGCATTTTGAAGAAAAGGTATTGTTTAATTATTTTTTTAAATATAAATATTTTTTAAATGGAGAAAAAACCTTCAGGTTTTACCTAAAAAGATTTATTGCACAGAAAAAAGTTCAATAAGTAGCTTGATATTTATTTTCAATACATTTTATTTATTCTTAAACTTTAAAAACGATCCCCTGAAAAATTAAGTTTTTTTAATACTTATGACGTTGTTAAAAGGAGTGAGTGAGAAGCGATATATGAAATTCAAATCGATAATTTTAGTAAGAAAATTAAAAAAAGTAAATTATAAGAGTAAATTATTAAAGCTACTTACTCCATATTTTATGTTATATAAAAAAAATGTACTAAAGAAAATTTTCCGTTTTATTTTTTTATTTTACTACTATCATCGCATTCCGCCTGCGTAGTATAATGGTCAGCACGCTCGGCTACCGTTCTGGAGGTCCCGGGTTCGATTCTCAGAAAGGGGGTCAAATAAATATAAGTGATTTTTCACTACAATATTTATTCAAAATTATCCTGGGCTGGCACTTGAAGCGGGGGGCTTTCAAGATTTATATGATGCAGTGCCCTATGCACCATTGGGGTGCGGATAAGGGTTTGAATGAAAAACTGAACTACCACCATCACTCCCTTTCTCCGTAAGGGTTGGCAGATAGGATGAAACGCTACACTCTTCTGTCCTGACATACACTCCTCGCTTTCTTTACATCAATTTTTATAATTTCAATTCCTTGAATATTTCAAAATATTAAATATTAGTTTTGATAAAAAGCGCCATAAGTTGGTACCGCGAGCTCTACGTACCTATATATGAAGACGCTATTTTTTGTCTGCTAGCGACATGTTATTTCTTTCACTCTAATGAATGTGGTATTACCGCAAAGAGAGGGTGAGATAATTAGATTACTTTTTTTATCCGATTTCTGGCATCTCGTTTAGTCGGCGCTCGGCTGCGCGCTGAAAGGATTTGGAATATGTGACTCTGTGCCTCTGAGTTACGAGTCGCGTACTATGATTTCCATACAAATATGAACTGGGGTATTTTGGTACCCCGCTGCGGATCGCGCGTAATATTTGGGTGATCAGTATGGGAAGGGTTAAATATTAAGACAATATATTATTATACCTACGGTCAAGAAGTCTAATGCAGATATAAATGATCGATTGATTTATTGTTAGTTGAATCAATTTACCATTGGTATTGCATATTTATTGGACTAACATATTATTCACACCATTTTGAACATGTCCAAATACTTGTTCTCAAATCTGGGTTTCTCCGCGAAGGAGTTATTTTAGATTTTTGACTTCTCAACATAGATGAAGAAGAATAAGAGGTATTTACAGAGATTACTATGAAAAAATATGGCATCCCACTTTCTACTAGTTTACAGTTGCAGCTCAAACAATATTTTAGAATCTTAAAAACGATGGATGACAAAGTATTTTTCAATAATATATAAATATTAAGCCTCTTTTAAAAACCTAGTAATCATTAATAGTAGCTTACCCAACTTATTTGTCGGGTTGTGGTCCCGTGGTTAGCGTCGCGGATTCTTAAGTCAGAGTTTCTAGGTTCGAACCTACTCTACCACAATTTGATACCTATTTCTAATATTGAGCCACTAAGGCTCACAGAAATAGTATAAAATTGAAATATTTGTGTAAATAATAAAAACACAAATCTTTATAAAAAATAAAAACATAAATATAAATTTCTACGAGTACGAGCATGCAACCCCGAGTGGCGTTATCATTTTTTCCTATTCCAAAAGTTAATTAGAAATACCATCATTTTCTCTTCTGTTTCCATTACTTTAAACAACATCGGGAAATAATATAAGAAAGAAAAAAAATGTTTTTCTTTATAATATTTTATTTAAGTATCATCAATCATCATATCCATAAAAATATTTAGCTACTTTTGATTTGATTTACCATAAAACGCGAAGTAAATTGATTTTTTTATAAATTTTATTAAAATACCAACACAGGATTAAAATAATATTTAAATCAACGGCGATGATGAATGGGCAAGTATTCGCATAAATATCACGTAATCGCGATACAACAGATAATCGCTACGCTATCTGAATCTTTAATTAATGTTATATTTATATTCATAGAAATTCTAGTTACGTACTAAATTATACGTACATACGTGATAACACGGTGTGGTCCAGATGAAATAAAAACGCGGCAAAGTTTTATGCATAGTTTACAGGTATTTTACTTGAATAGACGCATCAAAAGCTTCGTAAGAAAACGTCAGTATTTTCATTTTGTATTTTTATTTAAACAGCACTAAGGCCAAGATCTGCCAAGATGACTGCCTCCGTAGTGTAATGGTCAGCACGCTCGGCTACCGTTCCGGAGGTTCCGGGTTCGATTCCCAAGGGGGGTAAAATAAATTTAAGTGATTTTTTCAGTGTAATATTTATTTAATGTTACCCTAGACTGGTACCTGAAGCGGAGGGCTGATCACCTTTCCTTAATGTGTAAAACGATCTAGATAACACTGCGTTTATATGACGCAGTGCCCTATGCACCATTGGGGTGTGGATAAGGGTTTTATTATTATTAAGGCCAAGATCTAGATGATCAAATTCAGAACGCAAATGGCTAAGCTAAGACAGTATAATATTATTACTCATTACCTTTCACTCTTTTCTTTTCAACACCATATATTTATTTAGAAGAAAAGCTTGTTTTTTCAATACAAACACTGTATTTCAAGGGAATTTGTGAATACTATTTTTTGACATCTCATCAAAGATAAAGAAGAATATGGAAATCTGGGCATTTACGGGGCTGACGAACGTGATAGGCTGGTTTAACTGATCACTTTACACAAGTGTAACATTCACCAATTATACCCATTATTGACAACCACACTACTCGAATTCTTGGAGGCTCTTTAATATGAACCAATCTTGAAACATTATTTTTGAATCACAAAAACTTCACTAGAGACATCTATTGGTGAGATGAAAAGAAGCTTTTTATTTAGCAGAAACTCTTTTATTAGTATGTGAGGTCCGAATCCTGGATTATAATCACACACATGAGAAACGCCGGAAAATATCATTTTCATTTTTATTATTTAAGCTTATAATTTGACCAGATAATTCATTCACAACATTTTCAGTGTGTCCAAATACTTGTTCACAAATCTGGATTAAATGAAAAGAAGCTTTTCATTAAGCAGAAACCTTTTATTAGTGTTTTTTTATTGGTGAATGTAACACGTGTGTAAATTGATCACTTAAACCAGCCTTTGACGGTCGTAAGCCCTGTAAATGCCTAGACTTTCACATCCTTCTTCATCTATATTAAGAAAACAAAAAAAAATGACGTTTGAAGTTATGAAGACAAATAATAATTCAGACATGACAATTTTACAAGTTTTACGAATTATGATTTATTTTTCTTTCTTAAATGATTGATGATCCTTCCTCTCTCTGAGACAATGATAAAATTCAGCTGAATAATTAAACCTGATTTTCGCAATAGAGATATACGTAACACTGTACATATTTACATATAAAGAATGATCCCGCAAACAGGTGTGCCTCTACATTATACACCTCTACTCAGCAGATAAATTTATTGTACCACACCGGGCTTCTTGTGTTCGTGCGAAGCCTTAATGCAGGCGTGGGCAACCTTTCCCAGGCCTGGGGCCAAATTACACTGGCCAACAATTTATAACTTTTGTTTTGTAACTGGCATGAAAATACCTGATCTTCATGCGCTTTGCATAGCTGAATTCAAAAACGAAAGCAAAGAAAATCTAGCACGTCAGATTTTTTAGTTATGGATATTTTTATTTCTGATATTGACTGAAGTTTATCTTATTATTTATGTATAAATACATAAACATAAAAGCTATCGTATTCAATATTAATAAATTAATATATTTCCACTGTCACGCCATAATTATCAATATTTTTTTAAATTCCTTAGACCTTAGACTAAAACATAGATACCAACCACTATTACAGTTTCAACGTTTGGCGTCCATACTAAGAATAATATGATTAGCATCAATACTTGACGTGAAACAAGCTTGTCACCATATAGACTTTGAATAAAAACGATTAACTTAGTCCAAATCAGTCATTAAAATTTCAGTTACAAAATCATTGTTGGCCAGTGTTATCATTCTGTTTTCGAGTCAAGGGCTGGATCAAACCATTAAACATAATGAAATAATATAAAATTTAAAGAAAACGTAAATACATTCATAAAAAAACATGTTTGATTAATTTTTGTATGAAATTCACAAGTACTCGTAGTTACATAGTGCATGCTCTAGCTGTAGGTGATTGAGAAGTATCCATGAATTTTTGTAAAGATGTCTTTTGAGGAAGATCCATGGCGATTCCTGGTTCATAATATATTCAGGTTCTCTGCGTCCTATGTGCCCATATCACCTCAATTTCCCTTCCTCTTACCTTACTTTTGATGTCTGTTGAACGCAGGTTTCCACATTATATTGTTATAGTGTGGAGATTGGCTTTGAACTTGAATTAAAAGACCGTAAATATTGGCGTTGATAAAGGATAATCGCATGGAATTTTCGAGGTTTTTATTTGTTATTCTCGTTTCAATGTTTGATTTAGTGTGTTTCATATTTTTTTTTAAATGTTCACACGTGTGCCAAAAAGACAAATGATTTTTCTTAGTAATTTTTCTCTAAAATAATTTGTATTTTTTTCGCTGAGATGATTGGGGCTGGACAAAATAGCTCGGCGGACCGGTGGTTGCCCATACATGCCTTAAGGTCTAAAGTCCGCCCGTCAAATTATGCAAATATTATCCCTGAAGCATATCATTTTACTCGACAAATTAATATAAATGACGTCTGTCGTATACAAGGTAATTAAGGCTCCATTGACGCCGATTCCGAGATATAATAGTACCCCATAGGCATAGGGGATATTCCGTATGTAAAAACCGTAAGCAAACTGCGTAAATTAACATGTGAAAGTGTCATTGTGCAAATTGGTGAATTTATTACTTTTTGGCGGCAATATAAAGTAAAACCACAAATAAATATGAATTCATGATATCATGTGCGTCGTAAATATATCGTTTTAATTTTGTATAATATTCATCAGTTGCATATCATATTTAGCTTTTATTGTCTGTTATAAATTAATAAGGTTGATCCCTTAAAACAATATAAGGATCAAAAATACAATACATTCAATGGATACAATATCTTATATCAATGAAGATTTGTAACATAGCTCATATGTTTCTCTTATTCGTCATGTCATATTTTCTAAATAAGACACCACAAAATCTGGTAGAATTTTATGTCCTAATGCCTCATACCTTCTTTAGCACATTCTGTCTTAAACATAAATATTTTTTAAAATCGTAAATATATCAAGATATTTTAATTTCATTCTTTACTTATTTATTTATCTTTATGCCAAACCTTAAGGTAAGGTGTACTGGCCTCCAAAGTTCTTATACCATATATCATATATCTTTTTCATCCTGGCCCCATTCCAATAATCGTTTTTGTAGACTGTTGGAATCGGCTCTATCGTCTTCAGATTGTAGGTTCTTTTATCTTGGATAATATCACCTAGGACCTAGGCCATGCCTTCGAATCATGTTTTTTTTCAGCAATATCTAAGATTTCAATTCAATTCAATTTATTTATTTATAATTAACATACACATTGCAAACTTCAAAATTAAAGCGTATACATTAACAATATAAAAAATGACCAAGACATCAATTGCCAAAGGTGTAGAAGAATCCCGCTTCGGAAAACTTTTTCAGACACATGGAACAGATCATTTTCCAATGAGATATTGTTCAACATAGCGGTAGCTCTTCCTACAGGCATAACCATCGGCAGGTTGGTCCTGTGTATAGGGATGTGAAAAAATCTATGCCGACGCTGTCTTACGTAACTATCGGGAACATACAGACCAATGCTCCGGATAATTTCAAGATTATCGATCATAGCAGCGTCGACATAGATTGTTTCACATTCCTATACGCAGGACCAACCTGCCAATAGTTATGCCTGTAGGAAGAGCTACCGCTATGTTGAACAATATCACATTAGATATTGATCTGTTTCATGTGTCCGAAGGAGTTTTCCGAAGCGGTATTCTTCTACACCTTTAAGTCTTCTTGCTTACTTTTAATATATACGCCTTGAATATTGTTTGTTTTGTATATATTATTTTTTTGTTGTTGAAAAAATTGAAATTGAAAATTGAATACCGCGCAACAATCGATAAATTTCTTAAGATATCTTTGGTTTCTTGGATTTGTTTGGTCTTTAGATATTTTTTCAAGAAGATCCAGAGATCCAAGATCAGTTGTCACAGCTTTAGTATGTTACATATGTACAGATTTTAACTGTTCTTTCTGTCATACAGGTGGTGATCTGTGGTGCTGTATCATCGACGGAGAAGTCAGCGGCTCTGTACAGTCATTGTTCCCAAGGCTTGCTCAGGGTATACCCCAACGGCACCGTCATGGCGAAAGGAAGCGACGACAGCGATCGATATCGTAAGTTCACCAAATATCCTTACAAATAACACACTTCCTACAAACCAACAATGTCCGATCGAATTAAAAAACCAATTATTTTATTTTTATTTTTTCATTTTTTTATTTATTTCATAGATACATAGATACATCCATAGATACATAGATACATTCATAGATACATAGATAATTCATAGATACATATTTATTTCATAGATATGTACATTTACTATATGTATTACGGCTCTTTAGGCATGGCCTGTGTTGAGCAGAAATACTAACATGTTAATACAATTTTTATTAAAAAAAAAAATTAAATTATTTCTTCTTTACAAGCAGTCAATAATTATTATATTTCATTTATTTGTTGAATATGTACTACTTCTTCTTCTTCTGTGCGTGTCACGACGGGTCCCCCTGATGTCGACTAAAACTTGAGAGTAATTAATTATCCTTGTCTTGGGCAGCTGTAAACAACGCCTCGACGGTTCTGATCCCCATCCAATTTCGTATATTACTTATGTACAAACATATGTTTATTCATTTATAAATTCATAAACATAATTAACATATTATTTTTATGCAGAGACCCACAAAGCCACCTTACATGTCTTGTCGGTGGAGTTATTTTTACATTCGTTTTTTTTATATATTTATTAATCTATTTAAACATAATGGATACAAAAAATTAAAGAAATAAAATCGATTTTACAGTTTTTACAATATCAAATCTTGATCGCATATTTTAATTTTCTTATTGTGATTTGCATAAAAATTAATCTCTTTCGCATTTGAAAGCTTTGACTGGGATGACGCTATTTTATCTTAGTCGTGAGCACATTTATTTAAGTGATGCATAAAACATTTAGACAGTACTGACAAAAACACGGTAAAACAAGTAAAACGTTGCATCATACAAACTGGAATATTTAAAGCAATGAGCTTTTTGATATTAAGCCTTTACTGGAGGTCGTAAATTATTATAAAGCTTCGTGATTTGGAACGGGGTGTATAGAGTGGGGGAAAGTGTTGTAATCGAAACCCTTTCTATTGTTTAAACTTCCTGTAGTCCTAGTATTCTGCTTCAACTAACTACATCAATATGTATGAGAAATATTTCAAAGTCATCATAACCGATTATTCCGTAACAGAAATTACTTGGAAAGGAATTCGTTCGCATAACTTAGTTAACAGAATTCTCAACGAGAATTACAGAATACATTTTTTATTGTATTTCACGAAACACGTTTTTTCTAATATCTATAATGAGTTTAAAGAGAATATTTGGATTTTTAACCTTATAACTAGAGTTTATTCACTTTAATTATATTTAACCAGTAACCGGGTTTCACCGTTACCGATATCGTCATATTGGTGGGAGGCTAGACAATATTTTATGTAGGTAACCTAACACATGTTTCTACAATAAGGCAGAGGCTTAAATAATTATTTTTTTTTAAATTTTCTAACAAAATGTAATATATAAATGAATAAATTTAAAAGTGCATTATAAAAAAATAAGTATATTTAGAATATGGGTTCGAAGCAGAATTTCGTGTAAATTTTATTATTGAAATGGATTTTTGCAGCTATATTTAATCCATAAAACACAAAACTTATGAAAAAGTATAATAGCTGTTATATTGTATGATATTAAGACACAGTTTTTTTAATTAATAATTTAAATAACTACACATTTTGAATAAGATCAGATTGTGGTCCCATTGTTATTGTCGCGAGTAAGGGTTATATTTTCTACGCTCTTTTTATAAATAAAATTGTTTTTGTTTTGAAAAGAGAGAAAAAGAAAAGTTTCCACATACTCTCGGTCCATCGTATCCTCAATATCCCTTTACGATGAACACAATAACACTAAAAAATTTAGTTCAAACAAACAAGCGTGTTTTGCAAACAAATATTGGTTTCGATTTGACCGCAACCGTGGATTGCTTTAAACAATCCCCCGACACATAAATTCATCCGACAATACGTATTTTCATATGCGACATAAAACATACCTATATAATACGAGATATATATTGTGGGTATGTGTACAATACATGTTTAGCCGCGAAACGTAAACTGACATAATTACGAGTCGATTGTCAGCAGAGAGAATTTAATGTCTGAACACGTGATCTTATCAATAAGTAAATTGAAATAATATTATTGAATTAAGTTAGTTATATTATCATTATTTAAGATATATTGTATATAACCATAGCTATGAATTATTCAGTACAATAATAATAATAAAATAATAAAACCCTTATCAGCACCTCAACGGTGCATAGGGCACTGCTTTATATAAACGCAGTGTTATCTTGATCGTTTACACATGAAGGAAAGGTGATCAGCCCTCCGTTTCAGGTACCAGTCCAGGGTAATATTGAATAAATATTACAGTGAAAAAATCACTTATATTTATTTGACCCCCCTGGGAATCGAACCCGGGACCTTCAGAACGGTAGCCGAGCATGCTAACCATTAATTACACTACGGAGGCGGACTAAACATTCAGTACAAAGCGTTTCATAAAAGCGAATCTGGCGTCTCGAGTTCGATCCACCCTAATTGCAAAATAATTTCAAGAAAGATTTATTTTCAATTGGTCTGGGTGTGTGCCATGTATTTTCGCACATTTTGCCTTCCCTATCTTTACTATCCTACCTGAATACAAGCCTCTAAAAGTAGAGGCTTTACGGGTCATTTCTTTTAAAAAATACATCTCAACAAGGATAAAATAGAATATGGGCGTCAAGGCATTTACAGGGCTTACGACAATCATAGACTTGGTTAAGTGATAATTTTAAACACGTGTAACATTCACAAATTCTACCAATGATTGACAATAACTCTTGAAACTCCTGGATATATTGATCAAACTCGTAACACAGTATATGTGAGTTCATAACCGTCACCTACGTTGGAATAAGGAAAGCTTTGGTTAAGCAGACTCTTTTCATATCGCTCACTCCATTCAAGAACGTCATAAATCAAAAAACTTGATTTTTCAGGAGAACGTTTTTAAAGTTTAAAAAGAAATCACAATGTATTAAAAATAAACATCAAGCCACTTATTGAATTTTTTACTGTGCAACAGATCTTTTTAGGTAAAACCTGAAGGTTTTTTCTCCATTTGAAAAATATTTAGTACATTTTAAAAAATCATTAAACAATACCTTTTCTTCAAAATGCAAAAACAACATTTTCTGCCCTGTAGCGGGTAAATATTAAGTTTAAAATATGCCACTTTTGCTGGTATATAGTACATTTTCTGGGCATTCCGAAAACATGCACAACTCAAAATTCACGATTTTTGATTTATGACGTTCTTGAAAGGAGTGAGCGATACGTATGCAAGGTCCGAATCTTTACATTAACATACTTGAGCGCCGCCTAAAAAGATGATTAAAAAAATTATGCTTCTTATAATATGACCAGTAACTTTATTTACAACATTTTGATCGTTCCCGAATACTACTTTTGAAATCTGGATTATATCCGCTTAGGAGTTATTTTATACATCATGATTTCACTTTTATTTCGATTGTTTATTTCGTATATTTTATTTTTTGTATTTTCATATCTATAATGTAAATCTATTTAAAGTGTAAATGTATATCTATAATATAATATAATTTATAATAAATATAATACATATAATATATATAAATATATAATAAATAATAATAAATACAATATATAATAAATATAATACACCAGTCTGATGATGTCGGTAACGACGAAACCCGGTCGCTGGTCAAATAAAAAAATGGAAAAGCTAAAAATATTGGTTTTAATCTAATAATAAAGTATATCTATAATATTATAGATATAAAATTTATTTATAATATGATGTTTAATTTTAGGTCATGTTTATATGTCAAATTCAACATTTACAAATGATCGTAAAAATAGAAGGCGTTAGCCAAATAAATGTTCAGAGTTGAATTTGACGTTTTGTATAACCAGTATAAAAAATCGAATTGGTCCTATTCTTTGTCGTGATGTAGAAATTATACTACTTAACTGTTTTTCATGATCATGTTTTATAATGCTTTTAAAAGGTCAATAGGCTTATTCCGCTAGAAAGCCTTTTTTCAAGCAACATTGCTCTTATTTTAGGATTGTAATTTATTTTATTCAATAAAATCATTAAATGAAGGACATTTTTGTAATCTGGTCCAAGGTTCAAATTATACTTATAAATACAGCTATGTTTAACAAATAAACAATAATTATTGACCTTATTAGTCGGTTCTATTATTACAAACCAGAGTTACAAATTTAATTTATTACTAGTCAACTAACTTCCTTATATTATTAAATTATTATTTCCGGAGAAAAAAATCTGAAAGCAAATTAACATCCTTTATATTTATTTGTATATTTAAAGATTTGGCGATTAATTTGTAGAACTCCACTTTAATTTATAAATTAAATGTTAAAATCACACACTGATTTTGTGCATCTACTAAATTGTATTTTATTTTTAAAAAATACATAAACCTAAATTTTGTGAAAATTATTTTGCCTTGTTGCGGCATTTTCAAACAAATGTATTCAAAATAATAAATCTATACACAAGAAATGACGAAACAAGCTAATCGTTGTAATTTTAAACATGAAAAATGAGTCGGAAATCAAGGCAAAAAGTAAAAAATAAAACAAACAAAAAAAATAGGAAAAGATTTAAAATAAGGAAGAGTGAAATGAAAATAAATTAACCGGTCAAATTATAAGCTTAAAAAAATACAGTGAATATGATATTTGTTAATAAAGTTACTGGTCAAATTATAAGCAGAAAATAATAAAATAAAAATTAGTAAAACTAAGTAAAATAAAAATTGGATAGTTACATTCAGAGTATGAAATCACCAATTTATATGAATTTGATACTTTGAAGAAATTCATTGATACACCTGAACATTCGTCCGACAAATGTCTATAATATACTCTTGCAAACCATCTTGGTAAATCGCATAGACGCACATATACATACAATATAAACAATAAATAAATAAATATGGATATACACAAACACATCTGTGTGTGTGTGTGTGTGTGTGTGTTTGTGGGCGTGTACTCACTTCATTTAAAAAAGCACTGATTTTTTTTTTTTCAAAAACGCTTTTCAATAAATTAGCATTGTTTGAAATGAAACTTATCATAAAAATCTAATCCTACAAATTGCTTATGACGCGCGAACTACTAAACAACAACTGATAATAAAATAGGATTAGTGATTTTATCGCGGTAATTTAGTAATTTAGCTTACGCGATTAGGTACTAAGATACTATTTGTTTCTAATATATTGCTAGGAACGTTCCTATTGGCGCTTAGGCAAACAACGCCTTCTCTCAAAATATTATCTGTAGTATTACGAAATTAATCGTTTAAGACCTGATTTGAAAATAGATATTTTTTGTATATTATTTCGAGAAATAAAAATACTTTGTGTTTTGATTCACTCACATTTTTATTAACCAACTAGTTTCGGCAACAACCTGTTGCCCTCTTCAGGGTTTAATTTATGACTTTAAGCCCTGAAGAGGGCAACATGTTGTTGCCGAAACTAGTTAGTTAATAAAAATGTGAGTGGATCAAAACACAAAGTATTTTTATTTCTCCAAAATATATATTAATATGATCCACAAAGTTAATGCTTTCAATATTCAAAACAACATATTTTTTTTGTTAATTGCGGTTTTGTAGAAACTGAAATAAATAAATTTAATTATTATCAAAAATATTATTTTAGGGATACTTCAGATAAAGACATAGTGCATGTCTATTCCTGATGAAGACAGGGTCTTTTTTGGAACCGGTTGGAGAAAAGTACTAAAAATAAAAGTGGTTAAAAATAAAAACATATTCAAACATATTACATAGGTACATATGTAAGTCATATAAATAATATTCCCGATGAGTAATTTACATTACTCATTTTAGGACATAGGATTGAGGTTAACAAGACTGAAACACAAATAAGGAAGGTGTCGGGTTGTGGTCCCGTGGTTAGTGTCGTGGACTTCAGAGTCAGAGTTTCTCGGTTCGAACCCACTCTACCACAATTTGATACCTATTTCTAATAATGAGCCGCTTAGGCTCACAGAAATAGTATGAAATGGAAGTATTTTTCAAAAAAATAAAAAACACAAATACTTCTCTTTTAACTACAAGTACTTCTCTTTTAACAAACTAAAAAAAATGTTAACAAAACTCATTCAGGGCAAAATATAAAACTATAAACGGGTAAAGTAAACAGGCATATAAAAAAAAACTAATGTGAAAGAAACTAAGAAGCATGTTCAAAGGAAACAAATGAGAAAATATAACTTACCACTAACGCAAATATCTTTCAAAAGTATTTTATCAGTTCACTCATTTCGGATTCCTGACTGAGTTTTATTTTACATATCGCTCACTCCTTTCAACAACGTCATCTATCAAAAATCGTCAATTTTCATTTGTGCATGTTTTCGGAATGCCCAGAAAATGTACTATATCCCAGCAAAAGCGGGATATTTTTAACTTAATATTTACCCGCTACAGGGCAGAAAGTGTTGTTTTTGCATTTTGAAGAAAAGGTATTGTTTAATTTTTTTTAAATATACTTAACCTTCAGGTTTTACCTAAAAAGATCTGTTGCACAGTAAAAAGTTCAATAAGTGGCTTAATATTTATTTATAATACATTTTATTATATTTTTTAACTTTAAAAACGATCTCCTAAAATTCAAGTTTTTTGATGTATGAAGTTGTTGAAAGGAGTGAGCGATATGTCAAGCACCTGGTTAATTTAGGTACAGGCAATATATTGCTATGACCTTACTCCAAACTCGGTTGTGTTCATCGGCTTTTACATGTATTTTATTATGTCCTCGTGATGAATTTCTCTGCTAAAAATCGGTTTAGTGTTGCTTTAAACGTTATTTCATTTAGCACTTCATATTTGTGACTTGGTCAGCCTTGCAACAACTTAACGATTCCTCGTCTGATTCAGTGCCGAGGCATCCGAAGCAGGCATCGCATTACTCGGAAACAATGATCCGACGCGTTCACTTGGTCGGCTCCGCGACGTTGCGTTCGTCGTATTGTGGGGAAACCTTCGCAGCGGTTATCGGCCGATCCTAAAACCGCAATTTACAATATACGACCGAGAGTAAATATACGCAGAAATTCCTACCTTACAAACTGTTTTATTGCACACCACGTTGGATTGTTGAGTTGGTTACGGTAATATCAATATAACAGGTACCTAATCATTTCCAGATATCCGCTGATGCCGCGCAAATGGGACTTTTACTATGAACCATAATTATCGCGTAAATTCAGTTCTTAAGTTTAAAAACTCTTGGGTTTACGTCATCAATTGACACTAAATTGTAATTGCCAAATCCTCATTTTATGAAATCTTTGGGTTTAAATCATCACTTCCCACTAAATAGCCAGATACCAAATCCTCATTTTTGTGAAACATTTGGGTTCATTTTGAATTCAGACTTAATAGTAAATGTCGAATCCTCGTTTTTATGATACCTTTGGGTTTAAATCATCAATTCACATTAAATACTAAACGCCAAATCCCCATTTTTATGAAACCTTTGGGTTCAAATCATCAATTCACACTAAATAGTAAATGTCAAATCCCTATTTTAACGGAACTTTTGGGTTCAAATCATCAATCCACACCAAATGGTTTAATGGCAAATCCTCATTTTTATTCAACTTTTGAGTTAAATCATCAATTTGATTTGTGATTGGTAATCTGAAAGGTAGAGAGAAAAGGGAAGATCCTTACACGGTAGACCAATCAAGTTAAGACAGCAGCAGGCACCTAGGTGTTTGGAGCGCTTCGTGCAGTGCAGTCAAGGGATAACTGGAGAAGAGTTATTGCTTCGACAAGGGTCACAACCCTTAGTAATGAGGAGTAGGACGGAGAAGAAGAAAGAATATTGCCTGGAATTTCAAAGACGGGTATAAATAAACAATTCTGATGGTCTCCAAAGAGATCCCAGTGAAGAATTATTAATGTCAGTTAAATCCGAAAAGTGGCATGTATTAGTCATTTGCAGAAAGAAGGAAGACGTGATATCGGCAAAAGTCACTGCCCTGGCTTCATGATTTAAGCAACTGAACTGGAGTCCAGGAGTTGTTCATGTTAGAGTAGGACAGGTTGTTCCTCACAGGGATCATTAACTAGAAAACAAACAGGGCCCAAACAAATCAAATTCAAATCAAAATTCTTATTTTAGTATGTTGTTTGATTGGGATTTACAAGGGCAGCCTCTTTCGTTAGCTTGTTTTTTTTACACACCGCGAAGATTCGCCAGAATGTAGGGCGTTTTAGGGATGGACCGCGTTCAATGGGCTCTCATTCATTATAATATGTTTGCAAAATACCGCCTCATTTCAAAGCGCAAGCATTAAAGTTTTTAACAAATGAAGTCGTTCAAAAACAGGTTAAGGCAGAGAACTGAAAATGTAATATTGGCAATGATTTACAGGCTATTTGGTTCATACATGCTCATGCTAAACACAATTAAAGATAAAATGATTAGTACTGTACAATCAACCTATCAAAATTCAAGTCAATTCACGATGAAAAATCATTATACCGTGATTATTTTTACAAAAATTCAAGTCGAATTCATGATGAAAGATCATTACAAAAAAGACCATGATTATTTTACATTGAAATTTGAAATACACGTTGAAGAATGTTATTTTAATTGAAAAATAATTGGTAAAAAATCAGTAAGTACCCATCTTCCTAATAACACAAATCCTCAACCACTCACAAAAAGGTATTGATTAATTAAAAATTAAATTAAATTAAATTAAATTTATCTACATTACGTAAACATTGATAATGCCTTTGGAAACCACTCTAAAATTATTTGTATATTAAAAAGAAGTTAATACAAAAGTTGTAAGATTCTTTAAGATTCAAGTATTATTCACC
Organism: Brachycentrus maculatus; assembly: GCF_059751285.1. Classification (NCBI taxonomy): domain Eukaryota; kingdom Metazoa; phylum Arthropoda; class Insecta; order Trichoptera; family Brachycentridae; genus Brachycentrus; species Brachycentrus maculatus. The sequence continues at coordinate 732,585 of NW_028281064.1, read as the reverse complement.
CTTAAATAGTTGAAAAATTGCTATTTTTTGAAAATGGTTTCTACTTTTGGGACATTGGACGTTTTGGAATGTTGAAAATAATAATTTTATAGGATAGGTTTTTTTTATTAAAAATAACTTCATAGGGTTCAAGACGTTGTTATAAGTCCCCCCCCCCCATCAAACAATGCCATACTGTAGTCAGATAAACGTAGAAAGTATAGATATCTTTCAAGTTGTACAAAACATGTTGTACAAAAATATGGTCTAAGAATTCAACATGTACATGGATATGGTTTAAGAATTATACCTCTACCGCTTAAAAAGTCGAAAAGCCTTTTCTAACATATTTTTTACGCATTCTGTCGAAGCCGGCTAATAAAGTTATTAAAATTCCTCCGAACTACAGGTCTATTAAATCAATTTGCAGAAACACCAATAAATCACGCGCCGAATGCATAATACCATCCCAAAATCCTTTTAAAATTTTAAACGTCTATCTCCGGAAAGCAAGCCCTATTAATTGCGGTCGATAAATTACGCCAAAAAATATTGTATACGTGTGGCAAAAGGCGCCTGTCGTTATAAATCTCAAACCACAGACATTGCCCATAGAGTATTGTTGCAGTAGGAAAAAACATAATAGACCATAGTGTACAGGAGACCACACAATTTCAGTTTTTAACAAACCCGGCGAAGGTATCATAATTGGGTAGCCCGGCGTACGGTAACCATTATTCACCATCGGAAACGGAACGGAACTTTAAATTATCAAAGGTTGCACTTTTTACTTAAACTTGGTTACAATTAAATTGAAGAAATCTGTCCACGTGTGATTTATTTTCAAAGATACACATATTCAAAGTGATACATAGTTTTATAAATGGTTTTTTTTTCATCACATATCTACCTAATTATGTATTTTTTGCATCGCACTATCTCTATCGTATGTTTATTCTCTGATGTCATCTCTATCAGTTTATGCAATTACATATTATTATTATTATTATATTATCTTTTTTGTTGACTTTTCACGTGTCGGTCGAAATTCTGACTAAATTAAATGATTAACTATGAGATCAATTTTCCTTTTTAAAAATGATTTATTCCTTTTCCCCTTTTCCTCTCTCCCGTCCCTCTTTTAGGTATATTTTTCTCAAATTTACAATTGTGGAATTTTGTAACTAGACTAGAACAAGAAGTTTGAGTAACTCATTTAATGCAAATGACTATTCTATAAAATTCTCAAATAAAATAAAATTAATTAGAAATAAAAAAATTATAATGTTTTTAAAAAAGTTAGTGTGTGATATTTTTAATTATCTATCCTTTTTGTTGATACAAAAAAATCTTGGATCAAAATTTAAAAAAAAAATTGTAGTATTAAAAAGTATCTATTTCATTTTAAAGGGTGGACTCACTATAGAATATGAAATGGGTGGTCCTTATAACTTAACCCCTATCGAGTATTCGGTAACCCATCAAAATTCTCCTTTATTAAATTACTCTTTTTTTCGGTATACGAATCGATACCCAACGTTGGGATGTGAATTTTCAACTTATCGCATTATTTATTTATATTTAATATTTATCTCAAATATTTAAAATCACGATCTCGACACGGGACCAAATGTTTATTTATAAGAATGCCCATTAATTGATAAGGATATTAGCTGTATCTTTGAATCTAAAACGATAGCACGCTTATTTGATTTTCATGCAAACAAATGATCATAGTTTTTTTTTATATATATTTTTGCTTTGTATAAATATTTTCATGAGCGATGTTTTTTCACGGTCCCCTGTGTAGACATTTGTTTATATTTTTGCGATTGTATTTGAAGATTCAGTGATCTACATATAATGTATATTCGTATTATAACTGTTTAAAATTTCAAAATTTATTTTTTGTCTATAAATTTAAAAACCGTTAATTTTTCGTGTATGTAAATTCAACGACTTAATGGTGTATTCTCAAATTTACAATTCAGTATGCGTATCAATTTAGTCGTGCATGCGAGAAGCCACATGTGTTGTTCGCGCACATTTATTTTAGAGTCCAAATTGGATTTTGTTTTTTTTTTTATATTTATTGAAGAATATTTTTTATTCTTTTCAAAACCATATGTTTATTTCGACGAAAATCTTATTTTTAATACAAAACGATGTTTTAAGGGTTAGATCACAATCGTTTAACTCAGAATATACTCGGCCGCGCTGAAGGCTGCGCGTGTCTTCCCGCTATTTTTTTGTTTAATGTATATTGGATTTTTTTATTTTTAGAAAATACGAGAATAACTTGAAAAAATATCTTTATATATCTTTATTTATTTTGTCCGCCTCCGTAGTGTAATGGTCAGCACGCTCGGCTACCGTTCTGGAGGTCCCGGGTTCGATTCCCAAGGGGGGTAAAATAAATATAAAAGATTTTTTCACTGTAATATTTATTCAATATCACCATGGACTGGTACCTGAAGCGGAGGGCTGATCACCTTTCCTTCATGTGTAAACGATCAAGATAACACTGCGTTAATATGACACAGTGCCCTATGCACCATTGGGGTGCGGATAAGGGTTTTATTTTATTATTATTATATTTTATTTACTTCTTATTTTTTAATAAATGTTTTCTTTTCAAAACCATATGTTTATTTCGAAGATAAACTTTAGTTTTCAATGCAAAAACGGCGTTTTAAGCCAAAATAATAATCACGTTAAATGCTACCTTGGTTTAAATAAAATTAAGTTGTGGACTAGAGATTATCCCGCCTTAAAGCAATTCGTTGACCAAATATGTACTTAGCCATAAAGACACATTTGTTAGCCTCTTAATGTTGAAGTCACAGACCTTTATCCATCAATCTGTACAGAAATGTATCGATGACATATCGCCCAGATGACAATAATCTAAACGCCACCATTGTGCGCACGCGCTGCGATACCATAGATCAGCGATGGCGAACCTATGGCACGCGAATAAAGAGAAAAAAATTAAAGTGATTCTACAAAATAAAATTAAAAAATGAAAACCTATCGACTTATTCATGTGAATTATCATTTTCTTCAAGTAATCCAGACATTAAATCAGACATTAAAAGTAGACTAACAGACGAAAGTATGGTACTACTGCTTGTATTCTACTTAAAGCTACCAGCTATGAACCCGATATAAAAAAATGACATCTAGCATCCAATAACAAAAATCTCACTTATAATAAAGTTTTAAGAATTCTAATTTATTTAATAAGTCTATTTTTTATTTATTTTGCCATTAATAAGTACGTAATTATTTTTTAAGGTGTATTAATGCTTTTTACAATAAAAATCTGAAATAACACAAACATTTGATGCATTTTTATTCCCATAGCATGTGGCACGCAATAAATGATTATTTATATTTTTTTTAAATAGCACTCATACTCAAAAGGGTTCGCCATTACTTCCATAGAGTAATAATAATCTATAATTCAAAATATAATGTATGTTTTATAAAGCTCGTCGGATAAAAACTCTTGTTTGTATTCGTCATCTCACGAAGACCCTCTACGAGGATAGTGCTTTATCTTGATTGGAGAATTTTTATACAAAGGTTTTTCTGTCGGTTTGTTTTAATATACGATATTGCTTTGTAGAGAATGCACGTATCCAGACGTCTTATCTAATATATCAAAAACAATTCATAATAATGATATCGATTTTTTAAACAATACTCATTCGTAATACTATGTATGTATGCACAATCGATCGAACGCGACATATCGTAGTATTGATTTTTTTGTCCACCTCTTCAGTGTAATGATTAGCGCGTCTGGCTACCTGGAGGTCCCAGTTCCAATTTCACCACAAGACTAACGAATATCTCAATAAACAAATATAGTTAAATATGTTTTTGTTACGGGAAAACAGAGTGAGGATATATTATTCTAAAATAAATTGTTAATGAATGATGTTAAAAGATATTAAAAGTAAGGTGGATGAAAGGCAATTAAGATGGTATGGGTACATAGGACGAAGAGAACCTGAACATACTGTAAACCAGGCAATCGCCATGGATCTTCCTCGAAATACATCTAGAGGAAGACCAAAAAAATCATGGATACTACAGAAAGATAACATGATTCGAAGGCATGACCTAAGTGACGTTGTATATGATAGAAGTCCCTACAACCTGAGGACGAGGAGAGCTGACTCTAATAGTCTACAAAGACGATAAGGTCTACAAATGATGGAGCAAGGAAAAAGAATTCTTCTAGCACATATTCAGTTGCTTCGAGTCTTTATTATTCGAAGTGCGTGGATATATTGGCAAGTAAACGCATTACAATGGAAGGTATAAACGATTTTTACGCCTCATTAAATATTATACCAAGATATTCATGCCGTTAGGGTGGGTTTTTCCGTTAACCGCGTAGTTTAACCTTTACTACGAAATAGGGTTGCCAAAATTAAATAGTATTTTTCCATGAGAAAAATAAACAAGTAAAAAATAAAACTTACTAACTAACTAACCATCACGTCGCTTAGATATAGAGATAAGAACGCCACACGAATCTGTTTTTGCAAACAATCTTTGCGTTTTGCATATTCATGCATCTCTTCATACAAACCCGCCGATTATTCTGACTTTTGACCTGACCAAGTATTCTTACGACTTCTTCTCCTTCTATAACTAACGACATTCGTGTCATAAATTTGTGTAACTATTCTTTCTTCACTCATTCGATTCACGTGCCCAAACCATCTTATATACCTACTAAAATACACTTTTATTAAACACATTTCACAGACTGGACAAATATTTGAGTATTCTACTTCATATTCAAACCCTTATCCACACCTGATGGTGTATAGGGCACTGCATCATATAAACGCAGTGTTATCTTGATCTTTAACACATGAAGGAAAAATGATCAGCCCTCCGCTTCAGGTACCAGTCCAGGGTACTATTTAATAAATATTAGAGTGTAAAAATCACTTTCATTTATTTGACTTCCCCTCCCCGCCCTGGAAACCGAATCCGAGATCTCTAGTACGACAGCCGAGCGTGCTGACTATTACACTACGGAGGCGGATATAACAAATAACGATAATTAACCTAGAATTGCGATAATGTACAAACATAACATCTTTTTAACGTAAATTATTTTTACTTTTTTTTTTTTAAATGTTAGTAGTATTATTATATAACCACTCACTGAGATTTTTATGTCTACCGGTTTCGAGACGTACCCGTCTCTTCGTCAGGACAATCACTACCACAGCATGCTAACAATACTACCCTTATTATTTCCTAAAGCGTCAGTAGTTTGTTATGATATCGGATAATTCAGCATCCATTTTTTTTCAAATGCCACGTGTGAGATATGAATGAACCTTTCGAAAGCATGACCCTATCTATATATCATCGTCCAACAACCCTGCCCGTAGCGCAGGGGTCCATTATTCGATTCGACAAATTGTGCATTCTGCGCGCTCCAATGACTCTTTTGAATTCGCCTCTTCCTAATTCGGGCCCAACTAAAATCAGACACTGCACCAATTCGCGTGACAGGGCCAGCGCAGCGATCCGATTCGGTGCCATTTCCGAATTACGATTTCTACTGACCACGTGTCAAAATTATTACAGTTAACCCCCCTATAACGTTGAGTTTAGGTACCGCGTTATCGGAGGGAATGTTATAGGGGATAAACATTTTAAACTGCATTTTAATTTAATAATGACTCTTTTTAGTCATTTCCACTGGTGTCGGGCTGTGGTCCCGTGGTTAGTGTCGCGGACTCTAGAGTCAGAGTTTCTGGGTTCGAATCCACTCAACCACATATTGATACCCATTTTTCATTTTAAAAAAATATTGTTTTATAATTTTATTTGGAAATTTGACAGAACAGTGACATAAATGCATGTACATGAATGATTAGCAAAAAACAGGTATTTACAAAATTCCAGTTATAAAATTTCACATATGTAATTTAATATAAATACCTGGAAGAGGGGCGGGAGGGAGGAAAAGGGGAAAAGGGAAAGATCAAAGCTCAAGTCCAAGACAAATTATTGATAATGTGGACACACTACGATATGACTATCGACTTACTATGTAAGCGATTGCAGCTCTGAAATCATAATGAGCCCTTAGCCTCACAGAAATAGTACGAAATTCAAGTATTTTGTAAATAATAAAAACGAAAATATTTTACAAAACGCCCTTTAATAATTTCTCCTATAACGTCTTATCTATCTCAACGTTATAGGGGGGTTCACTGTACTGCGTATTCAAAGCAAATGGTGAAGAGGGTCGCCTCCGGAAAAGAGATGAATGGGGAATTGCACCATCGTTTCTTCCAAACCGTTAACCTAGTAAATGTTTCCACACTTTATACGATATTAACATGTGTGGTGATAAAACCGCATGTAGATTTAGTACGAGCTCAGCGGGCGTAAGCATATCTGATGTTATTCAATGCGATTGAATTCTGTTCTCTCGGCGCTTATGAATTATTCAATCAATATTTTTTACCGAAACCTTAATAAATTGGATCGTTTAATATATTGCATAATCAGCATGCATATCGAGTTTCCCAAAGCGGTGGATACATAATTTACGACACGTACTTTGTAAATTATATTATATAAAACCTTAGCAATATTGGGATTCAGATATTCAATAAAAAAAATATTCTCGTATCTTTTTGTATTAGGAAACAAAGCAGAAAAACAAGATTCTCATAAATTAGATTTTTTGCTGTTGTAATAGCTCGCGAATGTAACACCCTGGATAATTATTTATATAATTCTTAATGCTTTTTTTCATAAATATTTTATTAATAAATTTACTTGAGTTTATATTGTTTGGTGTCCTTAAATCCCCTTATATATTATAAATATGACAATTTCTCGAGATGTGGTATTTTTCCCCCTTTTCAAACTCAAATGGTGAATACGACACTAAAGCCATCAATGTGGTGTACACTAGATCTTCAATTTTAAAAGGTAAATAGCACTGGGCCCAAAATTCCTGGATATATGTAGGTGAGGAATATATTTGATGAAATACTGGTGATGTTCATGAAGGATATTAGCGCTTTTTTTGAAATAATGGACAAAGTAAAATAAATATATTATACGCCGCTTCCCCGCAGGGGTTGCAGAGAGAATGGAACGCCACACCACTCTGTCTTTGCAAACATTCTTCGCCTCTTCCACGTTCATGCATTTCCTCATACATACCCGCCGATTATTACGCCTCCTAACCTGACCACTTTCAAGTATTTAGCATACCTGATTGTACCATGTTTTTCTCGGTCTTCCTCTGCCTCAAGAGGTAACTCGTTACTCTAAAATATATATTGATGTCCATGTATGTATTATGAAAAATGTAAACTTTTTGTTAATAAATATGGACGGCTAAGAAAGACTTCGGCACGATCGAACCAATCGGAAACTAAAATATTGTGTCAAAATTCGGCATGAATGAATAGATGTATGGTTATAGACTAAGCAAGCAGTGTATATCAGGCGATCTATCCTCTTGGCCTACCCCTACAGAGAAACGGCGTTAATGGAGAAGTATAAGTGGATACATATAAAACTTAACCACTAACCAACCAATCATCACACCGCTTCCCCGCAGGGGTTGGCAGAGAGAATAGAACGCCACACCACGTTTGATTTAAACAAATTTTAAAATTTAAAATTGGTAAGTCGACCGAATATTTTATTCATCTTGGCATTGCGTGGATGTAACAAATTATAATGGACTATATTAATTATCATATCTTCATTATCAGCAGAGCAATTATTATTGTTACTCTGATAATATGAAGCATGTTATCATTATATTAATACAATACCTACGACTTTTCCTCGTAATGTGACAATTGCCGTGTATAAAATAGCAGGTACTAATATTATTTTAAGCAAAATGGACAAGTATTACACAATTTATTAGTTTTACGTTATTAGCCTCGTTTTCCTTCTGTGTCATGTATAAAATTAACGAACAACATTTAAAAGAAACATTTAAATACTTAAATTATTATTAGACATGCTCTTCTTCTTTTTCTGCTTGGTGTAGGCCTTGTGGTTTGTTTTGAAGAGGGATTAGCCTCCTGCGATGTTGATTTCCAGCTATTGATCCATCTCTTTGATGGTCTGCCCGGGAGTCGTCTACCATGGGGTTGGCCGTACAGTCCGATGTGGAGGGAGTCTGGATGGTTCCATTCTCCTCACATGCGCATACCATTGTCTCCTTCGTTGCCTTCCCCACCTAACGACATCTTCGATCTCGCATATTTCCCTGATCCTGGCGTTTCACAATCTATCTCGAAGACTCTTGCTAGATATGCTTCTTAGAGAATTCATTTCTGACACTCTAAGCGCGTTTTTTGTGCCAACGTTGTCCGCTCTACTTTCAATCCCATACGTCATGATGGGTCGGACACAAGTTGTGTAAATCTTGATTTTGCTGCCGATCTTCATTAGACATGTAATAACTAAGTATATGTTATTTATTATAATGCATATGTATATATATATATATATACATATATATATATATATATATATATATATATATATATATATATATATATATATATATATATATATATATATATATATATATATATATATATATATATATATATATATATATATATATATATATATATATATATATATATATATATATATATATATATATATATATATATATATATATATATATTAATGAGTTTAATACAAGTATTTTAAAAAAATTTAATCAACATGTCATTCCACAAAGTTAATGCCGAATCAATAAAGAATAAAATTAGGTAAAGTGTGTTGAGATGGTTCGGGCATGTGAATTGAATAAGTGAAGACAGAATAGTTAAACAAATTTATGAAGCAAATATCTGTGGTAATAAAATGAGAGTAAGACCGAGGAAAACTTGGCATTTTCAAGTATTTCAAATATTTGAATGTTTCAATATCGTGCTACCTACCTACTAACCATTTTTTTTTCAAAATGACTACCAATTATATACACCTTAAATTGTCACTCTGATTTGTCGTCAAGTAATTAGAATAAATATATTTTTAATAACCTGTCTATTCGAATTTGATTGAGCGTATTTCAAAAATAGTACTCGTATCAAGACATTGTAAGCTAAGCCCTTTTGATGGATGAAGTTTGATGTATGCCAATCTATAATTGTTATTTTATACGTGGAACTAAGAAGAATTCCAAAAGCATTATAATAGCTAACTAAACTAACCATCACACCACTTTCCCGCAGTGGTAGGCAGAGAGAATAGAACGTCCTGAAATATATCCTTGCCAACAATCTTCGCCACTTCCACATTCATTCATCTCCTCAAACATACCCCTGACCACTTTCAAGCTTTTGAAATATTTGATAATGCATAGTATTCTTTGGTCTTCTTCTACATTAATTACCAACAATATATATGTATTTACTTTACAATGTCACAAATAAAGACATTGAATTGTCAATATTTATGTTATTGAAAAATATTTTGTTTTATTTTTCAAATATTAAAAAGTTAAAACATTATTTCCAAAAATTCCATAAATTGGAGAGAATGATAATACTATCAATTATGATTGTACAGAGAATTGTGAATTTTTAAAATAATATCATGAATCACTCGTCGAATGAAATGGCCGGTAGTATTTAATTATTTTGTTTAATTTTTTTTTAATACAATAGCATAGAATTCTCTACTCTTATCGTTGTTTTTTATATACATTAATTTTTCCTGATTATTATTGAAGAATTAATTTATACATGCCGTAATTATTTTATGTTTTTAGTTTTAAAAAAATGCTTTGTGGATGGATTATTAACATTATATCACTTTAATTCTAAAACTTTGGAAATTTAAAGGTTAACACAATCAAAAAAATAATACAATATATATATATATATATATATATATATATATATATATATATATATATATATATATATATATATATATATATATATATATATATATATATATATATATATATATATATATATATATATATATATATATATATTTATTCAATTTATTTATTGTTTATGTCCGCCTTCATGGTGTAGTGGCAAATCCATTTGACTACCACGCTAAAGATGAAGGGGGGTTGAAAATAAAATATTTGTATTATTTTCAACCCTCTAATAATTATTTTATATTACCCTGGACTGGTACCTGAAGAGCAGGACTGAAATATAACAGACCATCAAATTAATGTTGTAATAATTTACGCAATGCTCTAAGCACCATTGGGTCAGTAGTAGTAACTTATTAATAACTTAAACTTATTTTCAATAAATCCAAGATTTTTATAGATATCACAAAAGAGAAAAGTTATCATTGAAATCTGACTATACAAAACTTCAAGCAATCAAATAATTTTCACAAACTAATTCACTTCTGTTGAATACAAGGCTGAGATAAGCATTATCGATAAAATTAAGAAAGGGGTGTCCAGATGCTTTGGACATGTGGAACGAATGAGCGAGAAAATAATAGTGTAAAAAAATCTGGTGCATGTAGTTTGAAATAGAACCACAGGGAGACAGAGAAATACTTGTCGTGATAAAGTACTTACAATAAAATACTTAAAAGTGGACACGTCAAAATAATCCGTAGGTGTATATGAAGAGATGCATGAATGTGGCAGAGGCAAAAAATGTTTACAATGTCGGAGTAGTGTCATGTTTTATTCTCTCTGCCCACGCCTGCGGAGAAGCAGCGTGATGGTCAGTTAGTTAGTTCAATTTTGAAAGAAAACATAAAGATAAGTTTTCATATACTGTGGGTTCAAAGTATCCTCAATATTCCTTAAACGCTGAACACAAGAACACTAAACGTATACTGAAAATATTCAGTTCAAACAAACAACCGTATTTTGCAGAGAGAGTGGTGATACGTTCTATTCTCTCTGCCTACCAATACGGATAGCGGTGTGATGATTAGTAAGTTAGTTGTTTTTAAATGAGTTTTGAGTTAACATATTACCTACTTACAAACGCCTGTTTTAAGAAGCAGTCGCGTACCAAAAATTGCCAGTATGTGTAATCCGAACATGCAATTTGTCAAGATTTTTTTTCAAAAATATTGTATTGGGCTTGGACATGACATCAATGAATTTGACACACTTGAGCCAACCGGATTATACTCGAAGATTAAAAATGCCAATATTACATACAATACATGCATGTCTAGAGTACACACTGATAACCAGACGTAAGCAGATTAAAATAATAAATGCATAATACAGGATGGCGCAAAGTTAATCACGCTATCGGAATTTTTTTTAGTTTTTTTAAATGGTGTCGTTCGTCAATCATATTGGACATTTGTAAACTAGACAGCTGTAGTATACAAACAAATTCAACAAATCATCCAGTTTTTGATAACTTTTTTTTTATTTTATTAATTTATTATTTATTTATTTGGAAAATTAACAGAACATTTACATAAATATATTAACGTTAACGAGTAACACACAACAGGCATTTGTTCCATTCTAGTTACAAAATTTCACTTTTTAATTCAATATAAATACCTGCATTTTTGCAGTTGAAGTGAAAATTTCCTTGCATCTTTCGACAGGGTGTTTAATTTTGTACCACCTTGTACAATTTGTAAATAAAAACACTAGTTTTTTGTAGCATTTTTTTATTTATGATTTATTTTACTCTTGAAACTTGTTTTAGCACATAATAAATGCAAATATTCCAGTTTTTTATCCTTTATCAATCAATGAACATCTGTGTGATATGACTTTTTTTTAACACTTTGGTGGTTTTAAGGCCCAACATCCGTTTAATCGCAACTTTTTTTTCTTTTAACCTAGGTGACATTTTACGTAATTGAATATTTGTCTTCAAATACTGTTTTTGAATTAAACAAAATGAGTTTTTCTTCAAAATAAATGCATGGTTTTGAAAATAAAAGAGTAATATAAATGTAAGGAGTTGAAAATAAAACATCAAAATATTTGGACAGAATGTGTTCTCAAAAACAAAAAAGATAATTTATTCCAAAAAAAGTTTTCTCTCTCCGGCATATAATTCGACAATTTGATTTCAAAAACTTCACATGGAAATAATGTAAACCGATGAAGATAATACCAATCGGGTAATCGAAAAAGTAACAGTATAAGTTTAAAATTAACAGTAAAAGTATTCATTTCTCACATCTCTACGACTTGAACTCAATCATTTATTTTTCTCATTTTTTAGAAGATGATCAATGAATTAAAATATCTTATAAAAAGAGAAGAAATTAATAAAAGCTTAAATTAATCTCTATGCGTCCGATATTAATTTTAACTTTACGCACAAAACATACGACAAATCTAGGATTCTGTATTATATTTTACATACCAAGATTACATTTTGAAATTGAAATTTTCACCCTAAGACGATTAATTACATCTTTAAGAGTGTAAAAGTGGCATATTAATTTTGGGATTCAAATCAGGGCCTTCTTAGTTTGAAAGAAAAAATCCATCATAATGCGAACCTCTCAATCATACTTCATCCAATTTCGTTATCTCGCATACAATAAATTCTCAAATCGTTTATGTACAGCAGCTCGGATCAGCTCATCTCTTTGTACTTAATCATGTTTATAACCGGTAATAATAGGGCGGTTTCCAATACACGAGTAATTAGGGAAACAGCTTTACGTGACGCAATAACAATTCACCCTTAAAACGTTTCCATTGCAGGACAGGATCGAGGCGACAAACATCAAAATATACCACAGTACGTTATCTATTTTAAGGGATATTCTCAAGGAGTGTTTACATTAAAATCACCCTAACTTAAAACCTTAAATTACAAATATTAAAACGTTTCCATTGCAGGACAGGATCGAGGCGACAAATAACATCAAAATATACCACAGTACGTTATTTATTTTAAGGGATATTCTCAAGGTTTACATTAAAATCACCGTAACTTAAAACCTTAAATTACAAATATTCTCAACAAATTTTAAAATATGTACAATACAACAGATAAAAAAATATATAAGACAGGACACAGTGTAATGTGGAAAAGATAATAATATTTTTATTGATTCGGCAGTCACTTTGTGGTAATATCTTTACATTTTAATTTAGGTTTTAATGGTATATACCACTTAGGACACAACTCTACATATGGTCTATAACTTCCCACACATTTTGCCTTTTTTAACCTGCTGGCTTCAATAATTTCATTAATTAATTCGGCAGTCACTTTGTGGGAATATCTTTCCATTTTTAATTAATGTTTTACTTAGTAAATACCACATTGAAAAATAGTGGTATTTACTACGTAAAACTTAAATTAAAAATTGATTATCATATTGTTTCGTCTTTAAAAAGAGTACAGAAACATGAATGTTTTCCATCCTAGAGGTAGTGCTTTAGATTTTTAATTATGTAATGTTTCTAAAATCATTATGACTTTAAATTATTAAAATCAAAAAATTAAACAATGAATGTAATATATAATCTGTAGTTTAATATAAAATAGTGTGATTGATACTTATGTTTGTAAAAATACATACCTTTCTTAAAAATGATCGTGACAATACCATGATTTTTACGTAATATCTCTTTGTATTTTTTTACTTTCAATGTATTGCGCAGTCATTGTTCAATTTTAAAAAAGTGTTTTTAAAAATTAATTGATATTCAAAATTCAATTAATCAAAGTTCAATAGAACTGTTAACGATACCACTATTTTTGTGGCTAAAAGTTTGTCTAAATATCAAGTGAAACTCATTTTTTAAAACTTAATAAAACATTGTACATTGTATTTGAAGAAGGCCATCATTCGTCTGAATACGGACCTGAAAAAAAATTACATTCTGAACGTAAGCTCACTTACTCATTCTAATGTCTTCATCTTGATATTTTTTATTTAAAAAAAGCAACTCTGTGTGTTGCAAATTTTACCATGTAATAAATTATTACCTACATCAATTCTCTCACGTTTTGTATGTTTATATTATAATATCAGTCTTTGCTCCAAAACCATTCAAGAAATTAAGACATTTATAGTATGCATTTACAAAAATTTAATTCAGTATAATTTTAATAAAAATTTTAATATGAAATTAAGGCAATGTAGAAATTTAATGATACATATTTACTTTACATTTAATTTTTGTCTCTATTATCTTATTTGGCGTGATTTACGACAATTTTATTTATAAATTAATTTTGAAAATTCAGGAAACTATTTAAAATAATTAAAATATTATTAAGATAGCACAGATCACATAAGCACACATCAAAGGTCATTTTTTATCGTTCATGCTAAATTAATTAAAACTAATATTTTCATCTGAATCGCCAGTTCTAAAATATCAATCAACGATTTGGAATTTATAATACAGAGGGCGTGTATGGAAAAAACGAGAATATTTTTACTGGTCACGTACCTAAATAAATATTAATATATGTATGTACAAAAAACCATATCGGAAATTCCCAATTTGAACATATTTATTTTTACAAACATGTTAATATAAGTAAAGTGCGCTTATTTTTTTTTAATTAAAATAAATATATATATATATATATATATATATATATATATATATATATATATATATATATATATATATATATATATATATATATATATATATATATATATATATATATGTGTATATATATATATATATATATATATATATATATATATATATATATATATATATATATATATATATATATATATATGTATTTTTTTTTTAAAGGAGTTGCCATGTAATCCTGCTTTGAAAAAACTCAAGATTTTTTGGCATTTTAAAAGTTTGTTTTTTTTTGTAATTAATTATCTAAATTTACCAAAATACGTATCTTATTTATCGATTGGATTTTTGTCCGTTATATCCGAAGTTCGTAAATAGAGGTACGATATATTGAGGTTTTACTGTACTGCCTTCGAATCGTTTTAAAGAGATAGTGAAAACCATTTATATGCACTTTTTTAATTACCTACAAAAAACATGTAAATATTATCTCGTCTGTGCATTTTATATGTAGTTAAAATTTAAGACACTTGATGCGATATAAAAATGGTAATTTTGTTTTAATTTAATACCTTGTCATTTTGGGTTATACTTGAATTCTAATTCAATCAGGGCATGTAAGTACAAATACCATACGTCCATAAATTCTACTTTCGTGATTAATTATATCAACAAATCGAGTTTAATAACAAGTAAACTAGTTGTCCGTTATCACACGAATAGCTCAACGAGAACATTTTGAATATATTTTTAATTGACTATTAAAAAAACTCTTCTCTTTGATTACGGAGCCGAAGTGACTTTGCTTGGTTATTACTTCGAAAAGATTTAGATACATTTAATTTTGACCTAATTTTTACAAGTGATAAATATAAATTTAGGCAAAATATTGATTTATGGTGAGTCAATATGCAAATTAAGCATTTTATCGAGACTGCAATGAATAATTTATTTTTTAAATTAAAATAATTATTTATTTTGATCGAATCAGATGAATCATGCGGAATATCGTGGAACCTCGGGTAACGAAACATTATTCGTTGATCAAAACTGCTCGCTACCCAAAACAAATTACAAAAATTAAAATATTATTTATTTTAAAAATTAAACAAAACTTAATTGTTTCTATTACACAAGGGTATTCATCTTCCAACCCTTATACGTACTCAATGGTGCATAGGGCACTGCATCGTAAATAATAAGCGTTATCATACACACACACCCTCTCTTCTCTTTTCTCTCTTTATACAGCAGTATTCATAACATATATCGCTCACTCCTTTCAAGAACGTCATAAATCAAAATTCGTCAATTTTTGGTTGTACATGTTTTCGGAATGCCCAGAAAATATACCGTATCCCAGCAAAATCAGCATATTTTTAACTTAATATTTACCGCTACAGGGCAAAAAATGTTGTATTGTTTAATTATTTTTTTAAATATACTTAATATTTTTCAAATGGAGAAAAAATACTCAGGTTTTACCTAAAAATATCTGTTGCACAGGAAAAAGTTCAATAAGTGGCTTGATATTTATTTTTAATACGTTGTATTATATTTTTAAACTTAAAAAACGTTCTCCTGAAAAATCAAGTTTTTTGATTTATGACGTTCTTGAAAGGAGTGAGCGATATGTGAAATTATTTAATTGGCTTTGAACATTGTCAACCTAACTTTTTTTATGTACAATCTGTATAATTCCCAAAATAAACAAAATAAAATCATTAAATAAATTTCAACAAAAAAGTAATTTATCAATTTTGTTTTTTTAAATAATATATTTCACAGTAAATTTTTCACACATTCTTTTTCATAAAGACTTTTATAGTATTCTGTGTTCATTTAACGCGGCATATACCCCCGAGAAAGCTTTATTTCCTCACTGAACAAACACTTCTGTATTATTTATTGAAGCGTCATTAAGTGTATTTGGTCAATATGACTTGAGGTTGACTCGGGATTGCAAACAGTTTCAGAATGAACGAAAGGGGATATTTTATTCCTTCTTTTAACAATAATCACTGGAAAACTCTGTACTCTTCAAAGATATTATAATTTAAAAAAAACATTACGGCCGACATTTTTTGAATCATTCAACCCTAACATTGCATCCAATTCTAAAACCATCACCTTGTGGAATTGTAAAATCACATCGAGGTTTAGGACGAAAAATACCATCCAAAATATAGTATATTTTGGCAATTTGAACATTGATTTGGGAATTACGATATTTAATTTAAAAAAATAACCATTATTAAATTTTTGATCGCAAAAAATGGAAAGAATATTAAATTAAATAAAACCTAGCATCGAAAAATCAACGATTAAGGTAAATACTACAGTTGTACAAAAAACAATTAAAATGTATTTAAAAAGAAAACTTGTTATTTTATTTTTATAATTATGATCATATGTTATAAGACTATTTGTTACAAGACTTTTTGTTTCTCTATTAGTGTATTCATTAGTGTATTTTTTATTTTTGTATTAGATACTCCATATATGTATTATATGTATTACTTTAAAGGCTTCAACCGGTCAATAAATAAATAAATAAATAAAATCCCTGTATTGTAAATTCGTCATATCGATGACTAAAAACTAATTATAAAAGCAATGCTAATGAATCGAAATAACAAAAATAGTGTGGCCATTTTTAAAATTTATTTTGTCTGGATTTCATCCGATTTCAGCTCAATTTTGAGGCACTATTCTTTGCTTTTAAGAAGAAAAAACGTTAAGGAGTTGTCCTTACCCAACCCTACTGCGTACCGTGATTAAGAACTCTGTGCATATATATATATATGCATATATTAGATCATATTTACAAATTCAACTATACCGTAAATAAAGTTTGTAAAACGAACTCCCTCCCTAAACAAGAGAAGTACGGTCTATAAGAGAGGTAACTAATGATTAAAAAAATACTTTAAAATATATAAATGTTAACAATAAAAATATATTAAAATATAAGAAAACGAAATATGCAAAACAAATACTTTGATCACTATTAATTGACACGCATAATATTTTTGCGTGTTAATTAATAGTGTAAAGTCGTTAATATTAATTATCTTTTTTAAATAAATTTATTGTTATTTTTGTAAATATAATTTTATTTAATAAATTTAACGTCCGCGGCCCCTGGATTAGCGATCCTTTCTCCTCTCGCGGCTTATCCCGAACCTTGATAAAAATTGCGGAAAGTGGAACAAGAAAGGTATAGAGTCGAGAGCTGTTCAAACAAGGGTCGCGGCCGAGAGCAAACAGCTCTAGTACGGCCAGAGGCAAACAATTCTCGCGAGTATACTTGTAAGAATCCAAGTCAGCTAAACTTAGGAGTCGGGGTCATAAAATGGCCCTTCTACGTGTCAACTTAAATTCTGCAAATAAAATTAATAACATTCGTACAGGGTACTTTTAAAACATCCCCGTTTCTTTAAGCAATTTACTATCCACGAAATTTTGAGTGTATTTACAAATCTAGGTTTTCCCCACTTCGAGTTATTTTTACTTTTTTTTGACATCTGAAAATGAATGAAGACGAATGTAGAAGTCTGCGTATCCCAGTATGTAAAAATAATCCGGGATTCGGATCGTGCAAACTCCAAATAAAAGGCTCTCTGCTTAATAAAGTCTTTCTCAAACCAACATAGATGGCTGTTGTCAACTCATATGTAGTGTCATGAGATTGTTCTAGGAGTTTCAAAAATTGGAGTAGTGTAGTTTTTAATCATGATTAGAACAGTGAATGTTGCACGTGTGTAAAGTGATAACTTAACCAGCCTATGAAAGGTCACAAGCAGTGGAAATATTCACCAATTGTACCCATGATTGATAACCACACTGCTCATTTTTTGGAACTTCTAGATATATTGATCAAACTCGTGTCCTAGTACATGTGAGTTCACAACAGACATCCATGTTGGAAAAGGAAAAAATATGCAAAACCTCTTTCTATTTGTATACAAGGTCCGAATCTTGGACTAAATTCTATTCATCTTTGTCCAAAATGTTAAAAATAACTCCTAAATGAAGATAATCCATATTATTTTTTGACATCTCATCAAAGATGAAGAAGAATATGGAAGTCTGGGCATTTACGGGGCTGACAACCGTCATAGGCTGGTTTAAGCGATCAATTTACACACGTGTCGTGTAACGTTCACCAAATCTTCCTATTATTGACAACCACACTACTTAAATTCTTGGAAATTCTATATAATATATATGAACCAATTTTGAAACATTGTTCTTGAATCACTAGAAATCGTCAGCAACGTAAATGCCCAGACTTCCATATTCTTCTTCATCTTTGATGAGATGTCAAAAAATAATTTAAAAAAATTTCCTATAATTCGAGATAATCCAGATTTGTGAACAAGTATTTGGACACACTCAAAATGTTGAAGATAATCCAGATCATTTGGACATACTCAAAATGTTGTGTACAGCTTGACGTAACTATTCTGTTAAATTCTCAAATAAATAAATAAAATAAAAACAGAGCGAGTAGTTACATAAATTTTATACATATTAATTATATTCAAATAAATAAGCAATTACATTGTACATCGTTTTCGGATTAATATTCATAATAGTGGTCCACAACGCTCACCGAACTGAAGTGTTTTGATAGTGGCATTGACATGTTGTATGAATTTTAAATATCAAATTAACACATCATATATGTCGTTAATCCCTGTAATAAAAGGTTTCGAAGTAGATCAAACTTGAATAAATTTTAAAGCGCGATATCAAGCGCTATCAAAAACTATCAAAATAAAATAATGATGTCGGTTTGGACCAGCGTGTCAGGGCAAGGTGTAAAGCTAATCAAAGTTGTTAACATTTGATGTGATAAACATTTTGATGGGTGGGTTTCACCACAATATTTTGAAATATCAAATTAAAGACAGCGACGAAATAAACAAGCTGTTATTTTAATCTTATCTCGGACATAAAAAGTATCTCGCTCGAAAAATATTACTTTAAGTGGTTCGCACATACGATAGTTCAGAAGAAAATTATTTTTATTTTATGTTTGTTTAAGCGCTTTTCGGTTGATTGACAACATGCTGTGGATAAACTACCAAATCTATTTCAAAAATAATGAAAACGTTCATTTGTTCAAAATCTTAATTGTCTTATTGTTATTCACAGAAATTTTTGAAATTTGAAATTTTCATACTTTGTTGCATTCGAATACGCATGTGTTTTTATCTATCTATATAGTTGAAAATGTAACAGGTGATAGGTAAAATAATGTGTTTTTACCGTAATGGCAGAGCCATATATTGAAGTTAATAGTAATACACGCAACACCAAACATCCAGTGGTCACATCCTAGGAGGACCTCTACTGGACTCCGAGAAGGTGAAGCTCCTACCACCAAGACAGGTCGTGAGTTACATGACACACGTAGGAGTGAGCTGTGATACAGAGAGGGTCACAATAGACCTAATATGGTCGCAGTGACATAAGGGATGCAAGATCCCTTGACCTCAAAAAAAACACCAAACATTGCTCTTGGCTGATAGCGCGCTTCCATACAGCTGCCGTCCTGTTTTCGATTGCATTGTTGTTTCATACATTTTTATTATTATCAAAGCACTGTAAAATTATGTGAGTACGATTTATATTTTATTATTTTATCCATTTAACTAGACCGAGCCACAGCAGCGTGTGGCTGGGTACAACTGGTCATATGATAAAGATAGAGATAATCGACATATCATTCCACAATTCCACTCGTGATTTTTCGTATGTGATGGGCCGTTTCGCAATGAACAAATAAATGTCATTTCCAAACACTGGGTCCATTGATCTTGACACCAGTTAAAACGTATTTAATTTTCTTATTTCGCCATCAAGCTATCTTTATTTTTCGAGTTCACATGTAACGAGTGAATATTGAAACAAACACCTAATTACGAATGTATTTTTTTTGTATATTTAGGTACCTTGTAATAAATAATCACATACATAAATATTCATATCCACAACCTCGAGACATGCTTCAACCCGAATCATTGCAAGTGTTCGCTAATTGGTTGCTCAATTTAACAGCAAACAAACGGACATTATTTATCAAACAGCAATTTTTCAACTATTGAAGGGTGAAAAATACTTGAATATAAAGAAAAGTTCATCTTTGAGATGACAAAATGACTGTTCAATACCAAAATGCATTAACAAACAATCCCAACAGAACTTTAAATATTTGGAAATAAAATACTTCAATAACCTTTCTATACATGTAAAAAAAAATATGACATTAAAACGCTAAAAAATAAATGAAATACCCTCGTACATGTTAATCGAAAAAAAAAACACACGAAATAAGTCAGAGGACAAACTAAAATATGGACCAAAGGTGAAATAAAGGAATGGGTAAATGTAAAAAAATTAAAAATTATAAAAAAGTTTTTTTCTTCTTTCTTATTTGTGTGTATATTATGTTAAATTATATTTTTTTAAACTTATTTAAAAAGAACTCTGCCGACATGACACATAAGGTGGCTTGGTGGGAAAATTAACCTGTTTGTAATGTTTATGAATTTGTAAATAAATACTCATGTGTACATATAAGCAGTGAGTAATCTAGGGTAGGTACTGCTTTTCTGCCTATATTTAATGTACGCCTCTGCGTAGGTATATGTATATGTATATTTAAAAAATAAATTAAATGTTTTTTTTTTACTATTTTGAACTTGTAAGAAATTATGCGAAATAAATAAAATAATAATGTCGATACCATGTTTGCTGGTAAATAGAAAAGTACTAAATTAAATTGTTGTTTTTTTTATTCACAGAAAACCTCACATTCATCTCGGAAGACTTAGCTATAAAGCTGCTGATATATGCCCCAGAAGTTCGAAGGTTCTTGTGCTACAACGAGAGATGGAAATTGGTCGGCAAGAAAATAGTGAGTATATCTATCTTTATATAATATTTAAAACTAACTAACTAACTACCCATCACGCCGCTTCCCCGCAGGGATAGGCAGAGACAATCTAACGCCACTCCACTGTCTTTGCAAACATTATTCGCCTCTTCTACATTCATGCATCTCCTTATACACACTCGACGATTATTACGACTCCTGACCCGGCTGCTTTCAAGTATTTGACATACCTGATTGTGCCAAGTTTTCCTCGGTTTTCCTCTGCTTCTTTTTCCAACTATCTATATATATATATATATATATATATATATATATATATATATATATATATATATATATATATATATATATATATATATATATATATATATATATATATATATATATATATATATATATATATATATATATATATATATATATATATATATATATATATATATATATATATATATATATATATATATATATATAAATATATATATGCAGTGGAACCTCTCATAGCGAACATAAGTCGTTCCAGAATCTTACTCGTTATTAAGCGAAACAATTGTTTTGACTGGCGTGGAAGTCCAGCTCACAAGTGAATGTCGTGAAAAGGGGTCTTCCCTTTTCTCTGTAACTCGTTATGCGAAATGTCGCTCGTTAAGGGAGCAACTTTTTCACTTTTTTTCTCGTTATGCGAATTATTCGTTATGAGAGGTTCCGCTGTACATATATTTAAAAATGAATATACGTTTATTTGAATGTATGTTTATTCTCAATAGACTTCCATACTATTCAACCGATTGCGATGAAACTTGCAAGAATCATTGTGTGCATGCCCGCGGTGGTAAATGATATGGCCGTTATATAGGATATGGTTATATACCCATATTACTTGAGTAAATTCTTGACGGAATCCTCCAATTCAAAATACTGTTATTATATAATAATTAATACATTTGTATGAATGTATATATCTCCGAATGATTATAGATAAAAAGCATTGTTATTGAATTAAACGACAAAATACAAGCGATATGTACTTCCTAAGAGCAAACGAGCATGACTGTATTATTCCGAGTTATCTTAATCCAATTTATCTACTTGGTAAGCCCTAATCTCTGACAAATTAATAAGTTTATTAGTACCGAAATATTATTGTGGAAAATTACTAGAGAAATACTACCAAATTAATGGTACAATTCTGTCCCACAGCTGTCAGAGCATGTCATTGGTATTTGGGAGAGGGAAGTACAAAACTCTACAAATAAGTATTCAGACATGATACTGAAATATTATTGTAGAATGGAAGGTTTATTGACAACAGTCAACAGAACGGCTTCTCCTGAGGAGTTTTACATGGTTTTATCCAAGCAACGAAGTTCCTGATTGACCCACACTAATTATTTTTAAGTTAGAAGAAACAAAAATCCACTTTATGATCTATAAACCTTATACACAATGAGCAATGTAAATAATAAATGAAACTCCCATACAAAAAAAACTGGATATACCTGTTCGGTTAATTTGCCCTAATAAAATAAAATATGTAAAAATAAGCCCAGATACTTGGGGAAATCCTTCAGTTAGCGATTTCAAATATTTAGGAATTAAATAATTCAATAAAGAAATAATAAAAATTAAAAGATATCAAAATTCTTAAGAAAAATATAAATGTAAATATTACATGTAATATATAAATAAATAAATAAAAGAAAAAAAAGACTATTATACCATTAATCAAATAAAACAATCAACCCTGAGTGTACGTCCCTCTCCAAACACAAGAGCTCAGTCTCTTTTTTGGAGAGGCAAAACGAAACTAAAATTATAAATTTGCCATATCGCTCACTCCGTTCAACAACGTCATATATCAAAAATCGTCAATTTTCAGTTGTGCATGTTTTCGGAATGCCCAGAAAATGTACTTTATCCCAGCAAAAGTGGCATATTTTTAACTTAATATTTACCCGCTACAGGGCATAAAGTGTTGTTTTGCGTTTTGATGAAAAGGGTATTGTTTAATTATTTTTTTAAAAGAACTAAATATTTTTCAAATGGACAAAAAACATTCAAATTTTACTTAAAAAGATCTGTTGCACACTAAAAAGTCCAAAAAGTGGCTGGATATTTATTTTTAAAACATTGTATTATATTTTTTAATTAAAAAAAACGATCTCCTGAAAAATCAAGTTTTTTTTATATGTGACGTTGTTGAAAGGAGTGAGCGATATTTATAAATATATAGAAATTGTATCAAATTTTGTTTTCAAAAATGTAATTATATTTAATAAATAAAATAAAACATTAACGTTCGTCTTATTGCAGAGCAAACGACAAGCGCTGCGCCAGCCGCGCTGCCGGTTCTACGAAAGCATGTCGCCGGACGGCTACGACTCGTACCGCTCCGTGGACGACCAAGGCCGCTTCGTGACGTTCGACCAGCTCGGCCAGCAGCCGGGGCTGCGGAAGGCCGTCGCGCCCGCCATGCGCATCTGCAGGAACTTCCTCAAGATGTCGTCCATCGGCAAGGACATAACGAAGCACAACCGGCGCCTGGGCGGCGCGGAGCCCGAGATGCGCCGCCGCGCGCCGCACAGGCGCCCCGGCAAGCTGCGCCACTCGCGCTCGCGCCACCCGCGCAAGAAGAAGCTCTACATCACTGAGGCCACATAGGCGGCGCGCGAGTGCCCGCGACGGGCGCGCGAGAGCCTCCGATGGGCGCGCGAGCGCCTTCCGATGGGCACGCGAGTGCCTCGGTTGGGCGCGCGAGTGCCCTCCAACAGGCGCGCGAGTGCCTCCGATGGGCGCGCCAGTGCCCGCGATGGGCGCGCTAGTGCTCTCCGACGGAACTCGTAGTGCCGCGTAACCCAAACTCGCCTAGTTGCATATGGTTGATATGAAAATACGCTTATATATATTTAGGACGATGTGTGCAGTTCAAATGTACTTTTTTATTATATTAATAATATTATTTAACTGGACTCTCTTACAAAGCATAACTTATTATCGATGTATATTATTGCGCAGTATTATCGCACTGACTATAGATTTAACGTATTTTAGACGCGCTTTCTTCGTGAACTCTATGTTGACAAACAAGATATACGCTTCTCGACACGTATTGTGAAATTCCCCATCCAGTCGCGAGGTAGTCGGACTCTGTTTACCCTAGAGCCAGACAAATGTCTCGGTGTTTGTGTCTGTATTGCCCGTTCGTGCGTACTATACGCGTCACCTTACAACACTCACACCACCAGAGTTCATCCAGCATCGAGCTCACTGGGGTGGTTCAATTGTATATCCGCGGGAGCCTAAGGGGCGGAGCGTTCAAAGGTTTCAACACTCCGTATACAAGCGATGGCTCCGTGTTAGCACTGTGATCGGATCAACTCTGATCGCGCACTGGTAGTGATGATTATCCAAGTTCAAAACAAATATAAATACAGTGAAACCTCTATCTATCGTTTTTAAAGGGACCTATTGAAATAAACTATGAATGCGGGAAAACAATGAATGCGGGATAAAGAAGTCAATACACAAGGAGATACGATCGAGTTAAGATACCGTCCTCCCAATCTGCATAACCATTAGTAGGTGGAAATTTCAAGAATACAAGTTTTAGATGTTAATAAATGTATTTGTTAAATAAAAATACAAAGTTGAACAGTACCGAAAGATCTTCAGACCTCTTCTGCTGTATCCATCACACCAGATTTCGATAGTCAGTATCCCACACGAAATATTGTCGTAGAATGTAAAAAAAATTCAGAAATTTAAAAAAAAGTAAAAAAAACAGACAAATTATATCAAATATGTAGCATAATACAAACGATGAATGCGGTAAAATGGTGGATAGAAACGATGGATGCGATCTATTTTTGTATGAAATGAATTCGGGGTAGAAGAAATAAACGACACATCCGGGAAAACGGTAATTCGAGGAACGATAGATAGAGGTTTCACTGTATATCAAATACTCATATTGTTATTCTGATAAAATAAAACTTATGGAAATAATATTGATGTGTCGTATTACGCTGTGTATGTACCTACATAATTACATGATAAAACGAAAATATTCGTATTTGAGTTAATTGTATTGAAATTGACAAAGTCGAAGGATATTTTCTATCATATAGATATCGATTTGGTGAACTTCTAGTACGTGTACTATGTCTGCACCTAATCTTATAAATACAACTTGACAGATTTTTGACCTCAACAGTCGTAGCAAAAATATAACCTCTTAGTAGGATTTAAGAAGTGTACGTCAATGAATAATAATGTACTATTTCATTTGAAAGACGTAACAATACTCAAAAAATGATCGTGAATCAAAAATCAAATGTCAGGATTAAAAATATAATTTAAAAAAAACTCAGTGAAAACATCCCGCATCTAGCTTTTAAAACTAAAAAGATGCTATTTTTTATGGTGCTTTTTGTAATATGCAAACCTATATGGACATCCAAACATGCTACATACCATTTACTGTATGTAAAAAAAAGTTTCTTCATAATAATGTATGTAGGTATTGATTCTTATATAAAATGAATGTTTTTTAACTGTTTTTCAAAACGTTGTAAAATTGTTGTTGTAATATGAGTATCTTGTGACAAATAATAATTTTACTCGTTACTAAGTAAACTGATAAAGCAATAAAATTGTACGTAATGGAATCGATGTATTGTTATGTGAAATAATATTAACTTTATATATAATTAGTCCTTGTATCCTTAAATACTACTAATATATTTATTTAACGACTCTGGAGGATTAGTGTGTACTTAAACCTTGTATATTTACATTTCGCTGCATGAATCGTAGTTTGATATAAAGCTTTAAATAATACGGAGTTGTCTCATGGCTAGCAATTAATGACTCTCACCTCATACGTCATCTTAGTAACCAATTATGCAATAGCAAATGTACACCAGTCATTGTAATGTGATTTTAAAAATACAGTAAGCCCCCCTACGACGTTGACATACGTACCCCATTATCTTAGGGAATATTGTAAGGGGTTAATATTTGCTAAATAAAATGTAACTCTATTGTAACATTTAAATTAGCAAAAACGACTGAAATGAGTCATTTAAAAATAATATACAATTTAAAAATCCTATCTCGCCTATAACTTCCCGTATGCGGTACCTATCTCAACGTCATAGGGCGGTTTACGATAGATAGAATTATTGTTTTGGATTCTAGATACACAAATCTGAATAATGTACTTAAAAATGAAAGAATAAAGTAAAAATAAAAACATCATATTAAACCACAATACAGTGGAACCTCTCATAACGAGCAAAAAATGTGAAAAAGTTGCTCCTTCAACGAACGGCATTTCGCAAAACGAGTTAAAGAGAAATTTTTCACGACATTTACTAGTGACCCGGGATCTCCGCGCCAGAAAAAAAAATGTTTCGCTTAACGGGTAAGATTCTGGAACGACTTATGCTCGTTATGAGAGGTTCCACTGTAATTATCTATCAATACATTTTATGTTCCCAAGCAGTATTTCTTTATAATCTAAACACTGTTTATAAATTTAGTAAACCAATTTAAGTTTATAATTTATATTTAAAGCACTAAAGTCGTGATTTTCTATTTTATAATTAAAATGTAAGTTTGTTTTAAAATCACAATAAAATTATAGTGATTTTAAAACAAAGTTACATTTTAAGTATACAATTTTAATTTCTTCATTTATAGTAATCGTCAGATCAAGGATTCGAATACTATTTAGTAAATCCAGAAATCCTCACATATTAAATTTTCATCTAACAAAGGTATTAATTATCCTTCATGTAATTTTCACCCCTTCATTTTATTTGAATAAGCTTTTTACGCGCGTTGAAGATCTGTGCCATAATGAGTTTGGCAAAATTAAATTATGAAAAATATTAATATAATTATAATTTTAATGATTGTATTCACTATAACAATTTATATATATATATATATATATATATATATATATATATATATATATATATATATATATATATATATATATATATATATATATATATATATATATAGTTATATATATAAATATAAATATATATATATATGTATATATATATATATATATATATATATATATATATATATATATATATATATATATATATATATATATATATATATATATATATATATATATATATATATATATATATGTGTGTGTATAAAACAGTAACTTTAATGTAATTATATAACATTGGAAGATAAATTGTACTTGTTTACATTCCAAGTCTGAGGAAATTATTTCTTAAATTGGAAATAAGAAAAGAATAAACGAAGGAAGTGGAATTCTACTAAATATACGAGTTATTTTTTTTAATCCTTCCCTTTCCTTTTATAGTTTTATCGCATAATCTATGTCAGTGCTTCTCAATAAGAGGTGCGCTCTGTAATAAGCGAGAACTGCAGTGGAAAGATAACATGTTTACTACAACTTAGCATCTATACAGTAAAATACTAACATTTTGAGTGTGTCCAAATATTCCTCATGAAATCTGGATTATTTTTATTATTTATTATTATTTTAATTTTTAATAAATTATCTCCAACTATAGGAATTATTTTTCATATATTTTTTTTGACATCTCAACATAGAAGTCTGGGCATTTACGGGGCTTACGACCGTCATAGGCTGCTTTAAGTGATCACTTTGCATATGTGAAACATTCACCAATTCTACCCATGATCGACAATTACACTACTCACATTCTTGAAAGTTCAAAATTATATGCTTAATAAAAGTTTTCCTCACCCCCAACATAGATGGTCGTTGTGAACTCACATACACTGTGTCACAAGATTGATCAATATATCTAGGAGTTCCAAAAATATGGTAGTGTGGTTGTCAATCATTTATTTTTTTATTTAAACATGTTCAGAAAATGTATGTACATTGGCGGGCTAATTGCTAAAAAGCAATATCTTGCAACCAATATCATTGGTAAAATTGGTGAATGTTATATACGGATATAAAGTTATACTTAACCAGCCTATGACGGGTCGTGAATACCCAGATGTTACCCATGTTATGATGTTAAAAAATGTACAATTCGTATGGTTTGAGCATTTTCCCACGACCTCAGGGCACACAAAACCCTTAAAATATTATGTTACTGTTGAAGGATTTGAACCGTGAATCTTTATCCCCGATCAAATATTTTAGCACCTTTTTCAAAAATCCCATACGGCAAACACAAAATAAAGCACATAAATATTATATGTTTCCACGCAAACACAGTATCTTATTTGATTTTATCGGCATTTTTTTCGGCACGGATGCTTACTTCGGTAGTGTAATGGCAAAGGTGTATTTCTGTCAAATTTTCATTTTCTTAGTTTGTTCCACAAAATGTCTAAAATAGTGTATTCCATAATCTGGCAAAAGGATATAGCTGTAGTTGCAATACTTATTTAGTTTTATTAAGATATGTACATATGCCATCCGAAAAAAATATTTTATTTCACAAGTTTGTTTTTGCTTTCTTGTAAAATTTGGTCTGAGATAGATATACCCCTTTTCTTTACTCTACCGACTTAAGGCCTTATTTGCAATCACAGAATTCATTCAGCTTTCGGCAACGATAGAAGCCGCACGTCATTTCACACCCGATTTTTTTAGAATACATATTGTATTTTTTTAAACAATCTACTGTATTTTGAATAAATATATTTACAACATTTTGAGTGTGTCCAAATACTTGTTCATAAAATCTTAGTTATCTCCAATTATAGGAGTTATTTTCTTTTTTTTTTAAACTCCTAACCTTCCAATAACTTTTTTCTAAATCATATATTTTCCCGAGGAAAATAAGTTGCTATTTAACGTGTGTAGGGCCATAAGGATAGTCTTCAAACACCCGAAATATATAAAGCAAGTAATATATAAGACGTTCAATAAAGATGATGACAAAATTGGACTCTCATGTCCATATTATATTGAGATGTATGTAAGATCCGAACCGCGGATAATTTTTATGTATATGTAGAATGGTAAACGTTGCACGCGTGTAAAGTGTTCACTTAACCAGCCAGTGATAGGTCAGACCCTGTACCCAGACTTCCATATTTTTCTTCAACTATGTTGAGATGTCAAAAACATATATATCTTAAGTTAATCATTTCATCAGTTAATCATTGTCCGCCTCCGTAGTGTAATGGTCAGCACGCTCGGCTACCGTTCTGTAGGTCCCGGGTTCGATTCCCAAGGGGGGTAAAATAAATATAAGTGATTTTTTCACTGTCATATTTATTCAATATTACCCTGGACTGGTACCTGAAGCGGAAGGCTGATCACCTTTCCTTCATGTGTAAACGATCAAGATAACACTGCGTTTATATGACGCAGTGCCCTATGCACCATTGGGTGCGGATAAGGGTTTTTTTTTAATCATTTAAAAAAAAATAAGCTCTCACATTTTATAGCGTAAACTCCACGCAATTCCCCAACATGAAAAATTATGTAAATATAATATAAAAATATTCTAATTGATATTAGTAATGTTAGTAAATAACCACTCACCGACTACTTCTGTCTACCGGTTTCGAGACGTACCCGTCTCTTCGTCAGGACATACACTACAATTTAACAATCATGCGAACAACACTACACCACACCCACTTAGTACTATTCACATACACTATCACTACACATGCAAAACATGCAGAGCGAGTTGTTAGTCCCACCATGCTTTCCCAAAAGTTTCCCAAAAGCATGGTGGGACTAACAACTTGCTCTGCATGTTTTGCATGTGTAGTGATAGTGTATGTGAATAGTACTAAGTGGGTGTGGTGTAGTGTTGTTCGCATGATTGTTAAATTGTAGTGTATGTCCTGACGAAGAGATGGGTACGTCTCGAAACCGGTAGACAGAAGTAGTCGGTGAGTGGTTATTTACTAACATTACTAATATCAATTAAAATGTTTGACCACAAAGTAAATGCTTTGAATATAAATAATAAAAATATTCTATTCGTTCCGTTGATAATTGGGTATGGCTTGTAATAATTAATTACTGTATTATTAAATCACACAATAAGGGAATGGTATGCAAGGATACGCCGTACATATACTAATATTATGATAAATAAACACAGTACGACGTACGACCTCCCGCTGAGCGCCAACAATCTTCTCAATTTACTTAACAGTTATTTAAAAAAATCATCGGAATGGGTAAGTATATTTTTTTTGTTTTTATTTATGATATTCGAAGCATTCATTGACTGTTTGGGTTATATATAAATATTTAAAAAAAAACTCACATGAGTTTTTAGTGGAAAAACATCTAGTTCGTACAAAAGATTTAAGGATGTTTTCGAAATACCTTCGAATACGTATATATATATGTGTATATATATATATATATATATATATATATATATATATATATATATATATATATATATATATATATATATATACATATATATAGTGCCTGCCTCCATAGTGTAATGGTCAGCACGCTCGGCTACGGTTCTGGAGGTCCCGGGTTCGATTCCCAGGGGGGTCGAATAAATATAAGTGATTTTTTCACTCTAATATTTATTGAATATTACCCTGGACTGGTACCTAAAGCGGAGGGCTGATCACCTTTCCTTCATGTGTGAACGATCAAGATAACACTGTGTTCACATGAAACAGTGCCCTATGCACCATTGGGGTGCGGATATGGGTTTATTATAATATATGTATATATATATATATATATATATATATATATATATATATATATATATATATATATATATATATATATATATATATATATATATATATAAATATATATATATGTATATTTATAAATATACATATATATATATATATATATATATATATATATATATATATATATATATATATATATATATATATATATATATATATATATATATATATATATATATATATATATATATATATATATATTGATGTATTAATTAATATGCTTTCAATGATTATAGATATATCATTAAAGACTAAAAATGTATTTGATAAGAGAATATGGTTGTCTGGATATTTACACAGATTAAGACCTGTACGGAAAAATTACGAATTCCACAGACGACGTCGAATCAGTCTTCTAGGAGTATATTTTGTCGCGGATCAGTGTATAAAAAAAGGCATTAAAAGTCTACCAGATAGATGGGAGAACATTGTAGTAAGTGAAAGAGAATGTATTTTAGTTTCAAAAAAGGTTTGTTTACCATAATTTAAAAAAAATAAAATATTACCTAATACATACAACACAAACTTAAAAGAAGCATAAATAGGCATAACGTAGGTGAATTTCTATTTTAAAAAGTTTATGTCGAAACGAATAAAGTAAATAATATGAAAACACACATCTTTCAGCAAAATGGTTTTATTGTTGAGTATCTTAACAGCACATTGTTACACAAGAAAAGTCAGGTTGTGACGATACAAAGTATAAAAAACGATATAAGGGCCATTATTAAAGCGTACTGGAAGTAGAAAATGAAAACTAAAAATAAAAACAATACAACAAACGAGATACTTAGTTCACAAGAGGACATGACAATGTTCAAAGACATTCTCAATTATAGCGCAAAGAAGCCAGTCAAAAAAACATCTTCAAATATTGGAACAAGAGGGAAATCGTTTTTTGAGGGCTTTTGCCCGAACTGGGAACTGTATTTTTCAGGGATGTACATACATTAATTTGACATTAAAAAATGCTTTAAAATTGGGCTTCATCTTTTATAAAGAATTTTTTATTACATTTCCGTATTTACAATATACGATATATCGCAACTTAAATTTCTTTAAACCTAGGTAACATTTAACGTAATTTCATTTTTGCTTGAAACATATTATTTAAAAAAAGTAGTTTTTATTCGAAATAAATGTCAGGTTTTTAAAAGAAAAGAAAAAAAAGAAGTTATTGAAAGGTAAGGAGTTGAAAAAAATATATGTATATTTCTGCATATTTTTTTGTTGAAAAATCATGTTTTTAAGCGTTTCTTAGTTTGCAAAAAAAAAACGGTTAACATCGTACATACTCCCAAACAAAAAAGTTTCTGCTAAATAACAGTTTTCACATTACTTCATATATGCCTCTGGTGAGCTCGTATGACCGTATAGTGTCATGAGATTTAAGACATATGTAGGAGTTCCAAAATATTGAGTAGTGTGGTTGTTAATCATAGTTAGAATGATGAATGTTGCATGTATGTTAAGTGATCACTTAACTAGTCTATGACAGGTCATAAGCCCTCTAAATACCCAGACTTTCATATTCTTTTTCATCAAAAGTATAATTTTGCTTATAAAATTATTTATAATGTTAATTCAATCAACACAGCCCCACGTTAAATGTCAACTATTTTTGCGAAATATCAGAAAACCGATGACCCCCTCACTCTCTTTCTTCCTTATACGCACTTGAGAGGATATAAATTAGATACATATGTCCGAAGTATGATATGCAACTGCCAGCCGCGTATAAAAGAGCCATACGCCATACCGTATGGCTCTTTTATACGCGGCTGGCAGTTGCATATCATACTTCGGACATATGTATCTAATTTATATCCTCTCAAGTGCGTATAAGGAAGAAAGAGAGTGAGGGGGTCATCGGTTTTCTGATATTTCGCAAAAATAGTTGACATTTAACGTGGGGCTGTGTTGATTGAATTAACATTATAAATATTGTTGAAAAATGTAGACAGAAAGAATAATGCAATGTGATTGTGATGTATCAAAATATGTTTTGGGTTAATATCACTTATGATAAAAACCATTATAAAATAACTGTTTCATTACATACATAATCCAATTCAAATAAATTGAAGTAATATGAAATGCACCGCAAAAAGTTTAAAAGTGTAATTGTTTTCATTGCGTTTTTTGCAGCGATGGTTATATGAGTACGAGTATTAACAGTTAATAACGGAATTTCAACATCAATTTGAAAATAATATAATATTCACTGTTTATTCGTTTTGTGAAGCATTGTCGATTCCTTGCCAATCCTTGCAAAGTAAAATTAGCTGTCATATTATAAAACAACCACCATATAGTTTTTTCCACTTTTGTTTTATTTGACCGAATTTCGTCGTTATCCACTTATCACAGTCTTATGTTCTGATGACCAGTCTGATGATATCGATAACGATGAAACTCGGTCACTGTTCAACAAAAATAAATTTGAAATAGCTATAAAGTTGTTGTTTTATTAAATAAATTGCAGTTCCATTATTGACCCTTTTATTTGACGAATGTATGCAAGATCCGAGCGTATTCTTCATATATTTTAATATATAAAAAAATGTAAAAATATGCAGAAAAATCTAGATTTGATAAAAAAAAATTGGACACACTCAAAATGGTATAATTTGACCATCATCTATTTTCCAACATTTTGAGTGTGTCCAAATTTAAAAAATCTGGATTATTTCCACTTCTGAGCTATTTTTTTATCTCAACATGGATTTTTTTAAAGGAATAACCCGCAAAGCCTCTATAAGAGGCTTTTTTGGAGGTAGCATAGTAAGGATAGGGAAGGTTTATGTGAAAGATACATCACAAATACATAGACCAATTGAAAATAAATATTTCTTGACTTTATTTTTCACTTGTCGGTAATCGAACCCGCGACGCCAGTTTCGCAGTCAAGCATCTACCCAACTACGCTACAGCGCCTGCCAGATGAAGAAGAATATGAAAGCTGGGCATTTAAAGGGTTTACGACCTGTCATACGCTGGTCAACAAAACCTATGACAGCTGTAAACCCTCTAAATGCTCAGACTTTCATACTCTTCTTCATCTATGTTGAGGTGTTAGAGATAATTGATGCCAGCGTTGAAGTAATTGTCTGGAATTTCGCCTAGTAAAGGGTCAAATAGCAGAGGTAGATGCATACTGAGCAGCGTTAGTGGGTGGTACGAGCGCGCATTACGGAGGTGTTAATTTATTCAATAATTCGAGGTATTTAAACTCGAATTAAGAGGCATTTCTCGGTATCGGGTGTCGCAGCCCTGGCGCGTCGTGCCGTCCCGTGTTTGAACAAGCCGGAATTAGAGTCCATTAGAACACGGCGTACAAAGTGTTCCCGGACAAGTGGCGTGTTTGCGCTGGGACCTACCGTGCCCGGGAACCAGTTAATGGAGGCGGGCACCGCTATCGAATGTCAAAAGCGGAGCGGCGGTGTACAAATACGCGCCGTGGCGCGGAGCCACCCGCACCACCGGCATCCGCGCGGGAACTGAACGCGCCGGGACACGGATTCCGATGAAACCTATCGCACATTCCATTTGAAAATATACAAATTTACAGACAAACAAAAAGAAATTCGAAAATGGAATCAGCGTTCGCTTTGTAAAGCTTCATTATTTTATATTTACTGTAATAGTACAAGTACTAGCTTAAGTAGAGGTTAAGTGAATAATTCGTTCCGAAGGTTTTCGTTAAGTCGAAAAATCGTGTAAATCGAAAAAAAAAACGATAAATTTGTGATTTTTTAATACATTTATGATATGAACATATAATATGCACTAGTTTTATATAGTTGTATATAGAACATATCGCTCACTCCTTTCAAAAACGTCATTTATCAAAAAATCGTCAATTTTCAGTTGTGCATATTTTCGGAATGTCCAGAAAATGTACTGTATCTCAGCAAAAACGGCATATTTTTAACTGAATATATAGCTGCTACAGGGCAGATAGTGTTGTTTTTGCATTTTGAAGAAAAGGTATTGTTTAATTATTTTTTTTAAATATACTAAATATTTTTCAAATGGAGAAAAAACATTCAGGTGTTGCCTAAAATGATCTGTTCCAGAGTAAAAGGTTGAATAAGTGGCTTGATATTTATTTTTAATACATTTTATTATATTTTTAAACATAAAAAACGATCTTGAGAAAAATCAAGTTTTTTGATATATGACGTTGTTTAAAGGAGTGAGCGAAATGACATAAACATTTTATAAAATACAATTTAAAAAATTAAAAGTTTGAGCAAAACAGAATTTTTTTAAACAGGATACTAAAAGTAAAAAGTAATTTAATCAAATATATATTCATCTAAATATGCATAATATTAAAAACAAGATTATAAATTTAAAAAATTGAATCACTGTTATAGTACCTACCTATTAAAAAGTAGCTATCTATTTTAAAGTACCTACCAATTTTAACGTACCCACCTATTGTAAGGGACCCAGTATTCTAACCCTTATCCGCACCCAATCGTGCATAGGGCACTGCATCGTATTGACGCAATGTTATCTTGATGGTTAATTATATGAAGGCAAGGTGATCACTATTGCGCTACAGGGACCAGTCCAGAGTAATATTAAATAAAAATTAGAGTGTAAAATTACTTCTCACCCCCTCCCCCCCCCCAGCCTGGGAATCGAACCTGGGACCTCCAGCACGGTAGCTAAACACGCTGACCATTACACCACGGAGGCGGACAAATGTACCCAATGTAATCAATTTATTTTTTACGGAATATTAAGGCAGGGTTGCTGGATCATTAGTAATATGTAGTTAAAAATCCGAAAAAATAATAATAATGCCGAAAAAATCCAAGTCAGATTATAAATCAGAACTGAAAACCGAGCACCGCCGTGAATTTCAGCTTTATTTTATAAATATCTTTCACTGAAATATTTGGGTAGTATATCCAAAATTAAACAAGGTTATTTGATTGAATTCTACTTTTATTTAAATATATATAATGATGTATATTCTGACGCGTTTCGCCTTATTAAGACATTATCAAAATGACTAAAAATATTTGCAAAATCTCCTTATATACAAAAAATAATTGCTATTATTAAAAATTACTAGGTCTAGGGGTACATATAATGTTGGGTATTTCAGTGGGTAATGTGGATTTCTATGTTTCACTTAGACAGTTGTCTATATTTAGCCTTTTTTGTTTTCAAGTCACACATAATACATTAGCAAGATGTATACTTATCATTTCATCACCATCGGCGGTAGCAAAAGCGTCAAATCATAGCGAATCTACATGACGAGCATCAACTCAATTCTCTAGGCAGGTGTTGGGCTAGTGTTGCCTGTCATAAGTCTGTAAACGGTTTCGGTTTGGCTTTCTGAAGCGACAGACAAATCCCACCTTCCTATTGTCTGCAGCCTGTACTCTGCATTCCTTCCACCCAACCAACGTACGTACTAAATATTAAATGTAAAATGCATACCTCATACAAAATTCTCCATTTTAAATTTAAGTTTTACTTAGTAAATACCACAATTTCTTAAAATCTACTGCGACACTCATTTCGATGCATTCCGCATCATTTTCAAACACCGGTATACGGTGTTTGAAAATGATCCGGAATGTATCAAAACACGGAAAAATTTAATTAAAAATTGATAGATTTTACCACAAAGTGACGAATATATTATGAAATAAAATATTCGTCACTTTGTGTACTATACTTTGTGTTAAATACTCCTAGATAAACTTCACAGGAATCAAATATGTATTAAGTCAAGAGCAAGCATCTCTTCTATTTTGTTTTCAAAATAAGGATTTTTTAAAATAACTTCGTTACATTTCTATTTTTCTAACATATCGCTCACTCCTTTCAACAACGTCAACGTGCATTTTTTCGGAATGCCCAGTAAACTTAATATATCCCAGCAAAAGCAGCATATTTTAAACTTAATATCTACCCGCTACAGGGCAGAAAGAGTTGTTTTTGCATTTTGAAGAAAAGGATTTGTTTAATTATTTTTTTTAAATATCCTAAATATTTTTCAAATGGAAAAAACCTTCAGGTTGTACCTAAAAAGATCTGTGGCACAGTAAAAAGTTCAACAAGTGGCTTGATATTTATTTTTAATACATTTTATTATATTCTTAAACTTTAAAAACGATCTCCTGAAAAATCAAGTTTTTTTTATTTATTATTGACGAATAGATAAGCAGACAACACACATACATAGATATAATGTTGGAGGACCTAGGCTCGATTCCCAGAGGGGGTAAAAAAAATATTAGTGTTTTTTCACTCTGATATTTATATAATATTGGATTAAATCATAGTAACTTTAAACATAAAATATAAACACATTTGTGGGTAGGATTATGCTACAAAACTTATTATGTTGAAGTCTAATTAAGGCCATGATAAACGGTGTTGCATAAACCGTAGCTAGATTTTAGAGTCATTTGTACTTTAGGTTATTTGAAAAAAAAACATCCAAATAATTATACAGGAAAGAGCGGAAGAAATTTCAAATATTCTTCAAGGATAATATTCCTTGTGCTAGTATTTATAGATTAGTGTCAAGGATTCCACCTTTTATCAGAGTACTAAAATAAAATATACGAATTCCTCGCATCCAATAAACATTTCATTTTCCCTAAAATATCAGGTGTTGATTCACGGAAGAGCGGCTCAAAAAGTATCATTTACACTTTTTTATAGATGAGCTTCGTCATCGCACTGTTCTCGGAATGATCGCTTATGGGGGATATAAAATGTATTAATATTATAAGGTTTTAGCGCGGATAAAATGGCAACGTGCGCCGTGCGCGAGGGAGCGGACGGCCACCCCAAAGGCGGCCATAAATTATTATCTTAATGGTCAATTTGTTGCGTCCCTGCCATATCCAGGTATGGACTATCATCAGCAGATGTATTGCAAACAGGGCTGCCACAAAACTAGTCATATAAGAGACAAAAAATACTTGGTTTCAGTATAAATGATCAAATAATTGTGGAGGTCTGCACCAAAGTGTTACATTTCCAATATTGCACGAATAGTCCTTTAAATGCAAATCTGTTCTGTTTACAGTATTCTATTGAAATCTTTATTAAAGTTGCGACAAAACGTGACCAATCCTGTTTTAAACCAATATGAAATCATTAAATCGCACCAAAACGTAACAATTTTACAAGCTAGAATTCCTGAGTACTTAAAATCATTTATAATGGAAATGTAACGTTTTGGTGAGCACCTCCAAAATTACAATATTGTTTGTTGATAATAATATGAATTGATAAAAACAAGGTCGACATGGGAGTAGGATCAGGTAAGGAGTTTGGTGAAGTAAAGGATCTAAGAAAGGGGTGATAAAATGGACACTAAAGATTCTATTTGCAAATATTTTTTGTCTCATATATTTCTTTAAAATCAAATAATCTTTGACTAATTGACATCTCAGCGGAGACGAAGAAGAATATGAAAGTCTGATTATTAACAGAGCTTATGACATGTCGTAGGCTGGTTAGGTGATCATTTTATACACGTGTAACATTTACCAATTCTATCCATGATTGACAACCACACTACTTTGTTTTTGGAACCCCTAGATATATTGATCAATCTCGTATCTATGTCGGTCATATTTAGGTCGTAAGCCTTGTAAATGCCTAGACTTCCATATTCTTCTTCATCTTTGTTAAGTTGACAAAAACGTAAAAAACAACTCCAAAGTAGAGATAATCAAGATTTATGATCAAGTATTTGGATTTAAATAAATATAAGAGTAAAAAATCGCATATATTCATTTTGAACCCCCTGGGAATCGAACCCAGGACGTCCAGCCCAATTGTCTAACGTGCTGAATCTACAGGCCGTAAAGAAGTAATGAAGAAATAATATTTCAAGTGTACGTTACAACTAATATTACTTTTACGTTTGCAGTCAGCGGGAATAGAACTTATGGTGATATTTTCTCAGTCGATCTTTTCATCCAACTGCGCCATATTGCCTGTATTTTTTTTTACCAAACTTTGAAATTGGCACCCTTAATGCATTCTAACCATGCGACTCCCAACCGATTACAATTGAATTAAAAGATGTCAGCTAGCTACGTTTTATTTGACAGGATTAAATTAAAAACCATAACAGACAGCTGTGTCTAATAAAATGAGCACTTAAAAGTTTAAGCTCGGCGTGAAAGCTTTTTGGGATTATTTAATTTCAATTTGTTATAAAAGGATTTGTTTCCGGTTCTGAAACACCTGTCGTGTCTAATTCTATTTCAGCCCATATGAAACACTTGACTATAAGGATTGAACTTAACGCAACCTTTTTTTTTCAATTCTCGCTTATGTATTTTTTTTTTCTATAATCGTAAAGACTCGACAATATCAACAACAAAACAATTCCAAAGGATGAAGGGTGAAAAAAAAAATTTTAAAACAATATGAAGATATGTGTGTGTATAGAATAAAATAACAACTATGTTGTAATTTCCACATGAATTTTATTTAACACGCAACCGGGATTCGTCGTAACCGACATCATCAGACTGTTCTGATGATAACTGGTCTGGTCCAACCATTCTGATAACGTCGGTTACGACGAGACCCGGTTGCTGGTCAAATAAAATTTATGTGGAAAAAGAAATGTCAGTACCAAACACAAATGTATGTATTTGGTAAGGAATTGGAATAATCGGTGGTATGAATGAGGAGATGCTTGATATGGAAAAAGCGAAGATTGTTCGCAAATACGAACTGAAATGGTGTGGCATTCTATTCACTCTGCCTACCCCTGTGGAGAAGCGGGGTGATGGTAAGTTGGATTGTTAAAAAGATAGTTTTAAAATTTATATTAAGGTTGGTACTTCCTAAAACACATAATTGATTTGTTTAATATCAATTTAAAAAATCATACAATTTTTCGTTTAAGTTGGTAGACGCAAGTCTATTAAAGTCTAATTTTATTTATTGTAATGCAAAAAAACACCTTCGTTTTTGCATCATTTTTTAATATCTAATTTCGTGTATCATTTTTTATGTATAACTTTAAATGGTATTATGCATACATTTTTTATATATCCATCGTATTCAAAGTAACTCATCCTGAAACCGAAACACGCGTGTAGGGGACCCGAACGATGCATGGATCAGGATGGTAGGACGATGGGTAGGTATGCTGTGTGTAGCCTTATTCGGCCCGCTAACTCGATTAATGCTATTTCATTCGGGGATAACATTATTTCCGGAAAGGGGTGATTACTGATTACAGCTGAGGGATGATGCGCTGAAGGGTCGTGAACTGAATATCAAAGAGATGAGAAATATTCGTTTACAAGATAAAGTCGTTAACATTCCTCGGGGAGAAGCCGTCCAAATAGTTTTGGAAAAGGATTTTGATTGTACATCTTAATGTTTGGAGATCAAACAAAATTCAGAGCAAATTATTCGTTACATTTATATAAAAATCATGTGTAATTAATTTGTGTGTGAAATTCACAACTACTAGTAATTCAATAGTGCATATTCTTGCTTTGGGTTATTGAGTATCATCCATGAGTTTTTCGGGTTTCTTCTAGATGTCTTTCGAGAAAGATCTATGGCGGTTGCCTGGTTCACAATATTTTCAGGTCCTCTCGTTATATGTGCCCATACCATTTCCTTCCCTCTATGATGTCTGTTGCAAGCAGGTCTCCACATTATATATATATATATATATATATATATATATATATATATATATATATATATATATATATATATATATATATATATATATATATATATATGTAATAAAATAACTAGGTACCTACCTATACATTTTATTAAGTACTTACAAATAGTACCTACACAAAACAGTTCCACCACCAGATGTCGCATGCGTCGCACAGAATTAAAGAATAGATAGATAGAAAAAATGTTATAAAGATAAATTAAGAATAAACTTTAATTATAAACTTTAATTACAAAGCAACATATTGTTTATTTTATTCATATACACCCACTTTACATATTATTTACACCCAATTTATAAAGAAAAATATTACCACGTATATATATATATATATATATATATATATATATATATATATATATATATATATATATATATATATATATATATATATGTAGGTACATACATATGACGATAAAATTATATTTTCCTCTTTTTACAATTACTGACAAAACGAATCAACAAACTTACTATACTCTGTAAATAAATACTCTTCAAACAGAGCGCCAGTACCAATACTGAAGTTTAGAAGCGAAACAAAGAATTTTAAAAATAATTTATAGGACATTTTAACAGTAAGACAAATTTCATTCGTAAAAAATATACCATTATTTGAAAAGTAAGACAATGGCATCATGCTACTAAAATGAATAACGAAATAAGACACTAATTATGTATCAATGTCAGTGTCAGTAATACAAACTCCATCCAATAAAAAATACATCGAAAAAATATTTTAAAATTTCATTAAACCCTTTTTTACATCTCATTTTTGTAATATGGACTCGCAAATGAATATATGCGATTCTATAAGCTACAAGGGGTAAGCAACATAACCTCAAGCATTTTATATACATTAAATTTAACAATTGCTTACATATTCCCTGAACTTGATATTCATCCAACTTTGACAGTAATCCATAAATAATACTAGATTGGTACATAAATTAATTTAAAAATGCGTTTAATTTTATTGCTCTATTTTGTATGGAAATAATACTTGCTCCATTGCAATCCGTGAATGGGAAGAACCAAAAAAATCAGCGACCCAGAAACGCATTCAAAACCAGGGTCGCAAAATTTACATCGGAAGTGTCCCTTTGTGGCAGAGTGAATTATTTATTTATACATACAAAAAGGATACCACGTGTCAATGTGGTCTTTCTTCTCCAGGACCAATTGTAGGGCGGTCGCAATATTTATTAGAAGGTTATCATACAATGCATTAGTACGTACATCTGCTCTTAACCCCAAATAATAGGGTTGCCCACAGTTGACGAATGAAAAAATATACGAAATTAAATGTATAAAAAAATGCAATTAGACGTGGAAGAAAAGTCATTGCAAGGTCTTTTATCTCTATCTCAACATGATGTTGCATTATTTAAAAATACATTTATTTTTTTAAATCTTCATTACGCAATAAACAAAATGGTCAATGAATAAAAAATCACAAAATCAAAATACACAAGTTTATACATTATTTTGTTATGTGATTAAAAAAACATTTATTATTTCTAATAGCTTTCTTCATACTCATCACAAAAATGTGATTTGAAAATTTATTATTTCTAATTTGCGTACCTTATACTTATTGTACGAAAAGCGATTTAAAAAAAGAACCTCTATTCTTGCAAGCATGCGTAGCTTTGACATTCATCACATGATATGTGTTTTGAAAAAGAACTTTAATATAAGTATCTAGTTTGTGTCGTTCTTATTGTACGAAATGTGATTTAAAAAAAAAGAACTTCTATTCTTGCTAGAATGCGTAGCTTTCATACTCATCACACAAAATGCGATTTAAAAAAACAACTTCTCTTCTTGCTAGTATGCGTAGCTTTCATACTCATACAAAATGCGATTTAAAAATAATAATTTTATTCTTCCTAGTTTGCGTAGCTTGAAAGCTACTTATCACACGCAACGTGATTATCACACGCAACGTGATTTAAAAAAATAAATACTATCATTTCCAGTTTACGTAGCTTTATACTTATTGTACGAAAGGTGATTTAAAAAAAGAACCTTATTCTTGCTAATATGCGTGGCTTTCATACTCATCACTCAAAATGTGATTTGAAAAATGAACTTCTATTCTTTCTAGTATGCGTAGCTTCATACTCATCACACAAAATGTGATTTGAAAAAAGAACTTATCTTCTTTCTTATTTATGAATATTTTATTATAAAATACAAATTGTTATCTTAAAATATATTTTTGTCACCCCTAATATAATACCAGTAAAGTAAGGCAACCGATTCGCTTGTTAATTGATTCACCATAACGTTATCATAACATTACCCCTATTTCATTCTAAACTAGGTTATATTATATAATGGTAAATTGTCATGCAATAACGACGCGCTTCTGGGAAGATTTAAAAGCTTTCGGAATATTGCAGAAATACTAAGAATTACATGAACAAACGTGAAATAATTTTTGATACGATTATGTTTCAAATTACACGGATTAAGAAAACTAAGCATACTAGCAATAATAGTTGTTTGTTTTTCAAATCACATTTCTTGAGATAAGTATAAAACAACGCGAACTAAAAAGACTAGAAGTTCTTTTTTCAAATCACATTTCATGAGAT
Source organism: Brachycentrus maculatus (assembly GCF_059751285.1). NCBI lineage: Eukaryota > Metazoa > Arthropoda > Insecta > Trichoptera > Brachycentridae > Brachycentrus > Brachycentrus maculatus. The sequence continues at coordinate 689,107 of NW_028281064.1, read as the reverse complement.
TAGTATAAAGTTATACAAACTAGAAAGAATAGAAGTTCTTTTTTCAAATCACATTTCGTGAGATAAGCATAAAGCTTGGCAAACTATAAAGAATAGAAATTCTTTTTTCAAATCACATTTCATGATATTAGTATAAAGCTACGCAAACTAGAAAGGATAGAAGTTCTTTTTTCGAATCACATTTCATGAGATTAGTATAAAGCTACGCAAACTAGAAAGGATAGGAGTTCTTTTTTTTAAATCAATTTTCGTGAGATAAGTATAAAGCTACGCAAACAAGAAAGGATAGAAGTTCTTTCTTCAAATCACATTTCATGAGATTAGTATAAAGCTACGCAAACTATAAAGGATAGAAGTTCTTTTTTCAAATCATATTTCGTGAGATAGGTATTAAGCTACGCAAACAAGAAAGAATAGAAGTTCTTTTTTCAAATCACATTTCGTGTGATGAGTATGGAAGCTACGTGCAAATGTACATACTAGAAATAATAGAAGTCCTTTTTTTAAATCACATTTCGTGTGATGAGTATGAAGCTACGCAAAGTAGAAAGAATAGAAGTTCTTCTTTAAATCACAATTCGTACAATAAGTATGAGGCTACGCATTTTATAATCTCAATATAAGTATTTATGTGATAATAAAGCGATGTGTTTACAAGTAAGTCGGCAATAAAGCAATAAAACCTTGTAGGATAAACTTTATTGGATCCTTACAGTGTAGGTTTTATTAAACATATTAATTTGTAGAGCAAACAGTATTCATGTTTTCAGGAACTCACTTTATGATGATGGTTTATCAACATGTTATCTTGCATACACACATCATTAAAAACGGGATTAAAAACACAAGTTATATACCTTTTTAGCACATAGTTCGTTTTTGTTCGTCCACCTCCGTAGTGTAACGTCAGCACGCTCGGCTACCGTTCTGGAGGTCCCGAGCTCGATTCCCAGGAGGGTCAAATAAATATGAGTGTTTTTTTCACTATAATATTTATTCCATATAACCCTGGACTGACCTGACCTTTCCTTCATGTGTTAACAACTATCAAGATAACACTGCGTTTGTATGATGCAGTGCCCTATGCACCATCGGGTGCGGATAGGGCTTTGAATGAATGAATTAGCACATATGTATTTGAAACGTTTATTTGAGCCTTCGTTGCAGGCGGAACGATTGAATTTTTTCTGCATTTACAAAATTTAAGTACATATTATAAAGAATTTAAAAAAAAGTTCAACAGTACCTAATAAAAAAAGTTCGTAAACGTGATAGTGGACGCATAAATGAGAAGAAAAAAAAACCTAAACTTTAAGGGCTTTAAAAAGCTTGAACTCTGAAATTTTTTACGTAAATGGCGCTTTACAAATTATCCAAATTATTATTATTATTATTAACATTAATAGAGAGCTTAGATAGTAGTTTAGGACAGTCAATTGAACTAAACCAATAATTACTAAGATGTAACCCATGTAGAAGAAAGAAGTGATAAAATACATACATCACCCGGATCATACTTTCGTAAATTCGCGGGTAGAAAAAGACCACGGGTCGCAATTTGTTGGTCCATCAAGTAACTCTTAATTACTCTCTTGTTAATGTTACAAGTTATAGATATACAGTATAACTATTGTATTATTACCATAAAATAACCAAACCAATCATAACAAAGATGTAACCCATGAAGAAGAAAGAACGTGCCAAAATATATCACCCGGATAAAACTTTCGTATATTCGCGGGTCGAAAATGACCACTGGTCTCAATTTGTATAGATATAAATACAGTTTATTTATTGAAACCTCTTATAGCCTTTGATAATCTTACAAAATGGAGTAGGTAGAATTATTATGCCTCTCCCGAGAGTAAGGAGAGGCAGTAACGACTAAAAAGCATTCCAGAGCTACCGACATTATCATTGCATCTCTTTTAGCATTCCGCAATCAATTTGCCTCCAATCGCTTGTACCAAAGTGTAGGTACACTCGTTTAACGCGCAGGATTACCATGATTTACGAATAAAATGGGACAGCGTTAATTCAACCATGGAAAATATATTTTAGGCTGAGATCTCAAAGTTAATTCAGAGATTCAGAACGCAAAAGCTGCGCTAGGGGCTGGACATGTTTTCCGGCGCTTTTTTGTGGAATAAGTATATATATTGCAATTTCACTTTTTTTTATAAGTATATGGAATATTTATGGAAAATATCTTTTTATCATTTTTTTCAATTCTTACCTTTCAATCTCTCAAGAATTTTTTTTTTTCAATATTTAAAAGATATTTCAAGTAAAAAATCAATTGCGTCAAATTTTACCTGGGTTCAAAGAAAATTAAGTTGCGATTTATCGTATATTGGACCTTTAGGAGATAAAATTGATTAATTTTATCAATTGATTCGGGAATCACCTTGTGGTAATATATTTCCTATTTTAATTTTAATTTCACTTGGTAAATACTACTTTTTCAAACACCGGTATTTGAAAATAACGTGTAATGCAGCGAGACACGCGTCACAATAAATTTTTAGAAAAAGTGGTACCTACCAAGTGAAATTCAAATCTAATTATCTCTTTTGTATGATAAGGACTCTTCTGTATCTGTGTCGAGATATCAATCTCAAAATTATTTACTTGGAATTTCCTGTTGCTTATCAACACTCTCAGAATGGACTTTCCCGATTATTTTTTAAAAAAGTATTTAATAGCTACTTAAATTTGAGATATATTTTAATATTAAAGGGATATCGAGCGATTTTTTATAGTCACCCCATGAATTCGAACTCCTCAAGGCAATATATCTACTGATTGTCCGTAACAAGACCCCCAGGGAACAATTATTTCTGATCACGTGGAACTATCTCCCTTTTGGCAATTGATTTCTCTTAACACCTACCTGCATAAAAATTTAAAAAGTTATGAATATTGAATACGAAAAAGAAGAATCAATTAGTTTAAATCAACTTTGATCACAAAAATATGTATTGAAAAACTTCATTCCTTTTAATTCAATAGTGTATTATTCAATTTTGCAGCCATTTAGCAACAAGCGGAGAGAGTAAAAATCTATATAAGTAAATAAAATTATTAACCTTCGTTTACAACATTTTGAGTGTGTCCAAATACTTCATAATTCAGGATTTTCTCTACTTAAGAGTTATTTCTTACATTTTTGACATCTCAACATAGATGAAGAAGAATATGGAAGTCTGGGTATTTACAGGGCTTACAACCGTCATAGGCTGGTTTAAGTGATCACTTTACACACGTACGTTACAATGTTACATTTACTAATTCTATCCATGATGGACAACAACACTATTCAAATACTTGATTTATTGATTAAACTCAAAACACAATCCTTGAATTCAATAGACTTCACGAGAGACATCTATAGTGGGATGAGGCAAGCTTTTAGAATTAGAAGCAATCAGAAACTCTTTCATTTGTTTTTCTCTTGATTATATTCACATACTTCAGAAACGCTAAAATATATCATTTTTATTTTTTAAGCACATAATTTGACCAGTGAACTTATTTGCAACATTTTTAGAGCGTCTAAATACTTGTTCACTAATATGGATTATCTCCAATTAGGAGTTATTATTTACATTATTTTTTGACATCTCAACATAGATGAAGAACGGAAATATTGAGATGTCAAAAATTAATGTAAAAAATAACTCCTAATTCTAATCATAATCCAGATTTGTGAACAAGTATTTGGACACACTCAAAATTATGTTAATGTAATATATGCTAACTGAAGAAATAAAAATTATAAAAATTAAACAATTTCAATTTGAAAGCCACTTGTGAATTCCTGACACATATAATTCAATTTCTACGTTACATCTACCTTAAGAAATATATCTTAATTTCGATCACGCACAAAGCTCGTGCCTCTCGACAATGTAAAGTTAAAATGTGAGTACGTGATTTCATAATAATAGTGCCGTAAAATTAAGATGATCGTACGATACGCACTAATTTGTGCCCCGCAGTAGTCATCTGAAATAATTTAATATAATTTAATTTTTACACACCGATTTTATCGCTCCTTATCGATAACTTTAAAATAGTGATAAATTCATTTTAAAACACGAGAAAATTATACCATACGTAACCGTTGAATAATTCAGCTTTATTTTTCATTTTTAATAATGCATTACAAAGTACCTATGTATATAAATATAGCTTTTAAATATAGCTTTTTATAGCGTTTAAATGTGAAACGAACTCCCTCTCTAAACACAAGTATCTACTTTATTAGAGAGGTAGAAACGTTATATATAAGATGATCTGTATATTTACCTATTTTGTATTTCAAAAATGTATTTTTGTAAAAAAAAATAAAATAAAATAAAATAAAAATAAAAAAAGAGGCATCGTAACGTATTATGTGTGTGCGAGTGTTTTTGCCTAGAATTTTCGCTCATGACTTAGATGAAATTATAGTAACTTCAAACATAAAGAGTAAATCCACTCACGAGTAGGCATAGCCTATGAAACTTATAAAGTTGAAGCCTGAGTAGGGACATGACAAGCGGTGTTGCATAAGCCGTAGCTAGATTATAGAGTCACTTGGACGTTAGGTAATTAAAAAAAAGGTCATATGTATAATACGTTCAAAGACTCCTCTTTCACGTAGTCATACATCATACATGTAGTCATACGTGCCCTCCGATTACGCAGACTTTTGACACCACCAGATTTTAGCATCTGATTGATCTGATCGTACAAAGTCTTTTTTAGCCGTCCTCGTTCAGTTCTCCCGGTCACATTCGCCAAATATACTTTCTTAGTCATTCTCTCGTTGTCCATTCGCTCCACCATATTATTTATGGGTTTTTAAAGTACATGTATTGTTTATTTTTTTAAATTTATAAATTAAAACAAAAATGGGTATTGATATTTTATATCAGTATAAATTTAAAAGCATTATGTTTTTTATTTAAAAGTTTTAATTTTATTCCTTATTATAAATGGACTACATCTGGAAATAAAAAATATTATTTTCAATTCACTTACTTCATAAATCGTATTTTTAAATATTGTTTAAATATTACAATATATTTATTTTTCAACCAGAAAATTTCTGACATTTTAAATTGCAAAACCGTTTACATTATTAACCCAATTTCTTAATCTTTTTACAACAAACTGGAATATTTTATGCTAATATTCCAAAAATTGAGGTATTTTAACATATTCCAACAAGATAATATTCAATTTTACAAAATCCTCGTGTTTTGTGTGTAGTAATCGATATATTTATCAACCATTAAGCTGAAATTAAAAGATTCCAAACCAACTACGATATCGGAAGTCCACTGCGCTTTTATCTTCAAATCGACCTCGTCACTTAACCCTTAACAACTGCTTTAAATTTTATAAACTGTAACATATTTTTGAATTAAAATATATATATTCTTATTGTGCTTATCAAAATAATAACAATAAAACCATTACCCGCACCCCAATGGTGCAAAGGGCACTGCGTCATATAAACGCAGTGTTATCTTGATCGTTTACACATGAAGGAAAGGTGATCAGCCCTCTGCTTCAGGTACCAGTCCAGGGTAATATTGAATTAATATGACAGTGAAAAAATCACTTATATTTATTTTACCCCCCTTGGGAATCGAACCCGGGACCTCCAGAACGGTAGCCGAGCGTGCTGACCATTACACTACGGAGGCGGACAGCTCAAAAACTTAACGATAATTGAAACGTGTATAATATATCTTCGTTAACATTATAACAAATCTTATACACACATGTTTTATTTATACACAAGGAAAAATTAATAACACTGAACAAGTCACCAAAAAAATACTTTTCGTAATTCAACGTATGTAATTCTATAACAGTGTATTTTTTGTATGTTACTTTAAATAACTTACATAATGTACATTTACTGTAATGTTTGTCTTTCTCTCTCTAATAGAAAAATCTCACTCATCGATTTTATTGCTTAAGAAAATAGCAAAACAAAAGATATTTAAATCAAAGAAAATAAATTGTAGACAAAACTCATTTCAGATAAGTTAACTTTACATGAATCTGTATTTATAAAATTCCAAATCATTTAAAATTTATTATATCATAAGTTTTGTAACTCTAACTGTAACTAAAAGTTTTGTATTTGTCAAAAGAAAAATAATATGTGTGTAACTACATTATTACGTATATTTTTGATAAAAAAAATCGTTTTGAAATATTAAAAAAAATACCAAAATGCGAACTGCATTTTTGTATCTGATTGAAATACATTTCAAAATGAAAATTCTGTTTAATTTACACAAACCTTATGTGAAAAGTTAAAATACTAGGTAAAATCCATTGAAAATGAAATGCTCTTCTCATTTATGTATTTTGTTGAAATATATTTGAACATAAAATACTATGTACATAAACCTAGTATGAAAAATGTTTTTTTTTTGGCAAAACACCAAAGAGTGAAAAGGGTTAAACACGGGGTAATCCATTGAAAAATAAAATACGTAAAATACAAACCGTATTTTGTTGAAATACATTTCAAAATGAAAATTCTGTGTCTTAATAATAAAAACCTTGTGTGAAAAGGGTTAAACACGGGGTAATCTGGACCATTTGGCACGCTTCTTCGGAGGCTTTAGCGCCGAAAAAATCGGCCCAATTTGGGCGCTATTAGCGGCGAATCGGCCATAATACGGCCAATTAGATTACCGGCCCTGCCGCCCAAAGGGACGTCTTCCCCTTATGCTTGTAACATGGCCATCTCTTTGCTCTTTTTATCGAAATTCTACTCTTTTTACCAATCGAAAGGCCGCGGGGGACATCCCGCCGTTTCGGTCACTTCATAGAGAAAAATATTAATACCGTCTTTACTTCGACGAAATATCGCAGAAGCGACCTTTATTTTTACCTTCCCGCCGTTTTCCTGATCCGCCGTATGATTACAACGGACGATAAATTAAAACCTTTTTTGGACGTTTTGTATTTAGTTTACAGCTTTAAACATCGGTTTTATTCAATATATTCTACATATAAAGGTTTTTTATTAATTACCTTTTTATTTATGAAATCCCGAAAAATCAATAATTTCAATTTTGCATATGATTACAACGAACGATGTATTAATACATTTTTGGACATTTTGTATTTAGTTTACAGCTTTAAACGCCTGTTTTATTCAACATATTCTACATTTAAAAGTTTTTTAATTATCTTTTTATTTATGTAATCCCGAAAAATCAATAATTTTAATTTTGCATATGATTACAACGAACGATATATTAATACATTTTTGGACGTTTTGTATTTAGTTTACAGCTTTAAACGTCGGTTTTCTTCAACATATAATGGTTTTTTTAAAGCATCTTTAGTTTATTAAATTCCGTAAAATCAATAATTTCAATTTTGCATATGATTACAACGAACGATATATTAATACATTTTTTGGACGTTTTGTATTTGGTTTACAGCTTTAAACGTCGGTTTTATTCAACATATAAAGGTTTTTAAATCATCTTTTTGTTTTTTTCACCCCGAAAAATCAATTATTTAAACAATGCAAATGATTACAACTAGCAATAAATTAATATGTCTTATGGACGCTTTGTATTTAGTTTACAGCTTTAAACGCCTGTTTTATTTAACATTTTATAAAAATAAAGGTTTTTTAATTATTTTATTTATGAAATTAGGAAAAACCATAGTTTGTAATTTCGCATATGATTACAACGAACGATAAATTAATAAGTACCTTTTTTGGACGTCTTATATTTAGTTTACAGCTTAAAACGCCTGTTTTACTAAAAATATTGTAAATATAAATGTTTTTTAAATTATCTTTTATTTATAAAATCCCGGAGAATCAATAAAATTCGGTTTCAAAAATCTCTTGTCAATAAACAGGATTTTACAACAGTAGGTTGTCGATACATTTTACGATTATGTAAGGTTTTGGAGTATTGGTTTCCAATTCGGTTAATAAAAGTGTAAAATTTACTATGCTTCTACCAATTCCCGCTCACAATACTAGATAGTTAGAACAGGAACTGCAAACTCTGGAATAGAGTACAGCGTACATCGATAAGACACTCGACGATATTGGAAGATACCCCGCTTTCAGACAAGTCGTGATGACGTCATCACGAATTGTCTGTTCTCGCTCCATTTGAAGCGTAACATCTTTCTAAAAAATTTTTTCAGATTTATTAGAGTAATACCGATTGTCTCAATTAGCTTTTTATCGAAATTGCAATCAATAACTATTGTATCAACAATGGATTTTGTTGTATTATTAAAATCTTATCATTGTAGTACAATGTCACATCTACGTACTTCTAAAAAATCAATGAAGTAGAATGTCACCAAATAAATAACTTTATAGCTATTAAGTAAAAAAAATAAATCCATACAAAAATCATGATTTTAAAATAAAATTGTATTCTATTATGATTAAGTCTTAAAATTTGATTTTACAGGAGATCGTTTTTAAAGTTTAAGAATCTAATAAAATGTATTAAAAATTAATATCAAGCTACTTATTGAACTTTTTACTGTGCAACAGGTATAACCTGAATGTTTTTTCTCCATTTGAAAAATATTTAGTATATTTAAAAGTTTATTAAATAATACCTTTTCTTCAAAATGCAAAAACGACACTTTCTGCCCTGTGACGGGTAAATATTAAGTTAAAAATATGCCGCTTGTGCTGGGATATAGTACATTATCTGCGCATTCAAAAAACACGCACAGCTAAAAATTGACGATTTTGTATATATGACATTGTTGTAAGGAGTGAGCGATATGTTTATCAATTTCCTGTATCTTCATTTCGAAATAATACTTTTAATATGACTTACATACGTTAACTTGTATTTTTTAATTTTTCATTCATAATTTATTATTTAGATTTAAACTTTGTTTTTCGAAATCAGTTATCAATATTTTGTCAAGAGTTATATTGAACAAAGTAATTTTATCGTTTAAAAAAAAACCTTGTTGACATTATTTAACACGGTTTAAATATAACATTGAATAATATAACGATGGGAAAACAAGGATCATATTTACGACTTAATGAATAATTACACGCGTATTGACAGAGCAAACAGCATTGATTATAATTAATAAATCGCTTATAGTGGCACTCGTAGTAACAGCAACGATATAACGTACTTCCAATATTATTGGTTAATCATAGATAAAATATTTTATTGGTGTGTTTATTATTAACATTTCCTCGGATCATATATCAATCAAGCCATTACCACTAACGAGAAAATCATATAATGCATTGTCATTGTTGCGGGTAACTCAATGGGCTGTGTAAATACAGATATCGCTCACTCCTTTCAAGAACGTCACAAATCAAAAACTTGATTTTTCAGGGGAACGTTTTTAAAGTTTTAAAATATAATACAATGTACTAAAAATAAATATCAAGCCACTTATTGAACTTTTTACTGTGCAACAGATCTTTTTAGGTAAACCTGAAAGTTTTTTCTCCATTTGAAAAATAATTATTAAATTTAAAAAAAAATACTTAAACAATACCTTTTCTTCAAAATGCAAAAACAACACTTTCTGCCCTATAGCGGGTAAATAATGAGTTAAAAATATGCCGCTTTTACTGGGATATAGTACATTTTCTGGACATTCCGAAAACACGCTTAACTGACAATTGTTGATTATTGATTTATGACGTTCTTGAAAGGAGTGAGCGATATAGCATCGCTCAAAGCTTTGTAAATCTGTATACCTTTGCGAGCAAGTGCGTTTCTATATCCCTTCTATAGGATGGGTTCTTGAGCTTCGAGCGTGCAGCGGTTCGCGCTCCATCGAAAGCGACCTATTCCTACTGCGAACACATTGCGAACAACAACGATGAACACTGCAGGCCATGCGTTTTTCCAGTTGTTTCATGCGCAATTTCTGCATTGGAGAAGTTATATACTCGTATATCGTAGTCGTTCATGAGAAAGTGACCAACTAACAAAACGTAAAATGTTCAGGAGGGCCATTTAAGTCACTTTTGCTTGGCAAGATAATAAACATCAATGCAGTTTTTCATTTTTAACAAGTCAAATACTATACTTCCGAGTTTAAAATCGCTTTGGGATTTTTTCAGGGCAATATTAAAGCTAGTAAGATATCAAATAGTCAATGATCACGTTTTTGTAAACAAATGCACTTGGTCACTTTCTCCTGTATGACTACGATATGTAAAGCGCTTTGTGGTATTAAGGGGGAATTCTCAAAATTCAAATTCAGACCCAAGGACGACGAAGAGGTCGGTCGTGCCTTCACACGTGATATTAAAGAAAACATATTTTGATATTAAACTTTTTTTAGAAGCATTTTTTTATAATGTACGGCCAACCCCAGGGTAGATAACTCCCGGGCAGACCACCAAAGAGATGGATCGACAGCTAGGAATCGACCTCGCAGGCTGATCCTTCTTAAAAATAGACCACAAGGCCTACACCAAGAAAAAGAAGAAGTATTCGAAGATAGATGAAATTTCATAAAACGGTTAAAATGACAACAATTTCAAACTTTTAAATATAATAATACTTTCTTTTAAATTTATGAGGTGTAATAATCAAGGCGTATAAATCATTTATAACATTTAATATGACGTAAAATGTGAAAGTTCAATTAGAGTCTCCCTCGTATAGATTGACCTTCCGGACAACCGAATACATAATATTAGTAGCCTTTGGATTAAGTTACGAAACCTTTTGATTCCTGAAGAACCTTAACCGATGCCGTTATTGAAAAATTACACTTTCAATGTTTTTACTAGTACCTATTCTTTTATTAAATTATTTCAATCATAAAGCTCTCACGACATGTCAGTTTTTAGTGACCATATTACATATGTTGTGAACTCATGAAAAATTACGAATTTGAAGGCACAATAATTAAATTTTCAGTCTTCACTTTAAAAAATTTTGAGCCCAGTTGCTCAAAACATCATTTTTGAATTAAAAAAATAGTTTTTTTTACGAAATAAATGTATTTTAGTTTTTCTAATAAATTAAAAATATACATATTTATGAACAAAAATATTATAAGTTTTTTTAATTAAAATCAAATTCCAATACATATTCTAAAAAAAAGTGTGCGGAGACGCGTCTGGTTCTTCGCGGAGCCGCTCACTAACTGAATTGAATGTTTGAAAGTACCCCCTTAAGACGGATAAAAACACGCAAAATTCAAACCAATTGTTGAACAACTTGAGGACATTTCAGATTTTGAACAAACTAACATTTACAAAATAAATATTAGTGATTTTTAAGTCTAATATTTATTTTATGTGACCCTGGACTGGTACCTGAAGCAGAAGGCTGATCACCTTTCCTTCGTGTATTTGACGATCAAGATAACATTACTTCTATACGATGCAGTGCCCTATGCACCATTGCGTGCGTATAAGGGTTTGAAGAAGAATTTCTATAAATGTCACACTTTTTTTTTTATTTCCTAACGTCTGACTATGAAATCTAGCTATGGCTTATGCAGCACCGCTCATCATGTCCCTACTCAGGCTTCAACTACATAAGTTTCATAGCCTATGCCTACTCGTGAGTGAATTTACTGTTTAAAGTTACTGTAATTTCATGTAATTCATGAGTGAAAATTCTAGGCAAAAGCACTCGCTAAACACTTTTCATCGCTTTTTAGTTGAGGCTGCGTGAATAGCCAACCGGCAAGCTTATCCTCTTGTAATAGCGGCCGATCTATACGAGATAGATTTATGAAAATCCACTTGCGTTCACAGCGAATGAGATTACAAGGGCCGACTCGTCACATCAACAGGGCAGGCTTCCTGTTTTAGGTTGAGCTCGCCACAGCGCCCGCGGGCCGAGATGGGCTCCATGAGGTACTCCATTACACGGATCTGATTTATGGTCGCCTGGAATGAACCTGATACTAATTTCGTATCAGGTGATAACTAATGCAGGTCTTGTCTGCCCTGGCCTGCCATACATGCCGTACATTGTGTACGTGTATAGGTTAGTATTGATCGATGTATGTTAGGTACTTAAAATTTATCAAAATTTTCCCAATATAGTCAAGTGACAATACTGATGCTTGAGTCGAAGAGGCTGCGTTCTAATAATATATAAAATAATAACAATTTGACATCCCAACATATCGTAGTCATACAGGAGAAAGTGACCAAGTGCTTTTTTACAAAAACGTGATCAATTACTATTTGATATCTTACTAGCTTAAAATAGCCCTGAAAAATATGCTGAAGGATTTTAAACTTGGAAGTTTAATATACTGACTTGTTAAAAATGACTAACTGCATTGATGTTTATTTTCTTGCTAAGCAAAAGTGACTTAAATGGCCCTGTTGGATATTTTACGTTTTGTTAGTTGGTCACTATCTCCTGTACGACTACGATATATAGATAAAGTAAAATATGGATGTCTGGGTATGTCCGCCTTCGTGTTGTAATGGTCAGCACACTCGGCTGCTGTTCTGAAGGTCCCGGGTTCGATTCCTAGGGGGGTCAAATAAATATAAGTGATTTTTTTTCTCTAATATTTTTCCATATTACCCTGGACTAGTACCTGAAGCGGAGGGCTGATCACCTTTCCTTCATGTGTTAACGATCAAGATAACACTGGGTTTGTATGATGCAGTGCGCTATGTATCATTGGGGTGCGGAAAGGGGTTTGAAATGAAGTATGACCCGTCATAGGCTGGCTAAGTAATCGCTTTACACATGTGCAACATTCACCATTCTACCCATAATTGACAACCACACTAATAAAATTTTCGGAACTCCTAGATATATTGATTATCAATTTTATGACGAAGTACACGAGTTCACAACAGCAATCTATATTAGATTAAGAAAACTGGTCTCTGTTAAATTTTATTTAGCAGACTCTTTTATGTGCATGCAAGATGCAAACCCCGGATTAATTTTAAAAACTGGGAAACACATGAAAACATGATTTTTTTTAAATTGTGTAGCTTATAATCTGACCAGTTATTTTTATTCACAACATATTAAGTATGTTCAAATACGATTTTTATAAATCTGGGTGAAAAAGTATTTGGACACACTCAAGACATGTAATTAGTGAAGTAAGACTATTATCATTGATATTTAAAATCGTCCTGATATGCGAAGTTATTATTTTTAAATTGTTTAGAAAAATGACAATCTTAAAACTAGTTCGTAAACCCTGTATATCCCCATACTTTCATATTCTTCTTCGTCTATATTGAGATGTCAAAAACTTATTGTTTTGCTCTATAAATTGATCAAACAAAAATTTCTAATATATATATATATATATATATATATATATAAATATATAAATATATATATATATATATATATATATATATATATATATATATATATATATATATATATATATATATATATATATATATATATGTATATATATATATATATATATACAGTATCTACTCAATGAATTAGGGCCACCCAGAATTTCGCGCAATTTCTCAATTCAATCAGGAATAACTCAGAGAAAACCTTGAATTAAACAACATTGAATTTTATTTACACATGAACACTTTATTACGCTTAAATAATGCATATATTTTCATATAAATATAGTTAGTATTTAGTATTTCCACCTTTGGCAGAAATAACTGCCTCAATTCTTTTTGGCATACTTAAAATGCACTGTTTTATCATGTTTTTTATTTCTTCGTCTTCTGACCAAATTTTTTGAATATTTTTTTTTAGACAGTCTTCTGTCGGATTTGGAAATGAGTATACCTTATTTTTTAACATGCTCCATAGGATTAAGGTCCGGAGAATTTCCAGGTCAGGGGAGCAAAGGCAGATTTTTGTTAGACAAAAATTTTATTATTGATTTAGCCCGGTGGCAAGGTGCCCCATCCTGCATGAAGGTGTATGGACCTTCTGTTGGGTCGAGTGTATGGTAGAAGGGCAATAAAATTCGTTCGAGGACCTGCTTATGGGAATTTTGGTTCATTGTTCCTTCCACGAAAAACAACGGCCCAGGTAAATTGTTAATAATACATGACCATATCATTGTTGCAGGGGGGTGTTTGATAACTTTTACCACACATGCCTCATTGTAACGTTCCATTGGTGTTCTCCTGACGAATCGACGGCTCTCTGTCACGGCTTCTAACCGGCACTCATCACTAAAGATGACCTGAAAAATAATGAAAATTTAAGTTTAATTCAAATATATAAGTTTATTTACTAAAATGATATGTTGAAAATTAAATTTAAATAAATACCTTTTTCCAATCATCCACCGAGTAATTTCGATGTAGCCTGGCCCATTTTAATCGATCCGCTTTCATTCGTGGTGTCAATTTTGGTACTTTTACAGGGCGCCTGCATTTCAGATTTACTTCGCAAAGACGTCGCCTCAGTGTTGATACCGATATATTTAAACCCTCTTCTTCCGATTTTATTTTTAATGTTTTTGCTGATGCACTACGGTTTTCTAAGGCACTTTGAACGATTTTTCGATCAGTCCTCGGTGTTGTTTTTCTAATCCTACGACAGTTCTTTCGCCGATTGCTGGTGGCGGGTGACTGATTTTTTATTGATTTTGAAATTCTGTCCACTGTTTGACGAGAAACGTTTTCTTGTTTTGAAATTTCTCTATTAGATAGTATTCCTAATTTCAGTATCACTATAACACTAGACTTTTTTTCCTCAGAAATGTCTTTACTTTTTCCCATTTTGCCTTTTCAAAAAAAACACTTGTGTTTGCAAAAAAAATTTATACTTTATGAACTAAAATTAAAAATTAAGTTTTTTTCACAAGACACGATAACTATATAACCTCTCTGAACAAAACAACAACCAGAACTCAAGAAACTTCACTAATAAATGAGATAGGACTATTTTTTGAACTTTCAACTCTCAGTCTACCTGTGCTAATTAGGGACCTTTCTCAGAAAAAGGGTTTGAAATTTTGTAAAGGCTTAAAAAATCCAGGTATATTTTACATATTATTGAAGGTAATACACATGACATTAGATGTCAATAGAAAACTTAAAGTATTTATGTAAAATAAATATAATAATCCAAAAGATTTCAGAGTATTCAAAAAAATAATGGGTGGCCCTAATTCATTGAGTAGATACTGTATATATATATATATATATATATATATATATATATATATATATATATATATATATATATATATATATATATATATATATATATATATATATATATATATATATATATATATATATATATATATATATATATATATATATATATATATATATATATATATATATAACGTGGTAATATTTTCCTTTTGAAAATTAAGTGTAAATAATATGTAAAGTGGGTGTATAATAATAAAATAAACAATGTGTTGCTTTGTAATTAAAGAAACGACAATAAAAGTTTATTCTTAATTAATCTTTACAACAATTTTTATATCTATATGATTCTGACAGTTAATAATATTATCGGAAGTCTTTTGTTTTCTACTGAGCTGGAACTGTTTTGTGTAGGTACTATTTGTAAGTACTTAATAAAATGTATAGGTAGGTACCTAGTTATTTTATTACATCTCCCCCCTTGGGGATGAAAATTCATAGTAAAATTTTCACTCGTCCTCCGGATCATCTTCTTGTAGTGAATGGACTGGTATAAGTTTAGTGATATGATAATTTTTTTTTCTTTCTTTCTTTTTTCCTTCTTTTTTTCTTTCTTTTTTTTCTTTCTTGTTTTTTTTTCTTTCTTTCTTTTTTTTTCTTTTTTCCGTTCTTTTTTTCTTTCTTTTTTTTTGTATTTTTTTTCTTCTTCTTGACCCTTTTAAAGTAGACACAGTTTTTTTTCAATCCATTTGTTTTTTTCTTTTGAATTCCTTCATTTTTATTCTGATCTCTTAAAGTATCTTCTAATTTAACCAAATTTATAACTTTTAATTGTTCATCTGCATTTTCATTCGATTTTAATACTGGATTCCTGCTTAGACAATCTACTTCTAAATTCTTCTTTCCTGGAGTATATTTTATTTTATCTTTCGTAGAAGTTTTTTCTACTTTATTTTTATTTTTATTTTTCAAGCACTGTTTCTGTGTTATTTGTATGTCTTCATTTTTATTCTGATCTTTTAAAATATCTTCTAATTTAACCAAATTTACAACTTTTAATTGTTCATTTGCATTTTCCTTCGATTCTAATACTGGATTCCTGCTCACACAATCTGCTTCGAAATTCTTCTTTTCTGGAGTATATTTTATTTTATATTTTGTAGAAATTTTTTTCACATTATTTTTATTTTCATTCTTCAAGCACTGTTTCTGTGTAATTTGTAAATCTTCATTTTTATTAATCTTATCATCCTCCTTTGTTTTAAACCAGCACGTTGCTTCAGAGTGATATCGAGTTCCCTTATTTAAATTTTCACAAATCTTACATGGACTTTTATCTTTAATTTTATCACTAGTTCTTAGATTTCCACGTCTTCTTTGATTATCTTCTAATTTTTCTCTCTCACTCCGAACATATTGTAGTAATTGTTTTAATACATCTAATGTTTCATAATCCATTTCCATTTAACAAAATTGTCGTTTTATAACGTGGTAATATTTTCCTTTTGAAAATTAAGTGTAAATAATATGTAAAGTGGGTGTATAATAATAAAATAAACAATGTGTTGCTTTGTAATTAAAGAAACGACAATAAAAGTTTATTCTTAATTAATCTTTACAACAATTTTTATATCTATATGATTCTGACAGTTAATAATATTATCGGAAGTCTTTTGTTTTCTACTGAGCTGGAACTGTTTTGTGTAGGTACTATTTGTAAGTACTTAATAAAATGTATAGGTAGGTACCTAGTTATTTTATTACATATATATATATATATATATATATATATATATATATATATTAAAAGGATCCAAAAGAAACGAAAAAAAGTTACCAATCAAATTTGTAAGAAAATTCGAAAAAAGACATCGACTCTATCGCGAAGGCAATTGAAATATATATATATATATATATATATATATATATATATATATATATATATATATATATATATATATATATTTATATATATATATATATATATATATATATATATATATATATATATATATATATATATATATATATATATATATATATATATATATATATATATATATATATATATATATATATATATATATATATATATATATATATATATATATATATATATATATATATATATATATTCAAACCCTTATACATCAAACAATTTTGTGACTCTTGTGAAATTTTTTTTCAACAATGGCAGTCTTACTTTATCCTTATTTCTAGTAATATGTTCATGACAATTTTTTTTAAACATTTTTATCCTTAAAATATTTTGGTAGTTTATCGTTAAAAAAAATATGTACCAAGATTAGCATATTAAATTTAAGACTCTTTTTGATAGATAACCAGTTCAGTTCTTCTCTCATTTTTTCTATTTTATTATATCTTATCTTATTTTTCTTAAGAATCATTTCTATGGGTTTATTCAGATGTCTATGTCAGTTTATGAAAACATATTTCAATGTGACGCGATGCACGATATCCGGACGGTCGATTTGCATCAGTAATTACCTCATATTGTCATGTCACGCGATACTTCATCCCCTCGCATTATTCTAGTCGCACAAGACTGAGCCGCGACGAGACTTTATGAGCCAGCATTTGATTTACGACATTCCCGATACCGCTTAATATCATACACCAGGTAAGGCAATTTCTTCTTGTCAGCAAGACTGGAGCTCAAACAACGCAATAAATCGATTACACCAAATTTACGACCGTATTAGAAAATAGAGCGCGTTGTAAATACACATAATAACATAAATATTATTTTGATCATGGAGCATTTTTTAAATACAGTAAATCCCCGCTTAGCGCGTGTAATCCGTACAACAACAACAAAGTGGAGCGCTAAACGAATCAGCGTTAAGCGAGGTCTATTTTCCACATATCGCTCAGTCCTTTCAACAACGTCATATATTTAAAAAATCGTAAATTTTCAGTTGTGCATGTTTTCGGAATGCCCAGAAAATGTACTATATCCCAGCAAAAGTGGCGTATTTTTAACTTAATATTTACCCGCTACAGGGTAGAATGTGTTGTTTTTGCATTTTGAAGAAAATGTATTGTTTAATTATTTTTTAAAAATAAACTTAATATTTTTCAAATAGAGAAAAAACTTTCAGGTTTTACTAAAAAAGATCTGTTGTACAGTAAAAAGTTCAATAAGTGTCTTGATATTTATTTTTAATACATTTCATTATATTCTTAAACTTTAAAAACGATCTTCTGAAAATTCAAGTTTTGTTTATATATGACGTTGTTGAAAGGAGTGAGCGATATATAAATGACAATGGTACAGCAAGAGTTAAAAGTATTTTAAAGATTATTTAGGTAATTTATGTGTCAACTTTTTTTAAAAGGATCCAAAAGAAACGAAAAAAAGTTACCAATCAAATTTGTAAGAAAATTCGAAAAAAGACATCGACTCTATCGCGAAGAGGTCAATTGAAAATTAAAACATTTTCTAAAAGGCAATGGCTCTAAAAAAGTTCATAGCCTCTGGACCAGTTCTTCCTTAATAGATTGATGCTTGGTCGTGAAGGATAATTATTCATCACTTAAACGCATCCTTCCTAAGTTCGCAATAATTTATTATCACCATAGTTAATCACAGTTTATTGACTATAAGATTAAATTATATTTAATGTATTATTGTTTATCTCGCATAATGCGGTTACATATCGCGCACTCCTTTCAACAACGTCATATATCAAAATCGTAACTTTTCAGTTGTACATGTTTTCGGAATGCCTAGAAAATGTACTTTATCCCGGTAAAAGCGGCATATTTTTAACTTAATATTTACCCGCTACAGTGCAGAAAATGTTGTTGTTAGATTTCGAAGAAAAGGTGTTCTTTATTTTTTTTTAAATAAATTAAAAAATTTTCAAATGGAGAAAAAACAATCAGGTTTTACCTAAAAAGATCTGTTGCACAGTAAAAAGTTCAATATGTGGCTTGATATTTATTTTTAATACATTTTACTACATTTTTAATCTTTAAAAATGATCTGAAAAATCAATTTTTTTTATATATGACGTTGTTGAAAGGAGTGAACGATATGTACATATTATCCCATATTAGGTGACACAATGCACAAATGGTTCACATATAAAAGCCATTATCCCTTGGCATATAAACCCGTTGGACTGTTAATTATGACATACATAATCACTAAATAAATAATTTTCTTGTACATCTATTACAAAATTTAATAATACGTTTAAATAATGTAAAAAAAAATCATAAAAAGAATAAAACTTGATCTTTAACGATTTATTAAAAATATGCATACTAATATTTTGAAATGAAAGTAGACTGAATGCAGTCGAAATGCCTTCTACCAGACGAATGAGTAGAAAACGTTGCATGATAGATTTCGAATGGTGATATAAGGAAAGAATGCAAAGCTGAGATAAGCATTATCGATAAAATTAAGAAGGGCGAAACAAGGAAAGCTAAAAGAAATTATGAGGCGAATGTGATTGGTATGAATAGAAGCAGAGGAAGACCGAGGAAAACTTGGCATGACCTCACCACTTTCAAGTATTTTAAATACTTGAAAGTGGTGAGGTCAGCGTCAGGAGTCGGAATAATCTGTGTGTATGTATGAGAAGATGTATTAATGTGGAAGAGGTGAAGAAGGTGTTCTATCTGCTTACCCCTGCGGAGAAGTTGAGTGATGGCTAGGATTAGTTAGTTGATATATTGAAATGGATATAGATGCAAAAAATTAAATTAAAAAAAATAAAAAATATATATATATATATATATATATATATATATATATATATATATATATATATATATATATATATATATATATATATATATATATATATTT
This sequence comes from Brachycentrus maculatus, assembly GCF_059751285.1. Taxonomy (NCBI): domain Eukaryota; kingdom Metazoa; phylum Arthropoda; class Insecta; order Trichoptera; family Brachycentridae; genus Brachycentrus; species Brachycentrus maculatus. The sequence continues at coordinate 669,164 of NW_028281064.1, read as the reverse complement.
ATATATATAAATAAATATATATATATATATATATATATATATATATATATATATATATATATATATATATATATATATATATATATATATATATTTATATATACTGTATATATTTTTTTTACTACTGTGATGGGTTATCATCTTTATCTACCTGAAAATCTGATTTCAGCGGAAACAGATTATTTTACTTTTAAATAACAATGCAATTGGCGTTACTATGTTTATTTGATCAAATATATAAATATTAAAAATTTACAATTTGATTGCGAAACTGTGTACCAGAAAATTAATCAATTTGTGCGATAAATAAATATTCAATTATGATTGTATGTGATTACAATAATTCTGATGTGTCGATAAGGGGATTTTGTTGAATGATTTGAGTTTAAGCGTTGAAGGACACGACACAAGAAATCCCCCTGGAAATTATCATTAGTATCTAGCTGGCATAGAAAATATGATATTTCGTACATTTTGAGTGTGTCCAAATACTTGTTCACAAATCTGGATTATCTCCAATTATGTATGGGAGCTATTTTTCATAATATTTTTTGGCATCTCATCAAAGATGAAGAAGAATATGGATGATTTTGAGTAGTGTGGTTTTCAATAATGGGTAGAATTGGTGAGTGTTACACGTGTGTAATAAAGTGATAACTTAAACCAGCCTTTGGCGGTCGTCAGCCCCGTAAATGCCCAGACTTCCATATTCTTCTTCATCTTTGATGAGATGTCAAAAAATGATAATTCGTAGTTAATAATAATAATAAATTTTTAGTAATGTATTTCGCGCTATTTTCATAAAAATAATACCTCAAAGGCGCTTAAAAGAGCAGATTCTAACAAATAAGCAGCCATTGCGGTGCTTGAGTGTACTTCAAAATTATTTGAAACCCTAATCCGCACCCCAATGGTGCATAGGGCACTGCATCATATGCACACAGTGTTATGTTGATCGTTAACACATGAATGTAGGGTGATAAGCCATCCGTTTCAGGTACCAGTTTAGCATTTCTTGGAGAACTGTAGCAAGAATTTTAATTTAAAAATTAAAGTATATCGACGTGCCTTACGCAAAGTGCTCTAACTGCGTTTTCGACAATTTTGAGATATTTGGTGTATGCTATCAACTGACCGTTATCTACAAATATAAACAAACAAAAAAATATAAAAAATAAATTACGCCTAGTTTAGGCGTATAAGACGCTATCTACATTGAATTTTTTAAATGAACTGAAATCCTAAAACGCTAAATACTTAATTTTGACAAAGCATAAAGTTTTAAAACGATTTAATACATTATTTTATCGTGTTGTTGAATGTATAATACTAGTTTAGAATTTCAGATAAAACCGACAATTAATAAAAAAAAATACGTTGAAAAAATCTTCTAAGCTCTCTCCTGTAAAGTAACAGATTTGCAGATAGAGTACTTTACGTAGAGGCCGTCGATATAATCTATATTAAAGTATATTTAAATAAATAAATAAAATAAATAAAAATCCAGTTAGATTCAAACAAGCGACTTCCTGTTCAATTGAACACCTTCCATGATACACAATCTCCGAGATGCTTGTACCCATCAATATCAGTTCTTATCAACAATCGGTGTGGTGCTCCTCCAACAAGCCACGATGTCCTCTGGATAGGTACGGCGCACATATTACAGCCTGTACCCTCCAGAGGGAGTAATTGATTCACAATGGCGATCATTTGTCACCGGTATCGGCCGTCATTAGAATACCAACACCTTTCCCGATTCGAAACTGATATGAGCTCATATAATGTTTCTCAGGATAACATACTATGTATGTTAGATGTACTTAGGTAGGCTTAGATGACGACATGACAAAAGTACATACATAGATGTCACAATTTCCAATTTATAATTTATGCTTTTCTTCTGCTAATCCTTATTTGCATCCAGTGGTGTATAAGGTACTGTATCGTATTGATGCAGTGTTATTTTGATAGTTCCTTACATGAAGTACATAAGTCCACTAAATAACACATTTAGTCCACTTAGTAAGTAACACTTAGTCCACCTCCGTAGTGTAATGGTCTGATCACCTTATATATATATATATATATATATATATATATATATATATATATGTATATATATATATATATATATATATATATATATATATATATATATATATATATATATATATATATATATATATATATATATATATATATGGATTACAAAAACGCATATATGAAAGTCTGGAAAGTGACAAGGCCTTAGACCTGTCTGATAGGGAAAGATTAAAAAAATCATTGTTGGTATTGAAAAATCCTCAATATCTTGAAAAATAATAATTTTTTTTTTTAAAGCTGACAATTGATTTGTTTTTTTTTTTTAAACTTAATGTTTATCCTTTTAATTCAATCGGTTATGACAAATACCTTGTCTTCTTTGTGGATGGATACGAACTTATCCATCCCCGAAGAAGGCAAGGTCAAAATCGATTGGAATTATAATACCAAAAATAAATGCGTTTGTTTACAATGTTTGTGATTTATTAATTTTATAAACATCAAAAATCTGTATTTTTAATTACTCACAAATTTCCACATGCATATTTCCATATATCATTTTTTTCAAACCTAGCAATACAGTTAAAATAAAGACCTTTTTATTTTATTCAAATATATATTGACTATTTGAAAGTAGACTTTATTTTTCCAGTTACTAAAATTACAATTTCAGAGATATGTATAAGATTTTCCTTATTGAATTTGTGTGCAAATAATAAAGGAATTTTAGCATCAGGGTAACTCGGGCCGATGTCGCCACTTCATTTCCGTTCCTATTATTGGATTTGAAAACAATTTCGATTCGCCTGACAAACTCGACACTCCACACCCTTTCCTATTTATTTTGTTGACAAAATAGGAAAGGCTTCCCCTGAGGAGCTACAAAAACCTTTTTTTTTGTTCATCCTTTGATTACAGGTTTTTCACATGAATTTTCCATATAAAGATTTTCTCTAAAATATATTACATCCAAAAGAATTCATTATAAATTCATAATTTCCACGAAATTACAAATATTTGGGAATCAAATATTTTTATAAATTCCCTACGGATATAAAAAATTGAAGAAATTCAATATTTTCTTGTAAAAAAAGCCTATTATATATGAGCAATTGATGAAAAATACTTTAAATACGAAACAAAGAAAAAAACTGTATTTTATCCTGAATTAAGTACAATCAATAAACACTTCGAGCACAAGAGTTTTTTTTTATTGGAGAGACAAAGCGTAACTAGTATTTAACATTTTATAAGTAGAAATATCTAGTAAATAAATTAAATTGTTATAAATTTTGTAACAATTTTTTTTTCAATTTTAATCATAAAAATAAGGTTTATATAATATTTGTTTAAATATTGTTTTAAAATTAAAACAAACGATGGAAATAGTTGGTGAAGTTAAGCCAATAAAAAAACTTATTTCATCCCACCATAGATGTAGTGATATTCTAGTGATTCAAGCACAGTGTTTCGAATTTGAATTATAAATATAAAAGTTTAACCAATTTAAATGAAGCTATGCCCAACAAACTATGATCGCTTAATCTAACAGCAACACGACTTCTAAATAAATGTTGTTAGCAATTAGCTTCAGGGTTAGTTGATATTTTAACGAATCCATATCCATTCATACTCCAAAGAAGTCTCTGATTCAATTAAAGGAAATGTGCTAATACGTAACCCTAAAACCCTAAAACACAACTGGATGATCCAATAGATACCGCCCTTTGGATTGCATATATGGTAGAAGTTAATGCAGTAGAACCTCTCATAACGAGCATAATTCGCTCCGGAATCTTACTCGTTAAGCGAAACACTTGTTATGCGAAACAGTTTTTTTTGTTTTTACTGGCGCGGAAATCCCGGCTCACAAGTTAATGTCGTGAAAAGAGGTTCCACTGTTTATATTTTTAAATCCTAAAATTTAATTAAATTAAATTTAAGACGTATTAATGAATTATCGGGAAAGATAAAAGAAGGGCATTTATAATAGGAGTGGGCAAATTATGTACGTAGTGAAGTTTTTACTCTTGGTTACAAAATATCACTTGAATCGAGTGGAACGAATCACACAACAAAGTTCCATTAACATTAACTAACCATACTGAACATAAACCGAATGCTCTTGTATTTCCAACTTAATATTGACATTTAACGGGTAACTAATTACGAACAAAGCTAGTTACTACAATTGGCTCACTCCTTTCAAGAACGTCATAAATCAAAAATCGTCAATTTTCAATTGTGCGTGTTTTCGGAATGCCCAGAAAATGTAGGTACTATATCCCAGCAAAAAAGGCATATTTTTAACTAAATATTTACCCGCTACTCGTTTTTTTTTAGGAATGGGAGTTCATGTTTAATTTTTAAATATAGTTAAATAAACAAAAAAAATATTATAATTAAAAATATGTTATAATTTAATTCATTTACGTACTTGACATTTCTACTTATAACATATCATATACTAGTTACGCTGTGCCTATCCAATAAAGAGACTTAACTCTTGTACTTGGAGAGAGATTTACACTCAATTTTATAGATTTCCCGTTTAATTTAACTTCATTTTAATTTACATAAATATATGAAATATTAAAATCAAACACTGATTTTCAGAGTCTACTAAATTGTATTTAATTGTCAAAAATACATAAAAATAAAATTTGTGACAATTATTTAGCCTTGTTATAGTATTTTCAAACTAATGTAAAAATTAAATCGACTGATGGTCTTTATATAGTTATACTTAATTAAGGATTTAATAATATTTTTTTCTTATTTTTTTTTGTTTATAAATAAATATTGTAGGATGTACCTTCGAGACGGGAAAAGTCGTGATTTATAAATAATGTGTTTATATTTTTGTTTTCAAATAAATAAATAATATAATGAAGATTATTTTCATTTTATTAGTTCTTTACTACTCAGTAACTAAACACACATCCTGCCATAAATAACACAAATAATGATATCTCTTTTTAATACATGTCGTTGGTATCGAAATATTTTAAAAGCGTATCTATTTGTAGAGGTTCTCGAATAATAGATCCGTTTAGAGGACACACTCATAATATAGGTCGCAGTTCTCATCAAGGAATCCTGATTCGAAGAAAACGTTGTTAGAAAATTCTTCACCGTCAATACAACGAGGTTACCACCGCTCATACTTATTTATCGTTGCTATTGTACGATCTACGCAAACCAAAAACACATTTTCTTATATAAATACTGATGTGTGTTTATTCCTCTTTAGATCTCACAAGTTTACCACGAATCTTATTGTACATTCATTACGGCCACTCCTGAAGGACACCATACTAGTTTCCACAACACTTGTATTAATAAAGAAGCTTTGATTTTATAGCCGTCGCGTTCTCGGAAACCCTCTTTCATTTCAAATACTCGAAATCCTTTCAAGAAATACAAACATCAACATATTATTATGACGTTCGGTGACAATTCGTTCCGCTGATAAATAACTCTTGGGCATTGAAAACCAACTATTCAACTTAGCCATATTTCATTAAACTTACAATTAAGTACCTACTCAGTTGTACAATTAAGAACAACACATTCGATCATCATTTGTCTTATTTCTATGGTGTTTTTCTTTTTAAATTTTGCAAAATAGAAGGTCAATAAGGCGTGGGCAAAAGATAGGTATTTAAAGGGCTTGCGACCTGTTTAAGTGATACACGTGTAACATTCAACATTCTACTCAAAATTGACAATCACACTACGTATTCAAATTTCGGAAGCTGTATTGCATTAATTGTAACTTGTATTCATTGGTGTATGAAGAAGATACAGTGCCTTAATCGGTAGAAAGTTTGTAATAAAACTCGATTTTATTTATTGAATAAAATAATGTAAAAAATATACGCAAATTAGATTATTGAAAGAAAATATTGTTTAATGGGTTTATTTTATTAATATTCTTTTAAAACTGATAACAAAAATAATACATAAAAGAAGTATTTCATAGATAATATATTTCCGTCTCCTTGGTGTAATATTTGGCGTGTTTAGCTACCGTGCTGGAGGTCCCGTGTTCGATTCCCATAAATATTAGTGATTTTACACTCTAATATTTATTTAAAATAACCCTGAACTGGTCACTGAAGCGCAGGAGTGATCACCTTGCCTTCATGTAGGAAACGGTCAAGATAATACTGCGTCAATACCATGCAGTGCCCTATGCACCATTGGGTACGGATGAGAGTTAAAAGAAGAAGATATATGTGTATGTTAACATATGCACCTGGCCGTAAAATGTTTAAAATATTTACGGTACTAATTTCCTCCGCATCACCGAATCGAAGACAGACAATCCCTTATCAAACACCTCGAATCAGTATAGAGATCCATTCATCCCTCGCCGGCCTTTTAGCCAACTTTTAAAGATAATGGTGCATTGAGGGGGTACAATAGCCATTATCTAGTAGTATCGGAGCCCCCAGACCGCCAATCTCAGCATCCCCCCCACTAGGGTAGAGATAGGAGACCCCCCGGACAAGCGGCCCCTTTGCCACTAATCCGGCCGGTAATAGAGTTGGCCTGTAAAATAGACAGCAACCTGTTATTTCCCTCGCAGATGAGCCAATTATCTACCGGGTAGCTGCGCTATCGATCAGAAAGCTAAAAGGTTTCTAAATTGTTTTACATTCGAAATTAAGACGCGCTTCTAATAGAATCATTCTTGTTTTACGAGTAAAATATTAAATTCTCTTTTGAATTCTTCCATTGTTTATAACATTGAGAGCTTTTAAAATTCACTATCAAAAAAGCTCGGTCTTAAAATTTTATATAATATTTTTTTAAACCGGAGCACTGCTGAACGCTTGCTACAAAATCAGCGTTACAAGTTCGATTCTCCTAAATTGCGATATAAATACAACAACATAAAAAAATTCAAGCGTGTTAAGTGTTTGCAATATATATTGCACATATTTTTTCCCCATTTTCACTATCCTACCTGCAGAAAAGCCCATGAATTAGAAAGTTCGTGAGAAACTCTTATTTTTCATTTTCATACTAGAATTTAATAGAATTTATTTAATTTATAAGAATAATATTACACACATATCGCTCACTCCTTTCAACAAAGTGATTTATTAATGAAAAAACTTGATATTTCAGGAGATCGTTTTTAAAGTTTAAAAATTTAATAAAATGTATTAAAAATAAATATCAAGCCACTTATTGAACTTTTTACCGTGCAACAGATCTTTTTAGGCAAAACCTGAATGTTTTTTCTCCATTTGAAAAATATTTAGTATATTTAAAAATTAAAAATTAAACAATACCATTTCTTCAAAATGAAAAAACAACACTTTCTGCCCTGTAGCGGGTTAATATTAAGTTAAAAATATGCCGCTTTTGCTGCGATATAGTACCTTTTCTGGGCATTCCGAAAACATGCACAGCTGAAAATTGAGTATTTTTTACATATGACGTTGTTGAAAAGAGTGAGCGATATCTGTATGGTTTTCAAATGAAAAGATCAAAAACTGTAAAAATGTATTTTTAAACTTTGTATCTATAGTCTAAAACAACGATCTAGTTTTACCATATTTACTTTTAATTTTTCTTATTTTGATTTTTTTGTTATCATTTGGTATCTTATCATTCCATGCTACATTTATTTATATTTATAACATAAACAGACAAAATTCCAAAAAGCTTTAGTCCGTGTGAATGCATGCAATATAAAAAATAAATTTTAAAACTAATTGAATTTGTATATCAAAAATTAGTCCCTAATTTTTCCAGTTCATTCATTAGTCTCAAAAATTAAACACATTTAAAAAATGGTTGCGCTACGATTTATTTACAACATTTTGAGTGTGTCCAAATACTTGTTCACAAAATCTGGATTATCTTATGAAATTGAGGTATTTTTTGAATAATAAAAACATAGATGTTTCTCTTTCAATTTAATGAAATTTTTTTAACAAATCTAAAATAAACTCCATATTAGTGGTTTTATAAAATCGTACACAACTTTTTTAGTGTGTCCAAATACTTGTTCACAAAATCTAGATTATCTCCAATTACAGGAGTTATTTTCATATTATTTTTTGACATCTCATCAAAGATGAAGAAGAATATGGAAGTCTGGGCATTTACGGGGCTGACGACCGCCATAGGCTGGTTTAAGTGATCACTTTACACACGTGTAACATTCACCAATTCTACCCATTATTGACAACCACACTACTCAAATTCTTGGAAGTTCTATATATATATGAACCAATTTAGAAACCTTGTTCTTGAATCACTAGAACTTCATTAGAGACATCTATTGGTGAGATGTCTACGTTTTATTGTTTGATTTGATTTTAGTTTTTTCGAAGATTATTTTCAGCCTCCTTTTACTTCACATTTAGAGGATAAGGGATGTGAAGTGTGGTCTGAGTCACCGTACCTATTGCATAAATCCTCAAATTTGATGTCAACTTATACATGAGAATAATTTATTTGAATATCGTTAAATTTCCTTAGATTTTTATAATGAATTCATTTTCAACTTATAAACAAAATTATCTTAAAACACATGTTGATTATTTAATAATATTGTTACTATCTACAGTTCAGTTGTGTTTATTCAATTGTCTTTGAGTAGGTACATTACGATAAATTTGACGGCTAGATAAGATTAAGTATTTTACCCATATTCCTGTAAATAGTTTTTTTGTAATGAATTGATAATAACAAATATATATTTATAATGTTAAAAATAACAATTGGCATATTGCGCAATATACATATTATATATATGTACATACATGCATATATCGTTTTGTCGCACATTCGTCTGAGTGATCGCATTACTATGATTGATATTCGAATGGACAAAATTTGGAGATATTATGAAGTGGTTATCTAGGAAGTAAGTTACATAGCCAATAGAAAAATTGGCATTTGGGTTTTCTGGGTTGCATATCACCAGAAGGCATATTTTTGTGGTATTCGAAAATATTATTTACAGGTTTTCTAGGATGCATATCGCTCACTCCTTTCAAGAACGTCATAAATAAAAAATCGTCAATTTTCAGTTGTACATGTTTTCGGAATGCCCAAAAAATGTACTTTATCCTAGCAAAAGAGGCATATTTTAAACTTAATATTTACCCGCTACAGGGCAAAGAGTGTTATTTTTGTATTTCGAAGAAAAGGTATTGTTTAATTATTTTTTTTAATATACTTAATATTTTTCAAATGAAAAAAAAACCTTCAGATTTTACCTAAAAAATCTGTTGTACATTAAAAAGTTCAATAAGTGGCTTGATATATATTTTTAATACATTGTATTATATTTTTAAACATTAAAAACGTTCTCCTGAAAAATCAAGTTTTTTGATTTATGACGTTCTTGAAAGGAGTGAGCGATATCAACCAAAAGGCATATTTTTGGATATATTTTAAAATACTATTTCGTGATAATTCTGTTTGTAATTTTCTTTCTACAGAGAGCCCGCTTTGAAAACACTCTGGCCGCAGTGATATCTTAGTTATATAAGTTTTGTACTGAAAATTCTTGATGGAACTGAATTTAATAAAATAAAACAACAACTTTTTTTGTTTTTCACTTACATTTCCACATATATACGAGGAAAAAATATATGTTTGTTGTTTTATCTAAGTTATAAGTTTAAAACTTTTGTAGTATCCTTTTCTCTAGAAGTATATATTTCAGTGCTCAAAGGAATGCGTGTATTTTCGTGATATCATGCGATTGTTTTCGTTACAAGCGGTAAAATCACTCGTGGAGGCTTAATAATAAGAACAGCAGACTTCACGTTTTATAAATGTGTAGGTATAGAATAATATAAACCAATACAAAAATCATAAAACCTGCAAATACCATATCATTTTCCTTTAACACCTTCTCCGGGGTACCGCCGCGAGCCATCCATCTAACCCTCTAAGTGCCAGCCGACTAATAGAATCATTAGAAACGCTTGTCTCCATTTAACCCGTCACGCATACAAGGGCGCACTCTTTTGTGCCACGGGGAAGGAGAGACCCCCAACCGAAACCAATTAGTTTTTAACAACTTGATGACGTCTTCACACCACTTTCCTCACTCAGAGTTCACTAAGGATTCGATGGATATCGTGTGTATGGAATTTCGAATCCTGGTTGGATTCTGAGTTAATTCTGACTTATGTTTTAAATATTGAGAGCATTAACTTTGTGGATAATATTGATATATCATTTTGAGAAATAAAAAGACTTATTTAATTTATGTCATGAATTAAACCCTGAAGAGGGCAACTGGTTGTTGCCGAAACCAGTTAGTTGTTAGTAAAAATGTGAGTGGATCAAAATAACAAAGTCTTTTATTTCTCAAAATAATATAATTCTGACTTAACTCAATTTGTATGCAAAAACATCATTCCAGTTGTTTTACGTTAAAAATAAGATAATTTAATACCACGTTTGTTCTTATTATATATACCATTTATACACATATTTTGGTCGGTTGGAAGATATTGCTTTTTAGCAATAAGCCCGCCAATGTACTTTTTATTTTCTGTACATGAAGTTTAAAATAAAATAAAATAAAATAATGATAATACACAACTTGAGATTAAGGCCTAGATCTAAAGCGTTCAACTCACAATGCGCTCGGTCGCGCTCAAGGCTAGACGTGTCTTTACGCTATTTTTTTTTTTAATGTAAATTGGATTTTTGTTTTTTAGAATATGTATGGAATTTTTTTTTAAAAAACTCCTTACCTTTCAATCACTCTTTTCTTTTTAAATCATATAATTAATTCAAAGAAAAAATTCCAAAACAAAAATGTTTTTTTAAAGAAAAATTCAAATAAGTCAAATGTTATCTGGGTTCAGAGAAAATTAAGTTGCGATTTAACTAATACTGGACCTTAATACAGTTGTATAACGGTCCTTAATCTTATGAATGTGAGGTAAGAAAATTTTGTTGACCATAACAAATGTCCGCCTCCGTAGTGTAATGGTCAGCATACTCGCCCACCGTTCTGGAGGTCCCGGGTTCGATTCCCAGGGGGGTTTAATAAATATAAAAGTGATTTGTTTCACTCTAATATTTATTTAATATTACACTGGACTGGTACCTGAAGTGGAGGGCTGATCACCTTTCCTTCATGTGTAATCGATCGGGATAACACTGCGTTTATTTGAAGCAGTGCCCTATGCACCATTGGGGTGCGGTAAGGGTTTTATTATTATAACAAAACTAGGCTGCGTTCACATTGATTTAAAGCACATAGGATACAGAGCAATAGTTTTTTACCATAGAAATGATACTTTTAACTAGACGAGGGTAGGGTTTTAAAAACTTTTCGTAATAAGATAAAATTTCAACTTGATTTCCGCATACGGGAATCAGAATTTCAATTTATCTTGAAATGCCATTTTTAACAGTTTTCAGTTTATAAGACGCCAAATCGATTTCTGGAATTAAGGTAAAAGGATATTTTCAAATATCTGAAAACAACTCAATTCATATGGGAAAAAGGGTGAAAGCAAAAAAGTAATTAAGATACAACTGAAAGGGCATTTAGGATCAATTATGGTGAGGATAGCGATTGATATATCTTTTGATTTATTTCATTACCTAGTGACCGGACACTAGGCCTAATAGACCGTATCGATCCAAGGACCACATAAAATATTTCAACCAATTTTATCTGTTTTTATCGGTACTTTACGGTTGTTTTACCGATCCGGTTAGCTCAGAACTTCTAATTAATATACTATTTTAGAATTTATGTATATATATATATATATATTTATATATATATATATATATATATATATATATATATATATATATATATATATATATATATATATATATATATATATATATAAAGGGTCCGCCAAATAACTTTTTTTTTTTGAAAATGCTATAAAAAACATCGAGTGTAGCTTCGGCTGTGTGGCACGTAGCGCCGTCTTGTTGAAACCAAATGTTGCCAATATCCTCCTCTTCAATTTTTGTGAACAAAAATCCGTTCAACATGGCCCGATAACGATCGCCATTGACTGTAACGGCCACTCCTTGCTCATTTTCAAAGAAAAATGGCCCAATTATGCCTCTGGACCAAAATCCGCACCAAACAGTGACTCGTTTTGGGTGTACCGGCTTTTCAATGTATGCGTGCGGGTTTTCTGTGCCCCAAATACGACAATTTTGCTTGTTTACATACCCGCCAAGATCAAAATGAGCTTCATCCGAAAAGATGATTTTTTTGGCAAAATCGGCATCTTCTGTAAGTCGATCGCAGGCCCACTCAGCGAAGCGAAAACGCATTGGATGGTCAGTTGGCTTCAACTCCTGAACCAATTGGACTTTGTATGGCGTCATACCAAGGTCTTTATGCAAAATTCGTCTCAATGATGTCTCCGAAATGTTCAATTGTTGAGAACGACGGTGAATTGATGTTGATGGCGCTTCACGCACACTTTCTGCCACAACATCGATATTCTCGGGTGTACGCACTGTTTTTGGCTTTTCACGCTTTGGTTTATCGATGAGGATGCCAGTTTCTTTCACTTTTTTCACAAGATAACGAACATACGGAGCTGACGGTGCTTCTCTTCTTCCAAAAACCGTACGCAATTTTCGCACACATTCTGCAACATTACCATGATTTTCAAAGTAATGTCGCAATATTTTCCAGCGTTGTTCAAGCGTATACACAACCATATTCGCTCAGCGGAAGGATAAAACTAATTATCTGTCAAATCAGACATGAGCTAAGTGTTACCATTCACGAAATAAGCACTAGTTGAAAAAAAAAACTTTAGATGGCGGACCCTATATATATATATATATATATATATATATATATATATATATATATATATATATATATATATATATATATATATATATATATATATATATATATATATGAATATATATATATATATATATATATATATATATATATATATATATATATATATATATATATATATATATATATATATATATATATATATATATATATATATATATATTGTATATATATCCAGTGACGTGGTTAGAAGTTTTTAGAGTAGGCAATAGAAAAAATAGAGAACATTATGTATAAGTACTTAATTTCTTACTTTTACTACTAGTACTACCATCACGCTGTTTCTTCGCAGGGGAAGGCCGAGGGGATGGAACGCCACACTCTTCAGTCCTGACATACACTTCTAGCTTCCTTCAGATCCATACACCTAGTCAAACATACACATCTAAAAAGAAGCGTAATTTTCATTTTTTCATGGTAAAATCCTCATTTTTTTCACTATTTAGTACAGAATGAAACTTTTGATCAAGTGTATTTTTTTTTAATCCGAAAATATTCAAATAAAATTTTGTTTTTGGTGTCAATTTATTTTCATTTTTCATTTATCTACTATTAATATCTCCCTTTCTAAGTTCTTATTTTGCGCGCGTAGTTAAGTTGAATTTTCCTAGAAGCAAACTCATATTTTAAACATAATTACGATCATGAACACTTTTTCAAGTATCTACTATAACAGATTATGTAATATACGTATATTACAATGTTAATGCCACTTCAATATTCATAAAGAACTTTTTAACAAGCTAATATATATTACATCAATCGGGATAAGAAATAAAATTTAAAGGTTATTAAAAAACTATTTAAAACAACATTTTGATTGAATCCAAAATTGATCCTTTGGAATACTAACCGGTGCGGCAAAAAAAATTGAACGCGTAATTTATCTTAAGGAATTTCCTCTTATTAAAATTAGTAATTGCTTCCTAAATACGTTTCCCAGCCCCTCAGAAGTAAGCCATCTCGCCGTATTAATATATGTTGGCCTAAACTGCGATAATCGTTTGACGAGTAACCCGATGACGTAATAAATCTATCAGACTGACAGCTCCTGCAAGTAAAGAGGTGCGTTCCGAAAGCACATGCACACGGACACAACGAGAAAACTTTCGAAGCGACCAAAAATACTAACGTTGCCTACGAAAAATCTCCAATTACTTGTTCTTTAAAAAAAATAGTGCTTTAGCATTTTAGTTTGTTTTTTTGTTGTTGAGAAAATATATGATCTTCAACTATGTACGTTATTCAACGAATACAAAATCAGTACTTTTTTCATTTAATGAAAACAAATGTAAGCAAGCAAAGTCAAATTATAAGCTACATAAAAAATGAAAATCATGTTTTTAGGCAGATCTCAAGTATGCGACTTTAATCCATGATTCAGACCTTCCATAGAAATAGAAAGGGTCTTTGCTTAATAAAGGTTTCTCCATTACAACATAGATGGGATTGTGAACTCACATGTACTATGTCACGAGTTTTATCAATTAGTGGATGTTACACTGTTTAAAGTGTTTACTTAACCAAGCCTATTACGGTCGCAAACCCTGTAAATGCCCACACTTCCATACTTTTCGTCGTCTTTGTTGAGATTTCAAAAATGTATTTTTTAATTTATGTTATTCGTTTTTTTGTGTTTTTCAATTTAGGTCGAAAACAAACTATTTATTTATTTGGCTATTTGATAAATGATTTGTCGCAAACGCTATAAGCGCTAATTAATATTAATATTAAATGACGCAATTTTTATGAAAAAATCAAATTAGCATATCTACGATTAGACATTAGTTTAATAAAACTTGATAAATTAAACTTCACACACATGATTAGTGTTAAAAAAAGCATTGGTCATGTGTATGAAAAAAACATATATTAATAAATTGCACAAAAATATGTTTTGTCAACTGGTAAGATCATCGATCATCCGCGCTCGATTTTCGGAACGCGCCCCGGACGGAGCAGCAGACCGGCGGGAAACGGAACCGCACGTTCTATTTCAAATTTAAAGGGCGGTTTTTAATTGGACATCGCGGCCCCCGGGCGTGCCAGTGGAACAAAAGACCACAAAGAGATATGAAAAAAAAAGAAGCGCGGTCCTCTTGAAATCGTTTTGAAAAAAGAATGGAATAGATAAGGGGCGATTTAAATCATCGTCTCATCTCGGTAATTATAATTGAAAGCATTTAAAAAGGAATTCTCTTGGCTTGATAAACGACGCTATCTGACCATACTCCCATACGCGGCGGTCATCAACCTTCCAAAGGATTGAATTAGGTTATTTAAATACATATCTTCATCCTAAATACTTGTCACACTTTTATCACTAACATTTTATTGCAAAACATATTGAAATTTTGGTATTTTCTTTTTTTTGACATCTTAACATAGATAAAAAATAATTTGAAATAATTTAATTAATTAATTTGCCAGTCACTTTGTGGTAAAATCTATCCATTTTTAATTGATGTTTTGCTCAGTAAATACCAGTATTTCTTAAAATCTACTGTTACACGTATTACGATGTATTCCGCATCATTTTCACATACGGTGTTCACATAATAATGATGCAGAATACATCGAAACACGTGTCACGGTAGATTTGAAGAAAAAGTGGCAGTTACTAAGTAAAAAATTAATTAAAAATAATTCTTAAGTCTGGGCATGTACACGATCATTGAGAAATTAAACACAATACAGATGTTCGCTTAATATTTTACTTATTTTCCATTTGAAAAGACCGAGCCATAGCCACACGTATTTTTTTCTTCCATATTAAAAAAATATTTAGCTAACTTTTGACAGCTGTAAAATATTTGAATTATGTACGTAATTTTTGGGACAAGATGTGTAACAAATACTAACGATTATTGCCAGTATAAAAATGTAAATAGGTACCTACCCAACTCATTTTATTCGTTTCAACAGCAAAATCAAAAGAATTCACCGGAATCGAAAAGGTTAGTATTACGAATAATAATAATATTCTCATATCTTGCTGGCAACCCACATTTATTTCATTTATGGCATGAGGAAAATGTACAAATATTTATAATGTAGGTAGGTACTGGAAGAGTACGCAACTTCAAACGGTTCGTCAGAGAGTTTCACTATTTATGTCATGCAAATATTGTGGTTTCCGAGACCTGGTCACATTCCCTTGAAGACTGATCCGAATCAAGGTGTACCTACATAGTTCTATTACACAATGTGCTTGTATAGTCATCTCAGAAATGGTAAATAGATGACAAATCCAAGTAGGTATATTAAAATCACTCGTAAACGAGTGGAGGTTTAAAAAAAACAAGTATGAACCGAAACATAATCTATTTGGTGGATTAATAAAATCTGGAAAGTTTTTTTTAAATAAAACAAAATTATTAGTGTGGTTTACAATTGTATGATCTCATGAACATGAACATACAACAGATAAATGATAGTGCAGTTTAAACAAATGTTTACATATAGCTCACTCCTCTCAACAACGTCATATATAAAAAACAATCAATTTTCAGTTGTGCATGTTTTCGGAATGCCCAGAAATTGTACTATATCTCAGCAAAAGCGGCATATTTTTAACTCAATATTTACCCACTACAGGGCAGAAAGTGTTGTTTTTGCAGAAATTTTGAAGAAAAGGTATTGTTTAATTGTATTTTTTAAATATACTAAATATTTTTCAAATGGAGAAAAAACATTCAGGTTTTACCTAAAAAGATCTGTTGCACAGTAAAAAGTTCAATAAGTGGCTAAATATTATTTTGTAAGAGATTTTATAATATTCTTTAATTTTAAAAACGATCTCCTGAAAAATCTAGTATTTTGATATATGACGTTGTTGAAAGGAGTGAGCGAAATGTACTTTAACCTGTCCAGGAGTATGGCCGTACATGTACGGCCATACCAAATTTTCCCCATAAGAGTATGGCCGTACATGTACGGCCGATACAAAACATGATTTATGACACGATTTATGCCAAAATCGGAGGGCATGTATGACGGAGAAGATGTATGGATGTGAAGGAGGGGAGGAGAGAGGAGAGAGAAATTGTTTCGAAAAAAAAACTTGTTTTTTCAATGCAAAAACGGTGTTTTAAGAAAAAAATCAATTACGTAAAATGTTACCTGGATTTAGAGAAAATAAAATTGCGACTTGAGGAATTAAACATTATTTTACAAACAATATGCAAATGCATGTTTTCTTAATCAATATATCAATTATCTTAGTATTTAATTGCGGGTAATATCTTTGTAAATTGAACAACTGAAGAACCATAACCGTACTTGAATAAATTATTCCAAGATTTTACAAAACGGGAATATTATATACTATTTTTTTTTAATTTATGCGTACTTGCGAAAGTTCTCAACACCTTTTACACTGCACATGAATATTGAACAATGAGAAGGCAATGTGTTTCAGGTTATATTTTATTTCAAGTAAAGACGTAGGTACCAAGTACCCGTATTTTATGCCATTGCATACAATGATAATTATAGTTAATATTCAAAATTTAACTTCATGTTTTTTTTTAACTCGATTCAGTCTAACTTTTTCTTTTAAACTAACTTATTACCTAACTAGCCATCATTTCGCTTCCCCGTCTTTAATATTTTTCAAAAGAGAAAAAACATTCAGGTTTTACCTAAAAAGATCTGTTGCACAGTAAAAAGTTTAGTAAGTGGCTTGATATTTATTTTAAATACATTTTATTATATTCTCTAACTTTAAAAACGATCTCATGAAAAATCTAGTTTTTTTATTAATGACGTTGTTGAAAGGAGGTAACGATATTAGAAATTTGAGATTCGAGAAAATCCAAATATTGACACTCTGAAAGGATTTTGACCAGAACAAGGATTTCGACACTCTGCAAAGGTTGTGAATAAAATAATTGGTCACATGGATTATACATACGGAAGTTAACTGATTTTGTTTTTTTTTTACCGTACGGTGATAATGATGCAGAATGCATCGTAACACTTGTCAAAAAAAGTATAATTTACTACTTTAAATTTTTTTCCATCTACTCGTCCGTGGATAGTAATAGTCTCTGAGGAGCAAAACGTGATGGAATTTCTGACAAAAGAAATCACTGCGACATTTGCACACATTGAGAAGAGCACTAAAATAAACAAGGTGGGTCTTGGGTTCAAGGAATCCAAAGTGCACTATTCTGCCAAGATGTGAGGAAGAGATATACTAGGTTAGGTAGAAAATCCTAATATCGCCATAACATTCCGAAAACTGATATAAATTAATACAGATTCTAACATTTTTATAAAAAAAATATCTTGACAAGAGTAAAAAATTAAAAATCGTCTTTACAACGTACAATTTCATGAGATGTATAATAATTTTATTATTACATAAAAAAACTAAACGAATGATATGCATACCTACTTATTTTCTAATTTTGTGTTTATTGTTACTTTTGTTTAGTTCTTGGTCTATATTTTCGATAATAGGTAATATCTACTTTATTTTTTATTGCTTTACTTGACTAACTATGGCAGTCTCCGTTCTATATCCGACCTAAAATTTAGATTTCTAATAGAAGTAACATGTTATAAAATATCCCATGATTTATGGTAAATAAATAAAAAGTGTTTAATTACAATGATAAAATATAGGATAATTACAATACATAAAACAAGAAAATATATTTTGTCAGTAATCATCAATCCTCAGCATCCCCCAACCAACTCTATAAAGAAACGAAATCAAATAACATTTTTTCGTTTTTATTAAGTTTATTTATTACTTAATTACATCTTGACGTCTCAACACGTCTCGAGCTGGTTTAAGTGATCATTTTGTACACGTGAAACGTTCACCCATTCACGGTCCTGTAAATATCCAGACTTCCAAAGTAAAAAATTTGATTTGAAAAACATACTTATTTTGTAATTTTTTGTACTTAAATTTACGAGAGTAACAAAAGACAAGAAAAAACATCTCACCTATTTAGTGCTGCGTAATTTTATTATAATTTAATGTTATAAAAGATTTCTAATATCTTATAAAAAAAAATATTTTGTTTACTGTAAGAAGATGAAAATGTATTTATGATGCAAAATTAAGTGTAAATTACAGTTTGTATTAAATGTAATATAAGCTAACTAAAGAAATAATAAAATGAAAAAGTAAAAATTTTGCATGATATATATATATATATATATATATATATATATATATATATATATATATATATATATATATATATATATATATAAATATATATATATATATATATATATATATATATATATATATATATATATATATATATATATATATACATATATATATATATATACATATATATATATATATATATATATATATATATATATATATATATATATATATATATATATATATATATATATATATTTATTTATTATAATACAACAACGCAAAACCAATATTATCACTGGTTTATCGTCGACTATCAAACGATAAAAATAGGTACATATCTTTAGTTTAGTATGCCTGTGATTTGACGTTTCCTCAGCATATTGTAATATATTTCATAAAACATAATACGCATAATATTAATAATATATTCTAACCTATGGGTCGGTGAAAGACACCTTCACCTCATGTGAGATATTTCATCAAATTACTTTTGATACACTGTGAGAACTGCACTCTAATTTAAGAGATTCACACGATTAGAAAGTACACTGTACATAGTTACATCAAAATGATGACGGTATATTAAATTCTTAACCTTTGAGTCACCAAGGAAAAAGGTCGGCATTATCTCGAAGGAGACATCGGGAGGAAAAAACTACTAAAGATTGTGACGAATCCGGAATCGAACCCCTGTTATCATTTAGGCTAACTCTGATACAGCTACATATAACGTGAGTAGGTACTCAAATTAAAGATCCAGTCAAAAATTGATATTTTAAACCTGAAAAATCAAAATCATGGCGTTATAATACTGAGAAATCAAATCAAAATTCCGACAAATACAATTTTGAAAAATATAGAGTACACATAACAATCTGGAAGGTAACATTATTTATTCACTTCTTTTCGTACAAATTATTATTTACAATCGAGATTTTTAACTGTCAAGAGTCGGATGTGTTTTATATAGTGTTAATTATATATGCCGGGATTTCGATAATTTAGATATTTATTCAATGTAATACTTTTACAATTAAGATGTGATTAATGGGATTAATTTAGATATAGTGCGGAGATGTTGAGATTAAGATATGCTAGGATTATGATAATACAGATTTTTATATGTGAGACTGAGAAATGCCTGGATTTTGAAAATCAGGTAAAATTATAGATGGATAATTATAAATATCTTCTTCTTCTTACCCTGATGCGCACCCAATGGTGCATAGAGCACTGTTATGTTGATCGTTTACCATATGAAGGCATGGTGATCATTCTTACGCTTTAGGTACGAGTCCAGGGTAATATTAAATAAATATCAGAATGAAAAAGCATCTATATTTTTTTCACCTCTTGGGAATCTAACCCGGTTCCCCCAGCATGGTAGCCAAACACGGTAACCACTACACCATGGAGGCGGACAATATATGTATGTATATATATATATATATATATATATATATATATATATATATATATATATATATATATATATATATATATATATATATATATATATATATATATATATATATATATATATATATATATATATATATATATATATATATATATATATATATATATATATATGCATATATGTAAAATATAACTTCGCTTTTCTTAAATGATAGCGGAGGTTTGCATTGACGCACTGCAAATTGCTACCGATGTACGTGATGGTAGCTTTAGATAAACGTCAACATGATACCTGAACATCATTCATATATATATATTATATATATATATATATATATATATATATATATATATATATATATATATATATATATATATATATATATATATATATATATATAAATATATATATATGAATGATGTTCAGGTATCATGTTGACGTTTATCTAAAGCTACCATCACGTACATCGGTAGCAATTTGCAGTGCGTCAATGCAAACCTCCGCTATCATTTAAGAAAAGCGAAGTTATATTTTACATATATGCACAGTAATTAAATGCCCTCGTAAGGGAACTGCATTCCGAGAAGCGATGACAAAGACATAAAGATAATTAATTGAAAAAAATCTGGAAGTAAAATGACAACAAGTTTAAAACATCCAAGTTGGCGCCCGACCCGCCGACCGTTCATAAAGTCTCGCTTTAATGCATGCAAGAGACAACACAAATGGTAATATAAATTAATTATATATAAAAGTATGGAAACATTAAGAGGAAATTAATGCAAAAATTCTTTCGATGTAAGGTGTGTTGAGAAATATGTAAACACGACATGGCACAGTGCCGCGAGAGAAATGCGAAACTATAATACCAACCAAAAGCAAATGCAACAATCCCCGGGTATATCCATTATCCATGGTGTTATTTTTTTTACAAAATTTTAAGAAATACAATAATTTGTTACAAAAAAAATATGTTTCAATTAGTACCCACCTACTGGAAGTTCAGAAGTTTGTAAAGCTTATTTTGCAAATAGGGATTCAATACAATTTTATACAGAAATCTGTATAAAATTGTATTGAATCAATAACCCAAAATCTGAATGAATCTTTGCAACTTTGCACTCGTAGTTAAAACGTCGGACGACGAAGACGTGATTCTTGGTTCTGTGATAATAATAATATCATAGTAAGCTGTAATTTAATAAATTACAGCTAACTCCAGATGAAGAAAAAAAGATACCTTGCAATTTAAGGAATTTTCCAAAGATTGGCAACCCTGGTACCAACCTAAAATTGGATCCGACTTCGGATGGAGATTCGGAACGAGCGGCGAGCAGCTCGGCTCGGTGTACTGACTGCCTGGATGCTCGCATCGTAACATGTTACGTTACGACAAAATGCTCCGGTCTCCACCACGCAAGGAAAATTTTGTTTTTTTTTCAAAAAGTACAAATACAAAAGTATTTTCATGCGGAAAAATTCTAACATTGATATCAATTTTACAGTAATAAAAAAATATATACCATACGCGGCAACTTACTTCCCATTTAACATTAATGGATGGTAATAAATTTTAAAGAGAAAAAATATTTTTAGTCATTTAAAAATCGCTGGGTGTTATGCTCCACCGGGTATATATTGTACTTAATAATGTAACCATTTGAAAAATAATTTATTAGGGCATAGTTCGACAAATAATAAAGCTTTAAAATATTTATAAATCGTTCAAATAAGAATCTGGGCTCATTGTAAAGTCGTTCAACTCTGGACAATGGAAGGATTATTAGAGTAAAAGGATCGAGTTTCATACGAGCGAGGATTGTTGTGTCGCGCAAAGGTGGCCAGTGGTCACTCGGTTCAACAGTATGGGAAAATCGCGCGAAGGTCAAAGTTCAATAGATTGATTATCATCTCCCAAGTTGGTACAGTGTTACACGATTCGACGACATTTTATAACGCTCTTACGTGGAAATAACGCAAAATTAATAAAACCCATTGATATTAATTTTTAAAATACTCTTTTATATTTTTAAACTTTAAAAACGTTCTCCTGAAAAATCTTTTTTTTTTATTTAGGACGTTCTTGAAAGGAGTGAGCGATATGATATATTGATGGTTCAGTGGACAAAGGTTATATGTATTGTAATTACAATTGGTGACAATGAGGACAAATATCATGTAAAATGTTCATATTATTTTTAGACATCTCAACATAGATGAAGAAGAATATGAAATTGTAAGCATTTACGGGGATAACGACCGTCACAGAAATAATTTGAAAATAACTCCTATAATTGGAGTTAATCCAGATTGTAAACAAGTATTTGGACACACTCAAAATGTTGAACAAACCAAATTAATGCAAATGACATCATATTATTATAGACTAATTTATGATTTTTTTCCGACATGCCATTTTTGTTTATTTAAACTTCATGTACAGAAAATAAATAAGCACATTGGCGGGCTTATTGCTAAAAAGCAATATTTTTCAACTAACCAAAAACAGACTAGTGATATTGATAATATATGTAACTGTTTGCAATCAGAGGATAGATAGTACTTGAACATTAAAAAAAAACATAATTTATAAATTAATATAAAAAGAAATATTAATTATAAAAGATGATAGTAAGGAGGGCAAAGGAAAAGGGGAGTTTAGGGAAGTAGGTAGAGGGAAAAACTAAGGGAGGAGGTTTGATGGACAGTTAGAATTCTAATGATAAATAGTAATGTCTCAGACGTTTCTTAAAAGTTATAAGAGAATAATTAATATCATTTCATCATTCAAAGTATAAAAGACCGATAATTTTTGCAAAATCATGAATTCTTACTTTGATTGCAGAAAAAGAGAAAGATCGCATTAACAGTAAAACAGAAAGAGGTTGAAGGAACATGAGATGTTATCTCCGAAGCTGGTAATTAAAATTGTGCATTTTGAATAAAACAAATTTCCCGACACGATAACAGAGATATCGGTATTAAATTTATTTCACGACCATTTCGGAATGTTGCAAAGGAGGTGATCAGACACAACCGGAGAAATGTTTTATATTACTACCAGTTTCGTCGTGAATATGACTCAAGGAACATCAACGTCACGTAGGCCATAGGCCATAGGTTTCCAAAGTTTACTGGACTCCGACCCATCTATCATTTTATCGGAATACTTTCCGTAACTTAGGTTTATTACATTTTTAGGAAATATTTAAAGATGAATGAAATATCAAATTTATCACCTCCTATTTTTTAAAATTCATATATAATTCGTATACAGTGGCAAGGCCTACTCAATATTCGCGACCCATAGTTTGAGAAACCATGACATAAGCGTTGCAAAATAAAGTAAATATGAGTATCAACAACATTTTGAGTGTGTCCAAATACTTGTTCACAAATCTGGATTATCTCCAATTATAGGAGTTATTTTTCATATTATTTTTTGACATCTCATCAAAGATGAAGAAGAATATGCAAGTCTGGGCATTTACGGGACTGACGACTGTCATAGGCTGGTTTAAGCGATCACTTTACACACGTGTAACATTCACCAATCTACCCATGATTGTCAACAAAAACTAAAGTCGACTTGTTCCACGTTTTCTGGAATTTGGGTTTAGGGAACGTTTTGAACTAGTGTTATGTATAGTTTCTGCATTCACTTGGTTAGACATTATTTAACTATAAATAAAACACTTGTTTTATTTAAACTAGTAACAAACCTGCAAAATCTATTTTTTTATACCATAGCCTTTTTTTAATCTCTGAATATTTTTTAATAGTTATTATAGCATAAATGTGGAACTGTTTAAATGGCTTTATTTTTATTAATGTAACTATTTTTTGTTAATGTAATGTAATGTTTATTGTTGTTAATATAACTTTTGTTTATTATTTACTTTTTTATACGTAAAGCTGTACAATTCTCGAACAAATAAAATAAAATGAAATAAAATAAAAAAATAAACTCAGACATAAGAAAAATCTGCGATGTTGAAGATGTTGTGTGATGGGGAAGAGAAAGAAGAAGTTTCTGGAGAGATCATGTGAGAAGAGCGAGTTCGGATCGAGTGGTGAGGGTGGCAGCGGACAGCAGCATAGGCGGGATCAGACCCCCAGGAAGACCACCTAAACGATGGAAGGATAGCTGGTCTTCCACCTCCCAGGAGCGACCCGAGAATGACAGGACCTAGTCCTAAAAGAAGAAGAAGAAGAAGAAAAATACTATACCCAAGTGGTGAAAAACCAGTGTTTTATTTATAACTTGAAATAGTGCGTTAAATTAACACACAAATCTCTCTTTTAAGGTAGCTACAATCTGTCATCATAGAAAGCATGTACAATATTATTATTCTGCAATATGCATAACGTATGGTATTGTATCCATAGTAAGTACGCAGGCAGGCAGTTGAAGGTAAAATGTGCGACACGAAATAACGCGTTTCGAGCAAATTGTCGAGCCGCCTTGTGTGGGCTTATCTATGCCATTGTATTCTTAATTCTGTTCAATGTACTCTTACAAGTCTGCTAAAATATGCAAAGTCTTTGTGCCGGTGAGCGGTAGTCATTGTATTTAAATAAAATCATAAAAAAATATTTCATCTGCCACCTACTCGGCTGTTATTCGTTACATCAACACTCATTGTGGTCGTAATTAGACATGCATAAATTTGGGCTACGGTTCCTGCTTCGAAACCCGAGGCTGCATCTCTAAGGGAAGTGTAATATAAAAAACAGGACTTTTTATACTCTGCATAACTAAATATCCCGTTTTCAATACATCTAACATAACCACTGTTGCTGCAAAAATACAGAACACAGCACCCAAACCCATACGTATTTACGGGATAATAAGCTCTGACTAACAGAAGAGCGAACGGCATCATGATTAAGGCACCTTTTAACACTCTCCTTATCATTCATTGTTCACATTGTGTAATACCACTTTAAGTGAACGATGAATGATAAGTATATTATTTGGAGAAATAAAACAACTTCGTTTTTTGATCCACTCACTCCAAAGTGAGTCATTATCCACAAAGTTAGTACTTAAAATATTCAAAAGATAAGGAGAGTAGTATATTACCAAACCAAAAAGTTAACAATGCTTTTAATATACAAAATAAAAGAACCTTAAATTTAGCATACCCAAAAGGAACAATAATGGAATCGAAATACGTAAAAAAAAAACAATTAACTAACAGGTAGGCAGAGAGAATAGAATACAACGCCAATAGCGATTGCTCACAATCTTCGCCCCTATCACATTCATACATACACGCAGATTATTCCGACTCCTGACCTGACCGTTTTCAAGTATGTATTTGAAAATTATTTTGTGGATTGAAGGTTAGATCAGTAGTTCCTTAAGTGATCCTTACGGACCCCCAGAGGTTCACGAAATATTTCAGGGGGTCCGTGGAAAATTAAAATTGATTTGGGGGTCACTGAACAACGTCAGGGTGTACGTGTAAGGTTTAATATAAAATTAAAGTAAAACATGTTACACATTTTTATTAATACGGAAGCTATATTAAAAAACAATGAATTAATTTAAAACTAATTTTAAGACGAATTTTATCTACGGAAGTAATGCCACATTCCTCACTCTTCATATTATTTTTAATCTGGAGTAAGTTCTTGAAACCCAGTTGAATTATTAAAAAAAAATCCAGGATTATTTTATAATAAATAATATATTTAATTTACAATACAATTTATATTTGAAGCACTTACTTTGTGATTTTCCATTTTATAATTAAAATATAACTTTGTTTTAAAATCACTAAAAATTTATAGTTATTTTAAAACAAAGTTACATTTTTATTATAATATCCAATAATTTATTTCGATACTTGTGTTTGTTTTTGAGCAGTCTTGTAAGTAAACGAAGAGAAATATGATCCCTCTTCGAACTTTCGGTAATTGCACCAGTAAGATTGAATGGAAACCAATACGAAATATAAAGAATATATTTTTATTATCATTGTTTACTTGCGTGTGTGGTCCGGTAAAGTAAATTTTAACATTTTTGTTTAATTTACTGGTCTTAAAACTTAAGACCATGAAATCCTATGTAAAATATTTTGACTATCGACTGTTTTGTAATATAATCCAGACGTGGTAGAATTTTAGGATAAAACGTATCATTTGTTATGTAAATTCAATTCATATAAGGTATTTTATTTGTGACAAGTGAGAGAATAAAAGAAAAGAAATAATGTCCAGCTTATACATGCCTATTTTGAATTCAAAAACTTATTCTTTTCATGTCTTCCTTATAGTTTATTATAATAATATAGGTAAATTATTATTTTATAATTTTTTAGAAATAATTCATATACGGGATGGCACAAAATCAATCACCCTATCGAAAGATGTTATAATTTTACAACATTTTGAGACTGTCTAAACACTTGTCCACCCAGGATTCAGACCTCACATATTAAGAAAAGAGTTTCTGCTCAACAAAAAAGCTTCTTTTCATCTCACCAATAGATGTCTCTTGTGAAGTTCGAGTGATTCAAGAATAATGTTTCAAAATTGGTGCATATATATAGAACTTCCAATAATGTGAGTAGTGTGGTTGTCAATAATGGGTAGGATTGGTGAATGTTACACGTGTGTAAAATGATCAGTTAAACCAGCCTATGACGGTCAGACTTCCATATTCTTCTTCATCTTTGATGAAATGTTAAAAAATGAGATGTTATAATTGTTGCAAAAGGCGCCATAGGTCAATCGTATTTGAAATTCATGAACTAGACAGCTGCAGTATACAAAAAAATTGATAAAACGGGCACAAATGTGTATCAACACTGGCGGCAGCTACTGACGGTATTTTCTTTTCCACTTAACAGAAAAAATTTTAAAGGTCCAAATGATGATTTTCGTCACTCAAAAACATTTTTTTATTAAGTACAACAGTAATTCAAAAACAAAATTGGATGATCAATTTGCGCCACCTTGAATCTGTTTGTATACCTACTGCAGTCGTCTAGTTCACAAATATCAAATATGATTGACGTACGACGCCATTTGCAAAAATTATAACATTTTCCGATAGGGTGATCAATTTTGCGCCACCCTGTATAAATGGCCCAAAAGTTTCGGCCTTTTAAATTTTGGTAGTAAAAAAAATACAAAAAGTGACTAAAAAGTCACTAAAAAGTGACAAAAAATACATAAATACTAAATTTTCAGATTTATGTTTTAAAAAAAACTGTTAAAGAAACACTAAACTATTTTTAAGAGAGTCATTTTTTTACATTTTATCCAATAAATTGCTCAGAAAATACTCTGTGCGCACTGCACATATCTTTTATTTGTAATTTATGACTTTTTTACCTACCTGTTTTATAAATATATTCACGATAACGATTTAAAATGTGGTTTTATTAAATGCGTTATAAATTTAATTACAAGTGAGTAAAGATTTTATAACTGACCGTAATATGCTCCTAGATACAATGTTGTAGTTAGTCTTTATAGATTATACTTTGCATATATCAGTCTGCGTTATTCAGTGTTTAAATTAAAGTATGGTTTTAGCGTGTGGCTACAAAACGTAGTAGATATTTCATCCATAAATTGCCTAGGTGAAATAGGTCTAATTGGTCATTTCCTATAAATCATACACTTGAGTGCGGAAATTTAAATTGAAATACAGTAGAGCTTCTCATAACGAGCGCCTCATATAACGAGTAATTCGCATAACGAGCAAAATATGTTAAAAAGGTGCTCTCTAAACAATATTCGTTTTCCTTAAATGTTTTTCGCAGTTACTTTGTGGCACATTTTATAAACTTGATAAAATAACAACTTTGTTTTAACCACTTTTTTATACAGATTTTAACAGATATACTATTGATATTAAAGCAATAAGCCCGCCAATGTACTAATTCCTTTTCTGTACATGGAGTTTAAATAAATATACAGAATGACGCAAAATTGATCACCCCAACGGAAGATGTTATAATTTTTGCAAATGGCGTCCTACGTCAATCACATTAGATATCTGTGAACTTGACAGCATATACAAACAAAATTATAATGGCGTAGTATTAACATCCAATTTTATTTTCGAATAACTTTTTTTACTAAATTAAAAAATATATTTTCAGTGGTGGAAATACACTTGGCCCTCGTATAACACGGTTTTATAAAACACGGATGTAAAATTTGTGGCATATTTTTTGTATACACATGTATTGTACACGCTTTTAATAACACAATTTAAGAAAAGAAAAATGTTTGTTACTAAACAACAAAAAATAGGGAGTATGTGGAAGTTTTTAGCAAGGGAATGCAATTAACTATGAGTATTTTAATGTTTTTTTTTTTAATTAAGTAAACCCTGATGATAACAAGGTCCTTGTTGAAACCGGTTGGTTAAAGTGTAATAATAATACAAATAAAAAGTGGTTAAAACAAAGTTATTTAATTTTATAAAGTTCATGTAAACTATCTTAGTTTTTTTTAACGCAACCCCTTATTTTGTATGAACATTAAACCTTGTATAACACGGGTTTTTGCGGAACTGTATAACCGTGTTATACGAGGCCCGAGTGTATTTATTTGGACATTTACAATTTTTCCTGTTAAGTGGAAAAGATATCCGTCAAGTGGCTGCCCCCAGTGTTGATACACATTTGTGTCCGTTTTATCTATTTTTCGAGTATGTTTAATCACGGATTCTTACGAGTATAATTCGCGAGAACTTACGATGGTAGCGTAATCACGTTGTATTCGGACGACGCCTTAGAACAGTGTTCCGCAAAGTGTGTGCCGCGCACACTGACGTACCTACCGTGGTAATTAGTTGGTGTGCCGCGGAAAAAAAAGTCTAGTTTTATGAAAATAACACAATTGCTCCAAATTTGATTGCCTGTGCTCAGATAAATAGGCTCACATTCGCATTAAATATAATATGTTACCTAATATGATAACATATCGCTCACTCCTTTCAAGAACATCATAAATAAAAAATCGACAATTTTTAGTTGCGCATGTTTTCGGAATGCCCAGAAAATGTACTATATTCCATTAAAACCGGCATATTTTCAACTCAATATTTACCGCTACAGGGCAGAAAGTGTAGTTTTTTGCATTTTTGAAGAAAATGTATATTTCAATTATTTTTTTAAATAAACCAAATATTTTTCAAATAAAAAAAAACCTTCAGGTTTTACCTAAAAAGATCTGTTGCACAGTAAGAATTTCAATAAGTGGCTAGATATTTATTTTTAATACATTGTACTATATTTTTAAACATTAAAAACGTTCTCCGGAAAAATCTAGTTTTTTGGAGATAACATATTTATTCAATTGCTTCAAATTATGATCGCCTGCGCTCAGTTAAACAGGCTCACATTTCGCATTAAACAATATATGTTAAAAGTATATGTTTTCGCTTTATATTAATTTTTCTAATAAATCAATATTAAATAAACTTTGTTTTTCTCTTTTGTGTACTTCAAAAATATCTTTATTTGGCAGGTGTACTTTGAACAGAAAAAGTTTGCGAAACACTGCCTTAGAATTCGCAATACTTTGTCATTTTCAGTGGCTACATACATTTCCCCTAACTGGGTATTAAGTTTTTTTTAAATTAACGTTTCATTATTTAGGCGTTTCGCGAGCCTGCAAGGACTTAATTGTTTCTCTCGATTCCTTTGTACACAAGGATGCGCTGTGAAGAAGTACAAAATGCCTGTTCTGGTGGTGACAGGGCCAGCCAAATGATGGACGATGGCTAATTGCAGAGTGATTGATTGCCGAGCACCCTCCCTGAATTCTTAAGCCTCCCTTCGTCTTGTTAAAAGTGCGTCTTAACTTTTAACTCATTTCGGCGCAATTAATTGATCCTAACGAGCTACGGCCATCTTCACTTCACGCAGACATTGTTCGAAACCAGTTCAGAAAAATATAATGAAATTTCTTCTTGTTATCCATTTGAGTACCGTAGAACGGGGCTACTTGAACTTTGATGTGTTACTTGAGCCCAGTACAAAAAGAATTTAAATCTGTATTTGGTCTACTTACAATAATGAACGTATCGACATGATTCATTGTTTCCCTGACAGGTGACACTTATTGTCACGATACTCGATCGATACCACGATATAAATATTTTTTTGTACTGGGCTAAAGTAACACATCAAAGTTGAAGTAGCCCCGTTCTACGGTAGTCCACTTGGAACCACGTTATGTCAAAAATTACGTAATTCACCGATTGCTTTGAAATTTCGACACATTTTTGCATTCGAATATAGGAGATTTTATATAGGTATATATAACCTCTAGTATTCGAATGCAAGTTGCGAGACAGATAAAATAAAGTTGCTTCAAACAGCTTTTTTTACTGCAATGGCAGCGCCATCTGTAGAACGTAACAGCAACACACGCTATGCAAAACATTGTTTATGTCAAACAGCGTGCTTCTCGACATCTGCTGTCATTTATCATTTTCAATTTTCGATTGAATTGTTGATTCACAGATTTTTAATATAATGTTCACAAGCATTGTGAGATTATACATATTAGAAATGTGTGGTTTTTATTTTATTTCATTTCCATTTAACCAGACTGAGCCACAGAGACGCGTGACCGGGTACAGCTAATGTTTAAAATAAACAAACTCTAATGTACTTTCTTTTTATCTACCTCGGATGTCAAAACCAATAATTTGATACAGTGAGTGATAATTTTATCACTCACAATATGGAATGATCGAGTAGGGTATTTATTTTATTTTTATCTATCTTCACCTTGAACCGAAAGGTGCTCATTAGGGCAGTGTTATTGAATTAAATTACCAGAAAATTACCCGTTTGTAAGAAATAAAATTAATATCTAGA
The DNA here is from genome assembly GCF_059751285.1 of Brachycentrus maculatus. Taxonomy (NCBI): domain Eukaryota; kingdom Metazoa; phylum Arthropoda; class Insecta; order Trichoptera; family Brachycentridae; genus Brachycentrus; species Brachycentrus maculatus. The sequence continues at coordinate 637,845 of NW_028281064.1, read as the reverse complement.
GAGTTTATACTTCCGACCACCCATTACTTGTAAATTCATTCATATCTTTATCACTCAAAAGGAACCTACACTTATTTTTTTCTAATGATATATCCAACTCAGTGGTTCTTAACCGGTGCTCCGCGAGCTTGTTGCAAGCGCTTCGCGAAATAATGAAAACCAAAATTTAATGTTGGCTCATTTACTATGCGATCTGAGTTGCAAATACCAAGAATCACTCTATCAACATATCGTACGCAGCAGATCGGCTGTCCAAACTCAAAACACAGTAAAGGACATTTTTTGTAGTACGTTTTTTTGCATTATTTGGACTAAGTAGATTCTACTTAGTCCAAAAATGCAAAAAAAAGTAATACAAAAAAATGTCCTTTACTGTGTTTTATGTTTGGACAGCCGAGATGTATCGCACAGAATAAGTGTGAGGTGGATGAAATTTGCCTTTGCGATCCAAAAATGACATCCAAATTAAAGGGAAAAGTCTACCAATCAATTATCAGACCCGCACTCCTATACGGCTTCGGAGCCTGCTTCTTAGAATTCGGATTCTGGACGATGTATAGCACCTTCTCTAGGCAACTAGAATCCTCTGAAATGAGAATGCTTAGATGGTCAGCGGGAGTGTCCCTTAGAGACAAAATAAAGAGTTCACGCATTCGTGGAAGCCTAGGCATAACAGACATTAATAGGAAGGTAGAGGAAAGACAGTTGAGATGGTATGGGCACATAGAACGCAGAGAAGCCGAGCATGTAGTTAAGCAGGCAATAGAAATGGATCTTCCTCGAAAGTTATCTAGAGGAAGACCAATGAATTCGTGGGTGCTGCAGAAATATAACATGATTCGAAGGCATGGCCTTAGGTGACGTTGTCCAGGACAGAGGGGCCTATAACCTGAGGACGAGGAGAGCTGTCCCCAGCAGTCTACAAGGACAATAAGCTGGAATGTAGCCAGGAAGAAGAAGAACTTATCGTACTCTTAAAATAAAATTCTCAGGATGAATTTTGGATATTTGTTCCAAGACGAACACCAAACTCTCTCCACAAGGGCAGTGAACATTTTCTTACAGTTTTCAACCTCATATTTATGTGAACTAGGTTTCTCGACATTAACCAATATTAAAACCAAGAAACGCGTAAACGCGAGTTGCTATATCAAATATTAGACCTAATATCGCTGAAATTCGAAAAGCCGATAAGCTCAGGTATCACATTAAATCACCGTAAATCACAAAAGTTTCATTGGAGTATTTATGTTTTTATTTATTTAAAATTAATTTCATTTTAAACTTGTCTGTAATAAAATCATCAATTTTATTTTTAATAAAAGTTATCTTTGTTTGTTTTTTTTTTTTTTCTTTAGGTTTGTTGTACCGCCAATTTTCCTTATGATCCAAAGTGTTCCCTGACTTCAAAAAGGTTCAGAACTACTGATCTAACTGATAATGATCTGAATGATAGAATACGATTAGGAGTAAATAATCTGATTGAGACGGGAGGGTATTCCGAACATATGAAAGAGATATTTAATATAAAAACATTTCTTTAGAATATTACATTATAACACATTCCATCAAAACAATAGTACACTGAAATCAATTAAAGCAAATAAAAGACTAACAGTGAAAGCTAAACTGGCAGTGCACAACGGAGTCCAGTACCAACTCTAATAAATGGAAGTGAAGCACGGAGTCGGAAAAATGCAGTCGAAATGCGATCACTCCGTAGAATGCGCGGCAAAGCGATGTATAATAGATGTTTGGATGGCGAAAACAGAAAGAATGCAAGGATAAGATAAGCAATATCGTTTAAATTAAGAAAGGTTGAGATGGTTTGGACATGTGGAACAAATGAGTGAGGAAAGAACGGTAAAATAAATATTTGAGGCGAATCTAGTTGGAAATACAAACAGAAGAAGACCGAAGAAAATCTAACATGATCGGGTATTTCAAATATTTATGAGTGGTCAGGTCAGTAGTCGGAATAATTGGCGGGTATATAGGAGAATGTGGAAGAGGCGATGGTTGTTTCCAAAGACATTGTATCCCATTATATTCTTTCTGCCTACCACTACGGGAGAGCGGCGTGATGGTTAGTTAGTTAGCATCACAACATTGAGTAAAAGGCATACCACTTATATTTACATTATTTTGCAACGCCCATATAAAATAAAACTAGTTAAAAATAATTTTATTAAAAACAATTACTTAACTGCGAGCTGATGATAATATAAGCGAAAGTTCGCGGTAGAATCTAGTTTGGGTTGGTTTTACGGTCGACGGCAGGTTTGACCATATTTCATAATGAAAAATATTACAAAAATACTTAATAAAAAAAGTTTTGTGCAATTTTCGATACTGATTTCTTACGTATTTCATTTATTTTAGCTAAAATGTTAATTAATTAAGTATGCGAAAAATTACCAATTTAAGTAGGTACCTTAACAAAACAAATCATTGTCACTAGCAATTTTGAAGTTCATTCAAACACGTGTTTCAGATTTTCTCCACAATTTTAAATGTACGTTTAAAAATTGCGAAAACCTCCCATAAATTATATATTATTGTATGTTTACGCTAATAATTTCTACATATACCTGGCAATTATTCATATATTTTATTATTATCTTATGTAATGCGATGTTCGTACCTTGAGGGATACCTGTAGTACGTATATACACAGAAACCACGTAGTTCACCTTGATTAGGATCTCTTAGCGATTATTCAGTATTCAGTATCCATATGCATCTTCATAACATCAATATGTAGGTATGTCTGCGGTGGAAACACGAAGGTACCTATATCTTACATACTTATTATCTATTTTATTAAATGTTACCTAATACTGTAGCAAAGCTGACGCATATAATTACTTGACTGTGCTTACTGAATATTGCGATAACGAGAGTAGATATTTAATTAAACTTTAATTATATGGTTTCCCATCAATCGTGAGATTTGATGTACAAAACGTGCATTAGGTAGGTACACTGTTCATACCTAGGTACCTCTGTAATTCATTATATATTACAGTAGTTGTAATTGTACAATGGCGTCGATACCAATAAAACGAGCCATCCTGTGCCAAAATTGTAGTATTGAAAAATCACGACGTTTCTTCGGGATTAAAATTTTAGTAGAATACCTACTAAAAAAAACGATAATTCAAAAACAACAGTTCTACTTTAGTATAGTTGGTCATCCCATCGAGATAGAGACAGCAAACAGCGGACAGTTTTTGTTGCAATGTGTATTATGTTCATATAAACTTTTATATTTTTGTTTATTTCAATTTTCTTTGTTTTGTGTTGTACTGCTTGTATTATCTAGATATATGTAAATATATTATTCCTCCTATTTTTTTTTTTAAATAATGTAAATGAACGTCTCGTCACGGGCTATTCTTAGTGAGGTGTTCATCGAAAAAATGTTATATTGTAAAAAGTTATATTACAGTATTATATAAAGTATTGTAAAAAAAAAAAAAAAAAAATTAATTAAATAATCATTCCATTTTTTACATTAAACGATAGACTTTAACAAACGAAACTTTAACATGTTAATTTGCTAAGGCCGCCACTGAATAACATTTTAATTTGAAATATGTGCGCACAGTATGTTCCTACCTATTATGTTAGTACCTGGGTACTTTCAAGTATTATTGTGTTTGATATTACTGCGAGCTTTACACCTAATACACACTTCGAATGAAGGTCGCAGAATAATGCGGGCAGAATGAAAACCGCAACTTGAAGCAAACCATGAAAGGTGACAGAATCGATATTGCAGCAATCGTCACAAATCATATTGTGCGGTGGAATGATATTACACGATACATCCCTACAACAATGAAGGATGCCGTCAATGGTTTGGCAAATCTTATCTTAAATCTAGTGCCGAACAAAGGGTCATCCGCTCCAGAACCAGAATTGCAGTGAAAATAAAAGTTTTTTTTGGATTAAAAAAAAAAACCTGTATAATACGTATTTGGGTAAAAATAATAGATATTTTTAAGCTTTAAAATAAATGTACGTCGTATTATAAAAACTCGCTTAAAATACAATCCAATAATACATAAAACCTAAAAAATACACTGCAATCGAGTCATATAACATTTATTGATCCGCAAGATCTTTTACAAAAGGGTATGTACCTAATCAAAAAAAAAATCTTACCTTAAGACTTGATTCCAAGATTAAAGGATTGAAATGAATGGTGAGTGGACTTAAACATGAAATGGCTGGTATATCTCTGTAAGTCTGAAATGTGTCGAAACGTTTACACTGAATAAAGATTCTAATATCAACACTCAATTTATTTAAAACCAACTAAAATCGCACAAAACACTTTCACAGAAACGAAAACAATCACAATAAACTACATATACATAGTTTAAAATCACTGCGCACCCAAACATACAATTTATTATTTATTTTATTTCACAACTGTTTATATTTAAATTACTGACACTTGAAATATTCAAAAGCAAGAACGTAAATGCCTGTGCACATATTATTATAAGTTAAAGGTACCTAGTATAGTATTAAGGGTAACAATAATATACCATTACACGTGACCGCAAGTTTGCCATCATATTAATTCAATTACTAATTTCTCTTCTGAACTTTTGATTTATTGCGAAATCGCTCCTCTCAAAACAATCGTTTGGTTTAATTTTTCAATGAACACTAACGAATTTTTAAACCTAAAGTTCAAAAATATTGTTTGTTTAAATCTTATCGATCAAATGACTGATTAAATGAAGCTGACGCATATTTTTTTATTAATATGTACCTAAGTACTCAGTTACAATTACTAAATATAGAAATGATGTAATGTTATGAAGATACTACAAACTATGATTTACTTATAAATATCATCACTTTATCACTTCATTTTACCCAATATTTTGAAAACATAACGCGTCATACCACATAAAAACGTTTTGGAAGTTGGAGGGAAATAGATATGCAAACTTTATCGGGCAATATTAAAAAGTTGGAAAAGAGATTTGAACCTAATAGATTGTCGACTCCTTTAATTTTATTTAAAATTTACGATTTTCTTCAAATATTTAACTATTATTATTCAATCGTTTATTGCTTTTTTGTAGCGAAATTTATCATACCTAAAAATTCGTTGCACATTTCACTTTTACTTGGTTAATATCATTATTTTAAAAAAAACTTTAGTGGCATGTTTTTCGATACATTCAACACCGGTGTTTGATAATTACATTAAATGCATTGAAACACGTGTCATAATAGATTTTAATAAATGTAGATTTTCACCAAGTAGAAGTAAGAAATTTAAATAAATAGATATATGTACAAAACTACAAGGTAAATGCTGAATCATTTTTTCCCTATCTTTACTTACCTATTACGTTTATTAGAATATCTAATAATCTATGTTTATAATTTTTTATTTGATTTCGTAAATAAATGTACAGTTTTTGTAGAAATAATCAATTTTACAATATTTGTAGCAATCTACCCCGCTTTGGAGTTTAAAAAGTACCTACCGGGATAAAATAAACATTTTCTTCGCTGTATGGCCGCTTCTTTGAATTTGACATTCGAACGCGAAAAAAATGTGCTTGTCCTATTCCTATTCGTCTGTTTCCCGTTGCTGTTATGTTTTTGCGAGGTCGCCTAGGTGAATTTTAAACAATGAAAAGAAAAAGAAATTGCTTGATCGAAGTTATCGATGCCGCAGGAGATTTACGAGAAGCTGAACCTAAAAGAACCAAAATGCCGTCTCCCAAAGAGTGGTTAGCTAGGTTACAAAGCGCCGAAAAATCTGCCGCCAACCAGAATAACATACGAAAAGTTTATTACAAGTTTTGTGACAATGTAGAAATGGTGGAGGAGTACAATATGGATACATCCGTTGTTTTACGGCGAGCTTGGAGAAGACCGGGAAAGCTCGGTGAAGAGGGAAGATGGGATGTAGAAATAGGCGAGCCCGAACCTCGGGCAATCAGTCCACTAGAAAACGAAATTATAATTGAGAGTAACGATCAAGTAAGTAACAATCGGCAACCCTTTTCTAGCTCAGCAAACATTATTTTCAACTGAAATAAATAAACCAAAAAGATATACTAAGTTAACAAATAGATTTTTTGATAAAAATAATGCTTTGGCACATTTTCTCTTATTTTTTCTTCATATCAATATTTATTACTGAGATAAGTTATCTTTTAAATGAAGGAATAATAAACACGATTAATTCATTATATTTTTTTTCTTTACCATGGTTTACTTTCATTCTTTACTCCAAGGAATAAATGAAATTAGTATGCCTTCGTGTATAGGCATCGATATGTGTTTCACTAGATATTTTTGGCAATATGTGTGAATAACTCCTTTTAGCAAACTCACAAAATTCTTATTTTCCAGCCGAGCATATTGAGAAGAAATACCAGAATAAATCTCGAATGGCGAATAAGGAATCTTCCGTATCCGATAGAGACATACTCGGTAGCGGCCAACGTTGAAGAGAAATGCATAATAGTTAGAACAACCAACAAAAAGTATTTTAAGAAACTCAGTATTCCGGAGTTAGACAGGATTGGCATCCTTCCTGTACAAGCTAATATAGAATTTACTCACAAATTTAATACGCTCATAATCACTGTAAGTTTGAACAACTCCTTTACTTAACTATAATGCTGTTGATGGGGACATTCAAGGATCCACAAATTTTCACCAACATAAAAATGAGAACATTTTTGGTGAGTGATCCAAGTGGGCGCTATGCGTAACTAAAGTTTCTCCAGGGTATGCTTGGCTACAATAGTTCAGAGACTAGAAGGAATGTGTATTTGACTACGCATTTTTATCGATTGTTGCGCGGTATGATCGATAATCCTGAAATTATCCGGAGCATTGGTCTGTATGTTCCCGATAGTTACCTAAGACAGCGTCGGCATTGATTGTTTCACATTCCTATACACAGGACCAACCTGCCGCTGGTTATTCCTGTAGGAAGAGCTACCGCTATGTTGAACAATATCTCATTGGATATTGATCTGTTCCATATGTCTGAAGGAGTTTTCCGAACCGGGATTCTTCTACACCTTTAGCAATAGTATTCTTGCATATTTTCGATTTTTATGTAAACGTTTTAAATTTTTTAGTTTGTAATGTTCACGTTAATCGAAAATAAATAAATTGAAATTGAATTGAATTAAATAATATGTGGCTTCAAAATTTCCATTGTGACAATTCCTCGAATGTCCTCATTTTAGTACCATATTTTTTACTGGCATATCTACACCTAGTTATTTAGTTGTAAGATGATTCAACCTTGGGATGTTTTATTGTTTCACAATTTAATTGTTCATCAACATTTTGAGTGTGTCCAAATACTTGTTCACAAATTTGGATTATCTCCAATTAGGAGTTATTTGACATCTCAACATAGATGAAGAAGAATATGGAAGCCTGGGTATTTACGGCGCTTTTGACCGTATTCTACTGTCTATTCCATTATATTATTAGTATCCATATTCTTCTTCATCTATGTTGAGAAGTCAAAAAATAATTTTAAAAAATGTTCATTAGTTTACATTTTTATAAATGCTGTTACTTTTACTTGATTCTAAATGCCATGATAAAGACATATCATTGGCAGTCTTTTACGTAGTTATCAAGTAGCATGAGCATAACGTTTTGGACCATCTCATTTTTTATATATCAGGCCAGAGTTTATTATTGTCAATTTTTAATGTAAGTTTTACTCAGTAAATACCACTATTTATTAAAATTTATGGTGACACAAGTTTCAATGCATTCCGCATCATTTTCAAACACCGTATGTGAAGTTAAGTCTAAATTGTAGAGTTGTGTCCTTGGGACGTTGAAGATTGAAGATGGTTTGAAAATGGTGCGCAATGCATCGAAACATGTGTCACAATGGATTTTAAGAAATAGTGGTATTTACTATGTAAAACTTAAATTAAATATGTATAGATTTTGCCACGAAGCTGCCAAATCCATTGATGACATCTATTATTGTCACTAATGTGATCCGAAACATCGAGAAATGCATTTACCCGCTGGCAGCATCCGAAACCAATGTGAAAATTGTTGAAGTTTCAAAATGTTATTTTTTATTTTATTTTATTTCCATTATTTGAGATATGTCCTAAAATATGAAGTCATAGAATGCCATACATTTTTTTGCAAGTGGCACTTGTACTTAAACATATTGTTATAAAAAGAAGCAGTTAAAAAAGGTTTAATAGGTTGAACAATCAATTAGAAAATAATGATAATGTTATCACCAACATTTTTAATGATGGCATTGAGAAGTACAAGAGATCTATTATCAGATGAAATCAAATTGAAACAGAGTCTTGAATTTTCTACCTTATCCTGTAGCTTAGTTGTATATTGCTTTTAACAGATTGTAGTCGGGCGCTTAGAACAATAGACTCTAACCTATAGCGGGTGTTTTTCACGATCAGCACAAAAATATTTCGCTTTATTAAAATTGACATAATTTCTAAAACAAATAATATTTTCGATTGAAATTTTTAAAGAAATCATATATGACATTTGATCATCAAAAATAAATTATAATTGCTTTGATTACATCATAATTTCACCACATTTCGACATGTGTTAATTTATACTTCTTGTCTTTTTTTTTATTGCTCCTTTTTTTTAACGACTACATTTCTTTTCTTTCTTTATAAATATATTTGACCTGTGCTTTAACTTGTTTCTGTAAGTTTGTTGTGTTCTCATCTAATTGATGAAAATCATTCAAACAATTTGTATTGCACTGTATTTCATTTCACGTTATGTGTTTTTCATTTTCCGCCAACTATAAATAAATTACACAAATATTTTCGAGAAATTTTTATTTCATGTATGAATTATTTTAATTTCAGTACAAGAAGCCAAAGGAATTATTGGACCTGGAGAAGTCGTGGATATCAGAAGTAAAGAATATCAAGACATCGGATGGAATAAGTGATTGCAAAACAAGTTAATTTGTACTCTGCATCTCGTGATCACACAGGTTAATAATAACTTATTAGACATTCGGAGATATTTTCTGAGTCTCCTTGCGACAACCCAAAGGAAAAATTTAAAAGGAAAATCGAAAGTTATATGGTTGTAATTTCACATAATGGCCTAACCTACAAATCACAAATTCTTATTTTGCCCTGAACGATCTGGGTGCGATCCACTTATTGTGATCAGAGTTTAGGACTTGCAACTTTGATAAGTGTCCGATAATATTGAACAGGAAATAAAATAATGTATAAATTTTCTACATATTTCAATTTATTACAAAAATTTTAATATACATTTAAATTATATTAGGTTGTCGGGAATGGAGAAGTGTGCAAGGAGAACAAAGATTATCTATTTAACTGAGTACAGTAAGTCCTCTACCAAGTACCAAAGGTTTTAATGTAAGTTGAAAAAAAAATAGTTGTGATTTTTTAGAAAGATTCAACTGGTTCAATGTATTTAAGTGATCAACAAATGTATTAGATAAGTGACTAGGATTTGATTGATTAAAGACAGATGCGAAATATTTTGAGAATACTTGTGCTATGTCTCTTCCATTATTTTCATGTATATCATCAAAGTTCATCAGTTTCGGAGCGCAATTTGTGGCACAAAAGGATTTAGAATATGACCAGAAAACTTTAACATTTCCTACCAATCCTTCTTCAATCGAATTTATATAATTTTTAAAGCAATCCTTTTGTAATGCTTTAGATCTTTTACTTAATATTGAAAATATCTCATAATCTAGGGGGTTATTATTATTTTTTGCTCTCATTCTGTATTTATTATTTTCTTTCAAAACTCTAATAAGTGGTTTGCTAAACCATTTTGGATAGTGACTGTTGGTTTTTTTTTATTTTTCATTGGAACGTGATTATTTATAATATCTCAAAGTGTATTATAAAATGTTAAGACCGTTTCGATTGTACCCAATCCTTTAAATTTCATGGACCAGTCTGGTCTTGACGACATAGTTCATAATATTTACTAAAGTTGTATTTCAGAGGATAACAATTTTCATTTAGTAATTGAACAGTCTCAATTTTTAAGGAAATCTTAAATAGAGATGATGTTGATCAATTGGAGTCAAACCGGAGGTAGAATTAATTTCGATGTTGTTTTTATCAGAGAAAACGAGGTCTAATATGCGGTCATTGTGATTACAGATATTATTGATAGAGATTACAAATACAAGTAAAGTCAATTAAATTCAATGCCTTCAGACTAAAATGATTCGTACGAAAGAGAATTTTGTTGTCAAAAGATACATCTGACATCCATTCAATTTCAGGTATATTAAAGTCACCTAATATTACATATTAGGTGACTTTAATATACGCCCGCCTTGTCCGCCACTGTAGTGTAATGGTCAGCACGCTCGGCTACCGTTCTGGAGGTCCCGGGTTCGATTCCCAGGGGGGTCAAATAAATATAAGTGATTTTTTCACTGTAATATTTATTCAATATTACCCTGGACTGGTACCTGAAGCGGAGGGCTGATCACCTTTCTTTCGTGTGTAAACGATCAAGATAACACTGTGTTCATGTGAAGCAGTGCCCTATGCACCATTGGGGTGCGGATAAGGGTTTTATTATATTATTATTAATATTACATATTGTGATTTAGAGTCATTACACTAAAGATAGTTGTACTGAAGCTTTTTAATGCAATCATTATAGCTAGCGTAATGCAAATTTGGTGGAATATACACTACGCAGATATGTATACAAAAACTAGAGTTAACGTTTGGTTTGATTGTTACCCATAAATCTTCACCACCACTCTCGAACACTGTATTTCTCCAAGATACCAGTTGTTTCGAGATAGCTATCAGAACTCCGCCTCCTTATTTGTGAGTAGAACTAAACTATTCACAATCTCTTCTGAAGACAGCGCGTGAAGTATCGCGTATCAAATAGTTCTTCACTGAATATTGTCAAGTTCAACCATGTTTCAGTTATAAACATGATATCATAGTTATTACACAAGACTCCTTGATAGAAAGTTGTAGTTTTAGTCTTTAAACCTCTTGTATTTTGGGAAAATATATTTAAGGAAGTGAAAGAAAATTTAGGAAGTTTTATATGTTTTTTGGCAATGTGGAGATAATTGTTGGTAAGGAGTTAACATATTTGATGGTTAAATTTGTTTCTCCATTTTTTATTCTTAATTCCATTTCGTTTCCTAGGTTTGACTTAATTTTTAGATTATCAGTTGTTTTAGACTTTGATCTAAGCAGTCGTTTGATTAGCGAGGAGGCACGCAGTTTGACTTTTATAGGCCTATTATTCCCATCTCGTTGCGTACCCAGTCAATAGATTTTTATAATAATAATAATAATAACTCTTTATTCCAGCTTGACTAAGTGGTGGGTGCAATACTTAGTCAGCCATATATGTTTTACAACATTTTTTTTATACAATGAAATTAAAAATAATAAACAAATAAGAAAGTGAAATAAAAAAATAAAAATAATAATAATAAATTTGGAGAGATGTAGATGAAAATTAGCTCGCTGGCAAACGCAGCACTGTGCTCCAGTGCCGCCACATGTCCAGCCCCCATCTGTGCTCCACAAGCCGCTTTATGATGAGGTTGGAGCTCTTCATCAGCCTCTCCAGGAATCCTGCCACTCGGTGCCTTAACAGGCCATCCCAATGTGGTAGGCGTGCTGTGGCAAACATACCACTCGCGCCATTACGTCACCATTAGTTGTTGGTTCGATTTGGTTGATTATTTGGGTAGTGATTTTGATGTCATCTTCGATTTTCTGTATTCGGGTTGGTGAGAGAATCTCAGGTATGTTGTAAATTATAACATATTGGAACGCTCCTTTCTTTCTTCCATCTCCGAAATCGCTTCGATAATGTCGTTCGGATTGTTACTTTGTTGAGTCGGGGGGGGGGGGGGGGGCGCTTTGGATGATTGTTTTGTATGATTTTATTTCTCCCTCTAAACTTCCCATTTTCACCGCCATTTGGCTTATTGTCCCCAATAGGTTTGAAAATTTGGGAGATAATTTTGCGATATGATCTTTGGTGAATTTGTTAGTTTGGTCATTTATAAAAATATTTAGGTTAGTTTCTTGCTTCTTCGATACAATGCATTGCTGTGTTATCGGTGTTTGACATTTTATTTTTAGTAAAAATATAAGAATTTAATTTAATATATAATATAATTTAATTATTAAATTTATAGTAGAGTTCAGGTTCAGTACCCCTGGATATATTAAACATTTATTTTTATTATTTATTTTCTGGCTTACTTCCATTTTGCTCCGATGCGTATTGGTCACATTCATTACTTTCCATTTGACTGCCATAAGTGATCCAGATGTGTAATTCTCTACATCACCTTTTTTCATTTTGGCTTTGTCAAAATCGGGCATATTTTTTCTATTGGTTCTGGCTGTTCCGCAAGCGTTTGTCCCATTCTCAAAGTGTCAGGCTCGTATACCAGTTATCCACGCATAATTGGTGGGCCTTGTTCAAATACTCGCGCATCACCGTCGTTACTATTCTTCTTCTTCTTCTTCTTCTTTCCATGTTCGCTCCCTAGGTGGAGCATATGGCCAACACGAGTCGTCTGCAAGTCACTCTGTCACGCGCCATCTCCTTGGCTTCCTCCCAGGTCAGTCCGGCGTCTCGAAGTTCCGCTGAGTATAGTCGGTGAATGGTCGTCAGCGGCCTTCCGGGGCGCCGGAATCCTCGGAATCCAATATTGCTTCATATTATTTTAAAACTAAACCCACGAGCAATATAATAATCATATGCATTTCTTCCAGAGATGTTTTCGTCCATTTATTCATTTTCGAAGAGCTTACTAACTGGTCTGCATACCTATTAGTCTCCTCCACTATCATGCCCATGACCGAGTCTGAAAAAAATAATTGGATGTATTCCAATTCCGTCTGTTATGTTGGCTGTCGGACTTATTCCTGATGCAGAACTATCGAAAGCATGAAGCATCGGGGAGAAACTTCCTTTATTCCACTTTCTTTTGTCAACTTTGACCATTTTAGTAGCTGGTGGATTGCTGTCTGATTGTGGATTGATCAGATGATTCATCGGAAGGCGATTCATTTGATGACATTACCAAATCATAAATATCACTCAAAATATCTTCATCCTCGCTTTCAATAAGCATTTGCTCGATATCTTCATTTGTATATTGAAAACACATTTTGAACCGTCAAGCTTCGCTGTGTAAACTTACACCATAACTCGCTGCATATACAAAATTTGATAGTGGTTTCGCCACAGTGCGAAATGAACTCAAAATAATATTGATTCGAAGGACCAGTCTTAATAATAATAATAAGACGACAATTTTACAAGAGAAATATTGAGATCGCTTTGGAGTCGTATTATTCTCTCGAGTTAGTTCGACGATTTATGCTCGAACTTACAAGTACCAAGGGACGGCGGTTATTTCGATAAAATATCAAATAGTACATATGAATAACGAACTAACCTTTTTTGCTTATAGTTTGTTCTTAATCCAGCGCTGGGATCAGGGCGTTTCTCTCTTGATGGATGATTATTATTTATTTATTGTAAGGCCAACAGACAATTTAGTATAACATAAATATACATTCAATTAAGTAATATTTGTAATGTCCAATTACAGGCTTTAACATAATTGTTACAAATAAGTAAGGTACCTTTTTATTTCTGTGCGCATACATACCAATGTTCATAATTACATGTAGAAATGCATACACCATTCACTGGTATGATAGTGCCTTAAATGAAAAGTAGTGTAACTTATTTTTTCCATAAACATAATTAAATTAAATTTCGTGAACGTGATATGCATGCGCATGCGCACATAGGTACACGGTACACATACATATATATATATATACAAATAAGCAATAATAATTACATACTATTTTCAAGATTAAAGGATTCTTCAATTTCTTTCTTAAAGGATTGTAGTGTAATATTGAATATATCTGTATTCTCATATTTATTATTTATTAAATAACAGGTTCTGTTAATGAAAGAATTTTGATATGACTTGGTATTACATTTCGGAACGTGAACAATACTTTTGTTTCTTGTCTGGGTCCCAGGAACCCTTAACCCAATCTGTGACAAAAGCTGTGGACAGTCAACAAGATTATTAATGATTTTGTAAATATATATAATATCGGCCATGATGGTTCCATGTGGTTAACATCGATCCTCGGGTCACAAAAAATACAGCGAGGTATTTCTGCAAGTCGATATAGAGCGCGCCCGCGTGAAGTGTCAAATTGCAACTAAGGTACTTTTGTTTTTCGGTCGTGCATCGGGCAGTCTGGGCATCGTTCGAGACTCAAAATGTACCAGCGACAATTATCGGCCAAACCAGATAGTCTATTTATTACCTGCATAGAGCAGTGGGCAAAGCGGCGTGTCAGCATGTTGGACCTGGCATGTTGTTACTGGCGCCTGAGTCTTCACCATCCGCACAGTGCTCCTGAAGGATATGTCCTAAGTACTTGAAGCTACTAACTCTTAACTTCTTGTCCATTTATAAATACTGTGTAATTTTTGGGTTTAAATACAACAAACCCACATTTTTTAGTGTTATACTCTAGACCGTTTTCTATGGCATAGCATTCACATATGGCAATTATTTTACATAGGCCAGTTATCGATGGTGCCATCAGGACCATATCGTCGGCGTACGAGATGGCATTCTATTCCCGCATTCACTTCCCGGTTCAACCTTCCAGGTAATGCATCCACGTATAGGTTAAATAGGTTGGAGGATGTAATTCCACCTTGTTTAAGTCCTCGGTCAGTTTTAAACGGAGTTTCTATCCCCCATTTTACTCTATATATGAGATTTTCATTCCACGTTTGCAACATACATTTAGTCGTAGGGAATTCTATTAATTTTTGTATTTTGTTATCCAAAGTGTGATGTATCACTTTATCATATGCTCTTCTAAGGTCCAGAAAACAGGCATATACTGGCGTATTTCGGCGCACATATATATTTATAATGTTTTTTACGCTGTGTCCGTTCCCATTCCCCTTTTAAATCCAAATTGGTTCTCAATCATTTTTATGTTTTCGATAGCTTTCTCCATCATAATATTTTCTAGGGTTTTTGCCGCCATTGTGGAAACTGCTATTGGCCTGTACTTTTCTTTTTTGGCTAAATTGCCCATAGGGTTTTTACACAATAGGTACAATTATTGATGTGCACAGTGACTCGAGTAGGAACGAGTGCCGAAACATTGCTGTGAAAGCTAGAGCCCACTGTATGTTTATAATTTGTATTTTTATTTTGTTGGTAATTTTTCCATTTTTTATGATATTTTGATTTCTCTTTAATTATTTTTATCAGTGAAGGGCTGTACCAAGGAGTGTAAGAACTTTTTTTTTGTATTTTGAGTGGTGAAAATTCATCAAGAGTACCTTTAATTATTATTAAACCATATCCGCTCCCTAGGTGGAGCATATGGAGTCCACAAACTGTCTACAGGCTTTTTTTGTCGGCTGCCAGCTCCCTTGCATCCTCCCAAGTCAGATCCGCGTCCCGAAGTTCTGACGAGAACTGCCGACGAATTGTCAGCAGTGGTCGTCCTGGACGGCGTGAACCTGATGCCTTGTAAAAGAGGCAAGCTTGATTAAGGCTTTCAGGAAGCATGCGGAGTACATGGCCAAGCCAACTGAATCGCCTTTTCTTGACGACAGTTGTGACCAAGATTTGCTGCGTCCTACGCCTTATCTCTTCATTCCTCACAAAGTCAAACCACCGTACGCCTAAAATTCTCCGCAGACACCTATTCCCAAAGCTTAGTACATGGCTGCTCTGGGCCCTTGTAAGGTGCCATGTTTCACAGCCGTATAAGAGAACAGGAACAATGCAGGCATTGTAGTACCTTTAATAGACAAATAAAACTCGTCAACAGTGGTCGCCCTGGGTGGCGCGAACCTGATGCCTTGTAAAAAAGGCAAGCTTGATTAAGGCTCTTGCGAGGCATGCGGAGTACATGGTAGAATGTGGTGAATATTATGGATTTGATCCGCACGCGACCTACCAGGCAGAAACCCCGCCTGGTTTTCTCTGAGCATTTTCATAATGGGGGCTCGAATTCTCTGTATGGTTACGTGGGCGAGTACCTTCCCAAGTATACTGAGTAGCGTAATGCCGCGGTAGTTGTCACAGTTAAATGGATCACCCTTCTTATGTAACGCGGTAATCTCCCCAGTTACCCAGTTTCATGGGCATCGCTCTTCTTCCCACTCACTGGTCATTAACTGGTGTAAAGGGCCAATAATGTCAGTAACGCTGCATTTCAAGAATTCCGGGTGGATACCGTCAGCACCAGGGGCAGTCCCATTTTTTAATTTCAGCACAGCGACTTTAATTTCTGCCTGTGTCGGTAGACCATCAGGTATGGCGACCGCCCGTGGAATACTTGACGCAGCTTCCGTGGGAATATCGAGGATGATTGGTGGAGGAGGGCGATTTAAGATCACGCTGTATTTCCTTTAATAACTCCATTTGTGCTGTTCACAGCTCCAGGGTTTATCGATTTTTTTCAATGATTCTTGAAATTTATTGTCTGGATCCACTTTTATTACTTCAATCTTGTTGTTGTTCAGGAAATCTGTTGTTTTTTTAATCGGAATCATTTCTGTTTATAATAACAATGGTGTTGCCTTTATCCGCTTTTGTAAGAACAAGGTTTTCACTTCTTATTACTCTTGAAATATTTTTGATAAGTTAAGCTTCTTTATGGTAAAGTAATAATTATACTTCTTCATCTAATACTTATAAGATAATACTGACGCATTTTGTGTATTAAGCTGGTCCATATTTTTAACATACATATTAATTTAATATTGAAACAGCTCGATTATTTTTTACATTTATTTTTATTTTTTAATGGTATAGGTTTATCCTTACAGAGTTAAAAAATAACAGTCAAAAGTCAAGTGCATATTTTAAAATCCACGCAATAAACAGTTATTGGTTTTACATTCAAAACTGACCCATTGAAAATGGATTATTTCTCAATATCACCGATATGTGTCAACCCAATTACTGACTAGGAGTGAAATAAGACAACTCAATACATATTTTAATATATTTTATTATATATAAACTGCAGTAAGACATTAGTATTTGTCATGGAAATAAGTGTAAAATTAAGTACTTATGTGGCATTAAATTATTTATTTAAAAAAAATACTTAAAAACGTATTGGTTGAACAGAATTACTAATATGTATTTTTTAAAGATCTAAATAAATTTGTATTTCTGGAATGGAATAAATTCCTCTAGCACAGGTAACACCGGTTCTGGAATTGTTTTTATGATTTCTTCAGAAGTATACCATATAGTATCCTCTTTTTCTGGCCATTTCCAATTCAGGCCACTCATGACCATGAACTTGATCAAGGCAGAACCATCCTCTTTGCCATTGATCATGATTCCTGGAAAATATTCCCCTTACTTTACAATATACTACTCATGTAACCGACAGGTTACGGGCAATTGTGCAAATGAAAAAGGCGGGTGATGAAAAAATAACCTAGTGATCTTTCCATTTTCAGAGGCTTTATACCTTTTGTTCCATTCATTCAAGGAGTGTTGATGTTACAAGCGTTTTCTATATCTCAGTAGAAACATTGAGAAAGTTAGTGCCGACTTTTTGGTGGTTGCGCGTTTTATATATATATATATATATATATATATATATATATATATATATATATATATATATATATATATATATATATATATATATATATATATATATATATATATATATATATATATATATATATATATATATATATATATATATATATATATATATATATATATATATATATATATATATATATATATATATATATATATATATATATATATATATATATATATATATATATATATATATATATATATATATATATATATATATATATATATATATATATATATATATATATATATATATATATATATATATATATATATATATATATATATATATATATATATATATATATATATATATATATATATATATATATATATATATATATATATATATATATATATATATATATATATATATATATATATATATATATATATATATATATATATATATATATATATATATATATATATATATATATATATATATATATATATATATATATATATATATATATATATATATATATATATATATATATATATATATATATATATATATATATATATATATATATATATATATATATATATATATATATATATATATATATATATATATATATATATATATATAATGTGGTAATATTCTTCTTTGTGAATTAGTGGGTGTATAATAATAAAATAAACAATGTGTTGCTTTGTAATTAAAGAAACGACAATAAAAGTTTATTCTTAATTAATCTTTTATAAATTATAAATAATATGACAGTCCACAATATTTTTCTATCTATCTGATTCTCTTGTTTTTCCCAGTGCGACTTATGGCGACATCTGGTGGTAGATTTGCGCGATCTGCTTTACCGACTGTCACAATATTGATTGTCGGTACTATATGTAGGTACTTATATATATATATATATATATATATATATATGTATATATATATATATATATATATATATATATATATATATATATATATATATATATATATATATATATATATATATATATATAGAAATAAGGGTAAGGTATACAATATTAACATACATTTCTATGTAAAACTAAAAATATTTACATGTAAATATATGTACATGTATATATATACATATGTTTATGTATATATATATATATATATATATATATATATATATATATAAATATATATATATAAATATATATATATATATATATATATATATATATATATATATATATATATATATATATATATATATATATATATATATATATATATATATATATAGAAATAAGGGTAAGGTATACAATATTAACATACATTTCTATGTAAAACTAAAAATATTTTGTAGTAACACATACAAAAACAAGTTTTACATTAGTATACAAGCTTATACAAAATTTTCAGTTTCCGCTAACGGGACGCATTCTATACTTTCTTGTTGGGTGAAGATTTCGTTAGTTTGTTTGACGTTTTTATAGCATTGCAAAGACGGTTGATTTCGCCATACTGCTTTGTCAGCAATGAAATTACATCTTTGATTTTTAGAGGTGCAATTTTATTTCCTCTTCTTAATATTGAAGGATCTAACTGACAACTATTTTTCCCTTTTTTATTTACATACTTTGGTCGACAAAAGTCATGCTTGTAATTTTCTTCTCCTTGCACGCTCACATTTTGTCTTCCACGTTTCAGTAAAAATCTCTTTATTTGATTAAATTTTAAATGCCATGATCCTGGTGGTTTTTGATCAATTTTATTGGCAGAATTATAAAAAATGCGATGCATGTATGTAAACTGGAGTAAGACATAAGTATTTGTCATGGAAATAAGTGTAAAATTAAGCACTTATGTGATAATAAATTATTTATTTTTAAAAAAATACTTAAAAACATATTGGTTAAACAGAATTACTAATATGTATTTTTTTAAAGATATATTTCTAGTACTTTGAGATATTTGATTTCCGTATTATTCATGATTATCTTGGGATAAGTTGTTTTGCCGGGTATAAAGAATACAACATTGACCATCGGAAGTTATCCCCACCCCGGGGAGATGTTTCAATGTAGATTCCTCTCCCATCATTCCGGTAGGATCGACCCATTCTCGCACTGGATAGCGTTCTACGCGATCGCCCGGTGCATCCCAACACAAGCCAGTAGTTTCCTTCTGGTGGTATGTAATTACCTATTGCATTTCCAGCCAAAGCCAATGTCACTAGAGTTCCCCTCTCCGCTGATGTTATGCCACTAACCTGCTTTTCTCCGCGTTACGCAATCACTCTATCTGGTTTTTAGACAGTGGTGATCCCTGTCTCGTCAATGTTCCAAAGATCTTTTGCATTAAGTGCATACTTTATTTATTGTTTCGGCATTAACTTTGTGGTAAGACATGTTACAATGATTAAAGAAAACACTTCGTTTTTTACCACTTGAGTTTTATTATAGACTACATGTTTCAGAAGTTAAACTTCCATCATTCAGGTCTGTATAATAACTAAAATATAAAATATAAAATTGTTCTATAAATAAGGAGAGGGGAAAGTAAGGGGAAGGGGTTAGTCAAGGGACGGAGTTTGAAAACAAAGGAAAAATGGAAAGCAATGGCGAAGAATTTTGAAACAATATATTATTTAATCAATTATTATTAGAATTCAGGTTTTTTTTGTATTTCTAAATTTTCAAGATAATTCATAATTTGGCCTTTATATGGAACAAGGTGTAATAATTTTAATTTATGAGAGTGAAATGAGTGATTAGTATCTATTATATGATTTGCAAATTCCGAAAAATAATTACTAACAAGACCGCTATGATGTTCTTTAATTCTAATCTTTAAATTTCTCGCAGTTTGGCCAATATATTTTTTATCACAATCTCCACACGAAATTTCATAAACACCACTTTTTTGTAATAAATCAATTTTAGATTTTGAGTTATCGAGGATTTTATGTCAATTATTATACTTATAATATGCAGGTTGGATATGGGAGGGTAAGATTTTCGAAATATTTTTAGTTATTGAACCCGTATATAAAATTTTTCGCCAAGATTTATTTTTGATTGAATCATTATTAGGAGCTGAATATATCTATTTTTTGGTTAAATTATTTTTAATTTTATTTCATCCACCCACTTTGATTTCTACCAACAGACAGGCCCATCTTTCAAAATGTGATTTTTAAAGTGTACCTATATTTGAAGTCAAAGGTGATGTTTAGAAAACATGCAATAAATCATATACTTTTTTTTTCTGTGGCGTGATCACACGGATTTTTGGCAAATCTGACAAACTATTGTGCTTCTTTTTAGCATTGTATGGGCAAACCCAGTAAGTTCTCCGAGGTGCTGGGGTCCTTGGTACACTTGTAGAAACAGGAACTGAGCCATCAACCAGCATGCTGCATGAAGGCTCCATCTTTTGATTTTGGTAGCTCACTCATTTCGCTAAAATAGTACTTCCAAGTAGGTGTTAACTTCTCGGCAGATTCTTCAACATAATTCCTCCTTTGTTACATCAGTTGATTTTTTGATAAATCTAAATTGTATAAGGTTTACAATATCTAGGCGAAGACGGTGTAGGGTTTCGCCAAATATTTTTTTTGCCTTCTTTGCCACAAATTATCGGAAGTGGTGCAAAAGAGCTCAGGAATATATGTGCTTCTGAGGCAGCATCATCATCAAATTTTTGTTTATATTTGGCTTGTTGTGATCTGTCACAACCCCATTTACAGATAATTTTTAAAGAATTTAATTCATATTTTTTAGAGAGTGGTACAAAAGAGCTCAGGAATATATTTGCGTCTGAGGCAGCATCATCGTCAAATTCTTATTTATATTCGGCTTGTTGTGATCCGTCACAACCCCATCTATAGATAATTTTTAGAGAAAAAAGGATTTCTTCTAGCGCCATTGATAGGCGCGTAACTGTATTATCGATTAAACTTTGTAAATTGCTTTCTCCACTGATACTTGTGACCCTTATACAATACTATCTTTGGGTGGGTAACATTATTTTTCTGCCTCTAACAATATGTTGTAGCATGGATAAAATGATTTATTTGTATTCCTGATGGTTTCATATTGTCGCTTGGTTAAATCGGCTTCAACAAACATCGCTAGGGCTTGCAACGGTAATTTCTTCTTGATCATTTACTGGCATTGTTGCTCCCTTAAAAATATCACAATAGATATAATTATTGCAAATTTTTGAAGAGTAATTTGAAATGAGATTGAATTTAATAAATAAATAGATTATTCCTATTTTTTATACTGATATGTATTAAAAATATATATATATATATTAGGCATTGGCGAATAATTATGCCCTAGCATGCCGAAAAGTTTAATTCAATGGTGCCATTAACTATGAACAATAAAGAAAAGACTAAAATACATGAAATTCATATTCTTTCCATATTTATATGCCTACTTTAGTAAAACATAACATGTTTAGACTATATTTATTGATTTGGCGTTTAATTTGTAGTACTCCATTTTAATTTATGTATTAATTTTTAAATCAAACACATATTTTTTGAGTCTACTAAGTTGTATTTTATTAACAAAAACGCATAAAAAAATTAATATTGTGACAATTGTTTCGCTTAGTTATGGCATTTTCAAACGAATATACTATTTAATAAAAACACATTTATCGTCACACCATGCCAATAAACTATCATCACTGCATTATTTTGTTTCCAGATATTCGGCACCATGCCCAAATGGTAAATCAAAACAAAAATGGTTTAATAATTTAATTTTCCACAATTGACAACGAATATGCATTGAAATACATACTTTAAAATAAGATTTTGTAATTTATTATTAGATTAAAACCAATATTTTTAGCTTTTCCACTTTTTTAAGATTTTGTATTCTGATTTATAAGATTACGAAGGATTACTTTGTCTCGTTCCTTTGAAACTCTCCAAAGGACGATTGTGTTACCCTCTAGCGGTAGACTACAAGACTACATGCATTATATATATTATAAAAAGTATATCTTTGAGTCAAATAAGTCCACCAAACTGTTGGAAGTCAAATTTTCTTATTTTTTTAATTCACATAAGCGAGTGCCGAAAAACGAGTAGTGCCAGTGAATTGTATACTTAACCCTATTCTTCAATTTTACAATATGATTATTAAAATAAATAAATGTCTGAAATTATCTTATGTGGATATGATTTAGACAGATTAAGTATAATTATATAATTTTATTTCCTGTTTTTTTTTGTAAATATAAAAATAAAATAAAAAAAGTGTCTTGTTTTTTGAGTTTGAGTGCAGTAAAAAACTATGTATATTTAAAAGAATACATCCACTTTACCACTAATCAGATATTATGTTAACATTTGTTTATTAAACTGCACTATTATTTATCTGTTGTATGTTTATGTTTATGAGAGAATACAATTTTAAACCACAATAATAATTTTGTTTTATTTAAAAAATACTTTCTCATGATTTTATTAATCGACCAAATAGATGTTGATGAGAAGTACCTACTGTTTCTCTCCAAACTACAGAGTAAGGGTGTTTATCCACTACACGGAATTTTAAATAAAATTCCGTGTAGTGGATAAACAGTCCGGCAGTCCGGTTTCGAAAAATGAAAGCGACTACGACAGTTTAGCGTGATCGAATTTACGCGCAACGTGTTCACGCTCCGATCCGAAGAAAGATGGACAAAAGCACAAGCCAATTGTCGTTTTAAAACGCTAACTGACGTGCCGGACGGTAAAATTACATGGAATTCCGGGTTAGGTAAAACGTTAACTCAAAAATATGCAATTTTGACTTAATGATGCAGTATTATAAAGTTTTCAATGTTCTATAAACTGGCAAAATACACTAAGTAGTTTGAAATGTCATATTTATGTGGTTTTAAAAGTAAATTCAACTTTAAGTTTAATAGCGGGTATTTTATTCAGGCTAAAAGCTTTAAATAAGCGGGATTATTCGTTTGAACAGAGATTTTGGAGTTAACGTTTTTTACCAGTATTCCCACGATCTGTATAATATATATTTAGACACAGATAATCCTGTCAGCGAGTGAGTTCTTTCAATGTATCCAGAATTATCGCATGCCTAGGGTTGGCGTTTATGAAAAAACCGCCTGACAACAATGTGTTACATACATTGTAATATTACTAATAAAAATGTAATTTCTGTGATGATAGTGGATTATAATACAATAGTTTTTAAATATCGGTAATAAAATTACCAGTTGACAGCAGAAATATAAAAAATCAAATTTATAAAAATAATAATTTAAAACCAATATACTTAATTACACAAATGAAAAGGCTTATTGTTCATAAATTGCACAATTTTTAAATATATAAATAAAACAAAACATTTAAAACTACAACTTTATAAGCTAGTGAATACTTTTCCACCTCCGTGGTGTAATGGTCAACAAGTTAAGCTGGAGGTCCCGGGTTCGATTCCCAAGGGGGGTGGAAATGAATATTGGTGATTTTACTTCATATTATCCTGGACTGGTCCCTGAATCGCAGGAGTGATCACCTTCCCTTCATGTAAGTAACAATCAAGTTAACACTGTGTCAATACAATGCCCTATGCGCCATTGGGTACGGACAAGGGTAAGAGGAAGAAGAGATACTTTTGGCACGTCAATAATGCCAGAATTCAAACACCGATTAATAAGTAACCAGGATCATCTCAAATGCATGCTGAAGAGCTCTTAGTACATTTATATGTAAATAGTAGATCAGTCTTTCTCAAAGTGGACGATAACACCCCCTTGTGGGCGCTGGTGGCCTAGCGGGGGGCGGTAAGGAGCCCAAAAAAGGGTTGATTCAAATTTATTATGTTTGTTTTAGTTTGAATAAAAGATACTCTTAATATTATAAAGTTGTGTTTTAATTGCTCCCACTGGTAAAAAAAGTGTCATTTAGAATTAAAGTAATAGATATCATTGTGGTTTTTGTGATGTGGTAATTGATTTTTAAGACAACATTTTGAGTGTGTCCAAATACTTGTTCACAAAATCTGGATTATCTCCAATTACAGGAGTTATTTTCATAAAATATATTATTATTTTCAATAATAAATTTATGTCAGACTTCCATATTCTTCTTGAAAATAACAATTATTTTAAAATATATTGTTATTTTCAAGAAGAATATGGAAGTCTGACAACCGTCATAGGCTGGTTTAAGTGATCACTTTACACACGTGTAACATTCACCAATTCTACCCATTATTGACAACCACACTACTCAAATTCTTGGAAGTTCTATATATATGAACCAATTTAGAAACCTTGTTCTTGAATCACTAGAACTTCACTAGAAACATCTATTGGGGGGTACTGAAAAATAGACAAATTAGGTTTGAGAACCACTGCTCTAGATTATTACCTCAAAAGCCAGACCTTTATGAAGTTGTCTCATCAGAAGAAAGTCTGCATTTATACTTCAGGACGCAGTTGTTTTGACCGGATAAGTTTTCCATTCGTTTTCAGCCTACTTTTGGGCATCACGTTTAGTTGAGATAATTTAGAATAAAGCTTTAGTGAGGATATTGGTTTCAGTGATTTTTTAGATCTCAGGATTTTACAAATGGAGCACCAGATTGTTCTTATCCATAAGTAGTGATTTTTTTGTATTCAAAGCTTGACAAACATAAATAGGGGGTCTTTTATTATCACAGTCTTGCTATTGACTATTTTTCAGTCAATTATAAATCAAAAATAAATATCATTTGTTGGAATAAATAAAAATTTTCATTGTATAAATCTTTATTATTTTACATTGTTATACAAACAATCCTTCGGTTTTTGTTTTCAAAATGTCAATCAAGTAATCTTTGGCTTCACTATCGTAGCATTGTGACGCCAGCTGATCTTGAAGCGCATTTAAGGATTCATTATCCCATGTCTTGATCCAATATAATAAACTTATGAGTTTCCTTCTTGCAATTTTCTCTTCTGGAATTTCATCGATTTTTATTTTAGGTAGATTTTTAACCAATTGAACAAGTTTGTTTTTTAGACTTTCATTGAAAAGCCTATTATTTTGTATGGCTAGCCTATTTATGATATTAAATGACTCCAGAGAAATGTGTTCCGATCCGCAAATAACGTCGGGTAACTCACTCAACCAAGATTGGAAACAATCCGTCCTTTGTAAATGTAGTAATGAATCATTTAACAGAATACTGCAAAGCAATGTAAAGAGACTCTGTTTGAACGTCGATTGCAAACCATCGGTCCAATACAATGTAATGAGGGCCATTAAAAGTGAAGGCATTTCCTTCGATGAAGTCCAATTATCGGCTTTCAAAACCTCTTGCAAAACTTCAACAAATTTTGTCTGACAAGCTGTATTCCTTTTAGAAATATGTCCCGCAGTCCATTCTAAATAATTAAAAACTTTACCAATCTCTGCGGTGTGTCCTTTGGAATTAGTATTACAGTTCAATATGATAAAAATATGACAGACTGTTAAATTTTCTTCTAAGCATTTTTCGTCAGTAACATTTTTGGCAATGTTTATTATTAGACCCTGTTTTTTCTTTTTTTGTAGAGCACTCTGGATATATGGAAAAGAGTTTGATATATATTGGCTAAAATCCTTATGGTACTTGCCAATAAACCAACTTGTAAGTTGAACATTCCGTTGTTCCATTTCTATTGTCTTAGCTAAGTTCCATAGCAGATAGAATATCTGCAAGATGTGTCTTAGAATGAAAACACCTTCCTCCGATACTACCGATTCTGCCATTTTGGCGTCTGTATTCATTACTGGTCGGACTTCCAACCATGTCTCGAACAACAGCGGAACCAATACTTCGATGTAAGATTGCAATTTTTCTCCTTCGCTCTCATTTCCAGAATAAATATTTTTATCTTTAGAAAAACACAACAGTTTACTGAGCGCTATTTCTCTATACAAAGGAAAGCTTTGAAGTTTATTTGTATTATAAAAGTGTGTTTTATGAGAAGACTTATAGCCTCGAGACTGGTGTTTATTCCCATTTCTTATATTGGTTAAAGTGTGCAAAAGCTGGTGCAATCTGGATAGCACTCTGATCCTCCATTTGATACTGGTCATCTTACTTCCTAAATTAACCATCAAAGTACGGCCAGGTTTTGAATCAACTCTCAGTTTAGAAATCATATCCAGAAAGCTAGGCAGGATTTTGTGAACATTTATTCCCATCAGATCGGGGGCGCAAAGAAGCAGGATATCAAAATACAGGAGAGAGTCCTCGTGAATCCGGGTATCTATGTGCGTCATGGCGCACCGCAAGTAAGAGCAAAGAGCATCAAAAAATGGAGAAATCTTATCCAGCGATAAAGGGGACAAAATCATGTGAAGTACTTTATAAGCTTCCCTCCTTACCTGAAAAGAAAAGAATGCATATGAATTACACATAATACTTATAACAAATCGCTTAAAGCAACAAAAGCTCAACCCACATCATAGTTTTCTATTTTCTTTCTCCTTAACTTCAAAGACTAACGCAGTTTTTCAGACATATACTGAATAAAACTTATTTTTATTCGGAAAATATTTTGAAACATCGTGTCGGGTTGTGGTCCCGTGGTTAGTGTCGCGGACTCTTAAGTCAGAGTTTCTCGGTTCGAACCCACCCTACCACAATTTGATACCTATTTCTAATAATGAGCCGCTTAGGCTCACAGAAATTCTATGAAATTTAAATATTTGTGTAAATAATAAAAACACAAATATTTCTCTTTTTTAAAAAAGAAAAAGAAAAGTTAACCGCAACAAATTTTGTCAAGATTTATATGATTGATAAGTTTGACAAAAGAGATGTCATTCCCACTCATGATTTGTTATTGAAAAAACAAAATGAGCATGGATATCTTTAATGTGTTAAAACTTTTTCAACGATATACACTCGCATAGCATTTACTACTACTACTACTACCATCACGCCGTTTCCCCGCAGGGGTAGGCATAGAGGATGGAACGCCAGACTCTTCTGTCCTGACATACACTCCTCGCCTCCTTCACATCCATACATCTAGTCATACATACCCAGACTTTTGACACCGCCAGATTTTAGGTTCTGATTGATCTGATCGTGCCAAGTCTTTTTCGGTCGTCCTCGTTCTGTTTTCCCTCTCACATTCGCCACATATATTTTCTTAGTCATTTATATACGTAAAAAACTGAGCATTGAGAAAAATTACATTTCCTTTACTTCGGAGGGCTGAGATAAAAATGAAAAATATTCGGAAGAATAAACTTACATTTTTTTCTTTGTCCAAAACCAACGGAGCTACTCCTTTAAGCAGTTGGCCTAAATTATCTCCGAGCGTTATATTCCCAAAAGCGGTAATAACATCTTTCAAACCATTCAGTGCATCGACTCTTGCTGTTGTGTTGAAATGTTCGAGACGAGACAGAAGTTCTTTGATGTTCAATTTCGTTTTGCTAAGGGGCTGGTCATTCTGCAATTTTTTTACTTGCTCCCTTATTACAATTTTTTTCACTTTAAATGCTGTTTTAGTAACGTTAGTTCCTTTCGGCAAATCTTTCTTTCCCTTCAATTTCACTTTTGATTTCTCCGCCTTTTCGAACCGTTGATGTCGTGACGCTATACCACGTCCCATTATGTTGATTTGTCAGAAAAATATGTAGTTTTTTACATAAGAATCATAAAATATATTTTACGTTATTTCTATTTAACAGAAAATAAAATCAATGTTTATTTGACAGAACGAACCCGCACGCTAATAACCCACGTGCACAGATTACAGACATAACCACAGATTATGACATAACCGAAGACCATAACCATAGATAATGGCAGATGATATTTTGACAAGTCAAGTGTCTAGTACCATGAGGAGTATGTTCAACTAATATCGTCCAGCTTTTGAGGCGTCTTCAAATGTTTTAGATTTTAATCGTTCAACACCACCCAATCGCTGTTTTTAGTTTTTATAATCGATAATTTAACGAAAAATTGACTCTTATGAGACTCAATGAGCCAAAAGCACTTAATTATATTTTTGCTCCAAGAATTAACTAATTAACCATCACGCCGCTTTCCGCAGGGGTAGGCAGAGATAATGTAACGCCATAACACCCTGTCTTTGCAAACATTATTCGCCTCTTCCACATTCATGCATCTCCTCATACATACCCGCCGATTATTTAAACTCCTCACGCAATAATTATTATTAATTATCATTGACTATTTAATAATCTCTCACAAACATTTATTTTTAATTAGAAATATAGTTTTAATTTCCTCTCATCCATCTAGATCACTGTACTTCACAAATCGTCATATTTCATGATCCAATCTTACATTCCCAGATAGATAATGGACAATGCAATGAATAACTAACTAACTAACCATCACGCCTCTTCCACAGGGGTAGGCAGAGAGAATCGAACGCCACACCACTCTGTCTTTGCAAACATTATTCGCCTCTTCTACATTTATGCATCTCCTCATACATACCCGACGATTATTACGACTCCTTACCCGGCCACTTTTAAGTATTTGACATACAATGCAACAAATTGTTTTAATAAAACAAGAAATTAACTAACTGGTGCTCTGGTTTAATAGATTGGCTTTTTCCCAAGTCAGGTCTGATTTTTAACACATTATTATGTATTGTTATTAAATATGTTACACAATAATTGTGAAAACATTGGTAAAAGCTTAAAATGTGTAGGTGAGCATGTACACAATTGAAGAAGAAGATTTCAAACAGACTGGACCCATTGGCATGATTATTCCATACTTGGGGAGGGATGAAAAGAATTTTATAGCAATAATAAAAGTTTTTTTTTAAATAATCTTTTTATTTTTTAACATGTTACAACAAAAATGTACAGTGAGAAAAACTGAGATTCGATCTTTTTCAAAAGTAAAATACAACTGGTATATTTCAAATTAAAGCATAAGAATAAGCAGTAAAATGTATACAAATTATCGTACATTCGTAGGAGCTAGTCCTGCCATTATTTTACCTTACCAACATTTTTTATAGCACCATCATATAAAATATTATGTAATAGCACTAAATAATGTCAAAGGAAGTTGCGTAGCACTCATAATTTGGCATGGACCTACATTTCAACAATATTATCTGTAGAATCGTTAGAAAGGGAACAAAATTATTTTTCCTTCGCATATTTTTTGCATGAGCCCGCTGTTGGTATGCTCTCTGTTACACACGTTTCACACAGCTTGTGATAGCACATTGCCCAAAATCCAAACTTAAACTTCTCCAAACCAAGTCTTAATATCGTTAACATTTTGAACTTAAGACCTAGTTAATTATTCACACTACTGCCATCTGTGTTAATAATCCAGAATAAGAACATCCTCTCCTACACTCAATTCTCTGACTGATAGTTTTAACAAAGATTATATTTAGAATTTTTTATTTGGAATAAAGGCAGGTTTTTTATTTCAAATAAATGATATCAATATATGTTCAAAACATACAAAATAATACCGATAATGGGCAAGAAAGTCCACTACAGCCGATACACACAGAGCCACCCTGCGAAAATACATTCAACTCCCTCATAAATTAATATAGTAAAATAATTTTGAGCTATGTCTTCCCCATACCAGGTATGGGCAAATCCGAAAATGTCCATTTTTTGGCCGTATGTAGTACGGGCAAATGGTTAAATGTTAAAATTTTTATCTTAGTGGCTACCGTAATTCAATGAAATATATCTTCATCTCACTTGCGGCGCCTATGTCGATAGTTACTTGAGTATTTGTATTTATTGTTACATATTTATGTTTGTAGTATTGCATGTATTACATGTACACCTCTTCAAAAACCTTAACAGACAATTTATTACTTAAATGGTTTATTACTTACTTACAAATCTATTATTTCAATGAAAAAATTAATGGTTCTTAAGAAAACAAGTATTTAAAAGATTGGTTATAATTGTACCACGTGGTGTAAATGTCACAACTGATTTGATGCGGAGAACAAATACTGACAGTAGACCCCCCCTTCCCCACTTCCCGCCAATTCTAAACATAATTTTGTCAAAATGGAGGCAAGCATGCTTTATAATGATTCGGTTTTTTATCATTACACGGGTTTTATTAGGTTGTAATTCAAATTGTAAAATTTCCTATTTTGGCACAAGAATGACATTAGATAATAGTGAAAAAAGCTCAGCAGAGGAGTCATGATATACACAATCATTTAAAAGAAAAATATTCTTTGACCAAAAACATAAGAATGTGGATGTTTCATCGCAAACAGTACTTTTTTACAGATATATCAACAGAAAAATATTATATGGCAGTAAGTAATCATTTTAAACACTGAAATTTGCCTTTCTGCCCATAATTGAACATCCAAATTAATGTTGATTTTTGAAAATTTTATATTATCAAAATGTCAAGGAAAATATCCTGCATGCGAGTTCGATGTGCCACCTGTTGGAGTTATCGTAAAGTAATAGAGTTAAAACCTTTATTTAGATACATGATATTCTTCCCAAATTATTTAACTTACCAGGATTTTTTTTCAATTTTGTACTTTTAATTATCGTTATTATTAGACCAGTTTTTTGTAAGAATATTTTTAGCCCATCTAAATCCTTGTATTGAGATATAGAATTACAATACAAAAAATTGTTTACAAATCAGTACAGTGGAGCCCCACTATTTGTATGCCTCAGTTCATATGAATTTTTATAATTTTCCTCACTAAAATTTAACACCCCATTTGTATATTTATCTCGTATCACATGGTCCATCTTACAAGTCTTTCCTGATTAATGGCATCCCAAAATTGAAGTAAGCAACAGGAGCATCAATCATGAATGAACATATCGCTGGTTAAATGCCAAAGGGCCACAATGCAAAAAAAAATTAAACTTTTTATTCCAAAAATGGTCTGAATCATCAACATTTTCATATTCGAAAAAGACACCCATAATTCTAACCCTAGAATCATGGGTGTCTTTCGAATATGAAAATATTGACAATTTAGATGCCATTTTAGGAATAAAGAGTTTAATTATTTTTTTTACGTTGTGACCCTTTGGCATTTAACCAGCGATATATTATTCTATATTATTATATAATTATAATTTTCAAACAAACTAAATTCAAGAAATGTTTTTCATTGAATTGTAAGTATTCATATTTCATTGAACAGTTTTATTGGTGAAAATTTTCTTAATACTTAGCAGAAGAAGGCTGAGAAGAATTTTACCAGAAAAAAATATGTATTATAGTTAATATAATAGGTTCTATAAAATAACTGCGTATAAATAACTCAACGAAATTTATTAACAATGTAAATACTATATAATATATTATTATACTGTACTTCTTTCATCTCCTATCCGCACCTAATGGTGCATAGGGTGGTGTATCATATCAACGCAGTGTTATCTTGTACACGAGGCAAGATGGTCAGTCCTGCACTTCAGGTACCAGTCCAGGGTGAAATGATGTGAATTTTAGGGTAAAAATCACTTATGGTCAAATTATGAGCTCTCAATACAGAAAAATGCAGCAAAATTTTAATAAATTTCATAAGCTTTTATTACATATGTATTGCAAGTATATAAATTCATAAATTGATTTATAATTTGAATAATTTTTGAGTGGGCTTCCATTGGACTAGTTAATTGAATTTTATAAATAAATTTATTTATTAAAGTAGAATTCGGATTCTGCCTAGTTTTGTTTCATAATTTAATACAGAATAGCATTTTTAGTACAGAATAGTTTTATCATTCTATGTCAAATGTTAATTACATAATATTGTTACAACAATGCTATTATCACATGTTTTACACAAATTCAAATTTAGTCAATTTGTATTAGGAGAAATTCAATTCAAACCCTTATCCGCACCCCAATGGTGCATAGGGCACTGCATTATATAAACACAGTGTTATCTTGATCGTTAACACACGAAGGTAAGGTGATCAGCCCTCCGCTTGAGGTACCAGTCCAGGGTAATATTGAATAAATATTAGAGTGAAAAAATCACTTATATATATTTGACCCCCCCTGGGAATCGAACCCGGGACCTCTAGAATGGTAACCGACCGTGCTGACCATTACACTACAGAGGCGGACGAAAATTAGGAGAAAAGTTTACATAAACTATTTATTGGAACATATAAAAAGGAATATGCATCATTTTACAATAGAAAATAATTTGGTGGATCACCTTATTTATTACTGAGATATGTAGAAATATTTATTTGTATACAGCGTTGTTAACATTCTTTGTTCACACATTAAATTATTAATAAAATATAACCTAAGTGATGGAAACTTAAAAGTAACACTTATAGGACCTAGTTTTTAAATAAAGATACATGCAAAAAGAATCTCGCCGTAAAAAATCCCGTTTGAATGAATAATCTCACAAACGTCGCATAATTTAAGAAACCTTACAAAGACTAGAGTTCGGGGTAAATCTAAAAAGAGGGAATACATTTCAATACTTATCTACGAATTGTGCTTTTGGAAAGCATATTCCGATGTGTTCCTTCGGGAAAAATCACAACTGATTAAAAGTCTCATAGTGAAACAGTCAATAACATTTTAATAAATTCATTCGATATCCTCAAACACAGTCACAAGGTGTTAAGCTCAAGAACAGACCCTGCTGGCGGTCGTACCATAAGCCTTTGGTCTGGACATGTAAGCGTAAAAAGTAAATAGGAAATTGCGTTATTCGTTATTACTTTATGCTGTCTTCCGCTTGCTCGGCTTTCTACTTCTAGGGAGGGTTGCAGAGTTCGATAGGATTACCTGAAATTCAAAGCATATATCATTCAAATAAATTTTAAAAATAAGGACACGTTTGACCAAGATAAGATCAAAGGAAAGATTTATACTTTGACAGAAATAAGTGAAATTTAAAGATTACTTAAATGATATTTTATGAATGTTAAACATATCGCAGTCGTACAGGAGAAAGTGGCCAACTAACAAAACATAAAATGTTAAGGAGGGCCATTTAAGTCACTTTTGCTTGGCAACAAAATAAACATCAATGCAGTTAGTTATTTTAAACAAGACAATATATTATACTTCTAAGTTTAAAATCCTTTGGGATTTTTACAGGGCAATATTAAGCTAGTAAGATATCAAATAGTTAATGATGATGTTTTTTGTAAAAAAAAAACTTGGTCACTTTCTCCTGTATGACTACGATATATTATTTATTGATTCGGCATTAACTTTGTTGATTATATTAAATACTCGTATTATACCACTTATTAAAACGTAAAACGTAAAACAAGTTGTGTGTAATGATATAAAACTCAATAAGCGGTACTATACAAGTGCTACCTTTTTTAAAATAAATTTAAACTTCATTATAATTGGCAAACATAAAATTAAATAACAGGTTGATACTTTAATCCCCTTAATTTTTCTGATCAATAACTGGTTTCATCGTTTAAGCGATGTTAACAGACTGATAGTATTTTTCCATCAGCAAAACCATCTTTGTAATTTCCAACCCGTTACTTAAGTGGTAATAAGTTAATAAAAATAACATTCTGATTAACTCTGAAGTACTTCAAAATAAGTAAAGCAAAATACACCTAAAGGAGTTAAGAAAAACAAAATAAAATGGCACACACAAAATTTATGCATTAAAATCAATAGGTATTAAAATTCAAATTACAAGCCAAATCCAAACACAAATCAGTTTCATCAGTGCAATTCTTTTCAATTTTAGATGTAAAATAAATATACAAAAATAAATAAACATGTATGTTTAAACAATTAAGGAAGGAAGAAAACAATCGGTTAAAACAAATGAATAAAAGAAAACAAAAATAAAGAAATAAAAATCTTACATAATAATTAATAAAATATGTTTGTATCGGGATCCAATAACATCTTTGTAAAGGGTGTATTAGATTAGTATTAACCGAGTTACTTGGTCACT
Organism: Brachycentrus maculatus; assembly: GCF_059751285.1. NCBI lineage: Eukaryota > Metazoa > Arthropoda > Insecta > Trichoptera > Brachycentridae > Brachycentrus > Brachycentrus maculatus. The sequence continues at coordinate 603,214 of NW_028281064.1, read as the reverse complement.
CCGCATTAAACATCAGTACTTTTACTCTCTGTATTCACCACTAATGTTTCAATTCTCAGCGGTATGTACGTGTAATTATCAGCTTCATGTTCCAACATGACAGATCCAATGCTTGGCTGGCTGATCCCTTTCACTTTCAAATCATCCTCAGCTACAGAAACCTCAGGCTTTATTTTATCAGCATCATTTGATATCTCTTTGTCGGAAGTTTCTGTCACCAAAACTGATGAGTCAATTTTAATCGAGCTTTGGGTATTGTCATTGGTTTTATCTTCTTTCGATGTTTTAAGGTTTACGGCTGACCCATAGTCACTAAGAGAGCTGTTTTCGTTAGGGCTATTATAGGATTCGTCCGAGTCAGACAGCTTTGCAGAGTCTTCGGGCGTGCTCCAAAAAGCAAATTTGGATGGTAGATGCATGAGTTTAGACAAAGAGGATTCATTTCTTCCTTTAGATGAAGATCGGCTCTTGGTTCGTTGCTTTCTTCGCACTGGAGAATGAGACAAAGCGCTATCGATTGTTTTTGTAGAAACAACACCCAGGGATTCAATTTTATCCGGCTCTTCTAATTTCGTATTGGATTGAACTTGTTCACATTTCGTATCGATCTTATCGGTAATTTTATGGTGTTCGTGTGTATTATCGGCCTCATTCTTGTCAGACGGGCTTGACGAATGGCAATTCGGCGGGGGCGGAGCGTGCCTTTTCTTGTGTCTGGCACTTTTGACTATTTTATTTTTCATAACCGGCGAACTGTTCGGGGTTGTGAATTCTGCCTCGCCAGATTCATCTTCGGAACTCAGATTAGAAGATGAAGCCCCGATACTCCTCGATTCATCGCAGATTTTATTCGGTTTAAGACTGTCTACAGGTTTCGAAGAGTTTTCTTCGACAGTAGCCTTTTCTGACTCGGTTTTGATGGATTTTTCTTTGTCTTTCGGAAAAAGATCTACATTACTAGTTTCCGGAACAATCAGTTTCGTCATACTGTCCTTCTTGTCATCCGATTCATTTTCTACAGCTTGAGATTTAGTTACGACATTTTCCAAAGACTGTTTATTTGGATTATTTAAACTAGATGACAGTGCTTCATTGCCAATTGGAGGAATCTCTTTAAGTTTTTCTATATCTTTCGACTCGAGATTTTCGGTAGAAGTTACAATTTTAGATTTCTCTTCAGCACAGTTCTTATTTGAATCGAAAACTTCTTTTAATTTCAAGTACTGTTTGTACTCATCGACCGGTTCGTCTTTTTCCATCCGACCTTGTAATTCATTATCCATGATAAATCTTAAATATTGGGAAATGATATCTTTAGAGTAAGGCAGACAAACAGTTCCACCAACTTGAGGAAGGGGTAAATTATTTAAAAATGGTGAAGGTATCCTGTCATCGTCCATTTCCTCTATGATTACTTCACTGTCCTTCAAAGAAAAAATTACTTTCATTCATGGCATTCATACGGAAACAAAAACAAAAATAATAAGAGAGAGAGAGAGAGAGAGATGACTGTGAATGTTTAACCCTTTGTACGCGTTAAGCAAAAACTTAAAGTTGATTTGAAAAAAGCATATTTTCCAACGCCTCTGAAGAATTAAAGAAAATATAAATTCTTTGAGTACATATTCTATGTGATAATAATTATACAAAACACAGAAAGGATTTTGTGCATATTTTTAAGCAAAATGGTTGAAATTTTGTTTTTTCAGATCTACGAGAAGTATGAATCTAAAATTACTGTCTACAAGAAATTATTTGAATTTTAAATGGGGTTCATCAAAAATTAGGAATTGAAACGTATGGAATATTTTTTGGTGTATTTTTACAAATTGAGTGACTTACATAACACGCAACTTATAGGTGCATAAAAATTATATTACAAATATTATCCAAAGCCTACAATAAGTTTACTATAATTTTTTATTTTGGATCAATTTACAAATTCGACTTAAAATTCAAGTAATATAAAGGCACACATACACTGCTCAACCTTGATAAATATACCTTGATAAGGCACAGACGTTGCCTAAGGCACATGAGAACAAGGGAGGGGTGAACAATACATTCCTATTATCTCACCAATAGATGTCTCTAGTGAAGTTCTAGTGATTCAAGAACAAGGTTTCTAAATTGGTTCATATATATATAGAATTTGAGTAGTGTGGTTGTCGTTAATGGGTGGAATTGGTGAATGTTACACGTGTGTAAAGTGATCACTTAAACCAGCCTATAACGGTCGTCAGCCCCGTAAATGCCCAGACTTCCTTATTCTTCTTCATCTTTGATGAGATGTCAAAAAAATATATATATATATATATGTAATATATTGGTTTAAATACAATAATATCCGTACTTATGTAAGTAGTGCGTCCCATATGGTGGGGACTGACCGGAGTAATTTCTAATAAAATTCATGTGGAGAAAACTACATACTTCTTATTTTATTCTATAAAATGCAGTTCCACCACGAACTGCCAGTTCAAAACTTAAATCCAATATTTTAGTTATATTTCACTTATATTATTTTTTGACATCTCATCAAAGATGAAGAAGAATATGGAAGTCTGGGCATTTACGGGGCTGACGACCATCATAGTCTGGTTTAAGTGATCACACGTGTAACATTCACCAATTCTACCCATTATTGACAACCACACCACTCGAATTCTTAGAAGTTCTATATACATGAACCAATTTAGAAACCTTGTTCTTGAATCACTAGAACTTCACTGGAGACATGTATTGGTGAGATGTAAAGAAGCTTTTTACTAAGCAGAAACTCTTATATTAATATGAAAATAACTCCTGTAATTGGAGATAATCGTAGTATTTGGAAACACTCAAAATGTTGTCAATATATTACACTTTAAATAATTAAGATAAACCTTTAATTTGTGCATAAATGTATTGAGTGTATAAAAAATAAAAATAATATAATAAGGTTTACATCTTATAAATCAAAATTAGATCAATAAATTAGAAACAAAAGCTGAGTGGAAAAGAATAATGATGAAAATAGAATCGAAGTACGATGAAATCATAAAATACCTTATCTTACCTCTGCTGCTCCGGGTCTCTTGATGGAAGTGAATGTGCTCCGGGTGACCTTGCTCCTGGTCCGGCTCGTGCTGCCCCCCACCGAGGCGGTCCGCACCAGGTTGTCCTGACCGCTGGAGGTGTCGGAACTTACGTCTTCCGAAGATCTGATTTGACTTAAAACAAATTATAATTGAATTTACGCAAGAATCATATTGCTCACTCCTTTCAAGAACGTCATAAATCAAAAATTGTCAATTTTCAGTTGTGTGTGTTTTCAGAATGCCCATAAAATATACTTTATCCCAGCAAAAGAGGCATATTTAGGACTTAATATTTACCCGCTACAGGGCAGAAAGTGTTGTTTTTGCATTTTGAAGAAAATGTATTGTTTAATTTTTTTTTTAAATAAAATAAATATTTTTCAAATGGAGAAAAAACCTTCAGGTTTTACACAGTTGTTGCATAGTAAAAAGTTCAGTAAGTAGCTTGATATTTATTTTTAATATACTGTATTATTTACAACATTTTGAGTGTGTCCAAATACTTGTTCACAAAATCTGGATTATCTCCAATTACAGGAGTACCAAAAAATAATATACTGTATTATATTTTTAAACTTTAAAAACGTTTTTTGATTTGTGACATTCTCGAAAGGAGTGAGCGATATTGATGGTTCAGTGGACAAAGGTTATATGTAATTACAATTGCTGACAATGAGGACAGAAATCATGTAAAATTTTCATATTATTTTTTGACATCTCAACATAGATGAAGAAGAATATGGAAGTCTGGGCATTTACGGGGCTCACAACCCTAATAGGCAGCTTTAAGTGATCACTTTACACACGTGTAACATTATCAATTCTACCCATGATTGACAAACACACTACTCAAATTCTTGGAAGTTCTATTATATATAAAAAAAATTATAAAAAACCGCAATTTTTCAAATACTAAAGGGTGACAATTATTTGAATTTCACAAAAAATTTATCATCGAGATTCTCTAACGATTTTTCTACTCCAAAATGCAACACCAAGCAATTTCAGCAAAACTTCAAATATTTGGCAATCAAACATTTCAATAAACTCCCTAAAGAAATTAAAAAAATAGATGATATAAAAATACTTGAGAAAAAAATTAAAGCTCTATACATTTAAATCTTGAAAAAATATACAAAAAAAATATTATTATATCTTTTATTATATAACATTAAACCACGAGTGTAAGTCCCTCTCCAAGCACAAGAGCTCAATCTCTTTTATGGAGAGGAACAGCGAATCGAAATATAAAAGTTCTCTATATGTATAAATGATTCAAATGTATTATGTTATAAATAAAAATGTAAATATATTAAATGAATAAAAAAATAAAAAATAAAAATATGATCCAATTACGAAACATTGTTCTTGAATCACTGGAATTTCGCTAGAGACATCTATTAAAGAGATGAAAAGAAGCTTTTTTATTGAGCAGAAACTCTTTTATTAGTATGTGAGGTCCGAATCCTGGATTATAATCACATACTGAGAAATGCCAGAAAATATAATTTTCATTTTAATTATTTTTTACCTTGAAATTATACCAGTTAATTTATTTACAACACAGTTTCTATATCAGACTTCGAACCTCCGAGATGAAGACTCTCCGATCCATAACTGGAAACACATTGCGAGACCGAGTAAGAAATACCGACATTCGAAGCATGTGTAAGACGGAGGATATCGTGAGGTGGGGGACGGCAACGAAGGCGATACTGGAAGGAACATTTAAACAGAATGTCAGAAGACAGACTTCCACGTATCGCCCTCCAAGGCAACCCTGAAGGACGCAGACCCCCAGGCAAACCTCCGAAAAGATGGAAAGACAGCTGGGAGTCGACATCCCAAGAGCGACATGCGGAGGCACAAACAGATCCCTAGGATCTACAAAAAGAAGAAGAAGAAGTATTGTCCATCAACTTTTTTGTTTTTATCCATATAATAATACCGTATAATAATAAAAAGCCAGAAAAAAACAATTAGTTAGAAATATGTAATTTAGTGAATAAAATCTATAGTACCAATTTCATCCTACTTTATGTGTGTATAAATATGGAATCGACTTTTTAGACCTCCGAAAAGATGGAAGGACAGCTGGGAGTCGACATCCCAAGAGCGACATGCGGAGGCACAAACAGATCCCTAGGATCTACAAACAGATCCCTAGGATCTACAAAAAGAAGAAGAAGAAGAAGTATCTATATATTCTAATTAAAAAATATGACAATTGGATTTGATATCGGCTTGCGAAAAGCTCAAACGAGAGCGTGTTTACACGCTCATTTTGTATGGGCGGCCTGGTGAGCACGGAATTGGAGACCGCGTTAACGCACTCATGGCACCGATTCGGTTAAATCACCTTAATTTGCTATCTCTTGAGCTGGCTCGGCTATGTCCCGATACATCTACTTCGGGGAAGATCATGTCTACTCTGGGGGTGCTCTGCGTGCGAGGGCTGCGGCCGCGCCCGTGGCCCCCGGTGCTCCTCCTGACGAGGCGAGGGTCGGCCAGCACCACATCGGAAGCCTCGTCCAGCTCCTGCTGGCTCCGGCAGTCGGGCTCGTCCACAGACAAATCGGAGAGACTGTAACTTCGGCGAATCTGCTGGACCAAGCCTCCCCCACCCTAAAAATTAAATTCTCATTAATACTGATGAAGTATTATTTATTAAATATCTTATTTATTGATTCAGCATTATAGAATGACATATTGGTTATTTTCAAAAATTAAACACTTGTATAATATTTGTCAATGTCTATACCCAACGGATTCTCCAGTTCTTTGGACACGTTGCGCGTGGCAACGAGGATAGCCTAGTTGTGATCGGTAAAGCCTGGAGGGAAAGAGAGGGAGAGGAATATCCCCCACACAATGGACCGATCAAATTAAGGCAGCAGCAGGCACCTCAGTGGTTGGAGCGCTACGTGCAGCACAGTAAAGGGATAACTGGAGAAGAGTCATTGCTTCTGCAAGGGTCGCAACCCTCCAACCCTCAGCAAAGCGGAATAAGATGGAGAAGAGAAGAATAATATTTGTAATGTGTGTAATGAAATAAAACTTATTAAGTGGTACTATATAAGTGTTTAATATTTTAAAAATAAGTATAGTATCAACTCAAAGCCCTAAAGAAAGATTCTTTTAACCCTTATCTGCACCTAATGATGCATAGGGCACTGCACTGAGGCGGACTAAAGAATTGTACTTGGTGCAAAACGGTAAAATTAGCGCTTCAAAGCTTTTTCCATCTGAGGTTTGATATAAATAATTGAATAACAAGAATTTAAAAAATAATTTGGAATGAAATAATATCTAGAGCTAAAATTCATATAAACAATTACATTTTCTTTTTCTTTTGTAAACGTAATAGAAACTGCAAAATTAATTACAGAATGCGACACTCAACCTTAAAAATATAGTGCAAAAGGTGAAAAAAGTTTAATACATAATAATAAAGCCATGCAAACTCACCGTAGTTTTTGGGACTGCCATAGGATGTAATTTTAGTTTCTTTTTTTCTTTTTTTTTTCTTGTGAATATATTGTGAGAGTGATGAATTAATAGTCATGCCCAGTTGACACATATTAAATACGTCACTTGTACCCGTACAATATGAAAAATTTCATGAATATTGTGTGGACGCAAGCGACATACGCACACTACTTGTCCCAACCAGGCCTTATGTGTTAAATTGAGGTGTTAATATGTAATTAATTAAGTTATTTTTGTATGTACAGACGAAGTCAATTGAGAAATAAAAAAAAGATCCATATCACTTCAAAAATTACAGTTTTTTCTAGTGAAATAAATGTATTGCTGTTGAAATTGTTTGATCATCTTATTACATTTTAAGTTGACTGCCAACTACGAGATATCTGTAAGATTGCGTTCTTTGCTAGGATGCCGACTACGGGTCACTCGTACTGTGTTTACTTGCTATATTCGTGCAGCTACAATAAAATATGTAGTATCAGTGCTAATATGGATAGATTGCTTCCGGGAAGAGAACAAAATATCAGTGCTGACTTACATTATTGAATTAAAAGAAAATATAAATATGGACTATAATTAATAAAATATAAATATGTCCGCCTCCGTAGTGTAATGGTCAGCCTGCTCGGCTACCATTCTGGAAGTCCTGGGTTCGATTCCTAATAAATTTAAGTGATTTTTTCACTCTAATATTTATTCAATATTACCCTGGACTGGTACCTAAAACGGAGGGCTGATCACCTTTCCTCATGTGTTTACGATCAAGATAACACTGCGTTTATATGATGCAGTGCCCTATGCACCATTGGGGTGCGGATAAGGGTTTGAACTATAATTAGAGTTTAAGAAAATATAATATGATTAAATTAAATTGGCTTTTTAGACTGGAATTCTGAAAATTTCCATGGCAGTCAACGTGTTAAACGTGGCAGTCAACGGTATTTCTAGAAATTTGTGGATTAATACATGGTATGTATCTTTTTTCTTACTTGTCAAATAACTCCTTTATAGTGCGGTAACAGAAACAAAGAAAATAATATTTATATTTATTAAATTCTAACACTCAAAAGTACAAAATCAATGGTAAAAAAAGTCACGATACAAACAAAAATTGTCATACAAAATATTCTAATCAATCAAGCACTTATAATTTCTAAAATTGTCACATAATTCTAATTTTTAGGTAGGTAAGGCTCCGATATAAGGCATTTTCCATTTTATATATAATGGTAGTTTAAAACCTAGCTTGTTGTATAACAAGGCACTAACTAATACATGTATTTTTTCAAAATTAAAATGTATTGGAAAGCTCTCAAACTGGTAAACAAAATAGATTTTTTCTCGATTGTTTTCCACAGATACTTTGTGGCACATTTTATAAACTTTATAAAATTAAACAACTTTGTTTTATCCACTTTTTGAAAAAAATATTATTAGTACACTTTAACCAACCGGTTTCAACAAGAACCTTGTCATCATCAGGGTTTATTAAATTCCAAAACATTAAAATACTAAAAATCATTCAAATACTCATAGTTAATAACATTCCCTTACCAAAAACTTCCACACACTCCGTACACCATATGAAAATTGATTTAAAAAATATGATTTAAAAATATGATTTAAAAACTGCTAAATTTTAACAATAAAAATATCATTTAGGAGTTTTTAAATCATATTTTCATATGGTGTACTGAGTGTGTGGAAGTTTTTGGTAAGGGAATGTAATTAACTATGGGTATTTTAATGTTTTAATATTTTAGAATTTAATAAACCCTGATGATGACAAGGTTCTTGTCTAAACCGGTTGGTTAAAATGTACTAATAATAAATAAAAAAAGTGGTTAAAACAAAGTTGTTTAATTTTATAAAATATATTCACCTTTAAAAAAATTGCGCAATATTCAGGGCACCTTAAATGATTCAAAGTTTACACAATTAAATGCTTTTTTCAGTCTTTCATACAACAGCCAGTGCAAATAGATAAGACTTTAAATACAGGGTGGCACAAAATTAATCACCCAATCAGAAGATGTTATAATTTTTGCTGATGGCTTCGTACGTCAATCATATTTGACATTTCGCTCACTCCTTTCAAGAACGTCATAAATCAAAAAACTTGATTTTTCAGGAGAACGTTTTTAAAGTTTTAAATTATAATACAATGTATTAAAAATATATTTCAAGCCACTTATTGAACTTTTTACTGTGCAACAGATTTTTTTAGGTAAAACCTGAAGGTTTTTTCTCCATTTGAAAAACATTTAGTTTATTTTGAAAAATAATTAAACAATACCTTTTCTTCAATATGCAAAAACAACATTTTCTGCCCTGTAGTGGGTAAATATTAAGTTAAAAATATGCCTTTTTTGCTGGGATATAGTACACTTTTTCTGGGCATTCCGAAAACATGCACAACTGAAAATTGACTATTTTTGATTTATGACGTTCTTGAAAGGAGTGATCGATTTGTGAACTAGACAGCTATAGTATGCAAACAGATTGATCAAACGGGCACAAATGTTTATCAACACTGACGGCAGCCACTTGACGGAAATCATTTTTTCCACTTGACAGAAAAAATTATAAAGGTTCAAACAATGATTTCCATCACTCAATTTTTTTTTTTTAAAGCAAAAAAGTTATTTTAAAACAAAATTGGATGATTAATTTTGCGCCACCCTAAATCTTGTGTGTATAGTGCAGCTATCTAGTTCACAAATGTCGAATATTATTGACGTACGACGCCAATTGTAAAAATTATAACATATTTCGATAGGGTGATGAATTTTGTGCTATCCTTTATATCTATTTACATATGTTTTTTTTTAAATGTACACATACGTAAATGAAATAAAATTAAATTAAAGTAAATAATCACAAACATATTTGCCTCACACTACAAATGACATACATAACTTTAGCATAGAAAAAAGTTTATTTTGTTCAGGGTTGGTATTGTATAGTAAATACTTAATGTGTAATCCATTTTAATATTCAATACACTTCAATGCCTCAAATGAAACAAAAAAAACATATTCCAACTTAAAAAAGACATTTTACTGGTCAATTGGAATTGGAGATAAAAAAAAAGTAAATTATGTAAAAATAAAGTCATGAAAAAATATATAAAATCACAATTATAGATTGTATTTGGAAATCAAAATACACGTGGAAATATAGTCAATATTTGATGTGATTTTTCGTTTCAACATTTATAAGATAACTTTGTTTAAAATCACTACATATGTATATCTTATTTTAAATAACAATATCGTTGATTAGTTTTGAAGCAAACAGCTTTTTTAATCAGTCTAGAGGAAGAAGCTGTTTGCTTCAAACCTAGTAGACTTATAATCAAATTATAATAAGATACAATATATACTGATTTTAAACAATGTTATTTTGTAAGTTGTAGAAATGTCGTTTACATTCTAAATCACAAACAAAACACAGAGCTCAAAGTAATATGCTAAATGTCCAAAACATACTTATAAATGTTCCTGCAATTGGGACTAAGAAAATACTAGTTTATATTGTGGAAGTACAAAACATATTCATTTTAAATTCACACCAGTTTTAAATGCAGTATCTTTTTTAGTATTTTTCCTTTAAACCACAAAATCTCTATTATATGTATCAAGAGAAACTGATTGTATGCTAAAGTAAAATGCAGGTAGTCCTATAGCTAAAGAATATGTGTAGTGCTTTTTGATAAAACAGCACAAGTAATGATAATACATAATAGTTGACTACGTTATTCAACCGAGATCTCCTCACTGCTTTTAGCTTTGTCTTTCTTGATGCCTTGATTCCTAGTCTTCCTGCTGGTACTTCTAGGTCGCTTTGTGACTCCCGTCGATGCCTTTTTCTTTGTGACTCTTCTACTAACTCGGGTGGGGACTTCCTCAATTTCAGCATTGTCTTCTTCCCTATATACCAATGTGGCCATAGGATCCCTTTCCACTTTGGGAATCAGAGGAACAAAGTCTCCTTCTTCCGACGATATCTCGATAGGGCCGTCCAAAAGATCCGATCCGTACACGAAGGTGACATCTGGAGTAGGTTCCCTCCTATTGGTCACAGAGGACAAGGGCTGACGTGGAGATGGAAAGATCGTCGGAGGCCGGCTTTGAATTGCAAAGTTCTGTACGTGTTTGTGAAGCGTTTCGAAGGCCAGCGAGAATGGGTAACATGTGAAAATGCGGGAGAGAAATTAAAAAAGCATGTTAATAAACAAATAAAGAAAAATAATCAAATTAACGGTATTATGAGCAAACTGAGCAATCTTAATTTTTTAGCTAGTTCACATAATATTTCATTTAAATATACAGAGTGGTGCAAAAGAGAAAGGAACTTGAATAGTGTGTAAATTTTATACGAGTTAGAAAATTTAAAATATAGCTTTTTCAAAAGCTAAAACCCACCAGCACCAACATGGTTTTGTGATTTCCATGACGATTTCGGCTACCAGGTCTGCAGGATTTAACTGTAGTGTAGTACATTTAAATGAAAAACATAGTATAATATTTAAACCCCTTGTTTCCTTTGCACCACCCTGTATAAGTTTATAATCCTACACATAATAATGACTTTTGTAGGATTATATATATATCAATCATTTTTCATATTTTATGTGAATTATGAAAGAAACAAAAAATTATTCATTCCCCGCAAAGATTCTGAATTTGCTCCTAGTACCCTCGATAAATAAAATTAAAACAATTAAATAAATTAAACGACAATCAAAAATAAATATTGGAGGTGGTAAAAATATCTTAATGGTCTTTGGTCAATATCTTTTTATTCTGTATTACTGTTGGAATTAATTATGTATTACTGTTATTATTAGATGAGTTCTTTAGTGTAATGGTGCTATTTTTTGCTTGTATTTTATTCACGGTTACCAAAAATCTCCGATTAAAACTAAAAAAATAAAATGGTGACGCCAAGAAAAATACATAAAACTGGAGAAATAAGCTAAATAAGTATTATTTCAATGGAAGCGAAAGCTAGGAAGCTAATAAATTTGTACAACAAATAAATAAATAAAATGCTCTCAGCACAGTGATCTGCAGAGCAGCAAAGTCGAACGCATAAGGTGATAAATGGAGTTGCTCGGTAACTGTGCAGAGAATACATACATAACACATGTGGCACTGAAATCACATTAATGCAGTCACAGTGGAACCAACACCATTAGATCATTCCAAACAGGCCTTAACTAGCGGTGCTCGGCATCATGTGCAAGTGTGCTCATACAGTGGTGATTTACGAGATCGTTACGCTCAGATGCATTTAAATTGCGAATTACATTTCATTTTTAAAAAATTTAAACACCCATTTTTAGTTGTTTTTAAAGAAATATTTGTATTTTGGTTATTTACAAAAATATAGTGAAACCTCTATCTATCGTTCCTCGAATAATCGTTTTCCCAGATATGTCGTTTATTTCTTCTATCCCGAATTAATTTCATACTAAACTAAACCGCATTGATTGTTTCTGTATCACCATTTACCGCATTTGTCGTTCGAATTAAGCTGCATATTTGATACATTTTGTCTGTTTTTTTACATTATTTTTAATTTTCTTACATTCAACGGCAACTTATAGAATAGAACCTTTTTGAAAACATGTGTAACCGATAGCAGGAAAGAAGCGTGCACACTCTTTGAAAGAAAACTTTCTACAACACACATTCAATAACCGATGCTGAAAAAATACAATTTGCAAAGCCGAAAATATACTTTTGACTTACGAAAACAAAACAGTTAAAAAAAAAGTTTTTTTTAAATTCTATTCAGGCTTGTATTTTTTTTTAAATAAATACATTTGCATCTGAAACATGTATTCTTCTTAGAATTTTAGCCTACGAATGGTTATGCAGATTGGGAGGACGGTATCTTTACTCGGTCGTATCTATTTGCGTATTGACCTCTTAATCCCGCATTCATGGTTTATTTTAATAGGTCCCTTTAAAAACGATAGATAGAGGTTTCACTATACTTCATGAGATTAAATTATTTGCATTAACTTGCTGTTATTAACACACTTCGGACGGGAAAGGTATTTCTACCCATTCTGTCAATTGATGCTTAAGGATGGGAAGGGTATTTTTACCTTCTGTGCCGGCCTCATTTCAAAGTTAGAAAAGAAGGAATTATCCAATGTTTTTACATGAATATTATATACCAATCTCTTTATTAAGATCTTAACTTCGAGTATGTACATAATTATCAAATCGTGATTTTCTTCTTTCTATATATATCTTTGAGTCTTTCATGTACATCAGTATTTCAAAAAAAGGACCTATATTATTGAATACCTGACACTTGATGTTGACTGACAATGTGTTTGAATATTAATGAATCAAGTAATTTAGAAAACATATTCTGTTATAGTAATAATTCAATTCTGTTTTTGTAATAATTCAATCCTGTTATTGTAATAATTCAAGGAGGGTTGTATGAGTCTAAAACACGAAACGTATTTATGTCTCTGTTCCACACCCACTCAACTCCTATGAGCAAGTGAGAGAGATTTCGGACTTATTTTATGAAAGAAAGTATAGGCAAGTACAGATAGGCGGACCGTAATAAATATTTACAAGTGCATTTCAGTATTTATATATTTTTTTTTTAAATATCTTCATTATTTTTGAAGATATAGCGATTTAAAACAAATTAAAGAAATTCGTGCGGGACCTTTTTATTTTCGTCCATCGCCAGCGGTCTACAGGGGTAAAAAATACCCGTCTAAAATGCGTTAATATGGATCATGACGTACACGCAGGAGAACTTGGGAAATTATTATTTTTTGATCAAGTAATGATGTCACTATTTATTATTTGACATCTCATCAAGAAGAAGAATATGGAAGTCTGGGCATTTCCGGTGCTGACGACCGTCATAGGCTGGTATATTGGTCATATTCTTCTTCATCTTTGATGAGATGTCAAATAATAATATAAAAATTACTCCTATAATTGGAGATAATCCAGATTTGTGAACAAGTATTTGTACACACACTCAAAATGTTGTAAATGTCACTATTTGTTCATATTTCGGTCATTTGAAATGTAGACATCTCGATATATTGAAATGTAGACATCTCATATCTCCTTTATTCCTTAACAATTTTTTTTTTTGACTGTGCCGATTGTTTTGTGATATTTTGAGTGGACAAAACTGAGTTTTCTACCAGTGACGTACGGTTTATTGTCTGTCTGATTACAAAAACAAAAAAAAAATGTTTGTAAAATGGAGAAAATTAAAAGGAAATTTGAAATAAAATGTAATCCTTATTTACAAATATAAAACAACATCAAAATGCACAAGCAAATCCATCTAAATAAAGACAATGGAGTAAAACGGATGGAGTGTTGCAAGGTGTAGTACAAATAAGGAAACATACCTTTATAGCAGTTTGCATAATGACATTTGTAGCGTAGTTGACTCCTTTAGTTCCAAGATTCAGGACTGTGTGGTAACCCTGATCTTTTGCTTTGGAAATGTATTCATCTATTTCCTGTACAAAAAAAAACATAAATTAGCAACATAAAAATAAAATAATGACTTCTGAATTTAATTTACTTGGTACATACAATTTTTTTTTAAATATTTTTTACTATTAACATAAATTGTATACATTTATTTAAATCATAATTTTTAACATATTTAAAACAATATATTTTGCAGAGACCCACCAATCCACCTTGTGTGTCTTGTCGGTGGAGTTCTTTTTTAATACATTTTTAATTGTTTTTAACAATTTTAACCTAATATACACACAAAAAAAGAGAGAAAAATTAAGAATACATATTTACATTTTCATAAAATAAACTCTTGATCATTATATATATATATATATTTATAACACGTGTTTCCGTGGTTTCAACATCATCTCACATACGGTGTTTGATAATGGCGTTGAATGCATCAAAGCACAAGTCACATATGTAAATATAATAATAAGTGGTATTTACCAAGTTTACATAATATTTTTAAATGTATTACCAGAGCATTAATTAATAAATCGTGAATTTATGAACCGCAGGGGTAAGCAGAGAGAATAGAATGCCACACCTCTCTGTGTTTACAAACATTCTTGGCCTCTCCCACATTCATGCATCTCCTTATACATACCCGCCGATTATTCTGACTCCAGACCTGACTACTTTAAAATATTTGAAATACTTGATCACACCAAGTCTTCCTTGGTCTTTGTCTGCTTCTATTTTCAACAACATTCGCATCATAAATTTGTTTTATTATTATATCTTCCCTTATTCATTCCACATGTCCAAACCATGTCAACACGTCTTTCTACATCTACGTCTTTCTTTATTGATAATGCTTATCCAAGTCTTGCATCCATTCCTTACCATTCAAACATCTATCACACATAATTTTGCCGCACATTTGTCTGAGATTTGTCATTTTTATAATTTTATTGAATGTTTAGTAAAAACGTCACTCGTAGGATAATTTAATTCAATTCAATTCAATTTATTCAATAATTAATACATATATTACAAACTAACATTTAAGGCGTATACATTAAAAAAACACATTAAAAAGTAAGCAAGAATACTCTTGTTAAATGTGTAGAAGAATCCCGCTTCGGAAAACTCCTTCGGACACATGGAACAGATCAATATCCAATGTGATATTGTACAACATAGCGGTAGCTCTTCTTACAGGCATAACCATCGGCAGGTTGGTCCTGTGTATAGGAATGTGAAACAATCTATGCCGGCGCTGTCTTAGGTAACTATCGGGAACATACAGACCAATGCTCCGGATAATTTCAGGATACTCTAGAGTTAAATATGAATTTTCGGAAACGCTTAGATTCCAGGTCTGAATCCCGGAGTGGGCAGTTTACCTGTTCGCGCCTGCACAGAGCGGGATGCACAAACTTCCTGTAGAGGATGGAGGAGCCCTTGGTGGCCGGAGACAGGAGCCACAGCACCAGCAGTATCTTCACCTCGTAGTAAAACGGGAACCAACTGAAGAACACGTCCGTGACAGTCTCCGCGCATGTGAAGAGGGCAAACACTATCCAATACATCATCCATTTTACCTGAAATGCATAAACTCACTTTGTGATTCGGTGCCTACTTATTTACTACTTCTTCTTGGTGTATAGGCCATGGGTGGCCAACATTTTCAGTAGCCGGGCCAGTTTTTAGAAATGAGATTTCTTACCGGGCAGCAAAACAAAATTTATTTTATTGGGTACATTTCAAACTTATTTGCATGTGTAGCCTCGCAATGCCGTTTAATGTTATACTTTTTCTAGATAGAAACAGAATCATTGTATTTCAGGCATGTTGGCTTTGTTTTAATTTCCACGAAAAAATAGTTTAAAGTCCATCTGTCTTAACAACTCCTCAGTTTTTCTGTTAATCTTCTCTTCTTTAGTCCAACGTCTTTACTACTTGACGCCATTATGGGTCTTGAAATTGTCAGGATAGTGAAATAATCCCATATATGGGAGATATGATACGAACTACGCAGGATACAATGTTCTTTTGGTGGTTTTGTGTACACAAAGGAAAAAAATGTGTGATATGCTCCGCGGGCCGCGGGTTGGCCACCCTTGGTG
Source organism: Brachycentrus maculatus (assembly GCF_059751285.1). NCBI lineage: Eukaryota > Metazoa > Arthropoda > Insecta > Trichoptera > Brachycentridae > Brachycentrus > Brachycentrus maculatus. The sequence goes on along the minus strand of NW_028281064.1, from coordinate 587,035 downwards.
TAGGCTATGTAGCCTGTTTTTAACAAACTAAGGTATTTCTACCCGTTCGGTCGATTGATGCTTAAGGACGGGAAGTGTTTTTTTTACCTTCTGCGCCGGCCTAATTTCAAAGTCAGAAAAGAAGGAATTATCCAATGTTTTTACATGAATATTAATAATTATTTTGACCATCCTGGGAATCAAACCCGGGACCTCATCCATCACGGTAGCCAAACACGCCAACCACTACACTTCGCAGGCGGACATAATGTATATAATCAATAGGGTAGGATTAAATTTTATAATGCATATCATATGCATAACTTATAGGAATTTTTTTATAGTGCATTATGAAGGAAATATATTAGAGAATGATGAAAAACTTGTTAATACTGTTTTTTTTTTTATTTAAAAATTAAAAATTTACAATTAAGTTATTACAAAACAGACAGTTTACTGTTTTTTTTAATAATTTCTATAATTTCTTTAAATAAAAATATTTCATTCTTGGAAATAAATATTTGATTTTCTAATGTACTTTATTAAAGCATATTTAAAGGTACATTTTTCTTGATACATATCTCTACTCACATATATAAAAAATAAATAAAATTTAAAAAACATATATATATATATAACTGATAAATAAATAAAAAATTGAATGAGATAAATTTGTTATATGAATGAAAACATTTAATAAAAATAAGAGTAAAAAAAGCATAATAATATTTTTATCGAGCTTAGCACAGATGTGTAGTAATTAAATGAGTAAATATACCATTCTCAATTAATTTCATTTTCGATTTTTTATTGAGTTATGATAGATTCTAGGTACACATCAAATTATTTTGTTAATTGTAATAAAAAATTCGTTGAACAAAACGAACGAAAGTGCGTTCATTTTTGGTTTTTTAGCAAATGGGAAAAAATCATTCTAAAATTCGAGAGTGAACTCGAACTTGAGAAGGAATTTAGACAAATTTAACGATACGTTGCGTCGCGGCGCTCGCGATCGCAACGGTTGAATTTATATTTACAAACAAAGAGTCTGTAAATACAGATTTAGCTCGTCTACACTGTCGAAGTGACTCTGAAATAAGTACGCGACTTGTTGCAGTACCACTCTTATCATGTTACAATCGTTCATTAATTGATTCGGCTTTAAAAATTCAATGGGAATATATTCAAAATGGACTCGAAGTTAAATTTAAAAAAAATATTTTTATACAAATAGCTCACTCTTTTCAAGAACGTCATAAATAAAATATCGTCAATTTTCAGTTGTGCATGTTTTCGGAACGCCCAGAAAATGTACTATATCCCAGCAAAAGCGGCATATTTTAAACTTAATATTTACCCGCTACAGGGCAGAAAATGTTGTTTTTGCATTTTGAACAAAAGGTACTGTTTAATTATTTTTTTTAATATACTTAATATTTTTCAAATGGAGAAAAAACCTTCAGGTTTTACCTAAAAAGATCTGTTGCACAGTAAAAAGTTCAATAAGTGGCTTGATATTTATTTTTAATAAATTGTATTATATTTTAAAACTTAAAAAACTCCTGAAAAATAATGTTTTTATTTTATTTATGACGTTGTTGAAAGGAGTGAGCGAAATGTCAAATCGTAATAATTTGATTTTAATTTTAATAATTTAATGTAATAATTATATATTAATTTTAATGACCTGATGATGGAATGATGGAATGATTCTCCGTAACGGGTAGTCACAAATAAGTGTTTAAAAAAGTGGTATTACACAATGTAAACAATGGATGGTAAGGAGAGATATTATGAAAAGTTTTTAGTACTACTTACATATTCTTTGACGTTCTTCGTTCTCACAGCTTTATATGACGCGTACGCGGGGTAGAGGGTGCCGAAGACGAGTCTGCAAGAAGGATAGATCACGAGATTAGTCACCATCCTGGGCACGGAAGCGGAAGTGACGACCGCCACCGCCGCCAGATTCTCCAGCGACACTGGAGGGATGCTGTGCAGCAAATGTCTTCCAAAGGACCGCAAGCACTGGGCTACTGCGTCAGACACCAGGTCACACTTGGAAGCGGGCAACTTCCATCCTATAGAGAACTGTGTAACGCCGACTTCCGTATCAGAATTCGAATCACTCTCACTCAAGCAACGGATATTGACACCATTGTTCCCGGGGCGGTACAAATTCAGTTCGGTAATGTTTCGCAAGTCTTTCGTCAGCGGAGCGCACGGCCGGGAGATGTCGCCGGGCGCGCGCCGACGCTCGAACTGGCTGATGATAAGGCCGATGCGGGAGCCGGACCCTCGGGCGTCATCCTTCTGGGCGCGCATGGCCCGCGGGGAGGGGTGGCTACTGCACCTGCCGAGCGGAACGGCCAACAGTACAGCGGAGGTGCCGATACACTGCCGATATACTGACGATATACTGCCGACACACTACCGACACACTGACGATACACTGCCGACACGGCCGCCGCACACCACGCTATGCTTCGTCGTCTCAATGGACGCACAGTGTGCGAACTGAATCGACGCTTGTGCGGCGCGTCGACGGAGACGCCAATATCCCAATATTCTCAAAGCGTAAACATCTCCATAAGAAGCGGAATTAGGTTACAAGTTCTCACTCTTTAAATGTGGAGGTCCTCAGCAAAAGGTTACATTTCCAATATTGCACAAAAAATCCTTTAAATACAAATCTGTTCTGTTAATCGTATTCTATCGAAATCTTAATTGAAGTTGAGACAAAACGTGACCAATCCTGTATTAAACCAATATGAAATCATTAAATCGCACCAAAACGTAACAATTTTACAAACTACAATTCCTGATTACTTAAAATCATTTACAAATGAAATGTAACATTTTGGCGAGGAACTCTACAAATGTAAATTCACGGTATGCAATTTTTTTTATTTGGAAATTTTACAGAACAGTTACATAAATACATTTACATTAACAAGTGATAAAAAACAGGTATTTGTACCATTCCAGTTACAAAATTTCACATTAGTTATTTCATATAAATACCTGGAAGAGGGACGGCAGGGAGGAAAAGGGGAAAACGGAAAGATCAAAGCTCAAGTCCAAGACAAATTATGTGAAAATCGGGACACACTACGATATGAATATCGACTTACCTACTATATGAGCAAATTTTGTTTAAGATTTTCTATAAATTTCGCAACTTGGTTCATAAAACAAAAACAAAAAAATGCTTTGCAAGAGAAGGTCTGTCAGGAAGCCTAGATGCTTCTGTATCAGATCAGGGAATGCTGTGGGACAGCTTTCAATAAGTTCTTACTCTTACTCCAAACTCTGAACAAAGCTACTATATTTACCGTTCATCAAAATTGGCTAACAATGAATATGGTAATTTTGATATATTGAACTCGACATAGAGAGCGCAGAGATCATTTAACAACGCCAGTCGACACTGATAACGTGATGTGTCCCTCGTTTCGTACAGTTGTCTTTTGACTCGAGCTTTGATCTTCCGCTTTCGCCTTTTACTCCTTCTAATCTCACTTCCAGTTATTTTTTACATATCGATCACTCCTTTCAAAAACGTCATAAATCAAAGAACTTGATTTTTCAGGAGGACGTTTTTAAAGTTTAAAAATATAACACAATATTTTAAAAATAAATATCAAGCCACTTATTGAACTTTTTACAGTGCAACAGGTCTTTTTAGGTAAAACCTAAAGGATTTTTCTCCATTTGAAAAAAATTAAGTATATTTAAAAAAATAATTAAACAATACCTATTGTTCAAAATGCAAAAACAACATTTTCTGCCCTGTAGCGGGTAAATATTAAAGTTAAAAATATGCCTCTTTTGCTGGGATATAGTACATTTTCTGGGCATTTCGAAAGCACAACTGAAAATTGACGATTTTCGATTTATGACGTTCTTGAAAGGAGTGAGCGACATATGTAAAATTTTGTAATTGAAACGGCACAAGTACTTGTTTTGTAATACGTGTATAACTTGCTGTTACCGATCTGTTAAATTCCCAAATAAAATAAAAATTCCCGGCCTGTTTAGTGTAACGAGCGCGCGATTTGTAGATGGTTGATAAAATCACACGCACGAATCCTACGGAAAAGGAAAACTCACGAAGTTACCGGATTTGATGCGTACACACGCAATATTATATGAGAAAACTTGGCAAACGTGACGCCATGTATCCCGACCGTTGTGTACTGGGCTGATATATGCTCTACACTATCGCGAATACCGGACTGAAGAAGATAAACAATTTATTATCGAGAGCGAAAATGAGAGTAATTAATTTGATTTAATATCCCGGAATTATTTAATATCGCGAATATCTGCGTAATTTATTATATGGTAGTGCACAAATTGCCGCAGTGGCCGATTAAGGTCCATCATTCATTAAGTCGCATTCATTCCGCCGGAGAGGTCATATCGCTCACTCCTTTCAAGAACGTCATAAATCAAAAAACTTGATTTTTCAGGAAAACGTTTTTAAAGCTTAAATATATAACACGATGTATCAAAAATATATATTAAGCCACTTATTGAACTTTTTACTGTGTAATAGATCTTTTAAGGTAAAACCAGAAGGTTTTTTTTTTCCATTTGAACAATATTTAGTTTATTTAAAAAAATAATTAAACAATACCTTTTCTTCAAAATGCAAAAACAACACTTTCTGCCCTGTAGCGGGTAAATATTAAGTTAAAAATATGCCTCTTTTGCTGGTATATAGTACATTTTCTGGGCATTCCGAATACACGCACAAGTGAAAATTGATGATTTTTGATTTATGACGTTCTTGAAAGGAGTGAGCGATATGTCTGCTCACGCGCGATTTTTTCAAAATAATGTATATTGGATATTTTTTTTGTTTTTGAGAATATATCGCGGGTATACTAGCAAAAAACTTTACTACTTTTTAACGAATGCTGGGTTTCAATAATTACTATTCATTTTTTCATAAATTGATAGCAAATCATTTTACTTAGTAAATACCACTATTTTGTAAAATCTTCTGTGACACGTGTTTCAATGCATTCCGCATCATTTTCAAACACCGTATATGAAGCTAATTCTAAATTGACTAAAGCCTCCCCCTATTGTCTATGTTCCCACTGATAAAATAAAAAATAATAATAAAAATTAAACAAATAAATAAAAATAAAAAAACAGCTCCTACCCCCACTTCAATCTTCAACGTCCCAAGGACCCAATTCTAAAATTCAGAATTAGCTTCAAATACGGTGTTTGAAAATAATGCGGAATGCATCGAAACACGTGACACAGTAGATCTTAAGAAATAGTGGTATTTACTTAGTAAAATTTAAATTAAAAATTATTATTCAGTGCGCGAGCGTCCCGGCCGTTCATTATCCAATAAAATCGGTCGCGGCGCGATGAAGCTCCTTGGGCTATCAGACAGTTAAGGAGAATCGGACGATAATAGCCATTAAAGCGGTTACGAATGCAGAGGCCACGTGCAACACCGGGATCAACTTACATTCGCACGTGACGACACACAACTGGTCCATTCTCCAATCCGCCGGAGCGCGAATGCGAGATGGAGAAAAATAAATTAGGAGCGATCTTGAAAGGACATGTGCGATTATCTCGTATGTACGATTACGTACTAGGTCTGACACTGATATACGCCTAAGCACTAACTCCCACTGGCGACAGCGATGTAAACAGGTACCAAACGGCGCGGCGTCTGAATAACCGCAATTACCCATTACTTAAGATCGATTACATTAATCTATACGACAACTATTATATGTAGCGCACGCGACTTCAAACAAGAGTGAAATTGAACTCGATTCAGACCCGAGTGAAAACAACATTGACTGCTGAATAGATGAACTGATCGTATTCTTAAGAAACTGCGAGTATACGAGGTTTGTTCAAAAGAAAAGGTGAATTTCGATTTTTTTTAAAGTATTTATTTATTCATCATTATCCATTTTCTCCCCTTCAAAGTAATCCTCCTCAGATATAATGCGGTTATGCCAGCGCTTCATCCAATCCTCGAAGCACTTCTGGAATGCGCTTTTCGGTGTGGCTATCAGCTCGTTCTTCGATTCTGACTTTATCTCATCAATTGTGGCAAAACTCCTTCCTTTCATTGGTCTCTTCAGTTTCGGGAATAGGAAAAAATCGCAGGGAGTCAAATCTGGTGAATACGGTAGTTGAGGGATGATTACGGTGTTGTTTTTGGCCAAATAATCACGAACAAGCATTTGGCGATTTCGCAACAATTTCGCAGCAAATTTAGCCTTTTCGGAACAAACTTCGCTGCCACACGTTTCATGCCCAAAACATCTGAGAAAATTGCATGGCATGAGCCGATTGATATGCCAACATCCACTGCAACTTCCCTAATGGTGATTCGACGATTTTCCAAAATCATTTTCTTCACTGTTTCGATGTTTTCTTCGTTTGTTGACGTGGTTCCAACTCCAGGACGCTCATCGTCATTAACATCTTCTCGGCCTTCTGTAAAGCGCTTGTATCACTTATAAACACTTTTTTGAGACAAAGTAGACTAGCCGAATGCCACAGTCAACATTTTAAGTGCGTTGGAGCCATTTATTCAATTTTTAACGCAAAATTTAATACATATTCTTTGATCCATTTTCAAAAAAAATCAAAAATCGAATGACACATAAAAACGTGACTTACCATTCCAGTTGTTAAAAACAAACCACTAATTCAATATGGCTGATAATGCTAACATATGATAAACATATCGCTCACTCCTTTCAAGAACGTCATAAATCAAAAATCGAAAGTTTACAGTTATTCATGTTTTCGGAATGCCAAGAAAATATACTATATCCCAGCAAAAGCGGCATATTTTTAACTTAATATTTACCCGCTACAGGGCAGAAAGTGTTGTTTTTGCATTTTGAAGAAAAGGTATTGTTTAATTTTTTTTTTAAATAAACTAAATATTTTTCAAATGGAGAGAAAACCTTAAGGTTTTACCTAAAAAGATCTGTTGCACAGTAAAAAGTTTAATAAGTGGCTTGATATTTATTTTTAATACATTGTGTTATATTTTTAAACTTTAAAAACGTTCTCCTGAAAAATCAAGTTTTTTTATTTATGAAGTTCTTGAAAGGAGTGAGCGATATGTGTACCAACATAACAAAAAAATCGATAATCGAATGTGCACAGCCCGCGAAAATTCAAAATTCACCTTTTCTTTTGAACAAACCTCGTACGTACAAAATATTATTTGCTAGTCAACATTGATTTGTCGTTGCGTTCAAGGATAGGAATGACCTCAGAGGAAAGGTAGAATAAAGTTCTCTGTGTGTGTCTGTTTGTGTATATGTGTTCGTGTTGCACCTCCTTCGCAGTTTACGCCTTTCCATCCTACCAACGTTCCTCGGCCCATAAAAGGAACCAACAAGTCGCGGAAAGAAAGATAGAAATTTACTTATGCCGCTTGCACACAAAGCATTTTTAATTAAAAATTAACATACACAGGTACACAGACTTCAAAGAAATTTAATATTAGGTGACACAACTTAAGGCCCAGTCAAGTCGCAACTTAATTTTACTCTTATTTTACATAATTTTTTTTGCTTAAAACACCGTTTTTGCATTGAAAAAACAAGTTTTACTTCTACATAATTATATATTGTTGTAAAGGAAAGAGTAATTGAAAGGTAAGGAGTATATTATATTTATATATATGGTATGTACATATTCATTGTTTAAAATCTTTTGCAAATTGACCGATTTCTTTAAAATTAAATGCTTTCACAGTTACGAAAACTATTACGCGACAATTAAAACAGTAAATACATGTTTTTTAAAGCAGCTATTTTGATCGTAATGGCAGCGCCATTTTTGAACGCAACAGCAACTCGCACAATACTAAACATCGCACATGCCGCACAGCTTGCTCCTTGGCAGATGCTGTCACTCAATGTATTCAATTGCATCGCTGTTTCACAGATTCGTAATATTTTCACTGCTTCACAAGTATTGTGAAATCAAACAAATATATCATTTGCTTTCTATTTTCTTTCTTTTTTATTTAACCAGAGTGAGCCACTGCAACGCGTAGCCGAGTACAGCTATACACAACATAAAAATTATGTATATATATATATATATATATATATATATATATATATATATATATATATATATATATATATATATATATATATATATATATATATATATATATTTTTTTTTTTTTTTTTTTCTCCATATAAGTATATTCTAAAAAAACAAACCAAAAAAACCGAATATACATTATTTAAAATAATCGGGCATTTAGAGGCGTATGAACTCTCTGGTGGTCGGCCGGTGATTGAATTCTGTGTTTGCGAGTAAGGCCTTAAATATTAAACGACCAGAGGTCAGACGAAAACGCCATGCACTAACATCAGCGCGTGACTCAAGAACTTTTGTCTGAAATATTAATCGCGATAAAAAGTAGAGAGAAAATTGCTGCCACGAAACATTAGTTTAAAAATAAACTATTGTATTGTAAGAAAACCAGTGAGAACCTGGTAAAAATCTTAAACCACCGCTCGAGCGAAAACCGATTTGATTCCGCGACAATCTTGGCTCGTGTGGGTGTCGTGCAAAAACGTGCGTGCTAAGTTTTGGTCGAACGCTTTGTTGCCTACTAATGAATACACCATGCGTACGTACATAGTTGATAATGTGTTACTATTTGTACTTTCTTATGGCAGTTGGGTCCTCATTACCTGACAATACTAACGGTACGGTCACGGTGATTTCCGGCAACCCGTTAGTGCTTTCCACTATCCATATTTATGTGTGCAAGTCCGTCACTATTCAATGCATGAATATACAATATACTATCAAGACAATACACATTTCCCCCCTCATGAGTGCGTATCCTCTTTTTTTACCGGGAGCATTGCCGATCATCATTTATATCTCTTATGACTGCGTACAAAGAATTAAAGTAAGCGTTTCAGGCAATATAGCGGAGAATCACTAATTGATGCCCAGTTCTTCCAATATTGATAGATTTGTATGGCTAATATTGTTGTCCGCTTATAAAGTCTAGTGGTCAGCGCGTTCGACTACAGTTCTGGAGTTCCCTGGCCTGATTCCCAGAAGGGTTAACATAAATAGAAGAGATTTTTCACCGAAATAATATTTACAATTTCATACTATTTATCTGAGCCTAAGCGGCTCATTATTAAAAATATGTATAAAATTGTGGCAGAGTGGGTTCGAACTCAGAAACTCTAGCTCGAGAGTCCGCGACACTAACCACGGGACCACAACTATTACTCTGGACTAGTTCCTAAAGGGTAAAATTCATCATCTTGCCTTCGTATGATTAACGATTAAGTTAATGTTGCATCGATCTGTACAATACCCTATGTATGTAGCACTGGGTGCGTATAAGAGTTAAACGAAGAATTAAAAGAATAATATACACCATTTTCACGCGACCTAAAAATGTAATAACTTCCAGGGACTCGTACAAAATGAATTACAAATGCTTTTACGAGCCACCGCTAAAATTCGCCTATTCAGATAGGAAAACCCATCATTCCTCCTTTTTCATACAGCAGTAAAGTCCTTCACCCTGGGTATCTTACCTTTGAAAAACACTTCTTTTCAAAACCATATATTTATTTGGAAGAAAAACTAAATTTTCAATAAAGAAATGGTGTTTTAAGAAAAAAAATTAAATACGTCAAATTTTACATAGGTTTAAAAAAAATACGATTTATCGTATATTGAGCCGTAACGTTGCCGAAATACCAATGTTTATTCGTATAAATTAATTTATAACTAATGTTAAATAAAATTAACGATCCACTGATGAAATTATGTATTACATGTGTCGGCACATTGTAATATTCTCGCCACTAGCAGGTAATCGTTCATCGCATTATATTCTAGATTAAAATATATTTCAAACCATTCAACATTTTCGTGAACTTCGATTCAGCAATTCCGGCGCATACATCATGTCCATCAATACTCGGTGGATTGGATTTCGTAAAAGTAGGCCGAATGTAATATCTACAGCTAGATAGATATATATGTTAGGCTCAGCCTAGTTAAAAACTGAAAATGAAAGCCAAACTAGAAGAAGAAAAAACACATTATCCGAATATATACAACGCTGAGATTTGTAAACAAAATGAAAGCTTTGTTTACTAGTCGAATGAAGATGTGGATGGCGTAATAATAATGAAAACCCTGAAAACGAAAATATCCAAAAGTCAACAATGTTTCAGAACAATTTCAGATTGAATCAACAACGTTAAACGTTATTTATAGATTTAGAGTTTAATTTGTAGAACTCAATTTTAATTCATATATTTATTTTTATTTTTATTTTTTTCTTAGATACATTTTTTTAATTATATGTATTACGGCTCTTTAGGCATGGCCTGTGTTGAGCCGAAATAATTACAAGTTAGTAAATAAAAAAGATTTTTAAATTGCCAGATTGTATACATTACATGCAATAGATACAATAACAATTTACAGTAGAAAGATTTAACAATAAAATAATTGCAATTAAATGTTAAAATCCAACACTGATTTTTAGAGTTTACTAAATTGTATATTTAGTATATCAAAGTTGTATTACACAAAGTTAACGATGAATGATAAGGAGAGTGTTACTAAATTGTATTTTATTGTTAAAAAAAACATTGAAAAATAATTTTGTGATAGTTGTTTCGCCTTGCTACGGCATTTTGAAACGAATGTCACGTTATACGTTTATTAATTGAAGGGTATTTATTATTGATTCTTAAAATCGTATAATAAGTGCAATATATTTTAAATAAAACTACGTGTTTTATTATTTAACTGATAATTTAAATTGGCATTAATAAAATCATAACAATAGTATGAAAGAGAAGCGTAAAGTTGGCAAAAGAAGGTTGAAAATAGACTGAATGCAGTCGAAATGCGATCTCCCAGACGAATGTGCACCAAAAATATGTATGATAGATGTATGCATGTTTGAAGGAAAGAATGCAAAGCTGAGATAAGTATAATCGATAAAATTAAGAAATGTGTGTTGAGATGGTTTGGGCATGTGAAACGATTGAGTGAGGAAAGAATGGTAAAACAAATTAGGCGAATGTTATTGGAAATAGGAGCAGAAGACGACCGAGGAAAACTTGGCATGATTAAGTATTTCAAATAATTGAAAGCGGTAAGGTTAGGAGTCGTAATAATCGGTGGGTATGTACGGGGATATGCATGAATGCGGAAGAGGCAAAGATTCTTTACAAAGACAGAGTGGTGTGGCGCTATATATTTTTTAAATAAAAGAGAAATATTTGTATTTTAATTATTTACAAAAATACTTTAAATTTCATACTATTTCTGTGAGCCTAAGCGGCTTAAAATTAGAAATAGGTATCAAATTGTGGTAGAGTGGGTTCGAACCCAGAAACTCTGACTCGAGAGTTCGCGACACCAACCACGGGACCACAACCCGACACTCTTTGCCTACCCCTGCGAGAAACGGCGTGATGGTTATTTAGTTCAATTCAATTCAAACCCTAATCCGCATCCGATAATGCATTGGGCACTGCATCATATAAACACAGTGTTATCTTGATCGTTAACACAGAAGGAAAGGTGATCAGCCCTCCGCTTCAGGTACCAGTCCAGGGTAATATTGAATAAATATTAGAGTGAAAAAATCATTTATATTTATTTTACCCTTCCATGGGAATTGAACCCGGGACCTCCAGTACGGTAGCCGAGCGTGCTGACCATTACACTACGGAGGCGGATGGTTAGTTAGTTAGTTACGGATAATTTCAGTAGTGGGATTGTACAAATGATTGCCTATGGCGCATTCCTAATTCCAACCAACGATGCCGGAACTGCGCTCGGACGAATCCGGCCTTTCGGTAATATCAACTAGCGATAATAATGCCTACATAAAAATATAGGGTGTTTTTTTAAGAGGTTTGGTTTTTTAAGCTGGCAATATTATTTCTACAGACTGTCAATTTGACAGTTGATTTGTAGTCGGTACGTTTTGCCATTTCACCATGAATAGACTGAACGACCATTATGCGCGTCGCAGGTTTGGTGAATGGGCCGAAAACAATATTCAGCTTGATCCTCTTTTTTAACGCAAAATTATGTTCACCGATGTCGCACGTTTTTGGTTAAATGGCTATGTGAATAAGCACAATTGGCGAATTTGGAGTGGAGAAAACCCTGAAGCCTTTTCTAGACGCCCTTAAAAGTTACTGTTTGGTTTGCTTTATGGGCAGGTGGAATGGTCCATATATATTATTAAAGATGATGCCGCCCAGAATCTTACGGTCTTCTTTCATATCAGCGATAGATGGCTCTAGTGAAATTCTAGTGATTCAAGCACTTTGTTTCAAAATTGAGAAGTAAACATAGAACATCCAAGAATTTGAATACTGTTATTGGCAATCATTGGTAGAATTGGTGAATGTTATATATACGTGGGTAAAGTGATCACTTAAACCAGCCTATGACGGTCGTAAGCCTAGACTTCCATATTCTTCTTCATCTATGTTGAGATGTCAAATATAATATGAAAAATAACTCCTATAATTGGAGATAATCCAGATTTGTGAATAAGTATTTGGACACACTCAAAATGTTGTCAAAGGAGAGCGCTACAGAACCATGATCACTGACTTCACATACATACAGTTACATAGCTGTATTTTCAACAAGATGGCGCAACATGCCACACGGCGGGTGCCACCATCAATGTATTGAGGGAAATTTGAATTTGTTTACCTCTTAAAAGCACCTGTATAAGACGAGAGCGAACAATGGCCGCGGTGTGCTATACCGTATACAGTTCCGCAGACGTGTAAATCAGATATTAACATTAAAATGTAAAAACGACCACAAAGCCGCAAGGCCGCCGAATCCGAAAAATGACCGGACTTTGTGCACCGCAAAAAGAGCTGAACAATGAGCTATGCGTTGTGTAACTGCGACGAAACGTTCGGACGTCCAGGGATTGAATTTCTCGGATAATAATATCGCACAAAACATTACGCAATCTCACTAAAAATAAATGTATCAAACTATTAACATATCGATGTCTTGTTTCTGCCCTTATTCGCATCCAATGGTGCACAGAGCACTTTTCTAGAGTAATACAGAGTTTTATGTATAGTAAATTACATAAAATACAGCTTGACTAGTGTTACATTTTAGGCGGGGAAGTCGATAGCCAGCAACTTAATTTTATTTAAATTAAAATAATATAAACCTAGGTAACATTTAACGTAATTGATTTTTTTTTTAAAACACTGTTTTCGTATTGAAAACATAATATTATTTTTTGACATCTCATCAAAGATGAAGAAGAATATGAAGGTCTGGGCATTTACGGGGCTGACGACCGTCATCGGCTGGTTTAAGTGATCACTTTACACACGTGTAACATTCACCAATTCTACCCATTATTGACAACCACACTACTCAAATTCTTGGAAGTTCTTTATATATGAACCAATTTAGAAACCTTGTTCTTGAATCACTAGAACTTCACTAGAGACATCTATTGGTGAGATGTAAAGAAGCTTTTTACTAAGCAGAAACTCTTATATTAGTATGTGAGGTCCAAATCCTGGATTATAATCACACACATGAGAAACGCCAGAAAATACCATTTTCATTTTTATAATTTAAGCTTATAATTATTATTAATGCCCAGACTTCCACATTCTTCTTCATCTTTGATGAGATGTCAAAAAATAATATGAAAATAACTCCTGTAATTGGAGATAATCCAGATTTTGTGAACAAGTATTTGGACACACTCAAAATGTTGTAAATAAATTATCTGGTCAAATTATAAGCTTAAATAATAAAAATGAAAATGGTATTTTCTGGCGTTTCTCATGTGTGTGATTATAATCCAGGATTTGGACCTCACATACTAATATAAGAGTTTCTGCTTAATAAAAAGCTTCTTTACATCTCACCAATAGATGTCTCTAGTGAAGTTCTAGTGATTCAAGAACAAGGTTTCTAAATTGGTTCATATATAAAGAACTTCCAAGAATTTGAGTAGTGTGGTTGTCAATAATGGGTAGAATTGGTGAATGTTACACGTGTGTAAAGTGATCACTTAAACCAGCCGATGACGGTCGTCAGCCCCGTAAATGCCCAGACTTCCATATTCTTCTTCATCTTTGATGAGATGTCAAAAAATAATATGAAAATAACTCCTGTAATTGGAGATAATCCAGATTTTGTGAACAAGTATTTGGACACACTCAAAATGTTGAAAACATAAGTTTTACTTCGAAATAAATATATAGTTTTGAAAAGGAATGAGTTATTGAAAGGTAAGGAGTTGAAAAAAGGATAAAAAATATTTGTTCAGAATATATTCTTTAAAAAAAAATCCAATACATATTCTAAAAAAACTGTACGCAAACAACACCTGTGGCTTCTCGCGCAGCCGGTCGCGTACTGAACTGTATATTTGAGAGTCTTCAAACCCTTGTCCGCATCCGATGGTGCATAGGGCACTGCATCATATAAACGCAGTGTTATCACGATCGTTACCACATGAAGGAAAGGTGATCAGCCCTCCGCTTCAGGTATCAGTCCAGGGTTATATTCAATAAATATTACAGTGAATAAATCACTTATACATATTTATTTGAACTTCGCCTAGGAATCGAACCCGGGACCTCCAGTACGGTAGCCGGGCGTGCTGACCATTACACTACGGAGGCGGACATGTGTATCTAAGTACATTACAGTAAACCCCCCCATAACGTAGAGATAGTTAGCGCGTTATGGGAGTGAATGTTAATGTTTTAAATTGTATTTTTACATTTTAACCAGCGGAAATGACAGAATTGAGTCATTATTAAATAAAAATACAAATTTAAAACATTTACCCTCTATAACATTATTTCTGATAACGCGGTACTCATCTCAACGTTATATGGGGGTTTACTGTATATTACGTATACTAATAGTATTTGAAAACAAGTTTAAACGTGCATATAAAGTCTTTGTCTGCGATGAAATGATGATATGTTTATCCTTTGTGCCGCTAGCCGCTAGTGACTAATATCTCCCTCTCTAAAGCATTTCAAGGATTTTAGGTAGTCATTTCTGTTGGGTGGTATGGGTAAGTACTAATAATATTCCTTCATCAATTTACAGACAAAAACATCGAAAAACGACACTGTACACTCGTAAATCGTCATTTCCATCGCCGGCTCCATACATTGTCCGTGTAAAATTACATGTAGTTGAACTTTGACATTCTTTGGTACTGAGACACAAATTATATGCAGAAGACTTGTGGCAGCAAGCCAAATCGAAGGCAATCAAAATATATATCCAAACGTACAAACGTGCTTATTATTTGCGGACGTTGAAAGGAATATAAGAAGTAATTTACTTTATATGTTTGACCCTTTCCACTCTGACCATTTTTTCTCATAACTGATCAGCTACTCTGATCAAAAATGCGACGTTTTTCTACCATTAAAATAAATATTTTGGTTCCCTAATTGTGGGACACTCTGTCTGGCAATTCATATGACCATGTTAATTAAGATTAACTGTATTTATCTGAAATATTTTTTGGTAGAATATACTTGGGTGATAGACAAATCAGTGATTAAAGTTATACCTGCGCCGGGCCAGACATTGCGGCCCGCGGAGCTGCCTACTAGAATCATACGGGCCAGAATGTCTAGCCTACAGAGTCGTAACAGTAAAAATATGTACTTTAAAAAAACTACGTATATTGATGGATTGGATCAACCATTAACGAAATCAAATTTTTGCGTGTTGATGAGAAAGGAATGTCGTAGGATAGTATGTCACTAAATAAATGACATTCAATATCCAAATACGTATGGATGTTAATTAAATTTTAAAATACACTTTTTCTTCTTCAAATCCTCATCCGCACCCGATGCATAGCACTGCATCATATAAACGCAGTGTTATCTCGATCCTGAACACATGAAGTAAAGGTGATTAGCCCTCCCCTTCAGGTACCAGTCCAGGGTAATATTAAATAAATATTACAGTGAAAAAATCACTTATATTTATTAGAAACCGAATCAAACCCAGGACCTCCAGTACGGTTACACCACTACGGAGGTGGACAATATTTATTTTTACTTACAAATAATATGTACCATTATTTAGAGGTACAAATAATATGTACCACTATTTATTTTAACCTATTATGACACGTGTTAATATATTCAACATCATTATCAAAAACCGAATGATATTGATCTTGAATTCATGAATAAGTTTTAATAAATTATGGTATTTATAAAGTAAAAGTTCAATAATAAAAAATGGATAGATATCATCCACAAAGTGACTGCCGAATCAATTAATAAACAAAATAATTGATTTTAAATAATTCATCCCTTCGTGGTAAAATTTATTAAATTTTAATTAATGTTTTACTTGTAAAATACCACTATTTCTTAAAATCTATTGCGACGTGTTCGATGCATTCCGTATCATTTTTAAACACTGTTACGGTGTTTGAAAAAGACGCGGAATGCATCGAAACACGTGTCACAATAGATTTTAAGAAATAGTGGTATTAACCAAGTAATAGTAAAATTTTAAAAATATATATAAATACTTTATCAACAAACAAAAGACTGCTGCTACCTATAAACGCTCTGCGTGTAACAATTAAATGAAGCAATATTTCAAAATCGGGTCAATGCATTTAACAGATGATGATCACGTCATAACTACTAAATGAAACGAAATTAATAAAACGCAATATCCTACTGATTTATTGTTTCATATGTATATAACAATAGTAGAATCTCCGTAATAAATAGTTATTCGAATTTCTTGTTTCTCAGGATACGACATTATAACATTCGTAATACAAAGTTAATAATTAGATATATCGAGCGAAAGTTCCTGGTCGATACACTGCGTAACTATGTACCCTGTACCTCCTTATTTGGATACAATCCGTGTCAAGGTGGGTAGCGGCGCGGGCCGTGAAAACCGAACTAAAGTTTACTCCACCACCTGTTAGTGCAGAACCATAGAGGGAGATACGAGTCACATGACAATCCGCAAAGTCCAAGACGCTCACAACACTAGCGGCCAATAAGGGGAATAAACTGCAGCCGGGAAGGTGGAGAGTGAAAGCGCGGCGGATGGCAGGAAGGGCCCACGCGGTGTGCACTGAAGATCACAGCGAGATGTGCAGTGGAGATGAGCTATAAATAACATCCGACTCTCGCATTCCTTCCGAGCGGTGAATCGTCGGCAGCCTCGGGGTGACTGACCAACTCCTGGAGAACAATCCGTAAATCTGTTCCGGTATCTTCTCTATACATGTGGAGTAATACAATGCGACTATCTTTATCGCAGATCGCAGTTCGATCATCTGTCGCTTACATTATCATCACACGGCCATTTCGTATGTTCTTGACTTAGATAAACAGTCGATTCGTGTCGTCGTCATTAGTCGTATCTATCTTAATGACTCTAGTGTCGTGAGTCAATGTACGTCGTCGTATGGCCACAATCAGCGCATGGACGGTGAGCAGTCTCCGAATCTCAATGTCAAAGATTAATCTCATCTCTCTTGCGATGACGGAGTATATTTTGATTAACGCAAATCGGGTTGATTTTGTAGATTTTTATTAACGCAAGACTACGCGTCCAACGTGTGGCGACCCATTGGCAGACTGTCGGACGGGAAAACTGAACGGGTGCGGCAGCTCTTAGGGCTAACATCTGGAGGTATGCGGTAAAATTAGACCAGAGCGGACAGCGAATCTGTGTTGGCCAACGGCACAACGCTGTACCGGACGCGAACATAAAAGCCGAACTTGATATGGTGCCAAATGAGACCGAAAGCTTCTATAGCTGATGCCAATTTCGACTGTCTAAGGTAGATTTGCTCATAGCGGTTATAATAATTGCTAAGGTGATTGCTGTAATACCGTATAATGCACCATGTTGGTTACGTGTGAATATAGGTAAATTGGATACCTAGAATGATGTGTATAATCATCTCGCCAAATATGGCTAGAATTCGATTTATGTCGATCTAATGTCGATTAGTGCCTGTGGGGAGGATGATTGGTCTGCTGAACGGCCTACCAAGAGAGGTGGATCTGTTTCATCTCAGCACTACTAGATTTGACATGACGTGTATACGTGATTTTTTTTTGACTTGTGATTTAAATAAAAGAAAATCTTACGCTTTATTATTTTTTATGCTTTCTTTAAAACATGCTGTTGTTTTCTTGTGATTAAAAAAAATATATAAATGAATGTATGCACCTTGTAATTGACTTCGCTGTCATGTAAATTGAAGTCAATTTAAAAAATCTAGGTGTATATAAAAAAAATTACGTTATGAAAACGAACACTAAAAACCTTAACACAGATGAAGAAGAATATGGAAGTCTAGGTATTTACAGGGCTTATAACCTGTCATAGGCTGGTTAAGTGAACACTTAACCAGCCATAAAGTGAACACTTAACTCAACCATGATATGATTCATACGCCGCTTCATGTGCGAGTATGCGGCAGTATCTATGGTCGATTTGAGTGAGCTTTTATTTCCCCCATAATTGACAACCACACTACTCAAACTCAAACAGAAATCTCATATGTAATATGAATATAAATCTAAATACCCAGACTCCCATATTCTTCTACATCAATGCTGATATGTCAAAATGTAAAAATAAAGTGGAGAAACCCAGATTTGTAAACACCCAAAATGTTTCGACTAAAAAGCTTTTTATTTTAGCCACACGAGCTTTCCGAATGCGTGTGAAATCTGGCAAAAGTACCCCAGGAATATGTGATGGAGTGTAAATTGCCACACCCTCTCAGAGCCGTAAATAGAATACCTATATCGGGTAATCAAGATCTCCGTACTTACTGCTACCCGCGGGGGATGTGGAGCAGACGCCTACCTTAGGGAACCTCAGTATCCTGTGGGAACCCCTTACCTACCGATATTATGTATTATCAATAGCAACCCCTATGGTGTTTAATCAATGCCATTATGCAGATCATTGATTTTCGAAACGTTTTCAATGTTTGTGACATTGGTAACGCTTTGTGACTACTACAATAATTCTGTACAATGATTATTTCCTTACAACATTTTGAGTGAGTCCAAATACTTGTTCACAAATCTGGATTATCTCCAATTATAGGAGTTATTTTTTATACTAAATATAAAAAATTACTCCTTTAATTGGAGATAATCCACATTTGTGACCAAGCATTTGGACACACTAAAAATGTTATTTAAAAATTTGGACACACTAAAAAGCGGACATTTTCTTGCGTTTCTAATGTATGTAATTATAATATGACTTCACATAAACATTAAAGAGTTTCTGCTCGATAAAAAGCTTCATTCATCTCACTATACATGTCTCTAGTGAAATTCTAGTGATTCAAACACTATATTTCGGATTTCAACAATATACATATATAGAAATTCAAGAATTTTTGTAGTGTGGTTGTCAATCATGGGTAGAATTGGTGAATGTTACACGTGTGTAAAGTGATCACTTAAACTATCCTATGACGATCGTAAGCCCCCTTATATGCCCAGACTTCTATATTCTTCTTTATTTATCTTGAGATGTTAAAAAATAATATCATTAACCTTCATTAAACAATTTTTCATCAATTGATTTGGCAGTCACTTTGTGGTAATATCTATCCATTTTCAATTTAAGTTTTACTTGGTAAATAACAATTTTTCTCAAAATCTATTGTGACACGTGTTTCGATGCATTTCGCATCATTTTCAACATAGTAAACTGTTTTCGGTGTTGATGTAATAATCGGCTTAAAATGATGCGGAATGCATCGAAACACGTGTCACAATAGATTGTAAGAAATGGTGGTATATATTTACCAAGTAAAACTTAAATTGACATATTTTTATTGGTATTTTAATAGGAGTTTAGTATTGGAGGATGTCTTTTCAGGGAACGTTTCACAATTCCTGCGTGGGATATAACAATGCTAATATCTAATAATATTATGCACCTCTTAAATTATCACGATTTCAGAAGCAAATGTGGGATTGTAATATTTGTTGTTGCAAAAAACGAAGAGACAAAAATATTTAAATTGCACGTTATCAAGGTCTGAACGTTTCGAACATCGTTGCAAACCCCATTCACAGTTGCAATGTGTATCGCGTAGGTACTACAAATAAACAAAAAGCTATTTTTACTTATAAATGATGGCATGCATAGCATTTTCGACATTTCAACAGAGATGAAGAAAAATATGGCAGTCTGGACATTTAAAAGGCTAACGACCCGTCATAGGCTGCTTTAGTGATCACTTTACACACGTGTAGCATTCACCATTCTACCCATGATTGACAAACTTATTACTCAAATTTTGGAAGACATAGACATAATATGATCCATCTCATGACGTTCCATAATTGAATTCGCTACACCCATCTATGATTGGATTTAGAAAGCTTTTATTAAGCAGAGACCCTTTTATTTGTATGCAAGATCCCAACCAGGATTATTTCACATACTGGGAAACGAAAATGTAAAAATAAAAAAATTTGGACGCACTCAAAATGTGACGTACATAGCAGTTCAACTCTAGGAAACATTTTGAAATCTTAACGATGACCATCCTAGCTGAAAATCAATTTGAACAATTGTTGGTACTTAGTAAACAAGATTAATGTCTCATGAAATCGGTTAGACCAGCATCACAAGAATTGCAACCGTTTAAAATGTTACACAACATAGGAAAATCTCGAAAATTTGAAGGTACCGAATCGTGTCGCGTCATGTGCCAATTATTCTGTTTTGACACAAAAAAGCAGTGTAAAAAATATGATTAGTTTTAATGACACCTTGTGAAAATATTTTTGTTTGTTACGTACGTATTATTAGTACCTAAAAAGGACGCAATTATAACTAACATTCAACATTTAAAAGCGCCCATACGAAAATCAAAGTATGAAAAAAGGAACTATAAAAAATTTGTACATGTCGCTCACTCTTTTCAAGAACGTCATAAATCAAAAAACTTGATTTTTCAGGAGAACGTTTTTAAAGTTTAAAAATATAATACAATGTATAAAAAATAAATATCAAGCCACTTATCAAACTTTTTACCGTGCAACAGATCTTTTTAGGTAAAACCTGAAGGTTTTTTTTCATTTGAAAAATATTTAGTTTATTTAAAAAAAAAATTAAACAATACCTTTTCTTCAAAATGCAAAAACAACATTTTAAATAAAATAAAAACATAAAGAAAAAAACAAAAAAGCAACGAGCGAATTCGTAATTTAAAAACGTCTATAATCAAATACATTTCGACGTAGGTACTAACAGTATTTTGCACGTTGTGTAGGTACTATGCATTAGTACCCAGACTGCCTAGCACTAAACAAAGCGACTAGAAGTCGAAATTTAAAAATAGCCCCGAGGACGCAACATAGGATTGGTGGGAATAATGCTCCTGACTTTTATCGTGCTGAGATTAATAATTAGAATAACGGACCGGAACGAATGGAGTCATAACAATATTGTAAGCAGTAGGTATCGATTTGCTGAAAGGTAACCTCGTGATATCGTATTTCACAGATCTCTTACTACTGCGTTGCGTAACTCCATGAAACATTATTGGTCTGTTTAACCCTAGAATACTAAACTATCGTAAAAATTACGACGGCATAATGACAAATAATGTTCGCGTCGTTTCCGCGCCCCCTGCTTCACAGTGTCTTTCTTCTGAAACAGAAGGTTAATCACCTTTCCATGTGTTAACGATCAAGATTACACTGCGTTTATGTGATGCAGTGCCCTACGCGCCATTGGAATGCGGATAAGGGTTTGAAGAATAACTTATGTACGTTGTCTATGGATTTTTTAATAAAAAGTTTTTACAGTTTTTTTATGGTATATCTCTTTACCATTTGAAAAGTTGTTGACATATTTTCATTCACGTTTTAATGGTTTTTATGCCTGATTATATAAATATAATCTACGTTTTATTTTGGATGTAATAATTACAAAAAAAACTGGTGCGTTAAATGATTTAATTTAGTTTTTAATGAACTGCATAATACAGAACATGTGCGCAACAGAATGCACCAAATAGTAACCTTGAAAGTGTGCAATTCGTGTTAATGGATAACCCTCAAATTATCAACGCTATATGTTTTTGTATATTTTTGTATTAATATCGATTTAAAAAACCAGCATACAACGGAAAACCGTAGAAGTACCTAACAATAAAGAGTAACCCAATTACGGATATCGTTGGATTACAATAATTTGACTATATTGAAAAATTAAAACTATTACAACAAGAAACATGTATTTCGATTGGGGTAATCCATTAACTGACTATTTATTTTTGTCCTCAAATTGGGACATCTACCAATTTTTACGTAATAGTAGACATATTCAAGAAAACACGTATTTTTTCAGTTTCTATGTATTAATAAAAAGAAAAGCAATGTTGATAAAGAAAATAAGAGGAATAAATATTAAAAAAAATATGTTGTTATATCTAAAAACGGGACGGTCCCGTTCAAAACGGGACATATGGTCACTTTAGTTATCCATCAAAATGAATCGCACCTTTATGAGGTCACTATTTTATACGTTGTCCCATGCATTCTCTCTGCGTTTTGAAACAAAATTCAATCATATTAAAGCACGGCTTTATTGCAAACAACGTGATAAAAAATGGAATATAATTCTTAAACAATATTTAAAAAAAAACAAATGAGTGGCAAATACATTACTTTTTTTAAATAGTTCAGCGAAATCTTTGTTGCGTTTTTATCATTTCATTTATTTCAAAAGGGATGGATAGGTGATCGAAAATCAATGTTTGATGGGCTTTGCCTTCAAGGTCGAAGTAGATTTCGCTTAATTAATAATAAGGAAGTAGGTACGTTTTATAATTTTATAAAATAATAATCCGTGTGTATTACAACGCGATTATGTATGTTAATATTAATAAAAATAATAACACAAGTTAATAAATCATATTGTAACACAATTACTATCCGACTTGATTCAGTTCATTTCAGTTTTACGTTCATTTAAATCACAAAATTGTTAAGTTTCGATGCGAACATAACATATCGCTCACTCCTTTAAAGAACGTCCTAAATCAAAATATTTGACTTTTCAGGAGAACGTTTTTAAAGTTTATAAATATAATACAATGTATTAAAAATAAATATCAGCCACTTTCTGCACTTTTTATTGTGCAACAGAACTTTTTATGTGAAACCTGAAGGTTTTTTCTCCATTTGAAAAATATTTAGTACATTTCAAAAAATAATTGAACAATACCTTTTCTTCAAAATGCAAAAACAACACTTTCTGCCCTGTAGCGGGTAAATATTAAGTTCAAAATATGTCTCTTTTGCTGGGATATAGTACATTTTCTGGGCATTTCGAAAACATGCACAACTGAAAATTGACGAATTTTGAATTATGACGTTCTTGAAAGGAGTGAGCGATATGCATGTGTCCATTATCTGTCTTGATACATTATATGCGTATTTAAGCGATGCAATTTAGTAAGCTACGGGAAAGTATGTTTTTTTTTTCACATGATTACATAATAGAATAACCAACGAATCTACAAATCAAAGATGTTCCTTTTGTGCATAGAAAAACTTAACAAAATGTGAATTAGTAATATTTTTTTTAAATAATAATCCGAGATACGCTACGCGAATATTTTTTAATATTTGTCTTCTGACACCCTAAAACTCATATAAAATATATTTACACAAGTATCAAGTCAAATGGCTTTTTCTTAAACATTATGACCGGTTTTTATTTGCATGAAAATATCAACAAATATTCTGAAAACATCCGGAATGATGAATTTATAGTTTTGACAGCCGCTATAAGATTTGACAAGACAAAATCTCACTTTTTTATTTCTTACCTACTAGAAACATTGCAACAGTTAATTTTAACATCTTGTAATATAATACGATATACCGCGTCAAGCTGATAAAAACAACGATGATTAATTAAGTTATAAATATCAGAGCGTTTGCACAAAGAAACACATCTTTATCTAGGAGTTCAAAATTGTACACCACAGTTGCCAGATGAAATGCTCGATTCATCGAAACCTTCTAGACTAAATTATTACACATTTTCAATATTATTTACAAACCACAATTATCAGTTATCGCTTTTGTTTAAAAATAACGTCATACCAAAATTTAAATAATAGCATAACAACTGTTAGCAACGGTCATTACGTTCCGTCATTAGAATTAACGAGAAGAAAAATGCATACAAAGCAAAAATAAACGTAAATAAAATGAATACTTACATGACAAGACGAGATATAATGGATGATATCATATTAAATCCACCTTTTTCACTCAATAGGCCTAATTTTCAAACCGCACCAAACACGACAGATCAGCAGTACGGACTGTTCGCCATATTGTAAAATAAAGGCAATGTTTTGATCATGTGATCACTTTGTTCGTCCATGATCAATAGCGCAGCGGCGCATGCGCAAAGCTACGGGAGGCCGTGACGTTTGCTTCGCCCGTACGGTGGCGCCCCCAGGTGAGAGAATTCTGTAGCAGCCAGTCGATTGCCTTCTCGTAGGGATTTCGTACGAATTCCTACTAGTTTCACTTCGTACTACGAGACAAGTGTCGTGCGTAAAAACGCAGGTGCATTAAAGTTTTTATTGCTGCGGAGTTTATTGTGAAATATGTGATATGTGAATGGAAATGGCTTATAAATATCGGGAGGAATTAGTCGGTAAAAGATTTCTGTCAGTGAGTGGAGTTTTAAAGTTAAATGTTTCAAAAATATCGGATTGGGGGTGGAAAGCTGGTGTTATCAGAGCTGCAAGTCACAAAGATAACAAACACAAAGATTTACAGGTATTTTCTGTCATGTATTCATTTTGTAAAAAAATATCTCGTCGATACAATGAGAATTTTCTTTTATTGTTTTTCAAATTTCACCCTTCGTCTGGGTTGCCACCTTCCGCGAAGAAACGAGCCAATGGGGTGGCTTAGATTACTAGGGCGTGGGCGGAAAGGAAATCTCCAGGACGGTGCACTTTTCTATTTTTCTCTGCAATCCTGACAGAAACTGCACTTCAAAATGCTATGACCTCTTACCCAGAGAAACTACGCACTCCAAAATCCAATATATTAAAACATTCATTACAGTTCAAAGATTCTTAAGACTTTGTGCAAAACTTTATTGAAATTGATTTTTCTTTGTTGCATTTAAATTTTATTGCCGCCCTGTGCAACTTAACGTATTTTTTAATATTCTTGTGTATGTGTATTCTATTCTAAAACATTTTGTTGCACTTTTCGATACTTAAAAATAAAATACACATTCGTTAAACGAAATATGATAAACAAATAAACATTTACCTACCTAACCATCAGAACTTATTTTTTTATACGTTATATTAAAAATTATTAAATTGATCCTAAACGAAATAAATATTATTGTTGCAATCAAATGACATTCCTTAATATTCTTACGCTGAATATGTTTTAATATGTACAATTTTTTTTATTTTGGCGGTTGTCGTTTATTGTTACTTACTCTTTATTCCGTATTATATTGACTTTTTTAACGAACATTTTCACTTGCCTGCACTTAAAATAATACAATTTTACCTTTTTTTAACAGTTTGCAGTCGATACGAAAAAAATTCAATCATATTTTAAAATCTTCTGTTTAAAAGGTCTAAGTTCAAGGTATTGACGGCTAGTTTTATGTACCTATTTACTATTTTCCTACACGTTTGAAGCATGTACCTCCTTTTGCCTTGAAAAGGTAAAGAATCGGCCCTGAATCTTGTATTATGAACCACATAACATCTCATTTACTGCCTACCTACGTAAATAAAATAACTCTACGTTGGGTTATCTACATTTTTGTACAACTTCACGAATAGATAGATACCTACCTTAGCTACACAACTTGTAGGTACTATTATGCAAAAAATGTACTTTACACGTGTTGTTTCTTTGTCCTCTATCCGCAAGCAATGGTACATAAGACACCTTATCTGATAACAGCGTTACCTTAATCGTAAAATTCATGAAAGCGAAGTGATCTAACTCACACTTCAAGACGTCGATTCCATAAGGAAGTTAACTCGTCAACTACGCGGTGTAGATGTTTTTTTCGGTAACTTTACTTCGCGACTTCTATTTATTTGTAACGACTTTGTAAAGGGTTGCTGATCTGGAGGATAAAGTGAAGATAAGTTGAAGTTATCTATTCATTATAATGCACTACCAACTGTCTTCACTACAGTGTTTAAAAATGACGCTGAATGCATCGAAACACGTGTCACAATTGATTTTATAAAATAATGGTATTCACGAACTAAAACTGCCGAATCAATTAATGATAAGTCTTTAAATCACTTACACAGGTATTTTAAATAATTTATTTTGGGACAGTTACAAAAGTTAACTTCATTTCTATAATTTTAAAAGAGCTCTTGTGGTTAATTTTTTTATACGAAAATGGTACAATTAATACAAATATTCTTATTTTATTAAATATAACAAGTGGTATAGAAAAAATAAAGTAAAACATTTTAAAGAAACGGCATATAAAGCGTGAAGAATGAGGTATAATATACTATCGAAAAATGAAAGAAGGTTTATAATTAAATTGAAAACAATGAAAAGTATGAAAAGTAATTTTATTTTACATAGTTAGTAATTTTAAATACGTTATAGACGTGGTAAAAGGGAAAGTAAGAAGTATCATTAAGTATTCAAAATTTACAACTTAAAATATCTGCAATAAGTATGTGTATGTTACTCATTCCACACAATGCATAGTTTCTCCCCCATTATATGTAACTATTAACATCAGACGTTTTTATTAATTAATTTTAGAAAATTTGACTTTATTTGGGAAAAGAATGATGAATTTTTCATAAACCTGTCAATATTTACTAAATTTATAAATAATTATTGGTAGGCATCTTTTAGAATACATAGCAACTTTTAGAATAATTCGTGATTTACGATTTGTCGATGTTGAAATGTTTTTTGCTTATGTAACAATAACTCCAATGAAACACGTGTCACAGTAGATTTTAAGAATTAGTGGTAAAACAGTAAGTAAAGTAAAACATTCATTAAAAAAGTAAAACATTAATTAAAAATGGATGGATTTCACCACAAAGGGACTGCCGAATCAATTAATGAATTTACTTAAAATAGTGTTTGCGTTATCAAGATGAGAATGCGTTTTTATAATTACTCGAATTGAAAACGTACAGTACATATATTAATTATTTCACGTATCCATATTTTTTCGATCAATTTATTATTAACCCGGTTGTGATGTTTATTGCAGATGGTCGTTTTCAAATTATTTTTCTTCTGCAATACCTTTAAAAGATTTCATCTTTACTTAGGAAATATATTTATATGCCCCTGAAAATTTTTCAGTTATTTGGAAGTGTTTTAAAAATGCAGTCGGCCTCGTTTACCGTAACACGACCTATTTTTTGCCTAATCCATAAGTATATCCTTCAACCCGCCATCATTATCTTACTTGCTTACATCATTCAAAATAGTTGTATTTTAAAATTATATTCAAAATATGTCTACATGAAATTGATACTTAATCGCTAATATTTTTTTAATAAATCGTTTTAATTACATGCAACAATAAAAATGTATAACGGTCATAGTTTTTGTAAAAGTAAATAACTTTACCATATTGTGTTTTCACATTTTGTTAATAGTATAATCTTCTAGTGGATGGCCTAATTACTCCCTTGTCCCAAATATAATAAGTAATAAGCGTGTAGTAGCTTACCCTACATATTATTTGAGTTCAAGAATACCTGAATACGTACATATTATATTATATAATGTGGTACATTCCCAATTTCAACGTAATTTGTGAATAATTAAGGGAAATTTAAGATTTTGAACAGATGAACATTTACATTTTCACTTATCTTCTGTTTGTGTCATGTCTGGTCCCCCTGATGTCGACTTTTACTTGAGAGTAATTGTCCTTGTCTTGGGCAGCGCCTCGACGGTCCCGATCCCCGTCCAATCTCGTATATTCCGGAGCCAGGAGATCTGTCTTCTGCCCACACCTCGTTGACCCTCTATTTTGGCTTTTATGATTAGGTGCAATAGCTCGTACTTCTCTCCTCTCAGCACATGCCCCAGATAGGGCACCTTCCGGGCCTTGATATCAGTCAGCAACTGTCTCCATACGGTCCACGAAATGCACTTATGTATCAGTGATTAAGACGAGAACACAATTTACGATTTTTTTAACAATTTTTATTTCAATTGAGCTTTCTACGACCGTTTATTATAATATTTCATAATTTTTCAAATACCCTTTCAAAATCGATTTTAAAATTTTCATCGCGTGTTATATAAGAATGTTCATGGTGAAATATATTCTGATAAATTGTTATATTATCTGAACAAACAATATGAATGTTCATAGTGAAATATTTAGTGATAAATTTTTATGTCTGAACAAATAAAATGAATGTCTTTGTTTAGTTAGAAAATGCATCAAACTTGACATATTTTCTTTTTTCCATCCGTTCGTGTTGCAACAAATAATATTGAAGGCCATTGCAGTTTGCAATAAGTACAGTCAGTCATCTTGTGATTGAAGTCGATGGTATTTATATTGCCACCATAGTATAAAGCTTTGTTCGTTATGGTTATTAATAATAATAACAATAAAATAGTAAAAATCTTTACGTAGGTATATAGTATACCTACATACTCGTACACTACAAAATGGATTAATATAAATGGTATAATTGAAACACTCTCCTTATCATTCATCGTTCACTTTGTGTAATACCGCTTTAAAAAAAAATATATTACACAAAGTAAACGATGAACGATAAGGATAGTGTTGTATTACCATACCACAAAGTTAACAATGCTTTTAGCATAGAAAAAAAGGTGTAATTGGAACCTGTCGTAAATTATATAAATGTTTAATAATACTTACACCAATTAAATGGAGTCATGTCTCGTGAAGCTGTATATATGAGTTCACAAGAGCCATCTATGTTGATAAAGAAAGCTTTTATTTGGCAGAGATCCTTTTTGTGTGTATGCAAGATCCACGTGAAATGAACGTTGCACGTGTATAAAGTGATCACTTAACCATCCTATGATAGGTCATAATCCCTGCAAATACCCAGACTTTTTCATCTATGTTGAGTTCATGTTCCATCCTTCATCTATGTTCCATGTTCTTCTTCATCTTGAGATATCACAAATGTGAAAAATAACTCCCAAGTGAAGAAAACGCAGATATGCGAACAAGTATTTGGAAAACATTTAAAATGTTATGAAATAATAGTATTGGTACAAGAATAGCAAGGCTGAAAACATTGCCTTTTTAAAAAAAAAATAGAGAAATATTTGTGTTTTTATTATTTACACAAATATTTCGTTTTCATACTATTTCTGAGAGCCTAAGCGGCTCATTATTAGAAATAGGCATCAAATTGTGGTAGAGTGAGTTCGAACCGAGAAAATCTGACTGAAGAGTCCGCGTCACTAACCACGGGACCACAACCCGACACCTTCATGCAATAAACGATCAATATAACACTGTGACTCTACGATACAGTGCCCAATGCTCTATCGCGTGTGCTTAAGGGTTTAAAAAAAATGTATATGTATATGTAACTTATATTTAGCGGAATAACGCAATTAATTTTATGATAATTTTTTTTATAAATTCCTTTGATTGCGATAAGTCGTAATCAGGTACATGCTACCTATTTTATTGAGGAACATCGACTTAAAACTGTTTATGTATATCGCAATAAATAATATAAACATTTAGTTCGCTGGCAATACCTTTAATCGGTCATTTTACCGTCGTACCGCACTATTGCTCATATTATCCAGACTGTCAGTTTGTGAAATACGCCCAAGGACGGGCCAAGTGTGCCGGTAATGCATTCAGTTCTCACAGCATAATTGAATTATGTAAATATTCGGATTATTAGCATGTGAATGTGTGATGCCTGTCTCAGTCGTGAGAACCGCTCTCCCTCTCTTTCATTGTTGACAAGGAAACTAACAGTTCAAGAAATAAGCGTGTAACGGAACGCCTTATTGCTTATTTCGCTGAAAAGTTCATCATTGGGAGATGTTCATTCGCATGCTGCAAACATACAAGCACATCGCGGTTTTCTTAGTAATCTTTTTTTTTAAACAATTTTTGCTTGGTAAACACCACTATGCTCGCCTCCGTGGTGTAATGGTTAGCATGTTCAGCTACCGTGCTGGAGGTTCCGGGTTCGATTCCCAGTGGGGGTGAAAATAAATATTGGTGATTTTACACTCGCGCAGGAATGATCACCTTGCCTTCATGTAACTAACGATCCAACCCCTACTTGCGCTCCACAAGCACATTTATAATGAGGTTGGAGCACTTCGTCAGCCTCTCCAGGAAGCCTGCCACAGGATGGTATGTGTGCTGAAGCGATCATATAACTCGCTCTACAGTAACGGGGTAACTTCATGAGGGCCCTGTATCCATTATTGTAACACGTTTTTATATCTCTTGCTCTTGTTTGTGTGAATTCACACCACAATACATAGGTATGTATTGCGTCCTATGTAGCGTACTGATGCATACATAGGACTTGAAATATTGATTTTTTGTAAATATTGATTGAAAATATCGGTTACCATGAGTAATATTTGGACTTCTATCTAATCAAAAAGAAGTATTCGGTATAATATGTAGGTTTTTTCTAGAATCTCACCATTTTAAGATAAATTGAAGACGCCTTTTGTTACAGGACCAAGGTATGGTACAGTTATACGTTACAGACACAGTCATCGCATTTTGGTCGCGTTGCTGTTACATAATCGATCATCCAGTGCACTCTCCAATCACGTACAATTTCATTCTATGCACAATACATTCCATTTCCTGTTCCTTTCAACGCGACCACACAAAACCACATCTCTAATGGATGGTCGCCATGGAACGGGTTCACGTTGATAAATCTCTTTACACGAGTAGAAAAGTACAAAAGAGTCCGTTGTTATAATATTTATGTGGTATGTTCAATTGAATTAATCTGCCGATGTGGCCTCTGCCTTTTCTTTTGTGGAATCCCTTCTATCGTCAAATCCGTCGGTGAGAACTTTCCTCCGTAGATCAAAATGGCCCACCCGCTGCTTAGTGTCGAAATGAAACCAAAGGAAATATATTACGACATACTGTTTTCGATCATTTTTTTAAATACTCTAAAAGCATCTAGAATATACTGTACGTACTCGTATATATGGCAAAAATCTTAATGATTTGTGAAATCGATTCTTTTCCTGCGCGATAAGGAAAGGTTTACGAACCGTTGCCACATCCTTTCGACATTTTAATCAACAATTATACTTTACTTTTAAATATTTTTTTGCTTTATTTGGAGACGGTGTGTTGGTTAAATGTTTTTATATTGATAAAATATGTGAATATATAATGTGCATATTTAAAAAGCTTACTACCCTTTGTTCGTTGATCTATAATCTTTCACATATTTGCCTATATAATTTTTCTCAATACATAAATGCTCCTCCTTGAATCTCTCTCTGTACCTCGCCAACTGGAATAGCCCTGGAAGGCTATTCCATTTTTTTATATATAATTTAGATTTTTTATTTATCCAAGACGGTCGCTTCTTTGCCAGTCATCTTTTACTTCACCTTTCCTTACATGATGTTCTGGAAAAGCTCGTACACTAAGCTTCTGAGTGTGTGATCCATCTACTCTGTATAGTGCTGTTTTATGATGCGGTATGCTTTTACGGTGTCTGCAGATCATTTTCAGCACTACTTCGTTTATGATAAAGTCCGTCCATAATATTTTCAGGATTTATGTGTGTTCACATCTCAAACACCCCTGATTTGTTAATAACTGCGACTTTAATATCCACGTCTCGCAATTATGTGGAAGCACAGACCACACTTAGTAACGGAGCATTTGAAGCTGAGAAAGTTTGCAGGATGTAAGAATATTATTCATGTCGAGGGATGTATTCCTTGCTGTTATTATCCTTATTTCATCTGAGGTAACGTCCGTCTTAATCTATGCTTCAATGTATTTGTAATGGGTGACTTCCTCAAGCGATTGGTCTCTAAAGCTGAGCTTAAGAAAAACTAGGTAATAACGAAATTAAATCAAGATTACTTCTCTTATATTTTTGATGCAAACGTATTTACAAAGAAAATTACACAGTTTGTATTGTCCACGTATCGCCCTTCAAGGAATCCCTGAAGGACACAGACGCCCAGGCAGACCTCCAAAAATGTGGAAAGACAGCTGGTAGTCAACATCCCAAGAGCTATAGATATCGTGAGGTGGGGACGACAACGAAGGTGATACTGGAATGATCATGTTAACAGAATGTCAGATGACAAACTTCCACGTATCGCCCTTCAAGGAATCCCTGAAGGACGCAGACCCCCAGGCAGATATCCAAAAAGGTGGAAAGACAGCTGGGAGTCAACATCTCAAGAGCTACAAGCGGAGGCACAAACAGATCCCTAGGATCTAGAAAAAGAAGAAGAAGAAGTATTGTCTGCCAACTTTTTTGTTTTTATCCATATAATAATACCGAAATAACAATAAAAAGCCAGAAAAAACGATTAGTTAGAAATATGTAATTCAGTGAATAAAATCTACAGTACCAATTTCATCCTACTTTATGTGTCCAAAAAGAAATCACAAATTGTGTATAAATATGCAATCGACTTTTTAGTATGATACGCACTAGTGTCCGTAATCTTTCAATTTTACTACACCTAAATTAAATAAATGGCTGTCGTTAAAACATTTAAAGTTTATTTAATTACCAACCAATTAAAAGTATTGGTCAAATGGAAAATACTTTTTTATTGATTTCATTGCACGTCTGCAACTAAAACCTGTTTTACTGAATTGTCTCAAATGTGTATGTACGTAGACACTAACACATGCAAAAAAATGTTATATCAACTACGACAGATTTGTTCAGTATGGCCAAGTCATAACTGTAAATTAGAACCGATTAGAATACTAATATCATGTTATGATACTTTTAATCGAACGTGATTGTATTCAGAAGTACATTAAATTAAATCTGGGTGGTAGATTTGCATTCTTGTATCTAGATATTTTATTCTCATTATTATTTAATTCCATGTATATCACATAAACATAGATATATTTTTTAAGATGACCCAGATTTTTATAAATAATTGAACAATGAGAGAATAAAGATCTCAATTCAGCCATAAGTACGAATATGCGAAATTCATAATGTGTGTTATTGGGACAGAAAAATAACAAAAATAAAAAAAAAACTAAACTTAAAGGTTATATTGGCATTCCATCAATCGCTCACTGATTGTACTACCTACCTACTAATTGTTTTCTTTGTTATTATTTCTATCATAACACTATTTAAAATATTAAAATATTGTAAATTTAAGCCTTACTTAGTAAATACCACTTTTTCTTTAAATGTATTGTGACACGTGTTTTGATGGATTCCGCATCTTTTTTAAACACCGTATGTGAACCTAAGTCTAAATTTTACAGTTGTTTCTATGGTATGTTGAAGGTTGAAGAGGGGGTAAGAGCTGTTTCTTATTTTTAGTAAAACTTAAATTAAAAATGGATAGATTTTACCACAAAGTGACTGCCGAATCAGTTAATGAAATTAGAAAAATGTTGTTAAGGAAACTATAAGGTGCCATACACTATTCGTTTTAAAATAAGGACGGTGAAATTAAATCCATTTAATGAAATATCTACATACTTATTTCAAAATGAGAGTCTTAGGCTCTTAGAAATATGTGGTATGAAATTGAAGTATTTTAATTTTAATTGAAGTATTTTGTTGTAAATAATAAAAACACAAATATGTATTTCTTTTTTTTTTATTTTTTTTTTATTATTTTTTTTTATTTTTTATTTTTTTATTTATTGACTTTGCGAAATCAATTCTTTGCTGTGATGTTGTATTAATTTTTTTTACTAGTAATGTTCCGTTTATGAATCGATTTAAGTACCTAGGTACGAATACCGAATATCTACCTACATAAATGGAATCTCAAGCAATGTTTTAAAGGTTTTCAATTTAAACTGTTCTTTGTAACTTCAGAAAATTCACGAGTATCAATAGAAACATTGAAGAAAAATTACCATTTCGGAACGATTCAATTATCTTTCCTTCACGTTAATCGCCCACCTTACTCTAAAAGTAGATTTCCTACATTATTTTTATCTTCGCCCACTCGCTGCTGCAAGTCTGCCAGCCTCTTCTCGCCTTGATGCCCTTAATTCCATTTCTCTCGCTCAATACGTACGGGAACTAACTCCGTATCCACATTCTCCGCACTCGGCTCTCGAGGCAGACATTCCCGTTCCCGTGTAGAGTCGAGAGAGCCCATCAAGCCGAAACGGCACGGCGAGATGTACGAGTACTATGCACTTACCTATTATTCTGTTCACCTCTAGATCTCACATCGCTCACTCCTTTCAAGAACGTCATAAATAAAAAATCGACCATTTTCAGTTCTGCGTGTTTTTGGAATGCCCAGAAAATGTACTATATCCCAGCAAAAGCGGCATATTTTTAACTTAATATTTATCCGCTACAGGGCAGAAAGTGTTGTTTTTGCATTTGCATTATTTTTTTAAATGTAAGTACTAAATATTTTTCAAATGGAGAAAAAACCGTCAGGTTGTACCTAAATAGATCTGTTGCACAGTAAAAAGTTCAATAAGTGACTTGATATTTATTTTTAGTACATTGTATTATATTTTTAAACTTTAAAAACGGTCTCCTGAAAAATCAATTTTTTTTTATCAATGACGTTCTTGAAAGGAGTGAGCGACTTGCGAGCGTTACACCTAGGGCTGAACTGAAGTATGTAGGTACCTACTTACTGGGTTATCAAGTATTCATTCCTACCTACATATGTACCTACAAGTTTACATTACCGAGATACATACCCACATATCACAGTATGTAAAAAAATATTCGAATCAAATAACTATTTACATATTATTTCTTGAATTTTTTTCGTAGATACTTTGTGGCACATTTTATAAACTTTATAAAATTAAACTACTTTGAGTTAACCACTTTTTTATTATTAGTACACTTTAACCTACACCGGTTTCGACAAGAACCTTGTTATCATCAGGGTTTATTAAATTCTAAAATATTAAAATCATTAAAATAATAATAATCAATTACATCCCCTTACCAAAAACTCCGTAAAAAATCCTAAAAATTTAAACAAGGTTCTTGTCGAAACCGGTAGGTTAATGTGTACTAATAATAAAAAAGTGGTTAAAACAAAGTTGTTTAATTTTATAAACTATTGGTTAGTTTTCCACTGCACCCAACGGTGCATAAGGCACCGTATCGGTTCTATTTTCTAACCTAACTCAGAAATGATCAACATTCTGCAAGTTATCGACCCAAAAAACTATATTTGTAACATACTATATTCGTTTTAAACTAAGGACGCTGAAATAAGTCCAAATAATGAATGTCGTTCGTTTGACAATGCCATAACTAGGCGAAGCAATTGTCACATTAATTTTTATGTGTTTTTTTTTAATAAAATACAACTTAGTAGACTCAAAAAATCAAAACAAGAAAAACAGTAAAATAAACAATATTTTAGGGATTTTTGAACACAGTTTGATATTTGTTTTGTGCTAGCGACACAGTTTGAAATCATGTAGATTATTGCATTTTTCTCAATGGTATGTTATTAGTCAGTTATAACTTGCGTTTCGTCTTGCGTCGCGCATTTCCCAATAGTTTTCCCATGCCTTAAATTCGCTATTATTGTGTGTGGAAAAGTCGAGTGTCCCGGTGCGCAGTTGGCAGTGCGCAGCGTCACAATACAAGATGGTCGGTTTTCCTACAAGACCAGAGGAGCAGGAGAATGGAGGAGATCACGAGTGCCGCCACATTGCGCAAGGTGCAGCGACTGTTGGTGTCGGCGGGAAACGAAGCCCAGTCGACTTGTAAAAAACTAAATATTTAAAAAATATAGTTTTAATTTCTTAATTTCACTAGTTTGTTTTTGCTGTACTGTAAATTTGGACTGAGACAGATATACCCCTTTGCCTTTACACTACCGATATATGACAGTTTTTTTTATTATTTTTAGATTACTTAAGTGAAAACCTGTAAATGGAATAAAAAAATTAAAATTTTATTATTTGATGTTTTGTTTGTATATATTCTGTTGGTTTTCCAATAAATAAATAAAAAGATTGTATCTTACAAAGAATACAACTAATGTGCTATGAATTATGACGAAAATTGTGGCAGAGTGGAAGATTGAACGATGTATTTCATTTTTTTTATCAGTGATTCAAAGTCTGCGACACTAAAACGCAAACACAACTCGATTCTATTACTGACATGAAAATATTGTCATATGATAAATGAAGCGTAGCCGAGTGAGAAGTCCACTGGGTTCGGAGCCGCGGGTAACGGTTCACGGCCGGCCGACGCGAGAAAGGGAAAGTCGCTCCGCGGCGCAGTCCGGCGTGTACTCGCACATAGCGGGCCGCGGATTCATAATAAATAATGCACTTTTTACAAGCGCTGCTTTGGACGGCTTTGAACGGCTTTGAACTCGGTAATTGCGAGGCGAATTTGAGAGGAGATGCGCACGCAACGGGACATGGAGGAGCCCTAGGAAGGCGGAAGTCGAATGCAGAAACGCGGTCGGTGCAATTAGCAATTAGCGGCGGTCGAAGAATCTAGGAATGGTTGCTGCGATGCAATTCGAATAACTCGTGTGACACATATAACAATATCGTATGTAATATAATATTTCGGTATTGTATAATATATCGGTAGTGTAAAGGCAAAGGGGTATATCTGTCTCAGACCAAATTTTACAGGAGAGCAAAAACAAACTTGTGAAAATAAATAACTCATTTGTTTTATGTATTTTTAAATGTACATATCTTAATAAAAGTAAATAAGTATTGCAACTACAGCTATATCCTTTAGCCAGATTATGTAATACACTATTTTAGACATTTTGTGGAACAAACTTAGAAAATGAAAAATTTGACAGATATACCCCTTTGTACGTTGTAGCAACGGTTTTCAAACTTTTTTGGCGAAGGAACCCTTTTGAAACACTCAATATTTTACGGAGCCCAAAAAAAGCAAAACCTAGTGTTATGTTTATTGTTTAATTATAATCATTCAATAAAAATCATACAC
The DNA here is from genome assembly GCF_059751285.1 of Brachycentrus maculatus. NCBI lineage: Eukaryota > Metazoa > Arthropoda > Insecta > Trichoptera > Brachycentridae > Brachycentrus > Brachycentrus maculatus. The sequence goes on along the minus strand of NW_028281064.1, from coordinate 549,738 downwards.
CATAGGTACATTATACGCTATTGACTTCTACAACGGTATACAAAATAAAACACAACAATATAATACACAAAATAACATTGGATTGATTCCACTTTTAATCGATTAAATTAGGGTGGACCATAGACATCAACAAATAGAGCCACCAATAAATTAGCATTGTTACCAATATTAAAATAAGTTTATCGTTCCTGTGACGTCATTCATTACCAACTTACGAAAACAACGTATTTACGAAGGCGAATTTCCCACGAGAAAATGATGAATTAAAATATTGATTATATCGGCTGTTATAAACACAAAGCTAGTCTAATACAATCCTTTATAGGTCGAATATGTTAAATTAGATATTCCTCCCGTATGACAAAAATCCATTAGACATTATTAAATTTTGATAAAAACTCTCGTTACTAAAATAGTATGTGTACTATTATACTTTATTTTTTAATAATTTCTGTCGTGATGGCGCCGCTCAAGGTTTTATGCCCAGGCTCTAATTAGATACAGTGCGGCGTTATTATTCTTTCCTTCGACTGGCAGAAAGGAATCCTCACAAATGCGAGTTTTTCTCGGTATTTGGTACATCGGTAGATTAGTTGGTTATTAAACGTATGCCATAATACACCTGCATAATATCGGCCATGTATATAACTCGATATAACGTAACTTAATAATTTTTTAATTATCGGTTATTATTATTGTAATCAGTGCTATAGCCACGTTGGAATACTTAACATTATTATTGCATTGTTATGTCGATTTTTCTAATAAATATATAATAATAATAATAATAATAAATTCCTTACCGCACCCCAATGGTGCATAGGGCACTGCTTCATATAAACGCAGTGTTATCTCGATCGATTACACATGAAGGAAAGGTGATCAGCCTTCCACTTCAGGTACCAGTCCAGGGTAATATTGAATAAATATTAGAGTGAAAAAATCACTTATATTTATTAAACCCCCCTGGGAATCGAACCCGGGACCTCCAGAACGGTAGCCGAGCATATGACCATTACACTACGAAGGCGGACGATAAATATATACATATTCAAATATATATTTATTTTATGACTACTCTATTACAACAAGATTTTTAATCGTTGTAGTTATTGGATTCGTTCTTTCATCAAATTGTCAGAGAGATTGTGGTAATATCCATGTTTAATTTTAATTTTACTTGGCAATTACCACTTTCTCTTAAAGTCTTTTGTGACACGTGTTTCGATGCATTCCTATTTGGTATTTGATGGTGATGCGGAATGCATAGGTGCCATAATAGATTTTAAGAAATAGTGGTATTTACCAAGTAAAAATTAAATTAAAAAGAAAAAAAGCAAAAACAAAACGAAATCGATTTGTTCTACTCGTCTCTTCTCTATATTGCGATGATGTAACGTATTTACGATGTTCTGAATTTGATTCACGTTTTTAACAACGTGAAAATCTGTGAAAATGTGTTTTCATATTTTAATAAAACCTTTACTAGGTCTTCCATTTTGTATATTTAATTTGTTTAGCAATTTGTAACCAGTACTTTTTTATTAGTGATATAATATACTATATATGGAGTTCACCTATGTTTCGAATGGCTAGTGAGTACAACTCGTGTTTTAGCCAAGTTGACATTTTCAATTGCGGAAAATCTGTGTTGAAAAGTCGAATGGTGAGAATATTGTCCTCTCAGGATCTTTAAAAACTATCCCTCTCTGCATTGTATGTATGTCCCTACTAGAATTAACATCACACACACACACTCTATTACACACTTCACTTATTTTGTACTAATCTTTATGTTTCTGTGGTTTACTATAATGGGCTTGTTTAATGTATATCTTTTAATGTTTTGTTTTACATATGTTGCTGTTGTTAACCCAAATAAATAAATAAATATTAAGATACATATGGAACAAAAATTACAATGTTTGCTTAAACGTAAAATCTAAAAAAATCAGAATAGTGATTCTACCTTTACTCTGCCGTTTTTTGTTGTAAAATGATAAAAAAATATATCTTTGTTTTATCTTCCATCGTGTCGAAACAGTAAATAACAATGGCTAAATTAAACTTGTTCAATGTTGCATTAATATGAACGTGTAGATATTACATAAAATAGCTCTGCGATAACTGCGGGTTCGAGATTAAACGAAGGCTTTAATTATTACGAAATATGATTTCTAGTTTCCAGTTCGTTGTTGTTGGTTCTGTATTATGTGTAGGTAACATTACTATTTTACTGCGCAGTTTAAATCTTCACCACGATTGATGGAATTGGATTTATTCGGGTTTTTTTTTAAAACGTAGGAGTAGGAATTCCATCTTGCTTGATGTGCGTTGGGCTGAAAATACACGTCGTTATTTCTCCCACTACACCTGCTGGACATCGAAACGGAAGTTGGCGTTTGAACCGAGTGTGAAGATAACTTTTAACTTTTCTTATATTACTATGAAAATATAATTAACTGAAAAAACAGCAAAAAAAACTTAAAAAACGTACTTACATCTTTTAAACCATGTGACATTAAATACAATAAAAATACGTATAATACAGAGGAAATATTTTTAAAAAAATTACAACTTATCGCAGTCAAAAAACTATATTCGCATTTCAGGGGGATTTTTCAAAACACAATTTCAGGACGCGACGACCACGCAAGAAGTCGGTCGTACCTTCGCGCGCGATTTAAATAATGCATGCATTGGAAATAAAATTTTTTTTCAGAAATTACATTTATAAATATTTTTGTATTTTTTTAAAATTCATTACCTTTCAATAACTCTTTTATGTTCAAAATTATATAATTATTTCGGAGAAAAACTTATTTTTTCAATGCAAAAACGGTTTTTTAAGAAAAATTCAATTAAAACTAACTAACTAACTAACTAACCATTACGCCGCAGAGAGAATAGAACGCCACACCACTCTGTCTTTGCAAACATTCTTCGCTTCTTCCACGTTCATGCATCTCCTCATACATTACCCGTCGATTTACCTGACCACTTTCAAGTATTTGGCATACCTGATCGTGCCATGTTTTTCTCGGTCTTCCTCTGCTCTTTTTTCCACTAACATTCGCCTCATAAATTTGTTTTAAAAATTCAATTACGTCAAATATTACCTGGGTTTAAAGAAAATTAAGTTACGATTTATCGTATATTGAGCCTTAATCGTTTTAGCAGAGCAAAAAAATCATGGATGCTGCAAAGAGAGAACATGGTTCGAAGACATGGCCTTGGTCACGTTTTCCATGACAGAAAGACCTACAACCCGAGGACGAGGAGACCCCAGCAGTCTACAAAGACGATAAGTTGGGATGTGGCCAGGATGAAGAAGATCGGGCTTTAAGAATCTAACATAAATAATTCGTAAATATTCCGTATTCGTTAAAATGTAAGTTATACCATGTCCCCTCAATTCTCGTTCGTGCGCGATACTGATCGTGAGAGATAACATCCACCAGTTACCATTTACTGGTTACTAGTTACACAACACCGCTGAGCAGCAAGGTTAGCCAGCTCACCTTGGATCTGCGAGTCGCCAACTCCAGCCTCTCGACTCTCGACTCTCAACTCTCGACTCTCGACTCTCAACTCGCCATTTGACATGTGCGCCTATCCGTAATTCGGGACCGCTTTGTGGCCGCGCCGTGCCGATGCGGCTAATCTCGCTGGCGTTGTGCAATCGCCGACTAACCCACATGGCTCCGAGCGTATTTATAAACAAACAAACATCGGCGCGATTACAAAACATAACAAACGGAATGGAATTTTTAGTAAAGCATTCGAATTTATCTTTTTGTGTTTGACCCCTATTTGCACCCAGATGATTCATAGGGCACTGCATAGAATCAACTCAATTGTAGAGGAAAAGGGGAAAGGGGAAATATTAAGCTATAGAAAAAGTGAGAGTGAGATGATCTGAAGAAAAAAATCAAAAACGCATTTATTTGCTAAATCATTTCCACAATCTCCTTTTCCCCAAATTAATCACAATGAAGCAACCTCGAGACTTTTGATGCCACCAGATTTTAGGTTCTGATCATGCCAAGTCTTTTTCGGCCATCCCCGTTCTATTCTACGCTCACATTCGCCACATATACTTTTTTTTAGTTATTCTCTCGCTATCCATTCGCTCCACATGTCCACACTACCTTAAATAACTCATCTTAATCTTTTCAACTATCCGTAGTTCAGCCTTACATTCCTTTCTTATATCTTCGTTTTTAATTCTGGCACACAATGATTTTACACACATTCGTCTGACAGCGCATTTCAATATTCGTATTTCAACAGCGTTCACCCTGCTTTCATCCTTCCTTTGCCAGTTCCATGTTTCGCTTCCATACATCAGTGTCGGTACCAGCACATCGTTTTTATAATCAACTCTCTAAAATCACGGAAATGCGTATAATATTTATCGACCGGATTTTCGCCTGTTTTATCCGAAGTTCGTCAAATAGAGGTCCGTTATACCGAGGTTTTACTGTATGCGCGTGCAATTTATGAGCTCGTGCGCTATCTGGTTTATCCTTGCCATTAAAATTATACTCCTCGTTTTGACTCGTAAGCCTTTTTTCCACGCTTAACGTGTGCTGTTAATCGCCTTTTTTGCGGCAGGTATGCAAGTTTTAGTACTTAATGGCAATTTGACCTTGCACAATGCACACTTTTTTAGTTTCAAAGTCATACAGACGTGTGATGTTATTCTGCCACATTGTGCGCTTTTAATATAGATTTGTGTTTCTCCAATAAATCTTTATTAAATTTTTTCTTCATATTTTAACATGAGGAGTATTTGGTAGCTCTTCTTTGTGGCTCCATCCCAACTTATCATCTTGTAAACAAGCTACAAACACAAATACTGAACCCTCTTCTAGTGGAACGGATGGTCTGTTGACGAGTCAACTGTCCGGCTTCTCCCGAGGAGTTTTATGTGGTTTTCTCACAGCAATGAGGAAATGCTGAGAAGTTCCTGATTGGCCCACACTAGATTGTTTACTTAATTTTGTTAACAGTAGATTTATAATGCCTTAACAAAGCCCATCAATTGTTACGAATCTCACTGTTTTTTTTATGTTTTTTTTTTTTAATAAAATATACAACTTAGTAGACCCTACAAATGAGAGTTTGATTTCAATATTTAAAATATACATCAATTTTTGTTTAAATGCAATGCCTCACGTGACTGTTTTTCGCGTACCCATAGTGATCTGTGCAAATTTTCGCGGATAGGAATACATCAAAACCTTTCCACAGGTCAACGTCTTCTAATTGCACTGTTGAATCAACATCGCGGCTGTCTAACAAACAAGAATTGTATTAAATTTCCAACCAGAAATCGGGGTTGTCGCACTTGAATTTTTTGCATTATGCTTTTGTCGTTTGAGTATTTGGATCGTGCATAGTGCCTTGACCCTGTTTCGGCGACGTCCCAGACACAGGTATCGATCTAACCCTAACCGTCCCATCGCCAGGGCGCAGAATGCGGTGCCCCCACGCCGCGGCAGGTGCGGGTCTGTGAACCCGGCCCCAGCCGGGATCTAATTCCCAAACGTCGTAAGGACACCCAGATCCATACCTCCCTAATTGGAGATCGTAAACGACAGGAGTGTTATTTTGTACTATTACTGGCAGAAAGGTTTACGCCAAATTTTAGTATCTTGACTTGATATTGCAGTTGTGCGATGTTTGAATCGAATGATCCGATGTACTCTTCATCCTTTAAGCGGATGTTTGCGAGTACCATTATATTCAGTAGTGATTGGCTGCGCGAGAAGTCATACGCGTGGTCTGCGCTCAATTTTTTTTTAGAATAAATTTAGAAATGTTTCTATTTTTTAACTCCTTACTTTTCAATAACTCTTTTCTTTTCAAAACCATATATTTATTGCGATGAAAAACTTATTTTTTCAATAAAAAAACGGTGCTTTAAGATAAAAGTGTTGTGGTCCCGTGGTTAGTGTCGCAGACTCTTGAGTTGGAGTTTCTCGGTTCGAGCCCACTTTACCACAATTTAATACCTATTTCTAATAAAAAGGCGCTTAGGCTCACATAGTTGTTAAGTTGCAATTTATCGTTTATTGGGCCTTAATATTGCAGTTATGCAATGTTTTATAAATTAGACAAAATTTTACAAAACCTTATAAAAATATCTCGTGACTTTTTTTTTCATTTTGTCGTGATATCAAAATACACAATTTATATTATGTAATATTAAAGCAAAAACATTTTTAAAAGGTATATTGGTCCTTACGATATTCTTCCCGAAGTTTCGACAGTCTCACTTGTAGGCAGCTGGGTGTAAAAAGGTTAAATGTAAGAAGTATATCGGGTCACCTTACATTTTTTATGTTTTGGGACAAAAAACTGCATACAATTTTTGACAACATATTAGCAGTATTATCTATATTGAAATATGATAGTTTATCATATGCTTGATGTCAATGACTGCGAGACCGGCGTATCACTCGTGTAAACAATCCCTAGTTTTATGTATCTATACCATATAATACCTTGATCAAAATGATCCCGGAATCACCACCGTGTGGCGTTTTCAGTCACCCGATTTGAGTTTTCTTTTTTTCTCTTAGGTTGCTACATCTGTCATTGGTATACTATGAATTTTCAGTCTGATAACATCACATTTGTAAAAGTGACGCCGTATTGAGTACTTCAGCGATTGGGCGTGTTTTCTTCGATTTTTTACATTTTTTTATGGAAAAATGTAATGTTATGAAATTTGCTACAACGAGTTGTTATTAAATTTTCCAGCTTTAGTGGTGCATTTTTCTACATCAAAAATACTAGAAAATTGTTTCGGCAACGATATTCCTATTCGGTCGACTCAAGAAACCGCTCCTGGAACGCGTTACAGCATCCGAGATGAAGTCATGGAGAAATCGAAGATGGCTCTGATGGCCATACCGAAAACCGATTGTAAAAATTGTTTCAATGATTGATCAGTGCGCTAAAATCGATGGGGAGTATTTTGAAGGGGACAATAGCGATTTTAATGAATAATCTTGTATTTTTAATTTTCTGAACACATTCCGGGAACTTTTTGATCAAGGTAGTATGTTGGTTAAAAGTATAGTCTATTTGTGTGATATTTCGGATTGGGTGCGAACGAGAATTAAAATTGTATTTCCAATATTTAACGTAAATTATTGTTTCATTAATTGATTCGGCAGTCACTTTGTGGTAAAATCTATCCATTTTTAAATAATGTTTTACTTTGAAAATGATGCGGAATGCATCGAAGCACGTTTCACAGTAGATTTTAAGAAATAGTGGTATTTACTAAGTAAAACATTAATTGAAAATTAAATTATTGTGTCTTATTAATTCGTTTATTATAATCCGCACATTTTATAACCCTTTTGTCCGCGATCTGCGCGGACTTAAACCAGCTTTTAGTGTTTCTGCACTTAGTCCTGGGTAAAGCCGAGACAGCGGGAGCGTTGACTCCCCAGTCTGGTCGGCCCGCGTGAGGTTACCCTATAAATAGGCCCTTCTCGCCCGAGCTCTGTGGGCCCTTTTCGCTGCGGAATGGAAGACATTTTTAGGCGGGAACGAGGTTCTTAATTATACGCTACGCTATTTTGTGGTTTCGGTTTTTTTACCTGATGAACTATGTTGTTTCTCAGAGTGATGAACACATGCCGGAAGGTGTCCAACCGCAAAATTATAATGGTATGGAATAGAGTAGGAGGCTAGAGTATTTCGATGGAACGGGTAGTTTCATTGGGTGTGTAATGGGAAAATACTATATAGAATACACATAAGAACGATTAAAAAAGGTACTTACGTGAATTTTAAATTTAAAGTAAAGAAATGCTCCTCAAAAGAAAAAGACATCAAAATTTAGATAAATTATTATACCATGTGACCACAAATAAAAATTTGATCGTAAATATTGTATATTTTATTTCTAAGAAAAAAATACTTATAAAATACCACTTATTGAGTTTTATTTCGTTATTTACGACTAGTTTCGAAAACTACAGTTGTTGTCAGTGACAGTTTTTGTAATCATCTGTCGATGAAAACAACTGTAGTTTTCGAAACTAGTCATGTGTCATGAAATAAAACACAGTACGTGGTATTATAGGAGTACGACTGTTTTTTTTTTTAATAATCTACATGTCATTCCACAAAGTTAATGTCGAATCAATACATAATGTGTTTTTTATTTCCATAATATTTAAGCTTTCAATACTATGGCATTTTTTTTTCATATTTGGTCATATGAAGAATTTCGTTTTGAAAGAATTACGATAAAAACTTTTTTCGAGCTTTTATTTTCTTTTTTTCTTTCTATCCTCTTCCGGTTTTAATTTTTTTAGAGTGTGATGAATGGTAAGAGTGTGATGAATGGTAGAATATTTCACGTCTTTATATATTTTTATATATTTGTTTTTATTTATTTATATTTATATTTGTTTTCCAAAATCTTATTATAACAATACCAAACGATGTATAGCAAATATAAAACGAATAAGTATTTGTATCATTAAATGCCACCTATAAAACTATGTTTACGTTGGGAATTCTGCGACTTATTACTTAGACTACATTTCCGTGTCAGCAATTTCGAATCGGGGTCCTACGATGTTTGTTTCAACAACAAAAAAACGTTAAGTTGGCGAATTTTTCAAATCGATTCAACGACAGAAACGGATCAAAATCGCTTTTACACTATAAGTAATACCCCATAGCCAAACTAAATTAACACTGTTAAAATATTTACCAATTTCAGCATTTCATTTGTAAAAAAAAATCCAATGAACTGCCACATAAAAATACTTAATTTCGAATTACATTATTTTATACGAAATTCATTTTATGAAGAACTAATCTAGTTTATTTGTGAATGTTCCTGGGGTCTTCTGATTTATTTTCTTTCTTTAAAAATTATGACACAATATCAAAAATTTTCATCAGTACTTTTGTCGCGTTATGGAAAATAGAAGTAACTTCCTTCACTTCCGTCATATATCTTATCAATTATTTGTTATACTCCACGCTAAGACGGAAAAATGCATAATATTTTGCCGTTTTCTGGACAATACTCTATGTATCCACATTAGCCGTACAGCACTAATGATGTGGGATAATCCCAATATCCCTTGCAGGTCGTATCGTAATACAAAGTCGTCTGCTCTATGGTGTCTATAGGAAACAGTAAGATTATGCAGCGGTCGCGTCTGCCCTGTGGTCAATGCACTTTCCTCACACAATACAAGCGTGCACACTGTACACGTGTGTTGCATGTGTGGGTACAATTATTCTGTTATGTTTACCTATGGGACTCGATTGTTATCTCAACCGAATCGCCTTCGCGGTGCATCGTTCAGAAACGAGAGTTGTGATCCCTGGATGGGAGTTCCGTTATTCAATCTCGTCAGAACAGCGTCAAATAAATAATAAGGAAAGACAAACTTAGCCACATTCGTTCTGTAGATGTTGATACATGGCATGTGTGGATTTCTATTATTACAACATCATTATTATCATACACGTAAGAGGAGGTATCATCAATCGTGTATCATGTCATCGTAAGGCAAGTGCGATGTAATCGCTACCTTGCTTGACCATATTAATGTAACATTTCCTACATATGACCTTCTAGCCTCATCTGTCTTCCAAAAAAATTATATATAGCGGAACTTTATAAACGAAGCAAGATCAATATATTATAAAATAATACGTTCTGGCGTATTATCGAAATGTATTATGTCACAAGGTTCTTAAAAAAAAAATGTTTTAATATACATATATTTTGATAAGCCTTTTAAAGTATAATAAAAATCAAATATCGCTCACTCCTTTCAAGAACGTCATAAATCCAAAAACCTGATTTTTCAGGAGAACGTTTTTAAAGTTTAAAAATATAATACAATGTATTAAAAATAAATATCAAGCCACTTATTGAACTTTTTAGTGTGCAAGAGATCTTTTTAGGTAAAACCTGAAGGTTTTTTCCCCATTGGAAAAATATTTAGTATACTTAAAAAAATAATTAAACAATGTAGCGGGTAAATATTAAGTTAAAAATATGCCGCTTTTGCTGGGATATAGTACATTTTCTGGGCATTACGAAAACATGTATAACTGAAAATTTACGATTTTTCATATGTGATGTTGTTGAAAGGAGTGTGCGATATGGGTAACCCACCGAACTATTTTGTCCGGCCCTTTACCATCTCAACGAAGTATATATACCTACTTATATAAATTTACGCGTATTTGCAAGTAAAATCATTTGTCTTTTTGGCAGCACATATGCACGTGAACAGTTATTTATTCGAGGATGAAACACACTCAATCAAAAATTCGAAATAGGGTAACAGATGAACACCTCAAAATTTCCATGCGATTATCCTTAAGCATGATCAACGCCAATATTGATAGTCTAGTAAATCAAGTACAAGGCATATCTTTGTTATTATTTTTCATTTAAAAAAGAGAAAAATTAGTATTTTTATTTACAAAAATACTTCAATTTCATGCTATGTCTGTGAGCCTAAGCAAGTTATTATTAAAAATAGGTATCAAATTGTGGTTCGAACCCGGAAATCTGACTCAAGAGTCCGCGACACTAAACACGGGACCACAACCCGACACAAACACTAAATTCACTCTAAATTTTGTAAAGAAAATATATTTTTAATATTATGTCATTTATTTTTTTTAATTAATATGTTATATGAAGTAGCAACTTCTTTTATTTAATTTAATAGTACTTTTAATAATTTGGTCCGGTCCTTGATTCAGATACAGAATAATAATTTTGCCCTTAGACCTAGGAAAGGTTGCTCATGCCTGATATTAATAAAGTATAAATCAGTTTTCATCGTACGTTATGAATTTCCGAAATTCATTTTTATTCAAAATACGTATATAATAAATACCTACACTTGTTTTTTTTTCATTCTCATCACAAATAACGAACGAACAAAATAGCCTCTCTTGAATATCACCCCATTTAGTCGTACCTTGTAAATATAATTTGTTAAGTTTACACAGATGTTTCTGAATGTTTGTAACCTTGGAAAGGCAACAATAATCTACATGAATTAACCTACATACATCCACAGTTCAAGTAAAAATAGGACGGTGTACATATAAAGGTACATACTTTGTACTATAAAGCGAATCGTATATGAATCCAATCCTGAGAATCGAACTAATACTGAATTAGAATATAGTTAAAAATAAGTGAAATATTTACAACATTTTGAGTGTGTCCAAATACTTGTTCACAAAATCTGGATTATCTCCAATTACAGGAGTTATTTTCATATTATTTTTTGACATCTCATCAAAGATGAAGAAGAATATGGAAGTCTGGGCATTTACGGGAATAATATAATATAAGAGTTTCTGCTTAATAAAAAGCTTCTTTACATCTCACCAATAGATGTCTCTAGTGAAGTTCCAGTGATTCAAGAACAAGGTTTCTAAATTGGTTCATATATATAGAACTTCCAAGAATTTGAGTAGTGTGGTTGTCAATAATGGGTAGAATTGGTGAATGTTACACGTGTGTAAAGTGATCACTTAAACTAGCCTATGACGGTCGTCAGCCCCGTAAATGCCCAGACCTCCATATTCTTCTTCATCTTTGATGAGATGTCAAAAAATAATATGAAAATAACTCCTGTAATTGGAGATAATCCAGATTTTGTGAACAAGTATTTGGACACACTCAAAATGTTGAATACAACTAAAATATTGGATTTAAGTTTTGAACTGGCAGTTCGTGGTGGAACTGCATTTTATAGAATAAAATAAGAAGTATGTATTGTTTTCTCCACATGAATTTTATTAGACCAGCGACCGGGTTTTCATCAGACCAGTCTTATGTCGGTAAGAAACCCGGTCGCTGCTCAAATAAAATTCATGTGGAAAAAACTACTTAGTTCTTATTTCATTCTTTAAAATATGTGAATAATTCTTTCTTGTTGAAAAAAGACGTTTTTATTATGAAAGGAATTACTTCGTTTTAAATATATTGTACATGTTAGGTTACTCCGATTCTCAACATTTTGAGTGTGTCCAAATACTTGTTAACAAATCTGGGTTTTATCAACTTAGTTTTACATTTTGACATCTGTGTTATTTTTACGTTTTGTCATCTGAACATAGATGAAGAAGAATATGGGAGTCGGGGCAATTACAGGGCTAACGTACTATGTCATATAACTTATGCCATAGGCTGGTTAAGTGATCACTTTACACACTTGCAACATTCACCACTTCACCCATGATTGACCACACTACTCAATTTTTTGGAACTCCTAGAAATATTGATCAGTCTCATGAGACAGTACATTTGAGTTCTCAACGCCATCTATGTTGGATTAAGTATACTTTTATTTAGCAGAAACCCTTTTTTTCTTTATTTTAATTTTACTACGTAATATAATTCAAATCAAACCCCTATCCGCACCCCAATAGTGCATAGGGCACTGCATCATATGAACGCAGTGTTATCTTGATCATCGTTAACACGTGAAGGAAAGGTGATCAGCCCTCCGCTTCAGGTACCAGTCCAGGGTAATATTGAATAAATATTGGAGTGAAAAAATCACTTATATTTATTTGACCCCACCTGGGAATCGAACCCGGGACCTACACAACGGTAGCCGAGGGTGCTGACCATTACACAACGTAGGCAAACAAAATTAATATAAATTAAATATAAATACAAGTATTAAAATATTATATTAAATTAATTTAAAAAAAAACAATGGACCAATATGTTTTCCACCGTATTTACTATATGAGACTTCATATTGCGGGGAACGGGTAGCATACTTGAAATCTCAGATCAAAATCCAGGGAGTATCATTTTATTTATTTAGGGGTCACGCTCTTATCGGGGCCACAATCCAATTCATCAATTTAAACTTGAAAAAAACTAAACTAACCATCACGCCGCTTCCTCGCAGGGGTAGGCAGAGAGAATAGAGCGCCACACCACTCTGTCCTTGCAAACATTCTTCGCTTCTTCCACGTTGATGCATCTCCTCATACGTACCCGCCGATTGTTACGACTCCTTACCTGACCACTTTCAAGTATTCGGCATACCTGATCGTGCCATGTTTTTCTCGGTCTTCCTCTGCTTCTTTTCTCAATAACATTCGCCTCATAAATTTGTTTTACCGTTATTTCCTCACTCATTCGTTCTACGTGTCCCAACCCTTTCTCATTTTTTTTCTTTCTTAATTCATCAATTAACAATGGTATATAGACGTTTATAAAACCAATAACTCAAAATGACATTGGAGTGAAGCAGAAAACGTAAAAAATAAATGCATCGTTAAAACTGTTTATCTTTGTGGTATCCAAGGTCGTAAGAATAAATGCATCTCAATTTGGTTCCAATACAATACTAAATTTAGCAGAACTAAATGCAACGAGTTTATACTTCCTATTGAGTCTACGTACACATCGCTCACTCCTTTCAAGAACGTCATAAATAAAAAAAACTTGATTTTTCAGGAAAACGTTTTTAAGGTTTAAAAATAAAACACAATGTATTTAAAATGCATATCAAGCCACTTATTGAACTTTTTACTGTGCAACAGATCTTTTTAGGTAAAACCTGAAGGTTTTTTCCCCATTTGAAAAATATTTAGTATATTCAAAAAAATTATAAACAATACCTTTTCTTCAAAATGCGAAAACAACACTTTCTGCCATGTAGCGGGTAAATATTAAGTTAAAAATATGACGCTTTTGCTAGGATATAGTATTTATTCATTTTATGGGCATTCCGAAAACATGCACAACTGAAAATTGACGATTTTTGATTTATGACTTCTTAAAAGGAGTGAGCGACATGTCGACTGTGCCATCTCCATATTCATCACATACAGTATATATTTTCGGAAAAAGGTAAGAAAAGAAAAACAGGAAACAGGTGGTATTAAATTTTGATGAATCTTCGAAACGTTTTTAACTAGAATCGCAAGATCCAAACGCATTGCAATTGAATGCGTAAAAATAAAAATGATATTTTATTTTTATTTTTGATATCTGTTGTATTATTTCCAGTACCCTTTATTATAACTTAAAATAAAATGTAAACCCACACACAGACAACGCCTTTGTGGGATCTTTTTTTGTATTAACCTTTAAGGGAGTATGGACGTATTTCCTATTTCTATTTTCTATTTTCATAATACACACATGGATATCGTGAAAAATCGTGTAAAAAGAACCTATTTACATATATATATATATATATATATATATATATATATATATATATATATATATATATATATATATATATATATATATATATATATATATATATATATATATCTATACATATATATATATATATATATATATATATATATATATATATATATATATATATATATATATACATATATATATATATATATATATATATATATATATTTATAAATATATATATATATATATATATATATATATATATATATATATATATATATATATATATATATATATATATATATATATACATATATATATATATATAAATATATATATATATATATATATATATATATATATATATATATATATATATATATATATATATATATATATATATATATATATATATATAGATGTATTAAATTAATATATATATATATATATATATATAGATGTATTAAAACAATTACTACAATATGTTCGGAGTGAGAGAGAAAAATTAGAAGATGATCAAAGAAAACGATTAGAAGATAATCAAAGAAGACGTGGAAATCTAAGAACTAGTGATAAAATTAAAGATAAAAGTCCATGTAAGATTTGTGAAAATTTAAATAAGGGAACTCGATATCACCCTGAAGCAACGTGCTGGTTTAAAACAAAGGAGGATGATAAGATTAATAATAAAAATGAAGATTTACAAATTACACAGAAACAGTGCTTGAAGAATGAAAATAAAAATAATGTGGAAAAAATTTCTACAAAATATAAAATAAAATATACTCCAGGAAAGAAGAATTTCGAAGCAGATTGTATGAGCAGGAATCCAGTATTAGAATCGAAGGAAAATGCAAATGAACAATTGAAAGTTGTAAATTTGGTTAAATTAGAAGATATTTTAAAAGATCAGAATAAAAATGAAGACATACAAATAACACAGAAACAGTGCTTGAAAAATGAAAATAAAAATAAAGTAGAAAAAACTTCTACGAAAGATAAAATAAAATATACTCCAGGAAAGAAGAATTTAGAAGTAGATTGTCTAAGCAGGAATCCAGTTTTAGAATCGAATGAAAATGCAGATGAACAATTAAAAGTTGTACATTTGGTTAAATTAGAAGATATTTTCAAAGATCAGAATAAAAATGAAGACATACAAATAACACAGAAACAGTGCTTGAAAAATGAAAATAAAAATAAAGTTGAAAAAAATACTACAAAATATAAAACAAAATATACTCCAGGAAAGAAGAATTTAGAAGTAGATTGTCTAAGCAGGAATCCAGTTTTAGAATCGAATGAAAATGCAGATGAACAATTAAAAGTTGTACATTTGGTTATATTAGAAGATACTTTAAGGGATCTGAATAAAAATGAAGGAATTCAAAAGAAAAAAACAAATGGATTGAATAAAACTGTGTCTACTTTAAAAGGGTCAAGAAGAAAAAAAAAATACAAAAAAAAGAAAGAAAAAAAAGAACGGAAAAAAAAGAAAGAAAGAAAAAAAAAACAAGAAAGAAAAAAAAGAAAGAAAAAAAAGAAGGAAAAAAGAAAGAAAAAAAAACTTTATCATATCACTAAACTTATACCAGTCCCTTCACTACAAGAAGATGATCCGGAGGACGAGTGAAAATTTTACTATGAATTTTCATCCCCAAGGGGGGAGATGTAATAAAATAACTAGGTACCTACCTATACATTTTATTAAGTACTTACAAAAAGTACCTACATAAAACAGTTCTACCACCAGATGCCGCATGCGTCGCTCAGAAGAAAACAAAAGACTTCCGATAATATTATTAACTGTCAGAATCAGATAGATAGATAGATAGATAGATATAAAAATTATTATAAAGATAAATTAAGAATAAACTTTAATTACAAAGCAACACATTGTTTATTTGATTATTATACACCCACTTTACATATTATTTACACTTAATTTTCAAAAGGAAAATATTACCACGTTATATATATATATATATATATATATATATATATATATATATATATATATATATATATATATATATATATATATATATATATATATATATATATATATATATATATATATATATACATATATATATATATATATATATATATATATATATATATATTTATAAATATATATATATATATATATATATATATATATATATATATATATATATATATATATATATATATATATATATATATATATATATATATATACATATATATATATATATATTTATATATATATATATATATATATATATATATATATATATATATATATATATATATATATATATATATATATATATATATATATTTATATATATATATATATATATATAAATATATATATATATATATATATATTTATATATATATATATATATATATATATATATATATATATTTATAAATATATATACATATATATATATATATATATATATATATATATATATATATATATATATATATATATATATATATATATATATATATATATATATATAACTTGTTATTATCGTGAAATGCAAAAGAATTTGAAATACAGAAATATGTACAATAATACACGTAGATGTGCATGCCAAATAGAAACACCCAAGAACAAACAGTGTTACGTATTCTATGATAGTTTGCTGTGGAATTGAGAAGCTACCCGCGGAGAGATGCAGCGTACAGTGGGTCTAATGTAAAAATGTCGGTATTTTCTAGAAATAGTCCCGGATCGAGTCCCGTTTTCGTCCCGCCCGGTCGGCCACATGGCCCCGAGCTATTATTCCTTGTACACATGCGAGCATAATATACGGTTATGCCGGTTTCGTTAGTATGTATAATGCATGGCATACATACACATGTGTAGACGAAGCAACTCCCAGGGGTTCGTTCACTCCCGAAACTTCTCCCAAACTCAGCTGGTGTTGCGATCGAATCAATGTATCGATTCTTAGGTTTCGTTTTATTTGTATTTTTATACTGATACTGATAGAGCGCAAAGATGTCCATCCACTTGCATTTTGTTTTTTGTTTCTTCTGACGATGTGTCAAAAACTGAAGGCTCCTCTCAAACAAACGGACGAAAATCTGTCACTTATATTTAGATCTTTCAAAATGGAAATGTTTGTCGATCCAGAGAATCGATCCAGAGAATTTTGATCATACGTCGTTTACAGATTACTGTGACGTAATATTCTAATATGTTCGGAAAAAATATGTCTTCGCATAATTCCTGAGAAGTGTGGAAATTCTTTTAAGAGAAGTAAAAAATGGAAGAATCATTTTTTGGCGTTAAAAGATGAAAGTGCATTTATTTCAAATTATTTAATTATTTTAGTTAAGCATTAAATTACACCAATAATTCATTCAAACAATCCATCATTTGTGTTTAATAAATAAATAATACTTAAAAATTCAATATACATTAAGCATAAAGTAAAATTGTATGCTCGCATAAGTTTGCCTAGGGTATTTTATCTTTTTCACTTATCTATGGGATTTCGCATAAATTTTTTATTAATTTTTAATTTGGGTAATTTCTGACCTGGCAACATCGATATTATTGACGACAGTGACCTCTAGAAACAAATCCGTTGTCAAAATCTGTCTGCTCTCTACCGATAACAAAATGAATGAGAAGTAATCACTTTCTTCCCTCGTCATGTGTTCAAAGTGAACTGGAAGTATTACACAAACATGACACAATCGTCTGAGATCTCGATGCGGACAACATATCATTATCGTGCAGTGGTTCTTAACCTGGGTTCGATGGAACCCCAAGGGTTCGGTGAGTCAGTTCCCCGGGTTCAGCGGAGGTCTCAATATTTTGGTGTAAACAAATGGTAACGTACCCTGTTATTGCTAAGAAAGTTCTGGAGATGTTCATACCTTTCGTTACAACATTTCTTGCAATCATTTCTTTTTGAGGATGCTGGATATAAAAATGAAGAAAAAACACGAGAATGGCGCTTGCCAAGGTAAAACCGCGCATTTCTGCACTGGTCTCTGAAAGGCAACAGCAGAAGATACATTGATTTGGAGTAATTTTTTTTATTTTTTTATTTTTTTATCTGAAAATCATTTTATAATGGTTTTGTTATTTATTTTTATTGGTTTTGTAAATTTTGTTCACCTATGTTTTAATACAGTGTTCCGCGAACTTTTTCCATTCAAGGTACACCTACCAAATTAAGAAATTTCAGAGGTACATATTTACCATAATATGGTAAAATATTTAACATAAAGGGTCCGCCAAATAACTTTTTTTTTTCAAAAACAGGGCGCAAAACATCGAGTGTAGCTTCGGCTGTGTGGCACGTAGCGCCGTCCTGTTGAAACCAAATGTTGCCAATATCCTCCTCTTCAATTTTTGTGAACAAAAATCCGTTCAACATGGCCCGATAACGATCGCCATTGACTGTAACGGCCACTCCTTGCTCATTTTCAAAGAAAAATGGCCCAATTATGCCTCTGGACCAAAATCCGCACCAAACAGTGACTCGTTTTGGGTGTACCGGCTTTTCAATGTATGCGTGCGGGTTTTCTGTGCCCCAAATACGACAATTTTGCTTGTTTACATACCCGCCAAGATCAAAATGAGCTTCATCCGAAAAGATGATTTTTTTGGCAAAATCGGCATCTTCTGTAAGTCGATCGCAGGCCCACTCAGCGAAGCGAAAACGCATTGGATGGTCAGTTGGCTTCAACTCCTGAACCAATTGGACTTTGTATGGCGTCATACCAAGGTCTTTATGCAAAATTCGTCTCAATGATGTCTCCGAAATGTTCAATTGTTGAGAACGACGGTGAATTGATGTTGATGGCGCTTCACGCACACTTTCTGCCACAACATCGATATTCTCGGGTGTACGCACTGTTTTTGGCTTTTCACGCTTTGGTTTATCGATGAGGATGCCAGTTTCTTTCACTTTATTCACAAGATAACGAACATACGGAGCTGACGGTGCTTCTCTTCTTCCAAAAACCGTACGCAATTTTCGCACACATTCTGCAACATTACCATGATTTTCAAAGTAATGTCGCAATATTTCCCAGCGTTGTTCAAGCGTATACACAACCATATTCGCTCAGCGGAAGGATAAAACTAATTATCCGTCAAATCAGACATGAGCTAAGTGTTACCATTCACGAAATAAGCACTAGTTGAAAAAAAAAACTTTAGATGGCGGACCCTATATTATGTGTAATGCGATATTTGAGCCTACTTAACTGAGCACAGGCAAACAAAATTGTAATATTTTCCCAAAACTAGACTTTTTTACGTTTGCCGTAGCACATTCTTTGCTGAACAATTTTTTTTCAATAAAAAAAAAATAAAGTTACATTTTTAAGTACAACATAATACAATTTCTAAATATTTATACATATGGCAAACTTATAGTTTTAGATTCGCTGTGCCTCTCCAAAAAAGAGACTGAGCTCTTGTGCTTGGAGAGGGACTTACACTCAAGGTTTAATTTTTTTATATAATTAATGGTATAATAGTCTTTTTTATATGTTTTTTCAAGACTTATATTTAATGGGCATTATTTTTTTTCTTAAGAATTTTTATATCTTCTTTTTTTTTAATTTCTTTAGGGAGTTTATTGAAATATTTAATTCCCAAATATTTGAAGTTTTGTTGAAATGGTTTAGTATTACATTTTTGAGTTGAAAAATCATTTAAGAATCTCGAAGATTAACTTTTTTTAAATAAAATATTGTCAGCCTTTAGTAATTGAAAAATAGCGTTTTTTTAAAAAAATGGTTTGTACTATATGTTTAACAATATATTGATATATACCTATGTTTTGAAATTAAGGGTTCGGTGAACGCTTACATGAAACTGGTAGGGTTCGGTATCTCCGACACGGTTAAGAACCACTGTTATAGAAGAATTCTTGGTAATCTCAGTGGGACTTTGATGTAACAGTACATAGTGATAGTATAGTACACACAGCACACAATGGAACGGTGCGGCGAGACCACCAAGGCCATTACTTCTGATAACGGAACCCGGTGCCCCGAAAAGCAATCCAGTTACACAATATGTATACAATTTACTATATGGTCAGATATCTCCTTAGACCGAATACTTATGGTACAACTTGTGGTAGTACTTGCCGAGATACTGCAAGATTCGAATACCAAATAACATCGTTTGGAGCAAGAATCCTTACTTTGAATCAAATCCAATTCAAGAATAGGGAAAATACTTCAGCATTGTTCAAAAAACCTATAAAAATAAATGTTATCTCCACTAAGGAGTTTTTTTTTTCATTTCATCATTTTCTAGTACATAATCCAGGATTCGGACCTCGCATACAAATAAACAGAGTCTCTGCTTAATAAAAGCTTCCTTCATTCTAACATAGATAGCTGTTGTGAACTCACGTATTGCGTCACGAGATTGATCAATATATTAAGGAGTTCCATTTGAATAGTGTGGTTGTCAATCATGGGTAGAATGGGTGTATGTTACGCGCGTGTAAAGTAATCAGTTAACCTAGCTGAGCAAGATCGTAAGCCCTGTAAGCCCAGAATTTCATATTCTTCTTCATATATCTTGAGATGTCAAATAAAAATACTTCAGTGTAATTTGTTTTATCACAGTCTGGTCACAATTTTCGTGTTATTCAGACATTCCCATTTTCAAGAAGAATATGAAAGTCTAGGTATTTACAGGGCTTATGACCTGTGATAGGCTGGTTAAGTGATCACTTGCGATATTCACCATTCTACTCATGATTGACAACCACTCCTATACACATATCGGCTGTCCAAACTTAAAACACAGTAAGGGACATTTTTTTTGTAGTACGTTTTTTTTGCATTTTTGGACTAAGTAGAATCTACTTACCTAATCAAAAAATGCAAAAAACGTACTACAAAAAAATGTCCCTTACTGTGTTTTGAGTTTGGAAAGCCGATATATCATTAATCTCATGAGACAGTATATATGAGTTCACAAAAGCCATCCATGTTGGATTGAGAAAGCTTTTATTCAGCAGAGATCCTTTTATTTGGATGTACCCAGATTTGTGAACAAGTATTTGGAAACATTCAAAATGCTGTGAATATTTTTTTTATATGCAACTATTGATATTTTTTCTCGAGGTCTTCTCGAAACGTCCTTCAATATATAATATGAAGCTAACTATTTTAAATCACGACCTGAATTCAGATCGACTGATTTGTGATGAATTTAATCCAGACCGTGCACAAAGACAATCAATTTTATTATCTAAGTTAAGTAATCATAAATTACACAATACTCGTGTAAACTTTATATTTTTTATATCTCTTGCTAACAAGTTCTCTAATGGCCTTCTGGGGCAATGATACCATAGTTGTATATTTATTTTAAATAAATATTCCCTTATCAAACTATGATAACAGATAATTATAAATAAAAGTGGATAAAACCAGGAAATAAAGATTTGTTGATAAAGGTAATGTAGTTAGTTTTATGATATTTCAATACTTTATCTAATATCTTAGTATCTACCGTAATGAGCTTTGATTTGTAAGTCAACCAGCAGATAATTATTTAATTATTTAATATTTATTTTGGCGCATACCTAGGTATATAGATTTTTATCATAAATTAATTTCCATATAAATTGGATCCTGTATACGATTGGTAAATATACATATATATATATATATATATATATATATATATATATATATATATATATATATATATATATATATATATATATATATATATATATATATATATATATATATATATATATATATATATATATATATATATACGTGTGTGTGCGTGATATGTGTAATATGTATATTAGGACGTATCCCATTTATTATGACTGAATAAATTACATACAGTTTATCACCACTCATATATCATGGTTTAGTTTGAATCGAGCCCTTCGTTTTCTCTGTGTTTACTGCTTACTCGCTTTCACGATAATTAATCGGATGGGCTTCTAGCTCCATCCTGCATCTATGTGGGCGGAATTAGTCGCAGCCGAGGCGGGCGCGGTGAGCACCCATTACTGGGGACAATGCGAAACTGTGTTCGCAGCTCGTGATTCATGAATGGGCTAGAAGTCCCGACAGCGACCAACACCCATTCGATCTAGTACAGAATAAAATAACATATATATAAAATAACAATAGTTTCTATATAGTTTATCTCGCTGATGATTCGAGATAGCTCTGCGGTCGACGGCTAGTCTCTTATCTGGAGTCTAGAGGAAGTCTATAAATTGTTGAATGAAATCAATTGTATCCGCGGGTGTTCCAAATCATATACCCATAAGTGTACTAGATCGAAGTTTTGTACTGAAGTTTCTTGGTGGAACTGCATTTTATAGAATCAACTACATATATACTTTATTCCACATATTTTTTTTGACCAGCGACCGGGTTTTGTCGTAACCGACATTATCAATCAGACTGGTGTAAAGCTAGACAAAATTCTATATAATATAACGCAGAAAACAAAAAGATTTTATGTACTGTATCTGATATTTTTTGTGATATTGCGTGGTTTTTGTACTTTTTGTCTTCAATTTCAAGTGTCAAAATCTCCCTCACAGGCTGAATAAATATCCTGAAAAATCATCATTAAACAAATTAATTTATACTATGAGTCTTCTTTACAAAAAACGGAACAGTATTTAGGAAAAAGTGTCTTTATTAGAATAGCATATAATTATTTCCAAAAGAAACTAGTCAAAATTACTACTGGTTTTTACAATTTATTTTAAGTCTGACGAATATGCCCTACATTTGGCCAGCAGTGTAAGTCTACGTAGGAGTTTATAATACTAGAAGATACTTTGAAGTCACCGCGTGAAAGTCGTCTTACTGCTTTGATACCAAGAAACCTTACTTCTAAAGTTCAGAATCTAAAGACTAAATGCAGCTTAGAATGCCTTGGTGCAACTAACAGATGTCTGACGATAATTCATTTAGATAATTACTCAAAGGATTATTGTTCTCTTTTTATTATATATATGGTATTGATATAATATGTGTTAACTGTATTGGGTGGTAAATACACCCAATCTACTTGATTATATTCTTAATATAATCAACAGTAAAAGTGAATACTTAAGAAGATATCCGCATCATTTTCAAACAAGGCGTTTGAAAACTATGCAGAATGTATCGAAACGCGTGTCACAATAGATTTTAAGAAATAGTGGTATTTACCAATTACAACTTAAATTAAAATGGATCGATATTACCACAAAGTGACCGACGAATCAATCAATGAAATTATTGAATACTTTTTATCTTAAAAAAGGATCAATTCAACTCATTGAACACCACAAGATCAAAACAGACAATTGATCGTAATCGATATTCCTGGCTAATGACTAACTTTTTCACATTTATTTATTTATTTTTATAAATCACAATTTTTAACATATATTAAAAATAAAAATAAAAAGTTATTTTGCAGAGACCCACCAAGCCACCTTGTGTGTCTTGTCGGTGGAGTTCTTTTTGCATACATTTTTTTATTGTTTTTTAACCATTTTAACCTAATATATACACACAAAAAAGGAGAAAAATTAACAATATAATCTTTTTTACAATGTTCATAAAATTAACTCTTGATCATTTACCCATTCCTTTATTTTGCCTTTGTTCCATCTTTTATTTTGACCTCTAACATCCGTCGGCAACAAATTAAAAATCCACATATTATTAAAGAAAACACTTGTTTTTTACCACTTGGGTTTATTTTATCTAGTTTGGACTATACACATACACTGTATGTATTTTTTACTTAGAAAATTCATGGTGTTTTCAATGTACTGATAAACATTTTATTTTGGATTGGGATAGATTTTCACTTTCCGAAATCTTTCTTTCCTACTTGCATTCACTGGTAGTACAATTTTGTTTAAATATTTCCATTTAAAATTAAATTAATACACCCATTTGTAATATTTAAAGGCTTCATTTGTCAAATGTTAGGTGCATGTGTGAGTGATTATTTTTATTCAGTCTTTACGTTTGAATACAATTAATTCGCTTTCATTTTGTCTTGCGGATTCGGAATCTGTACTTGTATTTTCCGCTTCAGAATAAACTAGATCATGCTCTATGCATATCTCAGCTTTGCTTCCTTATTTCACTATTCGAACATCTATCATATATCGTTTTGTCACACATTCGGTTTGGAACGAATTGGTGAGGAAAGACCAGGAAAACAATATTTTTAAGTAAATGTAGTTAAACAAATAGTAGCAGAAGAAGACTGAGAAAAACTTGACATGATCAAGTATTTCGAATGCTGAAAGTGATCAGGTCAAAAGTCGGAATAATCGGCGAGTTTATCGAAAAAATGGCGAAAATATTTGCAAAGACAGGTGGTTTGGCGTTCTATTATTTCTGCTTGCCTTGCGGCGTGGTGGTTAGTTAGTTAATTTAAACCAAAGCATCTATTATTTGTACTTGACCATTTACTCAACATTCGAGATATATTATTCATAGCCTACATAATCCAGAGATTGAATTCAAGAATCGGTACCTTGACCACAAAATGTTTGTTATCAAACAACTTAGGTTTTCCCAAGCAGTATTTTTTTTACCACTGAAAGAGAAAGTCAATTTTATTGTTGATGAATGGGATGTGTCCAACTTCTGAATATATAAAAGTTATTAGTTTGAAATACTCTATAATTTCGAAACATAAAACTAAATGCCTTCAATTAATGCATTGAAATTGAAAATAAATAACAAAATATCGCCATTTTGCAAAAAATTTAAATTTTTTATAAAGTTTTGCCCATGAATAAGATGATTGATTAAACTTAAATATTTGTTTGACAATAACAAAAAATAAATGTTTTTTAATACTTTAAATTTGAGATATTGTTTTACTTGTTTAGTATTTTTTTAATTAAATTTTATATTATTTTTTGACATCCCATGAAAGATGAAGAAGAATATGGAAGTCTGGACATTTACGGGGCTGACGACCGTCATAGGCTGGTTTAAGTTATCACTTTACACACGTGTAACATTCACCAATTCTACCCATTATTGACATCCACACTTCTCGAATTCTTGGAAGTCCTATATATATGAACCGATTCAGAAACATTGTTATTGTATCACTAGAACTTCACTAGAGACTTCACTATTGGTGAGATGAAAAGAAGCTTTTTATTGAGCAGAAACTCTTATATCAGTATGTGAGGTCCGAATCCTGGATTATAATCTGGATTATAATGAGAAACGCCAGAAAATTACATTTTCATTTTTATTATGTTAGCTAATAATTTGACCGGATAATTTATTTACAACATTTTTTAACTTCGAGACGTATCAACACACACTAAATAAACTGCTTTTTGTTTAAAAAATGCGCATTTACTAGAAAAATAATAGTTTGCAATGTAACTGAATATATTTTACTGTATGTTTCCTTTCCTAACAGTCTATATTTTAGTGGATTTTAAATATGTAGATGTAAGGGTGGTGACTGACCGGAGCATTTCGTCGTAACGTAACGTCGTAACATCGCTTGCGGCGAGCATCACCGAGCATCCGACACTATGGATGGAGCGCTCGGCTCGCTGTACTAACTGCCTGAATGCTCGCATCGTAACCTGTTACGTTACCGCCCTAAGAATTCATCCAAAAATCAACGTTAAGAGTTGTGTAGATGAATTATTATGAATCGATTCGGCACTCACTTTGTCGTAATATCTATCAGTTTTAAATTCGAATATCGCTTGATGAATATCACTATTTCTTAAAAAATCTATTGTGACACGATTTTCGATAAATTCCGCGTCATTTTCTTCATCGAAACACGTGTCACATTAGATTTTACTCGTAATAAATAGTGGCATTTACCATGTGAAATTTAAATTAAAAAAGTTGTTATGTTGAAATCCACCCTCAATACTATTATTTTATTTATATCATCCAATTCTTTTGAAATGTCTCTGCACTCTAATTTAATGTGGATTTTAAAGTTTCTTGGTTAAATATATCAAACAATATTTAAATTATACTGATGCGATGACCTTTGATGCGTAGCAGCTCGAGATAACGTTGAATGCGCTTACATTGTTTTCTCAATTATTATGTATGTACGACTCAGATTAATTTATTGTGTTCCTTCCGTTGCATTTTTCTTCACACGTACTATTATGTAATGTGAATTAAGGAAATAAATAATTCCTTGCATATAAAATGATAATGAACTCGTATTTTTATGATAACAAAGTTGATGTATATTTATGTACACGTATATCGCTCACTCCTTTCAAGAACGTCATAAATCAAAAATCGACAATTTTTAGTTGTGCATGTTTTTGGAATACCCAGAAAATGTACTATATCCCAGCAAAAAAGGCATATTTTTAACTCAATATTTACCCTCTACAGGCCAGAAAGTGATGTTTTTGCATTTTGAAGAAAAGGTATTGTTTAATTATTTTTAAAAATATTTAAAATATTTTTCAAATGGAGAATAAACCTTCAGGTTTTACCTAAAAAGATCTGATGCACATTAAAAAGTTCAATAAGTGGCTTGATATTTATTTTAAATACATCGTATTTTATATTTAAACATTAAAAACGTTCTACTGAAAAATCAAGTTTTTTGATTTATGACGTTCTTGAAAGGAGTGAGCGATATGTCACTTGACACAGGTATTTGATTTCGTAGAGGGCACAGTTAGCTCTAGAAATCTTTCTTTAACCCCTTGTGTGATTTGCGCGAAAACAATTCGGGTAGATATTTTGCTGACACAGTGATTTGCCCGAATCCAGTTCGGGCACATCGTACACGAAACTTTTTAAAGTAATTTGCCATATCTAGATATATCCATTCTTTCTTGTTTTTTTTCCTAATATTGTTTATTTATGTTTTGTACTGATTCATCATTTTTCAAAATATGATAAAAAACATAATAGGGTGGCTTTTTTTGACCCACTTTTTTCCAAGAGGTTGACCACAGAAATGGTTAATGTATCAATCAATTTCTTGGCAAAATTCAAATTTATATAAGTAGGTGATTTCATACCCCGAGTTAAAATATTGTTTCTGACTTTAATGTCTTCAAATAAATATTTATTTCACGGTTTCTTTTTTTATCCTTTTCTTAAACTTAATGTTTTTACCTATGTTACAAAATGTTTTATCATATCATAGTATAACATATACAGACTAAGCTTGTGTGGGATTATTTTTGTTTTTATTTAGTGATATGAAGAATAAAAGTACCAAACTAAATTAGTTACCAAATATTCACAACTCTTTATTAAAACTAGATATTTTAATAAATTACATATATTGTCTGAAGAAAAAAGTAGCAAACTAACTGCGAAACCAAATATGTACAATTGTTAATTAAAACAAGAACTTAAACTCTCAACTCGCTTTTGTAGTCTGAAGAAACAAACTGCCAAATTAAATGCGAACCCAAATATTCACAACTATCAATTAACATGAAATTAAATCTTTTGAACACGTTTTTGAAGTCTGAAGAAATAAACTACCAAACTAAAAGCGAAACCAAATATTCACAACTTTTGATTAAAAATAGATCATGACATCTCATCAAAGATGAAGAAGAATATGGAAGTCTGGGCATTTAGGGAGCTGACGACCGTCATAGGCTGGTTTAAGTGATCACTTTAGACACGTGTAATATTCACTAATTCTACCCATTATTGACAACCACACTACTCAAATTCTTAAAATATATATAATATATAAAACCCTTATCCGCACCTGAATGGTGCATAGGGCACTGTGTCATATAAACGCCAGTGTTATCTTGATCGTTTTTACACATGAAGGAAAGGTAATCAGCCCTCCGCTTCAGGTACCAGTCCATAGTAATATTAAATAAATATTACAGTGTAAAAATCACTTATATTTATTTTACCACCCTTGGGAATCGAACCCGGGATCTCCAGAACGGTAGCCGAGCGTGCTGACCATTACACTACGCGGACGGCAAATCCTTAAAAGTTATATATATATATGAACCAATTTTGAAACATTATTCTTGAATCACTAGAACTTCACTAGAGACATCTATTGGTGAGATGATAAGAACCTTTTTATTGAGCAGAAACTCTTTTAATAGTATTGATGAGATGTCAAAAAATAAAACGAAAATAACTCCTGTAATTGGAGATAATCCAGATTTTGTGATCACACTCAAAATGTTGTAAAACTAGATCTTTTCAATACGTTTTTGTCTGAAAAACCAAACTAACTGTGAAGCCAAATACATATTATCAACTATTTTTGTATACGAGTATAACCACTAGGTAGTTTACCAATATCCCTTGGTAGTCGGCAAGTTGGCTTGTCTCAGGGCTTGATTACGACAGACTCGACCGTGTCAGGGCCCCTCGAGGTACCTACTGCCAACCTTTCGACGGATGGCAACTGGTAACTGCGTATTCTTTAACACCGAACGTAGGTACTTTTTTATTTGATTAGACATTACGTAAGCCCTAAACGCCTCGTATACCGTGTATTTTACGGCGCGTTTGAGTACCAGGAAGTCGACTCTAGACGTTAGGAGTCGATAAACCAAATGGAATTGGTGTTTTTCTTGTTAGTTTATGTTACTGTCGACAGACGCCAATATGTTTATTAGATATTATTGTTTCAAGCAAACTTAGTCATGTTAGAAAACACATAAGAGCGTGGTATTCGGCTGTCCAAATTTAAAACACAGTAAAGGACATTTTTTTGGACTAAGTAGAGTCTACTTAGTCCATAAATGCAAAAAAAAAAAAAAAAAAAAACCTACTACAAAAAAAATGTCCTTAATAATAATATTATTATTATTATTAAGGACATTTTTTTTGTAGTAGGTTTTTTTTGCATTTATGGACTAAGTAGACTCTACTTAGTCCAAAAATGCAAAAAAAAACTACTATAAAAATATGTCCCTTACTGTGTTTTAAATTTGGACAGCCGTATTGCGAACTTGCCATTTTTTATGCTCACCAACAACAATGATTCATTGTGAAATAGGATCTAACTCTCATATAATTTTTTGACATCTCATCAAAGATTAAGAAGAATATGGAAGTCTGGGCATTGCGGGGCTGACGACCGTCATAGGCTGGTTTAAGTGATATCATTCATAATTTGAGTAATCTTCTTCTTCAAACCTTTATCCGCACCCTAATGGTGCATAGGGCACTGCATCATATAAACGCAGTGTTATCTTGATCGTTAACACACGAAGGAAAGGTGATCAGCCCTCCGCTTCAGGTACCAGTCCAGGGTAATATTGAATAAATATTAGAGTGAAAAATCACTTATTTATTATACCCTGGGAATCGAACCCGGGACCTCCAGAACGGTGGCTGAGCTTGCTGACCATAACACTACGGAGGCGGACAAAATAATAATTTAGTTTTAATTTATCTAGTGTCCGATAAAATAAATAATAATTGATGTAAATTTTACATTGTACTTTGTGTAGCTGCCTATCATTTTCGCATTACATGTTGCAATTTTTTTTTTGCAATTAAAATTGTATAAACTTGTTCGGTGTAATAATATAATATATCCTCTTATAGCCTTCACGTCCATTCTTGACCACTCAAATAAGACATTAACCATTAACCGACCGGCCGACGACCGTGGGACGTGTTGCGTGCATTGCGTTCTGCTGCATTCATATTGCGCGTCTATTTACTTGCACTCTGGTTAGTCATTAAACTATAGTAAAACCTCGATATGACAGACCTATTGGGGGGAGGGGGAGTCCGTTAAAATCGAAAGTCCGTTATATACATATATTTACATCTTCTTACAGTAAACAAAACATTTATTTTTACTTAATTACTTAAATTTACTTAAATTAAGTTGCGACTTAATGAATGCTGGGTCTTAAGCAAATAATAATAAAATTATTAATAATAATAATAGAACTCTTATCCGCACCCCAATGGTGCATAGGGCACTGCTTCATATAAACGCAGTATTATCTTGATCGTTTACATACGAAGGAAAGGTGATCAGCCCTCCACTTCAGGTACCAGTCCAGGGTAATATTGAATGAATAATACAGTGAAAAAATCACTTATATTTATTTTACCCCTCCTGGGAATCGAACTCGAGACCCCCAGAACGGTAGCCGAGCGTACTGACTATTACACTACGGAAGCGGACAAGCTACAGTACATATATCGCTCACTCCTTTCAAAAACGTCATAAATCAAAAAACTTGATTTATCAGGAGAACGTTATTAAAGTTTAAAAATATAATACAATGTATTAAAAATAAAAACATATCAAGCCACTTATTAAACTATTTTCTGTGCAACATATCTTTTAAGGTAAAACCTGAAGGTTTTTTCTCCATTTGAAAAATATTTAGTATATTATTTGTCCGCCTCCGTAGTGTAATGGTCAGCATGCTCGCCTACCGTTCTGGAGGTCCCGGGTTCGATTCCCAGGGGGGTTTAATAAATATAAGTGATTTTTTCACTCTAATATTTATTCAATATTACACTGGCCTGGTACCTGGAGTGGAGGGCTGATCACCTTTCCTTCATGTGTAATCGATCGAGATAACACTGCGTTTATATGAAGCAGTGCCCTATGCACCATTGGGGTGCGGTAAGGGATTTATTTATTATTATTATTATAAGTATTTTAAAAAAATAATTAAACAATACCTTTTCTTCAAAATGCAAAACCAACACTTTCTGCCCTGTAGCGGGTAAATATTAAGTTTAAAATATGCCGATTTTGCTGGGATATAGCACATTTTCTGGGCATTCCAAAAAAAAGAACAACTGAAAATTGACGATTTTTTTATTTATGACGTTCTTGAAAGGAGTGGGCGATATTATTATATCGACGTTTTTACATTTGACCGGATTTTTCGTCCGTTATATCGATGTTTTACTGTACCTCTCATTTCTCATTTCAAGAGCACACTATGCTAATAATATTATATTCCTGAGATTGCTCATTGCCCTATCGTTGTGTCAACGAGGAACTCGTTTCGTAATTCACCATTATTGATCTTGTCGATTCATTTCACTTTCTCCGCGCCGCTATACACTCTTCACTGAAAAAAACATCACTCCTCAGTTTTATTTTAATTTTAATTTATTTGTGAATTTTACAGAAAAGTTACATCCATCAAGTCATTCATATAAATGAGTTACTAAAGTACTATTCTAGTTACAAAATTCCACAATAGTTAATTTGTGAAAATACCTAAGTGATTTTTCACTGTAATATTTATTCAATAATTCCCTGGGCTGGTACCTGAAGCGGAGGGCTGATCACCTTTCCTTCATGTGTTAACGATCAAGATAACACTGCGTTTATATGATGCAGTCCCCTATGCACCATTGAGTGCGGATAAGGGTTAGAATACGAATATATACCGCTTCTTACTGGTCACGTAAACGTAAAAGGCATTGTTTAAGTATTTTTTTGAATAATTTAATGGAGAAAACACAGCCAGGTTTTACCTAAAAAGATCTGTTGCAGAGAAAAAAGTTCAATAAGTGGCTTGATATTTATTTTTAATACATTTCATTATAAAAAACGATTTATACCTTTAAAAACGATCTCCTGAAAAATCAAGTTTTTTGATATATCGTAGTCGTACAGGAGAAAGTGATAAACTACCAAAACGTAAAATGTTGAGAAGGGCTATTTAAGTCACTATTGCTTGGCAAGAAAATAAACATCAATGCAGTTAGTCATTTTTAACTAGTCAATATATTATACTTCCAAGATTAAAATCCTTTGGGATTTTTTCATGGCAATATTAGGCTAGTAAGATATCAAATAGTCAATGAATACGTTTTTGGAAAACAATGCACTTGGTCACTTTCTCCTGTATGACTACGATACGAGGTTGTTGAAAGGATTGCGCGATTTATAAGTATGAACGATTGATTTTTTTTAGCTTTCACCGACGCTTCGGCCAAAACAAATTTGACATTGAACTAACGGGGCCAAGTAAGGTGATTCTTTTTGTGCGATAGAAAAACTTGAACCATTGAAAACGAGCACTGAAGGCAGTTTAACCGGATGTAGTATGCGGACGACCCTAGGGTATGTGAGATCAGTATGTAGTCATGTGGGTACCGAGAGCTCTCAAATTGAATATTATTTTATTTTAATTTTAGACATTCGTTTGAAAATGGTGAATAATTGTCACAAAATTGATTTTTATGTGTTTTTTAACAATAAAAAACAATTTACTAGACTCAATAAATCAATGATTTTGATATTTGATTTTAACATTAATAATAATAATAAAACCCTTATCCGCACCCCAATGGTGCATAGGGCACTGCTTCATATAAACACAGTGTTATCTTGATCGTTTACACATGAAGGTAAGGTGATCAGCCCTCCGCTTCAGGTACCAGTCCAGTTTAATATTGAATAAATATTACAGTGATACAGTACAGTATGCCCCGTAAATGCCCAGACTTCCATATTCGTCTTTATCTTTGTTAAAATTTCATAAAAATAATATTTAAATAATATTTAATGCTGGGAACAAAGTGAATGGTGCACTAAAATCAGTTATAGGAAATAAAAATCTATCAGCGGAAGCTAAACTGGCAGTGCACAACGGAGTCCTGGTTCCAACTCTAATGTATGGAAGTGAAACATGGAGTCGGCAAAAGAAGGATGAAAGTAGACTGAATGCAGTCGAAATGCGATCTCTCAGAAGAATGTGCGACAAAACGATGTATGATAGATCGGCTGTCCAAACTCAAAACACAGTAAGGGACATTTTTTTGTAGTACCTTTTTTTTGCATTTTTGGACTAAATAGATTCTACTTAGTCCAAAAATGCAAAAAAACGTACTACAAAAAAAATGTCCCTTATTGTGTTTTGAGTTTGGACAGCCGAGATGTGCGAATAGTGAAATAAGGAAGGAATGCAAAGCTGAGATAAAATTAAGAAAGGTGTGTTGAGATGTTTTGGACATTTAGAACGAATGAGTAAGGAAAGAACGGTAAAACAAATTTATGAGACGAATGTAAGTGGAAAAAAGCAGAGTAAGACCGAGAAAAACATGGCACGATCAGGTATGCCAAATACTTGAAAGTGGTCAGGTTAGGAGTCGTAACAATCGGCGGGTATTTATGAGGAGGTGCATGAACGTGGAAGAGGCGAAAAATGTTTGCAAAGACAGAGTGGTGTGGCGTTCTATTATCTCTGCCTACCCCTGCGGGGAAGCGGCGTGATGGTTAGTTAGTTAGTTATAATATTTAAAAAAAAAACTATAAATGGAGGTAACCCAGATTTGTGAACAAGTATTTTGATACACTCAAAATGTTGTTACATAAATTCATTAACACGAGTAACACAAAACACGTATTGTGCAATACCAATTGCAAAATTTTACATTTTTTATTTAAGTTTTACTTTTTTAGTAAATACCATTATTTCGTAAAATCTACACGTGTTTTAATGCATTCCACATCATTTTCAAACACCGTATGTATCGAAACACGTGTCATAATATATTTTAAGAAATAGTTGTATTAACTAAGTAAAACTTAAATTAAAAATGGATAGATTTTACTACAAAGTGACTGCCGAACCAATTAATGAAACACAATTTTACATTTGTAATCTAGTGAAAATACTTGGAAGAGGGACGGGAGGGAGGAAAAGGGCAAAAGAGAAATATCAAAGCCAAATTATATTACAATAGTGGCACGCCATGACGATTTTAGACGACTCTTTACGGGAATTCGAGAGTACAAGCGAAAATAATGCGTTTTATCGGCCGCGTAGAGGACGTCCAGTCGTTGACCGCTCCTTGCGCGAGCATTACCCCGAACAAATGATGAATGCGCTGAAACGATACCAACATCGACCCCGAAGTAAAAAGGCAATTTACAAAGTATGAAAACGACCCAGCACATTTTGCGGATGAAAATCGCTTTTGATTTTTGTATCCAGTGCCTCCTACCTTTCAGCATCTAGATAGCCGTTATTGTTGCATGAGCGCGTTAATCCCGATACGACCGCTGCAATTGCCTCTTCCAGAAGAAACGAAATTTTAGACCCGGCATAGAAATGCGCCATTCCCTTTACGAGGTCGTCATTAAAATAAGCAAAATACTGGTCTTTTTTACCCGGTCTTTTCTCCTTCCCACCTGATTATCGTCGATAGGTCTTTGGTCTCGTCTGGACTCTGTTCTGTGAACCTGTTCTAGTCATTCTCGATTATTCTCTTTCAAGGAGTGAACTTGATACTGGACCTCATAAGTACGAAAATCGTTATTCTTCCAGCAAAGTTCACGGCTAAACCGATTGAGCAAACGACTAATTTTGGATACAATATTATAGCTTTATTATCTTAAGGTCACAACATCTCATCTGAAGTATTCTGATGACTGTGTAGATTGTAAAAATAACACGTAATTTTGTATCGTCATACGCCACAAAAATAATATTATAAGTATTATAAAAGGAAATTTCATGATAATCATTTTCCGTTTACACATGTGGTAAATTACAAAAAAAAATTCTTACCAGAGTTCATTAGACAACTGGTCAACATTCTGATAAAACAAATTTACATAACAACTGTTCTATTTATTTCTTTTTCGTCACATCACTATTTAAAAATTACAATAATGCATATTCACTGCTTTTTCTTGTGCTGAGGGCACAATTATATTTTAATTTACCATTATTATTGTTATTATTATTAATAACAATCAACTGGTGACATAAATTTTATCCATAACGCCAAGTCATACTTTAACCATAAGATTTTAAATCGGTTCACAATATCAAAGATCTAAGAATACGTACAGTTTTATAAGAGAATATTTTTTACTAATAAGTGCCATTCTTTTTCATTTTGGAATCTGCTTAACTTTTTTTTTTGAAACAGGATAATTTATGTGAAATAATAATTTTTATAGGATTGTTTTAAATTCAATAATAATAAATAATAAAAATAACTGGTATTAATTTTCTTCGAAAACACGTCAATAGATTTAAGAGAAAAAGTCACTTAATGAACACCAATAATTTGATATATCGCTCACTCCTTTCAAGAACGTCATAAATCAAAAAACTTGATTTTTCAGGAGAACGTTTTCAAAGTTTAAAAATATAATACAATGTATTAAAAATAAATATGAAGCCATTTATTGAACTTTTTATTGAGCAACAGATCTTGTTAGGCAAAAACTGAAGGTTGTTTCTCCATTTGAAAAATATTTAGTATATTTCAAAAAATAATTTAACAATACCTTTTCTTCAAAATGCAAAAACAACACTTTCTGCCTTGTAGCGGGTAAATATTAAGTTAAAAATATTCCTCTTTTGCTAGGTTATAGTACATTTTCTGGGCATTCCGAAAACATGCACAACTGAAAATTGTCAATTTTTGATTTGTGACGTGTAAAATGCACTAAAATATAGAC
This sequence comes from Brachycentrus maculatus, assembly GCF_059751285.1. Taxonomy (NCBI): domain Eukaryota; kingdom Metazoa; phylum Arthropoda; class Insecta; order Trichoptera; family Brachycentridae; genus Brachycentrus; species Brachycentrus maculatus. The sequence continues at coordinate 514,093 of NW_028281064.1, read as the reverse complement.
TGTTAGGAAAGGAAACATACAGTAAAAGATATTCAGTCACATTGCAAAATATTATTTTTTTAGTAAATACGCATTTTTTAATCAAAAAAGCAGTTTATTTAGTGGGTGTTGATAACGTCTCGAAGTTACAAAATGTTGTAAATAAATTATATGGTCAAATTATAAGCTAAAATAATAAAAACGATATTTTCATAGAACATGATATTTTCTGGCGTTTCTCATGTATGTGATTATAATCCAGGATTCAGACCTCACATACTGATATAAGAGTTTCTGCTCAGTAAAAAGCTTATTTTAATCTCACCAATAGATGTCTCTAGTGAAGTTCTAGTGATTCAATAACAATGTTTCTGAATCGGTTAATATATATAGAACTTCCAAGAATTTGAGTAGTGTGGTTGTCAATAATGGGTAGAATTGGTGAATGTTTGTAAACGTGTGTAAAGTGATCACTTAAACCAGCCTATGATAGGTTGAAAGCCCTGTAGATACCCATTGTTCCATATTCTTCATCATCTATATTGAGATGTCAAAACATAATTTATTGATTCAGCCTCTTGTAAAATCAATATTTTCATATAAATAAACTATGCATTGAGGAAAATAAAATTAATGTTCGCAAGTATTTTCTTTCCGCTGTTTATCGTACGCAAAATACAATTTTTCCTTTCACTTGATGAATATTAATACAAAATTTATAACTACTATGTGTACATTAACAACAAAATAGCAACAAATCCAGTACAGGTTTTTAACTTTGTATTTTAGTGTGATTACCATTCGACCTTTAAAGGCACTTCTAGACATACGATTGAACAGTTGATGACAGCCCTATTCGCTATTTAATATGAATAATAATAAGGGAGAAGGAAATAATTTTGGGACTGCCGTATGTAAAATGGAGTCTGAATTTTAGAGTTGTGTCCTTGGGACGTTGAAGGGTGAAGAAGGAGGCGGTAGGAGCTGTTTCTTTTTTACTATCAATGTTCTATGTTCAATGTTCTATGAAATTCAGACTTAGCTTCACACACGTTGTTTGAAAATGAAGCGCAATGAATCGAAACACGTGTCACAAAAGTTTTCAAGAAAAAGTGGTATTATTTATAGATTTGGCGTTTAATTTGATTAATATCAAGCCACTTATTGAACTTTTTACTATGCAACAAATCTTTTTAGGTAAAATCTGAAGGTTTTTTCTGCATTTAAAAATATATAGTATAATTAAAAAAATAATTAAACTTCACCATTTCTTCAAAATGCAAAAACAACACTTTCTGCCCTGTAGCGGGTAAATATTAAGTTTAAAATATGCCCCTTTTGCTGGGATATAATACATTTTCTGGGCATTCCGAAAACATGCGCAACTGAAAATTTACGATTTTTTATTAATGACGATATTGAAAGGAGTGAGCGATATATTATATGTATTATATTAAAGGCATTAGCCGTTCAATAAATTAATAAGGAGAGTGTTTTATTACCATACCACAATTTATGTATTAATTTTAAATCAAACACAGATTTTTTGAGTCTACTAAGTTGTATTTTATCAACAAAAAACACATAAAAAATTATATTGTGACAATTGTTTCGCCTTGTTAGGGCATTATCAAACGAATGTCATAATGTTTGATAATTGTCATTCGTTTGATAATGCCCTAACAAGGCGAAACAATTGTCACAATATAATTTTTTATGTGTTTTTTGTTAATAAAATACAACTTAGTAGACTCAAAAAATCTGTGTTTGATTTAAAATTAATACATAAATTAAAATGGAGTTCTACAAATTAAACGCCAAGTCAATTAATATACCATACCACAAAGTTATCAATGCTTTTAATATACAAAATAAAACAATAATATTGTTACAAATTTTGAATACTGGCAAGACCTGCAAGTTCAAGTATCCTTCGATATTGACTAAATTTAAGGCGGTTCCAAAACGTAACAGGCCTACATCGGCATGGCATAAAGCAGTCGTCTGACCTACTTATGAAACTGGTATGTTGTATGCAGCGCGTTCTCTGCTTCGGGTCACTTCATTCCCCGCTACCGCTAGAAGCTAGATGCTGTGGAATATACAGGGTGGCGCAAAATCAATCACCCCATAGGAAGATGTTATAATTTTTGTAATCACTACCTGAGCAAGATCAATAATTAAAATCATACACCTAACTTCACTGCTAACTTAGAATCAACGAAATGTATGCCTTTAGCGAGATAGCGAGTGTTTTAGCCCAGAATTTTCACTCATGAATTACATGAAATTAAAGTAACTTTAAACATAAAGAGTAAATCCACTCACGAGTAGGCATAGGCTATGAAACGTAAAAAGTTGAAGCCTGAGTAGGGTCATGATAAGCGGTGTTGCATAAGCCTTAGCTAGATTTCAGAGTCACTTGGACGTTAGGTAATTTAAAAAAATACAAATGGCGTCGTACGTCAATCATTTTTGACATTTAGCTCATTTGGTTCAACAATAGCGTAATTACACTTTTATAAATATTACAGGAGATGCCATTCAGACGTTGTAGCAACAGAAATGCCGCCATTTTACTCAATTCTAGAATGACACTGGCGCCATCTTGCAGCATTTCACCACAAAATCAATTCTGTCGATGTTTCTCCCGATTTAAATAGTCTTTCCGCACATATTGAAGTATTTAACTTGTACACCAAAAAAACGTCATTGTTGCACCAAATGAACTAGACAGGTGCAGTATCCAAACAGATTGATAAAACGGGCACAAATGTGTGTCAACACTGCCGTCAGCCGCTTGACGGATATCATCTTTTCCAGACGATATCCGTTAAGTGGCTACCAGAAACTTTATAAAGAAAAATATTTCAAAGTCCAAGTAAAGATTTCGATTGCTCAAAATCATTTTGTTTTATTTATCAATAAAGTAATTTAAGAAAAAAATTGGATGATTAATTTTGCGCCCCCTAAATATGTTTGTAAACTGTATAATACAGTATCTACTCAATGAATTAGGGCCACGCAGAATTTCGCGCAATTTCTCAATTCAAACAGGAATAACTCAGAGAAAACCTTGAATAAAACAACATTGAATTTTATTTACACATGAACACTTTATTACGCTTAAATAATGCATATATTTTCATATAAATATAGTTAGTATTTAGTATTTCCACCTTTGGCAGAAATAACTGCCTCAATTCTTTTTGGCATACTTAAAATGCACTGTTTTATCATGTTTTTTATTTCTTCGTCTTCTGACCAAATTTTTTGAATATTTTCTTTTAGACAGTCTACTGTCCGATTTGGAAATGAGTATACCTTATTTTTTAACATGCTCCATACGTTTTCTATAGGATTAAGGTCCGGAAAATTTCCAGGCCAGGGGAGCAAAGGCAGATTTTTGTTAGACAAAAATTTTATCATTGATTTAGCCCGGTGGCAAGGTGCCCCATCCTGCATGAAGGTATATGGACCTTCTGTTGGGTCGAGTGTATGGTAGAAGGGCAATAAAATTCGTTCGAGGACCTGCTTATAGGAATTTTGGTTCATTGTTCCTTCCACGAAAAACAACGGCCCAGGTAAATTGTTAATAATACATGACCATATCATTGTTGCAGGGGGGTGTTTGATAACTTTTACCACACAGGCCTCATTGTAACGTTCCATTGGTGTTCTCCTGACGAATCGACGGCTCTCTGTCACGGCTTCTAACCGGCACTCATCACTAAAGATGACCTGAAAAATAATGAAAATTTAAGTTTAATTCAAATATATAAGTTTATTTACTAAAATGATATGTTGAAAATTCAATTTTAATAAATACCTTTTTCCAATCATCTACCGAGTAATTTCGATGTAGCCTGGCCCATTTTAATCGATCCGCTTTCATTCGTTGTGTCAATTTTGGTACTTTTTCAGGGCGCCTGCATTTCAGATTTACTTCGTAAAGACGTCGCCTCAGTGTTGATACCGATATATTTATACCCTCTTCTTCCAATTTTATTTTTAATGTTTTTGCTGATGCACTACGGTTTTCTAAGGCACTTTGAACGATTTTTCGATCAGTCCTCGGTGTTGTTTTTCTAATCCTACGACAGTTCTTTCGCCGATTGCTGGTGGCGGGTGACTGATTTTTTATTGATTTTGAAATTCCGTCCACTGTTTGACGAGAAACGTTTTCTTTTTTTGAAATTTCTCTATTAGATAGTATTTTTAATTTCAGTAGCACTATAACACTAGACTTTTTTCGTCAGAAATGTCTTTACTTTTTCCCATTTTGTCCTTTTCAAAAAAAAAACACTTTTGTTTACAATTTTTTTTTATACTTTATGAACTAAAATTAAAAATTAAGTTTTTTTCACAAGACACGATAACTATATAACCTCTCTGAACAAAACAACAACCAGAACTCAAGAAACTTCACTAATAAATGAGATAGGACTATTTTTTGAACTTTCAACTATCTGTCTACCTGTGCCAATTAGGGACCTTTCTCAGAAAAAGGGTTTGAAATTTTGTAAAGGCTTAAATAATCCAGGTATATTTTACATATTATTGAAGGTAATATACATGATATTAGATGTCAATAGAAAACTTAAAGTATTTATGCAAAATAAATATAATAATCCAAAAGATTTCAGAGTATTCAAAAAAATAATGGGTGGCCCTAATTCATTGAGTAGATACTGTATGTATAATATGTGGTCTAGTTTATAATATGTATAATATGTGGTCTAGTTTACAAATGTCAAATATTATTGTCGTACGACGCCATTTGCAAAAATTATAACATCTTTTTTATTTGACATCTAAACATAGATGAAGAAAATTTGGTGGTGGATTTACAAACTGAAATTTATTTAGATTGGCAGTGACAGGGATATTAAAAGCTTTTAAATGTAAATTCATAGTAAAATCGGGATACAATTTTATTTTGATTGACATTTTCAATAAAGTTCTCAACTTAGTTTTAAAAAAATTGCTTTGCAAGAGTAGGTCTGTCAGGAAGCTTAGATGGTTCTGTATCAGATCTGGGAATGCGGTAGACAGCTTTAAAAAAAAATTAAGAAGAATATGGAAGTCTGAGCATACGACCGTCATAGGCTCGTTTAAGTGATCACTTTACACACCAATTCACCGATTCTACCCATTATTGACAACCACACTACTCAAATTCTTGGAAGTTCCATATATTGTATATGATCAAATTTCGAATCATTGTACTTGAATAACTAGATTTTCACTAGAGACATCTTTTGGCGAAATGAAAGAATCTCTTTTATTGAGCAGAAATCTCTTTTATTTGTATCCTCTAATATAGTGATTAATTTTGTGCCACCCTGTACGTGCTCCAATCTTGCCTGTTATTTCAATATCAACATTATTTATCGGTTATCCATAAACTAAAACGCATAAATTTCATCGCGACTTTTATTGCAGTGCATCAAACTTCTTAAAATGTGGCATGCTCGAATTATGTCGTATACCTGTCATCGACGCAATCTCAAGTCCACAGTCCGGAGTATTTATTTATATAATATTATAAAATCATGACTTTGATACGAAAAATATTTCATAAAAGTCTTGAAATCAGCATTTTTTTTTAATATTACACATTACAAGAGATTTTTATACATGATTTTGATTAGAAATATAAAGACTGCCAAATTGTTATTATTGTTGCAATGTTTTTTGATGGTGTTGAAATTATGATCTATGTACCTGGAAATTTCTCACTGTGCTGGTCCATGTAGTACATATTGTTTATGTTACTGTATTTTTATATTGAATTATTTGGAATTTCTAAATATTTTTATTTGTATAATGCAAATGAACGACTCGACACACTGATAAGGGGATTATTATTTTTTGACATCTCATCAAAGATGAAGAAGAATATGGAAGTCTGGGCATTTACGGGGCTTACGACCGTCATAGGCTGGTTTGAGTGATCACTTTACACACGTGTAACATTCACCAATTCTACCCATTATTGACAACCACACTACTCAAATTCTTGGAAGCTCTATATATATGAACCAATTTAGAAACTTTGTTCTTGAATCACTAGAACTTCACTAGAGACATCTATTGGTGAGATGTAAAGAAGCTTTTTTATTAAGCAGAAACTCTTATATTAGTATGTGAGATCCTAATATAAGAGTTTCTGCTTAATAAAAAAGCTTCTTTACATCTCACCAATAGATGTCTCTAGTGAAGTTCTAGTGATTCAAGAACAAAGTTTCTAAATTGGTTCATATATATAGAGCTTCCAAGAATTTGAGTAGTGTGGTTGTCAATAATGGGTAGAATTGGTGAATGTTACACGTGTGTAAAGTGATCACTCAAACCAGCCTATGACGGTCGTAAGCCCCGTAAATGCCCAGACTTCCATATTCTTCTTCATCTTTGATGAGATGTCAAAAAAATAATATGAAAATAACTCCTGTAATTGGAGATAATCCAGATTTTGTGAACAAGTATTTGGACACACTCAAAATGTTGTAGATAAGGGGATTATTAAAAAAATTGTAAAACGTAAAATATATGGTATTTTTGATCGAAACTCTTAGTTTTTATCTCTCATTCGCAAAACTAAAATATTATTTATATTCTGGAAGTTGTTTTTATGTTAATCACTATTTTTTATATGATTTATTTTACCATATTTACCACAATTGATATAGCAAATAGTGCATTTTTACTTTTTTCTTCTAGTAACTAAACTAGTGTCCTTAAAATGGAGCATTGGTGTATATACTCGTATGTACGAATGAAAACCGTTAAAATATTTTTTTAAATATAGCTGTTTTTTTGCCTCATAAACTTCTTCCCATAGTTTTGATATTATACTATACAAACTTTGTTTAACATAAATATACAAACATAATATTTTTGTTAATGTATAAAAATGGTATATTGACAAAATACATACTTAGTAGCATATTTTTTTTGCCAGGTCATAAACCCTGGAATGCTCAGACTTCCATCTTCTTTCGCATAAAAAACAATAGATGATTCATCTCTGTTAAGAAACCTGTAATATATGTATGAAATTAATCTAATTACCGATATAAATATGTCACAAATTTTCCTTTAGTTGAAAAATACAGATATCTAAATAAATATAAGTGACATAGCGCGAAAGAGCTCAGTAGCGTCTTGATTTTCGATGTTTTTGTTAAGTGTGAGATTCTAAAATGTTATAAACTTTTTTGTTGTTAGCAATAATCGTTGTCAACATTTTCATTCATCTCGTGTTCACCAAGCGAGGAGGACGAAACATCCGCGTCCTAAATTCCATTCCTTTATTGATTCCGTATATCGGTGGCCACCCTTGGCGGACACAGAAGCCTATATACCTTGGGCCTGTACTTTGACCTACTTCGGCACCCCAAACATTCCCTAACGAGTGAGGGTTGCGGAAGTATCCGACTATGCGCCGCGCCGGGAGGGAAGCGGCCACCCCGCTCGTCGGCTGTACGATAGGGATGAAACGCGTATCTACTCTGCACAGCCCCTGCTGTTACCTCGAGCTGGCTTTTCCGCTAGCTCGGCTATTTCTGCTGGGTTAATAATGAAAACTCCTCGGCTGAATTATCTATCCCGTTCTTGAAAATTCGGCGTTTCTCTCTCGTTTGAACGTTTCGCTCACTCTTTTCAAGAACGTCATAAATCAAAAATCGTCAATTTTCAGTTGTGCATGTTTTCGGAATTCCTAGAAAATGTACTTTATCCCAGCAAAAGAGGCACATTTTAAACTCAATATTTACCCGCTACACGGCAGAAAGTGTTGTTTTTGCGTTTTTAAGAATAGGTATTGTTTAATTTTTTTTTTAATATCCTAAATATTTTTCAAATGGAGAAAAAACCTTCAAATTTTAGCTAAAAAGATCTGTTGCACAGTAAGAAGTTCAATAAGTGGCTCGATATTTATTTTTAATACATTGTATTATATTTATAAACTTTGAAAACGTTCTCCTGAAAAATCAAGTTTTTTGATTTATGATTTTCTTGATAGGAGTGAGCGGTTTGTTTTCTCGTTATTCTGCTGGGACTTAAAAGCCGAGAAGTCTATTTGGTTTTTCGTTGTTAATGATAACCTGTTAATGATCTGTAAACTCGAAAAAGTAACACGAAATCTTTACTAATTATAGAATAAAATAATAACAATGTAATTTTATCCACATTCATTTTATTTGACCAGCAACCGGGCTTCGTCGTAACCGACATCATCAGACTGGTGTGAGGCTAGACAAAATTCTATGTTATATAGACAACAAGGCAGGAGTTGAAAACCATGATTTAATATAATTTTAGTGACAAAATGAATTTAAATTGAATGAGTTTAAGTATTGTAATACAATAATAATAACATGTGAGTTATGTTAAAAGTTTTAAGGATGATTTGATATAATCGTATGTGAATTTAAATAATATATGTAAAGTTAATTCTGGAAATGTTGGTTGAGGACCTCTTCTACTGCTCATTGTAGTGTATATAACATAGAATTTTGTCTAGCCTCCCACCAGTCTTGTGATGTCAGTTACGACGAAACTCGGTTACTGGCCAAATAAAATTAATGTTGAAAAAATTACATAGTTGTTATTTTATTCTATAAAATGCAGTTCCGCCAAGAAATGTCAACTTGAAAAAATATTTAATTATAACAGCAAACGCGTGTGATATATTAGTCATAAAACTGTACTCATATAAGTCATAAGAATACACGTGATTATTCATTCTGTTAGACACTTTTTCTTAATATTTGTGCCTACCTATGTTTTTTTTTTAAGTGTCAAAAATGTTTTTTCAGTATCTTTGATTTTCCCTTGCCTACCCTTGTGTAGGTTATCAAATTCTCCCTAAATCAGTTTAAGTTGTTTAATACTGTAAATTGAAAGGTCACACACCCTTTGGAAAATAAGTTCTATGTCTAAGTAAACGACTATTCGTGTTAAAATACCATTATTTGTCCCAAAAAACAAATAGAATTTCTTAAAATCAAATTTATATATTAAGTTCTTGAATTAAATAATTCTACGTATTTTAAGTCCAAGATTTAATTTAAAAAAACATCATGTAATACTACGTAAACGACAACACCTTATAACTTATAACGTAACACAAATATGCATTTTACCAAATATCGCTCACTCCTTTCAACAACGTCATATATCAAAAAACTTGATTTTTCAGGACATCGTTTTTAAAGTTTAAAAATATAATAAAATGTATTATAAATAAAATCAAGCCACTTTTTGAACTTTTAAGTGTGCAAAAGATCTTTTTAGGTAAATTGTAAATGTTTTTTCTCCATTTGAAAAATATTTAGTATATTAAAAAAAAATTATTAAGCAATACCCTTTCTTCAAAATGCATAAACAACACTTTATGCGTTGTAGCGGGTAAATATTTAGTTAAAAATATGCCGCTTTTGCTGGGATAATGTACATTTTCTGGGCATTCCGAAAACATTCACAACTGAAAATTGACGATTTTTTTATATATATGACGTTATTGAAAGGAGTGAGCGATATATTGAATATTACTTTATTTTAATTGTTGCATTAAACATTTGATGCCTAGTCCCAGGAACCCAGGAATAAACTTGGATCGTCTATCATTACGTACAAATTATGTTTCTCTGAATACGACGACAACGGCAACAACGTACACGAGCGAGGGGGCCAACGACCCGCCCGCGAGTGACGAGCCTCTGTTTACAACTTACTCCTCTTTCCCTCTTTACCCCCTCCCTTAGTTCCGATATCCTCTCCCCCTCCTCTTCCTTTCTTCCCCTCTCCTGCCCCACATTGCCTTTCTCCAATCTTCTCTCTTCTCTCCGCCCTTTGAAATTCATTGGTCGCCTCCGAGAGACCTTCGCTATAATAATAGACGAATGCTTAGAAAAGAATGTAAAGGTGTTTTATTTTAACGCAAAAAATAAAATGATCATTATAAAAGATATTTTTAAATATTTGGTTTGAGGTTTGTCTTGGAAAGGTGCCAGTGCATTTAAAATCATTTCTCGCTCTTTTAAGCTCCCAGATAAAATGTATATTTTATATTTCGCGCCCAGATATCTAAATTTAAACGTGGATTTTTCGATTCATCCGAAATTTTCCCTTCCAATGTATGTATGATGATAGTCAATATGTACGAAAATATATAAAAATGCCTCAATCCTTAGTAGAACCTCTCATTTGTTTCCTTAAAACATTTGAAAATCCATTATTTTCCACCCTGAGAATTTTAAATTGAGCTGTTTCGCGCGCAATTTGCTGCATACTGCAGTTTTGGTGAAAAATAAACATTCAAGATGGCGCCGACCGTTGTCATGGCGACGCCTGATAAGGGCGTAGCGTATTTTCCGTCTCCTTTCCTTCAAAGTAATCCGATATGCTACGTTTCCCTCTTTTACGTTACTATTAAATTTGAATTCAAACTTGCGCAACTTGGAGGGCGGAGAGATGTTTTTATTATGTTGTACGGTGCTGCCATTTGTGGCGTTTGTTGGAACTAGAAACTGTGGTAAAGAAGAAATTTTACAGGGAATAGGTGTGCGTCTCGGCTAAACATAAATATTGATCAGCTGTTCATAGTGATGTCTGTTTCACTCTCACGTTATGTTTTCGTATTTAGAACGAGACAGACGCTTTCGTACGGTTTTCGGCGATTTCGTAAAGATGGCAGTATCAGTTCGATCCTACTTGGATGAATTTATTTAACAAAATGTTGTTTCTTGGTTCTAGGTTCTCGTGGAGTATGATGGTGAAAGCTGGAGACGAAGACAATGGGTATCAGTGTACGGAAGCACATTCGCAGCCTTTTTAGTAGAAAAAGAACTCGTATGGGCCCCCTTAAGATCATCCAAAGGGGCGCGAACCCTTCCAGCACTGGTAAGAAAAACAAGAACAAACAGTAAAACAATTATAATAATTTTGTATAATTTATATATGGCCATTTTCGTAAAATATTACCACAAGGGCGCTTCACTATGATTAAATTGTTAAAAATATTATTACTAATAATAAATCATAGATTTTTTAATTATAGGTAGGTACTTTAAAATATTCGTAAACTACCTGTTACATTTTTAACGTGTTTTTACATATGCGTATTAAAAATGGTTAACATATGTGTGTGTTTTTATTGAATATATTTACTATAAAGACGCTTATCAGATGTTTGTAATTATTTTTAACTTATCAATCCTCTGAAAACATGCTGTTTTTTCCAGATTTTTTTTTACAACATTTAAACTGAAAAAGAAAAATCATTCATATTATATTTAAACAGCATGATATAAGCAGCGGCTTGCAAAAATAATTAATTAGGGTATGCAGTAGAGATAGGTAGTAAGGTAAGCTAGTACTACTTGCTAGGGTAGGCAGTAGAGGAAGGTAGTAAGGTAAGCTAGGTACTACTTTGTACGGTATAGTAGGTACTGGTTGCGTTTTTTTTTGTAATGCAGGTAAGTTAGGATAGGCACTGCTTTTCTGCCTATATGAAATGCACGCCCCTGGATATAAATTCACCCATAGTTTCATTTGAAAAATATACCTTGTTACAAATAATTTAATTATAATTTTGAGTAGTTGATAAGCCATGCGAAAATATAAAACGTATAGATACTTAAACAGATCAAACGTCTCGATCATAGCCAAATATTTGTTTAAATATTTAAGGCACGCTATGATAACAAATCAAGATGTTGATAACAATCCGTATTGACATAATATACGTAAGATAGTGGTATTTACTTAGATTATTTATTTCATGTTATTCAATATAAAATCAATTAATGCAAACTATTAATCACTTATATCTAATAATATTTTATTAATTGTTTCGGCATTTACTTTGTGGTAAGACGTGTTGAAATTATTAAAGAAAACACTTGTTTTTTTTTACCACTTGAGTTTATTTAAGACATCTAGTTTCGGTAGCTAAGCTTCCATCTTCAGGTGTAAACGTAAACTATTAAGATAGTTATTACTCTGTTCTTATTAAAAACAAAACCAAAATATTAAAAACGAGAATTTATTTTTGTAAGTGTATATTGTACGTAGAAAATCAATGATATTCGTGTCATGAAGTGGCATAAAGTGGCCAAATATGTCAGTTAAGTTAGCATATAACCACTCTACCCGTCTCTTCGTCAGGACAATCACTACAACAGCAAGCAAACAATACTACCCGTCACTACCATAGCACTATTCACACTATTCAAATAACTCCAAGTGAAGAAAATCCAGATTTGTGAACAAGTATTTGGACACTCAAAATATGGGACATAAATATAACTGGTCAAATAATAAGCTGTATAAAAAAATAAAATCATATTTCTAGGCGTTTGTATGTAAACATAATTCGGGGTTCGGATCTTGCATACATCTAAATATAATTGTCTCTGCTCAATAAAAGCTTTCTCAATCCAACATAGATGGCTGTTGTGTACCTCATATGTACAGTGTTATGAGATCGATTATATATCTAGCAGTTCCAAAAAGTGGTAATCAATCATGGGTAGAATGGTGAATGTTGCACGTATGTAATGTGATCACTTAACCAGCCTATGAGAGTTCATAAGCCCTATAAATACCCAGACTTCCATATTTTTCTTCATCTATGTTGATATATCAAAAAAGTAATAATGAGTGTTTAAACTCAGATTATTTATGTTTCAATACATACTTATATGTATTTCAACAATAAAAGTATAATATAACCTTAGTTTAGCAAGTGATCGACCACGCAATTACACCACAAATCACGACTCATGAAAAAATTCTACCAATTGCATATTATAATATGTATTATTTTTCTTCTACTCACACGTAACATGAATGCATGTGGAATATTTAATACCACAACATGTAAATTTATGTTCAAATACTACATTGGGTCAAGTCTACAACTAAACATAGGTCTTAGGTCACACTCGCTTTTTGTCTGCATTCTAGATTCATTCCTACAGTCCACACGTAATAAAATACATTATATCCGTCATTTTATTGCAGAGAAATGTTGGCGATAAACCTCTTATCAATACATCTCGTGTCAAAAGGTGCGCTAGGAGATAAAATTTATCAAACGTGACAATTTACGGTAGATAGAGAGATGTTATGTAACTTATTCATTAAAGTATAAATGGAATTCTTAATGCTACATATACGAGTATATTATTAAACCGGTTTTATATAGATAGCTATATATTTTAACAAATCATTTTATGTTTTTTGTCCGCCTCCGTAGTGTAATGGACAGCACGCTCGGCTACCGTACGGGATCGATTCCCAGGTGGGGGTCAAATAAATATAAGCAATTTTTCACTCTTATATTTATTTAGTATTACCCTTGAGTGGTACCTGAAGCAGAGGCTGATCATATTTCCTTCATGTGTTAAGGCCAAGTATTCGTTAAGTCGCAACTTTATTTTATCGAAATCCAGGTAGCATTTTACGTAAATGTTTTTTTTCTTAAAACATAGTTTTTGCATTGAAAAAATAAGTTTTTCTTCAAAATAATTACATGGCTTTGAAAAGAAAACAGTTATTGAAAGGGAATTTAAAAAAATATATAAAAAAATATTTTTTCCATATTTATTCTAAAAAACAAAAAAAAATATTCAATGCACATTTTTTTAATTGATCGCGAGCACACGAGCAGTCCTGAGCGCGGGCTGAACGCATTCTGATTTGAACGCTTGAGATAAGCTTGACATCTAAGCCTTAAAACGATCAAGATAAAACTGCGTTTATATGATGCAGTGCCTTATAAAGAATACTATTTATAACGCCAGAACCGATGTTGTACGAGTATTTATATCTTAACATAATTATTGTGTACTTAGTGAGAAAAAGAGTCGGTTGTGGATTGTGAAGATTACGGTCGAGCACCGAGACTTCCCACTGCCCACTTTACACCAACAGCTGCTCTCCACAACCTATAATTTGAGGGCATTCATTTTCGAGAACATTTTTTCCTACTCAACGGCTTTTGCGTTACACCACTCGGAGACCGGTTTGTAATAAAACATTAATTTATTGTTTTCTTTGGTTGTTTTGGCCTCTGCCAGCCTGGTGTATAGTGGTACAAGAGCACACCAGTGTAAAGTCTGGCCGCAAGGTTACCCAGGACGTACGTGTCGGACAGACTTCTGATTTATTATCATATTCATGTATACACAGAATGTAATAAGATTTACGCTGACAGATCGATCAGGGTGAAGGCCATGAGGGGAATTGCTACGTAGTCTAGTATTTTCTTACATATTTCTTTTTATCACTTTATAAAAGAAATACCCCACAAAGCCTGTATTTTAGAGGTCTTAAAGTAGGATAGGTACTAAGGATAGAGAAGGTGGTTATGAAAAATACCCAAAAAAAAATATTGAAAATAATGTTTTCTTGAATTCAAACTGACGTCGCGTGTTCAATTCCTGTAAGTGCAAAATAAGTTCGAGAAAGATTTATTTTCAACTCGTCTGGGTGTTTGTGATGTATGTTTCATATTTATCTTACCTACCTTACTATCTTAACTGCAGACAAGCCTACAAAATTAAAAGCTTTGCGGGTTATTGCTTATTCCTTTAAAAAAATATTTTAAACTATATTTCGCTCACTCCTTTCAAGAACGTCATAAATCAAAAATCGTCCATTTTCAGTTGTGCATGTTTTCGGAATGCCCAGAAAATGTACTACATCCCAGCAAAAGAGGCATATTTTTATCTTAATATTTACCCGCTACAGGGCAGAAAGTGTTGTTTTTGCATTTTGAAGAAAAGGTATTGTTAAATTTTTTTAAAAATAAACTTGTTATTTTTTAAATGGAGAAAAAAACCTTCAGGTTTAACCTAAAAAGTTCTGTTGCACAGTAAAAAGTTCAATAAGTGGCCTGATATTTATTTTTAATAAATTGTATTATATTTTTAAACTTTAAAAACGTTCTCCTGAAAAATCAAGTTTTTTGATTTATGACGTTCTTGAAAGGAGTGAGCGATTTGTGATTGGTGGCATTCGAAAACTTCGCAGTCGAGAGTCTACCCAATTATTTTATTTACAAATAAAATACTTGAAAAATTAGGTTTATAAAACAATAAAATCTTACTTTAATATAAAGAGAATAAGTATACTATGAGTTAAATTTCATTATCGGATTACATTTCTTTTAAACCTATTATTTTCTTTGAAGAAAAATGTTAAGAGGCTTAAAAATATATGAAGAGTTTTGATAATAAAAATAATGAAATTTCAAAGTAATACATTACTGATTTATTATTTATTATTAAAACTAATAAAACTTTAATATTTACTGGTTAAAATCTATTTACCTGTATAATCTTTTTTTTATTTATTATTCTTACGCCTTCGCAAATGATAGAAAATAATCTTATGGTTGTATTTTGATTACGTTATATAATTTATTACATAACGACACATTTTTTGTTGTTTTCAATTTACATAGACGTATGGACACCAGATTTCAACGAAATTAGTGTGACAAGTCAAAACATATTTTTTTTCAACTCAGCTTTTTGACCGCGATGGTAGTGTCATCTGTTGAACGTAAGAGCAACACACGTAACATTGCCCATGGCGGGCAGCTTGCTTTTTTGATAAAAAAAAATACATTGTGTCATAAGCATTGTGAAATTCAACATATAGAAAATATGTGCTATTTATTTACCATTTAACCAAACTGAGTCACAGAATCGCGTAGCGGGTGGGTACAGCTAGTATACAATAATCATTTATTACCAAGTTTTTCAGTGTGTTTAAATAATCGTTTACGAATCCTGGTTTTATCCACTTAGGAGTTATTTTTTTCATTATTTTACTTTACACGCGTGTAACATTCACCATTCTACCCATGATTGACAACCACGCTGCTCAAATTTTTGTAATTCCTAGATAAATAATTATCGTTAGACGTTAGTTACCTAAGTTTGTTTCGATTTAAAATTTTGCTTAAATTATTTATTGAAAAAACAGATCAAGTTCCTTTTTCTGTTAGATCACTCGTGTAGTGCATGTTTGCTAACTTTTTTCATTTCTATCTTTTTTTGTTTTCTGTTAAAGTCATGTATTTGTAGTTTATATTAACACTTTCAATCTAATTTTATTTCTTATGCAAAAGAATTTAAAATAAAGAAAAAAAATCTCATGACACAGTACATACGAGTTTACAACAGCCATCTATGCTGAATTAAGAAAAGCTTTTATTTAGCAGAGAAAGCTCAGATTTGTGATCAAGTATTTGGACACTCAAAATATTCTGAATAAATAATTATTAAATATATCTTTTAATTAGATTTTTTGAGGTTCAATAAAATCTTTATTACACTACAATACATCATTTTTATATGGCTATTAGCAAATAACGAGCAGTGGACCACATAACATTTTGCAAGACCTTCTTACATTTTGCAGCGGTTCTGCTATAAATATTATCCGCTATTGTGGTTTCTTTTTTGTTACCTTGAGTTTTTTTCTACCAGAGAGAAGCAATCATTTTTCATCTACTCAAACGAATCATAGGAATAACAAATGGGTGTCTAACAAAGGGGTTCGATGTATATCGATACTAAAGGGTGATACTTTTTGGTATAAATTTAATATTTGCAGGGGGAACCATTTCATTCCTTTATTGGACCAAGGGAAATATTTCCTGAAAAATACTATTGCATATTTTTTTATTATAATTATGTTACCGCATTATGAAATTAAATTTGAACTATCCAAAGCGCATATTTAGTAATATTAAGTTCAAAACTTTTTGCCTGTGTCCAAATCCTTGTTCACAAATCTGGGTTTCTTCACTTGGGGGTTATTCATCGATATCTCAACATAGATGAGGAAGAATATGGAAGTCTTCAATACATATAATAATTATTTTTTGACATCTCATCAAAGATGAAGAAGAATATGGAAGTCTGGGTATTTACGACCGTCATAGGCTGGTTTAAGTGATCACTTTACACACGTGTAACATTCACCAATTCTACCCATTATTGACAACCACACTACTCAAATTCTTGGAAGTTCTATATATATGAACCAATTTAGAAACCTTGTTCATGAATCACTAAAACTTCACTAGAGACATCTATTGGTGAGATGTAAAGAAGCTTTTTACTAAGCAGAAACTCTTATATTAGTATGTGAGATCCGAATCCCGGATTATAATCACACACATGAGAAACGCCAGAAAATACCATTTTCATTTTTATTATTAAGCTTATAATTTGACCAGATAATTTATTTACAACATTTTGAGTGTGTCCAAATACTTGTTCACAAAATCTGGATTATCTCCAATTACAGGAGTTATTTTCATATTATTTTTTTTACATCTTTGATGAGATGTCAAAAAATAATATGAAAATAACTCCTGTAATTGGAGATAATCCAGATTTTGTGAACAAGTATTTGGACACACTCAAAATGTTGCATATAATAATAATTATAATATTTAAGTTTATATTGTAATATATTTATTATTTGTTGTTTTATAATATATTAGCTGTACTCAACTAGTTGCTGTGGCTTAATGTGTTGAAATGAAAAAAATGAAAACGAAGAGGAAAATATTTTAAAAAATTACTACGAAACAAAATTTCAATTGAAAACATTGAAAATGCTCACCGCCATTACCAATTTTTATATTTCTTGTTACTCTCTTACGCTCAACAGATGGAGCTGCCACTGCGGTGAAAAACGAGTGTCTATTTTAAAATTACTTGTCATTTGATACATTTTATTTATACATATCTTTGTGTCAAAATTTCAAAGCAATCGTCGTTCTGGAGATTTATGGTTTCGAAGAAACAAACATATACTTTATGTATTAATTGTTATATCAAATAAAGATTATTTGAGTCTACTAAGTTTTATTTTTTTGTTAAATAACTCATATAAATTTAAATTGTGACGATTCTTTCGCCTAGTTATGGAATTTTCAAAGCAATGTTTGAAAATGCGTTCGAAAATGCCATAACTAGGAGAAACAATTGTCACAATATTAATTTTTATGTGTTTTTAAACAATAAAACACAACTTAGTAGACTGAAAAAAATTGTGTTTGATTTAACAATTAATACATAAATTAAAATGGAGTTCTACAAATTAAACGCCAAATCAATACATAAACATGAAATTTTTATTGATATTTCAATTTCAATTTCAATTTTCAATTTTCAATTTCAATTTATTCAATAAAAAAATAATATATACATAACAAACAATATTCAAGGCGTATATATTAAAAGTAAGCAAGAAGACTTAAAGGTGTAGAAGAATCCCGCTTCGGAAAACTCTTTCGGACACATGGAACAGATCAATATCCAATGTGATATTGTTCAACATAGCGGTAGCTCTTCCTACAGGCATAACCATCGGCAGGTTGGTCCTGTGTATAGGAATGTGAAACAATCTATGCCGACGCTGTCTTAGGTAACTATCGGAAACATACAGACCAATGCTCCGGATAATTTCAGGATTATCGATCATACCGCGCAACAATCGATAAAAATGCGTAATCAAATACACATTCCTTCTAGTCTCTAAACTATTGTAGCCAAGCATACCCTGGAGAAACTGGGATATATGGTATATTTGGAGGTGCTAAAGCCTTTGTCAACTTTTTCAACCATATATTTGTTGAATTTGTATACCGGCATTATGAAGACGTCTACTTCCTCTTTAGAAAGCGTACGAGCCATTTATGTGTGTATTGTACGTATATGTGTATACGTGTATTGTACATTAGGATCCCAGTTAACGTAGTTTGGTTCTGGATCCATTGTATTACCCTTTGTGTAAGCATTGTTTAGTGACTTGGTACGATGTTTTAACTTCCAAGTTTCGCCAAACTTTTCAGATAACACAGCGAACATAATGCGAGCGAATTATAACAGCGATAAGTGTTAATTATCGACTTCGCGAATTCGCCAACGTAACATGAACACGTTTTGGTTATAATAATAATATTATTAACGATGTTAAGAGCGCCAATTAATAAACTGTTCTTGTGAATTGAGGGTCATGTATCTACAGATTCTTTGATGCACGAAAATCGTAATAATAACTCATTTTTCTATTTTTTTTAAGTTGCAAACTTATATACGTTAATTGATTCGGCAGTCACTTTGTGATGAAATCTATCCATTTTTAATTCAAGTTTTACTTACCTACAACATTTTGAGTGTGTCCAAATACTTGTTCACAAATCTGGATTATCTCCAATTATAGGAGTTATTTTTCATACTATTTTTTGACAACTCAACAAAGATGAAGAAGAATAGAGAAATAAGAAGTCTGGGTAATTGCAGGGCTTACGACCGTCATAGGCTGGTTTCAGTGAAAACTAAACATGTGTAACATTCACCCATGATTGACAACCACACTATTCAAATTCTTGGAATTTCTATATATATAATCCAATTTCGAAACATTGTTCTTGAATAACTAGAATATCACCTCATCAAATCAGAGACATCTATTGGTGAGATGAAAGAAGCATTTTATTGAGCATAAACTCTTTAATTTGTATGAGAGGTCCGAATCCCGGATTATTACAATTTCTTTTCTTTGTTTTAACAACGATATTTTTCGCAAGCATATTTCAAAGTTCTTAGTACTTCGAGTATCATATTTGTTACGTTGAAATTCATAATAAACAATTAAATGATTTATGTTTTTTTTCAGACTTTCGTCCCATTAAAATCGGTGGCTTTGGGTTTAAGAAGACCTGTGGAATTCTTGGTCGATCGCGAGTTGGTTTTCATCGATGAAACTGCTCTCGAACCTTTTGGGGTAAGTACTTTTATAATTTGTCATAAAACAATGTGTTTGATAAAAAGATCATAAATTTTAATGAGATTGAGTGGTCGCTAGATTTTATCTACGAAAAAATTGTTAGGATAGGTTCCTACTTTTGTGTTTGTCACAACGAATTCGTTACAAAGTTCATATCATTTTTTTTTTCACTCAAGCTCCGGCTTTTTTAGGGACTGAAGGTCCCGGGTTTTCTTCCCAGGAGATACAAAATACATAAGATTATGTTACCAAATTATTGATTTATTATCACCCTGAACACTTAAAGGTCAAGTCACATCACCTTGCCTTGTTGAGATTTATCATCATGTTAGCACTACATCGATTTTTAAAGTGCCCTATACGAAGAAAAAACTTTGCCTAACTATTTTTATTACTATTTTTTATCGTATAGTAAATACTTTTACTAATACAAGTGCCTTAGACGAAAAAAAAACTAAATGTTTTACATTTTTATCGTAAAGTAAATTCTATAAACAATACAAATACCTTAGACGAAAAAAGATATACGAGTATGCATTACATTTTTTATCGGATTGAAAATACTGTTATTAATACAAGTTTCTTAGACGAAAAAAGAACTCCGCCTAACTATATGTACTACATTTTTTTATGGAATAGTATATTAATAATAGTAGGTACTTATTAATATTACTTCTCTTTATTTCTTTTATTAAAACTTCTCTCTTAATATTTCTAAATAATCATTATAAAATAGCAGCCATTGTTGGCGGAGACGGAAAGTATGCAAATGAAAAATAATTTTATTTTTCCTTACTTAAAAGGATTCTTTATATTTGAAAAAGCTTCAACGAAAATATGATTACTTCTGAAAAATAATAATAACTTTATTTTAGTGCTTTACAAAAAATAATCTCGTAGAAAGGTCCAAAGATTTCCTGCCTCGTGGGATAAGAATTATATTTTGATAATAATGATAATAATAAAACCCTTATCCGCACCCCAATGGTGCATAGGGCACTGCGTCATATAAACGCAGTGTTATCTTTTTCGTTTACACATGAAGGAAAGGTGATCAGCCCTCCGCTTCAGGTACCAGTCCAGGGTAATATTGAATAAATATGACAGTGAAAAAATCACTAATATTTATTTTACCCCCCTTGAGAATCGAACCCGGGACCTCCAGAACGGTAGCCGAGCGTGCTGACCATTACACTACGGAGGCGGGACGATTATATTTTGAATTTTTTTTTATTATAAATTTGTTTTACAATTCTCTCTTCACTCACTCGTTCTACATGTCCAAACCATCTCAACGCACCTTTCACAATTGTATCGATAATGCTTATCTTAGATATGCATTCTTTCCTCATTTCACTAGCAGTGTGTTCAACTTACAAAAGCTAGTACGAGTACGATAATGCAGCTGGAAATTGCTGCTTTTCCCCTTTCCTCTTATACAGTACCTAATATTCCACATTCATCTCATTTCCTAAACAGTAGTAATTTCCTCCACCCTTAAATCCTTCCCTTACGTCATCCGCATCCCATCAAACATATTCTATTCCTATGTTCATGTATCAGGAGCGCAGGACTAGTCATCCTGCTTATCATTACTATATTATCATTATTAAATTTGACTCATTTTAAACCCTAGAAGGAATATAGTAATTGAATACACATTGTGTTACTGAAAGCACGAGAGCAAGAGGTACTTATAACATTCCCCATTACGGATAAGGGTTGGAAGATGTTAATATTATTTTATCGACAAGAGTAATAATTTTTATATTAAATGTTAAAATCTAACACTGATTTTTTAAGTCTACTAAGTTGTATTTTATTGTGAAAAACACATAAAAAATAACCAAAAAGAATTTTAAAAGGCCAAAACTAGGCGAAACAACTGTCACAATTTTTTATGTCTTTTTAACGATAAAACATAACTTAGTAGACCCAAAAATCAGTTATTGATTTCAACATTTACTATTAAAATTAAAATGGAGTTATAACATTTTGAGTGTGTCTGGTCTATCTCCAATCTGGATTATCTCCAATTATAGGAGTTATTTCTCATATTATTTTTGACATCTCATCAAAGATGAAGAAAAATATGGAAGTCTGGGCATTTACGAAAAAAAATATATGTAAAATGGAGTGTTACAAATTAAAGCCAAATAAGAATAATAGTCGATGAAATTTTTTTTTTAAACAAGTGATGCTTAGTAGACGGTAGTGTTTGTTGATATTACAGTTATTTTTTACTTTTTTATTTATCTATTGTAATATTACGAAAAGTCTCGTATTGTTTTTTCTTCTGTTATTATATGGATGATAACTTCCACTTAATATCATAAATAATCCAGCATCCTTTCTTGCTATTAAGTCTCTCATTTCCTCTTATTTTCGTCATCTTCATATTTTTTCCCGTTATATTTGTGCTTAATTCTTAGTAACCGTGCGAGATGCGTGTAATTATTAATTTTATTGCTTTTCTGAAATATAATAATAAATTCACTATGTACGTTTTTAACTGCTAAGGAGTTTCGTGTTTAATTATTCTCGCATGTCTGAATTTCGTGCATCTGCTAACCTGTTTTCATTTTTGGGTTATATAATGTTTTGCATTAATTGCTTCCTTGTGTCGTTTTTAATTGCTCATGAATGAAAGTTTAAAATTTAATAACAATCTTGAATCACATTTTTATCTTTCGTCTGGTAATAATAATTTAGAAAAATAATATTAAGGGATTACTCTATTTTTTGTTTCGACATTTACTTTGTGGTAAGACATGTTACTTTATTTATTGTTTCGGCATTAACTTTGTGGTAAGACATGTTACAATGATTAAAGAAAACACTTCGTTTTTTACCACTTGAGTTTTATTATAGACTACGTGTTTCAGAAGTTAAACTTCCATCATTCAGGTCTGTATAGTTATTATACAGACCTAAATGATGGAAGTTTAACTTCTGAAACATGTAGTCTATAATAAAACTCAAGTGGTAAAAAACGAAGTGTTTTCTTTAATCATTGAAGACATGTTACAATGATTAAGGCAACACTTGTTTTTATACCATTTCAGTTTATTAACTAACCTCCTCCCCTTAACTTACCCCTCTCCTTATTTATAGGACAGTTTTTTTCTTTTATATTTTAGTTATTATTCAGACCTGACGATGGAAGTTTAGCTTCCGAAACTAGTAGCCATTAATAAACTCAAGTGGTATAAAAACAAGTGCTTCCTTAATCACTGTAAGGGATTAGTCAACGAATCAATTTTCAAACCGTGTCATGCTTAAGGGGATTTTCGCAAAGACTGAACTCATTCACCGGCTAATCGTTGAAGATGTAACACGTCTTTCCATGCCCCGGTTTTTAAAATAATGTTTATTGGATACTTTTTGTTTTTTAGAAAATATGTAGGAAAAATATTTTTACATATCTTTTTAACTCCTTACTGTTTTCTTTTCAAAACTAAATAATTGTTTCCAAGAAAAAAAAATTTTTCAATGAAAAAAGAGATGTTTTTATAAAAAAATAAATTACGTAAAATGTTAGCCAGATTTAGAGAAAATCATGTTGCGACTTAACATGTGCTGGGCCTTAACAAACGTGTATTTTATTCCTTTGTCAATTTTAATTATAAAATCATTTTTCAACTTATTTATTATACCTTGTATCAACACATTATTGTCGGGCAGTTTTTTCATCAACCCCGACCCTAATTAGTATAATTATTAGGGTCGTTTACTAATCACAAGTAACATGATCACGAGTAATCGCATACCATATTCCGATCAGTACAATGTCTTTTGGCGTCTCGCTCTACAGTAAGTAATTAGAACGCTTATAAGCGTGTCCTGCTCTGTCATGGTATGTAAAAGGCGCTTTAAAGCGTTTCCTGCAAACAAGGTGTTAAGATCCTATTTAATTATACGGATTAGGGGTTTTGGGATTCGAACGAAGCAGAATTATATCATTATTATTTATTTTGTTTTTAAACCCTTATCCGCACCCCAATGGTGCATAGGGCACTGCATCATATAAACGTAGTGTGTTATCTTGATCGTTTACACATGAAGGAAAGGTGATCAGCCCTCCGCTTCAGTTACCAGTCCAGGGTAATATTGAATAAATATCAGAGTGAAAAAATCACTTATATTTATTTGACACCCCCTGGGAATCGAACCCGGGACCTCCAGAACGGTAGCCGAGCGTTCTGACCATTACACTACGGAGGCGGAATATCATAATTAACAAAGTGTTTTTCGTCAAATACAATTATAAACTTTGCATACTTTTACACGTCATCAATATTACACCCCAACTGCTTATAAAGAAAATTGGACATATTCCATTTTCCTTTTACGAACACAAGGCAGGGCGTATTTGTGTCGCTAATCGTTATTCATATGTATTAAGGATAACGAAAATAACTCGACACTGGTTAGAACACTCTTGAAGGGTAAAAAGCCACAAAAAGAAGGAGAATGAGAAAAAGAATAAGAAAAAAAAACGACAAATTAGTTTCCCTCTTTTTTGTCATGTTTTCGATCTAAATGTAAATAAATATTTTCTCAATGAGTTCCGAGAATGCTGGGCCTTAAAAATAGGTCCGTTATATCGTGGTTTCACTGTACTTCGCAATATAATAAGGGGCGTACTCCGCTCGATACTCGTGTATTATTGGTACACTTCTAAAATACCGGAGACAATATAAATTACAATAAGCCATCAAAACTTTAGTTTCATAAAACAAAGTTCTGAATTCTGTATCAACAAGGGCGGGCGGTGGCTTTCAAACAAATTAAATGACTTTCCTAACTTTCTATCTGTTGAACGAATAACTTTGTTTCGTGCGAGGGAGACAGGGTACACTAATATCGTCGTGCCTTTCCCTCTTTCTCTTGCGGTCAAAAAGTTAGTTTGCACTGGATTTATTACAGCCGGTTTTACTTTGGCAAACTAATAATCTTTGCTCTATTGTGTGATTAGATAACAATATGGCTGGAGTTTATTATTGTTCTCAGCGGGTGGGAACTATTTCATTTAAATATCGATCGTATTGATTTATTGCCTTTCAAGCGGACTATTTATGAAGATTAATAATGCTTACGGTTAAGTCATTTTTAATAACGTAAACACGACTCGAACGTTACAAATGTTTTTATTCCGGTTTTTCCTACATTATTTCTTATACCTTTGGATTATGTTGTAATAGTACAATAATATGAATTCACTATGTAAATGTTAAAAATAAACTTCCTTCTCCATGTTAACGCCTTAACTACGCAATGGTTTTTTTTTCAAACTGCACTCTCAATCCCAGCCTAGGATCTTCTTTTGTGTGTTTTTTGTACTAGTTATTATTTGCCGACTTTTCTCCAAACTTTAAATCAGAAACATATTTTTCTTGTTTTTTTTATTAGTTTTACTCGTACATTGTGGTTGATTTTTTTCATACAGATTACTTTAATATTTAAACAAAATTGTATGACAACTTTTTAAATTTAATAATTGAAACACGATTGGTTTCGAGAACTATAGATATTCTCATCAACAGGTGAAAATACAAATTATTGTGTATTTTAGCCTGCCGATAAGAACATCTGTAGTTCTCAAAACTAGTCGTGTTCACATTAATAAAGTCAAAAGTGGTCTTACACATTTAAAAAAATATTTCAGACATGCCAAAAAAATTGCATTCAGTTTGTTATATTACTATTTTTTCTTTGTTTTTGTAAAGATTGTTATACTTTATGGTCTGGGTGTTTGTGGTGTATTTTTCACATCTACCTTCCCTATCCTTACTATCCTACCTCCAGACAAGCCTCTAATAGAGGCTTTGCGGGTTATTCCTTGAAAAAATTAAATATATGCATATATATATATATATATATATATATATATATATATATATATATATATATATATATATATATATATATATATATATATATATATATATATATATATATATATATATATATATATATATATATATATATATATATATATTTATTTACGTGTACTTTATTTTCTTGAATGTTTTTCGCAGATACTTTGTGGCACATTTTATAAACTTTATAAAATAAAACAACTTTGTTTTAACCACTTTTTCTTGGTACACTTTTTCCAACCGGTTTCGACAAGAACCTTGTCATCATAGGGGTTTATGTACTCCTTCTAAAACATTGAAATACTCATAGTTAGGTTATAGTCTGTACTAAATTTGTTTATTTCACAGAGATTGCTATAAGTTTGTTATATTACTATTTTTCCTTTGTTTTGGTGACGAATGTTATACTACAGTCATAATAGAGTTGGGAGTATTATGTTTGTTTATTTCACAGAGATTACTTTGAGTTTGTTATATGACCGAATAATACCCAAGAGGATGCGACGAAACCTTACAAAGTTGGGAGTTACACATATTTATGTAACCTTTATTAAATGCCACCGTTGTTGACAGATAATACTTCTTCCGCCCCCGCATTACGACCCTCTCCCCCAACCCCGTCTTGAAAGATATTGATGCATTCTTTCGCAAGGTAACCCTTGTAGGAGAATGTCTGTTAGAGTAAATAATAAACCATGCTACAATGAGTACCTACGCCAACACGATATTTCTTTATTTTGTTATATTATTTATTTATTTAAACTTCATGTGCAGAAAATAAATAAGTACATTGGCGGGCTAATTGCTAAAAAAGCAATATTTTCCAAACGACCAAAAACAGACGAGTGATATTGGTCAAAACGTTTGATACCATATAACGCTGTTTGCCACCAAGGGGTAAATAGTACTTACATAAATTACAAATTTAAACATAAATTACAGGTTGATGATAATAAAAAAGGCATAGGGACAAGGGAGTTTAGGGAAGGAGGTTAGAAAACTATTGGAGGAGGTACTCAATATTACAAGCTATACCCGGCCAAATATAAAAGAAAAACAAATAAAAAGCGCACATTTCTTACTGATCTTTTCCTCAACGTATATTATTGACTTGATCTTGAAAACTACTTTTTAAAAATTTATTTAATATGGTTACAAGAGTTTTTTTAATAATTTATTTAATTTTCCAGACATTTCTCCTTCACAATCTTAAAATAAATTCTGCTATTCTCTCCAATGAAGAGACTAAGCTCTTGTGTTTGTAGAGTGACTTGAACTTATTATTTATTTTTTGTTTTTGTGAGAGAAATAATTTATTTTAATTATTATTATTTATTGTGTTTTTTTTTAAATTAACATGTGTATAAGTTATTTTATTTATTTTGTAGCATTTAAAGGTCTTCAGTGATTTTTTTATATCTGTAGTAAGAGTTCTTTTGGAAATGTTTGGTATTGCATCTCGAAAATGAACTTTTCTTTAGATTCAAGTAATTTTCACCCTCAAATATTTTCAACTTATTTGTGATATTTACCTTTTTGTCAGTTAATAAAACATTAGAATATCACTTTAAATTCAATTTTGATCAGAATTCAATGAATTATAGGTATAATTCTTCCCGAATTATTTTGCATACTAAAAGACCTGGAAAAACGTGATTTTCAATTTTTATTGAACTTATAATTTGACCAGTTTTAACAATATTTTGAACGTGTATGAGTTCTCTTCAGTGGACAAATTCAAATTTGTAAACAAAGATTTGGACACACTCAAAGTACTATAATTTGAACATATTTATAGTATTTACCCACATATCTAATTAATTACGTCTAAATGTCATGAGATGTTGCAGAAATATACCCATAATCTTTTGTAACCCATACTGTGTATGGGTTTGAATGTTTTTTATGTCCCTCTATATTGAGCACTATTTTTCATGCTCCGTTTTGATAAAAATGTGTTTTTTTTTATTTATTTAAAACCTCTAGCAGTCAGATGTGGTGCAAGTACATAAGGATTGATCTCCTGGTTATAATTGACTCGACCATTTTTTACATATTTAAATAATTTATCATACTCCGCGGTCACGGTACTAGTAGATAAGTCTTATCGCCGACTTTCATCCAGAAAAACGATTCCAAAAAATCAACCATGGTGACTTTTACATTATTTTCAATTACAATGTAATTAAAAGATAACCAAATCATATCTATCTACTGTAGATAAGAAAAAGCCAGAATAAAGTAGATAAGATTTTATCATTAATTTTAAAATTGATATTGTTTATTTATTTAGTAATGAATTTAAATTTATAAGCAGATATAAAAAATAAATAGTTTGTATAAATATGATTAATGTGTTATACTTTCAATTTTTCATCCATTTCATTAGCACTTTTCCAATGAAAATAATGTAAATTCACCTATTATATAAATATTTCATAATACAAATACATAATTACAAATTGCATTCAAGTGCCCTCGCTGAATTATCCCGTGCCGAGGGCATAATTTAAAATGACGAATTAAGTATTTCAATTGTTTACTTTTGGGATTTGGGAAGTCAAAATAATATATATTTTCTCGAATGTTCTCTGCTGATTCTTTGTGGCACATTTTATAAACTTTGTAAAATAAAGGTCAATCTATGTTTTAACCTCTCTTATTTTTTATATTTTTTTCCAATCGGGTTCGATAAGACTTCGTACAAATGCATCCCTTAATATGAGTTTTATTTTAAAATATATGTTTGTTTATTTATTTATTTTACAAAAAGTGACAAAAACATAAAAATGATAATTTGGAGTGAACGGGTTAACTATGTACCAACGAATTTATTTTAGCTTTTGTAATATTATTACAAGTACTAGTAATGATAAAATAACAAGTAATAATTCCTAGCACAATAGTAAAAAAACACATAGTTTAAAAAATATAGCGTTCTTATTTTCTATTGCTAAATCCATGTTTATTACTTAAAATTCCTCCCACAATGTATGGCAAACAAAACAAAAGCTTTATTCGGAATATTAAAATAAAAATAGTCTTCCAGTGACCCTGTTAAGGATACCGCTAGTTGTCTGCAAGTGAATTAGCTGAAGTCCTTGTATTGATTTCCTCCTCTAGGGTCGTCTCCTGTCCCTCTCCTCCCGGGGCCCTCCCGGCTGGCTCTGTCTCTTTTCTCCCTCACAAATAAGTAAATGTGCGGCTCTTTGTGTGAAATGTTCCGACCTGCATTTGTGTTCTGTTTTCCTGGGAACTGTTTGCGCATGTACGCCGGACTCATGAAAGGAATATTGTGATATAATATTATTAGAAAGGAGATAATTGGAAAGGGGTAGGTTTTTGCGCGCTTTATAGACCCCTTCTACTTTTTGTTAAGTTTATTTTTAGTTATATCCGGGTATTAAGATTACTGAGAGACATAGAAGGAAAATAGGGGTGAAGAGACTACGTCCTTTTTAAGGAGATTTGATAATATCTTAATATATTATCAAATATCCAACCAGTATCTAATATACGGTATTTTTGTTTTTTTGCAGATACCCACCAAGCCACCTTGTGTCTTGTCGGTATCCCACGGTAATTCGCAAGATTATTCTATGGCGTTTGCAAACGAGAAGCGATGTACATTATCCTTTAAAAAACGCAAAGCCTCTATTATGTTTGACTAGATTATTAATCTAACAACAATCCAGGATTCGGACATAACATACAAATGAAAGACTATCTGCTCAATAAAAAGCTTCTTTCATCTCACCAATTGATGTCTCTACTCTCCTCTATCGATTCTCAGCGTCAACACAATTGATGGGAAATTTTCATTCGACATTCGTCTATACGTTAAAACAATGTTGATGCTGGGATTTCGTAGACACAGATTATTTACCATGATCAAACTTTTATTATTATTTTTAAAAATATGTATAAATAATGTACAATACTTGGATTTATTTATAGTTATGCTTGTTTATGGATATCATGTCTGATGAAAATGCTGTACTTATATCGGTAAACGATGAATCCGCGGATAAAATGATGACCACGACCATGCCTGAAGATCGTGATTCGCTTATAATCATCTTGGTATAGCCATGAATAAACAATTCATTTGGTGAAATGGTTTTGAATTTCAGTCTTGTTTGTTGTCGAGTTATTTGACTACGTGGTATGGATTATGTTAAGTATTTTGAATGACCATAGATTGAGGACTTTATTCCATTATTATCATTTTTATTGTTATAAATATATAAATACATATCTGTAATTATTGGTCATGGATGCTGCAACGAATTAAAAAAATTGTTTACTTCTATAGGCGGGTAAAACTACGCAAAGTTATCCTAATCATTTGCATGGAAAGTACATTATGTATTAGTTTTTTCTCTCGTATCTAACCAGGTAGGTTCATAATTGCATATAATATTTCAGTAAAACTCCTTAATTTTTATCTAAACCAATTAATTATTTAATCTCCTTGAACATAAATTGTGAAAAATCTGTTTAAAATATACCTAGAGTGGAAGTTTCATGGGTAATATGAGTAAAATAGTATTTATTTTATTTTTATTTTATTTTATTTTAGAATTTTAGAAAGCCCTCATAATGTTAAAATGTAGCTTAAATGTATTTTATACAAATGTTATTCTTTATTATTTTTTGAGACCATTATTACTTCTACGTATATACTTTTCGCACATAATAAATAAAAGAATTTCATGGTTAATAATAAAAGAGATCCGTCTTTGTAAAGTATTTGTGTTTTATAATGGGTAGAATTGGTGAATGTTGCACATGTGTAATGTGATCACTTAAACCTTAATCCCCTGACTTCCATATTCTTCTTCACCTTTGATGAGATGTCAAAAATATTTGTGTTGGACTAGTTTTGTCTTGTATTATTTCAACGATTTGGCAGTACAATTTATGTTTCTTTGAGACCTCTTGATTCGGCTTAATGCTCGGGACAGTAAATTCAATATATTAATTAAAAATGAATTTATTAGTTAAATGATTGTTTTTCTCGGTAGATATAATACATCTACCTTTCTCTCGCGCGTGATGTCCCGGAATCGGCTCGCGACTGGTCGGGATTAATAAAAATGCTTTTAAACTTTTCTTTTATTCGCTTATATGTAACTTTGCTTACGCGTAATGAATTAATTCATGCTTATTACTAATAAAATAATACATTTAATCAATGCAGTACCCATATATCTTAGATAAGAAAAAAAACAATTCACTTGTCAAAACAACAAACATTTTTTCATATAAATATAATTTTTTGATAATTTTTTGCTTATCCTGAAAGGCGGGTGATCGGATACGACATATCTTTTAATTTTTATAAATTAAATTTATACTAATCTATGAAAAATTTTGGCATATCGAATTGATAGCATCATTCGGTACTTATCTTCCAAAGTTACGCACCGATTGCTTTGATTTTTTTACTATTAAAAACATGTTTTTTTTACCGCAATGTAAGCCTCATCTCTTAAACATAATACAGAATATTGTTCATGGCGGACAGTGTGATTCTTGACAGCTGCTGAAATATTTTGTACCCACAAAATTTGTACAATTCAACATGTTATGAAATATATAGATAGGTGTTATTTCTCCTCTATTTCATTGCCAAGTGACCAGACTGAGCCATAGCATCGCGCGGCTGTGTACAGCTGGATTGTTATATGATTTGATAAACGTGTATTCAAATTATATTATCTTAATCATTCTCGTAAATATTTACAATATTTAGTTCCTAATACTTCATAGAAAATTAATACCGATATAATATTCATAATCGCGATGAATTTTAATTATTATTTCATCTTTGACTAACAAACAACATCTGACGACGTTTCTGAATTTCGTACCCTTACTTATTCGTACATGTACATTTTGTGCTTAATAATAATTCCCGTTTATACAAAGCAACCCCTTTTAATTCCCAGGGGTGGAATAATAATAAATTATTACATTTTGAGGTAGAATTTTCCATTCTTCTCCCCGAAACGAAGGTCAAGCTCCAACAAAATGAGAAAAGTGTTTTCGGAATATTGTTTTTAAACAATCTGAAATATTTTAACCCCGGGTTTTAAGTGAAGGACATTGGTACCATAAACCAAGCTAGGACACAAAATTCCGAATCCTCTTCTAGTGGAACGGAAGGCCTGTTGACAGCAGTCAACGGTCCGGCTTCTCTTGAGGAGTTTTACGTGGTTTTCTCCCAGCAATGAGCAAATGCTGAGAAGTGCCTGATTTGCCCACACTATTTTATACTTCCTGTTCCCAACACTGATTAAAATAAAATATGGACGTAGCTACAAGAAATAAAAGTTCACTTATTGATCTATAAAGGCAACTTCCATGCCTTTTTTATAAATATATATATATATATATATATATATATATATATATATATATATATATATATATATATATATATATATATATATATATATATATATATATATATATATATATATATATATATATATATATATATATATATATATATATATATATATATATATATATATATATATATATATATATAAACATATATATATATATATATATATATATATACATATATATATATATTCAAACCCTTATCCGCACCCAATGGTGCATAGGGCACTGCATCATATAAACGCAGTGTTATCTTGATCGTTAACACATGAAGAAAAGGTGATCAGCCCTCCGCTTCAGGTACCAGTCCAGGGTAAAATTGAATAATTATTAGATTGAAAAAATCACACACATTTATAAGATCCCCCCCCCCCCTGGGAATCGAACCAACGAACGCATTTATGTCGCAACTACAATTTATTTGGTTAATGTTATTCACCGCTAGCCACCAAAATAATTATGTTAATATAACCTTTCGGCAAATGATCGACTCGAACTGAATTCAAAATTCAGGCAGAATAAAACTAAAATAAAAGGAACACGTGTCTCAGTTGTGTTATATCGTACAAACCCTCTTAACATAATATTTACATACATCACATAAGAATTCCGCGACGGTCGCATAAAGAGTTTGCGAATAAAAAGACGTTATAAATTCGAAACGGTTCGCTTCCGATCGTCGTTTCTGATGGCGGCTCTAGGTGATTTACGCAACGAGTTATATCTTCTATATTCCATATCGTTAAAAATTAATGTATACGAGAATTTATTACTTAAAAACCCATAAATATAGAAGGCATATTATTTACATATATATTTAAGGGTTAACTCAAAGCTTTCCTTAAAATAGGAGACGCTCAACAGATAACACTGCCATCGTGGTCAAAAAGCTGTGTTAAAAATATATATGTTTACTAACATATTTTACTTGTCACACAAATATCGGTGAAATCAGGTGTCCATACGTCAATGTAAATTGACAATAACAAAAAATGTGTCGCAATAAATTAAATACCATAATCAAAATACCAACAAAACTTCATTTTCTATCAATTCCGATGGAGTAACTGGAATAATGAATTAAAATAGATTACACAGGTAAAAAGATTTTGACGAGTAAATATTAATGAGCTCTTCAACTTTATATGAACTATATATATATATATATATATATATATATATATATATATATATATATATATATATATATATATATATATATATATATATATATAATGCAAATTTTCAAAAAAGTTCAAAAGCTTAGGTCTTCTAAAATTTCAAATTTTACACAACGTCACATCCAAATACGCGCGTATTTTTATGTTTTTCTCTCATTTCCATCAGCCAGACTGATCCTCAGCAACGCGTGGCCGTGTACGGCTAGTCACTAATCAATTAAAGTTCAATGTTTGATGAAAAATTTGCAAATGGATTGATTGCATTTCGGGGGGATAATCTCAACGAGTTTGTTCTCGATCTATGTATATTCTTGGGATGCTTCTCGGTTTTCATGAATAAATCTTCTTTTACAATTTCTTTCTTCTCCACCCTATTCTCATTTCGCCCCTCCGTTCTTCGTGAGCCTATTTTTGTGGAAGTTTCGGTGCGAGATAAAATGGTCATTATTCTTTCATGCGTATTGATTTTATTCCCTCCGAATGAATTTCTGCTTTGCAACTAGAATCTGATTCAAACTATGTACTCTTTATCAAAGTCGCGTGATCAAAAAGTAATCCCCTGTATCTAATACGGCATGCCAATTTCCACTCAAACAGAGGATTATGAGATTTTTATTTTATTTATTAAATCTCCACTTACAACAACAAGCAAACTACATAATAACGTCTTCTTCTTCTTCCTCTTCTTTTTCTAGATCCTAAGGATCTGTTTTTGCCTCTCGCTTGTAGCTCTTGGGATGTTGACTCCCAGCTTTCTTTCCACCTTCGAGGTCTGCCTGGGGGTCATAATAACGTAATAACGATAAATGAAGGATGTAAAAGATTTAAAAAAAAGAAAACAATAATAACATTGGCTAACAATGATTCTGATGCTGAAATTTTCACTGATTTGGACTAAGTTAATCGTTCTTATTCAAAGTCTATATGGTGACAAGCTTGTATCACGTCAAGTTTCGATGTTACAGTCATATTATTGTTTGTATGGACCCCATACTTTGAAACCGCAATAGTAGTTGGTATCTATGTTTTAGTCTAAGGTCTAAGGGATTTTTAAAAAGTATTGATAATTATGGAGTAACAGTGGAAATATATTAACTTATTAATATTGAACACGAAAGCATTATATGTTTATATATATTTACATATAAATAATAAGATTAACTTCAGTCAATATCAGAATTAAAAATATCCATAACTAAAAAAACTGACGTGCTACATTTTTTTGCGTTCGTTTTTTAATTCAGCAATGCAAATTGCATAAAGATCAGGTATTTTCATGCCGGTTCCAAAAAAAAGTTGTGATTTGTTGGCCAGTGTAATTAAGGAAAATAAAAAATAAACTATTCGGTTTCCGTGAATTGAATCACATTTTAAAAAAAAACAATTTATTTGCTATTTTTTCATCCCTTTCGATAAACACATATATATACTTGTATTGAAAATATTTTACTATCCCAACATTACTTTAAAAGTTGTAAATGGCTGTGTACGAACTTAATCCTGTCAAGTATCTTTAAAAAGTTTAATACGGAATAACTTTTACAAAATATAAACCAAAGTGTTGATCGTTAGCGACCGCAATAACCTTCAAACATTCTCCCCTCTAAACTAAAACTCTTAAGGTTTAAACTTTGAACGAATACTTCTGCGTAACCTTTTTAAATCATTCCGTCCTTAATCTGTTCAATATTATTTTAAACATTATATGTGAATTATAAAAGATTATTATAGAATAAACTTTTACTGTTGTTTCTTCAATTACAAACCAACACATTGTTTATTTTAGTATTTCATACCCACTTAATTACAAAGAAAAATATTACCACGTTATATATATATATATATATATATATATATATATATATATATATATATATATATATATATATATATATATATATGTGTGTAATAAAATAACTAGGTACCTACCTATACATTTTATTAAGTACTTACAAAAAGTACCTACATAAAACAGTTCTACCACCAGATGCCGCATGCGTCGCTCAGAAGAAAACAAAAGACTTCCGATAATATTATTAACTGTCAGAATCAGATAGATAGATAGATAGATAGATAGATATAAAAATTATTATAAAGATAAATTAAGAATAAACTTTAATTACAAAGCAACACATTGTTTATTTTATTATTATACACCCACTTTACATATTATTTACACGCAATTTACAAAAGAAAAATATTACCACGTTATAAAACGACAATAAAAGTTAATTGGAAATGGATTATGAAACATTAGATGTATTAAAACAATTACTACAATATGTTCGGAGTGAGAGAGAAAAATTAGAAGATGATCAAAGAAAACGATTAGAAGATAATCAAAGAAGACGTGGAAATTTAAGAACTAGTGATAAAATAAAAAATAAAAATCATGTGAAAAAAATTTCTACAAAATATAAAATAAAATATACTCCAGAAAAGAAGAATTTCGAAGCAGATTGTGTGAGCAGGAATCCAGTATTAGAATCGAAGGAAAATGCAAATGAACAATTAAAAGTTGTAAATTTGGTTAAATTAGAAGATATTTTAAAAGATCAGAATAAAAATGAAGACATACAAATAACACAGAAACAGTGCTTGAAGAATGAAAATAAAAATAAAGTAGAAAAAAATACTACAAAATATAAAATAAAATATACTGCAGAAAAGAAGAATTTAGAAACAGATTGTCTAAAAAGGAATCCAGTATTAGAATCGAAGGAAAATGCAGATGAACAATTAAAAGTTGTTAATTTGGTTAAATTAGAAGATATTTTCAAAGATCACAATAAAAATGAAGACATACAAATAACACAGAAACAGTGCTTGAAGAATGAAAATAATAATAAAGTAGAAAAAACTTCTACGAAAGATGAAATAAAATATACTCCAGGAAAGAAGAATTTAGAAGTAGATTGTCTAAGCCGGAATCCAGTTTAAGAATCGAATAAAAATGCAGATGAACAATTAAAAGTTGTACATTTGGTTATATTAGAAGATACTTTAAGAGATCTGAATAAAAATGAAGGAATTCAAAAGAAAAAAACAAATGGATTGAGAATAACTGTGTCTACTTTAAAAGGGTCAAGAAGAAAAAAAAAATACAAAAAAAAAGAAAAAAAAGAACGAAAAAAAAGGAAGAAAGAAAAAAAAAACAAGAAAAAAAAAAAGAAGGAAAAAAGAAAGAAAAAAAAAAAAAAAAAACTTTATCATATCACTAAACTTATACCAGTCCCTTCACTACAAGAAGATGATCCGGAGGACGAGTGAAAATTTTACTATGAATTTTCATCCCCAAGGGGGGAGATGTAATAAAATAACTAGGTACCTACCTATACATTTTATTAAGTACTTACAAAAAGTACCTACATAAAACAGTTCTACCACCAGATGCCGCATGCGTCGCTCAGAAGAAAACAAAAGACTTCCGATAATATTATTAACTGTCAGAATCAGATAGATAGATAGATAGATAGATATAAAAATTATTATAAAGATAAATTAAGAATAAACTTTAATTACAAAGCAACACATTGTTTATTTTATTATTACACACCCACTTTACATATTATTTACACGCAATTTACAAAAGAAAAATATTACCACGTTATATATATATATATATATATATATATATATATATATATATATATATATATATATATATATGTATATATATATATATATATATATATATATATATATATATATATATATATATATAAATATATATATATATATATATATATATTCCTCCTGCTCCTCCTTTACATACTCTTTCTATATCTGAAGAGGACAAGGTGCTTGTCGTAACCGGTTGGAAAAAAGGACCAAAAATAAAAGCAACGTAGTTTGAAACAGTAAGAGTGAGATGATCTTTTGAAAAAACTGAAGACGCATTTATTTGCTTAATCATTTTCACTATCTCCTTTTCCCCAATTCAATCCCAGTGACGCGCATTTCAGTAATTTTTTTAAAGAAAATGGCGCTATATAAATTAGCCTAATTTATTATTATTATTTGTAATTAGTACGATAGCTATCAGAAAGGCGACGGGTAATATGATGTTTAAATAATGGGTGTTTGAAAACTAAATTACTTGTTAAAAGTTGATTATAAGATGTTTTAGTTATTATCTCCCACAGTAGCTGGCAGTGAAGTCCTGGAAGTTTACTCGCAAAGTGGAAACTTTAATCCTTTAAACTTTAGTGTAACTGTTATGCTTCCTTTTTCTTGGTTACTTTGAAAATTTTCTCGGAATTGAAAATTGTGCCATGTTCACGAAACTCCTCAAGGACTTTTAAAGTCCTCAAACACGTAGAAAATGTATTTTCGTATATTTTTTACGAGCATTTGTTTTATTTTGTTTTAACTTTGAAATGTTCAATAAGTTAAGTAATTTAGGAATATACTTCTTATTTAAGTTGAAAAAATACTTTTTATAATATTCTCAATATTATTAATATTTAAAGCATTTACTTTGTGGTTAGTCATTTTTACTTATTTTTTATTACATAAATGTTAATAATATTAGTAAATAACCACTCACCGAGATTTTTATGTCTACCGGTTTCGAGACGTACCCGTCTCTTCGTCAGGACAATCACTAACACAGCATGCAAACCATACTACCCTTCACCACCATAGCACCATTTACACACTCAAAACTACACAAAATGTCTAACACATGCGATTTTTGGTCGACTCGAAGACCAACATGCACTATAGTTTTCAATACAGACATGCGTTACGAGCCGAGGTTAAACAAGCAATAGAATTTGACCTATAAACGAATCAACTTATATACTCGTAGGATGAAAGGAGTGGGCGGGGTTCGAATTGGATACTGACGAATCGTGCTTAACCGATGTCGAATCAAACAATGGACTATAAGTAAAATTTATTCGGTTATAATTAGAGGAATATTATTTTTGAGTGCTTTCCTAATATAAAAAATCTCCATACTATTTATTTAGTTTTAAGCCTTTATTATTAGTGTTTTTCATAAAATTATTTTTATAATATTATAAAATTATACTTTTTATAAAATTATTTCTTGACTCGTTGATATGCGTTAAATGGATATAAAAATTAACTAAAATAACTAATCATTCTTTATTCTCCTTCTTGGCTCCATTCCAGCTCATCGTCTTTCTAGACTGTTGGGGTCAGCTCTCTTCGTCCTCAGGTTGTTGGTCCTTCAATAATGGACAACGTCACCTAGGCCATGCATTCTAATTATGCTATTTTTCTGTAGCATCCATGAATTCTTTGGTCTTCTTCAGATGTTTTTCGAGGAAGATCTATAACAAATTATTAAATTCTGTGTGCGTTTAATTGCTTTAAAAAATTACTGAAATAACTTATTATAAAGTTATAATTAAAATGTAACCTTGTTTCAAAATCACTATAAATATTTTATTATAATTTAATTGCAATGTCTACCGGTTTCGAAGCTAACCGCTTCTTTATCAAGACTGATTAATACTTGATAAAGAAGCTTCTTTATCAAAACTGTAGTTGATGATACAGTCTTGACAAAGAAGCGGTTAGCTTCGAAACCGGTAGACATTATAATTAAGTTATAATAAAATATCATAGCGATTTAAAAAAAAGGTACATTATAATTATAAAATGGAAAATCACAACGTTAGTGCTTTAAATCAAAATTATATTATAAAGTTATTCCTTTATTCCTGAATACATAAAAAAGAGCAATAGTATCATAAACATAATTAGCTTTTTTTACTTACTTTTTTTTGGGGTTCCAGGTTGAATTTCTAGTTGTTTTAATAAGTCCGCCTCCGTAGTGTAATGGTCAGTACGCTCGGCTCTGAAGGTCCCAGGTTCGATTCCCAGGGGGGTCAAATATTTTTAAGTGATTTTTTCTCTCTTATATTTCGGTAGTGTAAAGGCAAAGGGATATATCTGTCTCAGACCAAATTTTAAAGGAGAGCAAAAACAAACTTGTTAAATAAAATATTTTGTTCGGATGGCATATGTACATATCTTAATAAAACTAAATAAGTATTGCAACTACAGCTATATCCTTTTGCTAGATTATGGAATACACTATTTTAGACATTTTGTGGAACAAACTTAGAAAATGTAAAATTTTACAGATATATGGTACCCCTTAGCCATTTATTCGATATTACACTACCGATTTATTCAATATTATCCTGGACTAATACCTGAAGCGGAGGGCTGATCACATTTCCTTCGTGTGTTAACGATCAAGATAACACTGTGTTTATATAATGCAGTGCCCTATGCACCATTGGGTGCAGATAAGGGTTTGAATGTATTGAATTTAATAAAAATCTTCTTCGTATGTATTACTTGCACTAATATTACGCAACGAATGTTACCGGAAGAGAATTAGCTTGAGGTCAAAGACATTGATTTATTACAGCCAAAGTAAGAAATTTTCATGAAATATTGAATTCGATTGAAGAAAAGTGATATATAGATACCCTGAGATTAATCTAGTCTGTTTTAATATCCATTCAAATGAGTTATGGCGAGTAAAACGAGACCGAATGCGATGAAGCTCCGTGCCGCGCGATAAGCCACGACCGTGGGTAGTTCAACCCAGTTTCCCTGCCCTTCTCTGGTCTCCCGATACTCGCTTTATAGATCATCTCTCATCCGAGGTTTACTAACTTCTACCTCTGTTCTTCAAACATGCTGTAATTATCCACTACCAACGGGATATGCCTCCACTCGGTCTTATCTAGAAGAGCCTTGAGTAAACTCGAGACTTGGAAGATTCTCGAACGATATGAGAAAATCTATCGTATTATTATACAATAGATTCAATAAAAATATTACCAAAACTATTTTTTCTAACTTTTCTGTGCTTGTATATTATTTTCATGAATGGTTTTGGTTGAATGCCGTCGAAATGTCCACCTAAAAGATGTATGACAGCATGTTCAAATGGTGTTTTCAAACCCTTATTCCAAACATATTCATATTATTGTGTGTTTTCCAAACGCCGATGGTGCATAGGGCACTGCGTCATACATATAAATATATACGCAGTGTTATCTTGATCGTTTACCTATGAAGGAAAGGTGATTAGCCTTCCGTTTTAGGTCCAGGGTAATATTAGAGTGAGAAAATCGCTTATATTTATTTGACCCCCCCCCTCCGGAAATCGAACCCGGGAGCTCCAGAACGGTAGCCCAGCGTGTTGACCATTACACTACGAAGGTGGACACTCGAATAGTGTAATACGGAAATAATGCAAGGCTTTATCGATATAATTAAGGTGTTTTGAGATGGTTAGGGCATGTGAATCGAGTGAAATGAATAAAGAACAGTAAAATAAATTTATGAAGCGAATGTAATTGGAAATATATTGATGTTCGAACGGTGAAATAGGGTATGATTGCAAGGCCGAGATAATCACTATCAATAAAATCAATAAAGGTGTATTGAAATAGTTTGGTTATGTGGAACGAATGGGTGAAGAAAGAACAGTAAAACAAATTAATGGGGTGAATGTTATTGGAAATGGAAGTAAAGTAAAACAGGAGATAACTTGGCATGGTTAAATATTTCAAAAACTCGAAGGTGGTAGGAATAATCAGGAAGTATGCATGAGGGGAAGAGGCGAAGATTGTTTGTATATATAGATTGGTGTGGCGTTCTATTCTCTCTGTCTACCCCTGCAGAGAAGCGGCGTGATGGATAGCTAGTTTTATTTAAATGATATATTTTTATTTTATTTTATTTTTATTTTTATTTTATTAGAAGGAAGAACAACAGTTACAATATATGATACACACAGAATACAAAAAATAAAATCATGAATACCAATTATAGTTCTTCACAACTATACATAAGAGAGGTCTATATAAAGGAAGAGACATGAGACAAGGATGGGATAAAGAGAAAAGGAAAATATATGTAGTTTATATTTAAAGAACTAACTTTGTGATTTTCCATTTTATAATTAAAATGTAACTTTGTCTTAAAATCACTATGAAAGTGTAAAAATCACTATTATAGTGATTTCAAAACAAATTTACATTTTAATAATATTATTTAAATGAATTGAACTACTGATTTTTCTATGAAACGATTACGATATTAAGACCATCATTAGATAGTACATAGTTTTTAGTGAGTTAGTGATTATAATGCAATTTCCGAATCAAAGCTTTCAGCTGTGGTGAGACGGTCTCTGGAATTGATTTGTATCGTAATGTCAGTTGCCACGCGTGTGTACAGACGTGCTGAAACGCTTATCAACGTGGTGAGCACGTTGAAACGTTAGAGAATTACAGGATAAATGTGGAGGTCCCCACCAAAAAGTTACATTTCCAATATTTCACAGAAAATTCCTTTACATGGAAATCTGTTCTGTTTACTGTATTCTATCGAAATCTTAATTAAATTTTCTAAAATACGTGACCAATCCTGTGTTAAACCAATATGAAATCATTAAATCGCACCAAAACGTAACAATTTTACAAGTTCCTGATTACTTGAAATCATTTATAATGGAAATGTAACGTTTTGGTGAGGACCTCTATGTACAAATAACGTTGAACCGAGTTGGGTTTCATTTCGCGAACCCCGTGTGGGCGAAACAAGCGCCGTAACTCGAGGGCAAAGTGCGAACTTCCAAACGAGAAAACTTTGTTCTCCAAACACCACCATACTTGTGTAATGTGTACACCGTATCTATATATGAATGCCGAATATGAGTGGTGGTCATGAATTAGTATTTGAAGTGTGTTAACTTTTTCCTTCTCACTTTCGACAGTATTTCAATCGCCAACTTTTGAGAATTTTCTTTTTTGATTTGTTATGTTTTTGTAACAAATTGAGAATTTCACTAGATACTTTCTAGTGAATTCAAACACTATGTTTCGAGTTTGATCAATATATCCAGAAGCTCCAAGAATTTGAGTATTGTGGTTGTTGATCATAGGTAGAATTGGTAAATGTTACATGTGTGTAAAGTGATCACTGAAACCAGCCTATGACGGTTGTAAGACCCGTAAATGTCCAGACTTCTATATTCTTCTTCATCTATGTTGAGATGTCAAAAAAATTATGTAAAAAATAACTCCTAATTGGAGATAATCCAGATTTGTGAACAAGTATTTCTACACACTCAAAATGTTGTCATATTTATTTATTTATATAATATTTAACTGCACATACACAAAATGCATATTTACACACTCCTTGTTAATATGATATAAATATTAAAATGTATAGTATAATTATAAAAAACATATTTTTCCATAGTTTTCTTTTTGGCGGCTTTTAATGATAAAAGTATACGCCTACGTTTCCCATAATTGACAGTTTTTAATTAAAAGTTTTTTTGTATTTATCAATGTCATCAGATACAAATCATTTAATTAATTTAAATTCCCCGCAAATGAATCCCTTTGACAAAGTCGGGAGCCGTTTTTCCCGACATAAAAAATCAATTGAAAGAAAATTGCGATCGCGCTCGGGTTTGTTGGTATCGCAAAAAAATCACTTCGATTATTTATGGAACAAGTTCCTTTGGGAAAAACCAGACCGAGAGACTTTTAACTTATAATTACTTTCATACAAAAACAAATAAAGACAGAGCAAAGTTTGTTCGGATTTAAGAGGGGATAATATTATATAGGTTTAGCGGCTTCCGGAGAGATTGAAAGAAGAGAAGTTTCGGCCAAAACTTCGCCAATTTACATTTTTCGCTCGAATATATATATTTTTTCTTTTACTTTTCTTCGGGGAACTTTTATTTTTTCTCCTCGAATGTTCTTATCATATTTCAGAAATTTATTCGAAAAAGTTTAACGGATTTGTCTTTGTGTTTGAACTATTAATAAAATCACAATTCTGTGCAAACAATTATTATTTGAAGCGAACTTTACAATGTGTTTTTTTTTAAGAATGATTTATTTTTGAGCTTGATCCAAGACTTTTGTTCACATGAATAACCTCAGCTGTATTATATTTAATGTTATGATTTTTTTTTTCGCATTTTCTCTCTGTTTTTTGACCTCTTTGTTTTTCTGTGAGCCTGTATACCCACGGTGTTTTTAAAGAATAATATTAATATTCACATGAATAACTTCGGCTGTATTTTATTACATTTTTTATTGTTTTTCGCATTTTCCCTCTGCTTTCTGACCTGTTTGTTTTCTGTTATCCTGTGTACGGTGTTTTAGAGAAATAATAACAATATGCATAAATAAATTGTATTCTTATTGTTCACTGGTAAGTTGTTATGAAAAGTTGTTTTCATAAGAGACACTTGGTGTAG
Organism: Brachycentrus maculatus; assembly: GCF_059751285.1. Taxonomy (NCBI): domain Eukaryota; kingdom Metazoa; phylum Arthropoda; class Insecta; order Trichoptera; family Brachycentridae; genus Brachycentrus; species Brachycentrus maculatus. The sequence goes on along the minus strand of NW_028281064.1, from coordinate 470,519 downwards.
TATTTATCTATGTGAAATTTATTACGTGCTAAAAATCATAATTGATGTCTACGTATAGCGCTGTTTACTCAATTTCGTTAAAGAGCGGATTATTTTTAGCCTTGAACTTTGTGTATTTCTTCAAGTAACTTTATAGGTTATTCAAGTAATGCTGAAAATATACATATCGCTCACTCCTTTTAACAACGTTGTATATCGAAAAACTTGATTTTTCAGGAGATCGTTTTTAAAGTTTAAAATGTGTTAAAATGTATTTAAAGCCACTTATTGAACTTTTTACTGTGCAACAAATCTTTTTAGGTAAAACCTGAAGGTTTTTTCTCCATTTGAAAAATATTTAGTATATTTAAAAAAATACTTAAACAATACCTTTTCTTCAAAATGCAAAAACGACACTTTCTGCCCTGTAGCGGGTAAATATTAAGTTAAAAATATGCTGCTTTTGCTGGGATATAGTACATTTTCTATGCATTCCGAAAACTTCCACAACTGAAAATTGACGATTTTTGACATTTGACGTTGTTGAAAGGAGTAAGCGATATAGAGTAAACAACATTACTATACATACCAATAGGTGAGTTTGCCATTTGACTCTTATTATATGTCCTCCCACCATTCACATATTATTTGATTCCTTTTTTTGTAGGGAGTGCGCATATAATAATACGAAAACATCTCAAAAAAAATGTTTTTACTTTTTGCCACTTATGTTTATTTGAAAGGACACAAATATTTTACTGATAAAAGAAAACATGCACCCACGAAATTTTACCACGCGATCTTTGTCATTTGAATTTGAAGGAAATTTTCGTATAAAAATGATGTCACAAAAGATATTGGCTGTGAGAAATAAACTCGCCAATGTTTATATATTCTACAACAATGTGAGTGTGTTTAAATACTTGTTCACAATTCTCATTCTTCAATTCTTCAACGTCTGGATTATCTCCCATAAGGATTTTGTTTGACATCTCAAAAATGATGAAGAAGAATATAAAAGTTCTGGCCATTTACGGGGTTTACGAACGTCATAGGCTGGTTAAAGTGACCGTACATAGTTTTTAAATACATGAGTTTTTGCTCAATAAAAAACTCAATGAAAAGTTTAAAAAAATTGAGGAGTGTGGTAATCAATCATGGGTAGAATTGGTGAATGCTACACGTGTGTAAATTGATCACTTAAACCATCCTATGACGGTCGTAAGCCCCGTGAATGCCCAGACTTCCATAATCTTCTTCATCAATATTGAGATGTCAAAAAATAATATGAGTTCTTTCGAATAAAGTGGAAAATTGTGTTTTGAGGATATTCTGATCACTTAAACCTGCCTATGACGGTCGTAAGCCCCGTAAATGCCCAGACTTCCATTATCTTCTTCATCTGTGTTGAGATGTCAAAAAATAGTACATTTATCCTGTATAATAAATTAAATATGTAAATATTGTGACATATTTCTTCAATGTGTTACCTTATCTACTTATTTGTTACTGGATCAATATTTATGTACTTACCTAAATTTGCCGAATCGAAGGTTGACTAGAAATATAAGAGATGTCCCATTTATCTTATTAATAGAAAATGCCAGTGGTAACTCGTTTCATGCATACATTTGCAACTTTTTTATGCATTGCAAAAACCTGCGGTATTTATATCGCGTTATTGCGTTAAATTATTCTAGAATATATCATTCAAATGAGTCAGTCCTAATTTAGTATTCCACGCTGTGTAAAAGTATTTCGTTTTGTATAACGTGTGTAAATAAGGAACACAATTACCATAATTAAATCAACGAAAGCGAATTGTAATTAGTTTAACCGGATAATTTGCAAATTTATAGCCGGGGTCAGTTGATAAATTCAATAATTAATACGTTATTTACGATAACTGTTCTATGTTTTGACTATGTGTGTTTTTTTAATCAATTGATTCCGCAGTCACTTTTCAAAGTTCGCTTACCATTTATCACATATATCGTAGTCATACAGGAGAAAGTGACCAAGTGCATTTTTACAAAAACGTGATCATTGACTATTTGATATCTTACTAGCTTAATATTGCCCTGAAAAACATCCCAAAGGATTTTAAACTTGGAAGTATAATATATTGACTCATTAAAAATGACTAAATGCATTGATGTTTATTATCTTGCCAAGCAAAAGTGACTTAAATGGCCCCTCCTAAACATTTTACTTTTTGTTAGTTGGTCACTTTCTCCTGTATGACTACGATATGTGCATATAATAACAATAGCGTTGAAATCCTTAAAACATAAATGATTATATTTTTATCAATAAAAATATGGTATGCGCATGTGAGGAGAATGGAACCATCCAGACTCCCCCACATCGCTCTGTACGACCAACCCCATGGTAGACGACTCTCGGGCAGACCACCAAAGTGATGGATCGACAGCTGGGAATCGACATCGCAGGAGGCTAATCCCTCTAAAAAACAGGTCACAAAGCCTACACCAGGAAGAAGAAGATGATATATGTTTAGGGACAGGCAGCGAGAATACAAAACCACATCTTTGCGATCATTGCTCGCCTCTTGCATATTCGTGCATCTCCTTGATCATGCAAAGCTTGATGTTTAATTGAACAAAAAAAACACACAAAAAATAATACAAAGAAAAATGACTTATATCATTAATCAAATACAAAAACATCGAGGGTAAGTCCCTCTCCAAACACAAGAACTCAGTAAAAGATGTTATAAGTAGACATGTCTAGTAAATGGATGTAATTTTAATTGTGTCGGATTGTGGTTCCGTGGTTAGTGTCTCGGACTCTTGAGTCAAAGTTTCCCGGTTCGAACCCACCCTACAATTTGATACCTACTTCTAATAATGAGCCGCTTAGTCTCACGGAAATATTATGAAATTGAAGTATTTTTGTTAATAATAAAAATACAAATATTTCTCTTTATAAAAAAATGTAGCTTTATTAAGCCTAGATAACTATATTTATAGAAACAATGCCATTTGTGTATCGCACAATTTCGACATACGTAGTAGCTGTGCGGAAAAGTGATTTATCGTTAAATGTCTCTTACATTCATTCATTACTAATAAGCCAAACTTAAGTGCCATGTAACCGGTTCCTATTTTTGATAAATAAGTTTCAAGTTTTAAATTGCGTAGTCCGCCAGACGAATGTCTAGTTATTAAGGGTTAAAGAAATACATAAAATTATACAACAAATTGTAATGTCGTATCCATATATAATAATAATGATAATAAAACCCTTATCCGCACCCCAATGGTGCATAGGGCACTGCGTCATATAAACGCAGTGTTATCTTGATCGTTTACACATGAAGGAAAGGTGATTAGCTCTTCGCTTCAGGTACCAGTCCAGAATAATATTGAATAAATATTACAGTAAAAAAATCACTTATATTTATTTTACCCCTCTTGCGAGTCGAACCCGGGACCTCCAGAACGGTAGCCGAGCGTGCTGACCATTACACTACGGAGGCGGACATATATGCCATATCTTTTTATACCTTCATAGTCGTGATGAAAACGACAAATAATCATTAATCGAATATTAGGAAATTCATAATTCTGTATTCAAAGGCGCGTCTGAATGGTTTTTAGACAAAGGAATTTGACTCATCGTTATTCCAATTCTCCGCAGGAAGTAATTCCGAATTCAAGCGCTCGAATTATCGATCGGCGGAAACCAACACACAAACACTTTATTATATGTTAAAACGTATTATATATGGACACATGCTCATACCAAGACGTCAAAAGACAAAGAATGGCGCAAGAAAAAAGTTATCCTCGATGAAGAAATCGTCGGACCTATATACGCTCTGACCGGAATGACACCCATAAAATAATGTATGAAGATAGATACAAACTTATTATGCACATATATTTGTCAAAGCAAATGTGTGGTTAATGTAGTTCAATGAATAATGCCCAATATTGGAATACTAAGGAATAAGAAATTATCTGTAGACTTTAGACTTTTTTTTCTTTACAACATTTTGAGTGTGTCCAAATACTTGTGTTACAAATCTGGATTGTCTCCAATTATAGGAGTTATTTTCCAAATTATTTTTTGACATCTCATCAAAGATGAAGAAGAATATGGAAGTCTGGGCATTTACGGGGCTGACGACCATCTTAGGCTAGTTCAAGTGATCACTTTACACACGTATAACATTTACCAATCCTACCCATTATTGACAACCACACTACTGGAATTCTTAAAACAAAAGTTAAAATTTTTTTCTTTATTTAAAATTATTTTGCATTTAACAATGTAATATAAATAAATACAAGTACAGAAAACATACATAAAAAATAAAAATACATAATATAGTACAAAAGAAGACCCCACAAAGCCACGGCCTGTGTGTGGGTATACATTTTATATAGCTTATTTCTTTGTTGAAAAGAAATAACTATTTCACGGGTTATCCATGGTTTAATGTTTTTTAAACTTTATAAAATAAAACAAATTTGTTTTAACCACTTTTTATTGTGCGTGAAAGTTTTTGGTATCGTTAGGGAAGGGTAATTATCTATAACCTAACTACGAGTATTTCAATATTTTAGAATTGGTACATAAACCCTGATGATGACAAGGTTCTTGTTGAAACCGGTTGGAAAAAGTGTACGAATAAAAAGTGATTAAAACAAAGTTCTTTTATTTTATAAACTTTATAAAATGTGTCAAAGTAAAAGTATCTGCGAAAAACATTCAAGATTTTTTTTTTGTTGTTTCCTTTTTGGCATTGGTATTAGTTCTCAAATCGCTCACTCCTTTAAAGAACGTCATAAATGAAAAATCGTAAATTTTCAGTTGTGCATGTTTTCGGGATGCCCAGAAAAAGTACTATATCCCAGCAATATTTTTAACTTAATATTTACCCGCAACAGGGCAGAAAGTGTTGTTTTTGAATTTTGAAGAAAAAGTATTGTTTTTTTTTTTATACTAAATATTTTCCAAATGGAGAAAAAACCTTCAGATTTTACCTAAAAAGATCTGTTGCACAGTAAAAAGCTCAATTAGTGGCTTGATATTTATTTTTAAAACATTGTATTATATTTTTAAACTTTAAAAACGTTCTACTGAAAAATCAAGTTTTTTGATTTATGACTGTTGAAAGGAGAGGGCGAAATGTGTTTATCCAATATTTCGTAAAATGAATGTTAAGACAGAGGCTAGGATCGTGTAAAAACACAGAATTCCACGTTTCATGTTGTAGTGAATCAGTTAATGTTTTAGTTAATTAATTTTTTTATCAAAGTCAATTACAGTCAACGTACCTACTCGCATAGTGACGCATTCTCTCGTAGTACATATTCGTTTTATCGGGATGGATAAAATAGCATATGCACATACAACACATTCCATCAGCCGTGAAGAAAATATTCCCACGGTCATAAAACGTAATTGTTTATTTTCAAATTCGCAGCAATAATTGTTGATGCCGATATTTAATGAATTATTGTTTAAAATAACAATCCGTTTTTTGACCTGTGAAATATGCAGATAACGGATTTTATATATAGAATCAGTTCGATAGCATATACACTTCATAGATAGTGTATATATATATATATATATATATATATATATATATATATATATATATATATATATATATATATATATATATATATATATATATATATATATATATAAATATATATGTGTATATATTATAACGTGGTAATATTTTTCTTTGTAAATTGGGTGTAAATAATATGTAATGTGGGTGTATAATAATAAAATAAACAATTTTGCTTTGTAATTAAAGTTTTTTCTTAATTAATCTTTACAATATTTTTCTATCTATCTATCTGATTCTGACAGTTCAGAATATTATATTTTTTCTATCTGATGTCTTTTGTTTTATTCAGTGCGACGCATGCGACATCTGGTGGTAGATCTGTTTTATGTAGGTACTGTATGTAAGTACTTAATAAAATGTATAGGTAGGTACCTAGATATTTTATTACATATATATATATATATATATATATATATATATATATATATATATATATATATATATATATATATATATATATATATATATATATATATATATATATATATATATATATATATATATATATATATATATATATATATATATATATATATATATATATATATATATTATATATATATATATATATATATATATATATACAGTATCTACTCAATGAATTAGGGCCACGCAGAATTTCGCGCAATTTCTCAATTCAAACAGGAATAACTCAGAGAAAACCTTGAATAAAACAACATTGAATTTTATTTACACATGAACACTTATTACGCTTAAATTATGCATATATTTTCATATAAATATAGTTAGTATTTAGTATTTCCACCTTTGGCAGAAATAACTGCCTCAATTCTTTTTGGCATACTTAAAATGCACTGTTTTATCATGTTTTTTATTTCTTCGTCTTCTGACCAAATTTTTTGAATATTTTTTTTAGACAGTCTACTGTCGGATTTGGAAATGAGCAAACCTTATTTTTTAACATGCTCCATACGTTTTCTATAGGATTAAGGTCCGGAGAATTTCCAGGCCAGGGGAGCAAAGGCAGATTTTTGTTAGACAAAAATTTTATTATTGATTTAGCCCGGTGGCAAGGTGCCCCATCCTGCATGAAGGTGTATGGACCTTCTGTTGGGTCGAGTGTATGGTAGAAGGGCAATAAAATTCGTTCGAGGACCTGCTTATAGGAATTTTGGTTCATTGTTCCTTCCACGAAAAACAACGGCCCAGGTAAATTGTTAATAATACATGACCATATCATTGTTGCAGGGGGGTGTTTGATAACTTTTACCACACAGGCCTCATTGTAACGTTCCATTGGTGTTCTCCTGACGAATCGACGGCTCTCTGTCACGGCTTCTAACCGGCACTCATCACTAAAGATGACCTGAAAAATAATGAAAATTTAAGTTTAATTCAAATATATAAGTTAATTTACTAAAATGATATGTTGAAAATTCAATTTAAATAAATACCTTTTTCCAATCATCTACCGAGTAATTTCGATGTAGCCTGGCCCATTTTAATCGATCCGCTTTCATTCGTGGTGTCAATTTTGGTACTTTTACAGGGCGCCTGCATTTCAGATTTACTTCGTAAAGACGTCGCCTCAGTGTTGATACCGATATATTTATACCCTTTTATTCCAATTTTATTTTTAATGTTTTTGCTGATGCACTACGGTTTTCTAAGGCACTTTGAACGATTTTTCGATCAGTCCTCGGTGTTGTTTTTCTAATCCTACGATAGTTCTTCCGCCGATTGCTGGTGGCGGGTGACTGATTTTTTATTGATTTTGAAATTCTGTCCACTGTTTGACGAGAAACGTTTTCTTTTTTTGAAATTTCTCTATTAGATAGTGTTCCTAATTTCAGTAGCACTATAACACTAGACTTTTTTTCCTCAGAAATGTCTTTACTTTTTCCCATTTTGTCCTTTTCAAAAAAAACACTTGTGTTTACAAAAAAAAATTATACTTTATGAACTAAAATTAAAAATTAAGTTTTTTTTACAAGACACGATAACTATATAACCTCTCTGAACAAAACAACAACCAGAACTCAAGAAACTTCACTAATAAATGAGATAGGACCATTTTTTGAACTTTCAACTATCTGTCTACCTGTGCTAATTAGGGACCTTTCTCAGAAAAAGGGTTTGAAATTTCGTAAAGGCTTAAATAATCCAGGTATATTTTACATATTATTGAAGGTAATTTACACGACATTAGATGTCAATAGAAAACTTAAAGTACTTATGTAAAATAAATATAATAATCCAAAAGATTTCAGAGTATTCAAAAAAATAATGGGTGGCCCTAATTCATTGAGTAGATACTGTATATATATATATATATATATATATATATATATATATATATAATGGTTCGATCTTATTCTACGCGTGGTGACGTCACGCTCGTCCGCGGTACACTTGTCTATGTTGCCTCGTTCTCTGGATGCCGTTCGTGTCATACTTGTCTATGGTGGTCAGGGCTGGTCGATGCACCGCAATTAGTTTAACTTAAAGTTGCAATGCAAAATTCCAGTATAACGACAACACAAAATGAAATCGTAACTAAATTGATAAATAACTTATCAATATTATTTTTAATCTTATCTTAATTACTAAATCTATACCGTACATTAGTCACCAGGATCTTTCTAAAGAGAAAATAAAACATTTGGAAAAATACGTTATCGGAGTAATTCATCATTTGGTCTAGATTATATTATCGCATTGAGAACCCGGTTATGAAATTACAATTATTGCTTAAAAGGCTTATAATTTTTTTATCTTGAATGAATCAAATATTATTGATGTTAGTCATGTGTCTTTAGATAAATTTTGCACAATGTTGTGAGTGTTTTTTTTAAATTATTATTTATTGATATCTCAAAATTGATTAGAATTTGATAAAAGATATTCTTCCCCATCTGTGTTGGTATATCAATAAAAAAATGATATAAATAACTCTAAATTGGAGCAAATACAGCATTTGTGAACAACCAAAAAATTGTCTTACTCAAAATATTGCGAATATAAAGAACTGGTCTGAAAAATTAGTTCAATACAATCCTCAATTCCAATAGTGACCATGCTTTTAAGAACGGTATCCGTCGATGGTTGCTCCTCGTTGGTAACAAGGTAGAAACAGACTTAATTAGAGGCCAGGCCTAATAATTGTGATTATTTATTTTAAAATCTTTTATTGTATTATATCTTATAATGTATTAAATCTGGTATTAAAAAAATACCCCGTATCGTATTAACTATGTATGTTGTAAACCCTATATTGTATTAACATGTCAGTATTTCGGCCCAACACAGGCTAAGCCTAAAGAGCCAAAATACATATAGTATTTAATATAATATTTAGTATCTAAAATAAATATTTTAAAAAATCTAAACATCATATTTTCAGGCGTCTCCTAGTCTATAAAATAATTAATGGAATGAATCTTACGTAGATTTCATGAAGGTAATATTTTTTTTTACTAATTTCAACCATAGATGTCGCCGACGAACTAACATGCAGTAGATCATTTTCAAGCATAAATACAACTTCCAAAAAATTTTCTAAAATTTCAAACCATCATGGGTAGGATTGTAAACGTTACGCAGTGTTTAAGGTGATCATTTAAACCAGCCAATGACAATGATCTTCTATATTGAGATATCAATAAATAAAATCAACCTTTATTTTAATTCCTCGATTCACATACAGATTATTTGAATATAAAATAAAAGGTTATTATATTCGAATGAAAATAATACACAAGTCCACAATACCAGTCGGCGAGCGCCAATCGTTGCAAATCTCTCTTTAATCTACGTTAATATGTATGTATAATCTCAAGTCACGATATATCCTTTCGTTTTAGATGAACGTAATCAATAAGTAATTTTTTACGTGTGTATAGTAGTACTATTATTAAAATAAGATATATAGATTTATCAGACTGGCCAATTTCTGATATTTTGGCCTTGACATTCGTATAAATTTAAAGCCTATTATAATTCATTCATATATTCGGCGCCAATAACTCACTCGCCTTGTTGACTATCTTATTTTGTTTAGTTTTTTTCGGAGATGTATTTTTATCTTTATACATAAATTACTCGGTCGTTTTTGTCAACATAATTTACAGAAAACGTGAATATATCACGGCAAAATAATCTATCTCATCGGTTGAAATAATTTTTTAGATAAATGTCACACTAGAACCTTTGTCCGCTTCCATAGTGTATGATTATTTGTGAATTTCTAATTTCGCAATTTAGAAAGAAGAAAAATAAAACAGTATTGACAAAACTTTTTAAACTCTTCAATATTTCTCCTTCTTAGTCCATCTTAAAAAATACTTCCTTTGCCTTCAGTTATGCAGATGATATGTGTTATGAAAATTAATTCCATTCTATTGATAATATGTATACATTATGTCATTATGCGTTTGGCTACCGTTCTGGAGGCCCGGGTTCGGTTTCGAGAGGGTCAAAATAAATAAAAGTTTTTATGTACTGTAATATTTATTTCATAATACAGCATGATTGGTTATAAATATAAATATAAATAAAAATATATTAATTTTTTTCTACTGATCTTTTTTTTGTTTTTTTGTTTTCACTTTTATTTTATTGATTATTTTTTGACATATCAGGTTCAGTGCTGCAGAACAGCGTTTATTATTTAATATAATTTTGTACATAAGTTATACATATTTATATATATATATATATATATATATATATATATATATATATATATATATATATATATATATATATATATATATATATATATATATATATATACTAACTAACTAACTAACTAACCATCACGCCGCTTCCCCGCAGGGGTAGGCAGAAGGGGTAGGTAGAGAGAATCGAACGCCACACCACTCTGTCTTTGCAAACATTCTTTGCCTCTTCTACATTCATGCATCTCCTCATACATACCCGACGATTATTACGACTCCTGACCCGGCCGCTTTCAAGTATTCGACATACCTGATTGTGCCAAGTTTTCCTCGGTCGTCCTCTGCTATATGATATATACATATATGCATATATGATATATATATATATATATATATATATATATATATATATATATATATATATATATTTATGTATACATATATATATATATATATATATATATATATATATATATATATATATATATATATATTTTTTTTTTTTTTTTTTTTTTTTTTAATTTATTTATTTATTTATTGGAAACTGTCTATCCTCACTAGGTATTTCGAGATACCTGTTCTGAGGTAGGCAGGGTATGCTTATTCTTTTTATAATACAGCTTTATATATTTTTAATGATAATATAAAAGTGGTAAGACTGAAATAATATGAAATAATAATTATAAAATGAAAGCAAATAGAGAGTTTAACTAAAAGAAAAGTAAAATCTAGAGGAATTGAGTTTTATAAAAACACCAGTTTTATGTCTTTTTCCATTTCCTTTATTATACCAGCGATCGGGTTTTGTTGTTACCGACATTGTCAGACGCTAGTCTGGCGATATCCTTTCATTCTAATACGTTTGATTTCATGTATTTGTCATCAAATGCACTCGAAGTGCTAATAGACGTAAAAGTTAACCCACAATATCCCGCAGTAGTGCGAGTAAGGGCAACGATCCGTTGAACAGGCGATAAGTCCCAATTTAGGTCATGGACTGAAAATTGTCTCAACAATGGCGGACGCAATCTTGCATGAATATTTTATATTCGTATTGTGAATCACCTCTCTGTATTATTAAATTCGTTTTCCGTAATGTCATTTAATGACACTTTTTTTTATTCCCAATAATAATAATTCCCAATAATTTTTAACGTGATGTAACAAAATTACTTACAACAGGTTTACACAATGATATTTTATATTTAGAATACTTTTTATTATTTCTTTTTGTGTAAATTGACACTTGATTCAAGTATGTTATTTAAAGTATATTCAAAGTATTATATTTTTCGTTCATCTCGATTGGTTAAACATGAATATGGGGATTTTGATATCGCTCACTCCTTTCAACAACGTCATATATCAAAAATCGTCAATTTTCAGTTCTGCATGTTTTCGGAATGTCCAGAAAATGTTATAATCCCAGCAAAAGCGGCATATTTTAAACTTAATATTTACCCGCTACAGGACAGAAAGTGTTGTTTTTGCATTTTGAAAAAAAGGTGTTGTTTAATTATTTTTTTAAATATATGAAATATTTTTCAAATGGAGAAAAAACCTTCAGGTTTTACCTAAAAAGATCTGTTGCACAGTAAAAAGTTCAATAAGTGCCATGATATTTATTTTCAATTCATTTTACATATTATATTCTTAAACTTTAAAAACGATCTCCTGATAAATCAAGTTTTGTTTTTTGATATATGACGTTGTTGAAAGGAACGTTCTACTTGCGATATGTTCTACTTGTCATTGTCAACGCCGAGATCGTCTACATTGTAAGTGGACATTTATGTCGTGGTGTGTCCCTAATTTCTTACAATGTTGTCTTTGACTTGCTTGAGCTTTGATCTTTACCTTTTCCCCTTTTCCTCCCTTCCTGAAGAGGGCTTCCAGGTATTTTCACAATTTTACAAATGTGGAATTTCGTAATTGGAATAGTAAAAGTACTTATTTTGTGTAACTTATTTATGTGAATGACTTGATGTTACTTTTATGTAAAAATCTCTAGTAAAATAAAATTAAAATGGCGTTGGTTTTATGAACAACAAAAAATCATATTTTTTATGTGTATTTTCTAGTAAATATTTTTTTCTGCCAATTTGTATACCATGTGTTGTAAATCGCTCCTATAACTGTAAATGCTAGGGAAAATTTTGGGAAAACTCTTTCATCATAAAAGAATCTTTATTAAAAAATAGTGTGTATGTAACTTAAATAAAATAAAAATTAAACAGTATTATTTTACGTTTCGTGGTGTCATAAGTGAAAGGTTAATTTGCCACGGTTTATCAAAACCGATTTTAATGTGTATAATTTTGTGTGACAAATTAATTAGCTTTGGGACGTATTTCTACGTCTATGTAGTTGTATAATTTCGATTCAAGTTACTATAATTACATGAAATGCACGAGTAAAAATTGTAAGCAAATACGCTCGCTTAGTATGAATCTATCAAACTATTTCTTCAGTTTTTTAAAGCTAGACACTGCCTTCTTTCTTGGAAATGTGGTAGGGATATGTGAACATGTCGCTCACTCCTTCCAAGAACGTCAAATATATAAAAAAAAGATTTTTCAGATCTTTTTTAAAGTTTGATTTTGATTAAAAATTTGATTTTTCAGGAGAACGTTTTTAAAGTTTAAAAATATAATAAAATGTATTTAAAAAATATATCAAGCCACTTTTTGAACTTTTTACTGTGCAACAGATATTTTTACGTAAAACCAGAATGTTTTGAAAAATATTTAGTATATTTAAAAAAATCATATTATTATTTTTTATATTTTTATTTTTTGACATCTCATCAAAGATGAAGAAGAATATGGAAGTCTGGGCATTTACGGGGCTTATTTAAGCCCCGTAAATGCCCAGACTTCCATATTCTTCTTCATCTTTGATGAGATGTCAAAAAATAATATGAAAATAACTCCTGTAATTGGAGATAATCCAGATTTTGTGAACAAGTATTTGGACACACTCAAAATGTTTTAAAAAAATCATTAAAAATTACCTTTTCTTCAAAATGCAAAAACAACACTTTCTGCCCTGTAGCGTGTAAATATTAAGTTAAAAATATACCGCTTTTGCTGGGATATAGTACGTTATCTGGGCATTCCGAAGACATGCACAACTGAAAATTTACGATTTTCGATATATTATATGACGTTGTTGAAAGGAGTGACGATGTAGTTCATTGGCAGATGAATAATTGATCTTGTGGTCTGTGCACAATCATTATTAACCTTTTAACCGCGTTAACTTTGTTCCTAAGAGACGTCCGTGCGCGGCGGTATTTCGCCGTTTTTTAAATGATTACTTTTATCATGTATTTAGTTAAGAAATGATTTATTTTCCTTAACAAAAACGTTCAATGGGATTCATTGTGCCTTTTTGGTACTCTATAATACACTCGTGTCACATTATTCTTGAAATATATCGTAATATAAACAAATAAGATCGTAACATAAATAAATCAAAGCACGCATCGTGTGTCACTCTTACCCACTGGCGATGCGTAGCGTCGAGAGTGAGACAGATATAGGGCGTGATTATGGCGCGGACTAATTACCGACCGCAAGAAAAATCAGGGATCTGTTCTTTTATTTATCCTTGTGACGTTACAAATTATTAGTCAGATATTTCAACAGATGTCATAAGACCAAGGATTGACATATTATTTTATCCAAAGTTCCACACCATGGAAAAATCCCTCTAAGTTGAACTGAGGTTCGAAACTTGAAGCAATGTAAAAACACAAACGCTTATGTCAGCCGCGTATGGGGCATGTCTTGTTAAAACACATACGGTTATGCGAGCCGCGTGGATCCGGTTAATGAATTCGCTGCTGTTAATCAAACGTGATATTACTTCATTTCGTCATGCCATCTTTTTTTCACGAATGCCCTTGACTTTTTCGATGTACATGAATATTGCGCGTACATTTTTTAACATTAAAGCAATCAGTAAATTAAAAACCTGATAGCACGATCGTTAATATTTATCTTCTCATTTTTATTTTATAACTCGCGGACATTTTATTGATTAATTAAATTCTAATGTACTCAATACTTTCACTCGTTGGCTATTCGCATACATAACCTTATTACAGTCCATATGAATTGTAATAAATATGTATGTTCATGATTTAAATGCATCGGTGCGTTGCATGCCTAAGTGCAAGAATACAAGGGCAGTGCAACTGTTGTAGTTAGTGTCATTCTAATCAAATGGGATTATTTTATATTCAATTTTTATAGACTAATACATGCAAAAAATATGGGTACATTTTATGCCACACACGAACATAATGTCATCTTCTTTTTCTACTCTACTCTACCATTCACTGCACTGCTTTACCTTTTTTTCCATACAAGATGAAAGAATGAAAAGAATAATACTAATACGATAATACTAAATGAAGTAATAAAAAATAAAAAAATAGTATACTTAATTAAAAGTATTAAAATATGTGATATTTATTACGTGCTAAAAATCATAATTGATGTCGACGTATTAGCTGTTTACTCAATTTAATATTTTTTTATAATTTTAATGTAACTTTGTTTTAAAATCACTATAAATATTTTATTATAACTTAATTATAATGTCTATCGGTTTCAAAACTAACCGCTTCTTTATCAAGACTGATAAATACTTGATAAAAAAGCGGTTAGCTTCGAAACCGGTAGACATTATGATTAAGTCATAATAAAATATTTTTAGTGATTTTAAAACAAAGTTACATTTTAATTATAAAATGAAAAATCATAAAGTTATTGCTTCAAATATAAAAAAATATATATATTAGTTTTAATCACTCACTGAGATTTTGTCTACCGGTTTCGTGACGTACCCGTCTCTTCGTCAGGACAATTGCTACAACAGCATGCAAACAATACTACACGTCACTATCATGGCATTGTGATTTTCTTCTTCTTCTTCTTCTTCTTTTCGTAGATCCTAGGGATCTGTTTGTGCCTCCGCATGTCGCTCTTAGGATGTTGACTCCCAGCTCTCTTTCCATCTTTTTGGAGGTCTGCCTGGGGGTCTGCGTCCTTCAGGGTTGCCTTGGAGGGCGATACGTGGAAGTCTGTCTTCTGAAATTATGTTTATATGTTTCTTCCAGTATCGCCTTCGTTGTCGTCCCTACCTCACGATATCCTCCGTCTTACACATGCTCCGGATGTCAGTATTTCTTACTCGGTCTCGCAATGTGTTCCCGGTTATGGATCGGAGAGTCTTCATCTCGGAGGTTCGAAGTCGAGATTTTGTTCTGGAAGTATCTGCTCTTGCCTCAGTCCCATAAGTGGCTATT
The DNA here is from genome assembly GCF_059751285.1 of Brachycentrus maculatus. Classification (NCBI taxonomy): domain Eukaryota; kingdom Metazoa; phylum Arthropoda; class Insecta; order Trichoptera; family Brachycentridae; genus Brachycentrus; species Brachycentrus maculatus. Next base: position 454,966 of record NW_028281064.1, on the reverse strand, counting down.
GGTGGTACAAATGTTTTGTATATTTTCATTTTACTTTCTATTCTCATGTGTTTGTTCCTCCACACCGAGTTTCTGAGGCATCCTGATTTAACTGCAGCCTTGTTTATTTGTTTCTGATTGTGATTTCGACTACTTGATTTACCTTAATGGTGATTTTGATGGTTTTCTTTGTCGGCAGGACTGGGAGTGCACCGGCGAGGCGGGGCAGGCCGCGCGGCGCTGGGCGCGCCGCCAGCAGGCGCAGCGCGTGCTGGCGCGCTGCCCGGCCGCGCTAGGCGGCTGCCGCGCGCAGGTGTACCGCGCGCGCGGCGCCACGCAGTGGTACACGGCCGTCATCGTGGCCTGCAACCAGGACACGGGGGTGAGTCCCTACCAAACCACACACCCCCAAAACCATACAAAAAAAATATAAATAAAAATCCTTGTTCTTCTGCTATGTGTTTATTTTTGTCATTTTAAAGAGGGATGTTCGACAGCCCGCAAATTAATTTTCTTTAAACCCTCAGTAACCTTTTGTTTTTGCAATACAATTAATGAAGTAAAGTGCAACAATCATGTACGCTACGCTAGTGTTCCGCAATTTTTTTCTATTCAAGGTACACCTACCAAATTAAGACATTTCAGAGGTGCATATTTACCATTTTATGGTAACGTATTATATTTAACATATGTGTAATGCACTTATATATATGTGAGCCTAATTAACTGAGCACAGGCAATCAAAATTTGAAGCAATTGTGTTATTTTCACAAAACTAGACTTTTTCCGCGGCACACCAACTAATCACCACGGTACACCAGTGTGCTGCGGACACACTTTGCGGAACAATGCGTTACGACACACTTTCAAGGTCAACACAAAGACGCTAGAGTAAAAATTCGAACCTCTTTCATTTTCTTCCATTTTGTAGTAGGATTACAAAGTCGAAAATTCTTCGATAGCCCTAAACTTTTTCTGATCGTAGAGGTCTCAATAGATCTCATATGGTCATAATGACACAAAATTTCTTGACCTCTTAATAATAATTTAAAAAAACATTCAATTTAAGTTATTGAAAGATAAGAAGTTAAAAATATATTTAAAAAAATCAATATGTAAAATATATATTCTGAAAATTAAAGTCCATAATTTATTCTATAAAATCACTAAACGTCACTAAATCGAGATTTTTATTTGCAGTCGCAAGAAAAATGATTCCCGTTATGCGTCAAAAGTTGCGAAAATCGACGTGAAAATTCGATTACCTAACATATATGACTATACTTATAACTTATTATGTTATTGGGTACTTGGCTACATCGACTCTTTTTGCTTTGAACACCTTTCTAGCTGAATGTGGCTGGAAAATCTTATTTCTTTTACGTTTTACATTTCACGAACTGCGAGGGTGAAAATTCTAAGAATAAACATCCCCTCTTGCGAATATGGAATCGATAACTGTAAACATAAAAAAATACATACCTTTTTTCCTACCGTTCTGGGGTAATTTAGAAAATATTACATATCCCTCATTTGAATAATATGTTATATTTGCATATTTGTTACATATTATATTATGATTTTAAAAAAGACTTTTAAAAAAAATATATTTTTGCTTGCTATAGCCGAGGAGTTGCTCGTTATAGCCGTGAAAAAATGTACGAAGAAAAGACACCAAAATACCAACGAATGTTTCCTCGTTATATCCGAGATCTCGCTATAACCGAGTTAGACTGTAATTCCAAACCGCTGAATTGAGGATGTACTTAAAAGGTCCTGACATTTTAAATAGATTAACAATTATTGTGTTTATTTAATATATTTGAAAACAAAAACTCCATATATTTTTGACATCTCAACATAGATGAAGAAGAATATGTATGTATTTCTGGGTATTTACAGGTTTTACGACCTGTCACACCCTGGTTAAGTGATCACCTGACACGCGTCTAACATATGATGACAATCATATGTTTGACAATCATGATTGACAATCACACTACTCAAATGTCACGAATTGGAAGTCATATACGAGTATATACGAGTAAATAATCAATCTCATTACGTTCCATGGTCAATTGATAAAAAAAATGGAAATCATACATACATCACAAATCGCTCACTCCTTTCAAGAACGTCATAAATCAAAAATCGTCAATTTTCAGTTATGCATGTTTTTGGATTGCCCATAAAATGTACTATATCCCAGCAAAAGCGGCATATTTTAAACTTAATATTTACCCGCTACACGACAGAAAGTATTGTTTTTTGCATTTTGAAGAAAAGGTATTTTAAGAATTTTTTTTTTAAATATATTAAATATTTTTCGAATGGAGAAAAAACCTTCAGGTTTTACCTAAAAATATCTGTTGCACAGTAAAAAGTTCAATAAATGGCTTGATATTTATTTTTAATTCATTGTATTATATTTTTAAACTTTAAAAACGTTCTCCTGAAAAATCAAGTTTTTTGATTTATGACGTTCTTGAAAGGAGTGAGCGAAATATCATGACGCTTTATTTTTGAGTTCACGGAAGCCATCTATGGTTGGTTTGAAAAAGCTTTTATTCAGCAGGCACCCTTTTATTTACATATATGCAAGAACCGGTAAATTTTAAATACTGGGAGACGCTTGAAAACGTGATTTTTTAATTTTATGCAGCTTTTAATTTGACTTTTTTTTGTTACAGCATTTTTAGATGTGTCCAAATCCTTGATCCCAAAACTAGGTTTCTCAGCTTAGGAGTTATTTTTACATGTAAAAATGTTAATAAAAACAGCTCCTATTTGGAAAAACTCATATTTGTGAACACACAAAAAAATATTGTAGCTTCTTTAAACCCTCATCCGAACCCGATTTTTCATAGGGCATTGCATCATATAAACGCAGTGTTATCTTAATCGTTGACATATGAAGGAAAGGTGATAAGCCCTCCACTTCAGGTCCAAGGTAATATTGAATAAATATTAGAGTGAAAAATCACTTGTATTTATTTGACCCCCCCACCTGGGAGTCGAACCCGGAACCTTCACTGCGGTAGCCGAGCATGCTAACCATAACACTATAGAGGTGAACAAAATTTTGTAAAGTCCATACAAATTATCGCAGTCAATTTATTACCAAAATAAATATCTACTTTACTTATTGAAACGCCCTCGACAATCTAGTAAGTGAGCAGTGTGGAATAAGTTCTCACACACATAAATACGTGTATAAAAGTGAAACATTGTCCCGTACATTCATCGGGTAGAAGCCTTTCTGAACTAAACGACTTAACTGAAAGTTCCAAAGTACCAGAAGAAGACGATACTAAAGAAAATACATCGCTGTGTGAATACGAGTATATTCGGCGTCAGCTGTTGGTTAACTTTGTTTCAAGGACACGCAATTCTCTCTCGCATTTATATCTCTATAAAGGTTTGAATAAAAGTTTTAATATCAATATAATTTGTTTACTCTCGAGTTTCCACAATACCATAAAAAACTTTTCAGTATTCCTTAATGTAATGGAAAAATTATACTTTTTGGAATGCTGGGCAACGTGATGAATAAATATACATACAATACTCGTAAAATTTATGTTATGTTCTAACTATTATACGAAAAATTACGTTATAATAATAATAATATTTATAATCACTCAGAAAAGGATTGAAAAAAAACTATACTGCGTTATTTAACATGTTTTATTTTATTTTATTTAATAACATAGTACTCATAGAATTTAAATTAACGATCATATACATGTATTATCATAACACCAACAATTTTTATTTTATAACTATCCATATTACATTATATTTATCGTATCGTTATATATTTATTTTAAAATGAAAAGAGAAATATTAGTGTTTTTTTTATTATTTACAAAAAAACTTCAATTTCACACTATTTCTGTGAGCCTAAGCGGTTCATTATTAAAGATAGGTATCAAATTGTGGTAGAGTGAGTTTAAACCCAGAAACCACAACCCGACATGATACATTTCCGATGATGATACATTAGCTGCGAAACTGGCAAACGTTTTTATTTCGGCGAATGCATACAATACTCAACTATCGAATCACGATCTACTCCCAAAGTGATAAATGTAAATATTTTACTACTCGCATAAAACAGCAACATTGGGGAGATTTTTTTTTTACATTTGCATTGGACGATTGAAGGAAGCGTTGGTGTGCAAGTCGCGAGTGGAGTAAGGTGGCACAATAAACCACCGCACCGTTCCACCCTTAGTAGTCGCGTGTCTGCAAACTTGGCTCTAACTGGGAAATGAAACGCCCCCTCCCCCGTAGCCGCCATTTTGGCGAAGTTTGCACAGTCAGCCCAGTGCTACATAGTTTCCCCGACTTTTCTCTTCTCTTCTCTTCTCTCACTGGTACGCATTTCTAGGGGCGCCAACTTATTCCCGCGGTTTTGTCCAAGACATAACGCGACATTTAAATTGTTTTACCAACTTTGGATCTCGCACTTTTACTTTTCTTTTTCATTTTACGTTGCCCCTTGTCTCGCCTCGTGTAAATGTTTTAATTTATGTAAAATATTCCCGTAAACTTGGACGCCTTGTGGCGGGTTTATTCACTGAATTTTACTGTTATTTTACGAACTTATCGGATACCTCACTGTACAATATCGACGGATAACCAAAATAACCTCTTTTTGCCTTATTATACTTCTCAATTGTTACCCCTTTACGTATTTTTTTTTAAATAAAAATAATTTTAATTTCAGGTATTCCTATACATAATATAATTGAATATATTATGTACTTATTATCAACTTTCCTTTGCTTTGTCCGCATCCGTTGCGTAGTGGTTAGCGAGCTAGGCTACCATGCCGGGTACGATTCCCAAGAGGGTTAAAATAAATATTAGTGTGTTTTCAGTCTAATATATATTGAATATGTCCCCGGACTGGTATCTGTAGCGGAAGGCTAACGATCAAGATAACGCTTTTTCTATACGATGCAGTGCCCTGTGCACCATTGGATGCGGATAATGGTTACAAGAATATTTCTAGATAAGAAGGTTATTACAATTCTCTAGTTTTCGTGTGAAAATTCGAGTTGAGAATATCTCCCTTTTAATTTTTATAACGTCAAATAAAATATCGCTCACTCCTTTCAACAACGTCATATATAAAAAAACTTGATTTTTTAGGAGATCGTTTTTAAAGTTGAATATAATGAAATGTTTTTAATTAATGTTTTACTTAGTAAATACCACTATTTCTTAAAATCTACTGTGACACGTGTTTCGATGCATTCCGCATCATTTTCAAACACCGTATCCGGTGTTACGTCATAAATAAAAAAACTTGATTTTTTAGGAGATCGTTTTTAAAGTTGAATATAATGAAATGTTTTTAGTTAATGTTTTACTTAGTAAATACCACTATTTCTTAAAACCCACTGTGACACGTGTTTCGAAAATGATGCGGAATGCATCAAAACACGTGTCACAGTAGATTTTAAGAAATAGTGGTATTTACTAAGTAAAACATTAATAAAAATGGATAGATTTTACCACAAGCATTGCCGAATCAATTAATGAAATAGTGAAATGTATTAAAAATAAATATCAAGCCACTTATTGAACTTTTTACTGTGCAACAGATCTTTTTAGGTAAAACCTGAAAGTTTTTTCTCCATTTGAATTTCAAAGTATATTTAAAAAAAAAAACAATACCTTTTCTTTAAAATGCCAAAACAACACTTTCTGCCTTGTAGCGAGTAAATATTCAGTTAAAAATATGCCGCTTTTGCTGGGATATAGTACATTTTCTGTGCATTCCGAAAACATGCACAACTGAAAATTGTCGATTTTTAATGTATGACGTTGTTGAAAGGAGTGAGCGATATGTCATCAAACAATGTTAGATTGATTAAAATGAGCCCGCGACATAATTAAATTAGAATTATGCAATCAGGTCGGACACTACTTAATGGCAATAATCCTCGCTGCACGTTGACTGTATTCAACAGCTCATGACGTAATCACGTAATAGCCAGAAGTCCAATACGATGTAGGTAAGGTTTAATACGCCACACATGCATAACATTTCGCTTCAAATTCTCACATAGAATTGCAAATGAACCCAGAGATGGATAAATATGTATTACATTTTCCTTGCGCAACAACAGGGGAACGGATCGCTTGCCTCATTTTAGATTATTATTTTTGTTTAATTTAAATATCTACTTTTTTCGGGTTGATTATGTAGCCAACACATTCGCCTTAATTCGGTCATTGAATTAATATTCACTTCTACGCTTTTAGTATACTGATCAAACTCCGGGATCATTAAATGTACGAGTACATTATTAGCTTTTTTACTTGAAAGTAATAGCCTTTTTTATTTGTGCTTATTTTGTTCTTTTAGGAAAATTTTAACCTTTCTAAGATAGCCCACATAAAGCTAAGATAGCCATATATTTATATATTTTTTTTAAAAACATTTAAGTAAAAACTTGTATGGATGGATAAACGCGTGAAAATTTGAAAATTTTCTTAAAACAGGTAAGCCTGTTTAGATAGAAGTTACGACAATGTAAAAATTTTCGTAACACAAAATAAAATTGATTGCAAATTTGTAGTATTAAAAAACAGTCCAGGTGAAAATATTTATAGTTTTCAAAAACGAAAAAATTTTTTCAAACAATAAATTTAAAACCAGGTCACTGACTGAAACCAGGTTACAATAGCAAAAGCTTATGCGACATCGTATTGGATCGTTTGTCACGTGTCGTCTCCCATCAAAAGTGTTATTTTTATTTTTTTAAATACACGACACTTTTAAAATATTATAAAATAAACAGAAGAACTCAAGCATTGTTTTTGGCCACTTATATTTTTGGTGCTATTTTTCCATCCGATTTTCACAACCATTGTCTTCTTCAACGATGGATACCTGCTCAATACGTATCTGAAGAAATCAAGATGTATTTCGAAACTGATTAGAAAAATAAAAGTGGTTAAGAACAAAACTTCAGTTTATAAAATATGCCACAAAGCATCAGCAAAAAAGACTTAAAGTTTTTATTTTTATTTTAAACCTTGTTTATGCAATACATTAGAATTACATGAATTTTGGTAGTTCTAAAATTCTGATGTCGCATTTCGCTAGAATGATCCTGATTGAAGATTGTTTAATTTTATATGCTACCAAATCTCGTCCGAGAAATTCTCTTTTCAGGAAATTTGATTTTTCGCTATATTTAGATAAATCTAAAAAATGTGTGTTGTTCGTAGGAGCTGACATTGACTGACGATACTGTCCTTGAAGAACATAATGAGGATCCAGCCCTTGTCCAGATGCGGCTTTTGGGAGATGGAGGTAAAATATAAAATTCACTCTTACCTAATAAAAATAATAATAATTAGGATCATTTTTATAGCGCCATTTTCGTAAAATACTACCTCAAGAGCGCTTCACTGTGATCGACTTGGGGAAAATAAATTTACAACATTTTGAGTGTGTCCAAATACTTATTCACAAATCTGGATTATCCCCATTTGTAGGAGTTATTTTTCATAATAATTTTTGACAGTTAAAGATAGATGAAGGAGAATATGGAAGTCTGGGCATTTATCATGGGTAGAATTGGTGAATGTTACACGTGTGTAAAGTGATCACTTGAACCAGTCTATGACGGTCGTAAGCTCCGTAAATGCTTATAAATAAATATGTGAATGGTGGGAGGACATATAATAAGAGACAAATGGCAAACTCACCTATTGGTATGTATAGTAATGTTGTTTACTCTATATCGCTTACTCCTTTCAACAACGTCAAATGTCAAAAATCGTCAATTTTCAGTTGTGGACGTTTTCGGAATGCATAGAAAATGTACTATATCCCACCAAAAGCGGCATATTTTTAACTTAATATTTACCCGCTACAGGGCAGAAAGTGTCGTTTTTGCATTTTGAAGAAAAGGTATTGTTTCATTAATTTTTTAAATATACTAAATATTTTTCAAATGGGGAAAAAAACCTTCAGGTTTTACCAAAAAGATAAAGACTGTTGCACAGTAAAAAGTTCAATACGTAGCTTGATATTTATTTTTAATAAATTGTATTATATTTTTAAACTTTAAAAACGTTCTCCTGTAAAATCACGTATTTTGATTTATGACGTTCATGAAAGGAGTGAGCGATATGTTAAAAATCAGTCTTTTAAAAATATGAGCCAATGTGTTTTATTCTACTATGTAAATAAAATAATTACTGCAACTCGCATATGCATAATTTTTAATAACTGATCTAGTATGTTTACCTTGAAATTAAATTATTCCTTTGCTAACGATTTTTTCCATCTATAATGATCTTAACGTACGAACCTTGGAAAAATTACTTTGGTTTATCGGTTTGAAAATATGTATATTGATCACTAAACGAATTATATGCTGTCATTATTGTTAGCAGATCCTTTATAGCTGTGTCCTTTTTAAAATTACACTTACAAGTTTATATTATCTAAATAATGGATCAGATATTTCGGAACGTCAACAGAGAGCAGTAATCTTTCTTATAAACAAACTTTTACATTTTGTATGATATAATGTATGTTTTCGTATGATATAATCACATTGTAAATAATTGTATTTTTGCCAACCAAATTTATCAGTAACCTAAATATAACATTTGGGATAATTATGGCTCTGATATGGTTTGAGTATGGTAATAAATATGTCTGTATCCTCAAGGTTACAATTATTTTTAATAACACGATCAAACCTATTGAACGCTATAAATCAAAATATGTATATATGATTTTTTTGTTTGAGTTAAATTATTTTTTATGGGAAGTTAAATTACGAGAACGCAATAGTTTATCGACCTCAATTGAAATTGAAAATTTAAATAATTGAAAAATATTAATAATCGTTGAATATTATTTAATTTCAGTTTATCGACGTTAATAAAACAATAGATTTATCAAACATGCAATAACAATAAATATTGTATAACTTTCTAAAAATGAAACGTCGTCATTATTCATAATTGAACAAAATGAGGATTTTGTGAATAAACATTGCAAAATCTCCTATCCTTTCAATCGTTAATGTCAAATATATCGTTAATATCAGCTAATTATAGCATTTATAAAACAATAGTATTTATAAAACACAAAGGAAAAACATTAAAAATTGTATTTCTTTTGAGTTTTCAAAATGAAACGTCGCCATTTTACATACATAATTGAACAAAATGTGGATTTTGTGAATGAACATTGCAAATTCTCCTATCCTTTCAATTAAATTTTAATTATGAATTCAAAGCCTTCTTCCTATGTGCTATACTCGTCTTTTATTTTTTCTGTGGAGTATAATTTTTAATTACATAAAAAAAAGGAATTACCCCTCAAAGCCTATTTCAGATGCTTGTCTGCAGGTATGATAGTAAGAATATGGAAGGTAAATGTGAAACATACATTATCAACACCCAGACCATTTGAAATTAAATCTTTCTTGAATTTATTTTGCACTTGGCGGAAATCGAACCCGCTACGCCAGTTTCGCAGCATCATTAGCAGCAGATTTAGATCAGCATTTAGTTCATATATAGCACATATCATAAAATGAAGTAAACAATAAGTACATACATAAAGGACCTTGAAACGATGTCTTGTAAATATGGCTCTTCATGAATTATCTTATAATTAAAAACAGTCTCCGTAAGATATAAACACACATAAACAGTTTTAAAGTAAAACTAGGCATCTTGTGGGTATGTTTTTTTAATTAAAAAAAATCTTAAAAAGTTTAAGCTAAAAATCAAGTCGTAATAAGTGTTGTTAAATACCAGACCGCGATAATTCCGCGGACAGTAATCCGATCGAAATATTACTCATTTTACATATTTGAAGAAAAAAACATGTCCTAGTTTTTATTTTATTATTTTGATTTATATGTAACAGTTTCTGTCGTGTATTCCAATAATTGGAATTCTAAATAGACTTTTCGAAATCTGGATGATTAAGCTCTTAAATATTAAGAGCAAATATACGACACATGTGTAAGACCGATTGCCGCATTTGGGATAGAGACCAGAGCAGACACAGCGAGAACCAAATCTTTTCTAAGAACTTCCGAAATGAGGATATTGAGATGCATAATAAACACGTTAAGAGACCGAATAAGGAACGTGGAAATTCGGAAAATGTAGTACGGAGGATATAGTCAGATGAGGAAGACAGCGACGACAACGGTTCTGGAATGCCCATGTCAATAAAATGCAAGAAAATAGACTGGCCCGAATTGCTCCTCAAGAGAACCCAGCCGGAAGTAGACCATCTGGAAGAACTCCAAAGTGATGGCGTGACAGCTGTCTATGTCACAAAAGACGGATAACGAAACAGACAGATTCGATTTCTATAAATTTCGCAACTTAGTTTAAAAAAATTGCTTTGCTAGAGGTCTTTCGGGAAGCCTAGATGCTTCTGTATCAGATCTGGGAATGCGGTAGCACAGCTTTCAATATAGATACGAGGATCTATAAGAATGAAGAAGAAGAAGAAATCGATATATATTATGAATGAGTGAGGAAAGAACGATAAAACAAATTTATGAGGCGAATGTTATTAGAAAAAAAGCAGAGGAAGACCGAGAAAAACATGGCACGATCAGGTATGCCAAATACTTGAAAGTGGTCAGGTTAGGAGTCGTAACAATCGGCGGGTATGTATCATACATCTCCTCATGGAGATGCATGAACGTGGAAGAGGCGAAGAATGTTTGCAAGGACAGAGTGGTGTGGCGCTCTATTCTCTCTGCCTACCCCTGCGGGGAAGCGGCGTGATGGTTGGTTAGTTAGTTTTTTTTTACAATGATAAATTAACCCTCCAGTCCCATCGAGTAAATGTTTTATTTAAAACAAAAAATATTGGTAAAATTTAAAAATAGCAAGTATACGGTTCATGGCAAGCATACAAAAAAATCTTTTAGTGAATGTGCTCTACTAATAATAACGTTTATAGCGAGTTTTTCAGACCCGTTATTGGGCGGTAACCGAGTTTTTTTGTAGGAAAAACAATCGGTTTTTTTCAAATGCCGAGAAAACATCTCGATTTTGTATTATATCGCCCGGTATATCACACGCTAATCATGTTCGATCTCACGATTACGCAATATAATAAAATTCTATAAAGCTATCTTCCACCAATTCATAAACCGACCGATTTATGGGTTGTAGTTATTTAAATCTTAATGGCTGTCTCGATTCGCAGTTATGATCCGATGGCATTAAGTAGAATATCCTCCTAATCTATTCATAAAGTTTTATGGTCGATATACGGCCATTTTGTTTCGAACGATTCTCAATAAAATGTTGCTATTCTTCTCTTTAAATGGCCATATTTCATTGAGGGAAATGAAGTCGACACATAAATTACTTTCTCAATGGTTCTTAGAAATGTATAACCATATTATTTGCACAGTTGAATACTTTAGAAAATAATTATGTTTATTTATATGAATTGAAACGTTGCGCCAGACGCAAAATGTTAATAATATGAACAAATATTTTTTCTTACGTGTGCCCACATATAAATTTGAACTGCGTCATAGTGTGTTCTCCGTAATGTATGCATAAGCATGATTAAATTATTTTACATGGTCTTTTTATTTACAAATTGTTTTACTTTTTTATATGTATTTTTAAAAATATTTCTGCTTTAATTATAGTACAACCCACCATTATTATATCGTTTTTATTGTTGTAATAAGGCTTTCCCGTTTGAAAAATTTAATGTAATTATTTTTCTACTTCTGCTTATTGCTATGAATGAATATCTTCTAACTAATCTCAACAGTTTAATGCTATTGACCTTGATTATATACTATACATCCACTTCTGCAATGTTGCGGTTAACGCATTCCGTGCTGGAGGTTACGGGTTCGATTTCCTGAGGGTCAAAATAAACAAACGCGATTTTTCATTCCTTATTTTTATTTGATTTATTTACTCCAATATGTATTTATTTATTTACTTATTTATCGCATATTCATTTATCACCCTGGATTGGTATCTGAAGTGAAGACCTGTTCACCTAATATCTTCACGTCAATTACCATCAAGATAACACCGCGTAGATTCGATGCAGTGCCCTATGTACCATTGCTTGTGGATGAGGCGTAAGGAGAAGATTATACCTTACGAGAAGCGAGCAATAAGTGCTAATTTCAACTAATTTTAAAATAGTGTGACAAATTCACGAAGACGAAAAGGAGATACTAATTAGCAATGTTTGAGAATATCAAGATAAAATGGTTGTATCTTTCACTGGGAGGAGTAGATTGTTCCAAAGTTTACCTCATTGCATAGAAAATATATAACTGAAGAAGGAATATAGAGAAGAGGAACTTTATACTTATTTATTTATTTTATTTATTTAAACTTCATGTCCGCCTCTGTAGTGTAATGGTCAGCACGCTCGGCTACCGTTCTGGAGGTCCCGGGTTCGATTCCCAGGGGGGGGGGTCAAATAAATATAAGTGATTTTTTCATTGTAATATTTATTCAATATTACCCTGGACTGGTACCTGAAGCGGAGGGCTGATCACCTTTCCTTCATGTGTAAACGATCAAGATAACACTGCGTTTATATGACGCAGTGCCCTATGCACCATTGGGGTGTGGATAAGGGTTTAAAAAAAAAAAACTTCATGTACAAAAAAGAAATAAGTACATTGGCGGGCTTGTTAAAAAGCAATATCTTACAACCAACCAAAAACATACTTGTGATATTGGTCAAAACGTTTGATACCATATATAGCTGTTTGCAATTGAAAGGTAGATAGTACTTGAACATTTAAAAAAATATAAATTACAAATTGATGATAATAAGGAAGGCAAAGGAAAGGGAGAGTTTAGGGAAGTTTAAGGAGGTAGAGGGAAAAACTAAGGTATGAAGTTTGATGGACAGTTAGGATTCTAATGATAGATAGTAATGTCTCAGACGTTTGTTAAAAGTTATTAGAGAGGGTGCAAATATTCTAATTCAAACCCTTATCCGCACCCCAATGGTGCATAGGGCACTGCATCATATAAACGCAGTGTTACCTTAATCCTTAACACACGAATGAAAGGTGATCAGCCCTCCGCTTCGGGTACCAGTCCAGGGTAATATTGAATTAATATTAGAGTGAAAAACACCACTTTTATTTATTAGACCCCCCTCTGGGAATCGAACCCGGGACCTCCAGAACGGTAGCCGAACGTGCTGACCATTACACTACGGAGGTGGACTAAATTCTAAAGAAGATGTTATTATCATTACATGATTTTAACTGTACTTATCTTTGCCTCTTTTTCGTCCACCTCCGTAGTGTAATGGTCAGCACGCTTGGCTACCGTTCTGGAGGTCCCGGATTCCAATCCCGAGGGGGGTAAAATAAATATAAGTGATTTGTTCACTGTCATATTTATTCAATATTACCCTGGACTGGTACCTGAAGCGGAGGGCTGATCACCTTTCTTTCATGTGTAAACGATCAAGATAACACTGCGTTTATATGACGCAGTGCCCTATGCACCATTGGGGTGCGGATAAGGGTTTTATTATATTATTATCTTTGCCTCTTGTGATAGTAAATGGTGTCTGTGTACTATCATCTAATTTTAATATTTTTTTCTGATTGATTTTATATTTTTGTTTCAGTTGTGGAATCAATAATGCGAGGGGAATCGGTCGGTATCATGCCTCGCCGATCTAGATCTGGCGCTCTACATGGGAAGAAGGGAGACCAGGTGAGTTTGAATAAAACATAAGAACACCGCTACATTATCGAAATCGACCTGACGATCGTTGTAAAGCAGTCCTTAAAGTCAGTTCCGATTACCATTGTGTCACCATAAAATATACGGCTAGACAAGCAAACACGCCAAGCGTCAAATCACTAATTACGAATATGATTTTGTATAATGAAAAAAAATATTTAAAAAACTCATGTTTGTCCGCCTCCGTAGTGTAATGGTCAGCACGCTCGGCTACCGTTCTGGAGGACCCGGGTTCGATTCCCAGGGGGGGTAAGAATAAATATGAGTAATTTTTTCACTGTAATATTTATTCAATATTACCCTGGACTGGTACTTGAAGCGGAGGGCTGATCACCTTTCCTTCATGTGTAAACGATCAAGATAACACTGCGTTTATATGACGCAGTGCCCTATGCACCATTGGGGTGCAGATAAGGGTTTTATTATTTATTTATAATGAAAAAGAAAAAAATATTATTAAAAAGGGTAGTTAAATTATGTTTTTTTTTATTTAAAAAAAATTATCCACACAAACGCCCAGAGGGCTTTTAGAAGTAAAAAAATCAAGTTACAAAAAAATTAAGAGTTGTACGTATAAGATAAGAACATTCAGATGCATAAAATAACAAGATAGTACGATCTACATTACAAACATTACATAAATAGTCTATTCTTACATTTTTTGGGGGTACTCTAAATTGTATTAAGTTTTTAGAATTAATTATTTTGTATAGAATTATAAGGTCATTAATAGTTCTTCTTTCTGAGAGTGAATTAATTTTTAATATTTTGTTATGACAATATGCAATCCATTGCATAATGATTAAGATTCGTTAGCCGTTCAATTATCTACCGCACATTACGAGTCACAATTTATAATTTGTATTATTAGTGTGAAATTTCGTATTATTTTTTTCATTTTTATTTTTACAATGTGGTACCAAACTTTTGAGATTTTATATATTTGTTCAATTAACGTTTAAATACGGTTAAATAGAAGCAGATTTACGGTTAAATAGAAGCAGATCTACAAAGATTCATTATTAACTTTTTTAATTTTAATCAATATTTTTAATAAATCCACTCTTCTTTAAATTTTTACAGAAAATATTATAATTATTGCAATGGGAATTAATTAACCGAATTTACTTAAAAAGGTTGATGTGAAGGCGGGTTATAAATATTATATTTATATTTGTTCTTAGTCATATTATACACTCTCATAACGAAGAAATGTCGTTCATTCACGGCTTTTGTCTTCTTTACCTTTTAAGAGATCATTATATAAAAGATATTTGACTTATTTTTTTCACCTCTTGTACTACTTATTACATTATATCTGTAACAGTTGCTCTAACATGCTCTTTGTCTATAGTAAAATGGTACCATAATAATACAACAAATATTATTTTACCAGTGTCATCTCGCGCAGACAAGAGAAAATTATGGAATAGATTATCATAATGAGGCCTTCGCCTACTCCTGGCTATTGTGATATGAGATCAAAAACAAAATCAGAGGCCTTCGCATTGTCATTGAGACGTCGACTTTGTCATATTCGATCTCGCGTTGTTTGTGTGCGAACTTGAGCTACCCGGCTGACACATCATATCACTGGAAATCTGATATTTCCCAAGACCCGCTCGCTGTGGAAGCACCGGCATTATTTACAGGCAAATACCGGGCTGCAGCCTCGTGTTATTATCAAATCCGCCTATCCGATGCGATGTCACGGCTTGGAATAATCCGAGATTGAAAGCTCAGGCCACAACGGCAATATCTCCACTTTTTGTATTTGATCAAATAGACACTTGAAGTAAAACACAAGCATATTTTCAAAAACACATTTCATTAAAAAAAACGATTCTGCATCATTTTCAAACACCGTTTGAAAATGATGCAGAATGCAGCGAAACACGTGTCACAGTAGATTTTCAGATAAAGTGGTATATTATACTAAGTAAAACTCATATTAAAAATGGATTTTACCACAAAGTGACTGTCGAATCAATTAGTGAAATTAAAAATAATAAAAATTGCCACCAGTCAAAATTGATCACCTTTGTTTAGAGAATATATGTATATCCCTTTACTTATATCGCTATTCTAGGTTAATGAAGTAATTAAACGCAATAATTGACGTAAGAGAGGATAATAGTCTTTGAAATTAAGCTGTATTGCTATTGAAGGATCCTAGAACAATTTTTACTTGAAATTAAAAAATATGCAGTACCGTATTCTTTTCTCAAAATATGAGTTTAAATTCTTGAGAATCTCTTCTTCGGGGTTAGCAATCTGTATGATGATTGGTTCGCTTCTTTCGTGGTCAGTCTCCACCCGTCTCTCTCCTGCGCTCGTCTCTTTAACTCGGCGTATCCGCCACAACACATATCGGAGATAATTTGGTCCATGTAGGTTAAGCGGTCGTGCTCTGTAGTTTGTGCCTTCGCACATGCCTACACTCCCCAGTCCTGCTTAGTACCTCGTTATTTCTTACATGTTTCTACCAATGAATCCCCAACATGCGTCTGTAGCACCACATCTCAAACACCTCCAGCCGCCCCCGTTCTGCCTGCCCGATAGTCCACGTTTCACTTCCATACAGCAGTATGCTCCAGACTAGGGTATGAATTAATCTTGATATTAAATTTAAAATTATTATCATGATATCTGGTGTAGTGGGGTTTAATATTTAGTTCAAGCTTCGTTAGGTTAATGCTTAATATACCAAGAAATTATCTAACGATGTCGTGAAATTTAAATTGAAAGCATCGTTTGCTGGCAAGAATGTCGTTAATCCCGGATTCGTATACGAATATAATTTTGATAATGCTGATTTTTCTTAATATAATTTATATTTAATGCATTTACTTTATGGTTAGTCATTTTAACTTTTATGTTCTTTAACAAAAATGTGAGTAATATTAGTATACAACCACTCACCGAGATTTTTATGTCTACCGGTTTCGAGACGTACCCGTCTCTTCGTCAGGACAATCACTACCACAGCATTCAAACAATACTACCCGTCACACCATAGCACTATTTACACACTTAAAACTACACAAAATGTTTGCCACACGCGATTTTGATCAATATTTTGTGTAGTTTTAAGTATGTGAATAGTGCTATGGTAGTGACGGTTAGTATTTTTTTAATACTGTGGTATTGATTGTCCTGACGAAGAGACGGTTACGTCTCGAAACCGGTACCGTAGAACGGGGCTACTTGAACTTTGATGTGTTACTTGAGCCCAGTACAAAAAAATATTTAGGTCTGTATTTGGTCTACAAAAATGAACTTATCGACATAATTCATTGTTTCCCTGACAGGTGACACTTATACGTTCATTATTGTAGACCAAATACAGATTTAAATATCTTTTTTGTAATGGGCTCAAGTAACACATCAAAGTTCTACGGTAGACATCAAAATCTCGGTGAGTGGTTGTATACTTATATTATTAACATTTTGTAAAAAAAATATAAAAGTAATGCTGATTCTGTTGATTTTTACATTCCACTCGTCAATATTGGTGTTTTTATTTATTTTTTCTATCACAAATTGCAGCAAAGCTATTTCGTAATTCGACCCTCGACAGAGTCGTTGACCTAGGCAACGTGACGATTTGTTACGCGATATTTTCTATCTGAACTAGTTCACCTTCGTCATTTTATTCTCCGGCGTGGAAAACGGTTCTAATTTCGACATTACCTCTTACAAGACAGACACGAATTACTGTCGCGTAAAAACCGCATCCAATCGTGTATCTTGATCTGAGCGGGCATAACGATTGATTAATTTTACCGAAAAAAGCGAAATGGCAAAACGAAATTGCGCTTTTAAAACGACGATTTTAGGAATGAGGTCCTCGAAAATGGGATAGTGGATAGATTGTAATAACGAAAAGGATATAACAGCACTCTAGAGAATGAATTGAATCGAGACGAGGGCGAATGGGAGATAAAACTAGAAGAAATCGTTTTAAATGCTCGTATAATTTATCTGAAACTACCCCTAGTGTGCCAATATTAAAATTCATTTTCAAAGATTCTTTATGCATTTTTACTTACCAACCGCCTTCCCTGTTCAATTAGTTTAACCTTTATGTATTTGTATACATACGTTTTATTTCATTTCAAAAAATCTCATTTAAAAAACTGGACGTATCATGATCATCTTGTTAAATTACCATAATTATAAATTAGCGTAGGTACTGGTTACTAGTTATTATGTTTTAGACAGGTTTTATTTTAAATATCGACTTCATTAATAATTTCTGTTTTACTAACATTATGTAAACTAAGTTACTACTTATAAGAAGATAAACAAGTTATAATTGTTTCTAAATTTATTACAAAAGTTTCAAAGAATTTAAATATCAAAAATGTTTCTGGTATAAAAAGTTTTAAATTTGTACGTGGCCTCGAGAGGCTTTATGACTGAAAGCGGTAGCTGGAGATTAATGCTATTCATTTAGAATTTTATAACGAAGAGTAAGAATAATTATGTTTCCATATGAAATTGTATCGTGAGCAAAGAGGAAACATAATATGGGCTTCTTTTTATAGTCTTGCATCAACAGCAAAAAACGTGTTGGAAGTAATTACACCAGTTTTTGATGAGAGGATCCTGAAACGAGGCAGTTGGCTATACTATACACATAATATAATACTCGCCAGATAATTCAGCACCAATCCTATTGCGTTGTCTAAAATAGCTTTCCCATAAACGCTGGTTTGTCCAACTTAAGTTAATTTTCAACCATTGGATATGGCTTAGAAATTACTCGATATTATCTCTGGCTCCAGTTTAACTACGTTTTGAACAAACAGAGTCAAGCCTTCTCAATTTACTATAGGTAGGCCAAAACGTGACAAGAATTCTCAACTGTATGATATACATACTGCCTCGGGCTACCTATCTTACAAATCCGTTTATATGATGCATACATAATACAGGTAACTAGCGTGTCTCACATAATCCAAGTTCGATCTTATTTTTAATCTCAGTATTTATTAGCTATCCGTTAGGAATATTAACCACGGTTCGTGTTATTCTTTTTTTGGTATATCGTTTTAATTTATGTACAATATTAATGTGTTGAATCATTGTACGTATTCTTATTGGGTTTTCCCTTTAAACTTTGAAATCAGATGCTTATTTTCCCCCTTTTAAGAGCCGTAGCCAATTTGCACATGATATATCGCTCACTCCTTTCAAGAACGTCATAAATAAAAAAAACTTGATTTTTCAGGAAAACGTTTTAAAGTTTAAAAATAGAATAAAATGTATTAAAAATAAATATCAAGCCACTTACTGAACTTTTTACTGTGCAATAGATCTTTTTAAGTAAAACCTGAAGGGTTTTTTCTCCATTTGAAAAATATTTAGTTTATCTAAAAAAAAAATTAAACAATACCTTTTCTTCAAAATGCATAAACAACACTTTCTGCCCTGTAGAGGGTAAATATTAAGTGAAAAATGTGCCTCTTTTGCTGGGATTTAGTACATTTTCTGGGCATTCTGAAAACATGCCCAACTGAAAATTGACGATTTTTGATTTATGACGTTCATGAAAGGAGTGAGCGATATATGTAATACATTTATACTTTGTGATAAAATAATATGAAAAAATAATATGTTTTCTCTTTTTAAGAATATTATTGGTTCGAAAAGTAATTATCTAAACAATAATGAACATATGTATAAAAGACAAGGAATTATGCATTGGCCTGATATATCGTAATTATTATTGCTTTTATTTAGTGGTATTCTATGATCCAAGAATTCAGTAAATAAATCCGATACTTTTACAAGACTCAATTACTTTATTATTTATTCTTTTACTATCCTCAGAACGTTTACTTTCCTCGATTCTTTAACATCACCATACAGATAATTTTTTTCCATTTTTTCCTTGCGGTTTTTTGCTGTTGAAAACGTATTCACACTAACTTTTCGTTTTGAACATGTACTGCTCACAACTACATCATCTTACATCTTGTGTAATTTATAATTTGTTTTTTTTTTTTTTAATATATACGCCTTAAATGTTTGTTTGTAATGTATATATTAATTATTGAATAAATTGAATTGAATTGAATTGAATTGAATTGAAATCAGTTTACATATTCTGTTTTCTAAATAATGCAATCATTGCTGTGTGATGCGCACTTAAGCTAAGTGTTGTTCAAACAGTGAAATGTTTTATTTTATTACTTTTATTTTAATATGTTGGCTTTTCTAATTGTCAACATTTTATTTATATTCCAATACCAGCACGTGTGAATCATTATTTGTTTGTTTGCATAGGTGTGTTATACGTACCTGAAGACTACCATATCCATTCAGAAATATAATGTTATTTTTCCTAAGCAGTAAGAAGAAAAAATCCTATAAAATGGGAACTTTATTTCACTTGACACATTCAATATAATGTCTAGCAGACAAAAACTCTACCATCCTCTTCATTACATATCGCTCACTCCTTTCAACAACGTCGTATATAAAAAAGTTGATTTTTCAGGAGATCCTTTTTAAAAGATCCTTTGAGAATATAATAAAATGTATTGAAAATAAATATCAAGACACTTTTTGAACTTTTTACTATGCAACAGATCTTTTTAGGTAAATCTTGAAGGTTTTTTTTCTATTTGAAAATTATTAGTATATTTAAAAAAAATAATGAAACAATACATTTTCTTCAAAATGCAAAAACAACACTTTCTGCCCTGTAGCGGGTAAATATTATGTTAAAAATACGCCGCTTTTTCTGGGATTTTCTGGGCATTCCGAAAACATGCACAACTGAAAATTGACGATTTTTGATGTATGACGTTGTTGAAAGGAGTGAGCGATATATACATACTATTGTTTTATATATGCATCGTTACGGCTTAGGGTAAAGGGAGAAGTATATGCTTATTTTATAAGCATATGCATATATATTTTGTAAAAGCTTTATACTGTAAATTTTTATTGTATCTATTGTATGTAATGTATATAATCTAATAATAAAAAACAAATAATAATAAATAATAAAAAATTGTATTAACATGTAAGTGTTTCGGCTCAACACAGGCCATGCCGAAAGAGCCGTAATACATATAGTAAAAAAATATATATCTATGAAATAAATATAAAAATTGAATGAATAATAATGCTCATAAGAATGAATGTTTTGTTTAATCAATTTTCTAATCGGCATAACTTTTAATAACAACTAAGTGGGTGGTTATTCGTTATCAAATTGTGTGAATCGTGCAAAATGGCGCTCGGCGTGTAATCCGTCTCGAAACCTGGCTTCGGCGGGCCGGTTTCGTTAATAAATAGCTACAGTTCTGTAGCTCTGACCGCACTCTTCCTCACACATTCACTGCGGGAGCATCGCCTCCCATCTCCCTCCCTCTCTCCCACACACACACACACACAGACACTCGCCCACACTCTCACCACCACAGCGGATAATAGTCTCCCCTACCAGCCGTGACCGCTTGAATATCTTGTTTTGATAGTTCCCTATCCTCTATTTCTCTTTGTTACGTCTTCTCCGCATTTATAACTGGCGCACAGTGATGGAATATCGGGTTAGATTTCGTAAATATTCTAATAAAATTGAAATTCGGTTATTTTTATGACATCTTTTTAAAATCAAAGTCATTTGTTTTTTTTTATTAATTTATTTTTATTACTAATTTATTTATTTATTATCCGCCTCCGTAGTGTAATGGTCAGCACGCTCGGCTACAGCTCTGGAGGTCCCGGGTTCAATTCCCAGGGGTGTCAAATAAATAAAAGGGATTTTTTCACTCTAATATTTATTCCATATTACCCTAGACTGATACCTGAAGCAGAGGGCTGATCACCTTTCCTTCGTGTGTTAACGATCAAGATAACACTGTGTTTGTATGATCTAGTGCCCTATGCACCATTGGGGTGCGGATAAGGGTTTTAAAAAATATATATTTATACCAAACCTTGATAAAACAAACACAGACGCTGATGTGTCAAGGCCTCATATGGCGTATACATTATATAACATGTATGTTATTATTCTTGTACCGTAATTTATAAATTCAATCGATTAATGTTTTTTTTATTATTATTTATTTACTCTATGATCTATAAATACTTTGGCTTATACAAATGATTATTATTACAACATTTTGAGTGTGTCCAAATACTTGTTCACAAAATCTGGATTACCTACAATTACAGGAGTTATTATTTTTTGACATCTCATCAAAGATGAAGAAGAATATGGAAGTCTGGGCATTTACGGGGCTGACGACCGTCATAGGCTGGTTTAAGTGATCACTTTACACACGTGTAACATTCACCAATTCTACCCATTATTGACAACCACACTACTCAAATTCTTGGAAGTTCTATATATATGAACCAATTTAGAAACTTTGTTCTTGAATCACTAGAACTTCACTAGAGACATCTATTGGTGAGATGTAAAGAAGCTTTTATACTAAGCAGAAAATCTTATATTAGTATGTGAGATCCGAATCCTGGATTATAATCACACACATGAGAAACGCCAGAAAATACCATTTTCATTTTTGTTATTAAGCTTATAATTTGACCAGATAATTTATTTACAACATTTTGAGTGTGTCCAAATACTTGTTCACAAAATCTGGATTATCTCCAATTACAGGAGTTATTTTCATATTATTTTTTGACATCTCATCAAAGATGAAGAAGAATATGGAAGTCTGGGCATTTACGGGGCTGACGACCGTCATAAGCTGTGATCACTTTGAACACGTGTAACATTCACCAATTCTACTCATTATTGACAACCACACTTGAGTCACTGATCACTTAAACCAGCCTATGACGGTCGTCAGCCCCGTAAATGCCCACACTTCCATATTCTTCTTCATCTTTGATGAGATGTCAAAAAATTATATGATTATTATTACAGTGGATCAAGAAAAGTATGAAAACATTTATTTCATGTATTAAAATAGTCCGTCTTTTCTTACAACGTTTCAATAGTGAGGGATGATCAAGGATTACAAACATTTAAACCAAATAATATGCTCAATTTTTTTGAAAATGTTCTTGCTTCAGCTCGATATACATATTTTGACTAGTTATTTCATTTTTATATGTCGGAGTCATGAATCTGTAAAGAATGTTTTTTTGTTAAAATTGGAAAGAACTATCTTTTTATTGTAACTGCAGACAGTTGGTAGAATTCCATATTGAATTGTTGCGAGTGAGATAATGAGAGTGTTTGATAATTTCTTAATAAGACGAAACGCGTGTATTAACATATACATAAATAGATGTAGAATTCAATCCAATAAACCTTAAGTTTGGATGTATTACCCAACAAGAACTATCTATTTTTTTAATGTGCAGATTTAAATTTTCCATCACTGTGTTGTTGTTCACAATACACCGGAGTCACGATTGATAAAACGTAGTACAAAGGAAGCAATTAACCCTCTTACGATTATTTAAAGGCCAGTTAAACAATGCACTTTTTTACCTAAATCGTGTAAGTCAGCAATGCACTTTTTCATCCTACTGAAGAGTCGTGGTAGTATCACGCAACACACCAACACACTTTCCTCTCAAACACATATAAACGAAAAACTCTCGTCTGAGGTTGAATGTTGAACTTTTTAATTAATTCCGTTACTTTTTTAACAGTCTGCGACCGTTGCTATTGCTTAGCTTCAGATACTGTGCTCCGACGGCTAACACAAAGATGGGCTCGGAGAAAGTAACTCGAGTTCGGACGGTCCGTTTACTTTGTTGGAGAACTTCGCTGAGAGTTTGGAAACTTGGGTGAAATTTCTTTACAGTCAATGAATACAATTATACCGAGTAGATATTGCCTTATCTAATTCGACGTGATGGTTTTTAATAAAAGCCCTGTTTAACCGAATTTCCTCAAGTTCCTCCAAAACATTTGATTAAGATTGTTTTATATATTCATATACCGCTCACTCCTTTCAACAACGTCATATATTAAAAAACTAGCTTTTTCAGGAGATCGTTTTTAAAGTTTAAAAATAAAATAAAATGCATTAAAAATAAATATCAAACCGCTTATTGAACTTTTTACTGTGCAAGAGATTTTTTAGGTAAAACCTCAAGGTTTTTGCTCCATTTGAAAAATATTTAGTATATTTAAAAAAATAATTAAACAATATCTTTTCTTCAAAATGAAAAAACAACACCTTTTGCCCTATAGCGGGTAAATATAAAGTTAATAATATGCCGCTTTTGCTGGGATATAGTACATTTTCTAGGCATTCCGAAATGCAAAACTGAAAATTAATGATGTGACGTTGTTGAAAGGAGTGAGCGATATGTAATAACGGAATCTCTATTCCCGTGAATCATTATTGACCTCCAGGTTTATAATCGTTTTGAATCGATCATTTAATATTCAGTCGAGAAGCATTAGGGTGTTTATTAAATAACTCATTATACTTATTATAACTGAAACATGTTTTAACATCTCTCTTCCTATTGAAATAAACATTATCGATTTTTTTAAACGATTATGAATTTCAATTGAACCACGAATGTATGTTATATATTAAATGTTAAAATCAAACACTGATTTTTTTTGGTCTACTAATTTGTATTTTATTGTTTAACAAAAACACATAATTCATTTTATGACAATTGTTTCGCCTAGTTATGGCATTTTCAAACGAATGTTTGTCGTAGGTCCTGTTAATGTCCAGACTTCCATATTCTTCTTAGTGTATGTTGAAATTTTAATATAAATAACTCCTAAAGTGGACAGACCCGGATTTGTGAACATTTGGACACATTCAAAATATTGTGATTTTAATTTCATTAATTGTTTCGGCATTTACTTTGTGGTAGTATCTATCCATTTTTAGATTGTGTTTTTCCCTAAATTTACAGTAAAAGGATAAAAACCCTTTTAATGTATTTAATGTAATGTAATGATATAATGTAAAGGAGACTGTTATATTACCATACCACAAATTTTCAATGCTTTCAATATAATTTTAATATTTAACAAACGTTTTTTCCCCTTGAAGATTGCAATAAAATGTATATGATTATGTTTCAAGTAATAATTAAATTGATAGCAAAGGGAAAAAAATTAAACTTCCGATTCTCAACAATGTTTAAGTAACTTTTCACTCTTTTTTTAAAGATAATTTTCTAAAGGATGAAAATTCTCTAAGCAACCTTAGAGAGTTTGTAGTTTTCCATTGTCTTTCTATGCACAGAATAGAACTCTATATCAGTAATTATTTGATGGCGATTACATGATATTTGACAATTTACAGTATTCATTATTATTGTTATTTAGCCAATAATGACGTAGGCGGGAATCGTTACATCACTTGCGCAAACGTTTATGCTCATGACTGTAGATCTGGATTGTCATCTGCGGCATCTCCCGTTTGGATTACTGTCAAAATCAATAACGTCCCTCGACAATGCTCTCGTATATTGTTTGCACGTGTATTACGTTCTCACATTCTGCTAATCCTAATCTCCATTTTCTGCTTCGGGGATCAGGAGAGTAGAGTAGAGTGGAGACTGCAGACCGCCACCGCTCTGAGGGCGACATGTGTTACTTCACAATAATAACGAGATATCTTTGTTTGAAGAATTTCTCGTTTGCCGTAATTTAGTAACGGAGGGCGGTGCGCAATGATACAAGGGGTTGTTTAATGTTTAGTAATAAGCTATTACTACGTTTTTCTTTTATGTATCATCGCGGATATAACGACAAAATTCATTAATTCAAACCCTTATCCGCACCTCTATGGTGCATAGGGCACTGCATCATACAAACGCAGTGTTATCTTGATAGTTAACATATGAAGGAAAGGTGATCAGCCCTCCGCTTCAGGGTAATATGGAATAAATATAAGAGTGTAAAAAGCACTTTTATTTCCTTGACCCCCTGGGAATCGAACCCGGGACCTCCAGAACGGTAGCCGAGCGTGCTGACCATTACACTACTGAGGCGGAGCATATGAATAGCGATCAATATAACGCTACCGTACATAATATTATGATACGTGGAGCTTTATAAATTACAAAGATGCACAGTCTGTTGGTCGGTTAGAAAGCGTATATTGTAGGAGTAAGTTAGTAGGTACGAGTAGTGGAAGCGCGCGTACTAAAGCTATAACGGTAGCCTCGTGACTCAGCCGAGTTCCCTGCGAGAGGTCATTGCTATGTATCGAAATGTCTCCTCCCTCCGCTTGATTACTTTCTTTATTACTTATACAGTACTTTATGAAGAATACAAACCACTTATTTTATTCATTTATTCATTGGAAAACCAACAGAATATTTAACAAAAATAACATAATATAATATAAAAAATAACACTTAAGTAATCTTAAAATTAAAATAAACTGTCACTGTCACTACTAAATAAAAAGACTATGGGTTTACTCAAGTACCAATATTTCTTCTTCAAACCCTTATCCGCACCCCGCATGGTGCATAGGACACTGCATCATATAAACGCAGTTTTATCTTGATCGTTAACATATAAAGGAAAGGTCCAGGGTAGTATTGAATAAATGTTAGAGTGAAAAAATCACTTATATTTATTTGACACCCACCTGGGAATCGAACCCTCTCCAGAACGGTAGCCGAGCGTTTGACCATTACACTACGGAGGCGAAACCAATATTTACTTTATATATATATTATACCATTATGAAATATAACTATCGTTAAATTTGTTGCCTTTTTGCAGTTGCCATTATTTATATTACGTTGTATATTTTTTACATTATTTATTGACATTTCAATATTGATGTAAAAGAATATGGATTAACGACCATCATAGACTTGGTTAAGTGATAACTTTACACACGTGTCACATTCACCAATTCTACCCATTATTGACAACCACAGTATTCAACATTTTAAAACTTCTAGATATTGATTAAATTCCTAATAACTCCTTACTGAAGATAATCCAGATTTGTGAACAAGTATTTGGACAAGTGTTGACGAATGATAAGGAGAATTTTAAGTATTTAGACACCCAAAATGTCTTAAATATACAGTATGTTTTATATTAAATTCATAGAAAATATTAAAAATCAGTACGTGAATCTACTTTTCTTATTTTTATTTTTTATTTTTAAAATTTCATAATGATTTCAGAAAAAAAACAGCATAATCTGCTTTTATGTTCAAAATATATTACGATTTGAATGTATGTATATCGTTGAAGCATTTTACATTTCTTCCTTCAAGCTTTTCAGAAAATTCCAGTTTGTAGCGTAAAACGTAGGTTTTAATAGAAAATCGCACTTAAGTTTTACGAGGAAAATACTAGGTGGAATCGTTGTAAGAAATATGATATATTTAAACCTGTTTTTAATGTACAAAATTAATACAGTTCAAGGACTACTTAATGAACGTACTTTTTCCCGGAAATTACTTACCCCGACTTTTCGGAAATTATTAATTTCTTGAAATTACAAATTTCTGGAAATTATCGTAATATGAATACCTTTTTATTTATCCGTTTATATATTGTTATGGTTATTTATAAAACGTGGATTAATGAAAAACGCGATTTTTTACATGTAAAAGATTCGTTTTTATAACTAGACGTAAATTCTCATTTCGTTTTGTTGGGAAATAAAGTTATTTCGAAAGTAATTTAAGTGTACTTTATTATAAGTTATAACATTTTACCTTTTTTCATTGTAGTAACCTTTTAACTAGGATATTATCTAATATATTTTTATACATTTACACTGTTTTGTTACATTTTTTGACAAAACTTAATTTTATATGAAATATTCTTTGATTTTTGTAAAATTCGTGTTTATACACACTCACACACATATGCACATATATATATATATATATATATATATATATATATATATATATATATATATATATATATATATATATATATATATATATATATATATATATTATATATATATATATATATATATATATATATATATATATATATATATATATATATATATATATATATATATATATATATATATATATTTATTTATACATATGTTTATACTGTTGAATACACTCTATACCAGCATTCTGGATTCTTATGTTCGCAACCTGAAGAAGTTGAAGATGCGAAAACTCATTAATGTGCCAAAAATGTAAAAAGTGTTTTTTTTAGAAGATTGTTTGCAAAGATAGATTGGTGTGGCGTTCTATTATTTCTGTATAATCCTGTGGCGAAGCGGCGTGATTGCAAGTTAGTTAATTATTTTAATTAATGAAAGATATGTTACATCTTAATATCAGCCTTAAAATATTGCCCTGATAATAGTCATCGCAATATGGAGGCGAAAACTTCGAAAAACAGGAGTTTCGTCATACAACGGCACAATAACCCAGAAAAAAAACAATCATAACATGCAGGGAAGAAACTCAGTTAACGTCTACTGACGCCATCTCATATTTTATAAAAATTCATAGTGTTAGTACAAGCTGCGAGCGGCCAGTGATTTGGGTCAATCCTTTCGGGATATCATTTCGCACGAAACATCTAACGTAAGACATAAGCCACAAATGCTCAAATACTGAAATACCGAATACCTATAAGCTGAGCCGTATTTATCAACCTATACACACTTGTACTTGGATGTATTATGTTATGATACGTGGGTAATAATGCCATAATACCGCTGTGGATCCGTTTCTATTCTTGGAATAGCGAATAAGGCTGCCTTTAGTTCTGTTTTGGGTAAGTATTAGATTAATGCCTGCATTTGTGATGATGTTCTCAAAATCAGTTATTTACTCCATTTTCCTACGATTATACAAACCAAACAAGCTTATTGATTAGTCGACCTTATTTTGTACTCGCATTATACGCATTAACGTTAGAAATTAACACACTAAGGACGAGAAAAGTATTTATACCTGTTCAGTCCATTAATGCTTAAGGACTGGGAGGGTAATTTTACCTTCTGCGCCGTTCTCATTTCAAAGTCAGAAAAGAGGGAATTATTAAGTGATTTATATGACTATTATATTTATATGAATACCAATATCATTGTTGAAGTCTTAAATATATTTACACAATTATCGAATCCCGTCGCCAGAGCTCCGCAAGCGTAAAAAACACCTGTCATTAGTGTGTTAATAGTATTATATGTATACACTTCAAATACATTATAAATATATATATATATATATATATATTTATATATATATATATATATATATATATATATATATATATATATATATATATATATATATATATATATATATATATATATATATATATATATATATATATATATATATATATATATAAATATTCAAAGTCTATATGGTGACAACTTGTATTACGTCAAGTTTTGATGTCACAGCCAAATATTGTTTGTATGGACCACATACGTTGAAACCGTAATAGTGGTTGGTATCTAGACATGCTTTAGTCTAAGGGGTTAAAAAAATATATTGATAATTATGGAGTAGCAGTGGAAATATATTAGCTTATTAATATTGAATACGATAGCATTATATGTTTATACATATTTTTACATAAATAATAAGAAAAACTTTATTCAATATCAGAATTAAAAATATCCATAACTAAAAAATCTGACGTGCTACATTTTTTTTGCTTTCGTTTTTTAATTCAGCAATGCTAAGTGCATGATCAGGTATTTTCATGCAAGTTACAAAATAAAAGTTGTAAATTGTCAACCAGTGTAATTGACATATTGAGGAATTTGGATATTTTACTTCTAATTACCAGGTAAACATAAGCAAAGCAAGCCTCTACATAAATTGTCTTCATTCCTCATATCTGTGCGCTCTCTACATAGACTAATTATTTACTCTTCAAAATTCAATCCATCAAACTCCCACATTTCTGAATCGCTAATGTCTGTTGCTTGTTCTCGTACAATAGCAAATCTTCATTCTATCATTTATGCGCCTAGTTGCTTTCTCCCTAAAAATAACCCCAATCAAACATATGTTATACTGAATATCATTTCCTTAAGGCCCGGTATTCGTTAAGTCGCAACTTAATTTTCTCTAAATCCAGGTAACATTTTTCGTAATTGTTTTTTTTCGTTAAAACACCGTTTCTGTGTGTGTCCAAATATATGTTTACAAATCTGGATTTGCAAATCTTGGAATTATCTCCAATTATAAGAGTTATTTTCGTACATTATTTCTTCGAAATAATTATGGTTTTGAAAATATTAGAGTTTTAAAAAGTAAGGAGTTAAAAAATCCATATACGTATATAATAAAAAACAAACACAAAAAAATTCAACATACATTTTTTTTAAATCGGACGTGAACATACGTGTGACTTCTTCGCTTGTCTCAGGTGGAATGAATTCTGTGTTTGCGAATATCCTCTTGTCTGTATCAAGTAAATTCATGTACACACCATATACATAAAGCGTTGTGTTTTTTTTTTTTTAAATATTTTAACATGAACTTTTTACATTTATTCAAATAAATTATAAACATTTTTATTGCACATACCCACCAAGCCAGCTACCTTGTGCGTCTTTTCTTAACACAATTATTTGCCACGATAAATCGTGGCAAATAATTGTGATAAGAAAAGAGCCTTCCTTTATATCGCGATATAAAGGAAGGCTTTCGAAAACATCGACAGATCATTGAATGTTTATTATGATCCTTACATCCATTCAGTTTGAATCCTTATTGCCTATATCTCCGAGTTCCGTTTTGACCGTTTAGTTTTGAGACTTATGCCTTGTGTTTTTGATCTACCGACCTGCCCACACTACACAGCTCTTCGTAGTATCCATTATAGCAAACAATAATGAAATCATCGTCTACCCACGCCTGTCACTGGTTTAGCTTTCACGACTGTTACTTGGGTATCCACAAACCACTAAATCCAGTCTAATTCTGGTAAATTACTATCTAAAATCTAAACTCGCGCGTGGAAGACCTTCATCGCTTATGAAAATAAACATAACCTTATCTTAGTCATAAGAAAACTTTGTTATTTTCCATTTTATGACGTAAAAAATAACACTGTCGTAAAATCATATAAAAGTATATATCTAATCATATGATCTGTATTTTTTATATTAAAAGTATTGTTAACTTTGTGATAAGGTAATATAACACTCTCCTTGTCATTCATTGTTCACTTCGTGTAATACCACTTAAAAACAGTTATTCATTAATTACCGTTTTCGGAATAACCATTGAACCATCAGGTTAAATATATACTTGACATGTAGATAGAAACGGTAGCATGAATTAGTGTTTTTAAGTGGTATTACACAAAGTAAACGATGAATGATACGAAGAATATATGATGTAGTTAACTTAACTATAACTCCCAAAAAATATGTTAAAATGTATATTAAAAAAAAACTAAAAACTAAACTAACCATCACGCCGCTTCTCCGCAGGGGTAGGCAGAGAGAATAGAGCGCCACACCACTCTGTCCTTGCAAACATTCTTCGCCTCTTTCACGTTCATGCATCTCCTCACACATACCCGCCGATTGTTACGACTCCTAACCTGACCACTTTCAAGTATTTGGCATACCTGATCGTGCCATGTTTTTCTCGGTCTTCCTCTGCTTCTTTTCCCACTAACATTCGCCTCATAAATTAGTCAATCATAGGTAGAATGGTGAATATTGCACGTGCATAAAGTGATCACTTAACCAGCCTATGACAGGTCCTGTAAATACCCAGACTACCATATTCCGCTTCATTTATGCTGAGATGTCAAAAATGTAAAAATAACTCCTCAGTAGAAAAAACCCAAATTTGTGAGCAAGTATTTGTGTGTCCGCCTCCGTAGTGTAATGGTCAGCACGCTCGGCTGCCGTTCTGAAGGTCCCGGGTTCGATTCCCAGGGGGGGTCTAATAAATATTAGTGATTTTTTTACTTTAATATTTATTCAATATTACCCTAGACCGGTATCTAAAGCGGAGGGCTGATCACCTTTCCTTCATGCGTTAACGATCAAGATAACAATTAATATGACGCAGTGCCCTATGCACCATTGGGTGCGGACAAGGGTTTGAAGAAGAAGATTTGAACACACTTAAATGTTGTGAATAATTTTACATATTAACGTGTACATCTTTTTAAAACCAATAGATTTGTATTATCACATGCCTATTAGACCATTGTATATATTTTGACCTTCGACTCCTTTTAATTTGCGTTATATAAAGCTTAGGAATTCCGGTTCTAATAGCATGTCTACAATTAAAGTTTATAAATACATATTATCCAACAAATAATAATAACCTACTTCTCCAATTAGATAATAAAACTGAATTCATTTTGTATCTCCTTGTTGCTAAAGCCATTAAAAACACATTTTCGCAGTGAGTAACATTAGGATTCATAATATAATGCTTCGTGGGTGGCTTCGCTCACCAAACGAAAATAAAATGGAAATTTGATAATAATTAATTCCAACGGTTAAAAGCTACCTTTAACCTTTTAACCATTTTGATTACACAAGGCCGAAATCCGAAATCGAAATAAACCTTTGAATGTAAAGTCATTCATACATTTTGCGTTATTTTCCTCCTTTAAGAAAATAAATAAATAAAACGTATGACGTTAGAAAATTACTTATTCAAAGAAATCTTTGTTTGCGTATGGTAAATGATTATGGAAATACAGCATTTATTTTGGTGTATTCCAGGGGTGTGCGATAACTGTTTTAGGAAGTGTTGTTGATTTAAAAAAAAACATATGCATATTTTACTGGATAGTTATAAATGGCACAAAATTAAGTATAGCGTTTTTTAGTCCTTATTTACTGATGGCCACATACAAGATGATTACGGGTATATAGGATGGCTAATATTTTGGATTTCCACTTTACATATGTGAACAAGTATTTGGACACACTCAAAAAATTGTAAATAAATTAACCAATGAAATTGTAAGCTTTCCTAGCTTTTTTTCTAGTATATGAATATAATCCAAGATTCGGACTTCACATACATATGAAAGAGTTACTGCTTCGTAAAAGCTTTCCCCATCCCACCATAGATGTCTCTAGTGAAGTCTCGCATACTGTTTGAGGTTCATCAATATATCTAGAAGTTTCAAACATTTGAGTAGTGTGAGGGTCAATCATGGGTAGAATTTGTGAATGCTACACGTGCTAAGCCAGCCTATGACGGTTGTAATACCTGTAAGCCCAGATTTCCATATTCTTCTTCATCTCTGCTGAGATGTGAAAAATAATATGTGAATACGTTAAGGGTAAGGGGCTCGTGGTGTGATCTCTTTAAATTGTCATTACCTATTCAGATGTGCTCAATTCCGAAAATATTTATTCAACTTTGCAGTGCGAAGAACGTAACTGAAACAAGTAGTTTTTGTTTTCACAAAAAAAAAACACTGCATGTGCTTTTGTAAGTTTAAAAAACTGACGTGTATACTAAATTCCGCCAATTACCTGTTAAAAAATCTGTAATTCTGAACAATATTCTTTTTATATTTTCCACGGTTATTTCGTCGGCGTTTATTTTTATTGATCTCTCGTTACTAGTATTTTTTACCGTAATAAAATAAAATTAAAATAAAATCGTAAAATCGATATGCTGCAAGAAAAATTCCGTAAAAGTGTGGAAAAACAACAGGAATTAATTCAGAAGTACATATTAACATATTCAAATTCAAAACGAGTAACGTGTTTAGCGAAATTTTGTTAATTATTATTCTAGTTTTTAATTCCATATGAATATTTTAACTTATTGTAATATTCATTGTAAAACGACAAAACAATTCCTAATGTCATTTCTGTGAAATGAAAAACTTTGCAATTAATAAACCGCTTTTCTGAAAGTAGTGTAATGGTCAGCACGCTCGGCTACCGTTCTGGAGGTCCCGGCTTCGATTCCCAGAGGGAATCAAATAAATATAAGTAATTTCTTCACTCTAATATTTATTCAATATTACACTGGACTGGTACCTGAAGCGGAGGGCTAATCACCTTTCCTTCATGTGTTAACGATCAAGATAACACTGCGTTTATATGATGCACTGCCCTATGCACCATTGAGGTGCGGATAAGAGTTTGATATGAAACTACTGAAAGTACTCTTATTCGGATGTGAAAACAAAATTTTCGTTTGTTCTAGATCTTATTCTTTCTTACATACTGTTCTTATCAAGTAATATTGTTGGAAATTTCTAGAATTGGCTTCTATCGGCATTTAAAACTAATTTTCACTATTCAGAATCATCTCATCACGTCATCTCTCATTAGAAACTACTTTCAGCTTTAAATAATTTCTAAGAGCTAAGCCTAGCATCGTTTTGTAGTTCTCGTTATTTCTACTGGCGTTACCACACACACACTATTTTCGGAGTTGTTTTATGTTTTCACTTCGACATTGAACTTCTGAAAATATTTCGAATTTATTATTGAGACTCCGTTATTTGCTGTTGAATATTAATGTTTTTTGGAAACAATAAAACGCTATTTCCATATCACTAGCAGAAAAATAAATTTCTAAATTTGTGCATAATATAAACATATATACTTAAAATCAACTTGGTTTTACAATCACTTTGAATATTTGATTATAACTTAATTATAATGTCTACCGGTTTCGAAGCTAACCGCTTCTTTATCAAGACTGATTAATTATTAATGATTAAGTATTAATCAGTCTTGATAAAGAAGCAGTTAGCTTCGAAACCGGTAGACATTATAATTAAGTTAAAATAAAATATTTATAGTGATTTTAAAACAAAGTTACATTTTAATTATAAAATGGAAAATCACAATGTTAGAGCTTCAAATATGAATTTTGGTATAAACATATATTTTCTTATGTTCAACATGGGGGCTATAAATTTAGAATAAATAGTTCTTTTTTAAATGAATCACGGGAATTTTTATTATTATTTTTACATGTAGTATATGAATACTATCCGGCATTAAGTAAGGTTAATTGGTTACTCCATCCATAATTACCTACTATTTTACTATCTGTGTATAATAATAATAATAAAACCCTTATCCGCACCCCAATGGTGCATAGGGCACTGTGTCATATAAACGCAGTGTTATCTTGATCGTTTACACATGAAGGAAAGGTGATCAGCCCTCCGCTTCAGGTACCAGTCCATGGTAATATTGAATAAATATTACAGTGAAAAAATCACTTATATTTATTTTACCCCCCTTGGGAATCGAACCCGAGACCTCCAGAACGGTAGCCGAGCGTGCTGACCATTACACTACGGAAGCGGACTTGTATACTTGTATACTCTATGTATACTTCAAATATATATTTTGAGTTATATCTTCATGAATATGTAAATAGTGATTTAACCTTATTCATATTCCCTTAAAAACTTCATGTCAGTTCAGATATCGCTCACTCCTTTCAAGAACGTCATATATCAAAAAACTTGATTATTCAGGAGAACGTTTTTAAAGTTTAAAAATATAATACAATGTATTAAAAATAAATATCAAGCCACTTATTAAACTTCTTACTGTGCAACAGATCTTTTGAGGTAAAACCTGAATGTTTTTTCTCCATTTGAAAAATATTTAGTATATTTAAAAAAATAATTAAACAATACATTTTCTTCGAAATGCAAAAACAACACTATCTGCCCTGTAGCGGGTAAATATTATGTTAAAATATGCCGCTTTTGCTGGGCATTCCGGAAAAATTCACAACTGAAAATTGACGGTTTTTAATTTATGACGTTCTTGAAAGGAGTGAGCTATATGTTTAACAATTTATTATTATTTTTATTACCTATCATCCAAGTGACTCTGAAATCTAGCTACGGCTTATGCAACACCGCTTATCATAACTCTACTCAGGCTTCAACTTACATATGTTTAACAATCTTACTATCAACATTTTAATTTCATAATCTTTTGAAATTGTCCAAATTATTTTATTCACAAATTCTGGTTTTGCTGGACTTAGAAGTTATTTATATCAAGATTTATTTTATTCAATTGATATCTCAACACTGACGAAGAATTATTTGGATGTTTGGGCTTTTGACGTTTCATTGGCTGGATTAAGTGATTTTATACACTATGTAACATTTACCTTTCTATCCATGATGGACGACCACGTTGCTTAAATCTGTGATTTAAAAAAAAGGTGAAGGTTTTATTCCACTGTTGAATTATAAGTATTTCACAGACAATTGTAGAAATGTACTTATGTGAAGTTATTCTGTCACTCTCATACAGAACGTCCCTTTCTTATGCACATATTTTACGCAATCATATTTTTTAAGTCTTAAATAAGTTTTCAGGTTATTCGTAGAAAACATTCAAGAACTTTTCAAACTATTGCCGTGAACAAGAATGTGTAAAAAGAAAACTCCAATGTACAAGAAGAAAGTTCTTTTTCCAGGAACGCCCCTTGTTTAGAATTTCTGAGCTTTATTTTTCTACGATTAGCCTTAACACCCCTTTTTATTTTAGAAGCCTTAGTTAACGTTAACCTTTACGTGCTTTATTCGAGGGTTGTATTCGTAATACCATTTCGAAGGCGGATCATTTCCACGAAAACAATATTCATTTGATATTCTGCTACATGTGATTATAAAAAATGCCGAACGGCTACAAAACTTGATTCCACATTTTAACCATGGCATGTCTTTTATTCAGTGAT
This sequence comes from Brachycentrus maculatus, assembly GCF_059751285.1. Taxonomy (NCBI): domain Eukaryota; kingdom Metazoa; phylum Arthropoda; class Insecta; order Trichoptera; family Brachycentridae; genus Brachycentrus; species Brachycentrus maculatus. Next base: position 418,570 of record NW_028281064.1, on the reverse strand, counting down.
CAATCAAACAGGTGTCGTGGCGTAGTTGGGTAGACGATCGACTGCGGAACTGGAGTCGCGGGCTCGATTCCCGCTAACTACAAAACAAATTCAAGAAAGATTTATATTCAATTGGTCTTTTTATGGTAGCTTCCCTATTCTTGTTTTCCATCTCCAGACAAACCTTTAAAAGTAGAGTCTTTGCGGGTTATTACTTAAAAAAGGGAATTTAATTAACATTACGATTTAAGTACCAGAATGTATTTGAATATTTTGGATTGTATATGGCACTACGTTTACCTAGTCGAGAATAGAATTTTTAATCGTTACTGCTTGTACAAGTTACAGCGAGTGAGACATTTAAAAATTAAATAAATCCAGCGTTTTTACACCATGAAAACTTGAATAACTGTTCACAACATTTTGGGTACGTCCAATCCTTGTTCACAAATCCGGGTTTCTCCATTTATGAGCTATTCTTATAAAAAAAAATAATCTGAAGTGGAGAAACATAGATTTTTGAACACACTCAAAATGTTATGAATATTGTAGCCGGTCAAATTGTAAGCGCTAAAAATTTTAAATTAAATAAATCAAAATGTTTTAGGCGTCTCCCAGTATTTGAAATAATTCAGTTAGGATCTTGCATACATTTAAAAGGGTCTCTGCTAAATAAGGTTTACTCAAATCAACAATAGATACTGCCGTGAACTCGCACATGAAGCGACGTATGAATCAGATCATATATTATAATATATGAGTTATAAACATTTGAGTAGAGTTATCAATCATTTGAGTAGAATGGTGAATGTTACACGTGTATAAAGTGATCACTTAACCAGTCTAAGGAAGGATATATGCCTCGGAAATACCGAGACTTCCAAGGTCATAAGCCCTGTAAGAGATCATTACTCTTATAAGTCTTTGATCACTACTAGAATGAGCTTATAACACTGACATCTTGTGCGACACACTTATGACTTGATATTACATAGTCTACCTCATTTTTGTGTGTCCATTTGGACTCATCCATGTCCATTTTCTATTTGGTTTCTTTTGGAAGAAAGTATTCATAGCAAACATACTTGTTTAATAGATTTATATTATCCACTGACACTTCGTGATGGAATTGCATTTTTAATTTATTATTAGATTAAAACCAATATTTTTAGCTTTTCCACTTTTTTTATTTGACCAGCGACCGGGTTTCGTCGTTACCGACATCAGCAGACCAGTCTGATGATGTCGGTTACGACGAAACCCGGTCGCTGGTCAAATAAAAAAAGTGGAAAAGCTAAAAATATTGGTTTTAATCTAATAATAAATTAAACATACTTGTTCTTGTATGACGTTCAGAAGTAATCTTCCCCTCTCGTTGCGCAGAAATACCGAGGCAGGCATGAAGAAACTGTTGTGTGGTTCGTCTTTGAAATTTGAACGACATGTACTCTCTCCCGATGGCCAATTAAGCGAAATTGAATACCGTCTTCCATGCGATGAATCACAAGCACTATAATCGAGGCCGAAACAATACCGTAATGTGGAGTGCATAGCGATAGTACGTTAGGTAGATGTAGGTAGTAGTTAGGTAGGTGTAGGTAGATGTAGATGTAGGCAGTCTGTAGCGCGCATGCAGGTCTGGGCGACCAGGAGCACATGTGTGTCGCGAGGTGGTGCGGTCGCGGGGCCGCCCTCTGCCCGCCGCCCTCGCCCCGCGCCGCCCTCGCCCCCGCCCGGCCGGGCCGTTCAGTCTGCGCCATTCCGCCGAGTGGACGTCTCCGCTCGCGCTCTGCCGCCCGCGTACATCTCAAACTGGTACTGTGAGACGCACAAATCCGTCGAGAAGTTCCCGAGCCAGCCGTGATCGATCATTGTTACTATTCTACATCAGTGCGGGACTGGTCGAATTTCGCCAAGCTTTTGTGAAGTAATTCCCCCATTTGTGAGTGTCGACAGTCGAGACTAAACACCGCGTTTCGATACATACGTTCCTACACATATCCTTCAATAGTTGCTGTTCCTTGTATACCATACGTTTATTGTGTCCATTTACGTTGTTTTCTTTTTATATTTTTTATTTCCTGTGAAAGCAGTCTGACGCATCGTTCCGTTGCCCGGGTCGACCCTTCCATTGTGTTGATGTGTTTTATTTTATTCCCATCGTCGGGATTTATGGCCGCCTTTTTATAAACTCATCTAAGGATTACCGGGAAGTTTGTTCCTGTTGTTTTGTTTCCTATTTCCACGAACTCAGCGACTGTATCCAGTTCCCCGTTGGAGATGTGTGTCCTGTTTAACGTCGGGTTACGTGTTTTATGTTCGCATCTGCAGTAAATCTATTTTGTATACACTATCGCTTCTTTGTGTGGGAGGAATCCGTGGCTCGCATCTAGGTACGTTTATATTTTTACATGTTTTTGTTTGTTTTAGCTGTAGCTTTCTCGAGAATCTTTCCTTTATATTTGCATCCGATATCAAGTATGTGTCTATCTTTCTGTACATTTGGTTTATTTCGTGTTTTGATAATAAAGAAAACAACGCATCGAATTGATATAGTTAACTCTGTATTCGCGTTCTCAAAACAACCAACAACAATCAGAACTTTTATGCCTATCCAAAAGTTCTCGAGAACAATTCCCCTCGGAGCGAATACCTCGTAAACAACTGAATATAAATGGTACTTACTGCAATCCCGAATTTTCCCCTTCGGGAAGTACGGGTGCCCTCCCCGACCTCCCTCCCCCCGCACACACAGACACACACCCCTGCGGGAGGAGTAGGGAGTAGGAGTAACACAGGCGCGCCCGACACACCCACACAGGCGCAACCCTCACCTACTCCTGCTCCCCGGGTCGGTACAAAGACTACAAAGAGCCGCTTCCTTGTGTGCGGAACATTTCCCGCTCGTTGGGTGTGTGCGTGGAAGAATGTAGATAGACACGACGTTTTCCAGGTTTGTGTAACTATACGATTCCCTTTGTGGAGTAGTGTCTACGTGGAAGGATATTAAATTGCCCCCGCCCCCCTCGCCCGCCTCTCCGCCCCTCCGACCCGCTCCGGAAAGTTCTGCACTGAATATGGATATAGAGTGACCGGTCGGCTGAATTTGATTTTCGCCGTTCGCGGAACGGCTCAGTTCGGTTTAATGGCGACAAGTTTGCCGTTTCTCTCGAGCGGATGCCTCGGTGATTGGCAGTTAAAACTGTTATACGCGAGCCTCGTATTTAGATTTCTATCTTCCCGGCGCGCATCGGCGGTGAATGCTAATTGATTTGTTTTCCGAGAAATTCCGAATAGTTTTCCGATGCCTTCTGCTAGTTGTTTCAATAAAATATTCATTCATTCATTCCGCGTTAAAAATTTATACGCGTACATCACATTTATATTGTAATATATTTTTTATTATTTGACCATTTTAATTCGTGAATTCATTTTACACGTCATCTTGTATATGTGTTTTTATCCTATGTGAAAAATAATAAATACATGTTTAAGTAAATTTGATTGATGATTCAATCTCACCTTTTGACTTTTTCTGTTTAATCTGAGTCACATTAGATCGAGAGATACGTGTCCTAGTGCTCGTATGCGCTAAATGCACAAGCAAAAAACACGATATCAAAAAAATACTGACCACTCCATATATGTACATAACCACTATCTTTAGTCGAAGTGAGGTAAGGCAATTCCGAATGGGCATAAGGGAACCGGTTCGCGTGAGATGCATGGACAGGCTAAATACGATCAGCGCTGAAAGAGATAATATGTATGTTGCATACTTCACCGGGTCGATTCCGTAACAACATGTCTTGTTACAAAGACTGCACGTCTTATTGCTACTACGGACGTGATGCGAGGCGAGTGAATACATTCCGGAGAATCGTGAGAGTTGAAATGGCCGCCATTTTGTTGAAAGCCGTTTGCGCGCATCTATCTATTATACAAACCATTCATTATATTTACCTTTTTTTATTTTCATGGGTAGAGGACTTTTTCATTAGAAAACTTTATCGATCTCTTTTTCGATATCTGTGCTATTAGTCTCTAGTTATATATTTCGGTACTTCAAGATACATTTTTGGTTGTTGAGTCAATTTAATGAAGTCGCTTTACTTGTGGGGTGCGTCGTTATTTGAAACAGCGATGTCATTAGTGCTTTGTTTTACTTTATACGCCCTTCAACTTCTTCCCTTCTTTTCATTAAAAACAAAAATATAGGTGCGGATGGTTGCTTTGTACGCCTTAACCGTTTTAGTGCTGAACAATTATACCCATAGAAAGCGTTTTTTTTAATGTTTCCATTTGTTAATTTACGATACAATTAATGAATTAAAGTGCAATAATCATAAACGCTAAGACACGCTTCCAAGGTCAACCGCTAAAAAGACGACGCTAGAGTAAAAAAAATCGTCTCTCAGCACTATAACGGTTGATATATTTAATATGCCACGATGAATAAGCCATGCATTTTTTCAATTTGATTTTTACTAAGTAAATACCACTATTTCTTAAAAATTATTGTGACACGTGTTTGGATGCATTCCGCATCATTTTCAAACACCGTATGTGAAGCTGAGTCCAAATTTTAGAGTTGTGTCCTTGGGACGTTGAAGGTTAAAGAGGGGAGAGTAGCTGTTTCTTATTTTTATTTATTTCTTATTTCTTATTTCTTATCAGTGGAAACATAGACAATAGGGGGAGGCTTTTGTCATACTTAGTAAAACTTAAATTTAAAATGGATAGATTTTACCACAAAGACGTTTCAACATAAATTAAGAAGAATATGGAAGTCGGGACATTTACGGGGCTTACGACCGTCATACGCTGGTTTAACTGATCACTTAACACACGTGGAACATTCACTAATTCTACCCACGATTGACAACCACGCTACTCAAATTCTTGTAAGTTCTATATAGGTACTTATATATATGGTTCAATTTTTCGAAACACAGTGCTTGAACCACTAGAGTTTCACTAGACACATATATTGGTGAGATGAAAAAATTAAAATTAAATAATAATAGTTATACAAGCCTTAATTTTCCCCATCATAAATTTGTCGCGAATAAAATCCGGAATGCATTATTAATCCCATTCAATACAGTTATGAGTTATGAGAACCTATGTATTTTCCAGCATTGGATGCGGTTAGTTAACGCTATTACGTGTTCAATTATTATGTAATCCGTTCTGTGAACGGTCTCCACACAAATGTGACCCAACCATCCACCATGTACCGTACTCAGCCCGGGCCTTTATCAGCTCGGATGTAACTGCATCTGTTAAATATTTACCTCTTATGTAGGTGTATTCATATCGGCCTTCCTTATGCGCTGAACTCTTTAGTGTTGCGAGAACCGGTTCTGTTCCAGGTCCCGACATATCCCCTTCTCTCGAACAAGGCGACGTTTCTTCCTTATTGTACCTTAGCTATTGTCTTCCGACAGTCCAATCCAATGCATTATATGTATATAGAACTCATACAAAATATAAATATAGGATATATAGAAATTGTACCAAATTATTATAATAATTATTTTACATATTAAATTATTATTAAATGTTTACATATGTATAAGAGTACAAAAAAAGCGTTTGATTTTAACATTTAATAATATAAATTAAAATGGAGTTATATAAATTAAACGCCAAATATATAAATTAATCAATTATAATTATCATATTATCTTTTGACATCTCATCAAAGATGAAGAAGAATATGGAAGTGTGGGCATTTACGGGGCTGACGACCGTCATAGGCTGGTTTAAGTGATCACTTTACACTGTGTAACATTCACTAATTCTACCCATTATTGACAACTACACTACTTAAATTCTTGGAAGTTCTATATATATGAACCAATTTAGAAACCTTGTTCTTAAATCACTAGAACTTCACGAGAGACCTCTATTGTTGAGATGTTAAGAAGCTTTTTACTAAGCAGAAACTCTTATATTAGTATGTGAGATCCGAATCCTGGATTATAATCACGTACATGAGAAACGCCAGAAAATATGATTTTCATTTTTATTACTTTAGCTTATAATTTGACCAGTTAATTTATTTACAACGTTTGGACACACTCAAAATGTTGTGAATTATAATTATTATTAACCATAGAGAACTGTTGTTCAAGAAGGCTTTTGTTCAGTACTAGACACAAGAAGAAGGCTGAAGTAAAGAAAAAGTAGTAGAAAAAAATCTGTAATACATAGTTTCAATTATTGCATTCACGTTTTTTAAGTTATTGTTGCGTCTTCGTAGCATCTCACCGCTAATTTATAACTTTCAGGTAACGTCTAACGATGTTAAACAGCTCGACCGGGCTTCGGCATCGCTCGGCTATTTCATCCAGACCTTTTGATTGTGCAATACATACCCACGGTCATAAATCAAAAGCAACTTTTCCCGAGCCTTGTCCCCTCCGTTATTTTTCTCCGCAATTTCCGGCCGATGGCTTTTCGCCCGCCAAAATCGCGTTATAAATCATAATGTTTTCTCTCGGCCTGTGCAACGAATTGCAATTTTTAAGTTACCAACCGCAGCTTTTTAACGCGAGCCCATTCCACAAAAGGTCTCGTCCTTTAGTTGAGTGAATATTCACAAACATTGAATTCAACCACCGGAGAGGTTACATGTCTGTTCACGCAGATTTTTAATTTTTTTAGAATGTCTATAAAAAAATATTTTTATGTATATTTTTTAACTCCTTACGTTTCAATAACTCTTTTCTTTTCAAAACCATGAAATCATTTAGAAGAAAAACTCATTTTTCCAATGCACGAACGGCGTTTTAAGAAAACAATCAACTACGTAGAATGTTACCTGAATTTAAAGAGAATTAAGTTGCGACTTAACCAAGGTTTGTTTTTTAGGTAATTTAAAAAAAATTAACTCTTTACCTTTCAATAACTCTTTTTTTTTCAAAATCACGAATTATTTCGAAGAAAAACTTATTTTTTTAATGCAATAACGGTGCTCTAAGCAAATAATCAATTACGTTAAATATTACATGGGTTTAAATAAAATTAAGTTGCGACTTAGAGAATACTGGACCTTAAGGAAATGATATTCTCGTATAATATGTTTGATGGGGGTTATTATTAGGAAGAAGTAACTAGACCCATTAATGATACAACGAAAATTTGCTATCTATATTTGCTAAGAAAAAAAAATAATTATAAAAAATGTTACCTGGATTTAGAGAAAATTAAATTGCGACTTAACGAATACTGGGCCCTAATACGAGCCCATTCTACAAAAAATCTTGTCCTTTAGTTAATTTCAATTTATTTATTGATTTGGCGTTTAATTTGTAGAACTACATTTTAATTTGTGTATTAATTTTTAAATCAAACACATTTTTTTTAGTCTACTACGTTGTATTTTATTTAAAAAAAAAACACATTAAAATCAATAAGGAGCGTCAGTCCATTTAATCTTCACATTCGTTTGAAAATGCCATAACTAGGCTAAACAATTGTCACAATACGTGTTGGTTGAAAAAAACCGAGTCACAAGATTGTTTAATGTAAAAGGGTTTGAAATTGTATGATGAGATGCCTGAATGTATGAAGAATGAAAAGAGTCTGAAAGAATTTTAAAATATTTTTTTTGTTTACTGTAAGAAGATGTAAATATATATACGATGTTAATTACCATAAGTGTAAATAGTAGTTTTTATTAGTGTAATATAAGCTATTTAAAGAAAATATATTTTATATTTTTTAAATTTAATGTGCTTTTTGATAAAATACAACTTAGTAGACTCAAAAAAAAGTGTTTGATTTAAAAATTAGTACATAATTTCAATTTTCCCGTTTTGCGGAAGCATTTCTTTTACTAAATACCTTCGCTTTACCGTCCGCATTTTGTTTCCTCCGTCGCGTTCGTGTCTCGGGTTTCCGTTCTTAAAGATGTATGGCTTCGAAGATATTCTCACCAGGGGAAGGTATGGATATACGTATGTACGATATACGTAGATAATCCTGTCGGATTTATGACCTCGCCATTTTTTGCACGTTATCGTTTACGCTCTCGCTAAGGGTATAAGGTGTTGTTAACCTGTTATTAATAATAAATCGAAAGCTCACTGAAAGGTTTATTGATCCTCTTTTCCGTTAAGGACTGGTTTATTTTATTTATTAAAAAAAACACCCTTTGATCGCGAATGAATGTAACGCTCTCCTTATCATTCATCGTTCACTTTGTGCAATACCACTTTTAAAAAAAACTTCTTGGCTTATCATTTAATCATCTGGTCAAATGCAGAATAAAATGAAATTGTTACGGTTCGACATTTTTACAAAAAAAATTGAATTAGAGAAAGGAGACAATGGGAATATAGTAAAGTTGACTTGTAGTTAAATTTAATCGGTTATTCATTATGGGTAAGTCTTTATTAATTAAACACTCTGTTTATCATTCATCGTTGACTTTATGTAATATCACTTTTATAATAATTTAATACTTTACTTATTTCTGATCTTTCTAGATTATCTAAACAAAGACTAGTTTTATTTACATGTTTTTTTAAGTTGTATTACACAAACTGAACTATAAATGATAAGGACAGTGCTAAATTACAATACCACAAAGTTAACAACGCTTTTAAAATACGAAATAAATTATTACATCTGTTAAATTTAATTTGTTATTTATTATGAATAAGTCTTTGTTACTAATTTCTAACTAACTAACTGACTAACCATCACGCCGCTTCCCTGCAGGGGTAGGCAGAGAGAATAGAACGCCACACCACTCTGTCTTTGCAAACATTCTTCGCCTCTTCCACGTTCATGCATCTCCTCATACATACCAACTGATTGTTACGACTCCTAATTTCTTATTTTTCATGATTATCTAAACAAAGACCAGTTTTATTTACATGTTTTTTTAAGTGGTATTATACAAAGTGAACGATGAATGATAAGGAGAGTGTTATATTACCATACCACAAAATTAGGAATGCTTTTAATATACAAAATACGAATGAATATTTTCTCTTTTCGAGTGCTTGTAAATCTTGATACGGCGAATGTAAAAGATTTTCACGGCAGCTGCTGTTGGTCTTATCACCATAAAGAAGGCATGCTCCTACCTCCGCGGGTCTGCGCGCTACGTGTAGGTTCACCTGCCTGAATGCATCGCCTCGCATATTATTGCTGATGTAAGGAAACTGGTTGCTGCCCGCGAATGGCCATTCCAGCAAAACGAATGCAAACGCTGCACCTGGAATCAAATGGAATTTTAAATTAATTAGTTGTGCTTTACGTTTTATGCTTCTCGTTTTCAATTGAACGCGCTCCATAAACTTTTCTATAACACTATTTTATCAGTTATGTATATATATGTATTTATCGTAGTCGTATAGGAGAAAGTGACCAACTACCAAAACGTAAAATGTTCAGGAGGTCCATTTAAGTCGCTTTTACTTTGCAAGAAAAAAAACATCAATGCAGTTAGTCATTTTTAACAAGGCAATATATTATACTTCCAATTTAAAAATTATTTGGGAATTTTTCAGGGCAATATTAAGATATCAAATAGACAATGATCACGTTTTTGTAAAAAATGCACTTGGTCACTTTTCCCTGTATGACTACGATATGATTGTGTTTTGTAAAAGAAAGACATTTGTTTTTACCACTTGAGTTATATTTATTTAATTATAACGACTAATTTCGGAAGCTATGCTTTCATCTTCAGGTCTAAATATGTTGTGTTTTTCTTTTCCAATTTCATCATGTCTTACCATATAGTGAATGCCGAAACAATAAATAAAATATAGGTGTTTTTTACAACTAAAATCTAATTCCGTTTATCTAAATAGAGGAGCATCTATGCAAACAAATTCCTAATTGCCCGGAAAAAACACCTCAATTAATATTAACATAAGAAGTTTTATTATTTATTTTTCTTCTAACCCTTAATCGCTCTCAATGTGGCATAGGGAGCTGCATCGTATTCACGAAGTGATATCTTCGTTAGTTACATGAAAACCATTTGATCAATCTTTCGCTTCAGGTACGAGTCTAAGGTAATATCAAATAAATATCAGAGTGAAAAATCACTTTTTTTTTGCCACGCCCCCCTACCCCTGGGAATCGAATCCGGGGCCTCCATGCTACAAAATGTAAAACCCCTCCTTCTTTACGGTGTATTTTCCGATACATCTTTGAAGTATATACGGGTATAATATGAAGGCATTACAATTTAATTTATAATGGTTATTTTAACAAGAGGATTTATTCCTACCTTGAATTTAAAAGAAGTTTGTAATTGTAGTGCGTACTGCCATAGAATAACACTATTTTCATCTTTATCTCACAGTCAGAGTTTCCAGGTTTTGAGACCTCTGCTACATCTTAAAATCTATTTTTCAAGACAATTCATTTAGCCGTGAATTAAAAAGTAATGATTATGACAGATGTTTTTTCCTGTTTTTTATTTTAAAAATCAGACGCTATACAATATTCGGCAATGCTGAAATTATACGACTCATTTTCAACGGGAAAATAATATTTTCCTCATGTTTTGACAGTTGTTTACGATATTAATTTTCCCAAACCTTCGGTAGGCTTTTAGCAAAAACATCTTCCAAAATAGAATCCTTTGAATTTGATCCGGAAGCTGAAGAAGGATTCTCCTTTGAGAGATTATCTTCTCAGCCTACAATTTCCTTAATTGCCTTCGTATTTATTTTGTGTTTACGCGTGTATTCGCTTTGGTTAACTTCGTTTTATTTTATTTTATTATCCACGAGTACATAAATTTATTCATTCATTTAGTATACTTGTATATACGCTCTGTGGGCAATGAAAATGTCGATGAATTGAACATGTTCATATATATATTAAAATAAAAACTTACGTCAATTTCCGATGTAAAGAGTGGAATAGTGTTTAATTACTCTTATTGTCATTTTGGCTGTGAACTAACGCTTTCTTTGTACACTAATTGAAATAAAAACCAAGATATTCATTCTATCATTCATTAATTAAACATATACTTATGTATTTTAACCCTTACTGGTCCAATGTCGAATCTCTTTCGAAATCGATTTTTTCCTCTTAGATCCCATGTCGGATGTTATTCGACGTTTCTTCATCATTAGTATTATTTATTTAAATTCCAAGCTTACATTTTAGTCACTCGTATCTATTACAACAGTATGTGGAGCAGAGGACAAAAGAATTTTTCCGATTGGAATATAACATTCTACCTAGATTTTTTTCAATTTTGGGGGACCGGAAAGGGTTAAATAACTTCAATATAAATCACTATACATATATCCTTTTATAACTTGATTATGACGTCATCCGGTCCGAAGCAAACAGATTCTTCCTTAAAACTACTCAACGTCATAATTAAATTATAAAAGGATATAGTGATTTAAGTTAAAGATAAAATGGTGACCACAAAATTAGTGCTTCAAAAAAAACATAGGTGTAAATTATATGACGATATAAAAAATACATAGTAATATTGAAGATGACGACGGTACACAAATCGACAAGTCATACAATTTTCGTGATCACGTTTTCTGACTAACGTGTTTTTAATACTAAATAAAAAATAGTTCATTTTGTCCCATAGTTAGTGTCGCATTCTCTTGAGAGTTTGTTTCTATATTCGAGTCCACTCATTTGTAACAATGGACAAAAAAATAGCAAATACAGAAATAGTACGAAATTGAAATATTTGTCCATATATGTAATAAGAACTCAAATATTTACGTCTTATTATATAAACATAATAAAAACACGTGTAACATCAAAAAATTATTTAACAAAAAAAAGTCATCTTGTTTATGTATACAACAATGTATGAATGTTTTCTCAAAATTATATTGTATTTTCTTGGTCTCCTGATTTTTACAGCCTTTTTTCCCAAATTCAATGTATCCGGTATGATGTCTTTTCTGCGCTTACTAAGGGGATATTCGCAAACACAGAATTCATACCATGTCTGTTCACGCCCGATATTTTTTAATAATGTATATCGTAGAACGGGGCTACTTGAACATTGATGTGTTACTTGAGCCCAGTACAAAAAAAATGTTTTGAAGTGTATTTGGTCTACAATAATGAACGTATCGACACTGTCCATTGTTTCCCTGACAGGTGACACTTATACGTTCATTATTGTAGACCAAAAACAGATTTTTTTTTTGTACTGGGCTCAAGTAACACACCAAAGTTCAAGTATTCTATGGTATTGGGTGTTTTTAGTTTTTAAGAATATATAGGGAATTTTTTTAAACTCCTTACCTTTCAATAATTCTTTTAATTTAAAAATCATATAATTATTACGACGAAAACCTTATTTTGTTGTTTTAAGAAGAAAAAACAAGTACTTTAAATTTTGTCCGGATATAGAGAAAAATAATTCACCAATACTGGGCCTTAAAAATTTCGCGTTCTAATTTCATCGCAATTACGGTGCAATCATAGCCCAATATTTCGGAACAATCGATGAAAAGATATATATCTGTTTGCCTATTCGAATGAGCGCGTGATTAATGTTCAATTCAGGCATTCACCTGCCAATATCTGCATTAATCCACAACAATATTTCTTACCTCGCTCGCCCACGGAACGGGTCTATAGAAAATGGCTCGTCCAATGCGCTGATCAATTCGCCGTTTCCCGCCCACGCTCCATTGTTCGGGCTTATGCCGAAATCCTGTTATTTTGTACTATTTTCATAACCGGTTGCTACGATATACGTGTTGTATAGGCACACTACTTATCGTTATGATGATGTACGAGCTATTAGTATCGATCTAAAAACAGTAGTCTGTTGTGGTATATACCTACAACAGTTTTGGTCTTCTTCTTCTTGTTCTTCCTTTAGGACTAGGTCCTGTCATTCTCGGGTCGTTCCTGGGAGGTGGAAGACCAGCTATCCTTCCATCGTTTAGGTGGTCTTCCTGGGGTCTGATCCCGCCTATGCTGCTGTCCGCTGCCACCCTCACCACTCGATCCGAACTCGCTCTTCTCACACGATCTCTCCAGAAACGGCTTCTTTCTCTTCCCCATCGCACAACATCTTCGACATCGCAGATTTTTGTTTTCAGTTTTAGTGTGTAAATAAATTAACTGGTCAAATTATAAGATAAATAAAAAATGAAAATGATTTTTTCAAGCGTTTCTCAAGTATGTGAATATCATCCAGGACTCGGACCTCATATACAAAAGAGTTTCTAATTAAAATGTAACTTTGTTTTAAAATCGCTATAAATATTTTATTATAACTTAGTTATAATGTCTACCGGTTTCGAAGTTAACCGCTTTTTATCATTCTGCTCAATAAAAAGCTTGCCTCAGCCCCACCATAGATGTCTCTAGTGAAGTCTACTGAATTCAAAGACTGTGTTTCAAAGTTTAATCAATATATCTAGAAGTTCCAAGAATTTTAATAGTGTGGTAGTCAATCATGGGTAGAATTGGTGAATTTTATTAGGTATATACTAGTAATTTATGTACTATATACCTACAACATTTTGAGTGTGTCCATTTAGTCCATTTGTCCAGTATTCTTCTTCATCTTTGATGAGATGTTACAAAATAATACTATATATGTACCTAATAATGGGTGATGAAGATGAACTTTGAGTCTCGGTACTTAAAATTACAATTTGAAACGCATGCTTTTGAGTTCTACGTTTAAGTATGGCACAGTCAAACAAATGGGCCAAAAGAAGTGTCATTTAAAAACATATGTTTATTTTATTTATGAATAGTTCTTGAAATACTATTATTAAACGAAGAGATGCCTTATTCAATAGATGTTAGATACTGGCATAATCAATCACGTTTTTGTCCATTTATTTATTTATTATACTTAGTGAACTCACACTCTGAAATAAAATGCATCAAAATATGTAAAGTAATAACCCACAGACCCTCTATTTTTAAAGCCTTGCCTGCAGGTAGGATAGCAAGAACAGGGGAGGTAAACGTAAAAAATATAACACAAACACCCGGACTTGAAAAACTCACTATCTTATTTTTTTATGGAAATCTGCTAGTATATTGTGATTTTTATCGGACGATTAAAAAACAAATTGGAAATATGTACTTCCTCACGCGACTAACTTTCTCAGACGTGAAAAGTGCATGAATATGTTTTTAATATTTATATTCCCAAATTACATTATTTATTCTCAAAATCGTTCCTCCATTGACTATGCTGATTCGGCTATCCCCTCGATTTAAAACCATTCGCTAAACGATACAAATCCATCGGTACTGTTTGCTTCAAGCGTGTATCAAATTATTAAAATAAAGCATTTGACTTTCAAAGTTGTGCAAATTTTATTCGGTTGTTTTGATGGTTTTGGTCTTGCAATAGAGGTGACGCAAATTGATGTACATACCATCATATCATCTTGGCTTTTTACTCTAATGATAATGCCAGAGATATTTTCAGTAAATCTAATCTGATGAAATAAGGTAACATGCTTACTGGCACACTACTGTATTTCGTCAGTTATATCATACAACGTTTAGTGAACTACCAATTTTCTTTGATTCGATTCGCGTGATATCGTAACAAGGTAATAAAAATAAGAATAAAAGTCGCCGAGAAAATGTATTCAAGTATTTTTGTTAGTCATAAATTGGAATATTTGTCATTCTAAATACTTTCACGGGTTTCTTTGATCTGTTAACATTATTATGTAAACATTTTTTTAGTATTATTATACATATTATATTATCTGACAAATATATCAATTATAAATACAAGTATTGTATAAGAAAATCCCTTTGAATCATATTATTAATATTTAAAGCATTTACTTTGTGGTTATTCGTTTTTACTATTATATTATTTTATTTTTTTACAAAAATGTTAGTAATATTAGTCCACTCACAGAAAGTCAGTGAGTGGTAAAATACTATATTACTAACATTTTTGTAAAAATATTAAAATTTATGTAAAAGTCCTTTGAATTACATACATTGATAAATTATAGATTATAGAATTATTTCTTCTACTTTTTCCGCACCCAATGGTGCATAGGACACTGCACCTTATGGATGCATTGTCATCTTGATCGTCAATTGCATGAAAGCAAGGTGATCATTCCTACGCTGCTTTTACCAGTCTCGGGTGATATTAAATGAATACGAGAGTGAAAATCACCTTTACGTACTTTGACTCCCCTAAGAATCAAACACGGGACCTTCAGCACGGTACCCAAACGCCCTTACCACCACACCACGAAGGCGGACATGTAGATAAAAAAATGAAAGTGTTGATTTTTTTATTCACTTCTTTAGCATTCTCCTAAGACCAATTCTACTAAGGAACTTAACCAATAATCTCCTTGGCTTAGCAGTACTTTCGCCCTTCCAAGGTTTAAGCATAAGGGTTTGTTTAAATTGGCTGTACTGTATTTGAGCTAAGGAGGTATGGAGCGATCTGATTACTGTAAGATCACTCTCTTTACAGCATTAAGATCTCTATTGAAGTTTGAAGTGAACTAATTATGAATATTATCTATACGAGTACATATATCACGTGTATATTGTATATACAGTGGCTGCACAGATAATTAATTAGCGTAGGCAGTAGAGGTAGTAAGGTAAGCTGGTATTACTTACTAGGTTAGGCAGTAGAAATGGGAGTAAGGTAAGCTAGGTACTACTTAGTAAGGTAGGGTAGGTTCTGGTTTTTATATGTCGCGCAGGTAAGTTAGGATAGGCATTGCTTTTTTGCCTATTTGGAATGCACGCCCCTATGTATATTTGTACATATATGTGCATTATGCCTAAAATACATTCTTAAGTTATATCATTTTCATTTTAATAGCTCTGTATTAGTTTTCCCCTTAATTAATGAGAATATACACAAAATAACAGACTATTTTATAAAATAATAATAATAGGACCCTTATCCGCGCCCCAACGCATAGGGCTTTGCGTCATATAAACGAAGTGTTATCTTGATCGCTTACACATGAAGGAAAGGTGATCAGCCCTCCGCTTCAGGTACCAGTCCAGGTTAATATTGAATAAATATTACAGTGAAAAAATCACTTATTTTTATTTTACCCCCCTTTGGAATCAAACCCGGGACCTCCAGAACGGTAGGCGAGCGTGCTGACCATTACACTACGGAGGCGGACTATTTTAACAGACTCTTTTATAATGTATGTTCAAATGTAGCTTTGTTTTTTTACGTTTTAAACCTGAATTCGGGTGTTCAAGGGTAACTACTTAAAGTACCTACTCAATTGAAGCCCGATTACATTGCATCGCTCGTCATGCGGATTAATATGAAACGTGACTAAATAATTCGGTTGAGCTCAATTACTTTGTAGCTTTTCTTACACAAATATTATTTCTCAAGAGTCTCGTTCCGATTATTTTGCGTTGAATCGACAGTTTTTGTCTGAAGTGTTTATAAATAAAGAAACTCTTTCGTAGTCTGCGAATAAAAAGGAAGACGTTTTTATGGTATACTTGATTTCAAATGAATTAATTTACAGCAAGAAATTTGCAGTGGATAAGGAAATCAAGGTGAAGCATTTTAAACGCTTGATACATATCAATAAACAAGTTATGTCTGGTTATGCTAATATTTATGCGATATTTCATTTAAAAAATGTACATTGTCGTTTTTAGGCGATATTCGCAAGCACAGAATTCATTCCACCGGAGACCGACGAAGAGGTAGCATGTCTTTCCACTGCCAATTTTTTTTAAGAATATATATTGGATATTTTTTATGATGTATATAATAATAATAATAAAACCCTTTATTCGCACCCCAATGGTGCATAGGGCACTGCTTCATGTGAACACAGTGTTATCTTGATCGTTTACACACGAAGGAAAGCTGATCAGCCCTCCGCTTTAGGTACCAGTCCAGGGTAATATTCAATAAATATTACAGTGAAAAAATCACTTATATTTATTCGACCCCCCTGGGAATCAAACCCGGGACCTCCAGAACGGTAGCCGAGCGTGCTGACCATTACACTATGGAGGCAGACAGATGTATACATTGAATATATATTGGATATTTTTTTATGTTTTTTATGATGTATACATAGAAAAAAAATCTATTTTTTTAACTCCTCACCTTTCAACGACTCTTTTTTTTGTTAACCATGTAATTATTTTTAAGAAAAACTTATTTTTTTAATGCAAAAACGGTGTTTAAAGGAAAAAGTCGATTAGGAAAAATGTAACCTCGATTTAGATAAAATTATGTTGAGACTTGAGACGAATTCAAGGCCTTAAACATTGAATTGGCAGCATAGTCCGCAGAGTTCTACTTTTCCTCATATATTAAACAATCCTGCTAATAACATAACCAGAGAATTTTCTACTAACCAGCATAAAATAATTGATATTTTCCACGTCACTGACTCTGAATTCAATGATGAATATTTAAATTTTTTCTTTCTTTTAAAATTAAAAATAGCGCTCATGCATATCACATGAAATATGTCAATATTATAAAAATCATTTCGTTTTTTTTTCTAATAAAATCACGAACTTTTCCTGAACAAAAAATTGTTCTTTATATTTTTTTCTTTAACGTTAGTGAGGCGATTTACCGACAAAAGTCAGTCGATCTTCAGAGAGAAATTTTACAGATAAGCTTAAATATATTTTAAAAAAAAGAAGATAAAATTGAAACGTACAAAGAGAGAAAGTATTCATTCACGCATCAGTAAAAATCCAAATAAATTAAATTGGTACCTACTTACTGAATCGATTGGTCGACTACTGTGTGTATTGGAATAAGTCTGCCAATAGAATTTTCATTATTTTCGGAACCTTCTAGAGGGGCTTTTATTAGATCTCTGACATGAGTGCTCTGTTTACGATTTCATTAGAGAATCTCACTTAAAAATAATAATAAAAACACACCGTCTACAAGTCGTATCTAACGAGATGATCACAAAAAGCGTTTTATATTTATACGTTGTGCAATAATGCGATTGGAAGGTCCCGCCCATCTGTCGAGTGTGAATTAATGGTGAAAGCTGAACCAATGGGATATTTCATCACTTTTCGGCATCTCAACGTAGATGAAGAATAATATGGAAGTCTGGATATTTACAGGGCTTCATACAACCTATCACAGGTTGGTAAAGTGATCACTTTACACACGTGTAACATTCACCCTTCAACGCATGGTTGACAACCATACTACTCAAATTTTGGAAGTCATTCATATATATGTAAGTAGACGCTCGACTGCGAAACTGGTGTTGTGTGTTGAATTCCTGCCAATTGCAAAATGAATTCAAGAAATATTCATATTCAATTGCTCTAGGTGTTTGTAATGTATTTTTCACATATACCCTCTCATTCCGAACAATTTTACCTGCAGATAATCCTCTAAAATAGAGACTTTGCGGGAAGAAGATTGAGTTCTCAACAGCCGTCTATAATTGGATTTAGAAAGCTTTTATTTAGCTGAGACCCTTTTATTTAAATGCAAGATCCAAACCCGGATTATTTTACATACTGGTAAACTCCTGAACGCCTGATTTGCAATTTTATGCAGCATACCTTTCCATATGTTGAGATGTCAAAGATGTAAAATTGTAAAATGTCGGGTTGTGATCCCGTGGGTTAGTGTTGCGGACTCTCGAGTCAGAGTTTCTCGGTTCGAACCCACCCCGCAACAATTTGATACCTATTTCTAATAATCAGCCGCTTAGGCTCACAGAAATAGTGTGAAATTGATGTAATTTCTAAATAATAAAAACACAAATATTTCTTTAAAAAATAATCCATGAAAAATAACTTCTATACGAAGAAACCCAGATGTGTGAAGTATGTGGATACTTTCAAAATGTTGTCAATATTTCACCGCTTTAAAAGTAAGAGTGTAATTTTAAGCAGTTTTCAGGAGAGTCTGGTCAAATGACACCAGCTTCCGTGATGGAGTGCGTCTCGGATACGGAAGAGGAAAACTTGGGACGTTGCCAGCGTACTGTAATTTCGCTTCAGGCCGACTGCAGTTCGTAATGTTTTCATAAAGTGTTTTTATTGTTTTCAATATCTAGGGCCGTGCGTTTTTAAATTCGGCATTGCTTCTTGAGCGGCGTTTCCTGGAACTTCTCGGTTCTATTTCCAGCCACTATAATATAATTTCGAAGGTGTTTCAGATAATCGTCCTAATGCAAAACATCGCTAACCATGCAAATACTTGATAATAGGGTTTAAACGTGTGCTATTTATGTCAGGGATGGTTATCGCTGTAGCAGTGTTTGTTGCCACTTGTATTCATTATCCGGAACTGTTATTTGTAATATAAAACTTTTTTCCTAAGAAATACCCCTCTAAGCCTTCAATTTAGCTTCAGGTAGGATAGGGAAAATGATGATTTGAAAAATATATCGTAAACACCCAGTAAACTACTTAAAAACGGCGTCTTTCTTAATTAAATTCAAAGAGACAAACAGATATTATAAAGAACGCAATTTACTTCTAGGTATCATGTGAACGATAATTTTTTTTTTTAAATTTTGTTCTAAAATTTTTAATTTTAGGTTTGATTTAATATATTTTGTATTAATCCGTGCATTATTTCCTCTTCCCAACGCGTTGGGAAATAATGCAATGATTCGACTCCTTTATTCGCCATTTTCAGAGCGTTGTGATTATCAACAACAACAAAAATTTTAGTATGTTAAATAAAGTGAAAATAAATATTTCATTGATTCAAACATTTGGTTATTTTATAATTTCATTAATTTTCTTAATTGTTCCTCTTTTCCTATTATTGCTCTTAAATTTCACCAAAAGTACGGGTGATAATCTTAACGCATCAGATGGCACACACACTACTGTAAAAAAAATAATGTAATAATAAATCTCGAACCTGCGATCTCTTGCGTTGTAACCAAGTGTAAAAACACTAAACCAGGATTGTATTATATGTTAGATAGAACGAATACAGCCAAGTTTTACGTAGATATAATAACTGTAAGATAACTGTCTGGAATCTAAAAGCATTTGTTCCTTGTCATATTCTCAACGCGACAGGTTATTATTCTTTTTTCAATATTTCTCTCAAAATGCCCGACACATTTTCTATCGTGGTTTATAAATTCCCGACACCCTTTTCCCAATTTTCCCGCCGGTTTTGTCTCCCCCCTCCGAACTCCCACTTCCCCCCGAAAGGAGGTCTTTTCTTTTGTTTATCAACATCGTTTGCTTTCTCCATAGCCCCCAGCATCTCTGTTATTTCTTCTTTCTTCTTTCTTTCCGTTGTACTCGCCATTTTTCATTCCGTCGACTTTTTCTTACCATGTAACGTCGTCCTATCAACAAAAAAAAGCGAGAGAGACAGCTTTACGAAGGAGGAATTCTTAATTTCTTTTAATGGCGCATTTGTTTGAGTGGAACAATGAAGCGTTATGAACGGAATATCTAAGAAAAAGTTCCTAAAAACTGCTACGGTTGCTAATTTATCAATTTAATATTATTCCGTCTGACTTTATTTCAACAGTTGCAAGCAAGATAGTTTTTTTTTAAACCTAGAAGTAATATATAACATGGGTTTCACACTCTTTTGATTACAACAGTTCCTGCTTTGAAATTAGAGTTTTATATGTTTTTACTGAAACAATCACATTGTTTTCAACAATGTTATGACTTGATTCAAAGACAACATAATAATTATTATGAGTAATCAATACCAAGAAATATCGTGTCTTGAATAATATATAAAGTGTATATTACTGTATTTTATATGGCTTAAACTATTATTGTTAATACATAGGTCAAAAGTCAAAACAAAAATACACAGTTTACATCGTGTTATTAAAAAAAAATCTTTGAATATTTCAAACGATCCGATTACGTGGATAAAATTTAATGTAAACAAATAATGCAACCAAAAAAACTTAAATATTTATTGATAACTAGCTGTACCCAGGCATGGGTTGTTATGACTCAGTCTGATTGTACGCATTTCTATCACAATGCTTGTAAAGCTGTGAAAAATTTTTAAGAATCTGACCGAAATCATTGGAAAATAAGTGATACCAGTGACAAGATGTACGATGTCCGCCATGAGCAACTTTTAATATTGAGTGTGTTACCGTTACATTCAACAGATGGCACTGCATTTACCTGTCATCTGTTACATTTTTATTTACAGATATATAAAAACACGCGCGTATTCAAATGCAAGGTTATATAAAAAAATAGAATATTCGTCTAATACTACAGTCAAATCTCGGTATTACGAACTTCACGGGACCAAAAAAATATTTCGCCATAATGAAAATTCGTTACATCGGATGTATAGGATATGACACAGTTTAAATTTATTTTACCAGATATTTTATTTTGGACTTCTCAATGTTTTAAATGAATTACAACATCATTTTAAAATTTTGAAAAAAAAATCGTTATTCTGAGATCGGCTTCTCTACATTGAATTTCGGTTCAGTACATTTTATATGGAAGTTTTCCGGGGACGAATTGCAGATTCTTTATACTGGAAATTTCGTTAATTCGGTATTCGCTACAAAGAGATTTGACCTGTATAACTTTAACTAATGCAGGTTAGGGATTTTGAACAAACGAATATATGCATTTTTGTTTATATCGATATTCAACTTTATTGCACAATTAAAGCTAGAAGACTTAGTATAATTTGATAAATTGAACAGGTATTCGAGTTACCTCTAAAAGCATCCCCTGTGAATCTTTTCTCCTTTGAGAATCTTTTGAGGTCTCAAAAAATCTATCAGAATTTTCTTATAGTAATTTTTTTTTATTTGGATCGATACTAATTTTCGTAATAATTAAATATTTATTACCAACTTATTATTTTTTCTTAATAAATTCTCTATGAAATACAAAAATATAAAAAGGTGTGAAAACACAAGATGTCGGTTATCGCACACCCACACACAATTTCATATTTCCATTGTCTGCAGTTGATTGTCTGCCCGTTCTAACAGTTTCTAAGGCCGACAAAATGATCGACGACTCGTGTCGACTTCTTTTCTAATAATGTGAACTTTTTAGTCCAGATTTGGAAAGTATCGGATAAATGGATCAATCAATCAATCTTACTTAACCGGTCCGCCGATAATGGATTCTGACTGCCATATAAAGAGCGCTTTGCTTTGAAAAATCTGGAATCATTCTAAAAATATTTTCTCCGGCTTACCTGTTCTACTCTGTACCTATACGTATCTGTATTTGGTTTTTAGATACTGAAGGAACTAACTAACCATCACGC
The DNA here is from genome assembly GCF_059751285.1 of Brachycentrus maculatus. Classification (NCBI taxonomy): domain Eukaryota; kingdom Metazoa; phylum Arthropoda; class Insecta; order Trichoptera; family Brachycentridae; genus Brachycentrus; species Brachycentrus maculatus. Next base: position 396,348 of record NW_028281064.1, on the reverse strand, counting down.
TGCTTCCCCGCAGGGGTAGGTAGAGAGAATCGAACGCCACACCACTCTGTCTTCGCAAACATTCTTCGCCTCTTCTACATTCATGCATCTCCTCATACATACCCGACGATTATTACGACTCCTGACCCGGCCACTTTCAAGTACTTGACATACCTGAAGTTTTCCTCGGTCTTCCACTGCTTCTTTTTCCAACTACATTCGCCTCATAAATTTGTTTAACCGTTCTTTCCTCACTCATACGTTCCACATGTCCAAACCATCTCAACACACCTTTCTTAATTTTATCGATAATACTTATCTTAGCCTTGCATTCTTCACTTATTTCATCATTCGAACATCTATCAAACATCGTTTCGCCACACATTCGTCTGAGGGATCGCATTTCGACTGCATTCAGTCTGCTTTCATCCTTCTTTTGCCAACTCCATGCTTCGTTTCCATACATAAGGGTTGGAACCAGAACTCCGTTGTGTATTACCAGTTTACTAAATAACTAAGTTTCATAATAGTTTAACAGGTACTACCATAAATGCAATGCCACTTAATAAAGAAAATACGTAAATATGTTCTCTTGATTTTTTCATTTATTCATTTAGGCACATCACATGTCGCTGGTTAAATGCCAAAGGGCCACAACGCCAAAAAAAAAATACACCTCTTTACTCCAAAAAAGTTTACTACAAATCGTCAACATTTTCAGATTCGAAAGACAACCATGATTCTAGCGTTAGAAATGGACATTAAACCAGCGATATATTCTACACACACATACATATTTTACACGTACAATTTACAAATTTTAACATGTATTTGAAACTTCTGTCTAAATACATGTTCACGTACATACACAATTATATATACACATACAATTTTAGTTGTGAAATTCTGTTTCTGTCTAAAAAGGTACTTGTTTCAAGCAAGACCAAAATGAATTATGCATACACACACACACACACGCACACACGCACACACACATTAACACAAATACATGCATACATTAAATTGCAATATTAAATCACGTAAAACAGTGAAAGAGGTTTGAGTATTATGCTATAGGAACCTAAATAGAGTTGGTTTGTCTTGTTATTATCTGTTTTTTTTTTTATTTATTATAATCGTTAGTTGCATTAGCAACCTGAACATCGTTGTGGGCGTATAACGGAATGAGGTGTTTGACGTCATCGATGCATTTTCTCTCATTAAAAAAATAATATTAGATTCAGACAAAAATGGTATGCGAAATCGCTGGTAATAATATATCATCAAACGGTTACGCCTATCTGCCTGGAACATTTTGGCCCGGATAAAATCACAGTTCGTATTAATGCTAAACCGCTTATAAAAACATACCTAACGTAAGACATTTAGCTCGATTCCTCCGATCGTGTCTTTCGTCATAGAGAGTTTTTTTATGCCATTTTTTGTGGTGTGAAACGTTTAATAAGTTATGATTAGCTGTCTTTACGATATTTCTAAGTATAGCGCTCGAGATACCACTTGTTATATTGCTTTTTTTTAGAATTATGTTCATATTTTTATCAGTAACCATCTCCACCTCGGCGTTTTGGTGGTACTGGCTGTCCTGGATTCGATTCCCAGAGGATGTATAATTTTGGTATCTCAGAAAAACTCAGACTCAGCCCTGGCTTCCATATTCTTCTTAATCTATGTTGAGAAGCAAAAATGTAAAAAAATAACTCCTAAGCGGAGATATTCCAGATTTGTGAACACGTATTTGGACACACTCAAAATGTTGTAAACAACCTAACATTACGTGATTTTACTATCTGGACTTGTACATGGAGCGCAGGGCTGATCATTTTACTTTCTTGTAATTCACGAATAAGATAACTATGATACGATACGACGCAATGCCTTATACACCATTTATTGTGGAGAAGCATTGTCAGTAGATGTTTACTGGAATAGATTTTACCAAAAAATAAGACTTTAAATTAGCTAAAAGCTACAAAAACATTAATTATCTCACAATGCTATGTCAATAGATTCTTCCGTTCCCCGAAAATGAATATAAGTACCTATATTTCCCATTATCTATTGAACACTCACCTATCCCTTAACTATAGTTTTCTCCCATAATTATTACTGCATATGTTGTGACTATTAATTACTACGTACGTAGAATTTTATAGCTATATAAGGACCCTCAGTCCATTTTATCTTCACATTAGTTTGAAAATGCCATGAGAAGGCCAAACAATTGTCACAAATTTTATTTTTATGTTTATACCTTAATCCCATGTCCCAAAATGAGAAATAGAAATTACTCATCGGGAATATTATATATGTATATGACTTATGTATGTAATATGTTTTGAAAATAAATAAATACAATTTCGTAGACTCTAACAATCAGTATTTGCTTTTAATATTTTATATATAAACTATAAATTGGTCCCTAATTTTATTTATACGATTACTATAGTATACGCCTAGTAAATAAAACTGAATAATTTATACAATGATATATAAACCATGGACAATGTTAAATACATATGATGCATATAAACGTGTTTTAAAAACGCCCACACAGATATATATCTACGTCAGTATATTTATATTATAAAGTTCATTAAAGCAATTTATGTTATGATTTATCTTAATCTTAAGTTTTTGTGAAGTGTAAAAAATATTAATTCTCGCTAATACGTGCTACAAGCCTACCCACGTTACCTGGAATATAAGCCCCACCGGTATCCACCTTAATACCTGGTATTTCAGTTGTAAACCGAATACGCGGTTTACATTTAATGTACGAGTATTTCGCTAATTCATACGTACAGCGCTAATTTAATTACAGAAGTGTGTTGAGCATCATTTTACTTCGAAAATACTAAATTATATATCCACAATATTTTGAGTATGTCTAAACTTTTGATCAACAATTCTGGGTTTGTTCTACTTAGGAGTTACATATTTATTTCCAGTTTTTTTTACAAATTGATGTATCAATACTATATTAATATTTATATATATATATATATATATATATATATATATATATATATATATATATATATATATATATATATATATATATATATATATATATATATATATATATATATATATACATACATATATATACATACATACATTGTGCTAAACTACTCCTTTTGTGTACATAACTTTATTTTATATTTTACCTTGTAATATTTGTAATTTTAAAATACCTAATATTTTATTTATAATGTAAATGAGCGTCGCGTCACGGGTTCTGCTTAGTGAGACGTTCATTAAAAAAACAAAATATGTTTTGTAAAAAGTAATAATAATAAAATAAATAAATAATATTTTCGAAGAAAGAATAATAAATAAATGTTAATAATTACGAATATTTTTTTTATTGATACCTGAACAAAGATTATGTCTGGATATTTATAGGGTTTGTGACTTGTCAATGGATTTAAAAGTGATTTTATACACTGAGAGAATTCGTAATTTAATTTTCCTCCACGAATTATGGAAAAAAAGAAAAACAAGTATTATACTTGATTTTTTGCACATTTTTTTAGTATCCTTTATTTGATATTGAACATTTTGGATCAATTACTGTATGTATTAGCTCAATTTTGGGGGATTTACGACATATCGTTATCTTTTAAAGTGATTTTATGCACTGAGAGAATTTGTAAATATTTTTTTCTCCACGAATTATGAAAACAAAAGAAATAGAATGCTCGATTTTTTGCACATTTTTTTAGTATCCTTTATTTGATACTGAAAAGTTTGGATCAATTACTGTATGTATTAGCTCAATGTTAGGGGATTTACGACATATCGTTAGCTTTTTAAGTGATTTTATACACTGAAAGAATTTGTAATTAAATTTTTCTCCACGAATTATGAAAAAAAAGACGAAAATGAAGTAGAATACTTGATTTTTTGCACATTTTTTTAGTATCCTTTATTTGAAATTGAAAAGTTTGGATCAATTACTGTGTATATCAGCTCAATTACAACTTAAATAAAAGAGAGAGAGCAATTTACCTTTTATGAGTAAATTCTATTACAAGGTTCGTTCTACAGAAGGATCCGTGAGAATATACGTACCTATTCGCAGTTGAGAAAAATAAGCGCGCTTTACGAAAGCATTTGAAATTCCGCCAGTAACTGGATATTTCGCATAACATTCCTTTACCCCGGGGCGGTATTTACCCCCATATTACTCCGCTCGGATGGGGTTAGGGGTGAGGGGTTGGGGAAGCTCGCTCGTGCGGAAACCACCGGTCAGCCATTTTCGTAATCCATTTTGATGCCGCCAGCCTGCAATATCGCCGGCGAGGACTGCTAATCAGGGTAACATGTGCGCGTTCAGGCATGCTTGACACTACACAATGTATATTCGCATGTAATACCGAAATATAATGGACGCGTTTCCAAGAAAAAAACATGTTGACGTCGTAGTTTTGGGCTTAGCATGTATGTTTGTGTGTCAATAATCCTTTAGACTACTTGCGAGAACATGGCATTGATCTTATTATAGAACGAATACTATAAATAATAGTAATAATAATGAAAAAAAAATAGAAAAAATGTCACAAGATATAAACGTTCAATTTTTGATCAAGTATTTATTGGTACAATGTTGAAATATTAAAATCACGAACTTAACAAAAACCTTACCGGTATGCGAAGATCTAAGACCATTGCATGTATATAATACAGCATTTTGAGTGTGTCCAAATACTTGCTCACAAATCTGGATTATCTCCAATTATAAAAGTTATTTTTTATTCATATTATTTTTTGACATCTCATCGAAGATGAAGAAGAATATTAAAGTCGTCAGCCCCGTAAATACCCAGACCATATTCTTCTTCACCTTTCATGAGATGTCAAAAAAATATAATACAGGTTTCAAGAATAAATGCAATATGGATGTTCAATAATGGGCAGAATGGTGAATGTTACACAAGTTTATAAAATGTTGACTTGAGCCAGTCAAATGCCAGGTCGTAAGCCCTGGAATGCTCAGACTTTCATATTCTTTCATAAAAAGATAAGAATGATACATGTTTCATATAAAGTTGAGACACCTTTAAGATTAAAATATGGTTAATCTAACGCAAATGAAATAGAGAATAATCGAGATGAAAAAATGTCAGCATTTGAAAGAATCGATTCTTTCTTGATTAGCTGGATATTTTTTAATTCTTTTCATTATATTATATGACAATAAAACTCCGTTTAAACAAGCTCCAATCATCTGGTTTGCTAAATATCTTGTCTTCATCAGGGAATAAACAAAAACAACAAACATTTTATAAAAACAAATAAATTAACAAGAGTCAGACTATCAACATTAACGAAGATGTTTTTTATTTGATTCTAATTTGCTGTGTTATTTCAAAAGCAATAAAAAAGTGCTCTGAAAGAAATTCTTGCGTTTTGTTTTAAAACCTTTTATTGATTTCATGGTTAATCAAACTACAGGGATTCTGCACTATCGGATCATGTCTGGCATTTATTGATTCGGATAATAAAAGTATGTTCAATTGTACAAGTAGTATTTTATGAAATTATTATTAATTTACATTGAGCCTAGTGTAGGGTAAAGAAAACAAACAAATCTGTACATTCCCACCACTGTATTTAACTGTTTATTACTAAAATAAATAAGAAACATGATAAATTTATCATGAATAACATGTTTACAGCTTTACGATTATAATAAAGTGAAACTATTTAAATGTATTCTAATGAAAACATAATAAACCAGGCATGCATGCGTCAGCTTTTGAATAATTCAATTCATGATTTAAATAATCTTACATTATTGCTTAATCAAAGAAAATTCATTTGAAATATGTTCAAATAATGATAAAAATAGCATAACTCCTCACAAAAACAAATTTCCAAATATTATTTCAATACGCTTATTGATATTATTATTTTGGTTTATGTATATTTCCATTAAGAACTTCAATAATGAAAACTTTTTTGAGTGATTCTTTCTGTAACATTTTCTCGAGAAGTTTTCCCAACTGACACATGACGTTTTTGTTTATGCATGTCTTTATTGTTTGCAAACTCAATTACTTACCCTCATATCTCGCTCAGTCATGTAAAGTTACTTGATAAGTTTCCTGCGTCGCGACGTGAAGAAGGGGAAGTTTTCATAGCATTGCGAAAAAACTCCAGTAGGGTATGATATTTTACCGCAAGTTTCATCCAATCGAGGGAAAGCGATAGAAAGAGTAATGTTGTAATTATTTAGCGAGCTTTTCTGATCGAACTTTTTGGCGAAGTGGCTTTTTCTACTTCGGAAACGTTCGTGCTGTTCGCGACGTTTGGTGTTTTGAAATGCGGAAAACGGGGTGGGTTTATTTCGGGAGGCTCCCGCTTTCCTCCCTATCTCTCACCCCGCCGCCGCCGACTGGAGCCCGTTTCCATAGTCACTGTAATCGATGTTGCTCTTTCATCCTGTTTTCTCCCGGCGTCATCCATTAAGGGAAGCTTTGCTCGGGGAACTCGGCTTATTTTACAGCGCAAACGTACCGCTGGGTCAATCATATTATACATGTATATATATATATATATATATATATATATATATATATATATATATATATGTATATATATATGTATATATACATATATATATATATATATATATATATATATATATATATATATATATATATATATATATATATATATATATATATATATACATACATATATATATATATATATATATATATATATATATATATATATATATATATATATATATATATATATATATATATATATATATATATATATATATATATATATATATATATAATATTTATATATATATATATATAAATATATATATATATATATATATATATATATATATAAATATATATATATATATAAATATATATATATATATATAAATATATATATATATATATATATATATATATATATATATATATATATATATATATATATATATATATATATATATATATATATATATATATATATATATATATATATATATATATATATATATATATATATATATATATATATATATATATATATATATATATATATATATATATATATATATATATATATATATATATATATATATATATATATATATATATATATATATATATATATATATATATATATATATATATATATATATATATATATATATATATATATATATATATATATATATATATATATATATATGTAAATATATATACGTATTATGTTCTGTTTAATCATTTATGATGAATTTTTTACATGAACAAATACTTTTTACGTTTTTTTTAACGTAGATTGACCGCAATCTGCCCTACGACGTACAACGTATATAATACTCAATCGTTTACCTTTTTACTCAATTAAACGCATTCTTTATTTAACTTTTACATGGTAAATACTACTATTTGAAAGTAAATAGTGGTATTTACAAGTAAAATATAAATTAAATATGGATAGATTACTACAAAGTGATTAAATATATGATATTGTAAAAAAATTATCCTTAATTCGGTCTAAAATATTTCTGTTTAAGTCTTCTTCCTTGGAATTTTCATTTAACCTACTGTTATTGTTCAAAATATTTCGTTTATTTGATGTATGCAAATTCATTGATTAATTCGGCAGTGACTCTGTGTCAATATCTATCCATTTTTTATTCAAGGTTTACTTGGTAAAAACCACAATGTTTTGAATATTGAAGCACTTTGTGGATCATATTGATATATTATTTTGAGAAATAAAAAGACTTTGTTTTTTGATCCACTCACATTTAAGTAAAATTCACAAATAATGTGAGTGGATCAAAAAACAAAGTCTCCTTATTTCTCAACATAATATTGAACCACTATTTCTATGGGGAAATAGTAGTATTTTCCAGTAAAACTAAAATTAAAACATGATATGTTTATTTGAATTTCAAGGTCAACAGTGTTTGAGAGAGATTCTATTAAAACGCCCAGCCTAGCAATTAGGATGTTACTTTTTTAATTTATGTAGGTAGTTGGTATACATTTTTTTATTATTAAAAAACTAACATGTTTTTCTTTTGTATTTCAGGCACGAGCTAGCAACAGGTCCGCAGGGAGAAATAAAAAGGCCGGAGCTCTCCTGCCAACCGTACAACAAACAGAAAAAGGTGTGTTGAATTTAAATTACATTTTCTGTAATGCTTTTGGGAAGTTGTGAAAAGAATTTTTCAAATTTCTATATCACCTACCGACTTCTTAAAATATTAAACAACTACAATGTCTTCATTATAAATCAGTTTTCACATCTTACCAAAGTCATAATTTCCTTCAATACGTTTTATGCGGGTTAATACATATTATTTATTGATTCGGTATTTGTGAGACTGCGACAAAAAAAAATATAGTACAAACTGCGAGAAATCTAAAAATTGGAATCAGAAAACATCGCCGTGGACTTACTAGTAATTATTTTTTAGAATTTGCGAATCGCATAATAGAAACTAACCACTTGTTTGACTCACTACACTTTAATTATTACCGTCAGTTGCAAACAAAGGTCAAGTCATGAATAATTTAGAAAATTTAGAAATGCATAAAAAAAATTAATTCTGATAAAACGTAATATGCTTTATCAAAATACGTCACCATTTATGTCTATGTTTTCTTTTACGTAATGTCTCGTTCCTTTACCCCCCCCCCTCTATATATTACCCAATCAAACTCTATCAACCTTGTTAGTTTTACTATTCACCGGTATATGAAAACATCTGTAGTTTTCGAAATTAATCGTGTGTAATGAAATTAAACTCATAAAGTGGTATTATACAAATATTTTTTTTCTTCAAATAATAGCATGCATGTTGTATAATAGATACGCACATGAGTATGACAGACAAGGATTCAATGGTACCAGGAAACGCTGTGATGTCATCACACGTATATGACAAGCTTATTCTCCTGTGGATATACTCGTATCACATAACTTTTGTTACAAACGCTCCCTTAACTTTCGTTACACGTATTTATTATATTAATGTAAACTTAGGGCAAAATAAGATGGTTCATAGATTTATATTATCCACTGACACTTCGTGATGGAATTGCATTTTTAATTTATTATTAGATTAAAACCAATATTTTTAGCTTTTCCACTTTTTTTATTTGACCAGCGACCGGGTTTTGTCGTTACCGACATCATCAGACTGGTGAGAGGCTATACAAATTGTTATGTTATATATAAAAGAAGGCAGGAGTTGATAACCATGATTTGATATAATTTTATTGAGAAATTAATTTTATTTGAGTGAATTTAAGTATTGTATGATATTAAACATATTTTTTATAAAGGTTTTTTTTTGTATTGAAAGCACGATTTTATATAAAGTTATAATAGATTTACATTTTTTTTTATAATGGATCATTTTTATAATAGATTTGCAAAAAAAAAATGCAAATCTTTAATAACTTTATATAAAATCGTGCTTTCAATACAAAAAAAACCTTTATAAAAAATATTTTTAATATCATACAATACTTAAATTCACTCAAATTAAATTAATTTCTCAATAAAATTATATCCAATCATGGTTATCAACTCCTGCCTTCTTTTATATATAACATAACAACTTGTATAGCCTCTCACCAGTCTGATGATGTCGGTAACGACGAAACCCGGTCGCTGGTCAAATAAAAAAGTGGAAAAGCTAAAAATATTGGTTTTAATCTAATAATAAATTAAGATGGTTCACTCCTGCTGTTAACACGTAACACGTGTAACACGTGTAGTAATTTAATAATAAGTGATTTAATAAAATGGTGGCACGTCATCATAGAAGCATTCGATGACTGTAATATAATTTAATTTATTATTAATCATCGACCTTTAAAACTGCAACAGTAATAAATCTGAATTATTTACAATTTACTTGATTGAAAAAATATTATTTTTTACTTAACAATTCTGCCTTAAATGCATTTCAATTCATCTTTCAAATTACAATACAAAAAAATGTTAATGTGATATCGATTTTTTGTCATTATTTTTTAACCATTAAAAAAGAGGTAAGGTATATTTTGATGGTACATCATTTCTTAATTTTGTACTCGGAATTATTTTATTGACCTGTTCTCATCCTCCTTTATTGTGACGGTCATAACTTTCTTTAAACGCGCAAAAGGCTTATTTTTACTGTCAACTTTCCTACGGTATTACCACTTTTGAGATTATTAATGTAAACATGACTATTTTTTAGAACATATATCGCTCACTCCTTTCAACAACGTTATATATCAAAAATCATAAATTGTCAGTTGTGTTCATGTTTTCGAAATGCCCAGAAAATGTACCATATCCCAGCAAAAGCGGCATATTTTTAACTTAATATTTACACGCTACAGGGCAGAAAGTGTTGTTTTTGCATTTTGAAGAAAAGGTATTGTTTAATTATTTTTTTGAAAAACTAAATATTTTTCAAATGGAGTAAAAACATCCAGGTTTTACCTAAAAAGGTCTGTTGCACAGTGAAAAGTTTTGACATTTATTTTTAATGCATTTGATTGTATTTTCAAACTTTAAAAACTGTCTCCTAAAAAATAAAGGTTTTGATATATGACGTTGGTGAAAGGAGTGAGCGATATATTCATATTCATATGAGAACATCTGAAGTTCATGAAACTTTTTATTTTTACATTTTCAAACTCAAAAGTGGTTCATTGAAATAATGCATTAAAATATTTCAGGGTGTGTGCTGTTATTTATGTATTATAATATTTTTATTTACGTACTACTAAAATTGAGTAAATTATAAACCAGGTGTTCAAATGTATTGTCATGAATACCTAATGAAAATATGTTGACTTCAGCATTGATATTTGCTGTTTGAAGTTACAATAATAATAAAATAATATGTGATAATTGACTAAGCAATGCATTCGGTTGATTCTTAAAACGACGAGTCATTTAATTTCCAATTTGCTAAATAATCATGATATTTGGAATATTAACAAAATTTTTACCGTGTGAATATAATAAACATTTTTTGGTTGAAACTTTTCCTTAATACCCCAATATAACAAAGTTTTTTCATTTGACAAATAAATTTTCCTTATTTTGAAGCGTGCATAATAAAATTCACTGGATGGATGTATTGAAATCATTTTTCAAATTTCAAATACAATTTTTAATTTTTTTTAAAATTCAAATCTTAATTTAATATTGATCTAACCAGAAACGAATTCAGGGTATTTTTTTATATGTACTTTCAACACCAATCGGATTTAATTCGAAACGCAGTCAGAAAATTAATTTAGAACAGGTCATAAAATGCAAACAAATATCTTATTTTTATTTTTTGCATATCGCTCATTTGGTGCAACAATGGCGTAATTACACTTACAGAAATATTACATGAGATGCCATTCAGATGTTGTAGCATCTGAAATGGTGCCATTATAATCAATTCTACAATGACACTCGCGCCATATCGCAGCATCTCACCACAAAATCAAGTCTGTCGATGTTTCTCCGGATGTAAATAGTATTTCCGGTCATTTTAACATATTTAACTTGTTTTTTTTTAGCGTAATTATGTCGTTGTTGCACCGTGTGAGCGATATATAGAAGTATTTGATCAATACTGCTTTACCAATTTACGAGCTTAACAATTTACCCTAAAGTAATATGTAATAATATAAATAAATTTAACTGGATATGCAGTGAATATTATTATTTTCAATTTTAAATAGGCAGTCACTTTAGAATCACCCTATGCAGTGTATGCTCAACACTTTCTCTCCCGAAAGACACACACGACAGCTTTCTTATTCGACACAGCGCTGTGTTATTACGCAAGGTCCACATTTTCGCAACGGGACATTATCTTCGGCTGATCATTCCGCTGGAAACAGTTATCTTTAGTTTTTACACAGTAATTATCGAAGATAACTAGCTTATAAGCAATTTTGCCTTCCACCTGTTTTGGTAATTGTTTGAAAAATCGTTAAGATATGCTATCACTGTATCGTTATTCTTCTCAGTCACGAATCATTAATTTCACAAAATAAATTAAGATTTCGATATGTAAATATCTATTTTAAGTTGAAGACGTAGTAGTATAATGATAAGTGTTTTACATACTATATATATATATATATATATATATATATATATATATATATATATATATATATATATATATATATATATATATATGTGTGTGTGTGTGTGTGTGTACATAAATTATATTAATGCGTCACCGTCAAAGTATATCTAAAGTCATTTAAAGTGCATCACGACGAATGCTCTATATTTTAATACATATTTTTTTTTAAATAAATACTTTACTATAGAATATCGTCGACTAATTAATACTTATAATTTGCATAAAAAAGGGACTCAACCGTCAATCAAATTTCATTATCGTTCTACTGTTAAAAATAAAAATAAATAGTTTCAAAGTTCTTCATATTTAAAATACCAGTAACTTTAAAAAGGAAAAAAAAACATGTTTTCAATGGTAGAAGGTTAATTACACACATTTAATTTTATAATTAAATTATTGGATCATTTGTAAGTAAAGATTTCATGAGAAAAAAACGTCCAGCCCTCCGCTTCAGGTACCAGTCCAGGGTAATATTGAATAAATATTACAGTGAAAAAATCACTTATATTTATTTGACCCCCCCTGGGAATCGAACCCGGGACCTCCATAACTCCTATATATATATATATATATATATATATATATATATATATATATATATATATATATATATATATATATATATATATATATATATATATATATATATATATATAAATATGTTTATTTGAAAATACCAAGCAATACGTTGCGATGGTCCCATAAGTAATGAATTTTATATGACTTGCAAAATGGTAGAATATTTTTTTAAAAACCAAACTTACATACATTTTATAATACACTTGTGTTTGCTCGTACTTCTTTTTGAATAAATATGTTTAATATCTACGTATGTTAATTTAAACCTTTAACATGTTGTTTGTGGACATAGGAAACAACCTTTTTTAAGCGAATATTATACGAGTGTCTACCAAATTTACATGCAAACTGTAAACATATATGGGATATAGTATATCTAACCTTCTTACATCTAAATTTGCCCTTCGCTCCAACAACTTATATTTGCATAAGTATATGTACATCACGTATGCGCATAATAATAATGCTATTAATATGACATGCACTCATAGTATGAATAACGCTGGGAACTTAAATCCTTCCCACTTTCAATAGTCTCAAATTCTTAAATGTAAAAAAATGACCTACATATATTTTTTTCGGTCCACGCGTAGGTCTTGCATTTTCGGTATTTTAAGATGTATTTTTTACAAACAATGAGTCATTTTTACGTTTCGACATCTCAGCATAAATGGAGAATAATATGGAATAAGTATTAACAGGGGTGTTAACGTGTCATAGACTGGTTAAAATATAGCACGATGTATTGAAAATAAATATCAAGCCACTTATTGAACTTTATGCTGTGCATAACATCTTTTTAGGTAAACCCTGAAGGTTTTTTCTCAATTTGAAAATATTTAGTCTATTTTTAAAAAATAATTTAACAATACCTTTTCTCCAAAATGCAAAAGCAAAATTTTCTGCCCTGCCGCTTTTGCTGGGATGTAGTACATTTTCTGGCAATTCCGGAAACAAGCACAACTGAAATTCGATGATTTTGGATATATGACCTTGTTGAAAGGAGTGAGCGATATGTACTGTATCACGAGATTGAGCAACAATATATCTAGGAGTTTCAAAAATTTTTGTAGTGTGGTTGTCAATCTTGGGTAGAAATGGTGAACGTTATAAGTCTATTAAGTGATAACTTAAACGAGCCTATGCTAGTTCCTAAGCTCTGAAAATACCCAGACTTATATTTTCTTCTCCATCTGCGTTGAGTTGTCAAAATGTTATTTACTGTACTAAAAATGAGTCGAAATGTCGTTGAACTTTCGCAAGTGAAATCACAGTTCCAGTTATGTTCTTCTTGCGGCGTTTTGTACGTATTATAATTCCATTCGGTTCCACCTGTCCCCATTCCGTGAATTATCGCGTCTCGGAACGTATTCCGCGAGCTATTATGCCCTTGTGCGGATGCTTAGACGGCGAGGTGGTAATCACGATCATTAAAGCATTACCGTATATGTATTCACTATTTGCTGTGGGTAGATTATTTTACATGAACCGCATGTATTATTATTCAGTTCACGTCATTCAGAACCGAACCGAACAATGGAACATCACACCAGACATGCATCTCAATAACGCACGAAGATAATGTGTACCTACTCTCAATTTATTCATCGAACTATTATATTAAATATTAATTAAAATATTAATTCATTCATATTAATGTATATACACATGTATACAGGTATATATATCGACGATAAATAATATAAGTTAATCAAATAAATTCGATGATTTAAAGTACAAAAATAATAAATAAAATTACAATAATAAATAACTTCTACCTCCTCTTCAACCTTCAATATTCCAAATGACACAACGCTAAAATTTAGACTCAGCTTCACATATCGCTCACTCCTTTCAAGAACGTCATAAATCAAAAAACTTGATTTTTCAGGAGAACGTTTTTAAAGTTTAAAAATATAATACAATGTACAAAAATAAATATCAAGCCACTTACTGAACTATTTACTGTGCAACAGATCTTTTTCGGTAAAACCTGAAGGTTTTTTCTCCATTCGAAAAATATTTAGTATATTTACAAAAATATTAAAACAATACCTTTTCTTCAAAATGCAAAAACTACACTTTCTGCCCTGTAGCGGGTAAATATTAAGTTAAAATATGCCGCTTTTGCTGGGATATAGTACATTTTCTAGGCATTCCGAAAACATGCACAACTGAAAATTGATGATTTTTTATTTATGACGTTCTTGAAAGGAGTGAGCGATATGGTGTTTAAAAATTATGCGGAATGTATCGAAACACGTGTCACAATAGATTTTAAGAAATAGTGTTATTTACCAAAAAACTTAAATTCAAAATAAAGAAATTGGAATTTCTCTTTTATTTTTATTCACTAGATGTACTCGGCCACGCGTCACTGGGTATTATTAAGTATATAACTGAAATATTAATGGTAGTTAATATTGGTAATGACAGAATGAAATACATTTCGTAAAGATCTAAAATCAATCTAAAATATCGACAAATAATGGTTAGGTGTTATGGTTGGTCAGTACTTCTATGCCGAGTCGAATCGTGGACCCTCATGATCAGCACTATGAATCGTCTAGAGGCATTTCTAATGTGGCTACATCGTAGAATGCTACACATTTCACGGACCGATTGATCAGCAACGTGAATATGCTCCATACACCAAGAGTCGGAAGACAGTTGCTGACTGATATCAAAGTCCGGAAGGTGTCCTATCTGAGGTATGTGCTTAGAGGAGAGAAGTACGAGGTGTTGCATCTAATCATAAAAGGCAATATAGAGGGTCGACGAGGTGTGAACAGAAGACAGATCTCCTGGATACAGAATATATGAGATTAAATGGGGAACAGAGGCGTTCATCGAGGCGCTGTTAACCCTTTGAGGACAGAATAAAAAATATTTCAGTTAACACATTTTTATTTCTAGAATTTTTTTTACAAATACATACGTGTAAGTGTGAACAAAATTTTACTGAAAATTGTGCACACATGTTGATACAGTATTTATCCCTCAACAAAATTAAAAATACACATTGTGTGCCTGGTGTTTAGCAACAAAGACCATGTTTTTTGAAGTATAAATAAAGGCATTTATTCTTGAAAACATGAGGTAATATATAACAATCCTTATTTTTAGTATTATTATAACTATAACTCACCTGTCATTTTGTTTTTTTCGTTCAATAACCTCACACAATTGATAAAGTAAGATACAGATAACCTATAAATATCCCGACATGTGCACATTGCCACAATAAATAGTCTGAAATAAGCTCCAAGACAATGATACCAACATGAAATCTATACAAGCACTCGGCTGTCCAAATTTAAAACACAGTAAGGGACATTTTTTTGTAGTACGTTTTTTTTGCATTTTTGGACTAAATAGAATCTACTTAGTCCATAAATGCAAAAAAAAAACGTACTACAAAAAAAATGTCCCTTACTGTGTTTTAAATTTGGACAGCCGCACTATTTCTGTTACAAAGGCATCACATATCGCACTATGGTTTTAACTAGAAACCTGTAGGCACTAAGACAATTTATTTTAAATTTGTGGCTTGCAGCAGCAACCAGTTGTCCTGAAAGGGTTAAGAGTCGACGTCATGACGTCAGGTCATATCGAGACTTCATGTCATGACGCACAGAAGAAGAAAATTGGTTTTATTTAAGGGAAAATTCTCAGAATTCAATTACAGAACGCGAACGACCCAACAAGAGGTCGGTCGTGTGTTTACACCCGATTTTTTTAAAGAATGTATATTGGATATTTTCATTTTATTTAGAATATTTATAGAAAAAAATGAAATATTTTTTTAACTCCTTTCCTTTTAATAACTCTTTTATTTTCTAAACCATATTATTTTCGCAGAAAAACTATTTTTATTCAATGCAAAAACGGTTTTTTAAGATAAAACGTTACCTGGGTTTAGAGAAAATTAAGATACGACTTAACCAATACTGGGCCTTAATGTGAATGAATGCTTATATTAAGCATCTATGAAACAACAATACAATAAAAAATAAACATTGACAATGCCAAGTGACAGTATCTGTCGAGAAGTACGTTGTCCGCCATGACCAATATTTAGTTTTGCGTTTTGAGTTCGTATTACGTTCTTTAGATGGCGTTGACAGTAGGGTCTAAAAACATGTTTGAAAAAATATTTTTACATGTCCCTGTTATATTTTCATTTAAATAGATAGGCTAAAAGTATTGGGTCAAAATTGCAAAGCAATCGGTGAATACGTTTAAGTGAATTAAGATTTTGAAAAAACAAACATTCACTTTTTTATTTGTATACATTATCTGTATTGTATATACTATAAGTACCTATATACGTTTAAGTTTCAAATTTCCGTATTACACAATTAATATCGCATCTGTCTTTGTTATTTTATTTCAACAATTCTAATATTTATGTTTCGCTTTGTAATAAATATCATTTTACTCATACGATAACTTTTAAAATAAATAATAATAAAAAAATAACATAAATAATAATAAAAATGTTTTGTGTTTATTTTCCATGTAACGTTACTCTTGTACTGGCCGGATCCTTGTTATAAAACTGGGGATAACATCTGTCATGCGATGGATTTATTTGTTATGTACATAATGTCGTTCTGGATCCTAGATAAACTCCGAAGGGCTGATATTAAACTGAAGAAATTTTTGAATTGTCTCCAAAAAAAGTGTTTACAAGTTTTAGACTCGTTTATGAAGTCTTGTTTTTCGACCTTGACTCGTCATTTCCACTCTGCTTTTACTTAAAACGTCTTGTGATGTCATGTTAAATATAACAAAGCATTCTTATGTTGTTAGGTTTTTACGTATTTACACAGCATTAGAGATTGTAGAGTGCGTTTAATGATATTTTCTATGTATTAAGTGCAGATGTGAATACCGAATATGGAATTAAAATTACGAAATGTCATCAATGCTTTGAATTCCAAATATTTAAATTCTCATTAAAATATTTGCTTTCTTACGTAATCATGTTTTTTTTTCGTTTTACGTATTAACACAATATTAAATTATAGAGAGCGTATAATGATTATTTTTTAATGTTATTAAGTGCCAATACTAATATCGAATAATGAAACAATGGAATATAAAATGCGAATTGTCATCAACGCTCTGGATTTCAAAGATTTAAATCCTTAAAAAAATAACTTTCTTACGTTAATGCAATATTTGATTGTAAAGTGCATTTAATGAGATTTTTCATTTATATAGTAGGTACGATGATGATAATATGATTACTGAAATGATGGAATTAAAAATACGAATCGTCATCGATGCTCTGGATTCCAAAAATTTAAATCCCTTTAAAGATTTATCTTCATTACGTCAATACAATATAAGAGTGTAAAATGCATTTAATGAGATTTTTTATTTATTTAATATTTAATATTTATCCAATATGAATACCGATTACTGAATTGATTTATGTAAATAATTTAAAAAAATGACTTGGGTTGGAAATTCTTGAGAAAATTTTTAATTCGCCTCTTTATTTAGCGTTTACCGTTGCATACAACTCACTGTGTGATCTCGTATGAACTCGTAAGTAGATATTAAACATACATTATACATACATGAGTACACGATGGAGAATACGCATTATGTAGGTTATCATTTATTTATTGGTACTTAAATATGCAATACTTATTGTTCTGTAGATTACGTTTATAGCTGCACTTTGTTTCGTTTAATCGTTATTCTTTAATTCCAAATCATATTTACTTGGACGTGTTATTTTTTACGATTATTTTTTTCGATATTTATTACCCTGTATTTAATATTACCCTGGACGCGGAAGGCTGATCACCTTTGCTTCATGTGTTAACAATCAAGATAACACTGCGTTTATATGTTGCAGTGCCCTATGCACTATCGGGTGCGAATAAGGGTTTGATGAATAAAGAGAAAGGATTCTCAGCACATTATAGTCAATTGTTGATTTACTCCCTTTGAATGTTCTTTTCAAATTATTTATTATTATTTTTGTTATTATTATTTAAAAATGTCTGCCCCCGTAGTGTGAGGGTCAGCACGATGGGCTACCGTTCTGGAGGTCCCGGGTTCGATTCCCAGGATGAGTGTTTTTTCACTCTAATATTTATTCAATATTACCCTGGACTGGTACCTGAAACGGAAGGCTGATCACCTTTCCTTCATGTGATAACGATCAAAATAACACTGCGTTTATATATTGCATTGTCCTATGCACCATCGGGTGCGGATAAGGGTTTAAAAAATATAAATAAAATATTTAAATAATTAATTAATTAATTAACTTAAAAAGGGCGCGCGATTCCATTACAAAAACGAATGGATACATACATATTTTCCTAATGAATCATGAATTCCGAGTATGCGAACACCGTTCGTCATAGCCACCCTATCTTCTAATGCTACTCCTGAACTAGTCTCTCGACTCGAGGAATGCCAAACGCGGAATACTGATTACAGAATACAGGTCAATCGGTTTCTCACATGGATTCCTTCGAGGCTCGTTAAATCTCGTCAATGTAGGAGCGGATTATCAGGAAATGCCGCAAAACGATTTCTTCTACTCGCGTATCCTGCTCTTTCTGAGTAGACGTAGACCGGTTATCTGTTACCTGTATCGGTCCGAAGCCTGAATCACACACAGGGCTATTTTATATTAAAACATTTTAAACCGAAAAATTCTCATCTCGAATGAAATTCGAATCGCCAGTCGAACATCGAAAAATTACGCTATTTCCATAGTTAAATGTTATTTTATCTGTGCATTTTAAACGACAATAATAATTTAGATTTAGCTTCACATACGTTGTATGAAAATGATTGCGTTGCGGAATAATGCATCGAAACACGTGTTACAATGGATATTAAGAAACATCGTTATTTACTAAGTAAAACTTGAATAAAAAATATAATTGTAAAGTTATATTGATTTTAGACAGGGGCCGTTGCGTAGTTGGGTAGACACTCGACTGCTAAACTAGGGCCGCGGGTTCGATAACCGCCACTTGCAAAATAAATTTAATAATGATTTCTGTATGGAAACAAAATATGGAATTGTCAAAAGAAGGATGAACACAGAGTGAAAGCTGATAAATTGTGGAAATATCTGTATGTGCCAAATTTTAAATTGAACATATAGAAAGGAAAGTAAGGCATATTGAGGATATAAAGACATATAAAGAAATGAGAGAGTAAGGGATAGTTGAAAAGATAAAGAAACGGTATTTCCAATGGTTTGGACATTGGAGCGAATGGATAACGAGAGAAAGACTAGAGAGAATATTTGACAAATGTGAATGGGTGAATAGAGCCGCAGAATACAGACAGCCGAGGAAAACTTGGCCGGAGGACAATTATGACTAGATGTTTGGATATAGAGAAAGCTAGAAGTGTATGTCAGGACAAGTGTGGCGTTCTATCCTCTCTGCCTACTCCAGCAGCGAAACGGCGTGTTGGTAGTTGTAAAAAATACTCTCATTGCCATAGATTACAGATAAACTTGAAATTTTACGATTTTAATCTTTTATGAAATTGATTTCTTTTAGATTGTTGTAAACACAACACACCTCACGCT
The DNA here is from genome assembly GCF_059751285.1 of Brachycentrus maculatus. Classification (NCBI taxonomy): domain Eukaryota; kingdom Metazoa; phylum Arthropoda; class Insecta; order Trichoptera; family Brachycentridae; genus Brachycentrus; species Brachycentrus maculatus. The sequence goes on along the minus strand of NW_028281064.1, from coordinate 376,036 downwards.
AATTGTAGTATTTACATAACAACAATTATAGATGTGTGTACATATAAGTACGTACATAATATATGCATACATAATACAACAGATGAGAGGACGTGCTATGTGTTTTTTCAACTTATTTATACGTTATGATAATTATTTAAATATGAAAGTTTAAGCGTTTTTCTGAATGTTTTTTCACGTATAAACACGTTCATTCTGTGTCAAATTTAGCATATTATTTTCATTGAATATTTATATATTTTTTTACATAACCGACTTTTTAAAATTATTTTACGATTACTCATTAATTTCGTAGTCAAACTTGAATAACACTTACTATGTAAATTTCTTTTAGCAATTCAATCAAATGGTCTTTGATTCATTTTAATGCATATTAGCGTCTACTATTAATAATTCATACTTATTAGTTATTCTTATACGAGTAGAAAATTTAACATTCAAATTCCAATAAGAATGAAATATATTTTTCAATCAAGTAAATTGTTATTTTTATTTCAATTGGACTTTCAACATGTTATATAATTCAGCTCATAAATCTTCAGGTATAAAGATAATTTTCTGATTTGGATACAAGTACAGGGTGGCACAAAATTGACCACTCAATCAGAAGATGTTTAAATGTTTTCAAATGACGTCGTACGTCAATAATATTTGACAATTGTGAACTAGACAGCTGAAGTATACAGTGGCGCCATACATATACAGTATAAGTATAGAGTGGCGCCAAATTTATCATCAATTATTTTTTGTTACTTCTTTACTAAATGTCCATCTCCGTAGTGTAATGGTCTGCACGCTCGGCTACCGTTCTGGAGGTCCCGGGTTCGATTCCCAGGGGGGGGGGTAAAATAAATACTAGTGATTTTTTCACTGTACTATTTATTAAATATTACCCTGGACTGGTACCTGAAGCGGAGGGCTGATCACCTTTTCTTCATGTTTAAACGATCAAGATAACACTTCGTTTGTATTACGTAGTGCCCTATGCACCATTTGGGTGCGGATAAGGGTTTTATTATATTATTATTATTACTAAATAAAAAAAAATAGTGATTCTTGAAAATCTTTATTTGGACCTTTATAATTATTTATGTTAAGTGAAAAAGATAGTATACGTCAAGTGGCTGCCGCCACTGTTTATACACATTTGTGTCCATTTTATCAATCTGTTTGTATACTGCAGCTGTCTGATTCACAAATGTCAAATATAATTGACGTACGATGCCATTTGCAAAAATAACAACGTCTTCCGATAGGGTGATTAATTTTGTGCCATCCTGTATAATAATAATCTCTTAAGGTTTTTAAATGGCTTTTGCACATTACTTTCTTTCCTGGAATTTTAAAATCCGTGCCATGAATTATTGATTTAAGTAGTAAGGCTTTTATTTTTTTAATATAATACATATTTTATTGTATTTCAATCTTTACTTTGAAAAATAACTGCCTTTTACCATAAATAGGTTCGTAGGTTCTATTCAACTTACCATATTATTTATCGTATTTCTGATCATGCATTTAATTTACCATCACTATCTTAATATATATTTTTTTAAATTTAATTTTATAATTCTGAAAACTAGTGACAATCTACAAAAGTGTCATCATATTTAGTTTGTTGGGAGATAATAGTTATTGCTTCTCAGCAATCTGTTAATGCTGATGTAGCTATCGCTCTGAATTAACATAAGATAAGGGTAAAAAATAATGTATGAGAAAAGGCACTTATTATATTTTTTAAATAATGTTTCGTGGTGTGACTGGTTTATGTAGGTAAGGTTATAAAATATTTTTATTTAAATTAACCATCACGTCGCTTCACCGCAGGGGTAGGTAGAGAGAATAGAACGCCATGCCAATCTGTCTTAACAAACAATCTTCGCTTGTTACACATTCATGCATCTCCTAATACGTTTTTAGTACTTACTGTTAAAAACAAAGTATGGCTTATAAAATCGCTTTGTGTCATGTTGTGGTCCCGTAGTTAGTGTTGTAGACTCTTGAGTCAGAGTTTCTCAGTTCGAACCCACTCTACTATAATTTGATACCTATTTATAATAATGAGCCGCTTAGGCTCACAGAAATAGTATGAAATTGGAGTATTTTTGTAAATAATAAAAAAAAACACAAATATTTCTCTTTTTTTATTGAAAAATACATAAATAACAAATAAAATGACTTCATTATTTCTATAAAATGGCTGATGAAATGTATTTGTGATATTCTCAATATTATTAATATTTAAAGCATTTACTTTGTGGTTAGTCATTTTTACTTATTTATTTTTTTACAAAAATGTTAATAAAATTAGTATATAACCACTCTCCGGTGAGTGGTTATATACTAATTTTATTAACATTTTTGTATTTGTGACTTTTATAATGTTGTGACTTTTATAATGATTTCACAATCAGGAATGTCAAATACTTGAAAGCGGCCGGGTCAGGAGTCGTTATAAACGTCGGGTATGTATGAGGAGATGCATGAATGTAGAAGAGGCGAAGAATGTTTGCAAAGACAGAGTGGTGTGGCGTTTGATTCTCTCCGCCTACCCCTGCGGGGAAACGGCGTGATGGTTAGTTAGTTAGTATAATGATTTTCGTTATATTGTTCTTGTTCTTCCAATGTTCTTCAACGATAATAGGTATTGTACTAATCGATGGTTTTATTTGGGCCAGATTTTAGAATTATTGGCCATCACGAATAATGACTTGGGAAGATTGAATTCATGAAAACTTTCTCCATCTGGCGTTCTCTATCTATTCATCCTACTGAAAAACTAATTTAGTTAGTGAATTGTAAATGATCTTATCATGTTTCCAGCAAATTAGTTTCCAGTTTGGTTACAGCAAAAGGATTACAGCAAGCCAATATGGCACACTTACTTCACGAATTGCCAACCACGAATTACCGGTTCAAAATAGACTATCGCTCACTGCTTTCAAGAACGTCATAAATCAAAAAACTTTTCAGGAGAATGTTTTTAAAGTTAAAAAAAAAATACAATATATTAAAAATAAATATCAAGCCACTTATTGAACTTTTTACTGTTCAACAGATCTTTTAAGGTAAAACCTGTAGGTTTTTCTCCATTTGAAATATATTTAGTATATTAAAAAAAATAATAAAACAATACCTTTTCTTCAATATGCAAAAACAACACTTTCTGCCCTGTAGTGGGTAAATATTAGGTTAAAAATATGCCGTTTTTGCTGGAATATAGTACATTTTCTGGCCATTCCGAAAACACGCACAACTGAAAATTTACAATTTTTTTATATATGACGTTGTTGAAAGGAGTGAGCGATATGTATTTATTTCGAAGAAAAACTTTTTTAGTACAAAAACGGTATTTTAAGGAAAAAATAATTACGTCAAATGTTACGCGGGTTTAAAATAAATTAAGCTGTGGTTTATCGAATTCTGGGCCTTAATGTGTGTATTTGAAGCAGATTTTAAGCACTGTCATTGTTGGATTATAATTTGTAATATTGTAGCGACTTGGTCTAGCGTCGCCGAGAATGACCTCTGTGTCATTGAGCAAATAAAACAAGTGTGATTGACAGCCAGTGTCCAGTGGTAACACATAAAACCTCAAACACCAGACTTGAAACGACGACGTTTATAATATTACAATAATAAAGAATAAATAAGTCGTAAATAAAACCTAATGGACAACTCCACACTAACCGTCCGTCGCATTGGAGGTGTGGACCTTGTACATAAGTAATGATGAAAAATGAACATAATATTTACATTTAAATGCATAACTTAGAATATGTTAATGTGATGTGTGAGAGAAAAACAATATTTAGGTATATAAACTATTATACGTCTTTTTATATACTCGTACTTAGAATATTGCTATATTTTAAGAGTGACAGAAATGATGACTCTAAGAAGCATATCTGGCAAGAGTCTTCGAGATAGAATATGGAACACCAAGAAAAGAGGAATATGCGAGATCGTCTTCGAACATATGTGGGGAAGACAACGAAGTAGACAATTATATCGCTCACTCCTTCCAACAACGTCAAAAATAAAATAAAAAACTTGATTTTTCAGGAGATCGTTTTTAAAGTTTAAAAATATAATGAGATGTATTTAAAATGAATATTGAGCCACTTATTGAACTTTTTAATGTGCAACAGATCTTTTTAGGTAAAACCTGAATGTTTTTTCTCCATTTGAAAAACATTTGTTTTATTAAAAAAAATAATGAAACAATTCTTTTGGTTACCATATGTTTTAATTAATAATTAAATTAGTGATACCTGACTTTATAATTAGATATGTGAATAATAAGTAACTGTTTCTTTTTCGGTTACCCGATGGGAATGGTATTTGTTACTTTTTCTCGGTTTATATTTCTTTCCAATTTATGCTTCCTAAGGCAAATTGAAAATATATCCATATTTGGAGCTAGAAGTACTCAATACGTAACCGAATTTGTGCTCTAAAATGCCCGGTTAAAAAATCAAATTAATTAACGACTTATTTTAAAGAAGAACGCATTCTTATGTTATATTGGATTTTATGCAAATAATATAACATTACTTTAAACTAAATTTCCTCTACATAACTATGTACATTATTTTGGTTCAATGCATTCATGTATCAGATATTTAATTGGCAAAGACAGAATGTGATTTCTTTCCCATTTTTTATGTGTGACTATCGTTTTGAACTCGATTGTTTATAAAAAGAACAATAAACACCAGTTTTATCTGCATATTTATGCTAATAACATATGACCTAGTATCTTTAATGCGAATCATTATTAATTTATTATTCAACAGATTTATCACTATCGCGTCAATGTTTATTCGAAGATAGCTTTAATTATACTGTAATTTTGTCCACCTCCGTAGTGTAATGGTCAGCACGCTCGGCTACCGTTCTGGAGGTCCCGGGTTCGATTCCCAAGGGGGGTAAAATAAATATAAGTGATTTTTTCACTGTAATATTTATTTTAATATTACCCTGGACTGGTACCTGAAGCGGAGGGCTGATCACCTTTCCTTCATGTGTAAACGATCAAGATAACACTGCGTTTATATGACGCAGTGCCCTATGCACCATTGGATGCGGATAAGGGTTTTAAGAAAAAAAAACTGTAATTTATGAATCAAAATTTCGCATAATTCTTTCCTGTTTTAATTGGGTTTAAATGTCGAATGCGATAAGACAATACAAGAATATAGTACTATTTACATGAATCGCGTACAAATATGCATACAGCGTAATCGATCGAACTGTGAAAATAAAATAAAAACTAATATATGTCTTGTGTATTTACGAAAATATATACAAATAGAAACAATCCAACTAGAATATTATATTCTAATTGCAATGTTATTATATAGATGAAAATGGACACGAAATATTTCTACTGTGATCATTTAATTTTTAATTGATTCAACGGTTTTTTCTTTACTGTCGACCTTCAGGCGTTCTTTTGGCGACATAACCTTCGCACAGCTTTAATGTGACATACATTTATAGTAATAAAAACATTATTTTATTTTAAATATATAATAATATAAAACCCTTATCCGCACCCCAATGGTGCATAGGGCACTGCGTCATATAAACGCAGTGTTATCTTGATCGTTTACACATGAAGGAAAGGTGATCAGCCCTCCGCTTCAGGTACCAGTCCAGGGTAATATTGAATAAATATGACAGTGAAAAAATCACTAATATTTATTTTACCCCCCTTGGGAATCGAACCCGGGACCTCCAGAACGGTAGCCGAGCGTGCTTACCATTACACTACGGAGGCGGACAAAATATTTTAAATAATACGGTAAAATCGTTCGCGGAATTTTCATGGAAGCATTTTATTATTATCTTATTTTTCATATTGAATAAACGCAGAATGTAGGTATTATATGCCTGTATGTACTTATCCTTGAGCAGACAGTACGCTAAACCTTCACTTTACGTGTATTGTATGGTTTATCAAGTCACTTTTAATTAGGTATCGTATAAAATCAACAGATTGGAATAAATCGTGTCTACAGTCGTTAACCCCGCCGTATTTCCAATAAACAATCGTTGGTAAAGTTAATTGAATCGATTTATTTCGATTTAATGCCAATGTAGTCATCCAAAGAGTCCGGTTTGTGTTTCATTCCAATAGGAACTGAGCCAAAATCCTGTTATTCGCACTTCTTTGTTATGAATACCGGTTACTTAGAGCTGGGACCGCGGAGAGTCGAGAGAACATTATTATTATATCATGAGTTCGCCCAAAACGTGTTGGTCGCAGTTTACAGAATACCGCGTTCTGAGGCAACAAATTACCGTATTATACATTTATTTACAACATTTTGAGTGTGTCCAAATACTTTTTCACAAAATCTGGATTATCTCCAATTACAAGAATTATTTTCATATTATTTTTAACATCTCATCAAAGATGAAGAAGAATATGGAAGTCTGGGCATTTACGGGGCTGACGACCGTCATAGGCTGGTTTACATGATCACTTTACACACGTGTAACATTCACCAATTCTACCCATTATTGACAACCACACTACTCAAATTCTTCGAAGTTTTATATATATGAACCAATTTAGAAACCTTGTTCTTGAATCATTAGAACTTCACTAGAGACATCTATTGGTGAGATGTAAAGAAGCTTTTTACTAAGCAGAAACTCTTATATTAGTATGTGAGGTCTTATATTAGTGAAGTTCTAGTGATTCAAGAACAAGGTTTCTAAATTGGTTCATATATATAGAACTTCCAAGAATTTGAGTAGTGTGGTTGTCAATAATGGGTAGAATGGGTGAATGTTACACGTGTGTAAAGTGATCACTTAAACCAGCCTATGACGGTCGTCAGCCCCGTAAATGCCCAGACTTCCATATTCTTCTTCATCTTTGATGAGATGTTAAAAATAATATACATTTATTTATTTAAACGTCATGTACGGAAAATAAATAAGTACATTGGCATCTTCCAACCAACTAAAAACCGACAAGTAATATTGCTCAAAACGTTTGATACCTTATACAGCTGTTTGCAAACAGGTAATGCTTGAACATTTAAATAAAACATAAATTACAAATTGATGATAACAAGGAAGGCAAAGGAAAAAGGCAGTTTAGGGAAGGAGGTAGAGGGAAAAACTAAGGAAGGAGGTTTGATGGACAGTTAGGATTCTAATGATAGATAGTAATGTCTCAGGCGTTTTTTAAAAGTTATTAGAGAAGGTGCGTTTTTTTACAAGGAGAGGAAATTCATTCCATAGTCTGGCCGCTTGGACAGAGAAGGAATTATTGAAGAATGATGTGTTTTGGCGAAGAATGGAAAGTGTTTTTTTCTTGGGAAGAACGAAGTGATAGACCATGATTGGAGATGTCTATAAAATTTTCAGCAAGATATTTAGGTGCATTAGGGTTTTTAAGAATATTATAAAGTAACGTGAGAGATTGAAGATGTATGCGCTGGTTGAAGGAAGCCATTTTAGTTCCGTGCGAGAAGGTGAAACATGAACATCTCGCTCTATAAGGGGTATGTTTAGCATATTTCTCTCCAATGCTCTTTGTGTTACTGGGAGTTAATATATGATTCGTTTTGTTAGGGTAAATGTCTCAAATCCATATGTGAGCACTGAGAGTATATATGCATCGAATGATTTCCTCTTCAGATGGATGGGAATGTTCGGGGATTTTAGGACATTTGATAATTTACCAAATGCAGTACATCCTAAAGCTCTTCGCCTTTCCAATTTTGCTTTCATATTATCCCTTCCCTGTTTGACAGTGTGACCCAAATAGACACAGGACTTTTGCGATATTAGAAGATTAGCTTCATCGAATTGATTGTATAATAGTCCAGTAACGCCATTTTAGACCGGCTATTCATCGGCACACCATACTGTATGTATATGTAAAACGTACTCGGTGACGATCGACCGAGAAACAAAGTGCCCATGACACTAATCAGCCTATGAACTCTAGTTTCAGAGCGTCTATTGCATGTACAGTGACAACACGAAGCATTTCAATATGTGTACTCATATATATATGCTGTTTATTATGTACGTGTCATCTACTTGAGGATGTGGAACATGTCACCGACTTTAATTTGCCCGTGACAAGTGTCGTGGCCTCTATTATACAAAAACGTATTACGCATCGCGAAGTTTGATTTAAAAAGTTTGATTGTGTTTATGTAACAATATTTTGAGTGTGTACAAATCTCTCCGCCTCCACAGTGTAATGGTCAGCGCGCTCGGCTACCGTGCTGGTCCCGGGTTCGATTCCCAGGGGGGTATAATAAAAATACGAGTGATTTTTTATAGTTATATACTAATATTACTAACATTTTTGAAGAAAAAAAAATTAAAGTTCCATATAAATTTTTTGACATCTCATCAAAGATGAAGAAGAATATGGAAGTGTGGGCATTTACGGGGCTGAAGACCGTCATAGGCTGGTTTAAGTTATCACTTACACACGTGTAACATTCACCAATTCTACCCATTATTGACAACACACTACTCAAATTCTTGGAAGTTCTATATACTTATATGAACCAATTTTTAAACATTGTTCTTAAATCACTAGAACTTCACTAGAGACATCTATTGGTGAGATGAAAAGAATCAAAATGTTATGAAAGTTCCATATTATTTTTCATCTATGTTAATGTATCAATGTTTACGTAAGTTTTATTAAAATTAAACACTTGAATATACCACTTTAATGAGTTTTATTTATATTATTTATTGATTCGACATGATTATTTTAATTAAATTAAACGCTTGAATAATCCACTGAATTGAGTTTTATTTTTATTTACGACTAGTTTCGAAAACGACAATTGTTTTCATCTTCTGGTACAAACTAAAACTAACGAATAAAAATATATTTAGGTATATATATAAAGGTTAATAAATATAGGTAGGGGGGTTAAGGAACAACATTTTTTGTAAAAGATAACATTGATAATAATGGTGACGTATTTTGAAACAGTATATTATAAATTATTGTTTTATCTGAATAAAACTCAATTCAGTGGATTATTCAAGTGTTTAATTTAATTAAAATAGTTTTATTTATATTTACGACTAGTTTCGAAAACGATACATGTTTTCATCTTCTGGTACAAATTAAAACTAACGAACAAAAATATATTTAGGTGGATATATAATAATAATAATAAATCCCTTGCCGCACCCCAATGGTGCATAGGGCACTGCTTAATATAAACGCAGTGTTATCTCGATCGATTACACATGAAGGAAAGGTGATCAGCCCTCCACTTCAGGTACCAGTCCAGTGTAATATTGAATAAATATTAGAGTGAAAAAATCACTTATATTTTATTAAACCCCGATATATAGGTGGATATATAGGTTAATAAATATAGGGAGGGGGGTTAAGGAACAAGATTTTATGTAAAAGGAAACATAGATAATAATGGTGACGTATTTTGAAACAGTATATTATTAATTAATGTTTTATCTGAATTTAAATTTTTATGTATTTCTAAATTTTCTAAATTATTCATGACTTTTACGTAAGTTAACGCATTTCGTCTTGGCAAGAGAACATGTCAGCGAGTTAAACTCGGAGTTTGTGTGTGTGTTATAATATTCTCGGTATCCGATCGGGCAGTTCCTCGTATTGCTGGCGCTGCTCCAACTATGGCTTTACTCTCATTCTAAAATACATGACACGGCATGATATATTTTTATTACTCGGAGTCCTTTCGATGATTGAACTGTAACATGAACCGTTACTATCAACTCGGACTCGCGTAATATCCTGTCAGTCCCCTTTAGTCCCAGGCGGTACGGCTGACCGAGCAGAGGAATAATGGACATTTTACGTGTGTCCAAATCTTTGTTCATGATCTGTGATTCTCCACTTGGGAGTTGTTTTTACATTTTGACATCTCAACATAGATAGTACAAAAGTATAGTTCTTCAAACCCTCATCCGCATCCGATGGTGCATAGGGCACTGCATTATATAAACGCAGTGTTGTCTTGATCGTTAACACGAAGGAAAGGTGATCAGCCCTCCGCTTCAGGCACCAGTCCAGGGTAATATTGAATAAATATTCAAGTGAAAAAATCACTTATATTTATTTGACCCCCCCTGGGAATCGAACCCGGGACCTCCAGTACGGTAGCCGAGCGTGCTGACCATAACACTACGGAGGCGGACGTGTACTTAATAGTTGTTTTTGCATTTTGAGATCTCAACATAGATAGTATAAAAGTATAGTTACAAACAGTATTATAAAATTACAAAAATTTTCTACTTATTTATTTTAATCCATATGTACATGACAGCAAAGTCAATTAAAAGGTACATACCTTCAAATATGTATATTTTTTAAATGGACAAAGTAAAATAATTGAATGTTTTACAGAAAGCATACAAAAAATTATAAAGCGTACGGGAAAAAAAGGAAAAATCACAAGACATGGGATAAGTTGTATGAAGTACGAGATGAAGAGAAATATGGAAATCTGGGTATTTACAGGGCTAAGGATCTGTCATTGGTTCCTTAAGTAATCACTTTACACACGTATTACGTTCACCATTGTACCCATGATTGACAACCAAACTACTAAAAATTTTGGAACTCTTTCATAAATGCATCAATAATATTATGATGATTTATGTTTGAGTTAACGTGAGAAACAAAAGATCCTCTCAAACTAACCATAGATGGCTCCCGTGAACTCAAACATAAAGCTTCATGATATTTGTGATAGGTACATATTTGAATGAGTTCCCAAAATATAATTAGTGTGGTTGTAAATCATGGGCAGATTGGTGAATGTTACACGTGTGTAAAGTGATCGCTTAACCCTGTAAATACCCATACTTCCATATTCTCCATCTATTCAGGTTTGTGAACAAGGATTTGGTCACACCTAAAAATATTGTGAGTAGTGTTTTATTTTATCTTTAAATGGATCTTTACCATATATACTCCAGAATGATTAATACTATGCGCATTTGGTATTCAACAACAATGAATGCACGACAAGCCGTGATTAGCTTCGTACTGCAAAGCTACAAGGCACAGCTAGATTTAATTAGATTCTATACAATATCCAAAGATTATGTTCTTAAAAATTACATCATTATGTTGGTACAATTTTTCAATATTAGCCAGATAGATTTGTGTTTTAAATTATTTATTTTTCTAAGGTTGAAAGAGAAATGTATTTCCTTTTTCGTATATTGTATATCCAAATAGATTCTTATGGGAAAAGTTGTGGATCCAATAAAATTCTTCCCCAATATTAATATCCAGTAATTGATTTTTTTTTAAAGGAATAACCCGCAAAGCCTCTACATTTAGAGGCTTGATTGCAGGTAGGATAGTAAAGATGGAGAAGGTGGAAAAGACATCACAAACACCCAGACCAATTGAATATAAACTTTCTTGAATTTATTTTGCACTTGGTGGGAATCGAACACGCAAACCCAGTTTCGTAGTCAAGCATCGCCTGCCGTGCATATAAATTTGTATACTTATCAAAAACCTGCTGAAATTTGTTCAAAAGGAACTCAATATGGAGAGGCGTGCATTTTATATAAACAGAAAAGTTCTGCCTACCCTGGATTGGAAATGCGACCAGTGCCTACTACGCCTTACCTTTACCCAACCCTACTGCCTACCTGATTAAAAACTCTGTGCACGCCACTGTTAATGCGTACCTTTATTTATTGATAAAATGATTATTAATCCATCGCAAAATTCAATATAAACTCATTCACAACCATTACTTTGAAACTGACTAGTTTTCGTCATTACATTTGATTATTTTAAACGGTTTTCGATCATTTAATATGCTCACTCATTATCGACTTCCTACCGTAATATTGACTGATATAACCTGATCTTACCTCTCTGTAATTGGTAATTACTTTATACGCCCGACGTTGGTGAACATTCTCGTGTATGGCAGCGTTTTTCAACCTTTTTCATGACACGACCCTCCTAGTATCAAAAATATTTCGCGACCCCCCAACCCTTTTTTCCATGTAGGTATGTTAAAAATATATAAAACTTACAAAAATTTTAGGCGTTTGCGTTATTTGCAATCTGATATAATCATATAATTAAGTATTAAGTACGTAAAAACATATAATTTGAAATTGAACACGTGGCAAGCAAGCACAGATGTAATCATTTTCTATTTAAACACATTTTTAATATTTATTTTCTTTGTAATAACATGTTTTTAACTAGCATTTTTCTGACTTGTATGATTGATTATAGACTAATTTTTGGAATTTCTAAATTCAGTCACATCACCCCACTACTTCACAAACTCCACTGGTTACGCTTTCCCGAAAGGGTTGAGTATAAACTCTGCCTACTCATGTATAAATCAATACACAATATGGCTCCAGAGTATCTTAAGGAGCTGTGTATTCCAGATGAATTGGTTGATAGACGTCTCACACTTCGATCGGCTACAACATCTGCAATGGGCAAAGTGATCTTACCAGCTCGCAACCAACGCACTAAATTTGGCGAGCGTGCCTTTGCTGTTGCGGGACCGACGGCGTGGAATGCTCTTCCACCAATGGTTAGAAATAGTGAGAGTGAGATGATCTTTAGAAAAAGACTAAAAACGCATTTGTTTGCTAAATCATTTCCACCATAATATTTTCCCCAATTCATTCACAGTGAAGCGCCCTTGAGGTATTTTTTTACGAAAATGGCGCTATACAAGTTATCCAAATTTATTATTTTTATTATAGGGAAATTTTCTTAAATTTAATAATTTTAACTCTTATCGACTTTTTATTTAAGTCTCAAACTATATGTTGTATAAAAAAACTGAAGTTTTCTCGACCTCTCGCGACACTCCTACAGAGGCTCCGCGACCCACAGGTTGAAAAATAATGGTCTACGGCATATACTGCATTGATGACGTTCCGCTTACATTTCTCTTCTATGTGGAAGCCGAGCCGTGATTACTGATTACAGTTGCTTTCTCTGTTACAGCCGCAAACTGCATACAATCGTTTTCTCACAGCGCCGAGCTTGCATATTACACACATTTCTTTTTCTTTCAATTATGTGTTAGTTTCATTATCTCACGATCTTTAGTATAACTCGTTTATGTAACGCAATAAAAATCTCTTAATTAATGTGGCTGTAAAATTATGTTTCATTTTCTTCGTTTAATACGTGGATTTGAATTATCAACTGGAGAACCAATCATGGTTTGATTTATCGCTCACTCCTTTCAAGAACGTCATAAATAAAAAATCGACAATTTTCAGTTGTGCATGTTTTCGGAATGCCCAGATGTACTTTATCCCAGCAAAAGATGCATATTTTTAACTTAATATTTACCCGCTACAGGGCAGAAAATGTTGTTTTTGCATTTTGAAGAAAAGGTAGTGTTTAATTATTTTTTAAATATACTTAATATTTTTCAAATAGAGAAAAAACCTTCAGGTTTTACCTAAAATGATCTGTTGCACAGTAAAAAGTTCAATAAGTGGTTTGATTTTTATTTTCAATACATTGAAAAATCAAGTTTTTTGATTTATGACATTCTTGAAAGGAGTGAGCGTTATGTGTAAAAATACTGTGCAAAATAAACGTGAATTAAGTAAAAAATATTTCAAGTTTGATGCTTTTATCTTTTTAGTGTAGTGATAAGCTTCTTTACACACATGAAAAAAAGTGCCAATATTGTACGTAAATAGCACATTAGAATAATAACGTAACCCATTATTTTTTTTTTGGTTTAAAAATGAATTATTAGGATCTTCTATTACCAACTGCATTCGCCTCATAAATTTGTTTTGCCGTTCTTTCTTCACTCATTCGATTCCCATGCCCAAACCATCACAACACCATTTCTTAATTTTATCGATAATACTTGTCTCTGCCTTGCTTTCTTTCTTAACATAAGCATTCGAACATCCATCACATGTAGGTACATTAATTTGCCACTCGTCTGAGAGATCGCATTTCATTATAAAAGTACGCGAGTATTTATTGTGCAACACAATTATATCATTTCATTTAAATTAAACACTTGAATATATTGTACCACTTTAATGAGTTTTATTTATATATACGACTAGTTGTTTTTATCTTCTGGTACAAATTAAACCTATCGAACAAAAATATATTTAGGTGTATATATAGGTTAATATGTATAAACTCAATAAAGTGGTATATTCAAAAGTTTATTTTAATAAAATAATCATGTCATTCCACTAAGTTAATGCCGAATCAATAAATAATACAATTATACCACGTTTGTAAATGTTAAATGTTTGGATTTATTTAATTGTTTCGGATTACATTATAACATTATACATCACACCCTTTCATTACATACCTGTTCAGTGGTCCTTCACAATGGATTTAACATTAAAATTTGGACCATTTTTTTCCCTTTTATACCTGCTCCACCACCTTTCGTATATAATACAAAAGGAAACCCCGTCATTTTTTGTCCGTCCCAAAAGAATTACATTTAGTAGATTGTAACTCTAGGATCTAACTCAGTGACTCTGAACCTTTTTGAAGTCAGGGAGCACTTTTGATCATAAGAAAAATTCGCGGTACACCAAAACTAAAGATTCAAGAATTATACAAAGATAACTTTTATTAAAAATAAAACTGATAATTTCTTGAATCTTTTTCGCAGATACTTTGTGGCACATTTTATGAACTTTATAAAATAGAACAACTTTGTTTTAACCACTTGCTTTGGAAAAAGTGTACCAATAAATATTGGTTAAAACAAAGTTGTTTTATTTTATAATGTTTTAAAACTGATAATTTTAATACAGACAAGTTAAAAATTGCGTCAATCAAAGAAGAAGTACATCAAAACATAAATATTCCGATGAATTATTTGTGGCGTAAATTATTTAATGTGACACCTGAGCTTGTCGGCTTTCAGCGATGGAAGATCTAATATTTGATAAAGCTACTCTCGTTTCTTCATCCAAATTGCTAACAAGGTTCACAAATCAAGGGTCTGAAATCCTTTCAATGAACTTACCATTGATGGAGCACCGTATGTACGAATTCCTACTCATAGCTCCCATGATATTTTCAATTGTTCTATGTATGATGATATAGAATCAAAAATATATTGAACACTGTTGTGAAATAAGCGCACACAACTTAACTTTGCAAGGGTGCTGCTATGTGGCCAATTTTTGTTAATTAAATCGCACAGTGCCAACATGAAATTTTTTGTTTTGAATATTGAAAGCATTAAGTTTGTGGATCATATTGATATATTATTTCGAGAAATAAAAATACTTTGTGTTTTGATCCATTCACAAATGTTATTGGATCAAAACACAAAGTATTTTTATTTCTCGAAATAATACATGATATTTTCGTTTTCATTATTTGCAACAAGCTCGCGGAGCACCGGTTAAGAACCACTGATCTAACTAAATGGTTTCTATGTGAAATATCGTGCAAGGGTGGGAATTTTGTATTGTGTATTTATACCGTCATCTGTGATTTGAAGTTGTAAAAACGTAAAGGTTTTTAATGCTGCTACCGGGTCTAGATTTCACCTTGCTATACGACCTTCATGTTTTACTTTAAGTTTGCCTTATCGCGAGGATTCGGTATCACGTTGCATCGCGGAAAATGATGTCAATGGTCATAGCCTTGGATTTAATCGAATTGTTAGTGAGTCATTAAGTGTTAATCGTACAAATAATTGCCAGAGTGATATTAGACTAAATTGTTGCGTAGCATTCGCAATCAATGCAAATTAATTTAAATTTGAACATACAGTATATCCGATCCGAGCAAAATTTTTTGAGGAAATAATAAATACCAATTGTAAAGGTACATTCATATATTTTATTTATTTAATATACATAGTTATAAAAAATTCCATTTAAGTTATTTGCTGGATATTTCTACTTTTGATATACATATCGCTCACTCCTTTCAAGAACGTCATCAATCAAAAAACTTGTTTTTTCAGGAGAACGTTTTTAAAGTTTAAAAATATAATACAATGTATTAAAAATAAATATCAAGCCACTTATTGAACTTTTTACTGTGCAACAGATCTTTTTAGGTAAAACCTGAAGGTTTTTTCTCCATTTGAAAAATAATTAGTTTATTTTTTAAAATAATTAAACAACACCTTTTCTTCAAAATGCAAAAACAACACTTTCTGTCCTGTAGCGGGTAAATATTAAGTTAAAAATATGCCGCTTTTGCTGGGATATAGTTCATTATCAGGGCATTCCGAAAACATGCACAACTGAAATTCGACGATTTTTAATTTATGACGTTCTTGAAAGGAGTGAGCGATATCTTATACTAGTTACGCTGTGCCTCTCCAAAAAAGAGACTAAGCTCTTGTGCTTAGAGAGGGACTTACTCTTAATATTTATTGTTTATATTTAATTAATGATATCGTAGTTTTTTTCTTAGTATTTTTTGTGTCTGTTTTTTTTTCAATTAACATTTATAATAGACTGGCTATAATGTGGCACTGTTAGTTTAATAAATTAGCTGAGTAAACTCGTGACGGTTACCGTACTGGGGATACCGTACCCGGGTTCGATTCCCGGGGTAGTCAAGATGATGATTTTTACTCTAATATTATTTTTATATTACCCTGACTGGTACCTGAAGCGCAGGGCTGATCATATTTTCTCCATATATTAAACGATCAAGATAACACTGTTTATATACGATACAATGCCCTACGCACTATTGGGTGCGAATAAGAGTTAGAAGAGAAGGAAACCTTGAATTTAATAATTTATAATACTCTCCTTATCACATTCATCGTTCACTTTGTGTATGTAATACCACTTTTAAACAATTTTAACGCTACTTCGTGACTACTGGTCTGTGAATAATCATTCCATCATCAGTTCAAATGTATTACCATACCACAAAGTTAACAATGCTTTTCATTTACAAAATTTAAAAAAATATTTTTTAATTAACCAGCTGAGTATCCTTAATGTCAGTAAATTATTGTTTTTTTCTCCTGTCTATCTTCTGTTACATCCTTTATGTATTGTTATTACAATGTATTTTGTTTGTTAAAGCCAAAACTACTCGTAAACGAGTAAAGGTTTTAATAAAAAACAAAATGAATCTTTAAATTTGCAAATATTTTGTACATAAAAAAGCGATTCTCGTAAAATTTTCTCATAATTGCGCGTCAATAACAGTTAAATTAAAATTCAAGTAAAAGTCAAAGTAAAATGAAAATAAAGTAAAATTAAAAAAACATTTTTACAACAATGAAAAATAAATTAATACGAGGCAAATACTTTTGTCGTATAATATTTCAATTTTAAGTCTCTCATAATTACATAATATTAAATAATAATGTAATGCAATAATAATAATAATAATTAAACCCTTATCCGCACCCCAATGGTGCATAGGGCACTGCTTCATATAAACGCAGTGTTATCTTGATCGTTTACACATGAAGGAAAGGTGATCAGCCCTCGGCTTCAGGTACCAGTCCAGGGTAATATTGAATAAATAATACAGTGAAAAAAAACCTTTTTTCAAAATTATAAGAACCAATATATTTATTTGACCCCCCCTGGGAATCGAACCCGGGACCTCCAGAACGGTAGCCGAGCGTGCTGACCTACGGAGGCGGACACATATATACACATGGATATATATATGTATATATATATGTATATATATATATATATATATTTATATATGTATATATATATATATATATATATATATATATATATATATATATATATATATATATATATATATATATTTTTTATATATATATATATATATATATATATATATATATATATATATATATATATATATATATATATATATATGTATATATATGTATATATATATAAATATATAATATAGTTTTTTTTTTTTTTTTTTATTTATTTTAAAGGGAAAATAACAAATACATTTAGACATATAGAAAGTACAGGTTAGAGAAAAAAATGAGCAAATGATTCAGAAACAATTTTCCACTAAAAGCACAAAAAGAATTATAATAATCAGAAAAAAAAAATACAAATTGATAAGTATAGAAAAACTAACTAACTAACCATCACGCTGCTTCCCCGCAGGGGTAGGCAGAGAGAATAGAGCGCCACACCACTCTGTCCTTGCAAACATTCTTCGCCTCTTCCACGTTCATGCATCTCCTCATACATACACGCCGATTGTTACGACTCCTAACCTGACCATGTGATGGTGAGAAGTATAGATAGATTAGAATAAGTAGAATTATAAGTAGAGATTAGTTAATTAGAAAAGTTTTTTTTTATATGAAATAATAGTAGTTTTATTGGCTTTGACTTTGATTTGACCTTTCGTTTCTGATATCGTCGCTATTACTCGTGTTTTCAGTTTAGAATAAATGAGTAAGTTTTGCCTTAATAATTTACATAAACAGGTTTTATTTGTTGATAGCTGTAGAATTACAATATTATGGTGTGAAAATATATATGCAAATTTGATGACATAAAGTCGAGATGTTGATTTCTAATTTTTAATGCTGACGTTCTCATTAAAACATCGTCGCGACAACATTATATATAACTAAACATTTTATATAACTAAACGACGCGTCGTTTAGTTATATAAAATAGCACAGGGTAGAGATAAACCTGAATGATTGTAAAACCCGTGGCGTATAATAAAACAGTATAATAAGTATAATTAGACCCAAGGAACTATATAATCTACCTCTATCACGCTGTTTCCCCGCGGGGGTAAGCAGAGAGGATGCAACGCCACACTCTTCTGTCCTGACATATACTCCTCCCTTCCTTCGCATCCATACATCTACATAGTTATACATGCCCCCCCCCCCCCATTACGCAGACTTTTGACACCACCAGATTTTAGGTTCTGATTGATCTGATCGTGCCAAGACTTTTTGAACGTCCTCGTTCTGTTCTCATTCGCCATATATACTTTCTTAGTCATTCTCTCGTTATCCGTTCGGTCCACATGTCCATACCACCTTAAAGAACTCTTCTTAATCTTTTCAATTATCCCTAGTTCAGCCTTACATTCCTTTCTTATATCTTCCTTTTTAATTCTATGTCAAAAGTCAAAAGTCTGCGTAATCGGAGGGCATGACTAGATGTATGGTATGAGGGAAGCTAGGAGTGTTTATCTGGACAGAAGAGTGTGGTTTTCCATGCTCTCTGCCTTTCCCCTGAGGGGAAAAGACGTGATGGCAGTAGTAGCAGTAGCAATAATACTATGATTTTCCACACATTCATCTGAGGGAGCGTATTCCCGCAGCGTTCACACTGCTTACATCTTTCCTTTGCCAGTTCCATGTGACAACTATATGTTGTATACATATTCTACATTCTAGTTATTTGTGGATAGGTATCAACTTTGCCACATTTTTTGCACTGTAAAAATGAACATACGTACATATCGGCAAGTATGTATGAGGAGATGCATGAATGTAGAATGGACGAAGAATTTTTGCAAAGACGGAGTGGTGTGGCGTTCTATTCTCTTTACCTACCCCTGCGGGGAAGCGGCGTGATAGTTAGTGAGTCAGCTATTTGTAGATAGGTATCAACTTTGCCACATTTTGTGCACTGTAAAAATGAGCATACATATCGGCGAGTACGTATGAGGATATGCATGAATGTGGAAGATGCGAAGAATGTTTGCAAAGCCAGAGTGGTGTGGCGTTCTATTCTCTCTGCCTACCCCTGCGGGGAAGCGGCATTATGCCTAGTTAGTTAGTTATTTTTAGATATGTATCAAATTTACCACATTTTGTGCACCGTAAAAATGAACGCGGAAATGAGTCGGCCAAGCCGTCATTACTCACACACCGAAATAATGATCGTCCTCGAAATTCACGATCGCGGTTCAATGTCAGAATCGGGTCAAGTTACTGAAAATCCGGCTCGGCTACCTGCTTCGTACCTGCCCGCCACATTTCGTTGCTCAAAGCGTACGAAAAATAAACATTTACTATACATAACGCATAAATACTTAAACGTACATAAGCAAAAAAAAGGTCTACCGAGTTAACAATAGCTACGGGGCATCTGCTGTTAGGTAAGAGAGAAATAAAAATATTTTTTTTCTTCTCCAGCATCTCCCGGCCATTGTGGGCCATTGGAAAGAGGGAGACGAACAGATGTCCACAAAGGCGACGAGCGAGACGGGCGCGCCGAGTCAGCTCTGGAGGAACATTTTTTTGTCCGCAATACCGGGAAATTATTTATGGGCACAAATAAGACTGGAGATCTTTAAATGGCCGAAGAACCGCACCGTAATGCTATATTGTACACATTTTTTTACCGCCCCCCGTGACAGTGATACATTGTCGGTTAGTGGATAATGCGATCCCAGACGGAAGAGAGAAACGAAAGCACCAACCTACGTCATCGGATCGGATAATGGAGCAATGGAGATTCCGTGTGCGAACAATGAAACGCTACGCTCACATATCTTGTTGCTCACATATCGTTTTAATAACAATACGTAACAGATAATGAATGCACTTGTTATCGTGTCGTAAAACCTTTTGCTTATATGCTCTACGCTGTCAATAATCTCTATTAGATAACCTTCGATAACCTTGACTGTTTACATTTTCTGTAATATTTACTCCGTATAAACTGCTTGTATTTATCTAGAGTAGGTACTTCTGAGGTTCGCTCTCTGTTGATATGGAGGACTTACCTTTTTTATCCTAGAAAGATTATGTTAATTTCTAGAGCAGTCGGTTATTGTTTTAGCGTAGAGGTGTGACTAATAGTAACTATAATTTTAACGGTTACCCGATCAGATGGTATTCGTTGCTTTTTCTCCGTATATATATATATATATATATATATATATATATATATATATATATATATATATATATATATATATATATATATATATATATAATATATATATATATATATATATATATATATATATATATATTTATTTTTTAAATCCAGTAGTTTGTGTTGTAAAATTGACCAAAATATTAGGAGATATAATTACGCAATACCCCACCAAATTTGCGAACTGATTGGCATGATTAGCTTAAAATAATCGAATTCAAAACAACGACTACTTTTGAAGAAATCGTTACTTAATTCACTTTTTTTAATTTTGATGAAATAAGATTTTATTGCTGTAATAAATTTAAATGTTTTTTTGTAGGTTTACTAAAGTCCCTTGGCTTTTAAGTATGTCTCTGGAGATCTGAATTCTATAATCACTGAATACCAAAACAAAGAAAATAGGAAGCACGTTAAAAAGTTTTAATACGTATAAGTGAAGGTCATGGAAGTCGTCCGATTTTATTGAATTATTCAGGCTGTTAAAATCAACGTTCGCTACTCGTTTTTTTAAATAAAATTTCGTATATTTTTTCTTCAAAGCAAAAGACGTAATAAACGATAATATTTAGAAAATCGCCGTAATAGCAGCAAAATCCTAGTCATGCTACTGGACTAGTAATAGCTTCTTACTTATTATTTACTACCTTGAGGTGTCTATTTTTGGAGATTAGAAATCAATACAAGGCAGCTAGCGTGCCTATGAGTACACCGTACAAGCTCGCAGTTCTCATAGTTACGAGTCGGCTACAAGCCACGCGAATTGCTGGGTGCAAATAGTTCACCTTGAGCAGTAACACCAAACTGGTTTTTAAATCGTTTTTAATACATATTTCAATCAAACATCAATGTTTAATTGAAATATGGTGTAGTTTTTCACCGATTCGTTTAATTGGGTTCAGATGGATTAATATTTTTGTAGTATTATTTGATGTTTACGAAATGTTTTTTTTAATAGATTTATATTATCCACTGACACTTCGTGATGGAATTGCATTTTTAATATATTAATTAGATTAAATCCAATATTTTTAGCTTTTCCACTTTATTTTTATTTGACCAGCGACCGGGTTTCGTCGTTACAGACATCATCAGACTGGTTTTTTTTTAATGTTCTTTCCCCTTTTTTGTTGTTATTTACATTCAAATTACATCAAGTTTTATTTTGTCCCTACCTATAAGAAGCGCTGTATTGACGAATAGGCGGGTACGTCTCGAAACATACTAAAATCACGATGTGTGGTTATATACATGTACATACTAACATCACTTACGACCAAATTTTAATACATATTTTAATTATTAATAGTATAAATAATAATAATAAAACCCTTATCCGCACCCCAATGGTGCATAGGGCACTGCGTCATATAAACGCAATGTTATCTTGATCGTTTACACATGAAGGAAAGGTGATCAGCCCTCCGCTTCTGGTACCAGTCCAGGGTAATATTGAATAAATATTACAGTGAAAAAAACACTTAGATTTATTTTACCCTCCTTGGGAATCCAACCCGGGACCTCCAGAACGGTAGCCGAGCGTGCTGACCATTACACTACGCAGGCGGACAAAATTAATAATATAACAATTTTATAGTTTCAATATATTGATTGTATTTATTATCGCGCATATAATTTTGTCGTTTTTAATAAGTATTTTTTCTCTAGCACAAATAAATATATTCTAAAATTTTTAGAGTTAGTTTGTGGTCCTGTGGTTTGTGTCGTCACAGGTTTGACCCCCACTCTGTCACAACTTAATTCCCATTTTCAAACACAACCCGCTTAGGCTTATTGTATAACAATATTGAAATATTTGTATATATGTTATAAGAACGCAATTATTATTTTTTTTACTATAAAAACAAAAACAAAACTAAAAAATAAATATTACAATTCTTATTTTGTGAGGGGAAGTTACCGTAGACGTTTATATCAATCAACCAAAAGGTTTTGACAATGTCATATAAATTCTGTTCAAGTCAATTAATTTCCGTGTTTAATATGAATAAATATAATTTGTATAGCGCCATTTTCGTAAAATACTACCTCAAGGGCGCTTATAATGACTTGGATACTAACAGGATGATAATGATAATGATAGACGAAAAATAAAAATAAAATGAAGTCAAGAAAGTGTTCCTTTTTTTCAATGGCAGTAACAATTATTTAAGGGTATTTTTAGTATTGTTAACATTGTTTTCTCACGTTTTGGTTGGTCGTGCTTTTCTATTTGAGGATAGACATTTAGCTAGCTGGCACGCGATACATTGCGTGCTCTGAACCAACGGACAATTTCATTGTGTAGAGTAATTAAACTGGTGTATGTAGAAGTGAGTTTGCAGCCGTGTGTGTGCGCGTGTGTGTGACGAAGTGTGTAGTGACTAGTAAGTAACTAGTGACTCCCCCAAGCTGTATTACTACTATACGTGTGCAGAGTGTTCCTCCCCCCTTACCCTCCGTAAACCCCCCCGAGCGGCAATTCAATTTTCCTTTATGTACAAACATGCGTTCAACTGCAGGCGTTTTATGGAGTCCCGTCGAAAGTCTCCCTCGACATTCCAATTTAATACTTTGATTAATAATCAAAACGCATAACACGGCGAGCCAGCTTTGCCGATTATATTCGATAGTGGGGTTTTAGATACTGATTTATTGACGCCTCGATTACAGTCAGTCCCAGCCGTAAAACAAGTCAACTGATATCAGACCTCGAAATACTAGTTTTGTCTTCCCTCTGCGAGTAAGAGATACGCACTTTACAAAATGAACTCGACCATTCTCCTCACCGAAATAATCCAGTTTTGAGTCATCTGCCTTTTGAAAATAGTCCGCGGCGCTCAACAAAAGGTCATATTGTTTCTTTGTCTAGAAACCTGATTATTATTCAACGGGTATCATTTAATCCGGCGTGTACATTTGCGCCGGAGTTATCTCACTACAGGAAATGACAGACGTGGTAATGAGGATAGCGTATATCTCGTAAAACAGCGCAACCGAGATGCTGAATTATTCATTAGTGTCCGATCTGGCGAAAGGCATAATGGATTTAGGAATCACGAGACGGACTATAGACCGCAGCGCCTACGCGTCTTCGCGAACCACCTGGCTTTTATATTTAAAGCCTCCTTAGTGACTAATATATCACATAATAAAAGCAGTTTTATTTAGATGTTTCCGCTGGTGACTATATCTCAATTTAAGCGAACGTCAAACTACTAAGTGATCAATCCATTGAGCTTATCTAACAGATACATAATTTTCTGACGCACGGTGAACGATAAATTGGGTTATAATCTTTATTATCCGTATTGGACTGCATAATTTCAAATATTAAACATTGTATTACCATATCTCTGGTCTTCCTACACTTGTGAATCAACCGCGTTTCCGAGAAACTTTCGTTTTTTTGTTATCAAACTTCAACAAATTCAATCGATTGTATTCTGAATCATTCTATCGACTTTTTGTGATGTTGACATGAAGATATATTATTTACTTTATTGAATATCATTAAAATCTACGCTTTAATCGTGGACTTAATCGGTTTCCACATTTTTAGCTTTTTATATGTGGTGACTGTTCTAGATAACACTTTCAAACAAAGATAAAAAATGATAACGCTTATCACGCCAACTCGTGTGTACTTTTTGATAAGTTGTTGCTTAGCCGGCATTTTTAAGTATAATACATAAATCTTTTATTATATGTAAATGCTATATTATTTGTATAAAAACAGCGAACGTGAGCGTGATCCTCATTTAACGAGTTATTAAATAATAAATGGTTATTCATTTATAATATCATAAAACACGGTATTTGTAATAAAGATTGACCGTATGCTGTGTCAGCAGATAACTCTACTTTTGTTCAGTATGCGCGAACCAATTTAAACCAGTTTCTTGAAATTTACGATCGCGTTCGATTAGCTATGATTGATCAACTTCAGCAGCCGCATTCAGGAATGCATAATGGCGTTGACCTATACCGGGTGCACTTTTGGTGCAGTAGTTGTCACGACGCTTTCTGTAACTTATCCTAAAGCGCATACTTCACTCGGAGATTCGTGGGATATTGCGCCTTATCGCGAGGGGGGCTAGAATGCAATTCGGCCACGGCTAAAAATGCACAAAGGAAGCGGAGAGTGTAGAGAAGTTGGTATCGCCGTTCCTACGCGACACAATGCCCCGCGCTGGGCTATTCCGAGCCGACTGCTGCGGGAGCCAAAAGCTGATTTATCACCCATTGCCAGCATCCAACATGTCTGGATGCATGCCGGAAAGATTTTATTTTATGAATTCATGCGACGCGGTGGAATGCATGTTTTTCTTTATTGCTCTTGCATCAAATGACGGAATTGAAACAACAACAAATGACCCAGTCTTACTAGACCATATACATTAAAAAAAACAGTCATCTTTAATTATACACGTGTGTTGGAAACCTCACATGGCAATTAATTCTTCAACAGCAGCGTTATATTTTTTTATGTACACCTACATATTTTTAAATTTATTTATTTATTTTTTAAGTGATTTTATCACTCTAATATTTATTCAATATAACCCTGGACTGGTACCTGAAGCGGAGGGCTGATCATCTTTTCTTCAAGTGTTTACGATCAAGATAACACTGCATTTATACGATGCAGTGCCCTATGCACCATTGGGTGCGGATAAGGGTTTGAAGAAGAAGAGAAGAAGACATATTTTACAAATTTGTATTCGTCCTTATTTTTTATGTCATGGTAGAATTCCATTGTACGGACGATTTATTGATCGATAATTTAAGTGACACTAATAGTTTTCTTCACGATTGTTTTCTTGGTTCTAAGTTCATCATTAGCTTTAAGCTTTGATCTTCCCCTTTTCCCCTTTTCGTTTTCCTCCCTCCCGTCCCTCTTTAAGGTATTTTCACTAAATTACAAATGAGAAATTTTGTAACTGGAATACTACAAATACCTGTTTTGTGTTACTCGTTACTGTTAATGAATTTATGTAACTGTTCTAATAAATTTTAAAATAAAATAAAATAAGTTTTTTTTCTAATTAAATGTGTTTTGCAAATGTTATCTTCTCTATATTGAGATAACGCTAGCCAAGCAAACTTTTATGAAAAAGTACAGCCTCCTACCAAACAAACATTTAAAAATTGAAGTAAGAAAAGGATTCATAAAGGCGTGGAGTGTTTTGTTGTATGGGTGTGAAACCTGGACCATCCAAAAGTATGAAAAAGACCGGCTTGAAGCATTTGAGATGTGGGTTTGGAGGAAGATGACCAAAACATCATGGGTCGTAAGGAAGTCCAACGAAAAGGTGTTGCAGGACGTAAAAGAATGAAGAGAGCTTATAAATCATATTTTGAAGAGGAAGGCCAAGCTAATAGGGCACTCAATTAGACATAGCACCTTTCTTAGCAACATCTTCGAAGGAAGAATCTTGGGAAAACGAACAAGAGGCCGCCCAAGAACTTCATACTTCCAGGATTTGAAGCGGCTCATGGACGTCTCCTCCTATTCGCAGCTCAAGAGGATGGCGACTGACAGAGACAAGTGGCTGACACAACAAAGCGCTGCCTTTAGAAGATGATGATGATTGAGTAAAAACCTTAATCAGACGTGTAAACTAATGGAAGTATTTTCATATTAATTTTACATTACTTATGGTCTATATACACAGTTGTATGTCATTATGTTTTATCACTTATCGTTTTTTTTCTTGTGTTTTCTATTATATCCAATGTATGAGATACGATATTTACGGAGGTCCGTTTTAAACAAACCTTCGCAAAAGTTTTTCGTCGAAATTCTCGGACATTAGTCAGCTGTACAAGTTGAATCACTCAGTCGTTTTGGATTACCGGTTTCCTTTATTTAAATAATACCAATACCAATATGGACCCGCTTGTGTCACCTCATTATCGCGCCGTCATCTTAATGCATTTTTTGCACCACTATTATTTACTCGCGATAATTCAGTTTGTTATTTCGATAGGTGTCAGTGTCAATACGAATTTTGCCTTGAAATGTTAGTCAATCAATTGGACAAGAGAGATGCAACGCCACATTTTGCTTGTCTATATTCTGGTAGCTATGCCGGCCGGTTGGAGACGGGCCAGAGTGGTTTCGGACGCATTCTAATGGTGACAAGGTGAACTCATCTAGAAAAAATGCCTCCCTGCGGCCGATGGTCTTTTATTTCGAATGTCACCCGTTAATGGCCGCGCTGCATACGGACCGAGTATTATAGTATGTACCTCCAGTAACCAGATTGCTCACCCGGTACAAACTACGTTACTGCTCAATTATGTACCGCGTCATGTTACCGTATTACGAGAATCAAAATCAAAATGCACGACATACATGTATGTATATCAACTATTTAAGGGTGAAAAATACTTGAATCTAAAGAGAAATTCATCTTCGAGATATCAAAATGACTTTATTATGCCAAAATAGAATACCGAACCAATTCAACAGAACTAAAAATATTTGGGAATCAAATACACATCAATAACCTTCCTACAGATTATTTAAAAAAATGAACACATGAATTTAAATGATAAATTATGTCACCTACAAACATAAACAATAAACAATAATTGTAAGTCCCTCTCCAAAAACAAGAGCTTAGTATATTGTTTGGAGAGAACAGCATATGTATATTAAGTTTAAGATTGCAAAGTAGAAATATATTGAAAATGAGTTAAAAAATTAAAAAACCCTTGTAACTACATCCAATAAATAAAAATAATTATAATATATATATATATATATATATATATATATATATATATATATATATATATATATATATATATATATATATATATATATATATATATATATATATATATGTATATATATGTATATATATATACATATATTTATATTTATATGTGTGCCATTCACGTGTTCCGTCTGTTTAATTTTCGTTTTACGCACTACCATCCCATGTGCGCGTGTCAGTTCTAGTAATAATTCGTTAATAATTTAAATTTGACATATTCTTGGCGACTCGGCTACAGAAGCTTTCGATATATAGTAAACGATTGATGGTGGCAGTCTGCCAGACAAGTGAAAACGAACCCCAAGTGCTTTGGCTGGATATATCCCCGACTGAAGACTAAGTTCCTCATTCTCGCAAAAAGTGCTCCGGCATTTGCCGCATAGTCTGCAAAACGACCAAGTCTTTCGCTTTATTCTTTGTTGTACTTACTCTCGACTGGGTAGACAAGGCTAACCCATTCATAGGGAGTCGGTTTACATCACATACGAAAGCAATTTATCAGGAAGAACGTTGGTTTTCTACGCTCTCTCCCAGATAGATAATAACAAATGTTTTATTTATTAATTTGGCGTTTAATTTGTAGAACTCCATTTATATTTATGAATTTATTTTTAAATTATTTTTTAACATCTCATCAAAGATGAAGAGGAATATGGAAGTCTGGGCATTTACGGGGCTGATGACCGTCATATGCTGGTTTAAACAATCACTTTACACACGCGTAACAATCACGAATTCTACCCATTATTTACAACCACACCACTCAAATTCTTGAAAGTTTTATATATATGAACCAATTTTGAAACATTGTTCTTAAATCACTAGAACTTCACTAGAGACTTCTATTGGTGAGATGAAAAGAAGCTTTTTATTGAGCAGAAACTTTTTTATTAGTATGTGAGGTCCGAATCCTGGATTATAAACACATACATGAGAAACGCCAGAAAATATCATTTTCATTTTTATTATTTTAACTTATGATTTGACCAGATAATTTATTTACAACATTTTGAGTGTGTCCAAATGCAAAACAAGTATTTGGACACACTCAAAATGTTGTAATGAAGTTTTATTTTATTAAAAACACATAAAAATTTATATTGTGACAATTGTTTCGCCTAGTTATGGCATTTTCAAACGAATGTGAATATTAAATGGACTGACGGTCCTTTTGTATTCATTCACAGTGAAGCGCCCTTGAGGTATTTTTTTTACGAAAATGGCGCTATATAAGTTATCCAAATTTATTATTATTATTATTATTATGTAGCCATACAATTCTAGGTACTTAAGTGATAGTTTTAACATGTGCAGCAATAATTTATTGGAGTCAACAATAATTAATGGGGCATGTAGGTTCGTATACTTATATTTATTTTCTGGGAAAGGAAGAATCTATTGACATGGCAATTTGTGAGAGATAAATGATTTTGTACTAAATACAATTGTTGGTAACATTATTTTTAACAATTTATGTATGTAGATATAATTGTATTAAAAATTATTAGTTTATCAATAACGCATCATGCAAGTGTTTACATATAGAAAGATGATGTACAATAACAGTATATTTAAATATGTTTAGCAGTGTTTAATTTATTCATTAAAAAAAAAGTTGTGTTTGAATATTTCGCTTAAACTGTTATCCCGTTCAGACTTAATTCTTTTGTGACACGGACAAAGAATTATTGAATACACAAACAGTGGCGACATAAATTTAGTTTAGTCACGACAAACCTTAATTATCCTAATATTCAGCCATACTACGTAATATTTTATACAGTTCGTAACGCATTTAAACTAGTTATGCTATTTTATATAGCATGTTTTTTTAGAGGTTTAATCTTTAAACTGGCAGCTTTGTTTCTACAGACTGTCAATTTGACAGTTGACAGTTGATTTGTAGCCAGTACGCCGTTTCACCATGAATAGACTAAATGACCAGTAGTAGGTTCGGTGAATGGACTTTTTTTCAACCCAAAATTTTCTTCGCCGATAAGGCACATTTTTGGTTAAATGGCTATGTCAATAAGCAGAATTTCCATTACATCCATTAAAAGTCACTATTTGGTGTGCTTTATGGGCAGATGGAATCATTGGCCTATATAATACATGATAATAGTAATAATTTAAAAAACGGCGAAATACAGCCGCGCACGAGCGTCTCTTAGGAACAAAGTTAACGCGTTTAAAAGGTTAATCTTTAAACTGGCAGCTTTGTTTCTACAGACTGTCAATTTGACAGTTGACAGTTGATTTGTAGCCAGTACGCCGTTTCACCATGAATAGACTAAATGACCAGTAGTAGGTTCGGTGAATGGACTTTTTTTCAACCCAAAATTTTTTTCGCCGATAAGGCACATTTTTGGTTAAATGGCTATGTCAATAAGCAGAATTTCCATTACATCCATTAAAAGTCACTATTTGGTGTGCTTTATGGGCAGATGGAATCATTGGCCTATATATTTTTTAAAGACGATGCCGGCCAGAATTTTACGGTCAACGGAGAGCGCTACAGGGTTACGATTACTGACTTCGTACATCAGTTGAATAGCATTGATGTGACAGAGCTGTGGTTTCAACAAGATGGCGCAACATGCCACACGTCGGGTGCCACCATTAATTTATTGCAGGAAATTTGAATTTGATTATCTCTAATAAAACACCTTATAATAATAATCATAATTTGGATAATTTGTATAGCGCCATTTTCGTAAAATGCTACCTCAAGGGCGCTTATATTATGCTTTAAATAACCCGTGTTGGTATAATTATGATATCATGTTTTATTATAATCGTATCTGCTCTCTTATCGTGCAGGCTTGCCAAGTTCGCGGAGCATATCTAATATTTGTCCTCTCAGTAATTTGACTCGCCTGTTGTCGCCTTGTATTGAATCAATCAATTGTCCACATCTAATTTGATAAAGGTATTTGGGGTTATCGCAATGCAACTAATTGTTCTGTCAAAACTCGATCCGTCTAGTTAGGCAACGCTCAAAAATAGATTCTAAAAACTCTTTTGTTGCTATGTAAGTTTAACGATTTCGTGCTCTTCTCTTTATGCCAACAAACCGAGTTTTTGTTGGCTTTGTTACAATTCAACCCGCCTTCAGTATGTATAGTATGTATTTTTATTATCTTAGTTTTACGATTCATCTCGTGAAAATATGACTACATTTTTAGATTAATAATGTACCGGTATCCGTAAATAATATAATGGGATAGACAACTTCACGTTTTACTATTTATTTTAAAACATATTACATACATAACATATATAATATTCCCGATGAGTAATTTCGATTACTCATTTTGGGACATAGTATAATTATGGTAAACGAGACTGAAATACAAAAACGAAAGTTTAAAAAAAAAATTAAATTAAACAAAACTGACACAGGACAAAATTAAGCATATAACATACTAAATGGGTATGATAAATAGGCATATAAAAAAACGTAAATAAAGGAAACAAATGAGAAAATATAACTAATCACTAAGAAAAATGTCTTTCCATAACGTATTTTTTTAGTTCATTCATTTTGGATCCCTGACTGAGTTCTATTATATATAATATATGTATACCAGGCAGCTTTTTAATTTGGGTATTAGCAAAATATTGCAAGGACCTTGTTCCAAACTTAGCTGTGTTTATCGGCTCCACGTGTATTTTATTATGTCCTCGTGTATTATGATGATGAATTTCTCTTTTAAAAATCGGTTTTGTGTTGCTGCGAGTCGTTCTAAACATTATCAAAAGCATTTTATTTTTTATCTCATAAATTGATTGTCATATCAACGAAGCTTTATTTTTATCAGTCCCTGACTAAACAAAAGAGTCCGCAGACAAAGAGTATATACACATAATAGGTACTAATACATTTCCACTAATTGATGAGGTAAACTTGTAACATTTAACACGAGCTACGAGTAACTGTATATATTATATCCATATTATACCGACCAAACTCATTATCATTAGACGTTGTACGCCCACAGAAGACTTCTCGTCGTAATACACGCTGGCGTTCTCTCCGATATTATCTCATAATGCCCGATTGTTCTACTATATATAGGGATGGCGAACCTATGGCACGCGTGCCATAGGTGCCACGCGAGACGATTTTGCATGGCACGTGGATGAAGAGAAAAAAATAAAAGTGATTGTGCAAAAAATTGTAAAAATAGTATTTAAAAAATTCTTAACATATTTAAATGATTTAATATAAAATAATCCATTTGATTTATTTATTTATTTTTATTTACATAAATTGTGCACATTTATTTAAAAGAGCAATTATAAACATGTTTAAAATATATTTTTTTGCAGAGACCCACCAAGCCACCTTGTGTGTCTTGTCGGTAGAGTTCTTTTTATATACGTTTTTTATTGTTTTCATCAATTTTAACCTAATATTCACACAAAAAAGAGAGAAAATTATGTTCATATAAAATAACAAGGCTGTGGCAGAACGATTACTGTTAAGTCGGATATAATAAAAGCATTTGAAGCTAAGTTACAAATGTTTAAACGTGACCAGAAATTTCAAGTACTTTCCTAACCTAAAAGAATACATCGCTGGTTAAATGCCAAAGGGCCACAACGCAAAAAAAAAGAATCATGGGTGTTTTTTTTCGAAAGTGAAAATGTTGACGATTTAAATACCATTTTAGGAATGAAGAGTATTTTTTTACGTTGTGGCCCTTTGGCATTTAACCAGCGACATTGTGGATCTAATGGCATGTGGTACGCGATATGTCATTATATTGAAAAAAATAATTGATTCGGTCACTTTGTGTTAAAATCTATCAATTTTTAAGTAATGTTTTACTAAGTAAATTTCACTATTTCTTGAAATCTACTGTGACACGTGTTTCGATGCATTTCTCATCATTTTCAAACGCCGTATGTGAAGCTAATTCTTAATTTTAGAGTTGGGTCCTTGGGACGTTGAAGGTTGAAGAGAGGGTAGTAGCTGTTTCTTATTTTTATTTTTATTTCTTATCAGTAAGAACATAGACAATAGGGGGGAGGCTTTAGTCATTGTCACATTGTTAATTATGGGTTTATTGTTATTTATATTTCTATTCAACCTTCAACGTCCTGAGGACCCAACTCTAAAATTTAGAATTAGCTTCACATATGGTGTTTGAAAATGATGCGGAATGCATCGAAACGCGTGTCACAATAGATTTTATGAAATAGTCGTATTTACTAAGTAAAACATTAATTAATAATAATAAATAATAAAACCCTTATCCGAACCCCAGTGGTGCATAGGGCACTGCGTCATATAAACGCAGTGTTATCTTGATCGTTTACACACGAAGGAAAGGTGATCAGCCCTCCGCTTCAGGTACCAGTCCAGGGTAATATTGAATAAATATGACAGTGAAAAAATCACTTATATTTATTTTACCCCCCTTGGGAATCGAACCCGGGACCTCCAGAACGGTAGCCGGGCGTGCTGACCATTACACTACGGAGGCGGAAAACATTAATTAAATATATTTTTTTAAAAATTGGCACTCAGGCTCAAAAAGGTTCGCCATCTCTGTTCCACTGTGTCTGTGTAATATTATTCGTTATTAATGCTTGTGAAATCAGATAACCGCAACACAATTATTTTCTTATGTTTATTATTGTGCCTCTGGTTATGGAGTTATGAATAGTAATTATTGTGAATATCTAATTCAGTTGTTTTTGCCGGGAGTTTCGTTATCTGAATAGTGGCCTTCCTCAACTAGGCGCTACTTTCTCTTTAAACGGTAAACGTCGCACTGCTCGTATTATATTCATATTTTTTAAATTAAATAACTAACTAACTACCCATCATGCCGCTTCCCCGCAGGGGTAGGCGGAGATAATAGAACGCCACACCACTCTGTCTTTACAAACATTCTTCGCAACTTACAGATTCATGCACTTCCTCATACATACCCGCCGATTATTTCAACTCCTCACTCGAACGCTTTTAAATATTTGACATACCTGATCGTGGCGAGTTTTACTCGGTCTTTCTCTGCTCCTTTTTCCGACCACATTCACCTCAAAATTTGTTTTACAGTTCTTTCCTCACTCATTCGTTCCACATGTCTAAACCATCTCAACACACCTTTGTTAATTTCATTGAAAACGCTTTGCATTCTTTCCTTATTTCACCATTCGAACATCTATCATGCATCGTAATGCCGCACATTCGTCTGAGGGATCGCATTTCGGCTGCATTCAGTCTACGTTTATCCTTCTATTGCCAACTCCATGCCGCACATTTAAAATCAGTATTTATATGATATAATTGCCATATTTAAATGACCGTTTCTTCTGTTTATTTGGACTATTAACAAAAACATTATAATCACGAACCACATTTATTGAAATATGCATTTCAACACATAGCATTATCCTAAACGTATAGATTTATTATGAACAATATAATGGTACTATAGAAACCGTTCGCTGAAGAGTAATGATGATGAGATAATATATTTTTACATATTCAAATCTTTCAATTCATTTGATCGCAAACTGGTTTTAGAAGCGTCCATCTTGAAAGACGGCCGTTAACGTGTGGAATTATTTATGATTGCATAACATGAAGATCATTCGAGCGTTAAATCCATATACATTTTTTTATTATATATATATATATATATATATTCATTTTGTCCGCTTCCGTAGTGTAATGGTCAGCACGCTCGGCTACCGTTCTGGAGGTCCCGGGTTCGATTCCCAAGGGGGGTAAAATAAATATTAGTGATTTTTTCACTGTAATATTTATTCAAAATTACCATGGACTGGTACCTGAAGCGGAGGGCTGATCACCTTTCCTTCATGTATAAACGATCAAGATAACACTGCGTTTATATGACACAGTGCCCCATGCACCATTCGGGTGCGAATAAGGGTTTTATATATTTTATATATATATATATATATATATATATATATATATATATATATATATATATATATATATATATATATATATATATATATATATATATATATATATATATATATATATATATATATTCATTAATAAAAAAATTCAAAGCTGAACAGAACCAAAAAAAATATTAAAAGTTTACTGCAATGTAAATAATCTGTGATAAACATATCTCTCACTCCTTTCAACAACGTCATATAACAAAAATCGTCAATTTTCATTTGTGCATGTTTTCGGAAAGCCCAGAAAATGTACTTTATCCCAGCAAGAGCGGCATATTTTTCACTTAATATTTACCCGCTACGGGGCAGAAAGTGTCTTGGTATTTATTTTTAATACATTGTATTATATTTTTAAAGTTTAAAAACGGTCTCCTGAAAAATGAAGTTTTTTTATATATCGTAGTCGTACAGGAGAAAGTGACCGACTAACAAAACGTAAAATGTTCAGGAGGGCCATTTAAGTCACTCTCGCTTGGCAAGGAAATAAACATCAATGCAGTTAGTCATTTTTTAAAAGTCAATATACTATACTTCCAAGTTTAAAATCCTTTGGGATATTTTTCAAGGCAATATTAAGCTTGTAAGATATCAAATAGTCAATGATCACGTTTTTGAAAAAAATACACTTGGTCACTTTCTCCTGTATGATTACGATATGACGTTGTTGAAAGGAGTGAGCGATATATATGTAATTCTAACGATGAATGCTGTAAAATAGTGATATCAATGCGATCTATTTTTGTATGAAATGGATTCGGGGTAGAAGAAATAAACGACACATCCGGGAAAACGATTATTCGAGGTTTCACTGTATTTTTGTATCAAGCATTTTGCTTCTTATGGAGTAACGAATTTGATAAATCCCATCTCACTCCGACGTATATCGAGGAACAAGAGCGTGCGTGAGACGGTCGAACAGCGATATTGCTGGCAGAGTATTAGAATCCTGACTGTGCTGGCCTTGAGATGATTTTTATGTAAATGAAGAGATGCAGTCATTAAGTAGTGGAATATTCATTAATCAGTGACTCAACATTATTATTACGTTGCGTTTAACCTCCCAAGGTAATTGACTACCAAATCACCACTAAGCTGCTAACTTTTTCCCAACCGAACAAAGAGTTTAATTACGCCAAAATCGTTGACTTTTATACATTTATTTTTATAATAGTCTTATTTTTAAATTCACATCGCATTTTTTTTTGATTAATGAGATTTTTTAATGATCTGTTTTCTTGGAAACATGTGTTGAACAGATTTGATACCAGCACCAACCGGATATTTTCTGTCCCGAACAATCAATTATTTAAAATGTCAGCATTTTCATTTTAAGTTAAATAATGTTAAATAAATGATACATTCTTAAAACTGGCAAAGGAAGGACGATAGCAGAGTGAACGCCATTGAAATACGATCACACACAGAAAGATGTGTGTAAAATTATTGTATGAAGCAAATCAAAACGAAAATATTAGAAAGGAATAAAGGGCTGAACTAAGGATAATTGAAAAGATTAAATAGATTTCTTTAAGGCGGAATGAGCATTTGGAGCGAATGGATATTGAGAGAATGTCTAAGAAAATATGACTTAAATTAGCCTATGACGGTCATAAGCCCCATTAATACCCAGACCTCCATATTCTTCTTCATCTATGTTGAGATGTCAAAAAATAATATTATTAATAACTCGTATAATTGGAGATTATCCAGGAGATTTGTTAACGAGTATTTGGATACACTCAAAATGTTGTTAATATTACTATATGGTGGCACGTTCCTGTGTGAGCGATGTAAGCATTCATCCTCGTATTGGTACTTGGTAGAACATTATACATTGTTATAGCTCATAGTCCCGCAAAGTGCACGCTGCAACGGCTGCTCCGCTCCTTCTCTTTCACTCCCATTATCCAGGACGGGGTTGGCTAGAGGGAGAGAGGTATCACGTCCTTGGGCAATGACCCTTCTTCCTCTCGTTCCCGCTTGCTTCCAGCTACCCTTTTTCAATACTATCCAGTTCGTAGTGTAGATGGAGTGTGCTCCACTGCGCTATCTTGCCCTAACAACGAGTCAAACGGACCGAGCATTTTGGTAAACCTAATAAAACTTTTACGATCTGATACAGATAAAAAGTAGGTATTCCCGATTGTATTAATACCAATTTTATGTTTTAAGACAGTGGTTCCACATTCTATTTTAATTGTTTAAGCGTGATTATTCTATATGACTGAAACTACAATAGATAACTAGATGGATAACTTTTTTTTTCTTCTTTTTTTCGTCATTTTCGTGACTACCCACACTAATCATAGTGTTCGTAATAAAATATTTCGGACGGGTGTTTTTTACGCCTGCGAACTGCTGGCGACGTGAACATATCGTAGTCATACAGGAGAAAGTGACCAAGTGCATTTCTTACAAAAACGTGATCATTGTTTATTTGATATCTTACTAGCTTAATATTGCCCTGAAAAAATCCAAAAGGATTTTAAATTTAAAAGTATAATATATTGACTTGTTGAAAATGACTAACTGCGTTGATGTTTATTTTCTTGCCAAGCAAAAGTGACTTAAATGGCCCCCCTGAACATTTTACGTTTTGTCTGTTGGTCACTTACTTCTGTACGACTACAATATAGTTTAGACCTTAACAAAGAGATTGATTGGTACATAATATTCATACAAAAACATTAAACGATTCTTTATTTTCTGACTTTGAAATGAGGCTGGCGCTGAAGGTAAAAATACCCATACCGTTCTTAAGCATCAATCGACCGAACGGGTAGAAATACCTTTCTCGTCCTAAGTGTGTTCATATCTTTAAAAAGATTCATACCCGTTAACATTGATAATGACGATTATTGGTTTATTTTATTAGTAGCTAAACAGGTACCTACAGAATACCAGTATAACCTCCCAAAGAATATGACTCGATTTATCCTCATTAGGACTGAAGCCGTTGTATGGAAGAGCTCATGGCCGATTAAAAACAAAACCCTTTAAATGTCTTTCTTTTTCCATGTTCGCTCCCTAGGTGGAGCATATGGCCAACACGAGTCGTCTCCAAGTCACTCTGTCACGCGCCATCTCCTTGGCTTCCTCCCAGGTCAGTCCGGCGTCTCGAAGTTCCGCTGAGTATAGTCGGTGAATGGTCGTCAGCGGCCTTCCGGGGCGCCGGAATCCTCGGGGTTGGAAGAAGAGACATGAGGGGTTGATGCCCTCAGGTGGCATTCTAAGGACATGTCCCAACCATGTCCACCTTCTTCTCTTCAGGACTTCCAGTATGAGGGGCTGTTGAGTTCTTAAAGTTCCAAATAAACTCCGCTCGGTTAGGCCTAAGAGTGAACGCCAAAAAGACCAATGTCATGTGCAACTCAGCCTGTCCGGACCGAGATCAACATCTTACTTGTGAGGGACGAGCGCTCGTTCGAGTCGACACCTTCAGATACCTTGGAACACTCATGGTGGAGGATGGTAGTGTCCAGAAGGAACTGAATGTACGGCTCGGAATGGCAGGAGCTATATTCAATAAAATGCGCAATGTCTGGGACTCACTGCTTTACTCGACAAAAACCAAGTGTCGTCTCTTTAATGCCTGCATCCTAACAGTGTTGCTGTACGGATGTGAGTCGTGGCACCTCACCAAAGCTCAAAGCAAGAAACTAGCAAGTTTTGAAAATAGATGCCTGAGGCGAATACTGGGTATAAAGTGGTATGACTTCGTCAGGAATGACGATGTGAGGAGAAGAACTCTTTAAATGTGGAATGTAGCAATTCCCCTCCGTATAGTACGCCCTCTTTCTCTCTCCACCCTTCCTTTCACGGCCATCCTGTCTTCTCCCTCGTGCCCCATTTTACCTCCCCTGTCTACTCACAAGCTCCTGCCTTGTACCTTCCTAGGTTTCGCTCGAATATCGTGAGCTGACTAAGAAATTCTCGTTCCTTAACCACCCCTCCCCCCGTCGATAAATTGTGAATGCGGAGCGGGTCTTCGTGCTTTCTTCTGTATATCTGACTACTAACCGACTACTGCATGCTGTTCTCCTGTTCTAGCTGACTAACTGAACTAATTAAATACTAATCCCTTTCACTGCCTACACCGGGGTACTTCTAGAAAATTTAGTTGTGGATTTACAAAATTGTATTTATTTTGATTGGCAGTCAGTTTTTTACAGGGATATTGAAAGCTTTTAAATGTAAATTCACAGTTAAATCGGGATACAATTAAGTTTCACATTTTCAGTAAATTTCGCAACTCAGTTTTTAAAAAATTGCTTTGTAAGGGAAGATCTGCCAGGAAGCCTAGATGCTTCTGTATCAGATCTAAACGCAGCTCTGTTAAACGCAGCAGCAAGACTGATTTTCGGAAGTTCTAAATTCAGTCACATCACCCCACTACTTCACAAACGGCACTGGTTACGCTTTCCCGAAAGGGTTGAGTATAAACTCTGCATACTCGTGTATAAATCAATACTTAATATGGCTCCTGAATATCTAAAAGAGCTGTGTATTCCAGATGAATTGGTTGATAGACGTCTCACGCCTCGATCGGCTACAACTACTGCATTAGACAAAGTGATCTTATCAGCTCGCAACCAGCGCACTAAATTTGGCGAGCGTGCCTTTGCTGCTGCGGGACGATGGGGTGGAATGCTCTTCCACCAATAATTAGAAATAGTGAGAGCGAGATGATCTTTAGAAAAAAAAACTAAAAACACATTTGTTTGCTAATTCATTACCACCATCTTATTCACAGTGAAGCGCCCTTGAGGTAGTATTTTACGAAAATGGCGCTATATAAATTATCCAAACTTATTATTATTATTATCTGGGAGTGCGTTGGTACAGCTTTCAATATGTTCTCATGTTCTCCTGTTCTCTGAATATTCTTGTAAAGGACGAGACGTGTCATCGTATTTCGACCATATGGCGGGCACAAGTCGCCGCTTGTTATTCCGGGTAGTTTGATCGTAAAATTAACGATTTCACATTCCTAAACAGCAGCACACAGTCGAAACCATGTGTTCGTATTGTTGTCCGACACGAATGTTGTTATTTCAAGTGATTGAAAAATATCGCACTGACTTTTCGCATTAAAATGCCGAGTAAATAATTAATTAAACACTCATGCAAATAATGAATAAATCAACGTTTGTAAAATAAATATCTGTAATCGTAAACAAAGCGGTTTTTTTAATTTTTATTTACTATTTCCAAAATAACTAACTAACCACGCCGCCTCACCGCAGGGGTAGGCAGAGAGAATAGAACGCCACACCACTCTGTCTTTGCAAACATTCTTCGCCTCTTCCACGTTCATGCATCTCCTCATACATACCCGCCGATTGTTACGACTCCTAAACTGACCACTTTCAAGTATTTGGCATACCTGATCGTGCCATGTCTTTCTCGGTCTTCCTCTGCTCTTTTTTCCACTTACATTCGCCTCATAAATTTGCTTTACCGTTCTTTCCTCACTCATTCGTTCTACATGTCCAAACCATCTCAACACACCTTTCTTAATTTTATCGATAATGCTTATCTCAGCTTTGCATTCCTTCCTTATGCTTCCGAATTTACCTACTACTTATATACTATTTCCGAAGGTCACAAATGATATTACAATAAAAGTCTTTTATTAGAATATGAATAAAAAAATTATATGTTGATAATTGTAAGCTTAATATTAACATTACCTGGTTGTGAATTTCAATTTAAATAATTATATGCATAAATGTGTCGGGTTGATGTCTCGTGGTTAGTGTCGCGGACTCTTGAGTCAGAGTATCTGGGTTCGAACCCGCTATACCACAATTTGATACATATTTTTAATAATGCGCCGCTAAAAAATAAATAAGCACAAATATCGTAGTCGTACAGGAGAAAGTGACCAACCAACAAAACGTAAAATGTTCTGGAGGGCCATGTAAGTCACTTTTGCTTGGCAAGAAAATAACATCAATGCAGTTAGTCATTTTTAACAAGTCAATATATTTTTCTTCCAAGTTTAAAATCCTTTGGGATTTTTCAGGGCAATATTAAGCTCGTAAGATATCAAATAGTCAATGATAACATTTTTGTAAAAAAAAATGCACTCGGTCACTTTCTCCTGTATGACTACGATATGTCTCTTTAAAAAAAGTCTAATGCATATAGAATTTAAATAATTAACGTGTACATACATTGTTTAAATTAAACGTAAATAGGGTCAAATAGGTCAAATAAATCCTATTTGACCCACACTAGATTATCCCTCCTGTTCCCAACACAGATTCAAATAAAAACATATTTAATTAGCTAGAAGAAACAAAAATCCACTAAATGATCTATAAACCTTGTACATAATAAGCAAGGTAAATAATAAATGCAATTCCCATGTAAAAAAAATTAAACGTAACTACGTTCTTTTAGTATGTTTTGAATACACCCTCATTTTCTTTGTGGTCGCGAGTTATCTTTAATAAAATAAATTCATAGAAGTGCCCCGCGCAACCCTACCATCCACCATGAAATAATTCTCCCTATGAGTTCGTAATTTCATCCCCTTTTGATATAGGTCGAGGGCGACTGGGGGCGAGACGGGGGGTATTTATTGCCGCTCTCCCTCCCCTGCTCTCCGCCGACTCGCGACACAGAAATCTCTGCCCATTAATCTCTTGTCCTCCTAACAAACCATTTACTTTTTGCCTCCTCCTGCTCCGAATTCAGTGAACAATTTTGAATGCGAGCCCGTGTCTTCCCCCTTCCACGCCTGGCGGGGTGATCGGCCTTATCCTGTTGTTATTATCAAAAGAACTACGTCATTTAATTCAAACGACGTTTTCTAATGCGACGAATATCATTTCACCAGCTGTTGAACCACTAGGTGCGTTTTTAGATTCTTAGCCGTTTCTCAAAAGTTGTGTTGGTAAAAGAACAAAGGCACGCTTTTATCAGTGGTTCCCAATTAGCATTTCCGGGGTACGTCTTCAAGAAAGACCTCAAACTCGCGTACTTCTTATTGCGGGAGTGATGGAATAAAATATATTATTTTGGCGATGTCTTTTTTAATTTATTTACTATAATTACATTTTTATACAATTTCCGTACATTTCTACATAATACAATCTTTTAATATTAGTTACGCTCAGCCTCTCCAAAAAAGCTCTTGTGCTTGGGGAGGAACTTATTCTTAATTTTTGGTTTTTGTATATAGTATCATGTTATACATTTTTAAAAAATGTATTACAGGGGACATATATGTATATTTATGCGGTACTAGAGAATCTTGTTTAGTTTTCTATTTCATAGTATGTATATGTTTAGCGGAAGGCTGATCACCTTTCCTTCATGTGTTAACAACGATCAAGATAACACTGCGTTTATATGATGCAGTGCCCTATGCACCATCGAGTGCGGATAAGGGTTAGAAGAAGAAGAATATGTTTGTATTGTTAGTTAAGTTACCTTTTTAGAGTTTTTGTGTCTTTTATATTTTTAATTTCTATTCAACATTTCT
Organism: Brachycentrus maculatus; assembly: GCF_059751285.1. Lineage (NCBI taxonomy): Eukaryota > Metazoa > Arthropoda > Insecta > Trichoptera > Brachycentridae > Brachycentrus > Brachycentrus maculatus. Next base: position 333,937 of record NW_028281064.1, on the reverse strand, counting down.
TAATTCTTAAGTACTTATATGTTATTTTGTTGGTGCTGTTTTGTGTTGCATTTGGGTATTTAAAAATTATTTTGTATATCCTTGGGATATGTTTTGAGTAATTGTTTTCATTAAGAAGTTGGCATCCAATTATGGTTTATAACTGTATGTTTTTGCTCAGCTAATTTTGAATCGTGGTGTCCAGTAACCGAACCATCCATCGTTCACCACTCATCGCCGAGTACCCGTGACCTTCCAGCGATGCCTTGTGGAATGCTTTGAACTTCATTGTTTCCTCGTGAATGCGCGGAAACGACTACTGCCACCGGAACTGGCGTACAAAAAGTATGACGATTAATTAACAAAACAATGAGTTTGTTTTGTACATTCGCGACATTAAAACGCGCCGTTCCATTCGAGATGCTGTGAGCCTTCGGTTCATTAGCTGTAACGGTCTGATGCCCGAATCGTTCATCTTTTATCTTTTTACAAAACTTTTAAGACTTGTGATTGATTCCATTTCGCGTTTTCCCATAATCGGATAAAGTTTCCCTTTGTACCGAACAAGTCTGAAAAGTTTTTGTCAGACAAAATTAATATTATGCAATGCCTTGATAACGTGTTGAGTGTGTCCAAATACTTGTTCATAAATCTGGGTTATCTCCAACTATAGGAGTCATTTTTATTTACAATTTTTCGACATCTCAACATTGATGAAGAAGAATATGGAAGTCTGGGCATTTATGGGGCTTACGACTGTCATTGGCTGGTTTAAGTGATCAATTTACATAGGTGTAACATTCACCAATTCTACCCATGATTGACAACCAAACTAATCAATCAGAAGTTCCAAGAATTTGAGTAGTGTGGTTTTCAATCATGGGTAGAATTTGTGAATGTTATACGTGTGTAAAGTGATTAATTAATTCAGCCCATGACGGTCGTAAGCCCTGTAAATGCCCAGACTTCCGTATTCTTCTTCATCTATGTTGATATGTCAAAAAATAATACAATACCTTATTAACTAGTCGATGTTTTCACAGTAAGATCTAACTTTTTATATACAATTTTGCGTTAATCTCATTTTATATCGATAAACATTGTAAATATGTAAATATTACGATCTTTAATTGGTTGGTAATGATTTCTTCTGATATTCTTTTGTCCAATTAGTATATTTTCCTGACGACTCCAAGTAGACAATTCTGCCTGAACGGACTTGCTTTTTATTATTCAAACATTTCCTTTGTTTCACAAAAGCCGCACAACGCCTTGAATAATTGAAAGTAAATTGAGTTTTTTTTATAAAGCGTAAATAAACAACTCTTGGGTGGTTTGTTAAAATAAATTAAGCAATGTCACGTACAAATAATTTTAGTACATTTTCAGTATTTTTAACATTAAATAAATAAAAAAAAATCTCCTGGCTCTATCCACACCCAATGAACCCACACTCAATAGGAAACTGCATCGAATTGACGCAATGTTAAGTAGATCGTTTTTTAAAAGGTAATCAGTCTTACGCTTCAGGAATTCGAACACGGGATATTCACTTCGGTAGCTAGACGCGCTAACCACTACGCTATGAATGTGGACAATTTGTAAAATCGCTATTAGAACATCCAGGTGTCCATACCACCTTAAAGAAGTTCTTAATTATTTTTATCATATTATTTTTCTACATGTCATCAAAGATATAGATGAATATGGAAGTCTGGGCATTTACGGGGCTGACGACCGTCATAGGCTGGTTTATGTCCTATGACGGTTGTCAGCCCCGTAAATGCCCAGACTTCCATATTCTTCTTCATCTTCGATGAGATATCAAAAAATAATATGAAATTAACTCTTGTAATTGGAGATAATCCAGATTTTGTGTACACACCAACATTTGGACACACCAAAAATGTTGTATTTTTTTATTATCCCTAGTTGAGTCTTACATTCCTTTATTATATCTTCCTTTTTAATTCTGTGTCAAAGATCAAAAGTCTGCGTAATCGGAGGGCATGACTAAACTGACCATTTATTTTTGTCCCCAAAACGGGACATTTACCAATTTTAACCTTATAGTATGGATATTCAAGAAAATACGTATTTTTTCATAGTTTTTATGTATTATTAAAAAGAAAGGAATTGATAAAGAAATTAAGAGGAATAAATTTTATAAATATGAAAAAAATATGTTGTTTTATATTGGGACAGGCTATGTGAAAACGGGACGGTCCCGTTCAAAACGGGACGTATGGTCACTTTAGGCATGACTAGATGTATGGATGTGAGGGAAGCGAGGAGTGTATGTCAGGACAGAAGAGTGTGGCGCTCCATCCTCTCTGCTTGGAGTAGTAGTGTAATGTGATGGTAATAGTAGTAGTTATTAGAACAAGGCTGCACCTTTTTTCATCCGACATTCATCTTACAAATTATTTTATTCACCAAAATAATCCCCCATAGACATTACGTATTTTAAACATAATAGCAATAGCGAAAATTTTCGGCGAAGGATTCACCCCTTTGTCCCAATGCGGAGTTCGCCGAAGGTCGATTTGCATAAAAATGTAGCCAGGCTGTAGGTCAGTGGTTCTGAACCTTTTTGAAGTCAGGGAGCACTTTTGATTATGAGGAAAATTCGCGGTGCACCAAAATTAGATTAAAAAAAAAACATACAAAGATAAATTTTATTAAAAATATAACTGATTATTTTCATATTATTTTTTGACATCTCATCAAAGATGAAGAGAATATGGAAGTCTGGGCATTTACGGGGCTGACGACCGTCATAGGCTGGTTTGAGTGATCATTTTACACACGTGTAACATTCACCAATTCTACCCATTATTGACAACCACACTTCTCAAATTCTTGGAAGTTCTATAAATATATATGGACCAATTTTGAAACATTATTCTTGAATCACTAGAACTTCACTAGAGACATCTATTGGTGAGATGGAAAGAAGCTTTTTATTGAGCTGAAACTCTTTTATTAGAATGTGAGGTCCGAATCCTGGATTATAATCACACTCATGAGAAACGCCAGAAAATATCATTTTCATTTTAATCGTTTAAGCTATTTATCATTTATTTTATTACAGACAAGTTAAAAATTACATTGATAAAAAAATACTACTACTACTTCTACATTAAATTTCGGTTTTCTTAATTTCGCGTAGCACTCGCAACAAGGAGCACCGGTTGAAAACCACTGCTGAAGGTGCTTGCGAATCCTCTCTAGCGCCCCATGCGATACACAAATTATATTCCTTTTGCATAACTTTATCCAACTCCGAACGTTTCATAATTCACTTGAGTATGGCGTTCACGCTTCGCATAATTTGGTACTTCCTTCCGCGCCATCCGGCTGAGAGAGGATGACACAAGACTGGCGTCTCCCTTGCTCTTGCATCCTCCTCGGCCATTCTAGCTTTCCATCTCTCTTGCTCTAGCCCTCCGTAACGCAGGTTGGGAGGCTTTTGTTTACCGACGTCTGGCGGTTCTTTGAGCTATTCGGTTCTGAGCTGACGAGTGTTTCAATTTGATTTTCGTATAATGTGCACCTACCTTATAATCTCAGCTGTTGAGTGTCGTACATGCCTGCATATATTATATTGAAAAGAAAGGGAGAGCATACTTCGTTGTTATATAATGAATCATGCTTGCATACTTCTAATCAAATATAATTTTTTGTTATTGAACGGCTAAAGCCTTTAACATAATACATATATACAGTATCTAATATAAAAATACACTAATAGAGAAACAAAAATTCTTAAACATAAAATAATAATAAAATAACAAATAGTTAGCACTGGTAAATACACGTCTCCTTTACACACTATCAGCGATCAGCGAGAGAGATTGAACAACGTTTAAATTTATCCATTACAACATGGAGAAGAAATGCTGAGAAAGTACAGACTTCATGGTGGATAACAATATGTTAAATAAATCTATACTATCAAAAGCATTGGCTAACATGTAAGCAGCGGAATCGGAGAGAACATGGCTAGGTTTGCATTATGTACAAATACTGCGAATACAGATTTTTGCCTAGTACCTCTTCGACGCACGCTAAGCTTTATTTGAGATTTAGGAGATCAGGGCTGTCAAAAAATTGTTAAGAATTTTATAAAACAGGACCAAATCAGTAATTACCCTTCTATTATATATGTAAAACAAATTATAGTGATACTGCCCGATATCTGTACGGTATACGGTTCTGTTGGCCTGTGGTAACTTGTAACTACTGTTGCCGTGCCTTCCATATGAGCAGAAAATCTGTGCCTCTCCTAACTTACCCGCGTGACATAAAAACGCAACCAGTACCTACCCTACCTTACTAAGTAGCAAAAGAAGGATGAAATTAGACTAAATGCAGTCGAAAAGTGATCTCTGAGGCAAAATGATTCATAACAGATGTTCGAATAGTGAAATAAGGAAGGCTGAGATGAGAGTTATCTATAAAATTAAAACATGTGTGTTGTGATGGTTTGGACATATGTAACGAATGAGTTAAGAAAAATAAAAACAAATATATGAGGCGAATGTCTCATATTGTCAGAGGAAAGCCGAGGAATACTTGGCATGATTAAGTATGTCATATACTTGAATGCGGTCAGATCTACAAGTAAGAGTAAGACAAGGAAGAGTAATCATCGGGTATGTATGAGAAGATGCATGAATGTGCGATAGGCGTTCTATCCTCTCTGCCTACCCCCACGGAGAGCAACGTCATGATTAGTTAGTTAGTTATTTCAGAAGTATGTATATATTTCCACGTGGTCGTAAAAAAGGTGTTTTAACACTCGCCTGCCGTGTTGTTTTAGGAACACGTGTTCGCAATATTGTCCTAAATATGGTGTTTTTGCGAAATTGAAAATATGTATTTTTGCTTCGTGCGTGCTTTATACTTGGTTCAGTTCTTAAAATTCTTGCTTATATTGATTTAACGAATTACCTACGCAGACATTAAATAATGTATTGAGCCGACGACAGCTGAAATAATATGGCACATTTCTTTTAAATTATTTTTACCTCTATCAACAGATCCAGTCACCTTTAATTTTAAGTAGTCGCGTTTTTAGATGCATAATTCCTCATATACTTATGGGTACCGCATAGTTATCTTTGAAGTGATGACCTTTAAATTGTATATAGGTCAAAAGAAGGGAATTAACATGACTTGTCATAAATTAGATCGTGCGTTTTCTATGGTTATTCTCGTATTATGTTTCTTATGATATACATATAAAGTTTTTTTATACAATTTCTATACATTTCTACTTAATACAATCTTATAACTTTAGTTGCGCTGAGCCTCTCCAAAAAAGAGACTGAGCTCTTGTGCTTGTAGAGGGACTTTCTTCTTCTTTTTCATCACTATTATGTAGTAAAATAACAACTTTACTTTTTTTTCCACATATATTTTATTTGACCAAGTGACTGGTTTTCGTCGTTACCGACAGACTGGGATGATCTATGATCTATGATCATCCCAGTTTGATGATGTCGGTTACAACGAAACCCGGTTACTGGTCAAATAAAATGAGAAGAAGCTTTTTATTTATCAATAAAAAGCTTCTTTTCATCTCACCAATAGATGTCTCTAGTGAAGTTCTAGTGATTCAAGAACAATGTTTCAAAATTGGTTCATATACATAGAACTTCCAAGAATTTAAGTAGTGTGGTTGTCAATAATGGGTAGAATTGGTGAATGTTACACGTGTGTAAAGTGATCACTTAAACCAGCCCATGACGGTCGTCAGCCCCGCAAATGCCCAGACTTCCATATTCTTCTTCATCTTTGATGAGATGTCAAAAAATATTATTAGTTATTTTATAATATAAATTGTAGTTCCACCAAGAAATGCCAGTTATTTAAATTATAAAAATTCATCAATATTATTTACGTGGTATTTTTTTTTCATTTGGCTATATTAAAGGTCACATTTATTTAAAGTTGTTTTAATTTACTGAGGCGTGATGAATAAATTTAATTCTGAACGCTTCGATGAAAGAACGTAATACAAAACAAAGTTGGTAGAAAATATTAACGAGTTCATCATAATGAATCGAGGCGCTTTAAATGTTAGGTGTCAGCCAGATAACGGGAACCTCGGTCCAGTACTAAATGCCAAGCCAAGTTGTTTCGAAAGTGGTCCGAGAATTAGACGTTGCACTCGATACGGCCATATTCCTTCCGCACTTTCCTTTCTTTATGTATTCACACAAATCTCATTAGCTCGACTACTCTTCCATAATGTTGGCTCAGTCCGCACGGTTTTCTTTTTAGCACGCGTGGGAAACGGTTCGTACGTCGCGACTTGCAAGATGTCATCGCCATGTCCATCGGCGGAAATGAGCGGAACATACACACCTGTTCGTTTGTTCACTAGATAGAAATATGTGTATACACAATCATTAGATATGTACAGTAAAACCTCGATATAATGGATTGATTGGGGGGAGGGGGTGCCCGTTAAAGCCTAAGTTCCGTTATATAAAAATAAGTTTAAAATAAATGAAAATACTTTTTAAAAATATATAGCTAGTTGCGCTGTGCCTCTCTAAAAAAGTGACTGAGCTCGTGTGCTTGTTGTTGAAAATATGAACACTGTATTTAGATATAAATAAACCAATACACAACTGGATTTTTAAAAATTTATTGTCTTCGGACACTCGTCGTGAAGTGACTTTGCTGTTTGATATCGACGCGTTTGCTTTCGGTAATCCAGCTTTGAAAAAGGAATCAAGTTTTGTTTGCACTTTGAAGTTTGCTGTTTTTTGTTGATAATCAACTCTCTAAAATTAGGATAATGCGTATAATATACTTCAACTTCGTTGTCTGACGAATAGTCAATATATGTGATTAGATCGACGATATTTGATCTTACCGCTGATAACTTCATTGTTGGCTGTGTTCTTGTTGCTAAAATTCTTGCTGCTTCATGACCGCTAAAAATTGTTTACATGCGGTGACACTAGAATTTAAGCACGTATCATAATGAACAGGACATTTTTTTTACATTTTACCGGATTTTTGTCCGTTATATCCGAAGTTCGTTAAACAGAGCTCCGTTATATCGAGGCTTTGCTGTACTTATTTCTCGGACATTTGCAATCATTAAACGGTCAACTAATAAACAAATACCCGGTCGATTTGAAACTCAATCAACTGCGCGTATTACATCTGGTGTGAGTGAAAGAATGTAAGTAATTTGGGCAATTCTCGCAAGGCCAACCGATGTTCTTTGAATACCAATTATAATTTTTGTGATATGTTTATATCGGTGCCTGCAATGTAAATAGTACGTACTTATACAACACGTTGTGTAACGAACGTCTATGCGCAGTTATTGACCTCCATTCCATGATATTACCGAGTCGAGTGTTGGAGCCGCGAGCAGCCAGCAACATCACAAGCAGCAACGACCAGAGAGAGCCGAGAACAATGTATCCATTGAAAGTAATATCAACCACGTTATCACGTTATTTGACTTGACACGGTGCCAAACAGTGCCCATAGGATATCTACTCATTCTTTTCCAAAGGATGACTCGGACTTGACAGCGACCAGTGAGATAGTCGAGTAGCCTAACTGGTAACTGGTAGAGATACAAGAGTCACTAGTGTGTGTTGGCTTGCGGTGTAAACAGTATATTAATGGCATTACGCGGTGACTGGATGTCAAGAGAGTTTGTGTTAGTGTATGGGTAACAATTATCGTCATGTATGTGTGCCGTCTGACGCAAGTTTCTCGGCGAGAACAGAAATTTATTACTGGAGTGAGAGTAGGTACATATCATGCATCGCTTGCTCCAACTACACAGACCATAGCTGTGTTCTCTCCGTTCTGTGATTCACGAGCTGAGCGCTTGAAAAAACTCGAAATCTAAAAACAGATGTAAACGTCGAGAGGTTCTCCAGCGTGGTAATGTTTTTTTTTTGTCACGTTCGCGGCTAGCAACTGGCCGAGACTTTTTTGTTATAAATAATAGATTGCTACTACTCCTAATGGTCAACAGTCGTACCGAGTGCTAAGTAAACCAAGCAGAACATTGTCAAATCATGGCATGGTAGTTGTAAGAATCCTTATAGAAGTATTTTATAATTTCACAATGTGTTTAATTTTAATTTTTTGTAAACAAATTCCGAATTAGGAGTTAATTATTTAGATATTTTTTTAGAAGAAAAGGATATTTAGTATGTAAAATAATTCGAGAAAAAATCTTACATACAAGTTACGAAGGTAATAAGAATTACTGTAGACATCTCCTACGAAGTAACGTGTAGTTGATCTTTTCAATTGAAGCATAAGTACCTACTCCGAAATTTGAGTAATGTCGTTGTAATTAAAATATGGGTAGAATGGTGTATGTTACATAGTATTTAAAATGATAAATCACACCATACAATAACAGATCGTAAGCCCCGTAAATGCCCAGAATTCCATACCTTTCTTCACCTTTGTTGAGATATTAATAAAACAAGTCTGGGTATTTTTGCCTTTATTAACCAATCTGGCCGTGGCCAATCTGTACAAAATATATAATACGTTGTAAACTTTATGATAAAATAATAATAAAATAATTTAGTTTGAATTTTTTCGAAAAATGTAATTAAAACTAAATTAAATAATTAAACTTAACATTTTCGATTCATTGGTTTATGTTGTTAGGTCAGTAGTACCTACATATTTACCATGTAAAACTGAATGTATACGTTGGACCAATCTGGATGTACCATAAACATTATTTCACGGGTTTCGAACCAATAATATGATTTCTCTTTGCACGCACGGCATATTTTAAACGTAACATATAACGACTTTTTTTTTGGTCCACTCGCATATTTATTAAAAAAACCAACTAGTTTCGGCAACAACCTGTTGCCCTCTTCAGGGTTTATTTTATGACTAAATATACATACATGATATATGTGTCTCCTACTTTCAAAATCCGCCAGATCCATGTAAATCGATTTTATAAAAAAAAGCAAATTTCTCCGGGTAACATTTATGTTACAAAGATTTATCTCTCTTTAGATTAAATATTATGAAATAGAGAATTTTCCCATTTTTTTTTTCACTATTTAAAAAAAACACGACACACAAACCGATAATGACGTCATCTTAATTTTTTACCTATCCCCGCTCTCTGATTGGCCAATATGGGTCAGATGCCAAGTTTCATGAATATAGAGGAATTTGAAATACAACGCTGTTTTTAAGTATTTTTTAGCAGGGTTTTCAAGTATATAAATATTTTAAACAATAAAATCCACAATTGGCATTCCGATCCGATATTTATTTTAAAATCTTATAAAATTGGATCTGGCGGATTTTTAAAGTAGGCAACACATATAAAAGATACAGTGAACAAATTATTGGGTTTCGATGAGGAAAGGGGTGGGGATAATTGTGTTTTAATTTGTTGAACTGTTACATATACAGATCAGGTAGTATTTATTCTGCGGTTACGCACATGTACCATCTGCGCGTGATGATGTTTATTCTCGATGATTTGCACCGACACGGATTATATTGTAGATAGCAGTTTCTAGTTTGTGATCTCACCATTGTGCAAGTCGGAATGTTTTCCGCTTCATCTTCGCTCAATCCAATGGGAACTTCTCCCAACATTAGGTGTAATGTAATGATTCACGGACGTGACTCACAAGAGTCGAGCCAGTTATGGTACTCTTTTCCTCGTCTACAATTTACATTCATTAAAATAAAGTGAACGCCTTCTAAATATGGTGAAAATGTATGTAATGTTTGTTTATTGACTTCAACATATTCATTGCGTCAATACCAACTTTTTACCATACATCTATATAAAATACAATCCATAATAACAGCTGTTCAATTATTTTCTGTTTTTAAATTCTTTTTTTTCTTGAATGCTTTTTTTAGTTCATGTTTTACCATGATGATGACAAGGTTCTTGTCGAAACCGGTTGGAGAAAAAGTAACAATAAAAGTGGTTAAAAACAAAGTAGTTTTATTTTATACGGTTTACATTATTCTTTATTACAATATTATTATACAATTACATTGATTTTTTGTATTGGAGTTTCTCCTTCATTATTGTAAAAAAAATACATACATATCTACTTTCTAGTTGATAGTTTTGGATATTATGAAGAAGTAGTTTGTAATTTAAAATTGTATGTATTTACCTTAAATGTATCATATTCAGTAAATGCATTATGCTGTTTTTTCTTTTATTTATTTTTCTTTAGCAAAGAGAAATATTAATATTTTTATTATTTACAAAACTACTTCAATTCAATACTATTTATGTAAGCTTAAGTGCCTCATTATTAAAAATAGGTATCGTTTTGTGGTAGAGTGGGTTGAACCCGAAAACTCTGACTCAAGAGTCCGCTACACTAACCACGGGACCACAGCCCGACACTTTAATAGCATTTCTATTTCTACGATCCTTTTTTATCGTATTACTATATTAAATTGTAATTTATTATTATCCATTTAACTGTGGGTAGGTACATATAACAATGTGCTCGTACATATAAACGTATATTACACAATACTGTACTAATAAATATGCGTTATTTAAATTATGTATATTTATTCAAAGAAAATATCGTTATAAAATATTTGTTTTTGTTTTTAAGGCATCAAATAAAATTTTCTGTAATATTTTCCTTACTGTTAACTTATTTACGATTGTCGTAACGATATTATAAAATCAACATTAAATGGTTCACTTCATGTGTTAACTGTATCTCATTCAAATTGTGTTCTCGGCTTTTCTCTGCCCACTTACCTCGTGTATGTGTACGTATTAGCATATACCTGAATATAAAATATATACGTATGTATATTTTCATATTAAACCGCTAAATTTATGTAATTTCACTGTTTGGTAACGTGACTCATTAATATTATTCACATGTTGTCTGAACCTGTCACTATTTATCTTTGTCAATATGTTTTTTTCATATTTTTAAAGTTCTATATAAATAGAGTGAATTGACTGATAAACAATTCAATCATCATTCCCCCAGTAATGATCTACTGAAATTGTACTCGTAGATAACATGCATATATGGTACATGCTACTGTATCACACGATCACACCAGTAACGTCACAGATTCATCTTTATTTGCATATTCATGAATACATCTCCACCTTACCTACCTACCTACCTATGTACTTGTACAGGGTGACGCAAAATTAATCGGAAGATGTTATAAGTTTTGCAAATGCCATCGTACGACAATCATATTCAGTTGCAGTATACAAACAGATTGATAAAACGGGCATAAAAGTATATCAACACTGGCGGCAGCCATTAGACGGATATCATATTTTCCAATTAACAGAAAAAATTGTAAAGATCCAAGTAAAGATTTTCATTATTCGAAATAGTATTTTTTTATTTAGTAAAAATGTTACTCAAAAACTAAATTGGATGATCAATTTTGCGCCACCCTGTAGTTTGTATTTTATGTACACACATACAAGGCGTGTTTTAATTTCGAAAAACAATTTCACAAATTTTCAGGAATCCAATTAAATGATTACATCTGAGTAAACATGTATTTGCATATTTGTCTTTCGCACAAATGATACAGGCATCTATATATATATAAAATATACATAGAATGTAACTTTATATTGTTAAGTGGTGTGTACATATCTATTTGTCATTGTCGCATAATATTTATACACTTGTTCAATGAGTCGTATATCCACATAAATAAATATGTCAAATAATAATAAGAAACAGTTGATTCGCAGTAATTTTGCACGAACCATATACCATACCCATCAGAAATAATTATCAGTCATTAGTTTTACGGTGTACGAGGGGTAGACAAAAGTTTCCGTTCCGCGGCGCCAAAAAAACTTACATAGATACATAATTAAGAAACAATAGTTTGAAAAATATATTTATTAGTTACCTTAAAAAAAATCCTTGCCTATTATGTACAAGGATTTATAGCATATCGCTCACTCCTTTCAAGAACGTTATAAATAAAAAAAACTTGATTTTTCAGGAGAACGTTTTTAAAGTTTTAAATATAATACAATTTATTAAAAATAAATATCAAGCCACTTATTGATCTTTTTACGGTGCAACAGATCTTTTTAGGTTAAACCTGGAGGTTTTTTCTCCATTTGTAAAATAACTAGTTTATTTTAAAAAAATAATTAAACCATACCTTTTCTTCAAAATGCAAAAACAACACTTTCTGCCCTGCAGCGCGTAAATAAAAAGTTAAAAATAGGCCGCTTTTGCTGGGATGGTACATTTTCTGGGCATTCCGACAACATGCACAACTGAAAATTTATGATTTTTGATTTATGACATTCTTGAAAGGAGTGAGCGATATTTAGTTTAAATGTCTTAACCGCCCTTCCTTCGGGTTATTTTCAGGCGTATTTTTTATGAACAAGCGAAAAATCACAACGTTTGTTGTCACAAAATATTGTCAGGTACAAAACCTTACAAAAAAATTTGCCAGTGTATCCGGTACGCATTAAATATTTTTGGAACAGATATTTTTTCTCGTGCGCGTAGGTCATACGAGTGCATAAGAAAAACCGCGCATATTACGTTCGTATGTGTAGGGCGGTTAAAAATGATCGTGTATGTACATATATGGTTCACAATAAATTAATAAGATTGATCCCTTAAAACTATACAAAAGATACAATAATAATAATAATAATAATAATAATCTTGGATTATTTATATAGCGCCATTTTCGTAAAAAAACTACCTCAAGGGCGCTTATACAGGTATGGAATATGATATGAAAATGATAATGAGAGAAAATTAAAAAAATATATAAGTGAAAAATGACGTCGGCTGAGTCTGAAGGCAGGAAAGTGGAGCCGCCGTATTGTTGCGCTTTCTTCTCGGTCTTCTTAGGCTGGAGCATGGCCAAAATGTTGGACAGGACGCCTCACTGTGTAATGGTAATGCCGGAGAGCAGCTTGTTAAGGTCCCGTCATTGTGCATATTCAACTGCATATGGCGGAGGTAATGCTGGTCTTCTTGCTGTCACTGGAGGCATAGATGGCCATTTCCAACACCTTGGCAGCTAGATACAATAGATACATCGAATTCAATATCTTGGATCAATCAATTTGTCACATAGCTTATTTAATTGTCTTATTCGTCTTGTCATATTTTCTAAATAAGACATCACTAAATCCGACAGATCTTTACGTCCAATTGCCTCATTAATTTTTGTCAACTGAATACCTTCTTAAGCACATTATGTTTCCAATTTAAATCTTTCTTTTACAAAAAATGGACATATCCACACTAAATGAGGGACATCTTGTGATGACATCTCATCACATTCATAAGTAGAGCTTTGTCTAATTTTTAAAACGGAAGAGGTATTAAATGCTCCATGACCCGTAAAATTTTGAGTCTATGCATAGTTCAATTTAGGTTTTTATATTGAAATTCCACCTCTGCTTTTTATATTGAAATTCTACCTCTATTATTGTCCGCCTCTGTAGTGTAATGATCAGCACGCTCGGCTACCGTTCTGGAGGTCCCGGGTTCGATTCCAAGGGGGGTCAAATATATATAAGTGATTTTTTCACTCCAATATTTGTTCCATATGACCCTGGACTACATACTACCTGAAGCGGAGGGCTGATCATCTTTCCTTCATGTGTTAACGATCGAAATAACACTGCGTTTATATGAGGCAGTGCCCTATGCACCATTGGGATGCGGATAAGGGTTTGAATTGAAAAAAATATAAATATTGAAATTCAAACAGTTGAGAAGAAAATTTTCGTAATTTTTCCCTGTTCTGCTGCTATATCGAGTATTTCAAATATTTAAAAGTTTATCTCGTATAAATTTCTCTTCAAAACTAAGGTGAATTCGATTATACTCTGTTCTCTTTTTTTAATGTTACTTCTTTAGCTTTAGCAAGAAACAATAGTTTACACACAGCTTTACTCTGCATACTTCATTAGTTTAGTACCAGGCTTGTTACGTATGCGTCAATGCGATTCGTGTCAGCTGTTCGCACAATACAAAAGGCCTCTTTTTTTATTTAAATAACCGGTAGTCGCTCTTTACGAACCACACGAGCATTGTAAATCTTATTTTCTCAATGGTATTATAAAATAATATTTCCGGCTATTCTCGTAAACCATTGCTTTCTAACGTAATCATAATGTATTTAGCATCATTTGATCACTACAATTTAGCGCTTTCTATTATTCGTAGCTTATTATTTTTTTTAAAACTAAGACATTTCTTTAGGTCTGGAGATTTCTAATACTCATTTTAATTCAAACTTGATCAACATATTTAAAATTTCACTCGGTAAATGTTGAAAAAAATGTATAGATATTACCACAAAGCGACTGCCGAATGAATCAAATAACGGAATTATGAATATAATACTAGTTTTGAATGTTCTTGTAAGAATAGATAGTGATGACGTATTCACTCTAGTTTTCTACTATTAAGGGGATATTCGCAAATACAATTCATTCCACCGGAGACTACTGGAGAGGTCAACTGTCTGGGCACGCCCGATTTTTTTAAAGAATGTATATTGGATTTTTTGTTTTTGTTTTTTACAATAAATATATGTATAGATTTTTTAACTCCCCACCTTTTAATAGCTCTTTTCTTTTTAAAATCATATAATTATTTTGAAGAAAAACTTATTTTTTCAATGTAAAAACGGTGTTTTAGGAAAACAACAATTACGTAAAATGTTACCTGGATTTAGAGAAAAATAATGTGCGACTACTGGGCCTTGCGTATTATAATGTCACAGCAACAGCTGCTGATAGTCCGTAAAAACAAGATAGAATCTGTAAGAAATAAAATAATTTTAACCCGATTCAATTTAAGTGGTTTAATTTTATACATTTAGCTGCAATGTATCCCCTCGGAAATGCATTATTTGCAATGCAAAACCATCAATTATGCGATGTGTCCGCGTTCTCTGGTGGCATCGCATTCCGGGACCACTCTCTGGAAATGCGGCCCGTAATGAGCGGGAGGCGCGGAATGGTTTATGTTTGTGATTCACTGATTCACCGATTCGCGGATGTCGGGGTCGGCCATCGGGCGTGAGGCATGACCGTGCCTCTTCCTCCGTGCCGCATGCACTGCCCGATACTGGCTCGATACCAGGACTCCATGTAAGGAAACCGGTTCCGAGTAGTGATGCGCCTAACCGACTAATTGCATTGGTAACTTACGTATTTTTTTGGTACTTTGACATTACGGCTGTCCAAACTTAAAACACAGTAAGGGACATTTTTTTTGCAGTAAGTTTTTTTTTTGCATTTTTAGACTTAGTAGAATGTACTTAGTCCAAAAATGTTAAAAAAACGTACTACAAAAAATGTCCCTTAGTGTGTTTTGAGTTTGGACAGCCGATTAGTTTCCGTTAATTTTTTTAGTGCCGCAATATTATTCTTTGTCAGATAAGTCAACCTACAAAATAAACGCTTGTATTGAATTGACATATTTTCTATTTTTCTCTATTCCAACCCTTATCCGCACCCAATGGTGCATAGGGCACTGCATCATATGAACGCAGTGTTAACTTGATCGTTACTCACATGAAGGCAAGGTGATCACTCCTGCGCTTCAGAGGCCAGTCCAGGGTAATATTAAATAAATATTACAGTGTAAAATCACCAATATTTATTTTCTTCCTCCCCCCTGTGAATCCAACCCAAGATCTCCAGCACTGTAGCTAAACACGATAACCATTACTTCACAGAGGTGAACGAACATATTTAACTACCATGAATAAACTTTAAGTGGTTTAAACAAGAACTCCAAATTTGCACAGTATTATTAAAAATATATCGTGATATTTGTATTTAAATTCATATATGGTATGGTATTATGTAACAAAGATGACCGAGCTATTTGAAAAAAAGTATACCATTAAAATCCGCATTTCATACTTGCACACCATATGGAAGATTTAGATTTAAATTGCAGTAGGTAAGTTACCATTTCCATTTGTTTACTCTTCAAATGTAAATCATTGAATGTATTCTTAATCGATTTATTCAATTGCCAATTCGGGAATGATTAATTGCATCACTAGTTGTGAGCCGCTCGCCTCTATTGTCTGCGCCTGCAGCGCATCGCATCATCGCACGTGAAACCCGAACGAGCATTTGATTCGAGGCGCGTTTTGTGAGCTTTAAGTCTTTTTTTCCTCGCCACCTTTCGATCACGGTTGTTTTTGGAACAACCTCAAAGCTGAACCTCCCAAAAAGAGGTATTTCAAACCTATATAATTATCTATCGTCTTTGTAAACTGTTAGGATCAACTCTCCTCGTCCTCAGGTTGTAGGTCCTTCTATCATAACAACGTCACCTAGGTCATGCCTTCGAATCATGTTATCTTTCTGCAGCATCCATGAATTTTTTGGTCTTTCTCTAGATGTCTTTAGAGAATATGTACATACTATTAGAAATTTCAAAAATGTCGTGTGGTATTTGTCCGTTCTTATTGATTCACTGGCAACTCTTTATGTCACTCGTCTTCAATCTGTTGCTGTGCTATATATGTTACTTTATCAATTTTTGTATTATATAATTATTATAAAACCCTTATCCGCACCCCAATGGTGCATAGGGCACTGTGTCATATAAACGCAGTGTTATCTTGATCGTTTACACATGAAGGAAAGGTGATCAGCCCTCCGCTTCAAGTACCAGTCCAGGGTAATATTGAATAAATATTACAGTGAAAAAATCACTCATATTTATTCTTACCCCCCCTGGGAATCGAACCCGGGTCCTCCAGAACGGTAGCCGAGCGTGCTGACCATTACACTACGGAGGCGGACAAAATTATTAGCATTTTTAGCATATTATCCTTATCAATTTTTTTAGCATATTTAAATATGTGTTTGACGTTTCTATAAAGTAAAACGATATTTTTATCATCGAATTGAAAACGTATAAAAAATACGATTTTTTGTACTAATAACATCAACAATAATAATAATAAAACACTGTCAAAATGACGCTTTTTGAACGAACCAATTTTTTTAATAAACATAGAGTTTATCCAAATTTCTACTTATTATCGTCGGATTTTGTTGAGTATTACTGAAACGAGGTTATGGAGATGATTTCAACTGGATGAACGTAGATACAGAGGGTGACAATAGGCGTAGTCTCTTGTTTTATGTATATTCTTTTCACTATAGGGTCTGTTTATTTCGTTTTATATTAGTGGTATCACAGAGCAATTGATATTTATGGTATTTTTCAAACCCTTAAACACATATATAATTTAAGAATAAATAATTAAAAAAACATATTCGTATTGTGAAGATTACAGAACAAGGAAAATATATTTTTATTTTTAACTCATACATTTTTTACACACCATATTTTTTTGTTCATTTCTAGTTTTCTTTTATACCATTGTACATTTTACGCAATGCATATTATCCTCTATGTTTATACGTAAGTTTCTAAAGTGTAAATTTTAAAACAATTATAATTTTTAGTTTTATTCATATCCGCCTCCGCAGTGTAATGGTCAGCATGCTCGCCTACCGTTCTGGAGGTCCCGGGTTCGATTCCCAGGGGGGTTTAATAAATATAAGTGATTTTTTCACTATCATATTTATTTAACATTACCCTGGACTGGTACCTGAAGCGGAGGGCTGATCACCTTTCCTTCATGTGTAAACGATCAAGATAACACTGCGTTTATATGACGCAGTGCCCTATGCACCATTGGGGTGCGGATAAGGGTTTTATTATTATTATTATTTATTTATTCAAGCCTTGAAGTTTCTAATTACCTTTGATATTACCAATTTTATATGAACTTTGTCGTTAGCGATTAATCTCCCACACATTAGGTTAAAAGCTAGTTGAAGAATTGTAATAATAATTTGTATTTTGCACGAAGATTTAATGGTCTTCCTACAATTAGTTTGATTACAATGTATGGTGTATGATAAATACTTTCTCTTGCATTCCTAACAGCATTGCGAAATATTCACTGCATCACAATATTAAAATTCAGAATTGAAGTTCCGTTAGGCTTCAGTCCGTTTAATAGTGAGCAAAGCGATTTTCATACTAAATCATTGCCAAGAAAAAGGCGTAATAATAAGTATGTTATTTTAACTAATAAATTACTTACATATTTATACACTTTGATCGTCGACCGACTGATATCAAAACCACTAGTTTTTATCAAAACTTATATAAAATAAAATATATATTTTTAAATAATAAATTTAGTATTTACGGATCTGCGAGTCATAAGTCAATATTGGGAATTTATTTTGATTGGATTCAAAAATATTTAGCTTTTTATTATTTACACATAAAAACATTTTACCAGTTGTTATTAAATTATCTTACTGATTTATAAGTTTTTTTACTTTGCTTTAAATTATATTTTATTACTTTATATGCTCTTGCTCTCTGTTTTATATTCACATACTCTATTTTTTCTATACTTTTTGTTGTCAGTTATGTTTAAGGTTCCCTTATTGTACATAACATTGATTGATCCCGAAATTAGAATTTTTAATTACTCAATAGTTAATATAATGGCTTTTGGTTCCAAATAATTATCTAAACGTCTAGCGACAGGCTGAAAAATAATATACACATGTATATATATATATATATATATATATATATATATATATATATATATATATATATATATATATATATATATATATATATATATATATATATATATATATATATATATATATATTATATATATATATATATATGTATATATGTATGTATATATATATATATATATATATATATATATATATATATATATATATATATTTATATATAGATACATATATATGTATATATATACATATATATATATATATATATATATATATATATATATATATATATATATATATATATATATATATATATATAGATACATGTGTATATTATTTTTCAGCCTGTCGCTAGACGTTTATGTTAATATTGTTACTCCACGAATTTGTAAGGTTCGTGTACCTAATTAGCGTCAAATCAAAGGGCCTAGAAATTTCATTAGTTTGCTGAAAGCTGGTTATGTATCCCAAAGGTCACAAAGGTCGCCCTTTGCAGATACCAGACAGACGGATCATTCATCATACTGCCTACGCTCATAAGTGGGAAATAAAATGAATACAGAATACGTATTATGTACATATCGCACACCTAGATCAAAAGAGTATCAACTCAAAATAACTGTTTTTTCAGGAGAGACAAAAAACGTATAATGATGTTGGCTTATCTAATAGAAGTTTCCTGTTTTTTTTAACTAACTAACTAACTAACCATCACGCCGCTTCTCCGCAGGGGTAGGATAAATTTGATATATGCGTCTTCGTATATAGAATCCGAATACGTGATTATCTAAAAAAAATCATAATTTTTGAGTCGATACAGTTTTGATCTAGGTGTGCGATATGTGATGTGTTGTTTTACCACACCTACTTTCCCGTCTACAAACAGCGCTTTGTTGATACAATAGTCGGTTAAAACACATCCTATTACTATAAGTATTCTCGTATATCGTTATCTTCTGACTAACTGTCATATATGCGTTTTATACTAATTTACGCAGTATTATTTTTTTAATGTCGCTTATATTTTTACGATTAATTTAATTTAAAGTTCATTCAACCGTTTGGGAGTTCATTTTGTATGTATTCATCGATTATAGTCCAAATGTAATTTACACTTTGTTTTTAAAAAATGGGTACCGTAGAACGGGGAAAATACTTGAACTTTGATGTGTTACTTGAGCCCAGTACACAAAAGCTTTAAATCTGTATATGGTCTACAATAATGCATGTATCGACATGATTCATTGTTTCCCTGACAGGTGACACTTATTGTCACGATACTTCGATCGATACCGCGCCACGATTTAAATTTAAAAATTTGTACTGGGCTCAAGTAATACATCAAAGTTCAAGTAGCCCCGTTCTATGGTATATAAATGTATGAGATTTTATAGACACATTCACGCTTAAAAGTCTAAATAAAACCGTTCCTAGCTGAATGCCCGCAAAAATGCTAATTACTTAGTTACTACAGTTACGCTACGACAGTTAGGAGAGCGATGATATACGCTGGGAGATTTTTCTTTTACTTTCTTTAGTATTGTTACGTAGCCTGTGTCACACATACTAAATCTCATACATTTCATTGTCTATGAAGCCACGTATTACTGATTTACTTAACGGGAAACTATAATATGTACTCGTACAATATGTGAGCACTGTGCATTCACCATTTTAGTCTAACCGCTTGCGTTGGGAAATTATTCAAATAGATTTATAGAGCTATATTACGTATAAACGCCTACACACTATGATTATAACCTAGAAAAATAGTTTGATTCGACGAAAAATTACGTCAAGTTTAAAGTGGGAGAGTAAAAACATGCAAAAAACAGCAACGATGTATTTGAGTAATTTACATAAATCTACATATCCGTAGGAGTAACAACCTAACGGGAAATATGTTTTCAAAATATTATTATTATCAGATGTTATTTTTATGAGTGAAATTTTGTGCTCGCATACAACACACGCAAAGTGGGCTGTGAATGTCAGCGCAATTACCCGATAATTGAACGTTTTGACGGATTTCATTTCAGATATCGTAACAGGCACTCGTCTGACCCAAATTCAATAACGATGTTTCGTTAATAAAGCGAGCACTCGCTGTAATCGTATGCATATGTGTTGATGTAACAGGAGCGCATGAGAGGAGAGATAAATCGGCTCCGAGCGCACCTGCCCCTGCTACCGCTACTACTCCGCGCCCTAACCCCGTGCCACTCAGGGCAATGTACCCGGCGCGCTCGATACTTCTTCCGCGACATGTGTCCCTGGTAATCGTGGGGCGATTTAATGGGGAGTCGACTGAGGAAGAAACCCGAGGTTTATTTATCGCTCGGTTGTAGTTAAAAAACAACACATTAAGTGGTTAAAAATGATACATCAAAATTATCGATTAGGGTTACAATTAAATAAAACGGAATACCATTACGAATGAATATTATTTTACCTTCATTTTTTGTCGTCTGCATTGATATTACAACATATGGAAGTGGATATTACCTACATACATGAATTATGACATCAATATTAACATGGATTTGCATAAATAATTCCGCCATGGCTCTGTTCGCGGCTATAATAATTCATTCGAGAGCATGTTCTCGTACTTTATATGATTTTCCGTCAGCTTATTATTAATTTGATTTCACATTACGAGCGGTAGATTAAATACAAATTTCACGAATCCAATTGTTCTACCGAGAACAATGCTCGCTAGCGATTGCGTGCTCATCTTGCATGTATAAATAATTTAAAATACACTATCCTCGTTGATTGTTGTTTGCTCTGCCCGAAATACATTACCAACCGTGGATGCAATAAATACAGAGGCATCATCGTTAAATACAAGTACACGGCGTCGTAGATCGTAGCGCTTTCTACATAATACATATGTACACACTAGCACGTATATAGCACCGTGATATATAAGATAATTAAATTACTCCCGCAAGCATTATTGGCAAATCTATAATGGACGGATAAGCAAGCTGCTCTTGTAGCTCGAGTAATATATCCATTTGAAAGTGATATTAGTAGGGCAAACAACCATCATTAGAACTAAACCGATCGATGTACAAAAATAACCGAGTGATAGAATGGTGACCGGTGACCCAGAAATAGGAATGGATGATATTAACACAAGTCATTATTAATGGTGTTCAATCACTAAGTGGAATTAAGTATGTCTTCTGATTAGAGTATCAATCTAAATCATAACTTGCGATGTCTAATAATCTGAGATATTAATAATGCAGAAATAAGACTCGTGAATAATTTAACGATAATGTGTGCTGATTTTCATAGCGAATTCAGTCTCCCTCGGATGTCACGAAAGACACGCGATCCACCCTTCTTCTCCCCTAAATTTCGTTACTCATCAATTTTCCCCCATCGTTTTTTTTTTCTTTTGTCGCTGTGAAAATAATGTGGGTAGGTACAACGAGAGTCTATTTTATTTACGCATTTGAAAGATCTTTTTTTAATCATGATTTATCGTGTGGAAATTACAACGAAAATTTCAACAGTGGCTTTGCGGCGTATCCCCAGTGTAATTCCAATTCACGTTTACATACATGAATTTAATTAAAATTTCTTTGTTATTTCAGTATGATTTGAATGATTGGTTTCTACAACAAATACTGCAAAAAGTTATTATTAACATCAATTATATACCATTGTACAAATATCGATGTATTGCTCAATGTAAATTATGGAAGCTTCATGTAATATAACCTAATATTATTATCGTGCGAAATGAAAATAAACAGTTGATTTTGGAGTAACATAATATTTACTTACATATAAAAACGTACTAGTCATTGTGATTGAATTTATTGACAAACGTCTAATACTCTGCCCATTAAATAAAAGTATGCAGTTAACGATTTCTTTTTTAACACAACCAAAACAATCCTTGTTATGTCGTGCGTCTTCGGATGTCATTGTGACATTTTTTTAAATCGCATGGATATCGTGTATGTTTTGCATGATTTCAACAAGAGTAAAATGATATTTTTTATTTATTTCTCGAAATAATATATGATATTTTTTCATTTACTATTGGACATGAATTGAAAGAAGTTAAATTGATATACGCCATATATTATATTTGCACTAACAAAACACCAACTTTCACAGTTACGTATCTTGAAAGCATAGTAAAGTACACATATTGTGTTTTTTTGCGCCGAATTTCTACTTGTTTTATATTTAGTAAGGCATAGCGTCTATATTGATTTAAAGCACATTGGATACAGAGTGACTGTAATTTACAAGACAAATTATGGGTTTAACTGGATGAGGTTAGGGAACGAGGGGTGAGGATCGGCCCATGGTATTTCCGTTTTTATACGTATTTGTATAAATATCAAATTTGAACAGAATTGTGGAAACCCACGTGTAATATTTTATACGATTTTCTAATTTAATTGGTTTTCTGTTATCTAACAGCATGTTTTGTATGTTCCAAGTAAAAAATTAATTAAACGGATAGATATAACCACAGAGTGACTGCCAAATCAATTTATAAAAAGGCTCAAATACTATTTAAATACTTTAAACAAGCAATAAAAAACTATTCACATACAATCTATAATGATATCGATCTAGTTTACCGGTTCGAACCGTGTACGTAATATTTATTAATAATACGTTATTTCTTTGTATACTTTTTGGTATTTTTTTTTATAAAACAAAATAAATATCCGAGCACCAGGATATCATACTTTCAAAGATCTGTTTAAATATATTTCTAACCTTCGTATTTCCACGTCCGTCAGACTCGCGTTGCTTTACCATTGATTAATTGAAACATTACGTTATTGAAGCAATAAATAAACCTAAAAGTAAATTTATAATGTGCAACCACTCGTGTAAAACATAATAATTAATTACACTTTTTCTTGTATTTTGAGTACCAATTTATTAGGTTTTTTTTTGTCTGTCTAAAGTTTAAAACGAACATGTGTTATTCGTGCTATAAGTCTGTTGATATGTAAAGTAAAGAGCGTGTCAATATATATTACAACCTTAAAATATGGGAATATCGCAACATAGCAAGATGTGCTAATTTTAAGACCATCAATTTAGTCTGTCTTTGAGGAATAAGAAGCCGAATAAAACAGTTTCTACTTCAAAGCTCGCTGAGAATAGCAATGTACCTCCCATTAAATAGTCGCGTGATAAATGCCCAGTCGTAAAAACACGACACGTAATTTCGGCTGAAAAATATCCAGACATTTTGGAACCGATAAAAGTGACAAAAGTCTAAATCGGTAAATTCTTTTCCTCGCTTCCTGCAATTTTTATTCGATGTGGAACATTTATGGTTGAATTCTTAAAACAGGCTCCGCAATTAATTTAAAACGTAAAGAAATTATTTCAAACTATCATTATTTCATCCTCGTCTTGTTATTCGATAAGCGTCTGGTGGTCAGGTTTAATATTTCATTTGTGCGTGTTGGCTGTCAACGTTAGAAGTAATATTAAAACGTTATTTCATAACGATATATGCGAGCTATTACCTCCTGTATTGACAGATAAAATAAACTCCAATAAAAGCAACATAAAGTGACGTCATATTAAGCCAAACAATAGAAATTTACGTTCGGATCAGGGAGTTGGCAGTGTATTACATACAATGAATCAGGATCCTGTTCCCTTTTTGCATAATGTTTTCGTTACAAGGTCAAACTTTTTACAGGGTCAAAGTATACCGCCATTACAATATTTACTATTTTTAATTAAATTAGTAAATACCACTATTTCTTTATCCGTAAATGACCATGACTAAATGCACTTTCTTGCATGCTAACGCATGACTCCTTCCAGATTAAAGCAGACTCCAACCTTTGCACATGTGACGGGGCCAGTCTCCAAAAACCAATGAAATCCTTTAATATCTAATCAAAACAATGAATATATATCCATTTTTAATCAAATTATTATTATTTCTTGAATGTTTTCCGCAGATACTTTGTGGCACATTTTATAAACTTTATACAATTAATCAACTATGTTTTGACCACTTTTTTATTAATACAATTTAACCTACCGGTTTTGACAAGAACCTTGCCATCATCAGGGTTTATGAAATTCTAAAATATAAAAAAAAATATAAAATACACTCACCAAAAACTTCCACACACTCCGTAAAAATTTAAACATTTAGGATTTTTTACGGAGTGTGTTTAAGTTTTTGGTGAGAGTATTTTAATGTTTTGAATGTTTTACAATTTCATAAACCCCGATGATGACAAAGTTCTTGTCGAAACCGGTAGGTTAAATTGTATTAGCAAAAAAGTGGTTAAAACAAAGTCTTGTCCGCCTCCGTAGTGTAATGGTCAGCACGCTCGGCTACCGTTCTGGAGGTCCCGGGTTCGATTCCCAAGGGGGGTAAAATAAATATTAGTGATTTTTTCACTGTCATATTTATTCAATATTACCCTGGACTGGTACCTGAAGCGGAGGGCTGATCACCTTTTCTTCATGTGTAAACGATCAAGATAACACTGCGTTTATATGACGCAGTGCCCTATGCACCATTGGGGTGCGGATAAGGGTTTTATTATTATTTTTAAAACAAAGTTGATTAATTTTATAAAATTATTACTTAGTAAAAATTGTATTAAAATGTATAGATTTTACCACTAAGCTATTGCCGAATCGATTAATGAAACAATATTTACTGATTAATTTCAATGAGTTTTTTTGTTGTTTTCACTACCGGCCAAATCTACAGGCATCTGAAAACAAGTTAAGTGCTTTTCGGACTCTTCGATCCGAGTGCGAAAGTGATTAATTTACGCCGATTGGGAACACAAAGCATTCTGTTTATAAAGATATGAAACAAGCTTGGTTCCACGAGCTATTTGTGTACCTTCCGACGCCAACGCTTGTGTCGAGTATCGGGGTACACAACTGTGCAGACGTTGTTTTGCTCGGTATAAAAGAAAATAAACACGAGCCGACTCTAACACGAATGGTTTTATTTGCGATTCTAATAGTCGTGTAACGTGTAACCGGATGAATGTGTAGTAGAGCGGACCACAAATCCCAAATAGGTACAAACGAATAATTTATACTTTTATTATAATTTTTTTACAAAAATGTTAGTAATATTAGTATATAACCACTCACCGAGATATTTTGTACAATAATTTCGAGACGTACCCGTCTCTTCGTCAGGACAATAACTACAATAGCATGCAAACAATACTACACGTCACTACCATAGCACTATTCATTCACTTCCCTACAGTCTTCTTTTTCTGCTTGGTTTAGGCCTTGTTGCCTGTCTTTAGGAGGAATCAGCCTCCTGCGATGTCGATTTCCAACTGTCAATCCATCTCTTTGGTTTTCTGCCCGGGAGTCGTCTACCTTGGGATTAGCCGTACAGTTCAATATGGGGGAGACTGGATGGTTCCATTCTCCTCACATGCGCATACCATTGTCTCCTTCATTGTCTTCCCCACCTAACGACATCTTCGATCTCGCATATTTCCCTTATCCTGGTTTTCCTTATTCTGTCTCGTAGACTCTTGCCAGATAAAGATGTTTACGGTAGTGACGTGTAGTGATTGTTTGCATGCTGTTGTAGTGATTGTCCTGACGAAGAGAAGGGTACGTCTCGAAACCGGTAGATAAAAAATCTCTACGAGTTGTTATGTACTAATATTGCTAACATTTTTGTAAAAAAAATAAATGTAAAAATGACTAACCACAAAGTAAATGCTATAAATATTAATAATATCGAGAATAGAATAATTGATAGATTCTTGGAAAGGTATTTTTAAAACATGGACGTACCGAGAGTGACTTGGAACATGTAACGATTGGGTCAATCGATACATAAGTTAGTATTAGTTCTGAGCGCGTGTAAAGAAAAGAACAGCTAGTGAAAGTGTGAGCATGGAAAACTATTAATAATATAACGCGGAGAGAACTAAAATATGTTATGATGGAAGAATTGTTTGAATATTTCAAATCGCTGATGCGATATAAACATGATAATCAAATATTTAAAAGGTTAGATATGCTATCTAGTATCCATGTATGTGAAATGAAAATAAACACTGCTTACACATATCGCTCACTCCTTTCAAGAACGTGATAAATAAAAAAATAATCGATTTTCAGTTGTGCATGTTTTCAGAATGTCCAGAAAATGTACTACTGTATATCGCAGCAAAAGTGGCATATTTTTAACTTAATATTTACCCGCTACAGGGCAGAAAGTGTTGTTTTTGCATTGTGAAGAAAAGGTATTGTTTACTTATTTTTTTCAATATAGTAAATATTTTTCAAATGGAGAAAAAAACCTCCAGGTTATGCCTAAAAAGATCTGTTGCATAGTAAAAAGTTTAATAAATGGCTTGATATTTATTTTTAATACATTGTATTATATTTTTAAACTTAAAAACGTTCTCCTGAAAAATCAAGTTTTTTGATTTATGACGTTCTTGAAAGGAGTGAGCGATATATACATATTATAAATTCTACATAGTATGTTTTTTATGGATCAATTCTGATAAAAATTTCAAATGATTATCTTTCTTTTTCTTTCTCTCTTACTTTCATCCGATCCCAATTGGTGCATAGGGCAACGAATTGAAAAGACGCATGTGAAACAAGAGTTTTCAGAGTTTTCAAGACCTCGTGTGAAACAAGAGTTTTCAGTTCTGTGTTTCAGATCTATGGATATAGGAATGGTATGTTTGATGGGATGCAGTTGACGTAAGTGATGAAGCTCCGGGTGAAGAAAATTAATACATGGTAAAGGAAATGGAGTATACCAGCAATGGCTAGGGCACTCTGGGTTGGATACTCGCACTCGTTCAAGCTCGTGTAGATTGTATACTGTTAATATGTAAGAGTCCCTTGAGGTTAATAAAAAGTATGTAACATTATGGTTAAAACTAACTTCATTTTAATGAATTCATAGAAAATAATGTCGCTACTGAAACCATAGTTTAAAATTATTTTTTATCCGATGTCTTAAATATAATATGAACATTTTACTAAGAAATTCAAGTGTTTTTGGTATACTAGCAAACCGTTATAATTATTAATTGTAATTTACATTTTTATTTTCTATTCAATCATTTTAAACTACGGCATAATTTTTCTGTAAATTTTGTCCATCGAGTAAATTTTATCCAATTGGTTATTTTTACTAATCGTTTTTGAATTAATAATCTTTGGTATTGGCTTGAGACCAGAGATTGGTTTTCTTTTTTGGTGTGAATTATACAATGTTTATTTTAATATTTGTATTCAACCTTTTTCCGTCTACGTTCGCTATTATATTGATAGGCAAAAGTGGTTGTGAAACAGTTCTCCGTTAACTTGTTTGAACGCCTCACGGCACTTGGACGAAATGCCAAAGGCGAATCTTATTTATTTACCACCTACTTATAATTGAAGCACGAATCCGATACAATCGATAATCGACGGCGATAGATGTTATGCACATATTGCTTCGAAAGTTTATACGCTTTACGCTCTACCCACGATAAAAAAAGATAATATTTCCCTTTTTTCTTCTTTTTTAAAAACTCTTTGGGATTTTACAACATAATATAAATACAAACACAAAAAATATATATGTAATATGAATACAAAAAAAGATCCCACAATGGCATGGCCTGTGTGTGGGTGTACAATATATTTTAGGTCATAGTAAAGGGCACTGGCAAGAATACAAAAGATATTAAAATAAGTAAAATTAGAATAAAAGTGTTAATATAAACTACAAATACTTGACTTACAGAAAACAAAAAATAAAATAAAAATAAGAAACCAAAAAAATTAAACTAAAAAAATCAAACTAAATAAAAAAATAAAAATAAGATCGATGAAAAAGAAAAAAAGTTTCATTAATTGATTCGGCAGTCACTTTGTGGTAAAACATATCCATTTTTAATTAAAGTGTGATTGAAAATTATGCGGAATGCATCGAAGATTTTAAGAAATATTTGTATTTACTAAGTAAAAACTTAATTTTAAAAATTAAAAAAGTTGGCAAACATGTCGCTCACTCCTTTCAACAGCGTCATAAATCAAA
Source organism: Brachycentrus maculatus (assembly GCF_059751285.1). Lineage (NCBI taxonomy): Eukaryota > Metazoa > Arthropoda > Insecta > Trichoptera > Brachycentridae > Brachycentrus > Brachycentrus maculatus. Next base: position 305,267 of record NW_028281064.1, on the reverse strand, counting down.
AATCGTCAATTTTCAGTTGTGCATGTTTTCGGAATGCCCTGAAAATGTACTATATCCCAGAAAAAGGGGCATATTTTTATCTTAATATTTACCCGCTACAGGGCAGAAAATATTGTTTTTGCATTTTGAAGAAAAGGTATTGTTTAATTATTTTTTTAATGTACTCAATATTTTTCAAATGGAGAAAAAATCTTCAAGTTTTACTTAAAAAGTTCAATAAGTGGCTTGATATTTATTTTTAATATATTGTGTTATATTTTTTACTTTAAAAACGTTCTCTTGAAAAATCAAGTTTTTTTATTTATGACGTTCTTGAAAGGAGTGAGCGATGTACTACATGAGTGATACAACTAAAGAAAAATGAACTTAAATCTGGGTTTTCAATAAATTTTACCATATTGTGATATCCAGCAGATCTCAAATAGCGTGAGAATATTTTTTTTAGGTATTCGGATTCAAGAACCATTTCTTTGCCAAAAATCTTACTGAATCTGGCACTTTGCCAATATCATCTAAGACCCAAATAATTGTTCTCATTCAAGATTTATAAACACGCACATACATGTGCCCGATTGTTTATTTATAATATTACGTTATATAAGTGCGCGATATCTTTGCTGATCAATACTATCGTCGTGTAAATAAGACAATTTTTTATTTTTTATTTGCCCATTTTCAAATTGGGTAGGTACTTATTAATAAATCCGTCTGCATTTTGTTATTTCGAGTCATTATCTCACATCCCGGTGAGTCAATGGGTATACCAGAGTAAACACGCCTAGTATTTATTTATTTAAATTTACATAATGAATTGATCCTGCATGTTTACGGATACAACACAAGTGGGTGTTTTCATTCGATAAACACGTGGCGAAACTCACGATATGATTATTTGTTATCAGATATTATTTTATCAGTACTATTTACTTATTAAGAGATTAGGATTGTATTACTTATTTTCGAAAATCAAGTGGAATTTACTAAACGAGAATCAGAAAAATAATAGTACTTAAATTGAAATAAATAAGATATATTTTAATGATATGTACGTAATATTTCGGTCAAAATGAAAGCGTTTCAGGAATTTTTCTTACCAATATTAATATTATTTATTTTATATTAATCCGCCTCCGTAGTGTAATGGTCAGCACGCTCGGCTACCGTTCTGGAGGTCCCGGGTTCGATTCCCAAGGGAGGTAAAATAAATACATGTGATTTTTTTCACTGTAATATTTATTCAATATTACCCTGGACTGGTACCTGAAGTGGAGGACTGATCACCTTTCCTTCATGTGTAAACGATCAAGATAACACTGCGTTTATATGATGCAGTGCCCTATGCACCATTGGGTGCGGATAAGGGTTTTTTTATATTAGACACTGGATTATTCACCCTACGTATGAGATGACAATGTATAATATGTTTCTTAACCTAATATGAAAGATCTATCCTTTCTCTTTATATGAAAGTCTAACTAACTAACTAACCATCAGCGGCGTGATGGTTAGTTAGTTAGTAAGCAGAAAGAATAGAACCCCACACCACTCTGTCTTTGCAATAGCCTCTTCCACGTTCATACATCTCCTAATACATACCCGCCGATTATTTCGACTCCTAACCTGACCGCTTTCAAGTATTTGAGATACCTGATCGTGCCAAGTTGTTTTTCTCAGTCTTCCTCTGCTCCTTTATCCAAATAAATACGCATCATGAATTTGTTTTACCGTTCTTTCCTCACTCATTCGTTCTACATGTCCAAACCATCTCAACACACCTTTTTTCATGAAAGTCATAAGCCAAATATCAGGTACGTTAATAAGCCCTTGGATGATCAGACTCCCATCTAAAGACTTTCATGTAAAGATAACCTATAGATGTTCCATATCCAGTTGAGAAACCTATAAATTATTAATAAGTTTGTTATCGTTTCAAATCATTACGACACACACTACTAGTAATATTAGCTTATTTTGCAATGTTATCGCTTATGGCATGTCATACTTCAATAAATCAGCATATTTCTGCGGAGTTTTCATTAGTTTGCTTACTATACTATGTGACGTCCGCACTTGGCTAGAAGCGAGATTTGCGAACGACGCACGACATAATAACCCAGAAATAGTTTGTATCGAGAGGCCGTGAAAATTTAAAAAGCCCTTTTTGTAATATCTAGATTGGGTCAACGTATTCATTCGGTTGTACATAATAAATATGTAGTACTACTGACATTACAACAATAACCGATGAATCGAAAATGCAATCCGTTTTAAAATATTATAATTTAAAAACTAACCAATTAACTAACCATAACGCCGCTTCCCCGCAGGGGTAGGCAGAGAGAATAGAGCGCCACACCACTCTGTCCTTGCAAACATTCTTCGCCTCTTCCACGTTCATGCATCTCCTCATACATACCCGCCGATTGTTACGACTCCTAACCTGACCACTTTGGCATACCTGATCGTGTCATGTTTTTCTCGGTCTTCCTCTGCTTCTTTTCCCACTAACATTCGCCTTATAAATTTGTTTTACCGTTCTTTCCTCACTCATTCGTTCTACATGTCCAAATCATCTCAATACACCTTTCTTAATTTTATCGATAATGCTTATCTCAGCTTTGCATTCCTTCCTTATTTCACTATTCGCACATCTATCATACATCGTTTTGTCGCACATTCTTCTGAGAGATCGCATTTCGACTGCATTCAGTCTACTTTCATCCTTCATTTGCCAACTCGTGTTTCACTTCCTTTTAGTTTAATTAAAATTTAAACTAAATTTAATCTTTATTTTTATGATGAAGTATAAAACATGCGAAATGTGACTATGTGTAGTTGCAAAAAATTATAATATGCATATAAAACCTAGAAATTTAATTTGTCTCATACTTTTGTAATGATTAAATTCCGTTTATTTACTGTGTTTATAATTATTACCCCAACTACGTTAAATCATATTAATTAATTATCCTTAATATATATGTTATGCTGTATAACTGTGTAATATTTTTTTACAAATTCGCTACGGCTGTTAATAAAAAATTTATAATATTTGTATATAATTTTTAAAAAATATGTTTAATTTTTTTTTGGCAAAACACGTTTATTTGAGAGAAGCATCCTTGAAAATCATGACTTTTTTAAACAGTTTTTTACTGAAATTGTGATAGGTATCACAAACAACGCTATATTTATGTCATTGATGAATATATCTGTAGTAAAAATTGTCGATGTCGTGACCAAAGGCTAAGCAATGCCATATATACCAACTGTAGTAATAATAATATTTAAATATATTTTTTTGAATTACCTAAAGTCCAAGTGACTCTGAAATCTAGCTACGGCTTATGCAACACCGTTAATCATGTCTCTACTCAGACTTCAACTTATTAAGTTTCATAGCCTATGCCTACTCGTGAGTGGATTTACTCTTTATGTTTAAAGTTACTATAATTTTATGTAATTCATGAGTGAAAATTCTAGGCAAAAACACTCGCTGTAAGTAATAATAATAATAATCTCGGATGATTTCTATATAGCGCCATTTCCGTAAAAAAACTACCTCAAGGGCGCTTATACAGATATGGATTAAATATGAAAATGATATTCATATTACATAGTACATATCGCTCACTCCTTTCAAGAACGTCATAAATCAAAAAACTTGATTTTTCAGGAGAGCGTTTTTATAGTTTAAAAATATAATACAATGTAATAAAAATAAATATCAAGCCACTTATTGAACTTTTTACTGTGCAACAGATCTTTTTAGGTAAAACCTGAAGGATTTTTTTACATTTGAAAAATATTTCGTATATTAAAAAATATAATTAAACAATACCTTTTTTTCAAAATGTAAAAACATCACTTTCTGCCCTGCAGCGGGTAAATATTAGGTTAAAATATGCCTCTTTTGCTGGGATATAATACATTTTCTGGGCATTCCGAAAACATGCACAACTGAAAATTGGCGATTTTTGATTTATGAAGTTCTTGAAAGGAGTGAGCTATATTACAATATGTATATCCTGCCTCCGTAGTGTAATGGTCAGCACGCAACGCTACCGTTCTGGAGATCCAGGGTTCGATTCCCAGGCGGGGAGCAAATAAATATAAGTGATTTTTTTCACTCTAATATTTATTCAATATTACCCTGGACTGGTACCTGAAGCGGAGGGCTGATCACCTTTCCTTCATGTGTTGACGATCAAGATAACACTGCGTTTATATGATGCAGTGCCCTACGCACCATTGGGTGCGGATAAGGGTTAGTAGTAGTAAATATTCGTTACGGGATGACTAAACTTTTTCACGTTACCGAAAGTTACATAAGCCACGTGAAAAATTGGCACATTTCTGAGAAAAATTCCAATTTGTTTACCAGAATGGCGACTAACCGAACTCTATAAATAAGCGCCGCGATATGTTTGAATAGCTGTTATCTTGCATGTTACGTGCCCCAATTCGCTGAGTAAATTCTTTGCGCAAGTATTTGGTTTAGTCGCTGTTTGCTAAACGGTTCTGCGTTCCGATAACACTCTCCCGCTCCGTAATACGTCCGACCTTTACTTGACCTTCAATGTTTTGTTCGTGTTCCTTTGTTTATCGCGAACGCGGAGGAACATTGCTGCCCTCCGCTATAAATTAATCTACATTAATCTCAGTTACCGTGTAATAAATTATAACAATGGGTTATTATATTTAATTTGAGCGCCTAGTCTGATTATTGTCTAATAAAACTTTTTTCTCTCTTTTCGCAGGTTGGTGTGCTTATATATGTAATATTACAAATAAACGTACGAGTTTGAAACGCAATCACATGAGTCTTCATCCACAAAGGTTTGGTTTTTCATTTTCTTTCCTCCTACAAATATGATATACACGGAAATATATATATATATATATATATATATATATATATATATATATATATATATATATATATATATATATATATATATATATATATATATATATATATATATATATATATATATATATATATATATATATATATATATATATATATATATATATATATATATATATATATATATATATATATATATATATATATATATATATATTGATTTAAACATAAATAGCCAGAATTTACACTCTACCTTTTAGGGAAAGCGTAACCGGTGCAGTTAGTGAATTTAGAAATTCCAAAAATCGCGTTGTAGCGTTTAATACTAATTGCAGTCGAGTAATTTCATTGTTTGGTTGACCCGTATGTATACCGTTACAATAATCGACTATCTATTATAGATACTACAAATACATTTATCAATTGACGGGAGGAATCAACAATTCTTGCAAATGACCTTAATTTGCCTTAGCTGATAAAATTATGAACTTACTATTAAGAGAGAGATAAGCATGTTATAATAATATATATTATGTACACATATATATATATATATATATATATATATATATATATATATATATATATATATATATATATATGTAATATGAATCCAGAGTACCTTAAAGAGCTGTGCATTTCATACAAATTGGTTGATAGATATGTCTCCCTTTTCGATCGGCTACAAGAACTGCCACGGGTAAAGTGATCTTACCAGCCACTAAATTTGTCGAGCGTGCCTTAGTACTGCGTAACAGTTTTAAACATAGTTTTAACAGAGAGTTTGATGATCTTTAAAAAAAAATCTTTGAAATGCATTTTTTGCTAATCATTTCCATAATTTTCTTTAGCTTATTTTAATCACTCCAAATCGCCCTTGAAGTAGTATTTTACGAAAATGGCGCTTTATAATTTATATTTTATTTACTTAATACGGTTACATTTTTTTATACAATTGAATACAATTTCTTTACATTTCTACTTAATACAATCTTTTAATTTTAGTTGCGCTGAGCCTCTCCAAAAATACTGAGCTCTTGTGCTTAACTAGGGACTTTTTTTTTCCTTTTTTTTTATGTATATATGTATATATACATACAAATATATATATTTTTTAATTACTGGGGAACATATATTTTTATACTGTACAAATCTTGTTTGTTTCCTATTGTATAGTCTGTATATGTTTGTATTCAAAATATATATTGTTATTATTTTATTTCTATTGTAACAAAGAATAATTTGGTATGCTATTCTCGCATACCTACTTGAAGTGTTTTTATGACTCGGCAAATTATATTTTTGCCGACTGGTAAAAAGACGGGTGAGTGCACGTATATCATTAATATTAAATAATTTATTCAAATTTGCCGCACAAAAAATCATCAAATGATTTACTCTAAAATATATTTAAAATAATTCTCATTAAAATACGGAATGATAATATGAGTAATAATACGAAACAAGGTTTAAACCGTAAATTGTTTTTGTATTTCATTTAAGTATCATATGTTATTGACATTATATATGAAATAAGCACCTATGTATATAAAAAAGTTAGTTCGTGCAAAATTTTAAATCCTGCCATTATGATTTGGAATTGGATTTGGCTTAAATGTTTTTATGTTTTGGAATGCATCGTTGTTTCATAGGTTATTACTATTTTCATTGCTTCACAATCAAATTGTAAAATGAATCATAGATAATAGAACAGTGTACTTTTTTTTTCTTTTGACCAAAATAAGCCACAGCAACGCGTGGCCGGGTACAGCTAGTATGAAATAAAATAAGTGAACTCTTAGATAAAATACAATAATATTACTCGTCACGAATACAGGTTTTTTGTCTGTCTTGTATAGAAAGGGCTTTAAATAGACAACATTATACTCTACGTAAGCAAATGAAACAAAACAAATGATTGATGATCATGTTTATTATTATTACCATATACTTATGTAGAAAAAATATTTTTTTAAGTCGTTTGTACATATATATATTATAAATGGTCAATTTTTATGAAATTCATATAAGAGAAAGGGAAAAGTTATTTCTTCTCTCATCGATTAGAGTGAAATGTGAACTACGTAAAATTATAATCAATATAACGAAAATGAATTTAGGAGACTATTGCTCTTCAAAGATTCTCGGGTTATCATTGTGAACTTTTTAATTGGCCTATGGCGTCTGTTTGTACACCAAACCGCAATATCGTAAATTATAGAGGATATATTTCAAGATAATATATAAGCGCAAACTTTGTTTCGTCTAATTGATTTTGAAAATTAATAAAAATATATATCTACCAAAAAAGGTGCTGGCACCTCGTTCCACCGCGTTACATGAAAAAAATCCTGCTATTTTCTATGTTTTTAAGACTTGAGAAAATCTTGAGTTTAAGATTGAAATAAATTAAATAAATTGCTTAATATAATTTTTTTTTCAAACCAGTTCAGTTATCCAATGCAACGTTACAGAGTTATAATATTACTAGAGATAAAAACTTAGATGCGTTCTTATTCTTGTAGTGATCGTTTTCCTCTTTTTCACACATTTATGAAATTTGTTTTGCTACTTGTATTTATATTACAATTTGCTTTGTCTTGTATTACACCCTAATTCTCGTTCTTATTACTTTTTGTTTGTTAAAGAACCATTACCGACCCCATTCTTTTTCTATGAAATCGCGCAGTAATTAGATCATTTTGGCGTTAAATTACAAAGCCATCACAAATTTGTAAGTTGAAACAAAAATTAGACAGACAAAAAGAAAATTGCTGACAGCGTGGAAACAAGAACACGTGGTTTCTTACATGAACAGCTCTTTTTACTCGTATTTCATTCCAACAAATTGACAGTCACCTTTTTCGAGAAAGTCTGAATATAGTTTTTTGTATACTAACTTACTAACTAACCATCACGCCACTTCCCCGCAGGGGTAGGCAGAGAGAATAGAACGCTATACCACTCTGTATTAACATTCTTCGCCTCTTCCACATAAATGCATCTCCTCATATCTCATACATACCCGCCGATTATTTCGACTCCTCACCTGGCCACTTTCAAGTATTTGACATAGCTGATCTAGCCAATTCGGTCTTTCTCTGCTTCTTTTTCCATCTACATTCGCCTCATAAGTTTGTTTTACCGTTCTTTATTCACTCATTCGTTCCACACGTCCAAAACATCTCAACACTGCTTTTATAACTTTGTCGATCATGTTAATATCGGATTTTTTGTTTGATATATTGTTTGATATTTGAGTATATATAAAGGAAATATATTTTTATAATTTTTTAAACTCCTTACCTTTCAATAACTCTTTTCAAAACCCTATAATTTTTTTTAAAAATATTTTTTCAAATCAAAAACGGTGTTTTAAGAAAAGAATCAATTAGTAAAATGTTACCTGTTAAAATTAGGTTGCGACTAAACGAATGCTGGATCTTAAATGTGTTATTTATTGCAGTTTTGGTTTTTCCGCAAGATTAGGCAGATATTATACATTGTGCGTCCTGTGACAGTGGGTAGCTAGCCGAGATCCTCTGATCCCTATCTGAAGATGAATTGTACCGCTCTGCCCCGCTGCAGTGTCCGATCTTCTACCTCCGGATGTCGGCCTATTTGCCTCTCTGCCTCTCTGCCTGTCTGCATCTCTTCCCCTCTTGCCGCAGGACATTCTCCCATCTCGCTCCCTCTCCACGAACCTTATTCGCGATCAGATTCTCCATAATCTGGCAACACGGGATGCTGCGGTCTCCTTTTATCGGATTTCTGACCCTAATGCTGTGCACGTTAACGCCCTCAATCAATTCAAACTCGTTATGGCTATTTTATTCCAACAGCTTCGCTTCATATCCCGTTATAATTTATTCTTTCCTCTTCGATTTTCTTTCGTTTTTTCCTTATATGGTGCTGTTTAAAAAGGAGTACTTACTATGTGCATGTTTAAATCTAGGTTTTTTTTATTTTTATATATTTTGTTAATAAAATACAACTTAGTAGACTCAAAAAATCTGTGTTTGATTTAAAATTAATACATAAATTTAAATCTAGGACATGAATACGTTTTCTCATTTAAACATCATATAGTAAAACTTGTCCGCCTCCGTAGTGTAGTGGTCAGCATGCTCGCCTACCGTTCTGGAGGTCCCGGGTTCGATCCACAGGGGGGTTTAATAAATCACTCACTCCTTTCAAGAACGTCATAAATCAAAAAACTTGATTTTTCAGGAGAACGTTTTTAAAGTTTAAAAATAGAATACAATGTATTAAAAATAAATATCAAGCCACTTATTAAACTTTTTACTGTGCGACAGATCTTTTTAGGTAAAACCTGAAGATTTTTTCTGCATTTGAAAAATATTTAGTACATTTAAAAAAATAATTAAACAATACATTTTTCTCAAAATGCAAAAACAACACTTTCTGCCCTGTAGAGGGTAAATATTAAGTTTAAAATATGCCTCTTTTGCTGGGATATAGTACATTTTTTGGGCATTCCGAAAACATGCACAACTGAAAATTGACGATTTTTTATTTATGACGTTCTTGAAAGGAGTGGGCGAAATATAAGTGATTTTTTTTACTCTAATATTTATTCAATATTACACTGGACTAGTACCTGAAGTGGAGGGCTGATCACCTTTCCTTCATGTGTAAAAGATCGAGATGACACTGCGTTTATATGAAGCAGTGCCCTATGCACCATTGGGGTGCGGTAAGGGTTTTATTATTATTATAGTAAAACTTTACAATCATAGCGTAAAATAACAATAAATACAATATATTATACTTCAATAAAATGCTCTAATTATTATTTTTACATTTAGATATTATTGATTTTCAATATTGTCAACAAATTAACAAGAATATCGCACAATGTCAATTTCAAACGTCTGTTTTTCATCCACCGTGAAATAGAAACAAAAAATAAGGAATGTATGTGTTATTTTTTCTAAATGAATTTATTATATGTAAATATGTTTTAAACAGAGTTTATACATGTGTTTCTGTGTTCCATATTTATTGTAGGCAATAAATATGTTATATTGAAACAAAAAATAAGGAATGCATGTCTTTTTTTAATGAATGTTTCAAATATAAAGGTATTTTAAACAGATTTTATACATTTGTTTTTTTGTTCCATATTTATAAACTAACTAACTAACCATCACGCCACTTCCCCGCAGGGGTAGGCAGAGAGAATCGAACGCCACACCACTCTGTCTTTGCAAACATTCTTTGCCTCTTCTACATTCATGCATCTCCTCATACATACCCGACGATTATTACGACTCCTGACCCGGGCGCTTTCATGTATTTGACATACCTGATTGTGCCAAGTTTTACTCGGTCTTCCTCTACCATGTTCCATATTTATTGTAGGCAAAAGGTGTTAAATTAAGTGTGGTTTAAATCCTAATTTTTTTGCCGGATAAATTACTTTGACGAAATTTGTTATATGTATTAGAATTGTGTAATTGGTCATAAAATATATTTATCAATTTAAAAGGAAAAACCCGCAAACAATTGACATTATTTACGCCATATGTTCTTAAGGGGACGATACTGCCCTCTCTTACCCTGGAGAGATTTTCTACGGGATACAAGAAGCTCTAGGACACATAGTGGAGGGCTGGAAGTGGACAATATATTTGTATTCCTCATCACCCTCTTTAACTTTATAAATGGCATTCTGGCGATTTCGTTTCCTGTTTCGACGAAACGTTTAAACAGAGAGTGCTGTATTAAAATAGTTTGAGAACATGTGATTTACACAGTTACAGCATTACTGCCTGTTAAATAAATAAATATATTCTCACTGCGCTTTCCTCAAGATCAAATTTTCAAGAATCAACTCCGGAACTTATGGATAATTTAAAACACGTTTTACTGAAGAACACTTTCGAACAGTCTTTCCGCCAGTGACCTATAGAAACTGCAACATGAATAATGGATATTGATGACGTGCTTCGGATTATCCTCTCTAAAAACACGATCTTTGTTTCCCGCTTTAGTTGCGCAAGCGCGAGAATGAATCTCGCTTGAGATTTCTATTTGCATTCCGCGTCTCGTCTATTTTGTTTGTAAAGTTTCAAGTTTTCCTCAATTTTACACTCGTATATTTCAGAATCATTCATGCGAGAGGCTATTGTCAATTTTTATTGTATCTCAACGCCAATGTTGCCGTACAAAAAAAGTTGAGACGTCAGGTACTCTGGCAGAATTTCTGGTCGTGTACCTAACCCAATGCAACAATGGTCTCGAATAACTAATTAATTGAAGTTCTGTTACTTTCTTTTGCTTCTCTACCAACAAATCGATACTGTAGAATGGGGCTACTTGAACTTTGATGTCTTACTTGAGCCCAATACAAAAAAAAATAATCTGTATTTGGTATACAATAATGAACGTATCGACATGATTCATTGTTTCCCTGACAGATGACACTTATTGTCACGATACTTCGATCGATACCACGATCTAAATTTTTTTTTTTGTACTGGGCTCAAGTAACACATCAAAGTTCAAGTAGCCCCGTTCTACGGGACCTTTTATATTGTATGTAACTTGAATATGTTCAATTAGCACAATTCGGTTGGGATGTTGTATAAAATTATTTGCATCTTGCGCTCAAATGCTAATTGAGTATGCATAAAATACAATTAATTATTCATTTATTTCACGTTTTTAAGCGAAATTTGCGATTGCATTCTTATCGCGGAAATGTTCGATTATTCCGATTACTTCCAATTAAAATTTGTATTACTTATAACACTCGGGTGAGCAATTAGTCGTCGCTTTGTCGAAATGTGTTTTAAAGGTTGCCAGAAGAGCGAAAAAATAAACAATTTCCTGACCTCCTTTTCGTGCATTCTGATCAAAATTTTCGTACATACTTAAGATGTTGCCTCCCACTTGCTTACCGGACGTCCTCCGCGTGTCCCGAGTCTTGGACGAAAGCCAACTTTTTTCATTGTTCGATTGTAATTTCGTTCGATATGATTTATTCGCCGGTAAAAAGTTGTCCCTGTTTGAATTTGTTCACCTTTTGACGACAATCCGCCGGTTCACACCTGTCCTAACAGTGCGCTATTTTGCGTTTGATCGACAATTTATTAAATCGTACGATTTCGATAAAGAGAACGTCTGCAATTTCTGCTGAATCAATTCGTAAACAACATGTGTTGTGCCGATTAATTTATCTATCGGTTACTTATCGAATGAATTGTTTCCGCGCAAAAAAAACACGCGTTGTTATATCAAGAAATGGTGGAAACACAGTTCCATGAATATTACATGATCTTTGTAACATGTAAGACAGTCGACAGATCAAATATGTTATTGTAATGCGGTCTTGTAGGTTTGATCTTGGATAGCGCGAACATCTTTTAGTGTCAAGAACATTTTCAGTGTGTCCAAATACTTGTTCACAAATCTGGATTATCTCCAATCAAAGGAATTATTTTTCATATTATTTTTTAACATTTCAACATAGATGAAGAAGAATATGGAAGTCTGGGCATTTACGGGGCTAACGACCGTCAAAGAATGGTTTAAGTGATCACTTTACACACGTGTAACATTCACTAATTCTACCCATGATTGACAACCACACTTATATGATTTAATTTCAAAACATTGTACATGAAACACAAGAATTGTCACTAGAGACATCTATTGATAAGTTGCAGATCTTTTAGTATCATCTGCAGTACACCGCAACTCTCACTTTACATGTTTGTATTTTATAATACATTGTGAATTAAATAAACAAGAAATATTCGGTCGTTATTTCTGGGTTATTCCTCCCGCAGCGCGCCGACTAATATTTATAGCTGCCGGCGGCTCCATTTTATCGTCCTCTCGAATACAAAGGCATTGTGCAACATCATATAATATTACCGTCAGCGTGATGGTATCCCATGCTCTGCGGCTGATCACTCACATTCCTGTATTCCTGTCCCGTGCAATGCCGGTCACTCTTAATATACTTAGCGACCGTCATCCCAGACTAAAAACGTTGTCGGAAATAGCGGTTGTCCCTAATATCGCTCACTCCTTTCAACAACGTCATATATCGAAAATCGACAATTTTCAGTTGTGCATGTTTTCGAAATGCCCAGAAAATGTACTATATCCCAGCAAAAGCGGCATATTTTAAACTTAATATTTACCCGCTACAGGACAGTAAGTGTTGATTTTGCATTTTGAAGAAAAGGTTTTGTTAAATTCTTTTTTCAAATATACTAAATATTTTTCAAATGGAGAAAAAACATTCAGGTTGCACAGTAAAAAGTTCAATAAGTGGCTTGATATTTATTTTTAATACATTTTATTATATTTTTAAATTTTAAAAATGATCTCCTGAAAAATCAAGTTTTTTGATATATGACATTGTTGAAAGGAGTGAGCGATATATGTATTAACCGCGTTTTTATTTCAGTCCTGCTATACGTTACTGAATGAAATATATATTAACTTCCTTTCATCAAAAAAAAACAGAAGATTTTTTAAAAATATTTGTTTAGAAAATTATATAAATATTTTTACTATTGTATGTTTCTAATTTGAATATCAAAAACCTGTGTTAGACATAAAAGTATGTTTCGTTGAAAATATCAATGTAATTAGGTATTTAATCATACATATGTACGCGTTATGTATGCATAATTTTGTTTGAGAATTCTGGAGAAAACTATTCATACACAAATAGTTATAGTAAACATTTCTCCGCCATCTGTTTGAGACTGAGCACATGTACACTGATCCGAGATCATCAAAATCATTATAAATTCCACAATCAAGCTTCTTTGACTTCTCCAGCATCTATATAGAATTCTCGATTCTCGGCCCATTCTCTGACAACACGTGTATACAGATGAAAATATTTTTACCCAGCCACTTTCTGAAAGATAGATCCCAGATGTTAAAAGCCTAGCGAGAAATTTGAACGATCTAAATATATCCGTTGTGTTTATTTATGCTTAGGTACCTATTCATTTGGGTATTTTCCGTAACTGTTTTTAAATGCGGAGTTAAAATATTTTATTAGGTAGTAACTCCCCGTTTTATTATTTACTATGTATATTTCCGTTATCAAATTTCAAACACCTCGTGAAATATTTAATATAAATCAATTTGTATGTACTTAATTTTAAAGAAGTAGGCCAAACTAGCGCTATTCGTGAACTTGAAATTTATTGCAGTTAATCCCAGTGTCGCATTAATAATGAGACAATGTTTGCATACATAATTAGAAACGCTTATAATAACCCCAATAAATTAGTATATTTTTAAGGTACAGAAACACTCGACCGACATTGATCTTCGCACTAAGCGATTTGCCGAGCGGAATTTCTCAATCAGACTTTATAGCAGTCCACGACGTCAATTTTATTAATAGAGAGAAACCACTTTTAACTAATTTGGCATTCGGAGAAACGGGTTCTTACACATTATAAATTATAATATGCTCATTCGGAGATGTAGTCTGTTTTGTATTACCAAGGCAGTAAGGTAGGTACATACTTGATACACTGATGACTGTTGCGCAACGACTCATTACATTATTTTTTTGTACCTCTGTGAGTCTTCGTGTGTTGCCATTGTTTAGTTTTTTTTGTGGTACATATCGTGAATATTATTTATTACGAATCATCGGACGTGTTTTGGTCTGAGGAAACCATTTTATACATCTCATTTCGATTCAAGGTTATTCGATTATTAATATCATTATGTATTTTGATTAACCTTACAAAATTAAATATCTACCACGTGTTAAAGACGTTTCTGAAAGCTTTTGACTGTGCCGTTTGACCTTAATATTCTTCTTTTCATACGTACGAGAAGTTCAATGCATTTACGCACATTTGCTTAAGGTCACTTAGATTAATTGTGAGCTTTGTAAACTGCTATAAATTGCCTCTAAATTGCACGTAGGTGGACGCTTGAGTTCTCGGATGGATGAAAAATTATATTATAATGTCTCCGGTATTAAACTCATTCGAGAAGACACGTTGTGAACGTTGCACTAACAACAATAAAGAGTAAATGTCGTATTTTTAAATGCCGGAATACTATATTTTTATTTCATTATTTTTATATCAAGATGGGTCCGTAAATCTCGTTGATGTAAGACGTAAATCATTATAATAATTTCTCATAAATAAACAAACGTTGGTGTAAAAATAAAGCTGAAAGGATTTGAAATAAACTCGTATGTGGTTGGTTATCAACTCTGTCGCGTGGTACGTGTTCCTTTTCTTGGAAAGAATGAGCTGATATTAAACAATACGTATTATGTAAATGTCCCTCGAAGAACATAATTTACACATTCCACCCCCCTGACAATCTGGGCTATAAATTGGAAACAAAGTGTGGGCGGGCACGAAAACAACTTTTATATTATAGAGCTCAAGGTTTCTCGATAAATACGTATTTTTATAGGAATCGTTACGAGTTTTGCCTTTCGTGCGAATAGTGGCCAATGAATAATGAATCATCTCCATCATACTGCAGTCTCGATGTTATACAAATTGCGTTTTTTTTTTAAATATGAATAGAAGCAAAAGAAGCAATAGTTACAATATGTTTTATTTATTGTAACTGCAGACAGTTGGTAGAATTCCATATTGAATTGTTGGGTAATATATCCAAAATAAAACACGGTTTTTGTTGGATTGAAAACTACATTTATGTATGTATATTTATGTATATTATGTATATTTTAATACGTGACGCGTTTCGTCTTAGGACATTATCAAACACTCTAAGAAGACTAAGAAGACGAAACGCGTCACGTATTAAAATATACATAAATAAATCGCTCACTCCTTTCAAGAACGTCATAAACCAAAAATCGACAATTTTCAGTTGTGCATGTTTTCGGAATGCCCAGAAAATGTACTAAATATATCCTAGCAAAAGAGGCATATTTTTAACGTAATATTTACCCGCTACAGGGCAGAAAATGTTGTTTTTGCATTTTGAAGAAAAGGTATTGTTTAATTATTTATTTAGAAATATTAAATATTTTTCAAATGGAGAAAAAACCAGCAGGTTTTACCTAGAAAGATCTGTCGAACAGTAAACAAATGAATAAGTGGCTTGATATTTATTTTTAATACATTGTACAATATTTTTAAACTTTAAAAACGTTCTCCTGAAAAATCAAGTTTTTTGATTTATGACGTTCTTGAAAGGAGTGAGTGAAATGTAGAATTCAATCCAACAAAAATCGTTGTTTATTTTGGATATATTACCCAACAAAACAATATTTTTTTATTATTTTTAAACGTCAGTATTTACGCTTCAAAATAATCCTATAATATTAAATATTATTTTACGATTCTGTTTTTGTGCATAATATGTGTTCGAACGCAAGAATCGGCAAATAAATTTATGCTCGTGTGTTATTTGATTATAATATGCATTTACTATAATTTAAATTCAATTCACACACCTGCGCAATACCACCTTGACATCTTCTTTGCCTTGCAAGCTTGTTCATATTGTTTGTTGATAAGCAACTACTTATTGCATTAATATTGCTGCCTTGCAAGTCTTCGTTAGCTATGCATGAGGCACTGAAGGCATTTGTTGAAGAAGAGTCCTATTTATGCTGTAAAGACCTTATTTATGTATTTTTAGAGTGATTTTTTTTTCATAGTTAACTATTATGATAAATGTTTTAATTACATCTTTCTTCTAACCAACCCTCATATGCACCCAATAGTGCTAATGGCACAGCATCAAATTGATGCAATGTTAAGTTGATCGTTAATTTAATGAAGGCGAAATGACTAAGTCTTACACTTCAGGTACTAGGGGTAATATCAAATAAATATTGGAGTAAAAAAAAACACTTATTTATCTTCACCCTTCTAGGAATTGAACCCGGGGCCTCCCGCAAGGTGGCCAAACGTATCCACTACACTATGTATGTGGACAGATGATTGAGTGATATTCTGGTGTTAGTTAATTCATGATTATCTCTTATTCCAATATATTTTTAATGGACCAATTTCTGACCTGGCAACATAGATAATATTGATGATTAAGACCTCAATAAACAATCTTCTTCTTCTTCTAACCGCTAACCGCACCCAATGGTGCATAGGGCACTGCATAATATTGACGCAGTGTAATCTTGATCTTGTTGAAGGCAAGGCGATCACTTTTGCCCTTCAGGGACCAGTCCAGGGTAATATGAAATAAATACGAGTACTTCAGGCGTCTGCAATACTTAGTCTATCAGTGCAGTTGACTAGTTTTATGTCTATCGGTTATCTGATATCCGTAAGTACCGTCAGTGACCCTATTCTCGATCGGTCTACTTTTTTTAGACATCATCACCTCTAATCGAACTTTAGGCGTGAAGTAATCTTGTTAATGTGTCGGAATTTAATTAGCATATTTATTGAATACTAATCAACTTTAATCCATGTATGCTTATCGAGTTACAATTTCGATTGCGTTGATTACACTTACTCTTATCGAAGCAATAAAATGTATCAATGAACTGTCTGTTTTTTTCTTTCAATGTTTACTTTCAAAACATTACACATCATCAGAATTATATAAATACCTACATGATGCTTATCTTTAAATGTTGCAACTATAATAACGAGTGTAACATATTAAATGTATTTTTTGTTCTGATCTAGTAAGGTTTGTTTGTGATATATGATTTAAAACATTAAAATCTACGTATTTTTAATTTAAATTTTACTTGTTAAATACCGCTACTTCTTAAAATCTATGTTTGTGCATCATTATCAAATACCGTAATATCGTATTAGATAATGATGCTGAATGCATCAAAATGCGTGTCGCCAATAGATTTTTAGAAAAAGTGGTATTTACAATGTAAAATTTTTGTCCGCCTCCGTAGTGTAATGGTCATCACGCTCGGCTACCGTTCTGGAGGTCCCGGGTTCGATTCCTAGGGGGGGTTAATAAATATAAGTGATTTTTTCACAGTATTATTTATTCAATATTACCCTGGACTGGTACCTGAAGCGGAGAGCTGATCACCTTTCCTTCATGTATAAACGATCAAGATAACACTGTGTTTATATGAAACAGTGCCCTATGCACCATTGGGGTGCGGATAAGGTTTTTATTATTATTATTATAAAATTTTAATTAAAAATGCACATTTTTTACTATAAAGTGACTGTCGAATCAATTGATGAAATTAAAATCTACGTTTTCACTGAATATAACTTTTGAAGCAAAGTAACTATGAATTCTGTCTTTTAATGATTTTTACTGCAATAAATGAACACTTACAGCATGTTGTAAGTATTGTACCTACATAACATATTTTTCCTGTTGTCTACAAGTTGTTAATGACTATAATTCACTCAACCGCACTAAACCGTGTCCAGCAGAATATACTACATACTGCGTGAGCGGTCTTGTTACTCGTTTGTATCTTTTTGTTCTCTCGCCTCTAAATGCAGCGTCTTGTATGCCCAGGTTCTAGGTTGGCCACAAACTACGGATATATGTATCCTACGGCTTTGTTTGGTCGAATAAAGTCGAGACCGGTCCTAGGAATATGCATACTTGCCTTTGCCTGTACCTACTGTAAGTTATAATCTCTTAACCCGTTGAATGAACTCCACTGACGCCCGGGAACGTATCGAACAGCTTTTAATGAGATCTACTAACCCGATAGGCTTTTTGTTAACACTTTTATTGGCCTCTTAAAATATTATCGTGTTTTGATCCCAATATAAACTGAGATTTCTTTGTCTTTTACGAAGAGTTTGCTATTTCGGACGATTGGAAATTCTCTAGTAAAATTCATCAATTTATTTTTAAAAAAATATACGTACCTGCATATGGTACATATTTTTTTATATTGCGGAGACTATTAAGCCACCTTGTCTTGTCGGTGGGTTGTTTTCATATATTAATTATCAATTTTTTTACAAAAATGTATACAATATTAGTATATAACCACTCACCGTGATTTTGATGTCTACCGGTTTCGAGACGTACCCGTCTCTTCGTCAGGACAATCACTACCACAGCATGCATTTGAAAAATATTTAGTATCTTTAAAAAAATAATTGAACAATACATTTTCTTCAAAATGCAAAAACAAAACTTTCTTACTTGTTGCGTTGTTGTTATTAAATTAAACATATGCCGCTTTTGCTGGGATATAGTACATTTTCTGGGAATTCCGAAAACACGCACAACTGAAAATTAACGATTTTTGAAATATGACGTTGTTGAAAGGAGTGAGCGGTATGGGCAATGTTCGCCAGGCATCACCCGGTCCGTGGCGACTGTCGAACATGGCATAGGATGTCCTTGCGAGCTTCGGTTTCAATGCAGGCAGATGCAGTGTTATTTATGTCCGCCGTGTACCTCGTATAACGCTGTGTTCTGTATGCAGTATGCACTGTACTCTGCACTCGCGCCTGTGGCCGCGTTGGTTCGTTTTGCGCTTTTTGTCGGAGTAGCGCCGCCACAGGTCTGCGCAGCGGTTATTCTTAAACCGGTAGCTCTGTCCTATTGAACCTACCGCTTCAGCACATCTTGTCATAGTTCAAACGTACAACATTTAATGAATCATTAAACGGTATGCTATAAATATATATGTATACATACATAGGAACAAAAAACTAGTTAATATGATTATTGAGTAATTGAAAATATATTTATGTATTAATTTTAAATCAAACACAGATTCTTTGAGTCTACTAAGTTGTATTTTATTAACAAAAACACATAAAAAATTATATTGTGACAATTGTTTCGCCTTGTTAGGGCATTATCAAACGAATGTTTGATAATGGACATTCGTTTGATAATGCCCTAACAAGGCGAAACAATTGTCACAATATAATTTTTTATGTGTTTTTGTTAATAAAATAAAACTTAGTAGACTCAAAAAAACTGTGTTTGATTTAAAATTAATACATAAATTAAAATGGAGTTCTACAAATTAAACGCCAAATCAATAAATAATTGAAAATACTAATTTTGGGACAGTGTTGTATACAATGAGGTAAATATAACTGTAAACTTCCTTAAAATATAAAAAAAATAAAGACTTTAAATTGCTAAAAAATAATTAAATGAATAACATGTATACGTGTTAATCGAAGAAAAAAAGCGCATGCATAAGAATAATGATTTTAATAAATTATACCACACTAAACTATAAACAATTAATAATAAATATAAGTTCCTCTCCAAGCACAAGAGCTTAGTCTCTTTATTAGAGTAAACAGCGTTATTAATGTTAAGATTGTAAAGTAGAAATGTCTAGAAAATTAATGAAATAAAAAAAAACTCTTGTTACTATATTAAATAAATAAAAAAATTGAAAAAATAACTGTTAACAAAAAGTATAGAAAATGTGAAAATAAATCAAGATCCTCAATTACTTAATTGCAACATATAGAATAAATATAAAACCCGATATTGTATTTCTTTATAGTGCTTCTCCAAAAGGATTTTAGAGCGTTCTAGGCACATCTGTGGTGGACTTTGAAATTTTAGACATGTTGAATTTCAATTGAAGTAAGCTATATAGCATACTTCACAAATTTCTTAACTGAAGGCGCCACAACCAGCCATGCTTCCTAATCTATCACAAAGAACTAGCATATAAAAGGAATCCTTCAATATTTCATATATATACATCTATAAAAAATTAATGCAATATGGATGCTCAATAATGGAGACAGTGGTGAACATCTAACAAGTATGTAAAGTGGTTACTTAACCCTGCCAAATGATCAGAAAACGATAGATCTTTCATCTCAAGTTGAGACCACTATACCATATATAAGAAATATAATTAATTGTGTGTGAAGCTTATTTGTATGTATTGTACAAATAATTAGAGGCTAATTTTAGAATAATATAGATAAAGATAGTTATTATCTAAAAGAAAAATATTGTTAGTTTATTGTAGAGTCGATAAAGTGATATCTTGTTTAAACACGATTGCATCACTTATCTAAATTTTCGATTAAATTTCTGATGGTGATCGCATGTTGGCAGTTAAATTCATATTTGAATATACCTGGTTCTCGGGCCGAGTCAGTTTCTTGGAATTACGAACCGGACAGTGGTCGAATGCTGAATTTAAATTGATATGTTAATGACTGGACAGGTATGTGAGAACTGGTCACAACATGATATCCCGTACTAATCTCTCCACAAACGGTTCAAAAACGCTCTGTTGTCTGAACAATAATAATACGCCTTCCATGCGTTTTTTAGTCCATAGTGTTCGGCGGATGACTGAAATTTTTCGTCATTCCCACACGTTTGATTTTGGCAGAGTTATTTTTATTGTAAATGTAACATTCACCAATTCTACCCATTATTGACAACCACACTACTCAAATTCTTGGAAGTTCTATATATATATGAACCAATTTAGAAACATTGTTATTGAATCACTAGAAGTTCGAGTGATTCAAGAACAAGAATTGGTGAATGTTACACGTGTGTAAAGTTATCTCTTAAACCAGTCTATGACGGTCGTCAGCCCCGTAAATGCCCAGACTTCCATATTCTTCTTCATTTTTGATGAGATGTCAAAAAATAACATGAAAATAACTCCTGTAATTGGAGATAATCCAGATTTTGTGAACAAGTATTTGGACACACTCAAAATGTTGTAAATATGTAATTGCAATTCAAAATTTTGCAAAGAATACTGCATTGTTATTGTTATTTACGAAATCGACAAAAAAAATAAAACTTGTCTACCAAATACAAGAAATTCTAAAATCATAAATGAGTATAGATCTAAGTATTCATGATCATTTTTAATGTTTCTTCTTATTTGAGTTTTCGTATTTTTTTCCATTTATTTTCAAGTTCGCTAGTATGAATTATTAAATTACAGTAACTAACTAACCATCACGCTGCTTCCCCGCAGGGGTAGGCAGAGAGAATAGAACGCCACCCCACTCTGTCTTTGCAAACATTATTCGCCTCTTCCACATGCATGCATCACCTCATACATACCCGAAGATTATTTCGACTACACTAAATTAAACTATTACCGATTATTTCGAAAATGAGAAAAAATTCAACTTTTCCTTCAAGTTTAAATATGTATATACAATCATATTTGAATTTTGCATAATCAACACCTATATAGTTTATCTTTATTAATAACCACGATATAAATAATACGTAACTAGTCATGTGAAATGAAATAAAAATCATTAAGTGGTATAATACAAGTGCTTAATTTAAAAAAAATCAATATATCGTAGTCATACAGGAGAAAGTGACCAAGTGCATTTTTTTACAAAAACGTGACCATTGACTATTTGATATCTTACTAGCTTTATGTTGCCCTGAAAAAAATCCTAAAGGATTTTATACTTGGAAGTACAATATATTGGCTAGTTAAAAATGACTAACTGCATTGATGTTTATTTTCTTGCCAAGCAAAAGTGACTTAAATGTCCCTCCTGAACATTTTACGTTTTGTTAGTTGGTCACTTTCTCCTGTACGACTACGATATGATTCCACAAAGTTAATTACAATAAATGATATAAATTAAGTGTAGAAAAAAATTAATATTAAATATAATATAAGCTAACTTAAGAAATAAAAAATAGAAAACAAAATCGTGGCTTATAGAGGTCGATATAACTTTGATGCCCTTTTTCCTTCGCGTATCAAGTTATAGGTACAACTCCAGTCTATCTCGTCTGATTCCAACGGTCGTTTACTATTCGGTAGATAGTAGGCACTAGGCACTACTGAGTGGGTAATCGTCGGGAGAGGAAACAACAATAAATTGCCTAAGGGCAGTGACCTATTCATTTATTCACATCGTGCGCGTCACGTCCAAATAGCTGTACTACATCATATCAAGGGTCCGATATAGATTAATCGTTTCACATTTGCTGATTTTGCACAAAGAATTCACTTTGATTAGATTCGAAATTCATTTTATAATTCTATCTTGACTTCCAAGTCAGATATCAATTTTATTTGTTGATTTACTATAGTGTAGATTTACAGGGGGGGGTCTAATAAATATAAGTGATTTTTTCGTTCTAATATTTATTCTATATTACCCTGGACTGGTACCTGAAGTAGGGCGGATCACCTTTTCTTCACAAGATAAAACTGCGTTTATATGATGCAGTGCCCTATGCACCATTCGGGTGCGGATAAGGGTTTGATGAAGATAAAGATGAAGATGAAGATTTGCTATAGATGCTTTATGTCAAGATGAGGACTATTACTTCATAAATTGATTCAGCAGTCACTTTGTAATAATATCTATCCATTTTTAATTTAAGTTTTACTTGGAAAATACCACTGTTTCTTAAAAAATACACATGTCACAATAGTTAAGAAATAGTGGTATTTACCAAGTAAAACTTAAATTAAAAAATGAGGAATATCTCTCTAAATTCATTAAAAATACATTGTCGCATCAGTTTCGTAGTAATTAACTGGAGGTCCCGGATTCCCAGGGGGTTCAAACTAAATATCAATATCTTTTACACTTATATTCATTTAACATCACCCTGGTCTAGTGTCGGAAGCGCATCATTGTCTTCATGTATGGAATTAACGATAATAAAAATAAAAATCTCTGCGTTGATTCGATTCAGTGATCTTTGCATCATTTGATGTAGATAAGAATTAAAAGATAGCTATGAAAAATAATTCAGATTTTATTGGTTAACATGTATAACATGTTTTATTATGTATAATATTAAATAATTATAATAAAACCCTTATCCGCACCCCAATGGTGCATAGGGCACTGCGTCATATAAACGCAGTGTTATCTTGATCGTTTACACATGAAGGAAAGGTGATCAGCCCTTCGCTTCAAGTACCAGTCCAGGGTAATATTGAATAAATATTACAGTGAAAAAATCACTCATATTTATTCTTACCCCCCCTGGGAATCGAACCCGGGTCCTCCAGAACGGTAGCCGAGCGTGCTGACCATTACACTACGGAGGCGGTATATGTATACTCATTATGTATACTCACGCATTATGCATTATGTATGTATACTTACGCATTATGTATACTCTAAAAAAATATAATTTGGTACAAGCAAGATTTTATGTTAATGATTCGCATATAGAATACATGAATATTAATTAATTAATCGTTTATTATAAATAAATAGTCCAATCAATTGTAATTAATCTGTCATTAGCATTCACCGCTGCAGAATAACAATTCATCAGAAATGGTTGCCGCAACATCCGCTATTAAAAGTGTTTGCCTTCCCAAAAACATCAGATATTCATGGCAAGCTATAAGGAGGCTCACGTACCGAGTACCTACTCCGGTTGCCATTGTGTTAGTGTTGTTCCAAGATCCGAGGCACAGCACTACGGTTCGACATATTCAAATCGTCATGCCCGCTCCGTGATGACAAGGCGAATCTATGGATTATGTTCCCTTATACAAGGCAAACATAAGCATAATACTTTTTTACATTCGTCCGGACAACTTGACTGTAAACGTGTTCACTTTTTTTGCCAATTTGGCAAATGTATTGATGTTTTCACTTGGCACGTATTTATTTCTCAGATTAAAATATTAAATACTTGTATTATTTATAGATTTGGCATTAATTAACTTTGTGGAATGACATGTTGATTATAAAAAAATTTAACACATGTTTTTGTGATCTGTCGATGAAAACATCTGTAGTTTTCGAAACTATTCGTGTGAAAAAAACTGAATTAGTGGTCTAATCTAAGTGTTAATTTTTAATAATCTTCATACTTATTATCTTTAAAAAAAATAGTATTGTGAGACGATGCTTTAAATTTTAAATTCTCCTTTTTAAATCTTAGAATCTGTGTTAGTAATTGAACCCGGAAGCCCGTGAATTTCACAATATCATGCCAACTATTAGTATGATACAGGTTTTTTACTTTAACAAAACAAATTGGACGTTATATTGTATTTTATAATATATATATATATATATATAAGTATATATATATATATATATATATATATATATATATATATATATATATATATATATATATATATATATGTATTTATATAATTTTCATATTAATACTACATATACCGTCAGTATGAATACCTGCCCACATCTTCTATTCTTAAGATTAGCAAGTCCGTTATTCGTCAATTTGGCAAGCCTGCGCGGCGCGCTGTCATAGTCTGTGCGCTCGATGTGTTCTGAAGTTTTCAGACAAGATTTTCAATACTAGTGAAAAAAAGTGAAAACAAATATTCCACCTTTACAGATTTTTCACTTTAAATTGAACGTTTTACGAAACAAATCGGACAATATATTGTATTTTGTAAAACAGATTTTAAAAAATATATATATTCTAAATAGTACTAATGATTCATGAGTACTATTTAGAATATATATATATATATATATATATATATATATATATATATATATATATATATATATATATATATATATATATATATATATATATATATATATATATATATATATATATATATATATATATATATATATATATATATAAATATATATATTTTTTTTTAATCTAACTGTTTTATAAAATACAATATATCGTCTATTTGTTTTGTAAAACTAATCGGAAGAAATATTGTATTTTATAAAACAGATTTAAAAAAATATATATTCTAAATAGTACTCATGATTCATGAGTACTATTTAGAATATTTTTTTAAAAATCTAACTGTTTTATAAAATACAATATAACGTCTATTTGTTTTGTAAAACGTTCAATTTAAAATGAAAAATCTGTACAGGTGGAATATTTCTTTTCACTTTTTTTTTCAGTATGTTTTTATAGTTTTTTCCCCAATATTCGCTTTGTTAGTGAGGTTTTTTCGCACTGCGATAAAAGTTATTTCAACTGATTTATTATGCTTGAATTTAATTGTACATAGTCATTGATATATTACATTCTAGGCGTACATTTATGTATTTAGTTACGCTACGTATTTGCGTACTATGTAGGGGTCGATAAAACTCGTGTTGTAGGCTCTAGATAAAAGGCGCTATCTTATCACATATGTACGACGAAAGCACACATTACGATTTTTGTTCCACTGTAGTAATAATTCCAAACATTTTGTATTTACATTCTCATGTAAATAAAATTAATATCTTGGCACAATTCCCAGTGTGAGTTTTACACTGTTGAAACAGTACGCATTCCGACTTCTAGGAATTTCTCGAAATGCAATTTATTATTTTTAGTTGAAAGACGTCGCTTTCTAGAAATAGGACCTCCGAATGTACATAAAATACAATTGACCTAAGTAATGAAATTTATTAACAAAATTTTTAAGGGTCCAATTTCGTTCCCAGATGCTAGATATTACGCCATATTTATATGGATATCTCAGCCTAGATGAAGAAGCAGTTTAGATGCTAATATAGGTATTTACAGGGCTTGCGACCTACTATTATGTATTTTAAATAATCACTGTATACACTGTGTACCATCGACCTTTTTATTTATCTTTAAATGTATTTCCGTTTTCAAAATATGAATGTAATATTCATATCACAATTCCTTAAAAAGATACTTAAAGAAAACTATTACTTATGGACTCAAGAATATGGTTCCATATTCTTCTTCGTCTATTTTTAGATATTAAAAAGTTTAAATAAACTCCTTATTGGAGACGCCCCGATTTGTAAACACACAGAATTTGGACACACTCATAGATTTACATTTTTATTTATATTGATAAATAACGCTATTCCGTCAAAATGTCCGTAAAAACTTAAACCTATTAAAATTGGTATTTTTACAACTTTTAATCCTTATTAAAAATTAACCGTTATCGAAACGTTACTACTGCTTTATTTCTGCCAAGTGTTTGATGTTTTATATCTTTATTTTAACCTTTACGTGGTGTTATTGGGTCACTCCTAATGCGATACAAATATAATCGCGGCTGTTGTGATAACCTCTCGGTTAAAAACTTATTTAGATTGAATGTTTTTTTATAAATATTATTGACTCGGCGCTACACTACGCTCGTTAAGATATGAATTAGATGTCCCAACGCTGTAAAATAAATTTACAACTAAATTTTTCAGATTTAAGTTTTGTACTGACATTTCTTGGCGGAACTGCATTTTATATCAGGTTCAGTGCTGCAGAACAGCGTTTATTATTTAATATAATTTTGTACTTAAGTTATACATATTTATATATAAACATATATATTTTTTTTTTATTGGACACTGTCTATCTACTGTCTACCTGTTCTGAGGTAGGCAGGGTATATAATAAAATAAAAACTACTTATATAGTTTTTTTCAAATTTATTTTATTAGACCAGTTACCGGATTTCGTTGCGAGAACAAAGGACTTCCCTATATTAACGTGCAGTAGAAGAGATCGTCTTATATTATTTTAATTTTCACATATGATATAATGTTCAAATTAACACAATAATCCATTTAAAAATTAAAATTATATTAAATAATACTTAAAACATTTACCATAACTTATGTATAATTATTATTATAATAAAATACTTAAACTCATTAAATTTAAATTAATTTTATCAGAAAAAATGTTATATAAAATCATTGTTTTCATCCCCTGCCTTGTTGTGTTTATAGCATAGAATTTTGTCAAGCCTCACGCCAGTCTGATGATGTCGGTTATGACAAAGCCCGGTCACTGGTCAAATAACATAAACGTGGAAAAACTAAATAGGTAGTTGTTTTTTTTTAACTAAATTTATCGTTCAGTACCGACTTTCTACATTTACACGCCATATTTTTCACGGCAATATTAAAAATTGTATACATAGAAAAGCAATTTTCTTATTTCGAATATTGTTCAGCACTAAAGAAATTTCTTACAATTTATTCCAAGAGACAGATTACCAACCTAGGTTCATTTATTCTAGGGCATATTTTCAGGTGATATATCGTAGTCGTACAGGAGAAAGTGACTAACTAACAAAACGTAAAATGTTCAGGAGGGCCATTTAAGTCACCTTTGCTTGGCAAGAAAATAAACTTCAATGCAGTTAGTTATTTTTAACAAGTCAATATTATATACTTCCAAGTTTAAAATCCTTTGGGATTTTTTCAGGGTAATATGAAACTAGTAAGATATCAAACAGTCAATAATCTCGTTTTTGTAAAAAATGCACTTGGTCACTTTCTCCTGTATGACTACGATATGAGAGGTGTTGAGATGCTTTGGGCATGTGAATCGAATGAGTGCAGAAAGAACAGTTAAACAAAAATTATTTTACAATGTGATTGGTAATAGTAGCAGAGGAAGACAGATGAAAACTTAGCATGATCAAGTATTTCAAATACTTGAATGTGGTCTGGATCAGGAGTCGAAATAACCAGCGGGTATGTTGAGGTATGAATGTGGAAGAGGCGATTTTTTTTTTTGCAAAGAAGGACTGGTGCGGCGATCTATTGTATTATCTCTGCCTAAGATTTTCAAGTGATCTATTTAAATAAGTGGTTTTCTGCATAATTTGTGAAATTATGTATACGTAACAGATAATTAATTTTGTTAACCTATGAGAACTAAATTCTTTTGTTGTGTTCTGAGAACTAATTATGATATATACATAATAAAGTAGACTCGAGAGTGGCTCGATGATCTGGGGGCCACACGAGCTTAAGTACTCTCTTATGGTAGAGAAAGTCCAAAAGAAGTTTTTGAGGTATCTCTACATGAGAGAGTACGGCTATTATCCTTGGCTCTACCCGACCCAGTTTCTCCAGGGTATGCTTGGCTACAATAGTTTAGAGACTAGAAGGAATGCGTATTTGATTACGCATTTTTATCGATTGTTGCGCGGTATGATCGATAATCCTGAAATTATCCAGAGCATTGGTCTGTATGTTCCCGATAGTTACCTAAGACAGCGTCGGCATAGATTGTTTCAGATTCCTATACACAGGACCAACCTGCCGATGGTTATGCCTGTAGGAAGAGCTACCGCTATGTTGAACAATATCACATTGGATATTGATCTGTTCCATGTGTCCGAAGGAGTTTTCCGAAGCGAGATTCTTCTACACATTTAACAAGAGTCTTCTTGTGTAATTTTTAATTTGTTTTTTTAATATATACGCCTTAAATGTTTGTTTGTAATGTATATATTAATTATTGAATAAATTGAATTGAATTGAATACATATACAGAAGTTGAACGGTTATCCAAGGTGAGTGAGTAATTATTATTACATAAATCAATCGTGGCTGTATTTTAAGTATTTATTTTATATAATATGAATAATGTAAACCTGATGTGCCTATTCTATTATTACATTGAATATTATTCATAAAATTTCATAAAGTGCCTACTTAACGAATTCCGTGAATATATTCTATTTCCTGTTTCGTTCAAATAGCCACATTCTCTGTTACATTGGTAACTGATAACATACTTCATTGTATGTATATATATAGGTATATTTATATACATGTATAGATGTATATAAATAATTAAGAAAAGTTTGTTGAGATGGTTTGGACATGTGGAACGAACGAGTGAAGTATGAACGGTAAAAAAAGTAATTAAGTTAATGTAGTTGGAAAAAGGAGCAGAGGAAGACCGAGAAAAACTTGGCACGATCAAATAGGTAATCAATCACTTGAGAGTGGTCAAGTTAGGAATCGAAATAATTGGCGGGTATGTATATGAGGAGATGAATGAACGTGGAAGAGGCGTAGCAGTTTGCAAAAACAGAGTGGACTCTCTGCCTACCCCAATGGGAAGCAACGTGATGGTTAGTTAGTTAGTAAAGTGTATGTATATATATATATATATATATATATATATATATATATATATATATATATATATATATATATATATATATATACATATATATATATATATATATATATATATATATATATATATATATATATATATATATATATATATATATATATATATATATATATATATATATATATATATATATATATATATATATATATATATATATATATATATATATATATATATATATATATATATATATATATATATATATATATATATATATATATATATATATATATATATATATAATTTTAAGCTAATATTCTATAATCGCATTGATTAAATTTTATTCTTCAATCAACATTTTTTTAAAGGGCATTGAAAGACGTGTACGATATTATTTGGGGGTCACATTAATAAAGTTCAATCACATCATGTTTACAAAATTTAAAT
Source organism: Brachycentrus maculatus (assembly GCF_059751285.1). Lineage (NCBI taxonomy): Eukaryota > Metazoa > Arthropoda > Insecta > Trichoptera > Brachycentridae > Brachycentrus > Brachycentrus maculatus. The sequence goes on along the minus strand of NW_028281064.1, from coordinate 275,179 downwards.
AAATATTTTTCCAAATATTTCGCTTTTGGTAATGTGAGATAATAAAAAATCCCAATGAATAGAAAACAAATATTATTATTTGGGCTTCAACCGATTTTAATTTTGTCTCAGAATTTTATAATAACAATAATGTTCTGTTAATGTATATTTGTATACACATATCCATACACGAAAGTTTAACAGCAATTCACCCTACCACAATTTGATCCTTTTTCTTATAATGAGCCGCTTATGCTCACAGAAATAGTATGAAATTGAAATATTTGTGTAAACAATAAAAACACAAATATTTCTCCTTTTTTATATTAAAAAAGGTACTTATTGTGTTTTTCATTGGAAATTACTCATTCATCATTTCAATCAATCTGTAATATGTATGTTTATATTTATTTAAACCCGCAACATCACTCTTGTTTGAAAAGAAACAACGAAATGTCTACACACTACATATCGACCTTATACTATTTTCAGTTTTCAAAATGTGCATAATAATAAAGTCGGAGAGAGTGTTCTCATCCTAATCTACGTCTTAGACCAGACATGACATCATCAATAAACAAGTGTAGGTAATATACGAGAGTGCCTATTCTCAATTTATTGCTGCAAAAAAACTCGTTTCTCCTCGTTTTGTATGCGTCAGATTATTTTCCATTTTCCGTTTCTTCAATGGGTTTATTATTCCGATCAGTAGTTAAGTTTTTTACACGTCAGCTCGCGAAGCCGCCGGACGGAGCCGAACGGTTCCGATCGCTGCCGACGCGAAACATTCACTTGTTGCTAGTATAGTCCCCGACCCCTCCGCAATTCCGCCGCCTCAGTCTTTTGTGCGCAGCTGTCGGGGAGGTACCTCGTCGCATTTTCCAACGATTATACACAGTTATATGCATAGTCAAAACTCCCGCGACGCCATCTTATTTCGCTTTTGGTGTGCAGGTGGACCGGTCTTTTAAAGAGATTCAAGGACATCGTTATATCGTTATCGAGAAAAGTTCTCGTACTTTATTTTAATTGAAGTGAATTAATAATTGGTGCTCTCGATTTATATGTTTTGTGTACGGAAAGCTCAAATACGTTGGAAAATATATTGTGTTTCGCATTTCATGGAATATAAAGAAGTTAACTCTGCACGTTATAATATCCTTGTGACCTTTATTAACGTAGTGTGTTGTTGCATACCACAGAAACCCGACATCTATATTTAGGGTAAGTGCATTGATCACGTAACTTAATACTGCGAACGTTTGTGTTCTCTCGAAGTCGTCATAAAAATGTGCACATTTTACAAAGGTTTAAACTTTCTAACTGGTTTAGCCTGTTTGTTTCAACGTTCGATTAAACTTTGCATTTCCACGGCTTCGAGCAAGGGCTACGATTACGGAATTCTTTGTAAGAGCATTGATCTTATTGAAGTTTGCACAAAGCAATACCCATTTGTTCTTTATAACATTGGTCGTTATCGTCGCGAGCGGTAATAGTAAAGAATTATATTATAATCCCTAAAAGTGATTGAATGTTTCGCGTGGGCCCGTAGAATAGTCACAAAACTTATCCGTATTCATTGTGTACTAGGTACACATAAAACTAGTGTCGTGACTACGTATAAATCATCGCAATACGCAACACCGAAGACCATTATGACGATGAATAATTTGGCCGTGGAAATGAAAGTGGCCGAATTATTATGGGTCGATTTCTCTCCGTAATAATTTGTTCTATTGCCGAGTAGCGGTTACGCTCCGAGTAATAACGACTATGCCATCGTCGTGACGGCAATATTGCAACGTCTATTCGATACGAAGCGATCTCAAGTTCGACTTTTGGCCATTTCTGCTGACCACGAGTAGTTCACTTATCCAAGATGGCGCAGAAAAAAAAACGGTTCCCGCCTCGTAAATTGAGAATGCGAAAATGGGATGCGTTGGCTCAGTCATATGATCATTATCAAGCTATTAACTCTCGCTATGAAATGAATTTATTATATGTACATAATATTATTGTTATATAATTGAACTGGTCCGAAATTAACGCTAATAATAATTGTTGTTTGACCTCTATTTGCACCCAGATAGTGCACAAGGCACCGCATTAGATTTATTTGCCCAATAATTATATTACATATATAAAGGCAACGTGTTTAATACTGGGTTCCAACATATATCCTATATAAACTCACAAGTAAAATCAAATACCTTAGTAACTTCTTGGCTAACTTAGAATCATTCAATTCGTTAAAATCATATCTTTAACGAGATAACGAGTGTTTGTGCCTAGAATTTTCACCCGTGAATTACATGAAATTATAGTAGCTTTTAACATAAAGAGTAAATCCACTCACAAGTAGAATAGGCTATAAAACTTAAGTTGAAGTTTATGCAGGGCTATGATAAGCGGTATTGCATAAGCTGTAGCTACATTTCAGAGACACTTGGACATTGGGTAATTTAAAAAATGCGTTCTATATTCTGTGTCTAGGACTGGATGAATAAAATTAAAGGTCTCATGGGGAAGGAAATGAAAATACAGCTCTAATGAGTAGGACACTCGAGGTTACTTACCTGTACTAGTTTTGCATCTTAGACATGAGTAATATATACGAGTATTTAGAGCTTTGGTGTTGAGTTTGTAGAGATCCATTTTAATTTATGTATCAAATGTTAAATTAAACACTGATTTTTTCAGTCTACTAAGTTGTATTTTATTGTTAGAAAAACACATAAAAATCAATTTTGTGACAACTGTTTCGCCTAATTATGGCATTTTCAAACGAATGGCATTTTCTAACAACAAAATACAACTCAGTAGACTAAGAAAACCAGTGTTTTTATTTAAAATTTAATACATAAATGAATGCGAGTCCCTAGTAATAATAATAATTTACGAGCTTATTCTAAGAGACTTTCAGAGATTATACCGCAACAAAGTTCCGCTTTTAATAAAAAAAAAAACATGTGTTATTTTCCGCCGAGAACTATCTATTTGAAAAAAAAAGTCATTTAAATCATCATACTAAATTCATAAATTACCTTATAGTTATTACAATCATTTTTTGTTTAATACATAAATGCATACGAGTCTCTAGTAATAATAATAATTTATTATTCGTTAGGTACTTTTTTCTATAAAAACTATTCGACGGAAGTACCTACCTACAGTAACAAAAAAAACATCAGATAAAGGACCTTCGAGGGTATTGTAAATGTACACACACACACACACAAAGATAGGACTATAAAACGTAGTGAAGTAGTGAAGGGAGCGCACGGTACCTACATAGTACCCGATGCACCTGCCGCCTGGGGCTCGACCCCTACATTCTGTCCTACACTGTTCCATCCACATTCCATTCGGGGAGGGGCGTCCATCACTATGATGTGCGCCATATTGCTTTGCCTAGTAATTTCATTACTGCGGAATTTCACAGGAAAGTATATTGACACCATTATTGCCAATAATACGCTACGACCGCGTTAAACTTCTAATTATACTTCGTTAAACTTCTAATTATACTGCGTTAAACTTCTAATTAAACTGCGTTAAACTTACACATTTATATTGCGATATTCGCCGCGTCATGTCGAATTGAATATCGAAAATTCCAACTAAACGTTCGACCGAATTGAATCATAATGACTCAACATCGTTTAAAATCGTTTTACAGTAAAATTAAACACCGTTTTGATTAATTTATGCAGTGTTTCGCATGAGGAAGCTATCTACAGCGTTCAAATTTACGCTTTTTTATATGGGTATCTCAGGATTAATTTTAAACTTAAAAAAAAACGCCAGTTTATCTATCTTCTTCTTCTAACTCTCCTTATCCGCAAAAAATGGTGCATAGGGCACTGCATCGTATTGACGCAGTGTTATCTTGATCGTTACTTACAAAAAGGCACGGTAATCACTCCTGCGCTTCAAATTAAATTAAATATTAAATAAGAGTGTAAGAACACTAATTTATTTTCACCCCCGCCCCGCGCCTGGGAATCGAACCCGGAACCTTCAGCATGGTAATTAAACACGCTTACCATTACACTACGGAGGAGGACTCCCTTGTCTGTCCTCTTACTGTTATAAAATAAAATATTTGCGGAAACCCGAACCCGAATTCCGAATTAATTAATGATGAAAACCGTATCGCCAACCAATAGACCAATAGCCGAATAATTTTGGTACATAGACCCAGGCAAGGGAGGCCCAAGAAACTCAATTTTGGTCCGACGAGCTGACCTAGCATATTTATGTGTAACTGCTAATTCACAATGATTCGTTCGTCGGTTTTATTTTGTAAGTTGTCGTGAGTGATCAATACTGATTATTGATTAAATTTCCATGTAAACATTCGGTAATGTTGGCATTACTAATATAATCGATAACATTGTTAAACGCTATAAATCAAAATATTTTTATACCACGATTATATTTCTATCTACGGTTCTAATGTCTTTGTTGGAAAAAGATAACATCGCCTTTGTAAATAATAATTATCGATCCAATTTTTATCAAAAAATCATCATTATCTCGAGTTTAATGAATTATTTATTGCTAAAATTAATTTTTATTTTTTGTGCGGGTAAATAAGTAGGTACTTGCATAAAATGAGTGATTTATTTGCATTGTTACGCATTCTACGATGAAGACACTAAAAACGTGTGAATTTTCCCAATACACGGTGGAACCGATTTAATCAGTTTTATTGTTCTCAGCATTACGCGCGGAAGACAAAGAGGATAAATAGTATTTAACATCTTTCATTATATGCTAATTTAATATTCAATACTCAATAATAATAATTAGTTTGATCGCTACGAACAATGGAGTGACATCACATGCGCCTCTTCATTTTTCACTACCATTGTCGAGAGATAAATACCAGTCCACAAATTATACCTGGTTCCCTTGACCCCGAAAGGGTCCTGGCGTCAAATCCTGCCCATTTTTTTTAAATGAATGTATTCGTCAGTTTTTCATTGCGCCTTTTATTTCGGGTGCCCACATGGCCAGGCCTTTCCCCGACATTATCTATTTATGGCTATTCTGTTTGATGAAGGTCGTTTTTTTTCTCTCTTTACGTTCAGGTATAATTCCTTTGTATCTTTTTAACTAACATAATGGTTTTTCGAATGAGCGATTGATAAAACTAGCAATAACATTGCATATATGTAGTGCATGTTAACTATTAAAAAATACTTGCTATTTTAGAAATTGGTTGGAAGCCTTTAGAAAAGAAATACAAGATTTATTTAGAAAATGGGCGCTGTTTAATATCGTGTAAATTTATGTATGATGAATGTTCTACTCTAACGATTGATAGCAGATATTCCTATCTATCTACTAGTTTTACTGTTAGGTTTTATGTAATTTTTTGTAACTTCCTCATATCGTAGATCGTTAAATTTGTTACTGACTTCTCTACCGTTTTAAACTCGCATTATTACGATGATGATACCTTCTAAAAATATTTTTAATAAAATTAAATAAAAACTGTTTAGCATTGAAATTCGTGTTATTATTCTCACTTTGATCGTTACGATGTTTATGACGATACTTGTGTGTAGCATCTGTAAACAGATACAGGAAAAGAAACGAACAATAAATAACACCGGCGATGTTTAGTATTTAGGCGTATGCTTTTACTTTCTGGCCGCCACCGCGGCTAGTCCCCGGCTCCCTCGCCACACGGTCCGTGACGCAAACCGCTGGCGATTCTTCGCGTGTTCCGTACAAAAATAACTTCCTTGGCAGCCCCCAAAGTGCCGCCGTATGTTTCCCCAGAAGGTCGCCACCTAAATACTGACTTACGAGCTGGCGTTTGCCTTCTTTGCGGGCATCCAACACGCGCCAGATAAGCCGAAAGTGTTCCATTCAGGAATGCTTCGGCCATTGTTGCGCTAGCTATTGTAGGATCGTCTCGCAGAAGGTCGCGGATCCGCCAACTACGGCGGCTCATTACCGCGCTAACGGAATGCGTCGGTCAGCACCGTCGTATCTCCGCACCATTGTGTTTCACTTCCCAGCGAAAAGAAAGAGCTCGGCATGGGAAATCCGATAAAATCTTATTACGATTCTCATCGTCTCATTTCCCATGATGTTTTTGCTCGCTGAGCTTCCGCGTACATTCGCCGCCCGCGACTCGGCCGGCATGCATGGTGACTTGTGATATTGCGGAGCACGCTCCCCGAAGCCCGCAGCAGGGACGGAGAAATTCCTACATAATTGAGATCGTGCGCCATGTTGGCAAACGGGCTTTTTTCCATTTCTATATGCGAAACATTACACACGCGTTCGACTGTAAACTGCAATACACACGTTTGTTCGCATTATTTAATTCAAACAATGAATTTTCTTTGTGCATTGTATTGTTAAGTTATTATAACAATCAAAACTAATTTAAAAAATCTACATTCGCAATTGATTCAAAGAGCTATTTTAAAATAAAGTAACAGGCAATAATGTAAGAAATCTGTCTAAATAGACTTCGGTGTCTAAAACAGCATCGTTCGTAGGATAAATGATGTATACATGCATCCATAATAATACCCTTTCATTTAAAGTACAATAAGTAAATAATTAGTTTCAATAGAAATATGCCAGGTCTGTCTGTATTCGAAATATAGTAAATAATGCATACATACATATTAGCCATCGTTTAAATCAGTTGTACAACCGTGGTATCGTTTATGGGTCGAGACGTTTCCTGTGCCCCCACATTGCTATGGATTTACCTCGACTACCATAAGCAAATTATGCTCGTATTCTCACCTGTGCAGTGTAGGAACCATTACAAGCGCGTCCAGCTAGCCGCTTTATTCTGAGCTTGATTCGTTCCACATTTCTACATTCTTCAGCCCACTGTAAATGCACTCTAGCAATTATCATTAAGCCACTGGATCCATTTATACGTTTTATTTAATCATCCGCGTGACTCCGTTAATTATTAATGTATAATCATCAGTATACTTCTACTATTAGTAAGGATTTATTTATGCACGCTATTATGCATATATTTTAATTGCTAATAATAATTATCAACCTTGTGTATTTACCTGTGTATTTATTTGTTCACCGGAATGATTGTTTTCAGGTGAAAATTGCCGGACCGAATTCCGTTATTTCTTTTGACAAACGAGGCATTTAATTCGCGCCTAATACTATACAAAATTCCGCTAAATTTTGTGTAATGGTGGGATTTTCTTTATTGCAACTGGTATATGTATAATGTTATTCAGTTCCAACCAAAACTTACATAGATACATACATACTTGCAGATACTTAAAACGACTTTGTCACTTTTCGTATTGTAAAAGTTAAGGTAGATAAATACATACTACAAGTGTAAATGGATAATCATCCCTTTTGTTTATCAAAACGATGATTAATGTTTTTTACGATACATGTATGTATTACGTTTTAAACTCCATTATTCCAAACACAAACCATAATATTATAGAGATAGATACATTGAATCGTTTTATTGTTGTCTTCGGCACATTAGCCTTGAGTATTGGTAATGTTAGTTCAGACTTTAACAGGCTTCTCGCTTGTAGCAAATTTTCCATTCCTAATAATGTTTTTTTAAGATTGTGTGACCCTGACATTCAAAAGATTCGATTAAATATTTTTCTTCCAGTACTATTTTTCAATTAAAATTGCTATTCAAACGACATTTCTGATTATGTAATTATCTTTTATCTCGATGTTTTCTTTCCGGCGAAAACAATTTGCCGGCTATCTTGAGGTTTATAAAAGCGAGCTTAATAAATAAATAATATTGTCACATTATTCGTAGTAACGTTGAAAACAAGCGGTTATTTCGTCATAATATGTACATACAAATCGATATTGGAAAGTAAAAATAATATAAACACGCCTCCGTGCGTGTGTTTGAGCGTTTCGGCGCATGTGTTGGCCATCAATTAGGATTGTGAGATGAACATCAGACTTGAGATCATATCTCTTGACCGCGCTCGACATGGCGGCGGATACCAGGAGTACAGATCAGTGCAGAAGGTGATGATGAATGGTGACACGTATTTGAATTATGCTAATTCCGCGTTTCTCCTCGGAGAGCGTTGCCCCCACCAAACCGCGCACACATTTACATCTTTCGTCTCCGTATGTGTCGCTCATACCTTCGTAACGGTCTCGTTCTTTGCATAATAATGTGTACTTCGTGAATGTTGGCTTTGCTGTTTTTGAAGACGACTTTTTTCGGATTTTCTTTGGATGTGTTTTTTTTACGATGTGGACTTCGTATAATCCATAGCCTCCATTCTGGGTTACGGAAATTAGTATACTAGTCAGATTATCGTAAAAATATAAAAATAACTTGGGAAAAATCCTACTTTGTATTGATTTTCGTAACTGAAAACACATATTCAGAGTTTAGAGATCGTTTTTTTTTTGTTGTAAAAAAACTTTTAGTAACCCTAAACCAAGATTTTTTCTTCTTAACTACTTAAGAATGCCACACGCTTTATTCATTGTGGATATTCGCGAAATTGTTTCGAGTTTCGAGTTTCGATCTCGGGAACTTTGAACGAATGACAATAATTTATTATTCGACTAGTTTTGTGGGTAGTGGATACCACAAACCCTGATACAATATCCATAGGGGGTGAATGCGTATGTAGAACTTAATTTATTCCCCTTTACGTACTGGCTATCTCTATATGTACATTCATTCTTGTCGCGAATCACTTTCTTCTTGTAAGTTATTAGTTCTGAAATCAAGTTTGACGTATTTTTGTAAAAACTCGCGTCAAAAGCGATTCCTCGAACGATCGTTAATAATATCGCTTACTCCTTTAAAGAACGTCATAAATAAAAAATCGTCAATTTTCAGTTGTGCATTTTTCCGGAATGCCCAGGAAATGTACTTTATCCCAGCAAAAGACGCATATTTTTAGCTTAACATCTACCCGCTACAGGGCAGAAAGTGTTGTTTTTGCATTTTGAAGAAAAAGTATGTTTAATCATTTTTTAAAATAAACTAAATATTTTTCAAATGGAGAAAAAACCGTCAGGTTTTACTTAAAAAGATCTGTCGCACAGTAAGAAGTCCAGTAAGTAGCTTGATATTTATTTTTAATACATTGTATTATATTTTTAAACTTTTAAAACGTTCTCCTGAAAAATCAAGTTTTTTGATTGATGACGTTCTTGAAAGGAGCGAGCGATATGAGAATACATTAGACACCGACACCAGCTGCATGAGAATGTCTCTGGACATTGAAGCCGACGCATTCGCACGACAGTACTTCTATGTATATCATAATTTACCTTCGCCGTTACGTAATTTGTAATAACGTGAGGTGATAGCCGATCGCGGCCGTCAACCGATCTCCAGTTCGCCGGGTGGATTCGTCCGATAGTACAAAAGTATAAATGATGTATTTATACGTAGTCGAACTCGCGCTCATTCCGGTTCGTGACTTGTATAAGCTATTTTCGTGACCGGCGAGTCGCCGAGCTGCTATCGTTAGGTAATGACCGCCTCGGGAGATTTCCCCTATTACCAGCGGCTGCGAGCCGAGGCCAGGCCGCCATCTTGCCGTCCGCGACTCCTCGTCCTGACTCCCTGTCGCTGCCATTCCTCTCCTCCGTCCAGCTCGGTCACTCGACCGTTAATTGTTCGAGTGATCGCTAAATTCTTTTCTTTTGACCCTTAATCCAATGGTGTATAGGGTACTGCATCATATTGACGCAGTGTTATCTTGATCGTTACTTATATGAAGGCGAGGCGATCACTCCCGCGGATCACTTCAGGGACCAGTCCAGGGTAATAAATAAATATTGTAGTCTACAAAATTTTGAGTGTCCAAATACTTGTTCACAAAATCTAGATTATCTCCAATTACAGGAGTTATTTTCATATTATTTATTGACATCTCATCAAAGAAGAAGAAGAATATGGAAGTCTGGGCATTTACGAGGCTGACGACCGTCATAGGCTGGTTTAAGTGATCAAATTGGTGAATGTTACACGTGTGTAAAGTGTAAACAAAATCACTTAAACCAGTCTATGATGGTCGTCAGCCCCGTAAATACCCAGACTTCCATATTCTTGTTCATCTTTGATGATATGTCAAAAAATAATATGGAAATATTAAGGTGTAAAATCACCAATATTTATTTTCATCACCCCCCTGGGAATCGATCCTGGGACCTCCAGCACGGTAGCTAAACACGCTAACCATTATACCACGAATCCAGACAATGAGGGAATTGCTAAATACCCGCTGATTACCATTACCACGTTTGTTACTTACTTTTGCTACTTTCCGCGGGTTTATTTAGTGTGGAGAATTTTTTGACAATTCGAAAACATGCGTGGTTGTATGTATTTGTTACGCAGTACTTAATACAATTTATTGTGTTCTGTTTTATTTTTTATTTCGTAGAAGTTTTCATTTTGTGTCAGCGGAATATTTACTGGCAACTTTCCAAGTATTAACATACAAAATGCATATATATTTCTTTGCTCCACATTTGGAAACACCACAAATTGGAAACACCACAAACTGGAAAAATTTGCCCTAATTAGAGAATGCACGCTAATCGGAACTGCTTTATCCAGGTTCAACAATAATGTTTTTTTTGTGTAGAAATAATGAATAGCATACCGATTCACCGCTTCGTGCGCATCGTGACAAAGTACATCCTACTATATATAGTATTACGTACATTTACTAACCGCACAACCGCCATTTTTTCTTTATCACGAATTCCTTTGTTTGTTTTGAAGTGATTTTTTATAGAATTCGTGATAAATCCGCGCTATCGCATCGCGGAGGACCGCGATAATGGGCAGTGAATAATGCGCCACAGTCGCGTGATAAGGCCAGCCAGCCTGGCCGTTCGGGTCGCCGCGCCGGGGTCATTGCGCAATCACACGCATTCTCCGGTATCGCTGTTTACTCGCGCGAGAGAACCATTTACATGCATCATTAGGCCTCGCGACAATAACGAACGAGTGATACGAGTTCAGGATTCGTTAACAAACTTACTTGTTTTGTCCACAACATTTCGTTACATTTTATACTACTACTACTACTATCACCATCACGCCGTTTTTCCAAACGGTAGAGAGAAAGGATGGGCTGTACCGTCATACACTTCTTCCTTCACATCCTTACATCTAGTCATACATATGCTCACTCCTTTCAACAACGTCAAATATAAAAAAACTTGATTTTTCGGGAGTTCGTTTTTAAAGTTTAAGAATATAATGAAATATAATTCATTATATTACTTTTTACTGTGCAACAGATATTTTTAGGTAAAACCTGAAGGTTTTTTATCCATTTGAAAATATTTTGTATATTTAAAAAAAAATTATTCAACAATACCTTTTCTTCAAAATGCAAAAACAACACTTTCTGCCCTGTAGCGGGTAAATATTAAGTTTAAAATGTGCCGCTTTCGCTGGGCTATAGTATCTACATTTTCTGGGCGTTCCGAAAACATGCACAACTGAAAATTGACGATTTTTGACAAATGACGTTGTTGAAAGGAGTGAGTGACATGTCCTCAGATTACTACGCAGACTTTTGACACCACCAGATTTTAGCTTCTGATTGATCTGATCGTGCCAAGTCTTTTTCGGCCGTCCTCATCCTGTTCTCATGTTCACATTCGCCATATATATTTTCTTATTCGCTATCCATTCGCTCCACATGGCCTAGAACTTAATCCAACAAAATAATATGTATTAATTCTTGTATTTGACTGGTCCCCGCTTACCCACGTAGGTAATTACAATTACATACTTCTGTATCCTTCCCGGTAGGTCGTAAATTGTACACTAAAGCTGGGTCAACCATTTCGTCGTACTTTGTATTCACAATTCGGAAAATAAAACCCGTTATATTCTGTACATCACAGTCGAATTACAATTGCGCGATAAATTCTCGTGCAAATTATAAAGGGGCTAACGTTTTACATACATAAACATATTGTTTCAGGGTCATTAGCATACCTTATACATAACCTTATATTACATTATTATTATAAGCATTTATATTGAATTTAAAGTTGCATTGAATTCCTACTCACTTTGAATAACGCGATTTCGTTCGTTTTTCTTGGATTTTATTAAATTCTAAATATCAGACATTACGCTCTCTCAGAAGGTAGAGTTTTAGTGTACTTACTTACTTTACTTACTTAGAACCCTTATCCGCACCCAATGGTGCATAGGGCACTGCATCGAATTGACGCAGTGTTATCTTGATCATTACTTACTTGAAGGCAAGGCGAATACCCTTGCGCTTCAGGAACCAGTCCAGGGTAATATTAAATAAATATTACAGTGTAAAATCACTAGTATTTATTTTCACCCCCCCCCTGGGAATCGAACCCGGGACCGGGAGAAAGTGACCAAGTGCATGTTGCTAATTAAATATGCGTATTTTTACTAAGTTATAGATTAATTTCCGCCTCCTTTGTCCGCCTCCGCAGTGTAATGGTCAGCACACTCGGCCACCGTTCTGGAGGTCCCGGGTTCGATTCCCAGGGGGGTCAAATAAATATAAGTGATTTTTCACTCTAATATTTATTCCATATTACCCTGGACTGGTACCTGAAGCGGAGGGCTGATCACCTTTCCTTCATGTGTTAACGATCAAGATAACACTGCGTTTATATGATGCAGTGCCCTCTGCACCATTGGGGTGCGGATAAGGGTTTGAAACATTAAGAATAAAGATTAATTTACGTTTGTAAAAAGTAATGGTTATCGTTAGAAATTTTCAACCATGGCTTTAGATATTCTCTTTCTCACTTTCTAAATAAAGTAGTCGGTGATAACAGGTGATGTTGGTTTAGTCAAAATGTTAGTTGAATAACATATTAAACTGGTTCGTTACAAAAATAGACAATATGTGTTTTAGTTTGTTAGTTGTAACCGACATACTTTCTACATCTTGAGTGAAGGGGTGGTTTCCGATACATAGAACCACACGAAGTTCGCTTTAACAGGGCGGATATTGAGATTCTGTCGACATGTTCCACCCTCCCCCTTCTGCCTTCCTGTGAAGCATCGGTAGTTCATATTCATCACTTCATTCTTCAACTAGAATTTATTATTGTTCTACACTTACGTACGTGGCATATTTAATGATGTATGATGTCGTATAGTTCGATGCAATATTAAAAATAAATTTATATTGCAACATAAATTTGTAATGAATATAATATGAATATGTGTTTAAATTTTGATTCGCTGTTAAGAATTTATCTTAGGGAAATGTAGCCTCTCTGGAATATTTCAATTCGAAATACTCTAACTGAACTCTGTTATTTACTTAAAACCAATCGAAATTGTTTAATGCGAGCGAGAGACGTAATCTTATAATTTGTTATTTTTTATTTTCAGAACTCAAGAAAACACCAAAAAAACGGAAAACAGGGGATAAAGTTTTAGCTAAGTTAAAAAATAAAGTGAAACAAGTGTTCGTCGATTGTGATCCTCCCAAAGAGGATATCGAAAATAAAAGCAAGAAGAAAAGTGAAGGCAGTTTGAGTAAGAAGAAAATATTAGAGGAAGTGAATAATAGCAAGTTACGGGAGTCGGAAGAGAGAGAGAGAGAGAGTGAAAGTGAAGTGCCCGGTGAGTGCGCGCGCGCAGTGGAGGACGGGACCGCCGGACCTTCGGGAGTGCCAGCGGCAGCAGCGGTAGAGCCGCCCCCGGAGCAGCCCGCGCCCCCGCCCTTGGAGCCGCCGCCGCCCGCCGCCACGGGAGCGCTGGACGATGCGGCCAGGATGGACGAGGGCGGCCGCTTCCCGGACGACCGCAGCGACTCGGGCGTGAGCAGCCTGCGCTCCGCCTCCGGGGACGAGCGCTCGGGCTCGCGCTCCAGCGCCAGCGCGCTGTCCGTGCCCGAGGAGCACGAGCCCGCGCGCGGCATGGCGCAGCCCGCGGCGCCCGCGCCCGCCGCGCCGCGCGCGCCGCCGCTGCTGCCGCACGCGCCGCACATGCAGCACATGCTGCACTACCCGCCGCCGCTGCACCACCTGCCGCCGCCCGACCTCTACCAGCCCACCGACCTCATGTGGCCCAAGCGCTACCCCGACGACTACCTCGAGCGCCATCCCCTGCTCAGGTACACTTACTCAATTTACATCCAAATATTATTTCTTCCCAATTTCTTCAAACTCTCATCCGCACCCGATGGCGCATAGACCACTTCGTCATATAAACGCAGTGTTATCTTGATCATTGACACGTGAAAGAAAGGTGATGAGCCCTCCGCTTAAAAACACCGCGTAAAAATGACTATCGTATCGCCTTAGAATTTATGAGCAGTTTTTCCTCGTGCACAAACGTTAGACTACATTTTAACTTTTTTCACTCTGACCATTTTTTCTCATAACTGATCAGCTACTCTGATCACAAAAATGCGACGTTTTCTACCATTAAAATAAATATTTTGGTTCCTTAATTTTGGGACACTCTGTCTGGCAATTCGTATGACCATGTTAATTAAGATTAACTGTATTTATCTGAAATATTTTTTGGTAAAATATACTTGGGTGATGAAAAGAAATCAGTGATTAAAGTTATACCTGCGCCGGGCCAGACATTGTGGCCCACGGAGCTGCCTACTAGAATCATACGGGCCAGAATGTCTGGCCTACAGAGTGGTAAGAGTTAAAGATATAATCAATGTTTCGCGAATTACTTTACATACATGAATATATGAATTCCCATTTGACTATGGTTCTATTAATTTTATTCGCGCAACCCGAACCCGTCATTCGTCCTTCGAACTTCACAAAACAAATCTTAGTTAAAATTTGCGAGGATGATCTTGCGTAGCTCGGCCTAACAAATAATGATGCTAAACGTTTAAACTAGGTGTCCTGATTTCATCTCATTTTCTGCTAGTCTGAAATTTTATACATTTGAGCCGTGACCCGTTTTCGTATGCCCATCATAAAACAATATAATAAAACATGATTACTGGATGTTCTACGTTGATCTTCTTATCAGTCGTAACGCTGTTGACACAACCATATTTTCGTTTTCTTTCAGCTTAAAAAGTTACATAATATTGACTGAAATTAAACCTGCCGTTTTCATATACCGACCCATCCAAAATTCCGCCAATCCTAGCTATAAATTAAAATATTTTAATCCAAAAAGATTGACCCGAACGCGTGGTCGATAGGGTACCTCGTATTTAACGTTAAAGTTACGTTAAAGTTACGTTTTGGACCAGTATTGTCCAATGGTAGGAGCACCTTTAAATTTAACAGCATACAAAAAAGTCCCACGCTGCGGTCTCATGACCTGACTGACTTTGCTTCTTGCCTGTACCGACAGGAGCCAGCAGTTCCTGCACGGCGCGCCCTATACTGAGGCGGAGCTAGCCCTGGCCGCAGGCCAACCGTCGCAGAGGTTCCTCGCATTTTATAGGTATGTCCAAACACATCTATCCTCATGTCCATCTTGTCCGACTTCCTGCATGCTATATCTGTGACCGCTTCACGTTTCAGCCGTGTCCACTACTGACCTCTCCCTATCCGACTCTTCGGTGTATCTGTGCCCGCTTCACGCTATACTACCACCTCCACTACTGATCTCTCCCTATCCGACTCTTCGGTGTAACTGTGCCCGCTTTATGCTATACAGCCATGTCCACCACTGACCTCTCCCTATCCGACTCTTCGGTGTACATGTGCCCGCTTCGCGCTATACAGCCATGTCCACCACTGGCCTCTCCCCGTCCGACTCTTCGGTATATCTGTGCCCGCTTCACGCTATACTACCACCTCCACTACTGATCTCTCCCTATCCGACTCTTCGGTGTAACTGTGCCCGCTTTATGCTATACAGCCATGTCCACCACTGACCTCTCCCTATCCGACTCTTCGGTGTACATGTGCCCGCTTCGCGCTATACAGCCATGTCCACCACTGGCCTCTCCCCGTCCGACTCTTCGGTATATCTGTGCCCGCTTCACGCTATACTACCACCTCCACTACTGATCTCTCCCTATCCGACTCTTCGGTGTAACTGTGCCCGCTTTACGCTATACAGCCATGTCTACCACTGACCTCTCCCTATCCGACTCTTCGGTGTACATGTGCCCGCTTCGCGCTATACAGCCATGTCCACCACTGGCCTCTCCCCTTCCGACTCTTCGGTATATCTGTGCCCGCTTCACGCTATACTACCACCTCCACTACTGATCTCTCCCTATCCGACTCTTCGGTGTAACTGTGCCCGCTTCACGCTATACAGCCATGTCCACTACTGACCTCTCCCCGTCCGACTCATGGGTATATCTGTGCCCGCTTCACGGTACAAAGCCCTGTCCATCTCCTCCGACATATCACTCCCCCCTCCCCTCCCCCGCCAGTCCTCGTGATCGTTTTTTCGGCCAGACCGTCGAAATGTTTTTGTCTGTCATGTGATCGTTGTTAATTTTTGTTATTTCGTGATATGACGACCCATTTAAACATATAATAACAAGAAGACGCAAACTACCATAATTAATGTGTGTCTAAAAATTATTTAGTGGCTCTATGGTGTCGGATTGTGAATTCTGTTACTTAATTTATGGTCAGGATGTTAATTCGACTAATAACGTATTTGTGTAATATATCCAAGGTTATGAAGCCATCGAATATGCATAGTAAAGATTGATTCATTTTTGCATTGGTGGGAATTAAGAATAATGTTTGAATTTTTAAAAATCCATACTTTAGGGTTAACTTATTTTTAAAAGTCGTAGGAATATTTATGTTTGGTGTTTTTATGCTAAAATAATAGAGTTTGGAACTAGAGTAGAGTTAGAAAGCAGGAACGGCGTTTTGAGGATCAGTTTTAGTGCTGCAAAGTACACACGTATGAGTATTACGCGGATTTGTATGATGTATTGAAAATTCTGATTCGTATTTCTCTAGAATGTCGATATAAATTCTACAAGTTTTCTTTCATTCAACTCTGGAATGTATGTGACTATTCCTGTTAAATTCCTAAAAGAATTACGACAAAATCTGTGATTTTACATTTTAGAAAACGTTCCGCGTATACTTCTTTCTCCTGCATAAAGATTAACGACTCGCAATTATTCATACGCGCCTGCGAGCATGAATTCGCCATTCGTTTCGGAGGTATTCGCGGCATGTGTTATTTATAATGCGTGATCAATGCCAGCTTTGTTTTGTCCGCTGCTCGAGTATTTTCGTTTTTAGTTTTATTTTCATCCGCGATGTTTACTTTATTCCTCCGTGTTTTCCCGTCGGTACATATCGCTTCGCGTTTCTTGGCTCGCCCGCGAAATGGGTCATGCGCCGTCATAAACATATCTTACCTTATCTGTCGTATTTTTATTATTTCTAGTTATTTGAATTGTTACATCACGGTGTTAATATCTTTTATCAATAAACATGATTCGGCTCGGAAAATTCCGCGCTCGGGCCAAATATCCGGTGACACATGTCGCTGGTCGCGGTATCGCGGGACGCGCGGGCCCGGCCGTGATCGATCCATCACAATCGGCGACAGCACAGCACTGTGGCTCGTGAGTGGAAGTGCAGTCGTGACAGTGATCCGCCGGCGTGATTATGAGGCCGTTCCGCTATTCCGTTCCCGCGAACCCGCTCCCCGTCCCCGGTACTCGATCCCCGGTACCCGTCTCGCCTAACCGGTCGCGGATTGTGCGCGATATTGCAATCGATATTTTATTGCGAAAACGAAATGTTTCGTTATTATCCGACGCCCCGAGGCCGCGTCCGTGAACCGACTCTGAATTAATAGCTCCGGGTAATTTATTTAGATTCAATTACAACAACAACAATAATAATAATAAAAAAATACTTTAGTAGCTATTTATAAATAGTACAGTACGTTAGTAATTGTTATCACTTGTTCGCTTATCACGACTGGTGTGAAAGAACGCCTTGTTTTTCTTCATTGATAAGATATAACACGGTAATAATAGGTCACGCCATTTATCTAGCTTAGTCACTTTGTTGTAATTGCGACAATTCGTTTAACTGCTTCGTGTCGAGATGTCTAAGAGAGAAAAGTTCGAGACAACTATAACGTATATTTAGGACCACTGTATTGGTGAAATGTAGAACACCATAATAAACCATAATGGTTAAAACTCTTCCTACTTCATGTTTGAAACTTTCTATAAATAAATAAATTACTAGCGCTAGTGAGGAACGGACGAAGTAATGTAGGTACACATCTTACAATACATTAACATACAAATTTTTAAAGGTGCATATTACATATCCGTTATATTCTTATGTTAAATTTGTTACGAAATGTATTCGGCTGTCCAAACTCAAAACACAGTAAGGGACAATTTTTTTTGTAGTACGTTTTTTTTTGCATTTTTGGACTTCTTTTTGGAATCTGCTTAGTCCAAAAATGCAAAAAAAAACGCACTACAAAAAAATGTCCCTTACTGTGTTTTGAGTTTGGACAGCCGTATTGTCTCTACAGTCCCTAAATAAACTATGGTCATTGTTATTTTTTCCTAAATAATTTTTTTACATTTGTGCGCAATTCTGTTATGTAGATTATTAACCCCTCCTGTTCTCAGTGTCATTCATTATCCATGTCTAACAATACATACTTGTTTATCTGCGAATTTTATTCTTTATTTTTCATAAAATCAGTTCCATGATAAGCTATAATTAAATTCGGATCAATTTCCACGATCCATTAGAAAATTCAACTTCTTAAGTAATATATATCGCTTACTAACGCAAAGGAAGAAGCCCTGAGACCCAAATGATTTCCGTTTTTAGCCACCTTCTATTCAATACTACATATTTCGTATTTTATTTCATTTATACGTCGAAATTTACTAATTTCGCGGCTGAAATTCTGTTATAAAATTTTTAATATTTCAATGTATGCTTTTTCAAAAAAACCTTATCCGCACCCAATGGTGCATAGGGCACTGCGTCATATAAAAACGGTGTTATCTTGATCGTTAACACATGAAGGAAAAGTGATCAGCCCTGCGCTTCAGGTTCCAATCCAGGGTAAAATCAAATAACTATTGTAGTGAAAAGTCACTTCTATTTATTTGACTCCCCCCCTGGGAGTCGAACCCGGGACCTCCGGTACGGCAGCCGAGCGTGCTGACCATTACACTACGGAAGCCGACAACAATGTCAGCTTAGAGAATTAAAACTAAAAGTGCTCATATATTGGCCGACGAAATGACCTTGGGTAATGAAGATTGATTTGATTTCATCCGAATAAGATCCCATAGCGAGATTCTCTTGTACATGCACCCTATTTATGGTGACTTGGGAACGCGATGTGGAAAGGCTAGGCATGCACAATGCAGTACGTAAACACGCAGGTTCACGATCTTCCGTTGTTATACGTAATGATGATAATTACTCTCCGTGACTGGCACATCTGTAATCGAGATAACTCTAACCTCGTACTGCTCTCCGTGCTGCTCCGCGCTCGCGGACCTTTACAGGCTTCGAACTGCTCGTAATTATTTACTCCACTCTCCCTTGACCGTGTATTTGCTCCGTAAACGATTCATTATTCTGTCACATCCTAGGTTTATCCAATTGTTATACAGTAAATCCCCCTACTACGCTGAGATAGGTACCGCGTTATCGTAGTGGATTTTATAGGGAAGTTAATGTTTTAAATTTTATTTCAATTTTAAATGACTCATTTCAGTCATTTCCGTTAGTCAAAATGTAAATACAATTTAAAACATTTATAAAAATTCACTATGTTAAAGGGGTACCTATGTCGACGTTGTAGGGAGGTTAACTGTACTCCTTTTTAACTTCCCAAATTACAGATATAACTTTATTTTTAGTTTGTAAACTTATACAGCGGAACCTCGGTTCTACTTTGCTCCATAAAACTATACATAACCCGGATAAATATATCTATACAATATAATCAGCAAATCATGGTCACAACTGTCGTCACGAAAGGCGATTCAGTTGGCTTGGCCATGTACTCCGCATGCCTCCTGAGAGCCTCAATCAAGCTTGCCTCTTTTACAAGGCATCAGGTTCGCACCGCCCAGGACGTCCACTGCTGACTATTCGTCGGCAGTTCTCGTCAGAACTTCGGGACGCGGATCTGACTTGGGATGATGCAAGGGAGCTGGCAGCCGACAGAAAAGCCTGAAGACAGTTTGTGGACTCTATATGCTCCACCTACGGAGCGGATATGGTTTTATAATAATAAAATATAATATTAATAAACAAACGAAATATAGTAAGTATTACGGCTCAATACAGGCTATGCCAAAACAGCCAAAATGTAGATAAATTATATGCACAAGAATATTTAAGAATAAAAAAAAAAAACAATAAAATGAAAGTATGTTTGGTAATGTGAATATTGAATGACTTTGAGTACTTTGACCTTGGTAAAGGTTAAGTATTTAATGTTTGCGTACGTATTATAATACGATTTTGTATGTCATTATTGTTTATTTTGATATAAACATCGTGATAATTTACTATTTACTTAGATAATAATTAACCTACATTATTTTAGTGACGGCTAACGCATTTTGATCCCGGAATGATAGGGGCATATTCTGTGCTTTAGTTTTCGTAAATATGTACATTTACCACCGTGACAATTGTCATTAAATTCACCAAAAAATGTCCCCTTATCGACCATCGTGTGATGAATAAAAAAGTAACTAACTAACCATCACGCCGCATCCCGCAGAGCTAGGCAGACATAATAAAACGCCACACTAATATGTCTTTGCAAACAATCTTCGCCTCTTCCGCATTCATGCATCTACTCTTACATACCCGCCGATTATCCCTACTCCTGACCTGACCACTTTCGAGTAATTAAAATATGTACTTGATCATGCAAGTTTTCCTCGGTGTGATGATAATTAGATGTCAAAAACATTTTTAATTCATAGGAACAATCATGATGTATGTATGTAAACGAGTTAATCTAGAAACAATACCTTTTTATATGTTTTACGTATTGTCTATTTTTACGTTGTAGCTTTTAAGGCAATAAGCACACGTTTGGATTTACATATTCAAATAGCGTTTTTAAATTTTCGGGCTAATAGTGTTCCCGATAACCTCGTTTAACAAAAATATGTCTACAACTTATTTTTAAAAGATTAATGCTCTTTGGGTTAAATACGAATTCATAATTAGATTAGTGTTTATTTATTTACTAGTACAGCAGGACCTCTATAATCCGAACCCCCGCTAATCCGAACACCTTTGTAATCCGAACGCCCACTCATCCCTTAAAAACATACATGCCTAGAATGGGCTGACCAAGTGGATTTTCCTGTGCTAGAGAAGATGTTTCACGTAAATTGAGAGACAAAGCTTTTTACTTATCATTAAATAAACCTTGAACAACTGAAAATTTTGATTTATTAAAAAAAGTTGAATACATTTAAAATTTCACAATACATATAAGTACTTACGGTTTATTTCATAAAAAAATATCTTACAGATTCTCTGTACTGTAACCCGAACACTCCACTAGTCCGAACAAAGGGTAAATTTTCGGCGTTCGGATTATACAGGTCCTGCTGTACATACAAATTGGATTGTATTTAAATAATAATGTATTTAAATCCATTTCGCCCTTTCCACCTTTTGTCAGCAGATATTTGCTGTCGTTACATAAGTAATTATAGAAATACAGTATTTTATAGCGCAAGAGTTGGGAAATCACGATTACATTAAATATGAAATTATTCTTATTATGCATAAATTACAATCGTTTTTATAATTAACAGTGATAGCTGACCCAGATTCAGCCATTCTTTGCAATCCTATAGCAATTAGTTTTAAATTCCAACTCGCTCCGAAGAAGATTACAGCTATTATCAGTGTCACTTATCACTTCATTATGTTATGCGTTAGGCGATGTTAATTTCATTATAAAATTACGCGTTGAATCTTACAATAAATTAATATTGTTTACGAATAAATTTTATT
Organism: Brachycentrus maculatus; assembly: GCF_059751285.1. Classification (NCBI taxonomy): domain Eukaryota; kingdom Metazoa; phylum Arthropoda; class Insecta; order Trichoptera; family Brachycentridae; genus Brachycentrus; species Brachycentrus maculatus. Next base: position 253,222 of record NW_028281064.1, on the reverse strand, counting down.
TATCGTTTCGGCATTCACTTTGTGGTAAGACATGAATAAATTATGAAAAAAAAAAACAATTTTTTTTACCACTTGAGTATTATATTGTTACGCCTAGTTTCGGAAGCTAGAGATGCTTCCTTCCATCAACGGGTTTAAATTAAAATATATTTTATAATTAAACCCGAAGGTGGAAGCATATGTAGCTTCCGAAACTAGTCGTAACAATATAATACTTGTGTGGTAAAAAAACAAATGTTTTTTAAAATAAGTTAAAAGCAAACATTTTTGTTGAAAATCATATCATATAAACCAGAATTTTCAAATAAAGTATTCTCATTAGAGAATACTTTATTTGAGAATTTAATTGTTTTATAAAGCTGTTTTTTATTAGTAGTTTTGTCGTTTTTCTTTATGTGGATATATTGATTAGAAAAAATAAATATTATTATTTTCCTTATTTTAATAATGGCAAAGTTTTACATTTAAAGTATAAACATATGTATCTCGTATACGTATTACTATTTTGATAGTTTATTTACCTTCACCTTTAAGGAAGTGTAATCTCGGTTAGGGCGCTAAAGTAGATTTTTGCCAATGTTTTGGTGATGTTAATGAATCAAAAACATCTAAGGCGGTCTAATCCAGTATTATGTGTATTAATCTAATTACCAGTAAGCACAATGTATTATACCTACGGTTGGTCGCGTTGCGAGTTAGTTGTGTAGCGCAGACACGCAATATTCCCGTAGAATATAGAATAATAACATATAAGTAACATGCGCACGCGGTCAATGGTCCACCCACGTCTCGATGTAAGTTTATTTGGCCTCATTTGATTTACGGGCCCAACGACCTTTATTTCGCTCGCCAAACAATAAACACACTTCGCTGAAAATTCTCCACTTTTTCCAACAATGGCTCTTCGCGCACGTAACGCCCGTATTTTTATAAATAAGTTTACAGTAAAATCGAAACATCACACGAAATTAAAACCCTTATTTGCGTGATTTATAACGATCATTTTTGCGTTCAAATCCCCTAGCTTCAGCAATATCATATTGTAATAAAATTGTATTAAACTTTAGCATGTTAGTATTTCGGTTAAACACAGGCTATGCCTAAAGAGCCAAAATGCAGATAAAGTATATGGACATGGATATTTTTAAGAAATAAATAAAAATATGTTTTAACCAGCATATTATTACTCGCATGGTATTCAAATGGTATGTAAAATACTGCCAACTGTTTAACACGTGAGACGGTAATAGTGTGGATATTTGCTCAGTACATTCTGATTTTTTCGGTTTTTTATTTTACTATTTATATTTAAGAAATACATAAATAAATTTTAATGTGTTTTAACCAGCATATTATTACCCGCATGGTATTCAAATGGTATGTAAAATACTGCCAACTGTTTAACACGTGAGACGGTAATAGTGTGGACATTTTCTCAGTACATTATGATTTTTTCTGTTTTTATTTTATTATTTTTTAGTTTATTTTATATGGAGTGATATGTGAGGTGATAATCACAATAATAGCGCCTCACAAAGTATCCTATTATTTTGTTTTATCATTAAGTATCTCGAGTATGTTTCGTATCATTATTTTAATATAACAACCTATGTGGGGTTACCAAGGTTACATCTCATACCTAGAGCAATTCCGAAATACTAGAGCTATTCGATAAACCGAAATTACTCATTTCCCCGTTCAATACATAGTTACGTTACCTTTCAGTACATTTTTATTTGTTATGTTTTTCTACCATTCATTTACTCAAAAAAGTTGGTAATAATTTAGTTGTCTACCTTAAATTTAAGAAACTTCATTTCAATACAAAAACATCACAAATCTTTGTGATTTTTATTCAGATAAGTTGTAAATATTACTGTGTCGAGTCGGGAAATTAAATATATACTAAATTCATGACATAATTCAATTGTTTCGTGTAAGTTATATCTCATTTTTAAGTTTAATACGGTGTTTGCGGAAATGACGCGGAATGCATCCAAACACGTGTCACAAAAGATTTTAAGAAATAATGGTATTTACTAAGTAAAACTTAAATTAAAAATGGATAGATTTTACCACAAAGTGACTGCCAAATCAATTAATGAAATGTTTGAAAATAAAGTTTGAGAAAATGTGTATGTAACATTATTTTATTAAGTATCTATTTGTGTTGATATTAATTTAACCAGTTTTACAAGCTTTTAAGTTGCATTAAGATAATCTAATGAAATTAATATTTTTCGTGTAAAATCACCTTTTTAATTTTAATATTCAGTAAAATTTGTTTTCCAAGCTAATATAATGTTTTATGTATTCACTTCTTCGAATTTTTGGAATTGTACTTGGCTTATTATTTATTCTTCAAACCGTATATGGATCGGAACTTCGATTACAAACGTGTCAACTTTAATAACTTCGTTAAAAAAGGGATATTCATTCATTTTTCTCTCGGTACGGAACATTTATGTCCGACTCTCGACAATACGGACTGACGACCGGTCGTTAGAGCGTACTAGCGGTAGTAACGAGTTATAACGCCAGCCCTACATATTATTATTAATCATTTTCAACTGGTTGCGGAAAGACAATTGCGGGAAGCCATTATTTGTTATTATGGTTCAACGGTATCGTGAATTTTCAGCTCGTTTTGATGGAGCATTTTATTTGTTGCGTTTCTGTTAATAATTGATAAAATTGAATAACATTTCATTACTAAGTAGTTCTCGGTCAGAGTCGCGGTAATTACTGATAACACGAATCGCTGATAAATGCGGTTTTTCATCCGATATTCACTCTATTAAAGTTATATGCGTCACCATAATATTTGCTAGTACGACATACATAATGACGGTGAATACCTTTCCTGCCGAATATATTTAATATTTATGAAGAATATTCGTGTTCTTGGAAAAATCCGCAACATTTTGTCCATTCATCATCTTTGAAATATTTGCAATTTTGTACAATGAGCTGAATTTAAAACAAATTACTTAGAATGCAAGAGAATCATAAATTTTAAATGGGTTTGCGCATATTTCTGTTTTATTAATCGCGCTGACAGCTCACACTCCAAAAACGTAAGTGTATGTGTGATATTTTAAGAATAAGTGGTGTTTTTTTATGCCCGCTTGTAATATGATCAAGTCTAGATAAGAGCGTATATAGACATAATATTTATTGTAATATAATCGGTTTGAAAAGTTGCATCGGAGAACCGGTTATTCTGGTCTTGCAACCGGAGTTTCTCTGAACATTGTTGGCCTTTATTTTCATCTTATTTCAATACACGCCTACTTAGTGCTCTCGCAATAAAGACAGTTTACTGTACTAAAGGCATGCCGCCAATTGAGTTTGGAGGGCGATTTCGCCAATTCATTATCGATTTTTTTTGTTTATCTAAAACAATTTACAAGTTCTTGCCTCTTGCACTATTATTTCACGCTTCATTGTGTCGAGACTTTTTATATAATCTGAGAACAATATATAACGCAAATCCGATCAAGGTTAACCTTGTAAAACTCATTAGTCACGATGTATTACTTTATATAATTCGCGATGCGTTTTATTTATTTATAATAATTTTTCTTTTGTTGCGGTAAGGCTTTGTTTTCTACGAAACGATTTCGAACGTATGTTGTCATCGTAGTATTCATTACGCGCGTCCTTATTCAATACCCATTGTTTATTACCTTCGAAGTCATCAGACACCATATTGACCTTGCGCTATCGCTGCCGAATTCATACCGAGGAAATTCCTCCGTAGAGAATGAGTTCTCAAGTAATCGTAATCCTTCGCTGTACGTTATTCGATATTCCGTGCGAGTCATTTATTGGCTCTTCGCAGTCTCGAGTCGAGACGCTCGCCGTGAAATCGGATCGCGTGTTCCGTCCGCTCCTTGTCGCAGCTGTGCCGTTATAGGTTCACGCACGCCATTCTTCCTACACAATAAGTGCTCGGTACATTTACCTGTATGAAACCACCATACGTAGAACTCTATACTCCATGCGCTACACCCTACACGGCCGTCTGGGGTCTCGTGGCGTGTTTATCCCATTTGTATTGTAATGAATCCAACCTTTGCAAATAAACAATATAAGCGGCGCCATTGTTGAGTCTTTTTGTCCCGCAACCTTTTTTAAGCCCATTACAAATACATACAGTACGCGATAAAAAGGAAACCTCTTCAAAACTTTTATTGTACGCTTACATATTTTACTTTAAATGGGTCAATCAACTATTTGTTTTGAATTCTTTCTCTTGTGTGAAGGCTACATTGGTTTTTGAATATTTTTTATTTCATTATCAACCGTTTTCATTTACATATGTATGTAATAATATTTACGTGGAAAAGGATTATGTAATTTCAGTTAATAGCTACAGATTTTTTATGGGTCTTCAGAACAAAACAATAATCGTTATTTTTATATTATTATAAAATAAAACTAGTATAAACATTAATTTCACTAATGATTTGTCATTGGCGCTTTAAAACTTCGTAATACAATATATGCGAATTATTTAGTTTAAAATTAAAGTAATAATTTAGTTTACTAATCAAGGTAATACTTTTAGTTTAGTGAAATAATTCACGAGTGCTGATTTTTTTACACTATTTTTCAAATGAATCACAATGTACTTATCCAACCATTGAATTTCGATATAATTACATATAATCAAGTTTTATGTTTTTGTAAATGTAATCTACGTCCATATATATAATCTACATTTTAATGTCAGTAATTACCATGTCCTTATTTAGGTACCTACACACAGCAGAACCTAAGTAATATTTTCTGACTTAGAAATTGACTTATTTTTTTATATATATTTTTTTATAATCCTTATCCGCACCTAATGGTGCATAGGGCACTGCATCAAATTGACGCAGTGTTATCTTGATCATTACTTACACGAAGGCAAGGTGATCACTCTTGCGCTTCATGAACCAGTCCAGGGTAGTATTAAATAAATATTATAGTGTTAAATCACTAATATTTATTTTCGCCTCCCCCCCTGGGAATCGAACCCGGGATCTCCAGCACGGTAGCTAAACACGCTGACCATTACACCACGGAGGCGGACAAATTATTACTTATTTATTTTATTTTTGAAATATAATTTTGCTTTTTATTATGGTGTTTAATTTTATTTATTGTTTCGGCATTAACTTTGTGGTAAGACATGTTACAATGATTAAAGAAAACACTTCGTTTTTTACCACTTGAGTTTTATTATAGACTACATGTTTCAGAAGTTAAACTTCCATCATTCAGGTCTGTATAATAACTTATTAGTTATTATACAGACCTGAATGATGGAAGTTTAACTTCTGAAACATGTCGTCTATAATAAAACTCAAGTGGTAAAAAACGAAGTGTTTTCTTTAATCATGGTGGTGTTTTTATCATAAACTAACGTTCATTCCCTGGTTTAACAATAGTAATTGGAGTATTATTTCGCAATTAGTAATTTCGACTCGGAATTATCTGTAATATCAATCATTACAATCAATATATGTATTTTGAATTAGACACGAGTTAAATTTGTTAACCGCAAACGGTCGAGTGTGCGAATGTTCGACGTAAGAGGTCTGCGGTAGGATAGTAGGTACACATGCTTGAATAATTCCATGATAAGGTACAGGAAATGGAATCAGAATTCATCGGAAAGTAATGCTAACTCACTAACCATCACACCGCTTCTCCGCAGGGGTGGGGAGAGAGAACAGAACGCCACACCACTCTGTCTTTGCAAACATTCTTCGCCTCTTCCACGTTCATGCATCTCATGATTATTTCGACTCCTAACCTGATCGCTTTCGAGTACTTGACATACCCGACGTGCCAAGTATTTCTCGGTCTTCCTCTGCTACCTTTTCCAACTACATTCACCTCATAAATTTGTTTTACCGCTCTTTCCTCACTCATTCGTTCCTTATGTCCAAACCATCTCGACACGCCTTTTATCGATAATGCTTATCTCAGCTTTGCATTATTTCCTTATTTCATCATTCGTACATCTTTTTGCCGCACATTCGTCCGAGAGATCGCACTTCGACTACATTCAGTCTGCTTTCATCCTTGTTTTGCCAACTCCGTGCTTCACTCCCATACACAAGGATTACGTTGCGCACTGCCAGTCTAGCTTTTGAGGAAAGGTTTTAATCAATTAATGCTAAATTCAATTTGTTAAAGTAAAATAAATAATAATTATGTTTAGTCGATCCAATACGATCGCTTTCTCCGGCTGGCCCACTAAGCTGTAACAGCTCGTTACGGTAAAACGGCCGCATTATCGATCTCTCTCACTTACGTCACATTACCGCACAATATACGGCTATTTTACAATCACGCATTCACCTCAAATAACTTTTTGTTTTTATCGTTGTATTTTAATGTGAATTTAATCGTACTTTTGGAACAATATGTTTTTTAGTACTTCGATAATTTTTTTGTTCCGATTTTTTTATTTCAAAAGGAGTTATCGTTTCCTTAGCGCGAAAACGTACTTCTGTATTTATCTTTTGGAGAAAAAGTTTTAATGGAAACCAAGTGAAGTTAGTGTGTAGGTATCGAAATAATCAAAGTAATCTCACTTATCTAAGAAATAACTATTGAAAAGAAAATATATGATTTCAATCATTAACAAATTATAAACATGTAAAATGAGACCATCACTGTAAGTAGCTGAATGTGCTCATTTTGAAAATTCACTCATAATGACAATTTAAAAATCTACTGATATTTTTTTGTGGGTTTATTTTATTACTTTTACTAGGGTCATAAAAACAATGTTTCAATTTGATTTTTATTCACTTATTTAAAAAAATCTCTGTTATTGCTTCTACAAAGTTTTTAAATGTTGTTTCTTTCACTTGTCATCGAACACCGGTTACAGTTATTTTACACTGTATAATCCCATCCACCTAGTAGTTAGGTTACCATTCCAAGGGAGTTAATTGAACGTTTTGTGATTTTTGACTTTTGTAATTCAATATCCTTCATTTTGGACTGGCACTAGAAACAAAAATAAAATTAACAACCTTGTTTTTATGCAGTCTACAACTAATACAACATTGCATACACCCAATTCAATGTGTGACTGACCTTAATTATGGGTGTGCAGATAACGGTATATTATATAGATATTGGGTAATAATGGGTATAGATAAGGAATGAAGAGGTACAATTTCAATCAGATGACAAATCGCTCACTCCTTTCAACAAGGTCAAATATCAAAAATCGACAATTTTCAGTTGTGCATGTTTTCGGAATGCCCAGATAATTTATTATATCCTAACAAAAGCGGTATATTTTAAACTTAATATATACCCTCTACAGGGCAGAAATTGTTGTTTTTGAATTTTGAAGAAAAGGTATTGTTTAATTATTTTTTTAAAAATATTACTAAATGTTTTTCAAACGGAGAAAAAACATTCAGGTTTTACCTAAAAAGATCTGTTGCATGATAAAAAGTTCAATTAGTGGCTTGATATTTATTTTTAATACATTTTAATATATTTTATAACTTTAAAAACGATCACCTGAAAAATCAAGTTTTTTGATATATGGCATTGTTGGAAGGAGTGAGCGAAATGTTATGTGAATGGTTAACACATTATAGAAATTAATAACTGAGTTGGCAAGACAAAAGCAAACAGGTCTAAATCAATAAATATTGTGGATAATTTCTATCTGTGTTCATCCAAGTGCTTTAGTTAATCTCATTTGTTTTTTAAATTAGATTTATCAAATAAACTCAAATAAAATGCTTTTCTCTGATTCCTAAATTCATTATTAAAATTTTATGCTATATTTTTGAATTGATAGTTTGGATCCTGTAATTATCAACCTAATTAAAATGACAAAAGTAAATAACTTGATAAAATGTATTAATTAATAGATTATTGCAATGCGTTATGAATTACATGAGATATCATTTTTACCATTTTTCTTCTTATGGTCACTATTGGTAGTTCCTCCTCCACCTCGATGAGAACCTTATGACAAGTGTTGTTAAGTTCTTTGTTACTCCAACTTGTAACTGAATTGTTTTTTTTTTTTTATTTATTTCTTAAGTTAGCTTATATTAAAACTAATATAAACTATAATATACATTTACATCATCTTTATATATTTACATTTCCTTACAGTAACTTAGACATTTATTTTTAAATTCTTTCATACATTTTTCATTCTTCATACATTCAGGCATCTCATCATACATTTTTAAACCTTTATACATCAAGCAATTTTGCGACTCAGCTCTTTTCAATAACGGCCACGAATTGTTTTACAGTTGAATATGTAAAGACAAGTATTGTTTGTTATATTTTCCTCTATTCGTAAAGCAATGACTTTTTTTTTAAGCCCACTACTGTTTATCTTGTGTGTTTTCCTGTTTATGTGTACTAGACTTTACTTATGGCTCGAGTGGAATTTAGGATTTCAGTTATAAAGATTCTCGGCCCACGCTGCCGTTCTGTCGATTCTTTGATTCTAATTCTTCCAATTTCACTTATTTCTACTCAGTCCAATAATAATAATAATAATAATAATTTTGGATAATTTATATTGCGACTTTTTCGTAAAATTCTACCTCAAGGGCGCTTACACAGACGTGGATTATGATATGAAAATAATAATGATAGACATAAAATATATATACAGTGAAACCTCTATCTATCGTTCCTCGAATAATCGTTTTCCCGGATGTGTCGTTTATTTCTTCTACTCCGAATTCATTTCATACAAAAATAGATCGCATCGATCGTTTCTATCCTCCATGTTACCGCATTCATCGTTTGAATTATGCTACATATTTGATATAATTTGTCTGTTTTTTTGCTTCTTTTTTTTTATTTTCTGAATTTTGTTACATTTGACGACAATATTTCAACGTGTGGGATGCAGACTATCGAAAGCTTGTGTGATGGATACAGCAGAAGAGGTCTGAAGATCTTTGGGTTTTGTTCAACTTTGTTTTTTTTTTTTTTTAATACATTTATACATCTAAAACTTGTATTCTTGAAATTTCCACCTACTAATGGTTATGCAGATCGGGAGGACGGTATCTTTATTCGATCGTATCTCCTTGTGTATTGATCCCGCGTTCATTGTTTATTTCATTAGGTCCCTTTAAAAACGATACATAGAGGTTTCACTGTATTAGAGAAAAATGTTGACAATCCGCTGAGTTTGAAGGGGAAAAGTGAAGTCGCTGTATTATTGCGCCTTCTTTTCGGTCTTCTTGGGCTGGAGCATGGCCAAGATGTTGGGCAGGCCCCCTCTCAGTCATGTCTCTTGTTTGACTTCCATTGCATCTATTTGATATCTTTTACTCTCTTTTCGGTTATTTTAACACTGTGTTCTTTTACAGGGAAAGACAAGAACATCAGGAGCTACAAAACCAACACATGAAAGAGCGAGAAAGACTGGACAAGGAGAGAGAAAGGGAGAGGGAGAGGCTGGAGAGAGACCAGCAGGAGAAGGAGAGGCAAGAGATGGCTGTACACAAGCACTTTGAAGACTCACTAAGGCTCAGGGAGAGGGTGGACAGAGACCAGCAAGAGAAGGAGAGACAAGAGATGGCTGTACATAAACACTTTGAAGACTCACTAAGACTCGCTAAGCAGAAGGTGATTATTACTCTCATTCATTCATTTACAACTCTTAACGAAAATATTAGTGTAAAAACTAATAAGCGCTTTAGCGGCCTTTCTCAAGTTTTGACAAAAAATAAGAGGTTGGGGCCATAAATTTTCATATAATTTGTGAAACAATTTTTATTTTTCGATATAATCTCTCTAGCTTCCGTACATTTATTATTATCAATTAATATTTTTTACCCTTTGTACATACATTTTCTATAACTTTCTCAACTTAGTTCATAAAACAAACTAAAAAATCGTTTGCAAGAGGAGGTCTGTCAAAAAGCCTAGATGCTTCTGTATCATCCCTGGGAAGGCGGTGGGACAGCTTTCAATATATACCCTTTGTAAAAGTAATCAAAAGTTTATCCATCCAAATTTTCTATTACAGCTGCTTGAAACTGACTACCATCCTCAAACAGCATTCCCTAGAGTCTTTTCTTTTTAAATAAGAAAATAATAATAATCGCCAGGAGCCATGTCCGGACTATATGGTTAATGCTCCTATTCTTAAAAGCCACATTCGCATGGTAGCTTGCAAAATGGCGGCATAATGCATTGGCGCATTGTCGTGCAATGATCAAACCAAACACCTTTTGTCAATTTAAAAAAATATTAATTCCAGATAAACTTGTTTTTACTGCATGTTATTTATACCAGAGGGTGCTTCTGCTATCCCTAGTTTCAACACATGGCCATCCATCTTGCGACAATCTACTTATTAGTTTATTTTATTTAAGCTAGTGGCAATTTGTGCTTCTTCATTTAAAATTCACAATGATAAAAAAGATAAATTCTGTAAACATAAATATCTGTTCATAATTGAGTATTTATCTTCAGTATAAGTGTAAATTAATGATCAAAGGGTTATTTTTAGCGTAAAATAAACTAACAATAATAATTGTACTAAATAACCTGAGAGTATGTGAGTATTAACACAACAAAATGTATGCCAAAGGTCAAAGCAAAATCACAACATTGTGATATGATTATTAGCCTTAAAGATTGCCTGCATTATGGCTAGAGGCAGAGGTGTGCATTCTATATGGGCATTCTAGATTACTCGCGTTCCATATAGAAACACGACCAGAGCCTACTATGCCTTATCCTTACCCAACCCTACTGCCTACCCTCATTAAAAACTGTGCACACCACTGACTATAGGATGTAGAAGTATCGCTACCAAAATATAGATAATATGTACATATTTATCATTAGCAGATAGCTCCGAAAGTGCCGGATCAATTATAGGTATATTTAAGTTCTACTCGTACAGTTGACGTTTCAAATAAAATGATTGTTTTATTTTCAGTCGGCATGGAGTTTACTAAATAGTCTGGTTCCTTCTCAGGGCCGGGGGCCACCCACCCCGGCGCACCCGCCCCACCACGCCCCGCCCCCCCAGGCGGGCCCCGATCGCCTGCGCCGCGGGCAGGAAATGAGGGAGAGAAATTATTACTCGCAACAACCTCCCGTAAGTCGAGGATTGTGTAAACATATGAACATTTTTTATTTATCCTCTTTCGAAACGTTCGCTCATCTTTGGTTTTATTTTGCAGGCTCAAAGAGCACCCAGTGTTCCTAGTAAAGTACATTATCCCGCGCCGGAACATACGAGACTTTCGTTAAACCGGAAACTGGTGGAAAAACCCCAAGTGCACGTGAGCCTCCCTAAGGGAGAACCCAACTTTAATATATATAATTTTAAGGGCTACCACCACCCCTCCGGCTTTATTAATCACGACAGTAAACAAAAGTCCGAACATTTAAAACAAGTTCAAACTCACGGGAATATAACAGTGACTAAAGGCCTCAGTGTACATCAGGAGAGGGAGCGTGACAGGGACAACTCCCTACCAACCCCCCCTCCCCTGATGAGTGAAATGAAGAACTCGGTTATAGTGAAAAATGAAGGAAAAATACCTCAACATCACCTGGAAGTCAAGGTCCATCCCGCGCACTCTCCCAAGCTGCAGGGCGGGGAGATGGGTCCCTACCCGGGCTCCCAGGGGGGCGCCTACAGGGGCATGCCCTCCCCGCGCCGCACGCCGCCCGCCCCCGCGCGCGCGCCGCTCTACTACCCCGGGGGCCCCGCTCCCGCCACGCTCAGCAAGCCCAAGGTGTCCAGCCCCGCGCCCCCGCACATATACGGCAAGCCCAACGCCGGCATCACCAGCGGCACCCCCGTCTGCCGCTCGCAGGAGCCTCCGCCGGCCGCCGAGCCCGTCCCGCTGTCCACGCGCGCCCCCTACGGGGCCCTGCGCCACCCGCCGCCCGCGCACTCCCGCGAGCCCCGCCCACCGCAGCAGCGCCCCGCGCCGCCCTCTGCGCACCCCGCGCACCCTGCGCATCCCGCGCCCCTCTCCTACCAGACGCAGCCCCTGGATCTCGGCATCTCCTCCGAGCGGGACGACGGCGGCCGCTCGCCCAAGCGGAGGGGCGCGCCCGCGCAACCTCTCTTCGACGGCTGCGGGCCCGACGGCAAGAAGAGGAGGCTGGAGCCCACCGGTCCCCCCTTCCCCATGGAGGCCATACAGCAGTACCCCCCCGCCTCCGCCTCCCCCCTGCTGTCCCGCGTGAGCGAGCCCACCCCCCTCATCGCCAGCGCCGCCACGACCATCACCACCATGGTCAACACAGCGGCCTACTGCACCTCGCCTGCGCCCCGCACACAGACCGACTCCCCCGTGCGGATACCTTCGGCCGACGGAGCCGTCCGCCCGCCCAGCGCCCCCCGGCCTCCGGAGCGTGTCGAGCCGGAGGCGCAGCCCTCGGGGGCCCCGTGCCCCTCCCCGGTGCCCCCGGTGACTCCGGCTAAGGCACCCACGCCGCCCGCCGCCGGCAGCCCCAAGGAGAGCGGGGCGCCAGTGCGCCACCTCAAGAAGGCGTGGCTGCAGCGCCACGAGACGGCCCCCGAGGCGGACAAGGAGGCGGCCCCGCCGGCGGTGACGGCACCTCCCCCCGCTCCCGCCCCCGCCCTCCCCGCCGTGGCGCTCTCCCTGCCCTACAGTGTGGGCTCTTCTATGGCTGTAAATAGTATTATTAGAACTAAACCGCTCAAAGTGGCCAGAAAGTCTCTAAAAGAAACTAACGGCCACGCGGAAGATTCCCGGAAAGGGGAAGACAGCTCCAGTTCCGACCAGGAAAGTGGCGCCAAGAATCAGCCCAAAAGGAAACCCCCCAAAGTGAAGAGAAAAAAAGGAGCCACGCTGCGCAAGACGTCCATAGCGGATGAAGCCAAGAAGAAGAAAAGCTCCATGATGGAGAGCGGTAGCGATAGTGAAAAGGAGAAAGATACGAATAGCGACAAGGACTCGGATTCCGGCGCCAGCTTGAACCACTCGATCCCCGCCAAGCGGACCGCCAACGGCGGGAACGGAGCCGCCAAAGAGTCCAAGGAGAAGGAGCCCAGGAAGAGAGGGAGGCGGCCCAAATCGTCCAAAAGCGACAAGAACACGGACGACGAACCTGTCAGAAACAAGAAATCCAAAGATGACCCTCCGAATCCGCCGTTCCGGAAACCTCCCGTGAGTCAGCTGAAGAAGACGGGGGAGTCCTTTCTGCAGGACGGAGCGTGCTGCGACGTAGCCCCCAAGCTGGCCAAGTGCCGCGAGTGTCGCTGGACCCCGCACCAGAGGTCCAAGAACATGCCCAATATCTTCTGCCGCTTCTACGCCTTCCGCCGCCTCCGCTACACCAAGAACGGCCAGCTCGCCATTGCCGGCTTCTCTGATCCAAACAAAGATCCCACAGAGGTGAGTTGCACTCTCAAACTCCTTCAATTTACAGCTCAATTTCAAACTCAATACTTTGAATACATTCGGATAACTTTAAAAAAAAACAGCAACGCTAAGAGCTCGATGTATCTTCCAGTGCAATTTTTTTTTAGAATACTATTGTAATTTAACTTTTTTAAGAATATATATTGAAAAATATTTTTATATATTTTTTATAACTTTCTCACCTTAATAATTATTTTCTTTTCAATACAAAAACACTCTTTTTTGAGCAAAAAATTCAAATACGTCAAATGCTATCTGGGTTTAAAGAAAATTGAGTTCCGATTTATCATATATTTAATCTTAATGAATATTTCCTTTCACTTATTGATTTGTATTATTGACTAATTGACTCTTTAATGACCAGAAAATGAAACAAATGCTCCGTTCAATTTCCAGGAGGATAGAAAGCTCTGGCTGCAAGCATCCGGTGAAAGTGAATTAGACATTGAAATGAGTTGTTTTCTGCTGAGGCAAGTTGGAGACCAGTTCTGCGACCTGCTGCAGCAAGAGAACGAAGCCAAAAGCCACAATTTAAATGAAGGTAAATATTTAAAAATTCCAAACAATTTTTTAAAATTTTTAATGTATGTTTTACCTAGTAAATGCCACTACTTCTTAAAATCTATTGTGACGAGTGTTTTGATGCATTCCGTATCATTTTCAAACACCGTATAAGAAGCTAAGTCTTAATTTTTGAAATAAAAAATAATAAAATTTAGATAAATAAAAATTAGAAACAGCTCCTGCCCCCTCTTCAACCTTCAACGTCCCAAGGACACAACTCTAAAATTTAGACTTACCTTCACAAAAATGAAATAAGTGTTTGAAAACGATGCGGAGTGAATCGTGTATTTAAATACGAAATTGTGGTATTTAATATGTATAACCTAAATTAAAAATGGATAGGTTTTACTACAAAGTGACTGGGGGAATTAATTAGTGAAATTTTTTGTTTTGGCGTTTAATTTTTAGAACTCCATTGTAATTTATATATTAAATATTAAAATTGAACACTACTTTTTAGAGTCTACTAAATTGTATTTTATTACTAAAAACACTACAGTAGTTTGAAAATGTCATAATAAGGCGAAACAATTGTCCCAAATTTTTATTTTTTGTGTTTTTATTAATAAAATACAATTTAGTGGACTAAAAATCAGTGCTTGGTTTTAATATTTAATACATATATAATTTTTTTATTGTTGGAACAAACGTTACCTGAGTATAATAACAACACTTGTATTTCTTGAAATTACATTTGTCAGTTACACAGTTAAAAGAATAATAATAATAGTGATGTATGTAATTAGTCTATTTGCAATTAAATCTAGTTTTTAGTTGTATTATGATAGGATTAGTGAATATTCTGTATTAATAATGGAATCAATTGTTTCAGATAAAACAATAGCATGGAAAAGAGTGGTGCAAGGTGTTAGAGAAATGTGCGATGTCTGTGAAACCACATTATTCAACTTTCACTGGGCTTGCGGCAAGTGCGGCTTCGTAGTGTGTCTCGATTGCTACAAGGTATGTAATGAACTATAGCCCTCTACATACCTTTATCTGTTAATTGTGTCGCCTACTTTAAAAATCCGCCAGATCCAATTTTATAAGATTTTAAAATAAATAATCAGAATGCCAATTGTGGGCTTTGTTGTTTGAAATATTTAAATGTGCTGCTAAAACATACTTAAAAACAGTGGTATTTCAAATTCCGCTATATTCATGGAACTTGCTTTCTGACCCATATCGGCCAATCAGAGAGCGGGGATAGGTCAAAAATTAAGATGACGTCGGGAACATTCTAAAAAAATTCTCTATTTCATAATATTTTTATCTAAAGACAGACAAATCTTTTAAACATAATTGTTACCCGGAGAATTTTGCTTTTTTTTTGTAAAATCGACTTACATGGATCTGGCGGATTTTGAAAGTAAGCGACACAATTACACTGGCCAACAATTTACAGCTTTTATTTTGTAACTGGCATGAAAATACCTGATCTTTGCACTTTGCATAGCTGAATTAAAAAACGAAAGCAAAAAAAATGTAGCATGTCAGATGATTTAGTTATGGATATTGATATATTATAGTTATTATAATATTGACTAAAGCTTATCTTATTATTTATGTATAAATATATATAAACATATAATGCTATCATATTCAATATTAATAAGTTAATATATTTCCACTGTTACTCCATAATTATCAATACTTTTTTTGAATCCCTTAGACCTTAGACTAAAGCATGTCTAGATACCAACCACTATTACGGCTTCAACGAATGGGGTCCATACAAACAATAATATGACTGTAACATCAAAATTTGACTTGATACAAGCTTGTCACCATATAGATAAAATGGTGCTATATAATTAATTAAAATTTATTATTACTGTGTGGAATTTAGCACAAA
Organism: Brachycentrus maculatus; assembly: GCF_059751285.1. Lineage (NCBI taxonomy): Eukaryota > Metazoa > Arthropoda > Insecta > Trichoptera > Brachycentridae > Brachycentrus > Brachycentrus maculatus. Next base: position 237,370 of record NW_028281064.1, on the reverse strand, counting down.
ATAAGAGATTCCAATCCAATTTTTTTAGTATTATTATTACGATAAAAGAGAGAATGTGAAGAAGTGTTTTAAGATAAAAATATGGAACTCTGGTCATATACGGAGCATACAACTTGTCATCGGCTAGTTTAAATTATGATTTTGTTATATGTCTCATACCACCACTGTTTTGTATAGTTCACCTCCGTAGTAAGGCGATAAGCACATTTGATTAGCATGCTAGAGGTCCCAGGTTCGATTCCCAAGGGGTTCAAAATAAATGATTACTGTTGTCATGACTGAAATGGCAAGACAAGGTTGTGTGGAAAATAATTTTGTTCTATAATTTGTCTAAAACGTTGTTCAAAAAAATGTGCATAAATAATGTAATCAAACAGCCAATACCCATGGGATGAGCTAAGTAATACATATAATCTCAAGTATTACTTATTCTTATATATATACATATTTAGAGAAAAAAATTTAAATATGTAATTATTGTTTACAAAAATACTTTGATTTCATACTACATATTTCTAAGAGGGTCATTTTAAAAATAGGTATCAAATTGTAGTAGAGTGGATTCGAACCCAGAAAAGAAATATGTACATTGGCGGGCTTATTGCTAAAAAGCAATATCTTCCAACTAACCATGGCCTGTGTGTGGGTATACAATATAATTTAGGTCATAGTAAAGGGTATAAAGGGTATAGGTATTAAAGCATAAATTTATTAATAATGTTTGTTGTTTGTGTGTAGTCTCGCACGGGGGGCGTGTCTCCCGTGGGCGGTGGCGCGGCGGCAGCCCGGGAGCGCGACGCGCACGGCTGGCTGGCGTGCACCTCGCGCGCGCCTCACGAGCCCGCTCGCCTGCTGCTCACGCAGATCGCAGCCGGGGACGCGCTGGCGCGGGCCGCGCGCCGGCTGCACGCGCAGCGCGCCCTGTGGGGCGTGCCCAGCGCCTGCGACTGCGCCGCGCCCGCGCCCCACCCGCCCGCCCTGCAGCGCGCCTGCCGCCGCATGCTGCGCGACCTCGTGCTCGGGAACATCAAGGTAGGGATACGATACTGAACTAACTAACTAACCATCACGCCCCTTCCGCAGAGGTAGGCAGAGACAATCGAACGCCACACCACTCTGTCTTTGCAAACATTCTTCGCCTCTTCTACATTCATGCATCTCCTTATACATACCCGATGGTTATTACGACTCCTGACCTGGCCGCTTTCATGTATTTGACACACCTGATTGTGCCAAGTTTTCCTCGGTCTTCCTCTGCTTCTTTTTCCAACTACATTCGCCTCATAAATTTGTTTTACTATACTGACCTATATGTATTACAGTGAAACCTCTAACTTTTTAAAGGGACCTATTGAAATACCCCGCCTCCATAGCGTAATGGTCAGCAAGCCTGGCTACCATGCTGTAAGTCCTGGGTTCGATTCCCAGGGAGGTCAAAATAAATATGGGTGATTTTTCTTGCATCAACGGGTGCAGATAATTGTCAGAAGTAGTAGAATCAGTCTCAGCCGACTGTTGAGTGACAGAATATTTGAATTGCCTTCCAGAAAACAACGGAGGAAGGCAAGGAAGCGACGGAAGCTTTGAGTAACGGGTCTCCCAAGAACGGAAACACAGCCGTCAGTTGGCTGGCGGACGTCCACCTGAAGAAGGAGGAGAAGGAGGCCGACGACACCTCGAGCTCTGACTCGGAGGCCGGCGGCAACTTCTCCACCCTCCGCGAGCTGCTCATCCGGCCCAGCGGGGACACCTCCCCCCCCTCCACTAATGGGGCGCGGCCCAAGAAGCCCCGCGTGGACATGCTGGACGACGTGCTGTCCAGCGTGGCGCCTCACAAGCCCGAGGACAAGGACGAGCTGGACGTGAAGACCTTCCAGCTGAAGCACTTTGTGCGGCGCTACAACCGCGGCGCCGCCTCCGGGCGCGACCAGCTGCCCATCCGCATCATGACCAACACCGAGTCCGGCAGCCTCTACCCTGACACCCCGCACTCCTGGCTCTGCGACGGGAAGCTACTGCGCCTGCTCGATCCTGTCCATCCGGGAAATTACAAAATATTCCAGGTTTGTCTACAACTTTTATTTCTTTGAGAATAAACGTGATCTCTAAATTCTATCTGAATTGTAAATTTTTTCCATCACTCTTCCATAGGGACAACTATTCCTACATACAACACACAATTTATGTTTTTTTTTATGTGAAAACATTGATTTTGATTTTTCTTTTAGGATCAATGGAAGCGAGGTCAGCCTGTTATAGTATCAGATGTGCTGAAGCTGATGGACAAGGATCTTTGGACTCCGGAAAGCTTCTCGCGTGATTTTGGAGAAGAGAAAAATGATCTCATCAACTGCATTACCGGCAATATCGTACCCAACCAGCCCATGAAGAAGTTCTGGGACGGGTTTGAGCAAACGAGCAAGCGACTGAAGGACGAGCGCGGAGAGCCCATGCTGCTCAAGCTGAAGGACTGGCCGCCCGGCGAGGACTTTGCGGAGATGATGCCGGCGCGCTTCGCCGACCTCACGCGCGCGCTGCCGCTGCAGGAGTACACGCAGCGCGGCGGGCGGCTCAACCTCGCCTCGCGCCTGCCCGACTGCTTCGTGCGGCCCGACCTCGGGCCCAAGATGTACACGGCGTACGGCTCGGCACTGCACCCGGCCCGCGGCACCACCAACCTGCACCTGGACGTGAGCGACGCCGTCAACGTCATGGTGTACGTGAGCGGGCCCCAGGACGCGGGCGAGCGCGCTACCCGCGAGGCCTTCCGCGCCATCGACGAGGCGGGCTGCGACATCCTGACTAGACGGCGCGTGCGCGAGCGCGGCGAGCTGCCCGGCGCGCTGTGGCACATCTACAGCCCGCGCGACGCCGACAAGATCCGCGACCTGCTCAACAAGGCGGCCATCGAGCGCGGCGCGCACCCGCCGCCGCACCACGACCCCATCCACGACCAGAGCTGCTACCTGGACGCGGCGCTGCGCGAGCGCCTGTACAAGGAGTACGGCGTGGAGGGTTACGCGGTGGCGCAGTGCCGCGGCGACGCCGTGTTCGTGCCGGCGGGAGCGCCGCACCAGGTGCGCAACCTGCACGACTGCATCAAGGTGGCCGAGGACTTTGTGTCGCCTGAGAATGTGTCGCACTGCTTCCACCTCACGCAGCAGTTCCGCGACCTCACCGACACGCACACCAACCACGAGGACAAGCTGCAGATCAAGAACATCATCTACCACGCCGTCAAGGACTCGCTGGACTGCCTGCGGAAGGCGGCCGCGACGGCGGAGGCGGCCGAGCCGGGCGCCGCGCCGCAGCCCGCCGACGCCTCCGCGGATTGACTTATCCGCTTGTGATATTCCTTTAACGATGATAATGTTTAAGCTACTAGTTTCTAGGTTTAGTAACAAAGCTCTCGGTGTTTATTTTTTTGTTTCGCACATTCTGTCTGGAACTAAGTTCCTCGAAGTAAGTTTTTTTTTCGCTGTAAATATTTGGCGACGACTCGTGTCTTATTGTGATACCGTCATTACTATGTAGTGGGCGACCGTATATGGAGCGTGTATGGAGCGCGATATCCTATGTAAATAGCGGGTGTAAATGTGAGTTTAGGGTCGCGTAGTGGTCCCGGCGGTGTACAGCGGTGTCGGGACGCATGCGATGCACGGTTCCTCTTCCTGTCACTATAGTTAGACTAGCCGGCTGCGTGGACGCGTGTCCACTTAGACTAAGTTCTGATTGCGTGTGCAAGTGCATGTTGGATGATTTAGTGCTTAGAATCCCTAATGATAATTGGCAACTGATAAAGATGTAAATTGGTTTTGCAGTATTCTCGATGTTACGCATCTCTGTCCACTCGATACTCCGGTATGTGCTGTTTGGTTGAAAGTGCCAATTGTTGATATAATTTGTCGAGAAGCGAGTGCGTGGGTAGGCGCGCTAGTCTGAATGCTATTTGCTCCATGCCAATGGAAACAAGTCATCGATGAATGGAACTGTGATTTGTTTTAATTTTCCATTTTACTTCTCTTGATCTCAGAAGATGAAACAACAACGATTTGTAAAACATTAAGTGTAATTATTATTTTGCCCACCTTGTAATTTGCATTAGGAGGTGCATTTATGTTATTGTTTAAAGTGGCCACTCTAGTTGTTAGTCCCACAAGACTTGTTATACCAATAACTACATTCTTTATTACTTACTACCTTTTGTACATATTTACTTTTCTTCCTTCCTCTGCATTACTAAATGTGACTATTCATACTTGCCTCCTTTCATTGGGCGAGACAATTTTTTGTACTGTGTATATGTAAGAATATAAGTTGAAATAAAAAAATGTTTATATTAAATTCTTTTTATTTAATTTTTTTGCCCTTCTATTCCGACCAAACTGAAATTACAACATTGAAGTGAGTGACATTTTAGTGTTTTATAGAAGAAAAAAAATCTATTCAAAATTTATTGTTAAGATATTACTCAAAACATTTGACAATCAATTGCAATGCCATTCACTTTTTTGCTTTAATTTTAGTTTCTAACCATTTATCTCTTGTTTTTTCAGAATGTTTTTTCTGCATCATTTCATACCATATTATTGACTTACAGGGCTAAATCAGGACTATATTTTTAAAAAGTATTAAATTGCTTTTTTTTACTTGTACAGAAAAATAAATGATGATTTATTTTTTAATAATTACTTTACTTACTTATAACCCTTATCCGCACCCAATGGTGCATAGGGCACTGCATCAAATTGACGCATTGTTTTCTTGATCATTACTTACATGAAGGCAAGGTGATCACTCTTGCGCTTCAGGATAATATTAAATAAATCCAGTCCATGGTAATATTAAATAAATATTACAGTGTAAAATCAATAATATTTATTTTCACCCCCCCCCCCCGGGAATCGAACCCGGGGCCTCCAGCACCGTAGCTAAACACGCTGACCATTACACCACGGAGACGGACATTTTTTTTAATAATACATAACATTAATAAATGAATTCCGTTAATGTTAATAAAATATGGGTTGCTTTTGATTACCAATTTCGAAATGAAATGTGTTAGCTTCATCCATATAACATTTTTGATATTTCCTCGTAAGAGGTGATAAATATTCTTGGGTTGAATATAATTTTTTTGGAGGTTTAGCAAAATAAAATGATCTTTACCTGACTCGCAATAACAGTATTTTGCCTAGAAAGGGTGTATTTATATAATCTAAATTTAGTGAAACCAGACACTGCCGAAAAATAAAACTTTAATTACTCAACACCCTTGAGTCAATTATTACTTGAAATGATAGTATGACACATGCGTTATAAACCCCATAAGATGCCTCATACTTCTTATAAGTCCATTCAGTAGTTAAAATTCACCATAAGTATTTTTGTTCTTTCAAACCTGAAGTATCAATAAATTAATAAATAATATTCATTGGATTTATATAATGAAATAATTTAGATTTAAACTCTATTTAAAACTGAAAATGCATTGAAAATCGTTTTGGTAAATGGTTATCGAACTTTGATTTAATTTTTAATGGAAAATAGGGATTTCATTAATGATGAACCTATTCAGATTCTATTTAAATAAAAATATTTGTTTAAGTCCCTGGGTAATGAAAAAAAAAACATTCATCATTGTTGAAACCCTATATTTCTGCTTAACTTTTCCTATACTACCCCTGACTAGTCATGCATACATAAGCTGAGCTTAGAGAAGAAAGCTGGGTATAATGTATACATTTAATAAGTAGTATGGTTTTAAAATATTTCATCACGTAAAAAAATCCCCACCTCCACGGGTGTCCACCTCTGTAGTGTAATGGACAGCAAGCTCTGCTACCGTACTGGAGGTCCCGGGTTCGATTCCCAGGAGTCAAATGAATATTAGTGGTTTTTTTTCACTGTAATATTTATTCAAAATTACCCTAGACTGGTACTTTAAGCGGTGGGGTGATCACCTTTCCTTCATGTGTTGACGATCAAGATCACCATCAGGTGCTTCTTCTTCTTCTTTTTAATGGCTTTTCACCCATCTTGGGAATAATCAGGTGCTGATAGAGGTTGGAGAAAAAGAAGAAATACTTTTCAATTATTAAACGGAAACCGTAATTTTGAACGTCATGTTTTGTGCGTGCGTTACTATTTTTTTAATCGTATTATTTTTTTACATCTAGCAACATTCTTGGTACATCGTGTTGCTTGTGTACCCAACTTCATTCTTGTCAAATGTCAAAATAAAAATAAAGATTTAATTTAATAGTGTTTTTATACAACTAGTAACTCTGTGGTGTTTTTTTTGAAGCGTTTGATTTGTTTACAATTTATTCTAAAAAATATTGACCGGAAGCTTAATAAGTAGTTTTCAAAAAACTATTTGTTTCTGAGAAATAATGCACTATATATGAACAATGCAAGGTTTTATTGCCGTTCATTGTGGTAAGATTTTTCAACGTTTTATTAATTAATCTATATTTTGAAACTGTTTTTAATTTTGCACAAAATTGTTCTTTAGTTTTGAAATTTTATGCAAGGTTTTTGGGTGTTCCTGTATTTCCTCGGTATTATCAGACAAAATATTCACAGGAGCTGGGTATCACAGTGAAAAGCTGAAAAAGGAATACCAGAAGTTATGTCGTTTAGCGTGCAGAAAAGCTGAAGATGTGTTAAAGAGAAATGGAAATTCTATGGACGCCGTTGAGGCAGCATTGATAGGTACTTATATTTTTATTATGATTATTTAAATCGTAAAAAGTAGTCTATTTGATGTAACTAATGAAAACGTCTCGTATTTCCACACAATTCTCTTTAAATTATAAACTTAAAGAAAACTGTCAAATTCAGATCTGTTTTATTATTTATTGACTTTGTTTTATATTTATTGCTTTAAAAGGTTAGTTAAAAACTGCCTGGCTTAGGATTTCATACTAATTTGATAATAACCTTTAAAAGAAAGCCTCTATTATAATAGGCTTGTCTGCCGGTAGGATAGTAAGGATAGGGAAGGTAAATGTACAAATTACATATACCCAGACAAATTGAAAATAAATCTTAAATTTATTTTGCACTTGACGGGAATTGAAATCGAGACACCAGTTTCGCAGTCAAGCGTCTACTCAACTACGCCACGGTGCCTACATAATGTGTTATTTTTTAAATTTAACAATAAAATTCATATTAATTTGAACGAATGAGCAAAATTTATGTTTTATTTGCAACAGTTTTAGAAGACAGCGGGTTGACGAATGCCGGATACGGATCGAATTTGAGCTGGGACGGAACAGTAGAATGCGATGCTTCTATTATGAATGGAACGACTCTACATTTCGGAGCTTGCGGCGCAGTCTCCAACGTGCGGAACCCGATATCCCTAGCCAAGCAGCTCTGTAACAAGCAGGTGGAGAACTTGTCGTTGGGTCGCGTGCCGCCCTGCATCCTCACCGGCGCCGGGGCGCGCTCGTGGGCGCAGAGGCTGGGCCTGGAAACTGTCGAGGACAGCAAAATGGTGTCCGCTAAAGCTTTTAGAAACTTCAAGCACTGCAGAAGAAAGTTAAAGAGATATTCTGAACAGAACTTGCTACCCTTCAGTCCTTTGGACACTGTCGGGGCCATCTGCGTGGACTCTAGCGGACTAACAGCAGCTGGCGCAAGCTCCGGAGGAGTGGCTTTAAAGCACGAAGGTCGCGTCGGCCAAGCTGCCTCCTTCGCAAGCGGAGTCTGGGCGGCGGCAGGCTCAGGCGGTAACCCTTCCGTAGCCGCTTGCACCTCTGGCTGTGGAGAGCACATCATCCGGACGCAATTAGCCAAGAACGTGGCCGAGAGTCTGACTCACTCCTGTCCGACAACCTCGATGGCCAAATGCCTCAAGGAGCAGTTCTGCGAATCCCCTTTCCTCTGGGATGTGGAGGTCAAGCTCGGAGGAGCTATAGGAATCCGATTTAATGATGATGGCGACGGGGAGTTTCTCTGGGGTCACACTACTCCTTCTATGTGCATCGGATACTTAGCAGCAGGTGGACCCGATCGACCAAAGGTAAATTCTATTGCTATTTATTTCAATATTTAAATATTAAAACCAGTATACATATATCGTATGCCTCATAGTAAACTGACCTTATTCATAATTTATGAAATTCAAGTTACAAACATCGAAGACATATTTTAATCATCTAATGAATATATATTAATACTAATAGACCCACTAAAATAATATAAAGTATTCTCACTATACAGTGAGTATACTTAAACACGTGATGCCTGCATATACGCAGGGGCAAGCGAGGCAGAAAAGCAGTGCATATCCTAACTTACCCGCGTGACATATAAAAATACAACCAGTACCTACCCTACCTTACTAAGTAGTACTTACCTTGCTACCTACCTCTACTGCCTACCCTACTAAGTAGTACCTAGGTTACCTTACTACCTACCCTAATTAATTCTCTGTGCACGCCACTGCATAAACAAACTCTATTTTTGAAAATTTTGGATTGAGTCAGTTATAATCATTGAATTTTTATTATTTCGATTGCCCTACTTACCGATATTTAGTTTTTTATACTACATACGAGTATGTACTTACTAAATATAAATTGTATATATTTTTTAGTGCATTATGTCTCATCTTCCACAAAACATCAAGACTGGATCCAAAGCTGTCGTCGGAGGAATCCCATTTGCAATCGCTAAGCAGACTCAACAAGTGATCAAATGGGAGTTGAGCACTGACGTCATTTGTCAACAAGAAAACGTATCATGAAATGACTTCCAGGACAACAACAAAAAGTCAATACCTCAAGTAGGATTTTTTTCCTGCACGTGTTTGAAATGAATACCAGTTTTGACGGGAATATATTTTCCAGTTCCAAACTTAAATATCATTATTATTATATAAGAGAAGAATGCGAGATCCAAGACATTATTAGGTGGGGAAGAAAACGAAGAAGACAATGGTATGTGCGTGTGAGGAGAATGGAACCATCCAGACTCCCCCACATTGCACTGCACGGCCAACCACAAGGTTGACAACTTCCGGGCGGACCACCAGAGATGGATTGACAGCTGGGAATCAACATCTCAGGAGGCTAATCCCTCTTAAAAACAGGCTACAAGGCCTACACTAAGCAGAAAAAGAAGAGATTCTATTATGTTAACAAGTGTTGATAAATACATGGGTCATCACCTAAGGGCATTTGTCCACTACACGGGATTTCACGGTCCGGCAGTCAGGTTTTGAAAAATGATGAACGACTACAACAGTTTAGCAGTGGATTGGCTTGTGCTTTTGTCCATCTTTTTTCGGATCGGTGCGTAAACACGTTGCGCGTAAATTTGATCACTCTAAACTGTCGTAGTCGCTTTCATTTTTCAAAACTGGACTGCCGGACGGTCAAATTCCGGGTAGTGGACAATCGCCCTAAGTCTGGGTATTTACAGGCATTATGAACTCTCATTGTGCATTGTAACATTCACCATGATTTGCAACCACATTACTCGAAAAATGTTACATTCGTCTGAGTAACACATTTTTTACTGAATGAACTTCATAGATGACAAGTATGCAGTATTAATGTTTTACACTGATCATCATCTCGGCTGTCCATACTTTAAACACAGTAAGGTACATTTTTTTTAAAATACGTTTTTTTGCATTTTTGGACTACTACTTACTACCACTAATTAGTCCAAAAATGCAAAAAAAAAGTCCCTTAGGGCGTTTGTCCACTACACGGATTTTACTGTCCGGCACGTCAGTTAGCGTTTTAAAACGACGATTGGCTTGTGCTTTTGTCCATCTTTCTTGGGATTGGAGCTCTTGATCGGTGCATGAACACGTTGCGCGTAAATTCCATCACGCTATACTGTCGTAGTCGTTTTCATTTTTCAAAACCGGACTGCCGGACGGTGAAATCCCGTGATGTAAATGTTCGTAGTCATTCATTTATTTGTTGATTTTACTACTTTCCCTTCTCTTAACATTATTTTTACACTCCTTATTTCATGCTCATTTTTTTCTCTTTGAATTTTCAATTCTTTTTCATTGATATTATTATTACTCTTACTATTTTTTATATATCCTTTTACCTCTTTTTTAAAAATTATTTCATCTCATTTAGGTATTTTTGTATAATTTATTTTATTTGTTCTCGTAATCGAGATCGCCGACTTTTGAATGTTTTTGTCCTCGGATAGTGATGAGGACAGTGGCTTAGCACAAAAGTACACAAGTTGGTGTGAGGGATCCCTTCACGCCAAAATCCACACTCTCTCGGTCCCCCGTAGAAAGAGAAAAAGAGATCGAAAAATTAAAGGAGAGGAAGAGAGAGAGAGAAGAGAGAATAGAGAGTAAAAGGGACAAGGAAAGATTGAGGGAACTCGAAAAGGAAAAAGAGAGAGAGAGAGGATTGAAAAGGAAAGGATAATAATAGGGTCGAGGGCTGTTGAAAGAATGGAAGGCTTGGACGTAAAGAACAAAAGAAGAAGGAATGAAGAAACTCCCTCTCCAGAGAATGCAAGGAAGGAAGCTAGAAGAGAGAACAAAAGGGGAAAAAACTCGAGTGATACAAATGTCTGTTTTGAGGAGGCCACTGGCGTACCCTGCCGGGAGTTGGCGGATGTTAGGGCTGCAATTGCCAAAATTGAAAAAATTGTTTCTGGAGAGAAGGCCAGACTTAACAGCGACCTTAAAGCGGGGATACACTCGGCCAACACTGACATCCTGCTGGCGGTCGGCCAACTGGCCCTTCGTCTGGAAAGGGAAACGGGTGAAAGGAAACGTTTGGAGACTGAAGTTTGCTTTGAAGATCGCTTTCAATGTATCCTGGATTGGTACCCGATGCGGAGGGCAATCACCTTTCCTTCATGTGTTGACGATCAAGATAACACTGTGTTTATATGATGCAGTGCCCTATGCACCATGGGATGCGGATGACAAATTATTGTCCGCCTCCGTAGTGTAATGGCCAGCACGCTCGGGTATCATTCTGGAGGTCCCGGGTTCGATTCCCAGGTGGGGGAGTCAAATAAATGTAAGTGATTTTTACACTGCAATATTTATTCAATATTTTTATTATTATTTACAAAGAATGTATTCTTCAAATCCTCATCCGCACCCCATGGTGCATAGGGGGCTGCATCGTATAAACGCATTGTTATCTTGATCGTTAGCACTTGAAGGAAAGGTGATCGCCTTCCACTTCGGGTACCAGTAAATAAAATATTGGTAAATACCGGTAATATTGAATCAAAAAATCAAATCGTCAAATCAAAAAATGAAGTTAACTAAATAGCTTTTGATTTGACGATGGGTTCCATAGTTAAAGCATTTTGAATATAGCTCTTGATTGAGGTCACTGGTACTCGAAACTATGGATAAAGCGCTCGGCTCGGTGTACTGACTGCCTGAATGCTCGCATCGTAACGTAACACATTAAAATGCTCCGGTCAGTCTCCATCTTAATACAGCAAAATCAAAGGCTCAAAGCTATATTAGTCTGTAATGCAGGACAAACGTCGATTGTGCCATTTTGTAGTGACAAATGAGGCTGTCAAAGCATCTTTGTTACGGAATATATCTCAAATATAAAAATACAATAAAAAAGAATCTCAAATATTGATATACTTTATTCAATATAAATAAACATATGAGAATCATAATACATATTATTATAGCCAAAGATAATTTCATTATACATATGTAGAAATCATACAATAAAATACTGCAGAATCATTAAGTCTTTGATTTACTTATTATTATAATGTATTGTGCGTACGTAAGAGGAATAAAATTAATATAAAATACATATTAAGACAGGTTTAGTTTTGAAATGCAACTGTAATCTACCAATATAATGTGATGTTCCAAAACATACTACATATATGTTTTGATCTGAATACGAATAAAATGCATTATTTTATATATCGCTCACTCCTTTCAAGAACGTCATAAATCAATAATTGACAATTTTCAGTTGTGCATGTTTTCGGAATGCCCTGAAAATGTACTATATCCCAGCAAAAGCAGCATATTTTTAACTTAATATTTACCCGCTACAGGGCAGAAAGTGTTATTTTGGCATTTTGAAGAAAAGGTATTGTTTTATTATTTTTTAAATATACTAAATATTTTTCAAATGGAGAAAGAATCTTCAGGTTTTACCTAAAAAGATCTGTTGCACAGTAAAAAGTTCAATAAGCGGCTTGATATTTATTTTTCGTATATTGTATTATATTTTTAAACTTTAAAAATGTTCTCCTGAAAAATCAAGTTTTTTTTGATATATGACGTTCTTGAAAGGAGTGAGCGATATGTGACGCCTACTTTCAAAATCCGCCAGATCTATGCAAGTCGATTTTACAAAAAATACTAAATTCTCCGGGTAACATTTATGTTTCAAAGATTTGTCTATCTTTATATAAAATATTATGAAATAGAGAATTTTCCCATTTTAATTTTTTTTTTCAGTATTAAAAAAAACACGAGACAAACCAATAATGACGCAATCTTAATTTTTGACCTATCCCCGCTCTCTGATTGTCCGATATGGGTCAGAAGGCAAGTTTCATGAATATAGCGAAATTTGAAATACAATGCTGTTTTTTAATATTTTTTAGCAGGGTTTTCAATTATATAAATATTTTTAACGATAAAACCCACAATTTGCATTCTGAGTATTTATTTTGAAATCTTATAAAATTGGATCTGGTGGATTTTGAAAGTAGGCGACACATATCCTCAATGATTTAGGAAATGTTTTTCGATTCTACCAAAATAATGTTTAGTACTAAATATTACTGCTGATATGAACGGAATGTGAAGGAGTCTTTTTTTATTAATGCTATTAAGTCATTTAATATAAAAAATTCCGTAAAATCTATCTGCTAAAATTTAAGCAATACATAGTCTCTAATTTGACCCTGTAAAGATGCATAATTTTTATTTATGAATTTATTGATGATTTCTTCTTTTCATAATTCACATAGTCACATTGATTACTTGATAATTCACTCGAATCATAGAATGATATAAATAAGATGAAATAGAAAATTTATTTTGAACACAATTATTTCATTACAATAATAATACGTTTATGGGCGGGGATTACAGTCTAAAATATATTATGTATAGCAATATTATTAGTTGATTAACATTACTTAAAACGGAAGTGAAAGTAAAAAAAAGCAAAACATAAAATGAAAGCTGCCAACAGTGCATTTCCTTAAAACAGGTTAGAGGAAGTATCGAGTGAGGACATTGTGAATTCTTATTATAAAATACCACTTAATAATATCATATAGCGGATAAGTAATGCAGAAAGTGGAAGAATTTGATTAATCACATTTTCTAATAAGGCAAAAGTTTATCTTCCGTGTATACTATACATATGTAAACTAAAACTATTGTCTATACATTAGAAATGCTCTCTCGTCGACAATCCTACTCTACTGATGTCGCTGGTATAAAATATAAAAACATAAATAGCAAAATATGGTACTAATGCAAAAGCACTTATCACTGACGATTACCTCAACTAAACCTTACGCTATTACTGGGCTAATTCTTAACTTATAGATTTGGTTGTCAAACAAAGGGGATTCGCCTTTGAAATAATCAAAGATAATAAATTAATATAGAAATAACTTCGGCTCAATTAGAACTCTGTTAAAATTAAATAGATCTTATGGAACAATGGCAAGATTCCAAGAGAGAAGGAAGGGAGTGAAAGCGTTCAAGCGGTAACTTTCAAGTTTCAAGTGGCAAGAAACTAGAGAAATATAAGTAAAGAGCGGGAAATTATTACAAAAATAGGCGCCATTGTCACAAAATTATATACTAAAAATATTAATTAATAAGGAACAAATCATCTTTACATCGGTTATTACATTAAACAAAATAATAATACTGGAATACAATAAAATCTGGTTATAAGTAAAATAAAATATTTCAATAGCTTTTGCGATAAATACTATTTTCCCTGTAGTGCTTATATTACATGATATTTGTACACGCTCAATAAATGTATTAAGGAAACGTACAGGAACCTACATGATTACCGTCTTCCATCGCTGTACGCACTCCTACAAATCTTAAATTTAATGTGCACCAACTAAGAGAATTCAGGAAATAGCACTTACTCAAAAAATATACTTCCTTAAATACGATTCTGTCAAAATCATAAGATTCCAACATTCTAAATCTAGAATATCACGCTTTTTTACCTCTGATTATGCGATAAAGGCACAAATTAAATCACCCATACGCTAATTAAGTACAAATCTTAAGTAAAATATTACTTTGCTAACGTACTCTATATAAGTAGAGTAAATTATTATAATCCATTTATCATCTACCAACTGGGGAACCTAATTAGAATCTAGCGGTTGTTCATACGCACCCATATTCGTACCAAATAGCCGTTTCTTTCGGATTGGGCTTGGCGCTAGTTTTAGATTCTTCTTGCTTGGTATTTATTTCTAATTGGGTAGTAATCTTATTGTCGACATTCTTGACTTCCTGAGTCTGCAAGGTTTGCCCCGCCCCGTCACCGATGACGGTGGAAATCCGATTGTAGACCAAGAACGTCTTGGACGTTTGGGGCTTCTCCGGAGAGTCTTTTTTTGGCTCAGTTTCCGCTTCTATCGGAGCGGATATCCCGGCTTGGGAATTATCCTCCGCTAAGTACACAGCTCTTCTGGAACCGGCGCGACACAGTGCGGCCGTTACGTTCGTGTGAGAGGATTCCGGGGCCTCGAAGCCTTGGAAACTGTTTCTGTGTCCGCTCAGCAAAGTGGAATTCAGTTTGTGGTTCTGCTGCCTTCTCCTCAGGGAGGCTCTGATGAGCGCGTCGTCCCCGCCACCTAGAGACCCGTGGAACGAACTGTGCGATAGCTTTCTAGCAAAACTGTCGGAACTCTGTCTCGGTAGCTCCAAGCTGGACACTGACGGCGCCGCGGTCACGGTGTTGAGCTGATCGTTGGCAGCCTTGGTAACGCTCAGTACATCAGAATTGGCGGAAGCCTCTTCGGAATTTCCCGGATCCGACTCTCCGGATTCGGAGCCCTGTAGAGTGGGTTGAGATTGGCTGAGTTTGGAGCTGTCGTCCACGCTCCAGGAGCGACGGCCGTGACGACTCGGCACTTTGTTGATCAGATCGGACCCGGCCTTGCGAACCTTCTTCACCAAATTCGAACCGAAACTTTTCTTCTTGGGAGTGCAATTATCCAACTTTCTATAATGTTCCATTATTTTCTCTTCGAGCTTTTCCTTTTGACGACACAGGTTGTTCAACTTGTCGGCGAACATTTTCTCTTCCTGGTGGTAGTGTTGCTTGTCCTCCATGGAGTGCGCCAGCAGGTCATGGTACTGGCCGAAGAGACAGGACACATGGTCCAAGAGAGATCTGCGGTCGGCATCCAGCGTGTCATTGATGTGCACCAGCATCTGAAATCAAATCCAAATATTAATACTAGCCCTTCCACTTGAAAGAAAGTCAACTTTTTTCTTATCTTAAACTATAAAAAAGATATGGATATTATGTAGAAATAAATTAAATAATAACCTCGCAACGTTGAGTGATTTTATTCAGCTCTAATTCTAATCCATTAGCTACGTCTGTCTTGGCGCTCAGTTCTCCGGACATCTCTGTATTCCTCAGTTTCAGCTGGCTGGATTCGGTTCTGATGTTTCTATACTCTTCCTGGAGGTGTCGGTATTCATTCTTCATTCTATCGCTGGCGGAAAAGAGATTTCTAAAATCTTCCTTCAGTTTAGAATGTTCCTTTCTGAGATTGGTCAGGTTTCTGGATTCTATTTTTAATCCGTCCACTTCTTCGGTTTGATCTTTCATTTTCTTCTGAAGAGACATATTGTCCTCCTTCAATTCTCGATTTTCAAGTTTAAAGTCTTTGATGGACGATTTGAGGGCCTCTCTCTCTTTGATTAGGGATTCGTATTCGGAGTTCAGCTGTTCGTGAAGGGTTTGCAACGAGTCTTGGTCTTTGAGCAAGCTTTCGTACAAAGTTTTCAATGACTCGAGTTGTTTGACCACTTCCTCCTTTTCCGCAGCGAGTTGGCTGTTGGCCAGTTGGAGGGTTATTTGTTGGGAAGACAGAGAAGTGTTTTGGGAACTCAGAGTAGACGTGAGAACTTGCAGCTTGGCATTTTCCTCTTGGCATTGCTGATACGAGGATTGCAAGTTGGAGAGTTCCGAAGACAGTTGTTCGTACTGGGTGTGAATGTTCGATTTCACTTCACTCTGTTCTAGCTTATTACTGTCGCACAGATTATTCTGGCAAACGCAATGGCCGGATTTATTAGAAGGATCCTTGTTTAATTTACCATTGACATCTTCGATAACATTCTTAATATCGACATTTTTCAAGATGATCTCTATGATGTCCTCTAAGACTATTTCGCTGCGAACGATGTCATTTGTATTGAGTCCTAGTTTCTCCACGCACGTCTTAACCTTTTCAGAACGAACCTTCTCTTCGACGAGATTATTTTGCAGAGCTTGAATAGTTTCCGTATCCATCATCCTTTGCGACAGAAGCTCCTGAGATTTCTTTTCGACTTCTTGCATCTTCGAAACTTGCACTTTCATCGTTTCGGTTGTCTTCTGTAACGCCTTAA
This sequence comes from Brachycentrus maculatus, assembly GCF_059751285.1. Classification (NCBI taxonomy): domain Eukaryota; kingdom Metazoa; phylum Arthropoda; class Insecta; order Trichoptera; family Brachycentridae; genus Brachycentrus; species Brachycentrus maculatus. The sequence goes on along the minus strand of NW_028281064.1, from coordinate 220,737 downwards.
TCTCTTTACTAGCTGCCTCCTTATCCAGACTGAATGCATCCAGGGCGATATCTTTCTTTTCTACAGTTTCCCGCAATTTCGCGATATCTTTTGTCATGGAAGTATTCTCTTTTTCTAAATGGACAATTTTATTTTCAAAGTCCGCTATTTTAGTCTCTAAGCATTGTGATTTTTCGGCTTCCGGTTTCAAGATGTCTATTTCTTTAGTTTTGGCTTCGACGGACCTTTCCAGATCTTCGGCTCTTCTCTGTATGGAATCGCAGAGCATCCTGACTTTTTGTTTGTCATTAGTGACAGACTCTAAGTGTTTATCTAGTTCTTGAATTTTGCTTCGGTCAGAATCCTTATCGATGTTCAATCTATCGATGTTATTCTTCTGGCTGTCGATGGTATCCTGGAGCTTCCTGTTTTCTTCCAGAGCGTTTTTGAAAATGTTTTCCAGTTCAGTATTTTGTAGATTGAGCCGATTGCAGTTTTCTTGGAGCTGATCGCACTTGAGGCCGAGCTTTTTCTTTTCCTTCTCCAGCTCCAGGAACTTGTCGCTGGACTCGTGGAAGGATTGCTCCTTCAAACTTTCGATTGTCGACATAAGCCTTTTATTCTCCAACTCTAGTTTGAGTGCTCTCGCTTGAGCGTTGCTGGTCAGCTGCTCCGACAGACTGTTATCTCCGGATTCGGACCCCTGGAAATTGGAATCCAATTCTTCTTCCTGATTTTGACTGCCAATATTTGACGTGTTCAGCGTCGTTTTGATGATGTACTGAAGATGTGTATTTTCTTCTACGAGTTCTTGAATCTTTTGTTGATTCATATCTCTTTCCTGTAAATAAAAACAAATAGCACATTAATAATGGCAAATACCCTTTCTAAAAGATTAAAAAGCCTGTATTGATGGGGCTTTTTTTTTTAAATAAATAAAAACAGAAAAATTTGATATTAAACATCCAGGTTTAGAATAATTACTTAAAAGAATAAAAATCAACATCAGATCAGTGTGTACTTGTCTGTAATTCTGTTATAGTTACTTATAAGTATACATAATTAGTGCAAAATTTTTCATACTACTGGTAAATAACTGAGGTGCTGTTTAGAGCTGCCCGAGACAAGGACAACAACTTTCAAGTGATAGTCGACGTCAGGGGGACCTGACATGGCACAAACAGAAGAAGAAGCTCTAATAAAACTGAAGTTATGAAATTGAAATTCATATACAAGGGATGGATCCCCTTTTGGGGCCGGCTAGGTCAGAGGTCGGCAACCTCTTGGACCAAACTAGAGTAGCGAAACAGTTCTTGGGAGCCAGTTTTTAATTAACAATAAAATTTAATTTATTGAAAGTTTAAAGGAACGCGTGTGAATGGTTGTCTATAGTATAAATAGGTATGTGTGCTATCAAACGAGCCTATTATTGGCATATTGAACATGAAAGTGGTCTGAAACTAGTGTGGTTTTTCAAAGGTTGTTATCATTCCAACGTTTACATTTTTAATAAATGTAAGGTTTAATGTGGGCTCATATGTGCTTAAACCGCACTATCCCTCCTTACCCAACTGAACTAAAAATTAATATGAACAGAACAATAATAAAAAAAAATAAAAAATAAAAAAAACTCTTATCCGCACCCAATGGTGCATAGGGCACTGCGTCATATAAACGCAGTGTTATCTTGATCGTTTACACATGAAGGAAAGGTGATCAGCCTTCCGCTTCAGGTACCAGTCCAGGGTAATATTGAATAAATATTACAGTGAAAAAATCACTTATATTTATTTTACCCCCCTTGGGAATCGAACCCGGGACCTCCAGAACGGTAGCCGAGCGTGCTGACCATTACACTACGGAGGCGGACAAATATAATAAATATAATAATAAAAAAATATCAAAACTAAAATTTCAGTAAAAAATGTCACATTGAATTTGACAAAGAAAGAGCCACACAAATTGCTTAAAGAGCCAAACGTGTCCGCGAGCCGCACGTTGCGGACCCCTGGGCTAGGTTAATCTGGAGGCAAACTTACAAGGGCCACGTCGTTCTCCCTCTGCTTCATCTTCATGATCTCGTGCTGCAGGTCCATGGTCTTGTCGGCGCGGTGGCGCGCCTGCAGCAGCTGGTCCTCCAGCATCTCGCGCGTCTCCAGCAGCACGCGGTTGTCCTCGCGCAGCTCCGTCTCGCGCGCCTTGTAGAACTCCATGTCCACCAGCTTCTCCCGGTACTTCTGCACTTCCATCTCCAGCCTGGCACAGAAAGCCGTACAAATAAACTCGTGTTGGGAGAACAAAAGAGGTGCCGGAAGACCCCAAAAGAGATTGGCTGTCCAAACTTAAAACACAGTAAGGGACATTTTTTAGTAGTACGTTTTTTTGCATTTTTGGACTAAGTAGAATCTACTGTGTTTTGAGTTTGGACAGCCGAGATGGTCTGACGACATTGTCTCTGTGGGGGGTAAAAACTGGCTGCAAGGAGCAACCAACCGGAAATAATAGAAAGAAGGGGAAGAGGCCTATATCCAGCAGTGGAGGTCAGAGGGCTCATAAAGAAGAAGAAGACAAGGATGTGAATCCCAAGAAAACAATCAAAGCTTTTTTTTTAATTAAACACTTTGATTATACCATTATTTTCTTTTTTCTTTTAACCCTTATCGGCACCCAATGATGCATAAGGCACTGCATCGTAGCGATGCAGTGTTACCTTCATGCAATTAACGTCAATAATTATTGGCATAAAGGAAAGGTGATCAGCCCTCCGCTCTAGGGTGAGATAAATATGAGTCCTGGGTGATATTAAATAAATATGAGAGTGAAAATCTCCCTTATTTATTTTGACCCCCCTGGGAATCGAACCCGGGACCTCCAGTACGGTAGCTGAGCGGCTGACCACTACACTACCGAGGTGGACCACTTAATACCTAAATATAAATAATAAAGTAAAAGTTTTACTTTCACCTGTAGATGAAAATGTCTGTTTTCGAAACTAGTCGTGTGTAATAAAATAAAACTCAAAGTATTTGGACACACTCAAAATGTTGCAAATAAATTATCTGGTCAAATTATAAGCTTAAATAATAAAAATTAAAATGATATTTTCTGGCATTTCTCATGTGTGTGATTATAATCCAGGATTCGGACCTCACATACTAATAAAAGAGTTTCTGCTCAATAAAAAGCTTCCTTTCATTTCACCAATAGAGGTCTCTAGTGAAGTTCAAGTGATTCAAGAACAATGTTTCAAAATTGGTTCATATATAAAGAACTTCCAAGAATTTGAGTAGTGTGGTGAATTGGTGAATGTTACACGTGTGTAAAGTGATCACTTAAACTAGCCTATGACTACTACTACTACTACTACTATCACGCCGTTTCCCCGCAGGGGTAGGCAGAGAAGATGGAACGCCACACTCCTGTCCTGACATACACTCCTCGCCTCCTTCACATCCATACATCTAGTCATACATGCCCTCCGATTACGCAGACTTTTGACACCGCCAGATTTTAGGTTCTGATTGATTTGATCGTGCCAAGTCTTTTTCGGTCGTCCACGTTCTGTTTTCCCTCTCACATTCGCCACATATATTTTCTTAGTCATTCTCTCGCTATCCATTCGCTCCACATGTCCATACCACCGCAAAGAGCTCTTCCTAATCTTTTCAATTATTCCTCGTTCAGCCTTACATTCCTTTCTTATATCGTCGTTTTTAATTCTGTCATACAATGATTTTCCACACATTCGTCTGAGGGAGCGCATTTCAACAGCGTTCACTCTGCTTTCATCTTTTTTTAGAATATCTTTTACATACATATCGCTCACTCCTTTCAAGAACGTCATAAATCAAAAAACTTGATTTTCCAGAACGTTTTTAAATTTTAAAAATATAATACAATGTATTAAAAATAAATATCGAGCCACTTATTGAACTTTTTACTGTGCAACAGATCTTTTTAGGTAAAACCTGAAGGTTTTTTCTCCATTTGAAAAATATTTAGTATATTTAAAAAAAAAATTTAAACAATATCTTTTCTTCAAAATATTAAACAACACTTTCTGCCCAGTAGCAGGTAAATATTAAGTTAAAAATATGCCGCTTTTGCTGCGATATAAAGGGTCCGCCAAATGACATTTTTTTTTTGAAAATGGGGCGCAAAACATCGAGTGTAGCTTCGGCTGTGTGGCACGTAGCGCCGTCCTGTTGAAACCAAATGTTGCCAATATCCTCCTCTTCAATTTTTGTGAACAAAAATCCGTTCAACATGGCCCGATAACGATCGCCATTGACTAACGGCCACTCCTTGCTCATTTTCAAAGAAAAATGGCCCAATTATGCCTCTGGACCAAAATCCGCACCAAACAGTGACTCGTTTTGGGTGTACCGGCTTTTCAATGTATGCGTGCGGGTTTTCTGTGCCCCAAATACGACAATTTTGCTTGTTTACATACCCGCCAAGATCAAAATGAGCTTCATCCGAAAAGATGATTTTTTTGGCAAAATCGGCATCTTCTGTAAGTCGAATGTCGCAATATTTCCCAGCGTTGTTCAAGCGTATACACAACCATATTCGCTCAGCGGAAGGATAAAACTAATTATCTGTCAAATCAGACATGAGCTAAGTGTTACCATTCACGAAATAAGCACTAGTTGAAAAAAAAAACTTTAGATGGCGGACCCTATAGTACATTTTCTGGGCATTCCGAAAACATGCACAACTGAAAATTGACGATTTTGCGATAAATACTATTTTCCCTGTAGTGCTTATATTACATGATATTTGTACATGCTCAATAAATGTATTTAGGAAACGTACAGGAACCTACATGATTACCGTCTTAATATCTTTTCTTCAAAATGTTAAAACAACACTTTCTGCCCTGTAGCGGGTAAATATTAAGTTGGAATATCCCTCTTTTTCTGGGATATAGTACATTTTATGGGCATTCCGAAAACATGCAAAACTGAAAATTTACGATTTTCGATTTATGACATTCTTGAAAGCAGTGAGGGATATTTTTTTGAACACATCCAAAGATGAATTAGCATAGTTCGCATGCACGTACCTGTCTGCCCTGTCAGCCCTTTCTCTGAGGGCGTCCACTTCATCCCGGTAAGTGGCAGTTTTCCGCGCCTCATTGCACCATACTTGACTCTCGTTCCTTAGCTTGCTGAGGGCCAACTTGGTGTGCTCTAATTCCTCCCGGCTCTCCGCGAGCTGCTCAGACTTTTCTTCCCTGGAAAAAAAGGAATAAAATTACATTGTCGATCGGTATCGGATGCAGCAAACGTAGAAAAAGGGTCATTTTGTAAAAGAGATTAAAAATTACAGTGTCAATCAATATCGGATACTGCAAATGTACAAAAAAAGGTCATTTCATAAGAGAGCTTAAAAAATACATAGTAGATCAGTATCGAATGCTTCAAATGTACAAAAAAGGTCATTTTGAAAAACAGCTTCAAAATTACATTATCAATCAGTATCTGATGCTGTAAGTGTATAAAAAGGGTCGTTTCGTAAGAGAGTTCAAAAATTACAATAAGTATTAGTATCTGATGCTGCAAGTGTACAAAAACAGTTGTTTCTTAAGTGAGATAAAAAATTACACTGTAGATCAGTATCGAATACTGCAAATGTACAAAAAAAGGGTCATTTCGTAAGAGAGCTTAAAAGTTACATTGTCAATCAGTATATGATGCTACAAGCGTACAAAAAGGGTCATTTCGTAAGTGAGATTAAAAATTACACTGTAGATCAAATATACAAAAAATGGTAATTTCGTAAAAGAACTTAAAAATTACATTGTCGGTCAGTATATGATGCTACAAGTGTACAAAAAGGATAATTTTGTAAGAGAGCTTAAAAAAGACGTTGTTGATCAGCATTCGATGCTGCAAATGCACAAAGAGGGTCATTTCGTAAAAGAGTTTAAAATATTGATAATATTTTTTTCTTTGTTATTTAAATCATATCAAGGTCGTTAAATCAAGTAAAATAATATAATAATAATAAATAAAAAATCAGAATGATATAAATATAGGCTGAGCCATAATCAAGTTAATGACTTGTCCAATAACTCAACAGTTACAATTTGAGGCGAACTTCATGTAACTCCTACAATATAATTATGAATATTTAAATTTTGATTATAGGCCTATTACAAAGTGAATCTAATTTATCGATTGAGCTGGTGGGTAATTAGTGTGGCTCCATAATTATAATAAACATTTGTATGTAATTAAATATTCCTAACTAACTAACTAACTAACCATCACGCCGCTTCACCGCAGGGGTAGGCAGAGAGAATAGAGCGCCACACCACTCTGTCCTTGCAAACATTCTTCGCCTCTTCCACGTTCATACATCTCCTCATACATACCCGCCGATTGTTACGACTCCTAACCTGACCACTTTCAAGTATTTGGCATACCTGATCGTGCCATGTTTTTCTCGGTCTTCCTCTGCTTCTTTTCCCACTAACATTCGCCTCATAAATTTGTTTTACCGTTCTTTCGTCACTCATTCGTTCCACATGTCCAAACCATCTCAACACACCTTTCTTAATTTTATCGATAATGCTTATCTCAGCTTTGCATTCCTTCCTTATTTCACTATTCGCACATCTATCATACATCGTTTTGTCGCACATTCTTCTGAGAGATCGCATTTCGACTGCATTCAGTCTACTTTCATCCTTCTTTTGCCAACTCCATGTTTCACTTCCATACATTAGAGTCGGAACCAGGACTCCGTTGTGCACTGCCAGTTTAGCTTCCGCTGATAGGTTTTTATTAAATATTCCAATTTTTATATTTAAATGTTAAAATGTTCGCCTCCGTAGTGTAATGGTCAGCACGCTCGGCTACCGTTCTGGAGGTCCCGGGTTCGATTCCCAGGGGGGGTCAAATAAATATAAGTAATTTTTCCACTCTTATATTCATTCAATATTACTCTGGACTGGTACCTGAAGCGGAGGGCTGATCACCTTTCCTTCGTTGTTTACGATCAAGATAACACTGCGTTTACATGATCCAGTGCCCTATGCACCATTTGGGTGCGGATAAGGATTTGAATGAATGAATGAATGTTAAAATCAAACAATGATTTTTTGAGTCTACTAAATTGTATTCTAACATTTTAAACATTCAATACATAAAATACATGAACACTACACTTAAATACCTAGTAAATTTCTAATTTGAAAATAAAGTCATACAAAATCAACAATATCTCAAATAACACACTTCGGATGGAAATAATGCTTAAGGAAAATAAAGAGTATTTTACCTTCTGCGCTGGCCTGATTTCATAGGCAGAAAAGAAGAAAATATCCAATGTTTTTAAATGAATATTATATTCCAATTATTAAGGTCTTAACTATAATAATAATAAGATAATAAAACCCTTATCCGCACCCCAATGGTGCATAGGGCACTGCTTCATATAAACGCACTGTTATCTTGATCGTTTATACATGAAGGAAAGGTGATCAGCCCTCCGCTTCAGGTCCAGGGTAATATTGAATAAATATTACAGTGAAAAAATCACTTGTATTTATTTGACCCCCCCTGGGAATCGAACCCGGGACCTCCAGAACGGTAGCCGAGCGTGCTGACCATTACGCTACGGAGGCAGACAATCAAATACCTTTGCCAGCAGTCCGCAGGCATTAAAAAACATCCGTCCGAAATGTGTTAATTAATAAATTAATAAAAGTGAGAATAGTTTCAGGCTTATTTTTCACATTAATTTCAAAGATAAATCTAATTGAACACATAGTGATTAAATAAAACGTCCATTAAATTCATTTTGAAGTTAACATTAACCTAAATTAATGTGGCATTCACCCAATGTTTTAATAACACGCCACGATCAAGTTCAGATCATTTTCTTTTTGCGTGTAAAAAGTGTTTGGACTGTAATTGGCTAAGGAAACAATGGATTGGTGGGAAAGTTGAGCGCTTGTCTATGGCCAACAATAAGCCTTCCTGCATTTCTTGGGGGCTCACCCGACTGGTTCACATACTAAACAATCCACTGAATGAGAAATATGGGAAAATATGCATGTAAAAGTTTTGAATATACAGCTTAAAATTCGCTGGGCACCACCATACTGTTTTTCAACTCTACCTGGTCATATATATATATGTACAAGGAAATAGAAAATTACATGTTACTAATTTGATAATAACTGGCAGTAAAAAAGGTTTATATTTTATATTTGAAGCTATAACTTTGAGATTTTCCATTTTATAATTAACACATAAGTTTATTTTAAAAACACTATAATTATTTTATTATAATTTAATTATAATATCTACTAATATTGTTCACAATAAAAAATAATTTAAATCGTTACAAGTGAGTTTAATTTGGTTGCGTACAATATTTTATTAGGAAAAGTAATGTATTCTCAAGGTTGACGTTACTTGGGTATGTAATTCTGATACGATACAGGTTTTGCATACTCATAAGGGGACTACTGCATAATGTATGAAGGCGCGCTAATGGCAAAAGGATGGAGCGTGCTATTTATGGAGATACACTCACAGTTCCCTCAGACGAATGTGTGGAAAATCATTGTATGACATAATTAAAAACGAAGATATAAGAAAGGAATGTAAGGCTGAACGAGGAATAATTGAAAAGATTAGGAAGAGTTCTTTGCGGTGGTATGGACATAAGGAGCGAATGGATAACGAGAGAATGACTAAGAAAATATATGTGGCGAATGTGAGAGGGAAAACAGAACGAAGACGACCGAAAAAGACTTGGCACGATCAGATCAATCAGAACCTAAAATCTGGCGGTGTCAAAAGTATGCGTAATCGGAGAGCACGTATGACTAGATGTATGGATGTGAAGGAAGCTAGGAGTGTATGTCAGTACAGAAAAGTGTGACGTGCCATCCTTTCTCTCTACCCTATGGGGAAATGGCGTGATGGTGATAGCAGTAGTAGTATAAAATATTATGAAATGTGGACAAAACAAGTAAGTTTGTTAACGAATCCTGAGGAGTGTATGTCAAGACAGAAGAGTGTGGCGTTCCATCCTCTCTGCCTACCCCTGCGGAGAAACGGCGTGATGGTAGTAGTAGTAGTAGTAACACTCACAGTTCCTGGCGTTGCTTCCTGAGCCTGGCCTTCCAGTCGGCGAGCTCCACCGCCAGGTGATTGCTGTCCGTGATGTTGGGCGTGGAGGTGTTGTAGGAATTGGGAGCGGACCGGATGGGACTCTGCTTGTTGGCCCGCCTGGTAGAGTCCTCGCTTGCGGGAGCGTCGGTCACGGCCAGGTTGGCCCAGTGGCTGAGGTAGTGGTCTCTCTCCTTGGCCAGACGGCGTATGTGATTGTACATCGCTGCCGATTGGAAGAAGTCCATCGAATCGGGAGTCAGAACCACCGTTTGGTTGTCTGTAACCTACAAACATTTTTTTTTTAAAAGAAAGATATAAATTGGAATCAGAATGTGCAAAAGAAGGTGTGCAGTTAGGTAATAGGATATAAAGATTTATCAGATTTAGTGGAGTCTTATTTATAAAATATGACAAGACAAATAAATGAACTATGTAACAAGTCTTGATAGATATAAGATATTGAATCCATTGTGTCTATTGTATTGTTTTTAGGGATCAACCTTATTAATTTATTATTAACTATACACATCCACTATAATTTTTAAGACTTATAAACTAAATATGCTATAAATCCTTGTACTGTGATTAATTGGAGAAAAGAAGATAGTGGAAATGATTTGACAAACAAATGAGTTTTTAAATTTTTTCTAAAGATCATCTCAATTTCACTATTTCTAACTACTGGTGGAAGAGCATTCCACACCATCGGTCCTGCAACAGCAAAGGCACGCTCGCCAAATTTAGTGCCATATTATGATTAAAAATGAATGCAAAAATGATGCCTATACATTATATTCTCTATTATTATTATTATTTTTTTTGACATCTCATCAAAGATGAAGAAGAATATGGAAGTCTGGGCATTTACGGGGCTGACGAGCGTCATAGGCTGGTTTAAGTGATCACTTTACACACGTGTAACATTCACCGATTCTACCCATTATTGACAACCACACTACTCAAATTCTTGGAAGTTCTATATATATGAACCAATTTAGAAACCTTGTTCTTGAATCACTAGAACTTCACTAGAGACATCTATTGATGAGATGTAAAGAAGCTTTTTACTAAGCAGAAACTCTTATATTAGTATGTGAGGTCCGAATCCTGGATTATAATCACACACATGAGAAACGCCGGAAAATAACATTTTCATTTTTATTATTAAGCTTATATTTGACCAGATAATTTATTTAAAACATTTTGAGTATGTCCAAATACTTGTTCACAAAATCTGGATTATCTCCAATTACAGGAGTTATTTTCATATTATTTTTTTTTGACATCTCATCAAAGATGAAGAAGAATATGGAAGTCTGTTATATATATTCTCTATGTTTACCAAAAATATTAGGATGTGGTAGTTACGAATCAACTGTTCGCCTTCGTAGTGTAGTGGCTAGCATGTTTGGCTACTGTAAATGAGGACACGGATCATTTCTTCACTCTTTTATTTATATAACATTACTCTAGACTGGTATTTCAAGTGTAGGATTGATCACCTTGACTTTATGTTATTAACATTGAAGTAAATACTCCAAAAATTTGATACAGTGACATATGCACCATTGAGTGAATATACGGATGCAAAAAAGAAGCAGATAAAAAGATACAACTTTTTTTGATTGAACAAACAGTATTGTATTTTATAAAAATAATAAAAAGGTGTGCTGTAATAAACATTAACAAAACAATGAAAACAAATCTATGATCTAATTATTGAAACATAAATTTTAAGTGGATAGAAAAAAAACATTCCTAGTGCTTCATAATTTAAGTGGTCATGTGGAAAGGATTAGTGACACTGAGCCCTTGACATAATTTTATAAACTGAACTGACAAAACAAAAAAAATATATTTTGAGAGTATCCAAATACTTGTTCACAAATTTAGATTATCTCCAATTAGGAGTTACTTTTTACATTATTTTTAACATTTCAACATAGATGCAGAAGAATATGGAAGTCTGGGCATTTACAGAGCTTATGACCATCATAGGCTGGTTTAAGTGATCACTTTACACACGTGTAACATTCTCTAGTAAACTCTCGGATACTGTGTTACGAGTTTCATAAATATACCCTAAATATACCAAGCGCCCTTGAGGTAGTATTTTACGAAAATGGCGCTATATAAGTAATCCGAATTTATTATTATTATTATACCTAGAAGTTTGAAGAATTTGAGTAGTGTGGTTGCCAATCATGGGTAGAATTGGTGTGTAAAGTGATCACTTAAACTAACCTACGACGATCGTAAGCCCTGTAAATGCCCAGACTTCCATATTCTTCTTGATTTATGTTGAGATGTCAAAAATAATGTAAAAAATATATTTATTGATTTGGCGCTTAATTTGAACTCCATTTTAATTTATGAATTAATTTTTAAAAAATAATATGAAAATAAATCCTGTAATCGGAGATAATCCAGATTTTGTGAACAAGTATTTGGACACATTAAAAATGTTGTAAATCAATTTTTAAATCAAACACAGATTTTTTGAGTCTACTAAGTTGTATTTTATTAAAAACACATAAAAATTAATATTGTGACAACTGTTTCGCCTATAACTTGGCAAGACAACTGTTACAATATTAATTTTTACGTGTTTTTAATAAAATACAACTTAGTAGACTCAAAAAATCTGTGTTTGATTTAAAAATGAATTCATAAATAATAAAAGATAAACTGAAAAACATCCTTAATGTTAAAAATATGTAGTGTGCAAATGGTGTAATTATTTTTAACTTATGATGACAATAAAAAAAATAAGAGTTAAAAACATGGTTGACCTTACTGCCTAGCCTGTGGATGTATTGTAGTTTATTAGTTTTAAATCATCATTTGAATGGTGAATGTAAAATTGGTGTAGGCTGTTCAAAGAATCAGGGTTACATTTCAATGTCAGCATGGTTGGAATGGCTTTTATAATACAAATCACATTAGGAAGAAGAAAAAAAACTGTTTATTGCGGAGGGAAACGGTACACTGAAGGGTGAGGTTCACGTTTGGTGAATAGGTGAACGGATGAATCATGGCGGCTCATGCGTGAAGCCAACATTGATACATTTGCATATCTTCTTGGTTGTATTAAATTACACTGTCAGGTGTCTGACAAAACACAAAATGATAGCTCTGGGAAGAAGAAAGTAGCGAAGAGGATGAAATAAACCTATAACTGATATTTTTTTGGAAATAATATAAGTATGTATGTATAATAAATTAATGGACATTTTTCACCAAGTATCTTTTATTTATTGATTTGGCGTTTAATTTGTAGAACTCCATTTTGATTTATGTATTAATTTTTAAATCAATCTTTTATTTATTGATTTGGCGTTTAATTTGTAGAACTCCATTTTGATTTATGTATTAATTTTTAAATCAAACTACAAGTTGTATTTTATTGTTTAAAAAACACATAAATTAATATTGTGACAATTGTTTCGTCTAGTTATGGCATTTTCAAATGAATGTGAAGATTAAAAAACCGTCAGTCCATTTAATCTTCACACTCGTTTGAAAATGCCATAACTAGGCGAAACAATTGTCACAATTAAAAATTTAATGTGCTTTTTAATAAAATACAAGTTAAATAAAGTAGAATTCAAAAAATCTGTGTTAGATTTAAAAAGTAATACATAAACTATCTTTTGTTTGTTTTTAAAGTAGAGTAGTTTTGTTCGAACTATAATGATTGCTAATTGAGTAGTCCACTTGAAAACCATGTTACGTTAAAAAATTTACGTTTTTTAGCCAATAACGGCAATCGGTAGAATACAAGTTTGTTAGAAAGGTTGAGATATTATTGGGAAATGGAATAATTAATCAATTCCGTTTCCCACTAATATCTAATACTTTTTATTTTTATTATACAAAATAAAATGGTGTAATTAGGTTAATAAACCAACCTGTTTAATGCACTCCACTATTCCATGCTGAATCCCAACATCGAGTTCTTTAATCCGGGTTATGAAGATTTCTTTATTAGGACACTGGACGGCAGCTCCGAGAAGAAGTAAAATAAGCAGTTTCATGTTCTCGAGTCCTTCCTTGGTTTCCGGGGTCTTTCCCAGACTTATACATTCCGGAATAATCAGCAAAGTTTGACCGAGTTCTTCCTCAAACAGGGCTTTAATGTTCTTCACTATGCAGTCGAAGTTCTTGACCCTTCCCACGGCCAAGGACCGGCCTTCGAGTCCGTCCAGGCTGGAGATCTGGTGCGGGGGCTCTGGGTCTATCTGGAGCACGACTTCGTTGAACAACTGCCCGTTCCATAGTGAGGAATAGTCGGATAAGCGTTCAGGCTGCGGCAGACAGGAGGCGAGCTGGAACGAACCGAGAACTTACAATCTACGAAAAATTCTCTAATAACATTACGGCAGGACCTCTATAATACCCATTATGCCTAGAATGGGCTGACCAAGTGGATATTCCTGTGCCAGCGAGGATGCTTTTACGTAAATTGCAAAACAAAGCTTTTTAGTTGTATTTATAACTGTGGCATTTAATTTGTAGAACTCCATTTTAATTTATGTATTGTATTAAATGTTTAATCAAACACGAATTATTTGAGTCTACCAAGTTGTATTTTAAAGTTAAAAAACATGTTAGATTGTAAATATTTGGGTAATATATCCAACATTAAACACGGTTATTGGATTGAAATCTACTTTTATTTACATATATTTGATAATATGTGACGCATTTCATCTTACTAAGACATTATCAAACACATATTGAGTGTTTGATAATGTCTTAATACTACAAAACGCGTCACATGTTCTCATATATATGTTAATAAAAGTAGAATTTAATCGAATAACTGTGTTTAATTTTGAATATATTACCCAACAATGGGGTAATATATCCAAAATGAAATTCCATTATTGGATTGAATTCTACTTTTATTTACAAACATATATGATAATATGCGACGCGTTTCGTATTATTAAGACATTATCAAACACTCTATGATTTATTATTAGTGTTTGATAATGTCTTAATAAGACGAAGCGCGTAACAAATTATCATATACATATATGAAAATTAAAGTAGAATTCAATCCAATAACAGTGTTTAATTTTGAATATATTACCCAACAATTTAATATGGAATTCTACCAACTGTCTGCAGTTACAATAAATATGTTACATTGTTACATGTTAAAACTAATACTTAAGTACCTAGAATTGTATAGCTATATAAAGACCATCAGTCCATTTAATTTTAACATTTGTTTGAAAATGCCATAACTAGGCGAAACAATTCTCAAAAAAAAAATTATGTGTTTTTTAACAATAAAATACAACTTAGTAGACTAAAAAAATCAGTGCTTGATTTAACATTTCATGCATAAAACTTTTAACTTGTCATTAAATAAATCTCGACCAACTAAAAAAATTGATTACCTTAAAAAAGTTGAAAACATATTTTTTTCATTTGATGAAAATACCCTACAGATTCTCTGTACTGTAATCCGAACGCTCCACTAGTCCCCACAGAGGGAAAAATTTTCAGCGTTCGGATTAAAGAGGTCCTGCTGTATATTGATATTTAAAGATTATAACCTATACCTATAAGTCTGCAAAAAATTATCTAATAATATTGATATTCTAAGATTATAAGAACCTAAGTTATCTTTTGAAAATATATATCTGGGACCTGGATGCTAGATGTTATTTTGAAGTTTTATATTTTTATTTTTAATCTGATTTATTTTAGTAATAAAAATGACAGTGATTATATTGAATTTAAAACCAGACGCTCAAGATGCAAAGGCAAAAAATATTTATATTATTATTTAGATATTTTTGATGAGATACAATTGTACTAGACATTAATTGTGTTGAATTTCTCAGTCAAATCTAACTAACTAACCATCACGTCGCTTCCCCGCAGGGGTAGGCAGAGAGAATAGAGCGCCACACCACTCTGTCCTTGCAAACATTCTTCGCCTCTTCCACGTTCATGCATCTCCTCATACATATCCGCCGATTGTTACGACTCCTAACCTGACCACTTTCAAGTATTTGGCATACCTGATCGTGCCATGTTTTTCTCGGTCTTCCTCTGCTTCTTTTCCCACTAACATTCGCCTCATAAATTTGTTTTACCGTTCTTTCCTCACTCATTCGTTCTACATGTCCAAACCATCTCAACACACCTTTCTTAATTTTATCGATAATGCTTATCTCAGCTTTGCATTCCTTCCTTATTTCACTATTGGCACATCTATCATACATCGTTTTGTCGCACATTCTTCTGAGAGATCGCATTTCGTCAAATCTCATTAATAAAATTAAATAGATAAAATAGTACGTAGAAATCAGTTTATTTTATAAAGTAATATTAAAAAAATTACGGTGCCAAAATTTATATTCTAAACACGCAGAATTTTTGTCAAGGATGAAGTCCTTTCCGGACATAAAATAAGTTTACATGTAATATTTGCTGTAAGATTTAGTTGCACCATGAGAAATGTGATTTTCAATAATGAAAATCCATTCAATATTTACATTGACAGTAATATAAATACGGTTTATAAAGAAAATAAACAACATACTCGGAAAAGAATTACAGAGCGTTATGTTGCAATACTTAGAGCAGACAGCAAATGCTCGAACACCTGCTGCTAAAAATGTCACTCAGACGAAGCTAGTTAACAAGTAACTAAAAACCACAGGTCGATGATAAATTTTGCTGCTAAACATACTTGGAAGCATCCACCCATGACGGCTTGGTTACACTGTTTGTTACTACCACAGGTGCAGAATTTAACTTACCCATGACACCAGAGGCCCACCCAAGAACTCTTCGATGTCAGCACCCGAAGCAGCCATAATTAGAAAAGTAGATATCACATTTATCTCATTGAGAAAACTTAAAACTACACTATTGTCCAGCCGTCACCGCGATCAACCATACTCAAAAACCAAACCGCACAAATTCACGGACAACATCTGCGAACTGAAGTAAACCGCAACAACAAAAAGTAATGAAGGCAAAAGTGTGGCTATATGAAAATAACAGTGAATGTTTAACGCGTAAAAAATAAATGCCCTCTGAAAACCGGGGCTAATTAATAATTAGTAGAAACATATATAGCTATTTTGCAGTTCTGTATATTTTTCTATCAAAATTATTTGCATGTACAAATTCGATCTTTGATTTATATTTATTTTTATTTTAAAAAAATGATGGACAAAAAAATATATTTGTATAAGGTTACCAATAACATCTATAAGGAAAAATGGCGTTCGACCAATTTTGGTTTCATTGAAACATTATTTGTACCATGGATAATGTTAAAACTAAAAAGACAATATTTAATAAAGGAACAACTATGCATAAAGTTTTTTTCCATATTTATTTTACTAGCCCAGTGACAGGGTTTCGTCATTATCGACATCATCAGACTGGTGGGAGGCTAGAAAAAATTCTATGTCATGTACCCAACAAGGCAGGGGTTGAAAACCTAACTATCCTAACCATTACGCCGCTTCCCCGCAGGAATATATAGAGAGAATAGAACACCACACCACTCTGCCTTTGTAAAAATTATTCGCCTCTTCCATGTTCATGCATCTCTTGGTACATACCCGCCGATTATTCTTCCTTGACTCCTAACCTGACCGTTTTCAAGTATTTGACATACATGATAGTGCCAAGTTTTTCTCGGTCTTCCTCTGCTCCTTTTTCCATCTACATTTGCTTCATATTTTTTCACTCATTCGTTCCTCATGTCCAAACCATCTCGACACAATTTTCTTAATTTTATACATAATGCTTATCTCAGCTTTGCATTCCTTCCTTACAAAAGAAGGATTAAAGTAGACGATTTCTCAGACGAATGTGCGGCAAAACGATGTATGACAGATGTTCGAATGGTGAAATAAGGAAGAAATTGAAAATCATTATTTAATGTAATTTTTCTAACAAAATGAATTTGAATTGAATTAATTTAAGTAGTGTATTACAATAATAATTATATTAAAGTTATGGCAAGGGTTTTAAGTATGATTTAATCTAATTATATTGCATAAATGAGTTTTCGGATGTAAATTTAGGTGGATCTCAAACCGCTAGTTGACAACTTCTTCTACTGCACCAGAAGTCCTGAGTTCTCCGAAATGCAAAATTTCCGGCAGTTATTTCTTATCGACATGACATTTAAGTATTTATCTATTGTTTCTTTCCTAATGAGTATAATAAAGGTAAATGTAAGTGACTTGGTCATTTAATATTTCTTTATTGGGGAATTTTTAAAATGTATTTCGAAGATTTCTGAACTATCTAGTATCCTACCTTTACTAGATGTGTGTAAGAATTTAACGTTAATATTGTTGTTTTACCGATTCGGTAAAATAAATTTATGAGGCCAATGTAGATGGGAAAGGGAGCAGAGGAAGACCGAGAAAAAATTGGCACGATCAGGTATGTCAAACACTTGCAAGCGGTCAGGTTAGGAGTCAGGGAAGAATAATCGGCGGGTAAGTATGAGGAGATGCATGAACGTCGAAGAGGCGAAGAATTTTTGCAAAGACAGAGTGGTGTGGCGTTCTATTCTCTCTGCCTACCCCTGCGGGGAAGCGGCATGTTGGTTAGTTAGTTTGTTAGTTTTTTTTATATTTAAATGTATATGTAATTATATTTAGTATAAAATTTGACATGAAGTGAGTTCCGAGACTTTTTTCCTCTTCTTCTTCTTCATCTTATTGTAGGTCTTGTGGCCTGTTTTTAAGAGGGATTAGCCTCCTGCGATGTCGATTCCCAGCTATCGACCCATCTCTTTGGTGATCGACCAGGGAGTCGTCTACCATGGGGTTAGCCGTACAGTGCGATGAGGGGGAGTCTGGATGGTTCCATTCTCCTCACATGCGCATACCATTGTCTCCTTCGTTGCCTTCCCCACCCAACGAAATCTACGATCTCGCATATTTCCCTTTTTTTTTGTTCAAAAAACCCTGGTAGTAAGTGTTAGGTTAAGTTGTGATGTGACAAATTTCTTTTGTTTTTTCTAATCGCAGATCGATTTGATCGCTTTCACATCCGTTATTGGCTGCTATTGTCTCAATAGTGTTTAACTCGGAATTATAATTGTTATGGTTTAGTGGTGCATGTAAAAGTCTGTGTATTAAACTATGAAATACAGCGAGACAGTCTGATGATGTCGGTTACGACGAAACCCGGTTACTAATCATATAAATTAAATGTGGAAAAAACAATATAGTTGCTAATTTATTTTTTAAAATTCAGTTCCACCAAGAAATGTCTGCAAAAAACTTAAGTCTAAAGACAATAAATAATAATTTTAAAAAATTGGCACTGATAGTAAGTATTGTTTTTATTTACATTCGTCACATTTTTAAACCGTATTCCGACTAATATATGGTACACACTTTTATTTACCCATTTAAACTAAGGTAAATTTATAATTATACACTAATAATTATGGTATATAGAAATAATTGTTCCATTTCGTAAAACTATACATTATACATGGCGATTTTCTTTTATCCAATCTAGATATTACGTAACATTTATGAACGCGGTACATTCAATAAATTATAATTTTATGATCATAATCCTGTTATACAATTATTATTTATTTAATTTACTAAAAAAACATTACTAAACCATGACGACATTTATTATGTAAAAGTAGGCCGAAATTATTAAAATGGATAACTTTATTCATTCGTTAAAATATTATTAAATCATAAATATATGTTAGTATCTATCTAATGACCCAATAGTTAATACGTACGCTTATAAGCTTTTAAAATACGTTTAATAAATTGTTATTATTTTACTTTTTAGATGTCGCTAGTGCATGCTAGCTACAGTAGCGCTTTCTAGCGAGGAAAAAAGGAAATAGTCGCACAAGCTATCGCGCGTATTTGTATACATCCTTTTCCGAGCAAGTACCTACTTCATACTTCAGTAGATTTTGGGATTTACCGTGGATGGGTGTCGTCGGAGTTTCGCGCAATCTGTTCTCGTACACTGCATTGAAATCGTGTAAATATTTGGATATTCAAATGTCACTTTAATTGTATAAAGAATCAAATAGGAAACCGTCTCCGGTTCGTGAGTTTATTGTGGTGAAAGAAATAGCCTAAACAGTGATTGGTAATATAAATTGTGAAACTTGTGTTGTGGTTATTCACACTAACTAAATAAGGAAGTGTGTGTTGGCTGTATCTGTACACAAAACGCCGCCGGGAGATTTTCATCAGCTGCAAATAAAAACAAGTAATGTACCCAACAAAATTCATACAATATGCTTTGTATTTTTTGTCTTATATATTTGTGTGCTTAAAGCATAAACTAGTATTATGATATCGCGGACCACCGACTCTCCCAATAATAATTTTTACGTATTTATTAGTTTTAAAAAATATAACTTCGAATATTTATCACTTTAAAAAAATATATATTTCATCACATTTCGCCACCTCTCGAAAGAGGATTTCCCTTTTTTAATCGTTGTTATGAAATTATTTCATTATTTGGGGGGGCCGGGGCAATATCCTTATTTGTCTAAAAAAATGTTTGCAATGCCGTGTACAAATATCTGGGAGAATTACACAATTATCTAGAAATTGGCGTTTTTTGTATGTACAACTTACAGCTACTAAATCAGTTTTGTACCTACCTGATGCTGTCTCATCTTAAAACCCATCAGGGATCAATCAATAAGATCATCAAGAACATTAGTAATACACGCTAAGCAGGTACTTAAAATAAGGTAGGTGCCTACTTACAATAAAGTAGGTACCTACTTACAATAAAGTAGGTACCTACTTATATTAAGGTGGGTATCTGCATAAATAAATGATACTATTATCGCATCGTACGACTTGCGATACACCCAGATGTTATAATATTTTGGATTGTCGCAATATTATCTTGGTCGTAATTATACGCTCGAGATGTAATTAGTCTCACTACGGGATTTTCAATATCGTTTGCAGTGTTTTTATAGAAATTAATATAGTGTTTATTTGAAAAAAAAATATATATAACATAATTTACGTTTTGGCATAGTTGAAGCTTTACAATACTAACCAAGGGCAGGAAATGACGGTGATCATGTGATATGATAACAGATTTAACTGATTTTCGGGCCGAATATTCCAAACTAATTTTAATAAAACCTAAATCGTGAATATTATAGATGAGTAAAGAGAGACGATTTTTTTGTACAAAGGTTATATGGAAGTCCGTGCGTTTACAGATCTTACGGACCGTCCTTGGCTAGTTTAAGTGATCATATTTATCACTCTGCCCAGAGTAAAATACAGTATATTAGTTGTTTTAGATATTGTACATTAATGTATTGTGAAATAAGCAGGTCAAAGTACGATTAAATTTATGGTAGATCAGTATAATCATTATAATAATTGTGAAAGCACCAAGTCTAAATAAAAGACGATAATTTTTTATAGATCGGTGTTAGAATGATACTTAACTATTAGTTTAAAATATTCAATTTTTAGAAAAGCATTTATGTTTTAATGACCAGGATTTTTTCCAAGGGGGAATGTGTTGTTAACCTTTGCACTATGGACTCGAAAATGAATGATTACACAACAAATTTTATAAATTGTAAATGATTTTTAAATATTTACTAAACAAGTATTTATTAGTTTAATATAATTATATATTTATATCGTATATAATATATTCCTACGCGTTTATAAGTGTAATCTATTGATATAACTATTTTAAAATCATCTGACCAAAATCTTATTAGACACTCGTTGGATTCCTTCTCCATTTTCCTACTGTGCAAAAGTGACATTTGCATTTAACAAAATTCTGCAAGACATTCATCTCATTAAAAAAATTGTTAACATTTGGAAAAATCCGATTCCGGAAAATATTCCGAAAGTGACTTCATAAACATAAAATATAAAGATTATTATATTTTTCAATACATGTTCAGAAAATCATTTCACTACACGTTTTTAAAATTATAAATACGCAAATAAACTTCCCTCAATCCACTCACTTATGAAAACAATACGTTAAAATTAATTTATTTATTTTAAAAAGAGAACCCCTAAAAGCTATGTTATTTAATTTATGTTTGTCAAAAATATTTTCAAGTTCAAAGGGATTACATAAAAGGTTCTCTTAATAGCCGAAAATTCGCTTGTATAAAATAGGATTAAATAAACAATGACTTATTTCCAATACATTTTTTATTTTGGTGTATACGTTCAATAGCAGGATAAATTGTGAGGTTTGCCTGAATTGAAAGGAAATATAATATAAAAGTTTCATAAAAATTGTTGTCGATGGCAACAAAGTTACAGACGAAAAAATGTAAACTTTTGTGCTTTCGATAAAGCTGTTTCATGCAATGTTTAGTTCATATGAACAAATGGTTAAAACTAAATCTTGGATTGTAAATCTGTATCAGCAAAATAACTATTTTTGTTTTTGTTAAATCAGCTATAATTTATTACGGCGGCCATCAAATAATTCGATAGCTAAAACGAATAGCACCAATGTAGAATATTTTGGTGGTCGGATTCCGTGGCTTAATTTGTTCCGTTTGTTTTCTACCGAATAGGAAGCCGTAATGTCGTTTAATAAGTGTCAGTCGGTCAAATTGTGCCCTATAATTACGCATACCGAATCGTAATTATGGATGCCTTCATTTTTAAGATAAGTCAATCGAGTTTTGAAAAGACCAGTCTATTAAATATATGTAGTACCCACTTGATATTTTCATTAGTTATTGAATGCTTGCCATTACACAATTAGATACTGTGGGTAGCTACGTTAATATTGATGACTGAAATATTAATAATATAAACCAGGAAGTACCTACCTATATATCTTAGTAGTCTATGTACATAAGTTGTGAGGTCTGAGAGAACTCTCTCAAGCGAGTGTTTTTGCCTAGAATTTTACTAAAAAATTGCATGAAATTATAGTAACTTTCACAATGTTTTGAGTGTGACCAAATCTTTGTTCACAAATATGGGTTTGTCCACTCCAGAGTTATTTAGTCATTCGAAGTTATTTTTAGTTTTTATTAAGTATCTAAAATTATTTGGGAAGAATCTTTCATACATTTCATGAAGGTAAGAGACCTACCAAGGGAAAAAAAATCTTACTCAACTCAATCATAGATAGTACCCAGAACTTACATGGTAAGGATCGTGTCAATTAATAAATACATATATAATAAAACCCTTACCGCACCCCAATGGTGCTTAGGGCACTGCTTCAAATAAACGCAGCGTTATCTCGATCGTTTACACATGAAGGAAAGGTGATCAGCCCTCCACTTCAGGTACCAGTCCAGTGTAATATTGAATAAATATTAGAGTGAAAAAAACACTTATATTTATTAAACCCCCCTGGGAATCGAACCCGGGACGTCCAGAACTTTAATCTTAATAGATCGTAATCTTTGTAATTGCCCACACTTCCATATTCTTCTTTATCTATGTTGAGATGTTAATATAAAAATCTTGAAAATTTCATTTTAATGTATGCATACTTAAAGATTATTTCATGAAAAAGTAAACTCGCTGCATTTTGCAATTTGAATAAAAACCTGATTTAACGCCGCGCACTGCATTTGATTACAAGCCCCTTGGTTATTAATGAATTCAGATGGTTAAAAACGTTTCTCGAGCGTGTTGAATATTCATATTTAAAAAACAAGAGTCTTCGTAGATAGCTACTCGTAACTCTCCATGACTCCAGCTCTCCGTGTCAAGGTGATCTTGCAGAAAATTGTGCATCCGTGTCAATTCACTTTTTTTATATTATTATAATTACCGGCTGATGCTCGAGTCGTCTTTCCCGCCAACGCCATAAATTATTTACTGAAAACTCCGTAAATATGGGAGAATTTTAAAACCAAATTATACCTCAATTATGGAATTATAAACATTAAAAAAACACTTCTTAATTCGCACAATAATCAGTAGAAATAATTATGTAATATGAAAAGTATAATTATTAAAATGTAACTTTGTTTTAAAATCACTATAAATATTTTATTATAACTTAATTATAATGTCTACCGCTTTCGAAGCTAAACGCTTCTTTATCAAGACTTGATTAAGTTATAATAAAATATTTATGGTGATTTTAAAATAAAGTTTGAAATCAAAACATTTTATTTATAAAGTAGAAAATCACAAAGTTAGTGCTTCAAATATAAATTATAATATATAAAGTCTCCCCGGTTTTTTGCCACTAGATGGTGTTGATGCCTTATATATCGCTCACTCCTTTCAAGAACGTCATAAATAAAAAAACTTGATTTTTCAGGAGAACGCTTTTGAAGTTTAAAAATATTATACAATGCATTAAAAATAAATATGAAGCCACTTATTGAACT
Organism: Brachycentrus maculatus; assembly: GCF_059751285.1. NCBI lineage: Eukaryota > Metazoa > Arthropoda > Insecta > Trichoptera > Brachycentridae > Brachycentrus > Brachycentrus maculatus. Next base: position 197,244 of record NW_028281064.1, on the reverse strand, counting down.
TTTTACTGTGCAACAGATCTTTTTAGGTAAAACCTGAAGGTTTATTCTACATTTGAAAAATATTTAGTATTTTAAAAAAATTATTAAACAATACGTTTTCTTCAAAATGCAAAAACAACACTTTCTGCTCTATAGCGGGTAAATATTAAGTAAAAAATATGCCTCTTTTGCTGAAATATAGTACATTTTCTGGGCATTCCAAAAACATGCACAACTGAAAATTGAGGATTTTTGATTTATTACGTTCTTGAAAGGAGTGAGCGATATCAGACAACACTCACCCGATTATCTCAAACGAACATCTGCTTAAAATATGATATTTCAGTTTACATTTTTTGTAAAAATAGTTCTAATTCGTCGCTCATGTAAAAAGTTATATTGATTTTATTATAAGTGATTTCAAAGAATATGGCGAAAAATTTGTGAAGTGTGCGGTTAGAATGCCGTGAGTGAAGGAATGACCCAGGAGTTGTTTGCTCAATTCCATTCCGTAAATTTTGATGTCAAAGATGCACCTCACTCTGGTTTAATGTTACATTATTAATGGATTTGGCATTAACTTTGCGGAACAACATGATGATTCTCTGATGAATAAAACTCTTGTATAGGACTATTTTTTATTAAATTTACATATTTATGTAAATACGATTAGTTTCAAAAACTACAGATGTTCTCGAAACTAGTCGTGAGCAAAAAGTGTCTTGTATGTTAAAAGTTTTTTTTTCTTTTTAAATAAATCAAATCAGTTTAAAACATTTTTTCAGTGTATTTAGATAAACTCTTAAGGTGGAGACTGACCGGAGCATTTCGTCGTAATGTAACACGTTACGATGCGAGCATTCAGGCAGTCAGTACACCGAGCCGAGCGCCCCATCCATAGTTTCGGATGCTCGGTGATGCTCGCCGCGAGCGATGTTATGACGTTATGTTACGACGAAATGCTCCGGTCAGTCTCCACCTTTATACATCTAGTGTTATGCCTAGAGATTTGTCTTGCGCACTCAATGAGGGGATAACCTGTTAACTTCTGTATCTGATCCTCACGGTGCGTGGGGGAGCGACCACAATCTGCCATAGACAACAAGTCATTCCATGGATAATTTCCTTGGCGCGTCACACATCCATAGAACCGGATGGTTACGGAATATACCACAGACGAAAGATTTTCCGTAAAACAGAGTAGGTACCTCTTAGATTGAAGCATTGTGCTCCACTTTAGTAATATTCAGGAATTAATTAAGCATAAGTGAGTGTGCTCTCATAAAATATCTCATGGCAAGGGGTCATTTTGTATTCACTATTTAAAAACTTGTTAAAATTCAACTCTATAACACCTAAACGTAAGATTTTTGATAAATATAATTTTCAAGATGTTTTAAAACGGGACATAATACGGTAGATATCATATTTAAATAAAGACAGTCATAAAAAATTACGTGAAAGAAAAATACCATATGTTGTCCGAGTAGGTACTCAAAATGTATTTTGTTTATATCACTTCAATGCCAATGGTTCAATAAAGGAAAGTGTATATAATCACTGGATTTTGAATTAAGTAATTTATTGGCCAGTGTTGTGTTTATGGCAACACTTTCAGCGGAGCAACAACAAACAATGAGTGAATATTATCTCTGGGTTTGTTTTTATTGGTCCAATAAAGTGAAAACGTTGGTAGTTCGCGGCTTTTAACTGGATGGAATGGAGAACGTTTTTATGTGTTTATTTTGAATTTTAAACAAGGAACTTTATATTCTACAAATTTTGCTTTAATTTTAGCATAGTACATTCAGTTGGTCACAGACCGCCATTGATTTACGACCCATAGCAGGCGCATTATAACTACATATTTTAATAATATTACTATTATTTATTATATTATATACTGGAATATTCATCCTACATACGTCATATATACATCATATGAAAAAATGGAAGTCTGAGCATCCCCAAGAGCCACAATCATGTATACTTCCAAATCTATTGAAAATGCTTCCCGCATGTGAAAGGCACCCAAGATCATTAGGCATATATACAGGGTTCAAAAATTATCGCAATATGAATGTTCAATAATGGGCTGAATGGTGAACGTTACACAAGTGTATAAAGTGGTCACTCTATTGACCCAAATCTATTGAAAGTGCTACCCGCATGTGAAAGGCACCCAATTTCGTTTTGTATATATACAGGTTTTAAAAAAAATTGCAATTTGGAAGTTCAATAATGGGCTGAATGGTGAACGTTACACAAGTGTATAAAGTGATCACTTACGCCAGGCCCAACTCCATACTTTACATCTTAATTAATAAATTCACAAAATTTAAAGTTTGCCCAAATACTTGTTCATAAATTTGGGTTTTTTCCATTTAGGAGTTTTCATTTTATTTTTTGACATCTCAATATTCACCATGGTAATGGTGAATGCTGCACGTGTGAAAAGTGATCACTTAACCAGGGTATGACAGGTCATAATCACTGTATAAAAAACATAGACTTCCATATTCTTCCTCTTCGCTGAGAAGTCAATTTTTTTTTTAAATAATCACTATTATTTCATATTATTTTTTGACATCTCATTAAAGATGAAGAAGAATATGGAAGTCTGAGCATTTACAGGGCCGACGACCGTAATATGAAAATAATATGTAATATGAAAATAAGGAAGGAATGCAAAGCTGAGATAAGCATTATCGATAAAATTAAGAAAGGTGTGTTGAGATGGTTTAGACATGTAGAACGAATAAGTGAGGAAAGAACGGTTAAACAAATTTATGAGGCGAATGTAATTGGGAGAAGGAGCAGAGGAAGTCCGAGAAAAGCATGGCACGATCAGGTATGCCAAATACTTGAAAGTGGTCAGGTTAGGAGTCGTAATAATCGGCGGGTATGTATGAGGAGATGCATGAACGTGGAAGAGGCGAGGAATGTTTGCAAAGACAGAGTGGTGTGGCGTTCTATTCTCTCTGCCTACCCCTGCGGGGAAGCGGTGTGATGGTTAGTTAGTTAGTTAGTTTTTATGAAAATAACTCCTGTAATTGGAGATAATCCAGATTTTGTAAACAGGTATTTGGACACACTCAAAATGTTGTAAAAAAAGTATTATTTCAAATTGAATGAAGTATTTTCTTTAGTATCTGACATAGTCCCGCTTTCCTTACTATGTTACCTACATATTTCCATCACGCAAACAAATTCACATACCGTCACGTATGGACATGGTACTATCTAATGGCGCAGTCCATCTCTTCACCTGACACACAGTGTGTTGAAAAAAGCCAGAATAATGTTACATAAACACAATTTTTGTCAAGACCCTCGTCTGTATCATACATTACATGTCAATGTCGCCATTTTTATGTGTACTTTACCACACAGAATGGTGTTTGTCACCACATACCCCTCAGCGAGTGTGTTTGGCTAGAATTTTCACTCAAGAATTACATGAAATTAACGTAACGTTTAACATAAAGAGTTAAGTTTTGTAATGATATTTCTTGGTGGAACTGCATTTTATAAAATAAAATAACGTTTTAACATACAAAATTCATTTCTAAAATAAAATTATATCAAATCATACTGAAAACATTTATCATGACTTACATGTAATTTTTATTATTATACAGTACTTAAACTCATTCAATTTGAGTGAATTTTATCAAGAAAAATATATAAAATCATGGTTTTCAACCCCTGCCTTGTTGTGTTGTCACACCAGTCTGATGATGTCTGTTACAACGAAAACCAGTCACTGGTCAAATAAAATTTATATGGACAAAAAACTATGTACATAATTGTTATTTTAATATATAAAGAGTAAACCCGCTCACTAATAGGAATAAGCTATAAAACTTATAATGTTAGAGCCTAAGTAGGAAGCGGTGTTGCATAAGCCGTAGATAGATTTCAGAGTCACTTGGACGTTAGGTAAACTATGTGTAAATTGTATACAACGTGATAAACCAGCTCGATCTTATACTCGTATATAATTAAATCATGGCTGACAAATATTTGATGTACATTCAACATAGATGAATATGGAAGCCTGGATACTTACAGGGATTACGACCTGTCATAGGCTGGTTTAAGTACTCACTTTATGATCACTCTCGAAGCGAAGGGCTTATCACCTTTCCTGTTATGTATGTAACGATCGAGCTTTGCTTATATACGATGCAGTGCCATATGCACTCAATGGTGCATAGGGCACTGCCAAGGGTTACTACTTACCTGTGACCATTCTCCGTGAGTCTTCTTCTTTCTGGCTACATTCCAGCTTATTGTCCTTATAGACTGCTGGGGTCAGCTCTCCTCGTCCTCAGGTTATAGGTCCTTCTGTCCTGGATAACGTCACCTAGGCCATGCCTTCGAACCATGTTTAAATATTGTAATATATATGTGAGTCCTTTGTTTAAATATCCTCAGCCTACCTCTACATGTATGCATTTAAAAAGTAACATACTGTATGTAAATTAACGCATGTAATATGTAAAATTACACGCAAGTAAGTGTAACATATAAGTATGCAATTATTTTCTTTTTATGTGTCTATAATACATGAACTTCAACGTCACGTTTTTTTAATTTTTTTAATTTCATGATGCACCTACGTAATTTGATTACGTTTTGTTCTCCCGGTATAAGCTGGAAGAGAAAATACGTACACCATCATCAGTCGAATAAAAAGCTACACATCACGTTCTTAATATTATTATGAAAATACGTACGAACAAGATTCACTAAAATTTGGGATCCGGTCACTCAACCAATTTAAATGAGCGGTTTATTAAGATCTGGTCGTTCATGAACGACCCACGTCTACATACATAATACGTCTACACTCTTAATTTTGCTGTTACAGTCCTCGTTTGTGATATGAATACTGATACACGGAAAGGTAGCAATGGCATTCTCCGACACCGTTTTGATAGACTGTACTTATGTCTTTTAATACTATAACTAGTGACTACCATGTCGTTGAAAGTAGGAACACAAAGTACCTACTCTTTTCGTCTTCTTTTTATTACTTTAATAAGTAACGGTAGTATACTTTAGGATCCAGAATATTTAATAATGTATTTTGCAAAGAAACATCTCTTTTTACACTTCAACATGTTGATTTACTAATACGTAATTTGGTTGTTTGAACGTTCTCTCCTCCAAATACGTCACTACTTGTTAAGCAGAAGATTACAGTCAATCTTTGTTTTCACCGAAAAAAACCGCCGAATGATCCTCGAGATTTTAGTTAAACCTGGATTATATTAACGAGGACGATTTTCTGCGATTTCCACGGAAAAGAGCCAAAGAATTTGATAAGGCTCCTTTTTTATGGAATAGCCACTGTGCCTTCTATTAAAATATGAATCGATACTTGAGTTTAGCAATGCTGTATCAGCTGTTACAGGTAAACCTATTTAAGGAAAATTCAATATTTTGAATTTCGAATGGTTATTGTTTCGAAGCCATGATTTCGTTAATTATTATTATAACTTTAAAAAAATACATTCGAAACATTTTTTTATGTTTACTCGTATTATGAAAAAAACATAGGTTCTCGCACAATTATGGTACGAGTGCCTTATTTCTGTGTTGTTTTTTTTCAGAATATCAATAATTCTTTCTTTTTTCGAAATTTATTCATTTATAGGTTAGTTGTTTTCCCCATTTTTCTCCGTGATAAACCCCACTTCATAAAGAAAGTGAAAATAATAAATATGTATAAAAAAATATTCAAAAAGTTCGTTCAATATGATATCGGACTTTTAACCTAATATATGTATATAAAAATGGTATATCTAAATAATTGTAAGTTTTTTTATATAATCTGAAAATCTGTGTATTAAAGAAACCTTTTATTAATTAAATAAAGTTTGTATGTTAATGTGCTTTGTAATATTTATCAAGAACATGATTAAAATGTAGTCATACAGTTTGACAGAGAGTGGTCTATGTTTACATAGATAATATTCTTATTCCATATTCTTCTTCATCTTTGATGAGATGTCAAAAAATAATATGAAAAATCCTCCTATAATTGGAGATAATCCAGATTTGTGAACAAGTATTTGGACACACTCAAAATGTTGTAGATAATTATTAATACTTAGATAATATATATGATAAATTAAAACCACGAGATTTTTAATGGTCATATTCTAATACAGGATATGGAATGCCTTTACAATGGCTATCGTTGGAAATGATTTTCTACGTAAGAAGTTGAAAAACAGATCTCATGTTGCATATCATCGTATTATGATTTCATCTAGGAGGCACTGAACGGTAAAAAGCCAAGAGTTGCAAAGAGTTCTCCGTGCATGAATAAGAAGATTATCGATTCGACCTTTTCGTAATTAAATTCGACTATGCGCATATAAATGAAAGCAAATTTCGGAAACCCAGTAACGGAATGAAAATTGTAATATCCCTCGGTCGGAATTTCTCTTGCGTTTTGTTTTTTTATTTATCTTTTTTATGAAATATCCATTCGTTTCGTTCAACTTTTTCCTTTTATTTCGTATTATTTTTGGGGAAAGTTTAATTCGAAATAGGAGTGTAAGGAGGGTGGCCTCAGACGAAAAATGAAGTTCGGAAAGTTTGGTAATGGTTAAATGGAAATTTCGCGGAACTTTTTTCTCGAGCTATTAGGCAGACATAATTGAAAATATTCCCATTTTTGTGCGCCAAACTTCGAAAAGTATGCGCCATTCGGATCACGTACGTTTGAGTTTGGCGGAAATGATCTAAAATCAATGCATAAATGTTTCTTTAATGAGTGTAGACATAAACAAAGTATCAGGTTAAAAGGGCCAAAAATACCCATTAAAAACAAATTACTCCTTTCAGAAAGAAAAACAAACTTTAAAATATGAACTTTGTAATTTCTCTCTCTCTAACCCTTATCCGCACCCAATGGTGCATAGGACACTGCATCGTTTTGTCGAAATGTTATCTTGATCGTTAATTATATGAAGGCAAGGTGATCACTCCTGCGCGATTTAGGGACCAATTTGTATTGTAATTTTAGGTATGTATATTTCTTTCCTAATACATATTTGCTACATCCCTGATTGTTGCATCACAAATACTGTTCTATCTCTGATTTTAAAAGATTTTTTTTTGTTACATTTTCAGCAATAATTATGTTTAAACCGGTTACACAAAGCATTAGAAAAACTAATCATTTTATAGTGCAATGAAATTTTCAACATTTTGAGTGTGTCCTTCTTCACAAATCTGGGTTTCACCCGTGAACTCACACATGAAGCGTCATGAGATTTTTTTTATAAGTATGTATGAGTTACAAAAATTTGAGCAGTGTAGCTGTCAATCATGAGTAGAATGGTGAATGTTACACGTGTGTAAAGTGATCAGTTAATTAGCTTATGACTGGTTATAAGCCGCAAGGCTTAGCAATAATATCCAGACTTCCAAATTCTTCTTCATCTTTGTTGAGGGCGTGTGACAGTGGAGAAAAATCTCTAACTGACTTTTTGCAATCAGAGTTATGTTGAGATTTTTTTTAATATAGGCCACCAACAATTTTTATATGTACGTTTTATTGTATTGCTCTTTTTTGGTAAAAACAACCTCTTTTGTGGTTAATTGCAATGTTTTAAACCCAGAGAACAATACATACAGTCATTTTTGAGTCGAGAGATTATTTATTTGACTATAAATCCGTATTTTTTCTATATTTTCTGATCTTTTCCACGTTCTGACCACACCTCTGTCCCAAAGGTGACGGATAAGAGTGGGTCTATTGCGTTGTAATTTTCGCGTTTCAAGGAATGTCACGCAAGAGCGATAACCGCCTGCATTGGACTCAAATTGTGTCAGATTCTCCACTTAACGGCCGCCATTTAAAACTTAATGTTTTAATAGCCGCCAAATAAGAACTTGTTACTTGTAATTACTGACACACTGGTCTGATACTAATAGCTGTGCACTTGGTCCTTGCTAAATGGTTACATTGTTTACTGAGAGTGCACTCGCTGCGGATTACGTTACCAACTTCACATCGCAGACAACTTCACTGCAGTGACTGCAAACTACTTTGCTAAGTATCAGAATGGATATCGTTGCTTACATTCTCCGATACTCCCTACCCTTTACTGCTCTTTTACGAGCGAAATAACGGAGGTGTTTCGATATTTTTCGAGCACTTCTCTCATCTTTTATTAGTTGTTTCGGCAATATGGAACTCAAATAAATGAGGGAGAGCAGTAGGATGATTTTATGATTTCAAACACGGATGTTTATATGCATACGTGTATTTCAACACTATTCGCATTTTTTTTTGCACTGGACATATTTCGTACATTTAATTAATTTGTTTAGATAATTATTTATTTAACCCACGGTCTACCACAAACAAAACCTTCGATAACCACCTTCGAAGTGGAATCGAATATAAAAATTGCAATTTGTATTACCTACAAAACATAATGAAGCGAAAAATTGTAATTATTTTTTAACATATTTTGAACCCGAAACGTACGGTAGAATAACCTAAATATACGATGTTTATTTAATGCGCGCTTTGGTTTTCCATCCCTCACTTCTCGAATTGAATACGGTAGTCGTAAAAGGGTAGAGGGTAAAGAAATTTCATTACCGTTTTACTTAATTTGTTTCAATCCTTTTTCTATCAGAATTTTTTTGCCTCCGCGGTATCGTGGTGAGCCTATTTAAATATTATTTACAATAATTAGGGTTCGATTTCCGTTTAACAATTTTTTTTTATTAAAATATTAAAGATATTGAGATGAAGATAAAACAGTTATCAAATAAAATTTCAACAATCATTCGAAACTTATAATAAATATTCCCCTGGACTCTTTTTAACACGGTACACACGTTCCATGCCATTGCGTGGAAAAATATAATGCACGAGGAAATTCAAATAGATTTGTATTTATTTATATTTTTTATCCTGATATTAAAAATATTTACATGTAAAATAAACAAGCAGTAATACTTTAATTTTTGTGGAATTTTTAACGTGTTTTTATTGCTACATTTAGCACAAAAAACGCGTTAAAAAAGTACACCAAAAAATAATATTGCCGTTTGGTTTTCTTGCATATAAATATTTTTGGTTGTGGAATATCAAAAAAATTAATTAATTTATTGCATTTCAAAAAAATTAAGATAATTTAAAAATCGGAAAAATTCAGTTCTTAATATCTGTATCACTTCCACACAGTTGTAGCGCGCAGTAGTTAGAGTGAAATAAATAAAACTTGAGTAAAAATAAATTATACACGGTGACACGGACCGTTGTACCATTGGATCACTTTCGACGGATTTGACCGTAGACCTCGCGAATATTTATAAGAAAATTAATGATTGAAGATTGAATGATTGAATTAATCATTTTTAACATGATAAAAAATTAATAATTTTTATGAAAATATAAAAAAAGTTTCTAAATAAAATATATAAGAAGATTTATAAAAAAAACTGAAAAACCTCGGTCTTCTGTATGATACTAAAATATTATCTGCATCAAATGGTGCATAGGGCACTGCATTGCATAGACGCAGTATTATGTACATTGATCTTAAAATATTCGAAAGCAATATGATCATCTGCGCTTCAACTACTAGCCCAGAGCGATATCAAGTAAATGTCAGAATGAAAATCCAACTGTATTTATTTTAAACCTCTGGGAATCGAACCCGGGACCTCCACGAAAACTAAACGCGTTAACTGCTACGCTACGGAGGCGGACAAAAATATAATGAAATTACACGAAAAGCAATTCTTGATCAAAAAACTTTTGATGTATTATTATATTATATTCATATACGTATGTGTGTATTATGGTATATAATATATGGGAAATGAAAGTTTTGAAAGCCTTCAGTGATGGCAAAAAAGACACCAGGCTGTGGTCCAACCCCATTCCTTGGGTCGCTGGGGTAAAGTCCTTCGCACAAAAATAATCCCCCTAACCCAGAGGTCGGCAACGTGTGGCTTGCGACCCGCATGTGGCTCTTTAAGGAATTAGTGCGGCTCTTTCTTTGACAGATTCAAAATGACATTTTTTAAAGAAATTTTATTATTATTTTTAAAAATTATTTTGTGCATAAAAGAAATAAGAACTTTAAAAATAATACTTTAGTTTTATTCTGCCTTCTTCACTTAACAAATAAAAAAGAAATAGTAAAATACATACTTAAATCGTTGAATTTAAAATGTACCTTTAAATATTTTTTGAGTTACAGAGATACTTAAAAATTTGTTACTTAAAAAATACATGTAGGTTCCTTTAAACATTCAGTAAATTATTGTAATTAAAAATTGTCTCCCCAAAAATTTCCAAACCGTTTTGCTGCTCGCGTTTGGCTCGTTAGGTCCAAGAGGTTGCCGACCCCTGCCCTAACCTACTGATGAAGATATATGGGAAGTCTCCCATTTTTATGTATCCTGAGACGAGGGTATGCGAATACCATATATTATGGATTACATTAACAACAAATTACGAGATATACCATACGTGTACTCGCATACGAACTGTTAGTTAAATAAATATGGTTTGAAATTTTGACATCTCAAGATAGACGAAGAAGAAAAAATAGTAAAAAAAAATACGAGAAAAATATAGTAAAGTAACACTTTTGTCTTTATATATCGAATATTAAAAACAATCGGCGGGTATGTATGAGGAGATGCATGAACGTGGAAGGGGCGAAGAATATTTGCAAAGACGGAATGGTGTGGCGTTCTATCCTTTCTGCCTACCCCTGCGGGGAAGCGGCGTGATGGTTAGTTAGTTTTTTAGTTTATGTTAAAATCAAACACTGATTTTTAGAGTCTGCTAGATAATATTTTTTGGTAAAAAACACAAGAATAAAATTTGTCACATTTTTTCGCATTGTTATGGTATTTTCAAACTAATGTAATGACATTGGCCTACAGTTGACTATTGTAATACAGCTGTTTTCATAAACAGGTGAAAAGAAAAACATTAAAAAAATAATTAGTAATTCCACAACGTTAATGCCGAATCTATAAATAAATAAAATTGTATCACATCCTTTTTTATAAAAGAGAAATATATGTGTTTTTATTATTTATAATTTTGTGTTCAATTTTATGCTATTTCTGTGAGCCCAACTGGCTTACTATTAGAAATATGTATCAAATTGTGGTAGAGTGGGTTCGTACCGAGAAACTTCGACTCAAGAGTCCGCGACACTAACCACGGGACCACAACCCGACACTACATTATTATTTTTATTTTTATTGTTATTTTTACATTTTGTCATCTTACATGGCAGATTTGTGAACAAGGATTTGGAGATTTTTTTTCAGCTAAATACGTTAATTATATTTATAATATATATTTTGTCCTGTTCAATAAAAATCTTTTTTTCATCTCACCAATAGATGTCTCTAGTGAAGTTCTAGTGATTCAAGAACAATGATTCAATATTGGTTTATATATATAGAACTTCCAAGAATTTGAGTAGTTTGTTTGTGAATAATGCGTAGAATCGATGAACGTTACACGTGTGTAAATTGATTACTTAAACCAGCCTATGACGGTCATCAGCCCCGTAAATGCCCAGACTTCCATATTCTTATTCATCTTTGATGAGATGTTAAAAAATAATCTTTTTAACTAAAGTGTCAATTTTGTTTTCTTTTCAAACTTTTTTAAAACAAGGGTTAACGATGAAAATGAAACTAAATGTAATTACAAATATTTCTTTGGGTAATTCAATCGACTCAAGAGATTATTCGTAATTTTTCCAATAATAATTTGGCATAAATACCATAAAAGCGGATTACAAAGTTATTTTCGAAATTGAATATCCTTTTTTATATTATTTTCAGTTCTTTGCTAGTTATTTTACGACTCTTTATAAAAAAAGAGTGTCAGGGTGTCGTTCTAGGCGGTTTTATTTTCGTACTCTGTAAGTAATCACGTTTTCCTTGCAACCCGAGACTTGTGCGGAATATGAAATTCGAGCGTGATCATATTTACTTATCGTTCCATTTCCTGTATGTTACAGTTCGCTACCGAAACAGGAGCGCAGAAGCGAGAGGCGATAACTCCATCGAAGTTGCTAACATGCTATAACTATTAAACGCCACGGTACCAAACCTGCTTGAAACTAGAGGGTGGCCCAACCATAACGCACAATGTCAATGTTAATTTTAAAATAAACAAAATGTTTACAACATTTTGATTTTGTCGAAATACTTGTTCACAAATCTGGATTATCTCCAATCATAGGAGTTATTTTTAATATATTTTTTTTTCAAATTATAAGGTAAAATAATATGAAAAGGATATTTTCTGGCGTGATTATAATCCAGGATTCTGACCTTACATGCAATTAAAAGAGTTTTTGCTCAATAAAAAAGCTTCTTCATCTCACCAATAGACGTCTCTAGTGAAATTGTAGTGATTCAAGCGCAATGTTTCGAAATTGGATCATATATATATATATATATATATATATATATATATATATATATATATATATATATATATATATATATATATATATATATATATATATATATATATATATATATATATATATATATATATATATATATATATGTATATACATATATATATATATATATATATATATATATATATATATATATATATATATATATATATATATATATATATATATATATATATATATATATATATATATATATATATATATATATATATATATATATATATATATATATATATATATATATATATATATATATATATATATATATATATATATATATATATATATAGAACTTCCAAGAATTTGAGTAGTGTGGTTGCCAATCATGGGTAGAATTGGCGAATGTTACACGTGTGTTAAGTGATCACTTAAACCAGCCTATGGCGGTCGTAAACCCCGTAAATGCCCAGACTTCCGTATTCTTCTTCATCTCTGTTAACAGTTATTATTAAACAAGTAAATTAATTATCCTACTTTTTAAAATTATGATAGAAAGTGAAACAAAATGTCTGCCAAATGCTCGCCACGGCTTCGGTGGCATACCTCTATCCGATGGTCCATATTTCCAACGACTTCTTCTTTTTTCTTCTCCATGAGCCCTCTGACCTCCACTGCTGGATATAGGCCTCTTCCCCTTCTTTCCATTTCCTCCGGTTGGTTGCTGCTGCAGCTAGTTTTTACCCCCCACAGCGACTATGTCGTCGGACCATCTCTTTTGGGGTCTTCCGACACCTCTTTTGTTCTCCCAAGGTCTCCGTCGTAAATTTTTGGGGTCAATTTGTGGGGTCCTGTCTTGCAATATGTTCTGCCCATTGCTATTTGATTTTTGCCACGCGATCCATGATATCCTTCACTTTGGTTCTTTTTCTGATAACTTCATTTTTTATTTTATCTCTCAGGCTAAAACAAAGCATGGATCTCTTTCCATGGATCGCTGTGTACACTTGAGCTTCTCTGCATTTATCTTTGTCAGAGCCATAGTCTCTAGTGCATATGTGTTCACTGGCAGTCTGCAGGATCCGTACACTTTGCTTTTTAGACATGTCGGAATTTTCAATGACGCTGAGGCATAATTGAGGTTTTATGTCGTTAGTGTGCCGAATTATCTCATCTTTAAGCTCTTGAATTGTTTTTGGCTTATAGACGTACACTTTTTCTATTAAATATCCACAAATATAGAAGTCCAACGGTGTCAAATCACATGATCGTGGCGGCCAATTGACATCGCCACGACTTGTGATAACACAGCCATTGAATTTCTCGCTCAAAAGAGCCATTGTTTCGTTGGCTTTGTGGCAAGTAGTACCGTCCAAAGACTGAAACAAAGAAATATAAAATAAAGTTGAAAAATAAAGTTAACATCGTGCGTTATGGTTGAACCACCCTATATTGGCTCGCTTTTGAAACAGCGTTGTCAAGATCGATGTCAACAGGAGAGGATAGTATTGGTAACGCTTTTCAACAAGAAAAACAAATAATAAAATAATAAAAGAAAAATACGTTGTTTGAAAATTATGCGGAATGCATAGAAACGCGTGTCACAGTAGATTTTAAGATATTGTGGTATTTACTACGTAAAACTTAAATTAAAAATGGATAGATTTTACCACAAAGTGATAGCCGAATCAATTAATGAAAGAAAATAAAAAATAAAATAATTTAAAATGAGAATCAGCATAAAAAAAGGGAATTGATGTCTTGGGGTAAAATTTGTATTTGAATACTAACAGTACGAGGATAACAACACAGGGCTTTTAGAATCAAATAATGCAGTGCTTTTATTATTAAAAATGTGTTTCGGAATGAAATAAGTCATACATACAAGAAATACATATGCTTAAATCCGATAACTGTATATTTTATTATATGTTTGGTAAGAATGCAAGACAGATGAGCATTATCGAAAAAATAAAGAAAGGTGTGTTGAGATGGTTTTGGCATGCGGAACGAATGAGTGAGGAAAGAACGGTAAAACAAATTTATGAGGCGAATGTAGTTGGAAAACAGAGCAGAGAAAGACTGAGAACAACTTGGCATTATCAGGTATGTCAAATATGTACTTGAAAGCGGTCAGATGGAGTCGAAATAATCGACGGGTATGTATGAGGAGATGCATAGCATAAATATGGAAGAGTTAGTCAGTTTTTGTATGGTATAATTTTGAAAATACGTTTTGGCAAGGTATTAATTTATAAGTAGTATATTTATAGTAGTCGCGAAATTTATTGATTATGTGAAACAAAATTGTATCCCGATTTTATTGTGAATTTACATTTAAAAGCTTTCAATATCCCTGTCTACTACCAATCAGAATAAACACAAGCTTCAAAATCCACCACCAAATTAATTTGTATTTTTTGTTGATACGGTGAAAATGCAATGTATATTCCCCGGAGGGCAGAAACCAGAGGGGCTCGCGTTAATTCAGAGTCGTCGCGCAACGAGTATGTCACATCCCTTCCCGTTTATTTAAACGTTGCAAAGGATCCGGAGAACAAACTACTCGGGAGGTGGATGGTACATAATATCGCGGCGGTACGTAATGAAATCCTAGGCGGGAAAGCGGGGCGAGCCGAGGCTACACAAAGCAAACCAGCGAGCCAACGTCAGTTTAACGACTGCGCCCCTGGTAATGCTACCTACTTTTAAAAAGAACAGAAAAATGTCGATTTCCCTTTATGTCGGCCTGGTAGCTTTTCCACGCATCGTGAGTTCTGGAGGGGAATACATACCAAAAGGGGTGCTTTCTCTGTGGACGATGTTTTAAATTTCATAATAAAAATAACGCCGTTTCCCTCCACTTTATTAATTACGAGTTTAGGGTAGCCATTTGTTTTGATACTTTGGGTCATGTCACCGTTATTGGCAGCGGTGTACCTTCGCCCCGAGCCAACATCTCGAATACTTAAAAAATGTCCAGATTTCAATCAAAATAAATGGACAAAATCGGTATTTTTTTACGTTTTTGAAGTTACTGAAAATATAGGAGTTTTCGAGACATTTAATTTAAACAATCAAAAACAAAGTTAAATTAAATATGTCCTCCGTTGACAAAAATGTTGAGGGCCCTCAATCTTTTAAATAAAGATTTAAAAAAACTCTCTATCGCTTCGGTCCATAGAAATTTTTGATACTGACAACACTAAAAATGTCTAGATTGGGTCTTAGCGAAATAATCTTATTAACCCCAAATTGTTTAGCTGCACGCATGAAATTCTGGGTGTGATTTCCGCCGGGAGTATGCAATAAAGTATCCACTGTAATATTTTTTTACATATATCGTAGTTATACAGGAGAAAGTGACCAAGTGCATTTTTTTTACAAAAACGTGATCATTGACTATTTGATATCTTACTAGCTTAAAATTGCCCTGAAAAAATCCCACAGGATTTTAAACCTGGAAGTATAATATATTGACTTGTTAAAAATGACTAACTGCATTGATGTTTATTTTCTTGCCAAGCAAAAGTGACTTACATGGCTTTCCTGTACATTATAGGTTTTGTTAGTTGGTCACTTTCTCCTGTACGACTACGATATATATATATATGTATTTATATATGTATTTATATATATATATATATATATATATATATATATATATATATATATATATATATATATATATATATATATATATATATATATATATATATATATATATATATATATATATAATTATATATTAAATGTAAAGTAACTGTAAAGTTTTCTTAAGAAATATTGACTGGCATATCAGACGTATTATTATTATAATATTATCTCATTTTAACTTAAATCTAACCTTTAAAAATTACAAAATATATGGCCTTGAGAAGTTTAAGTCAAGTTCCTACTTACACCGTTATTATATCAAAATATTCATCACGTTTCGTTTAACATTTTTACGTTACTCAGTCCACTTGTGCTTTTGAAAAGTGTCCCAAAGGGATTGTTTTATTTTTTTTAACGGTTTGATCCAATATGAATGTCGAAACGTTTAGGTAGGTACTTTGTGATTTCAACGCACGTCTTTTCATGTCACGATTACTTCATCCGTATGAATACATTATGAAATAAACAAAAGGTGATTTAGAAACGTAAAATAAAATTGATGTTATAACGTAGCCCTGGCTCTGAACTTGCTTATTATTTTACAAACGCAGTGCACGATTTTATCAAGAAACAAAAATTAAAAAATATTACTATACATGTTGACTGGATTTAAAAATTTTGCTCGATTTATCATATAAATATTAGACCTTAAACCCAGGTCACACTTAACGTAATTGAATGTTTCGCTTAAAACTCCGTTATTGTATTGGAAATATAACTATGCATATTCCAATGTTTTAGAACTAGTAGATTTTTAACCCTGATGATAACAAGTTCTTGTAGAAACCGGTTGAAGAAAAAAGTACCAATAAAAATGGTTTTATTTTATGAAGTTTACAAAATGTGCTACAAAGTATCAGTTTTTCTTTTAAATAAATATTCAAACCCTTATCCGCACCCCAATGGTGCATAAGGCACTGCATTATATAAATGTAGTGTTATCTTGATCGTTATCACACGAAGGAAAGGTGATCAGCCCTCCGCTCCAGGGTAATATTGAATAAAAATTAGAGTGAAAAAATCACTTAAATTTATTTGACCCCCCCCCCGGAAATCGAACCCGGGACCAATTTGCACAAAATTTCCCTTGCTTTAGGTGATTTTTTTTTATAATTTTGACATTATTCGTATGTGAGTATAACACACAAACTTATACGTAAATTAAATAAACCCTTATACAAATTAATGATGTGCTGTTGCTTGCAATAATATCACATTTCAAGAATGTATACATTAATTTAATTAACATATTATATTATTATCCATGATGTTATTCAAGTCAGCAACTCAAGGCATTTCGACGCGAGATGCGATAGATAATAAAGTAATTTATTATACGTTTCTGCATGATAAAATGTAATTTAATACCACCTTAATGGTTTAATCCTGTAAAAAAATCTTTGTTTTTTATATAAATTTTATAACGTCATGCATGGATGGTACACAATGTTCATATAAGAGGAGGCGATCGATTTGGTCCGAGAGCGTAGGCTTAGAAGCAAATCTGTAAAAATACGGTAACGATTACATACATATCGCTCACTCCTTTCAACAACGTCATATATCAAAAATCGACAATTTCAGTTGTGCATGTTTTCGGAATGCGCAGAAAATTTACTATATCCCAGCAAAAGCGGCATATTTTTAACTTAATATTTACCCACTACAGGGCAGAAAGTGCTGTTTTTGCATTTCGAAGAAAAAGTAGTGTTTAATTTTTTTTTTTAATAAACTAAATATTTTTTAAATGGAGAAAAAACTTCAAAATTTTACCTAAAAAGATCTGTTGCACAGTAAAAAGTTCAATAAGTGGCTTGATATTTATTTTTAATACATTTCATTATATTTTTAAACATAAAAAACGATCTCCTGAAAAATCAAGTTTTTTGATATGTGACGTTGTTGAAAGGAGTGAGCGATATGTCAATTTACTAACGGGTTTCGGCTGTCATGTATAAGCATAATTAAATGACTTGCCATAAATGTTTGCTTTCAATTACTCGACGTTTAAAAATTATATAAACATGTTTATCTTGTCTTTAACAACTAAAAAATACTTTAAACCTGGTCTTGAAACATATGTATTAATAAATCGTTTAATTTAATATTTTGCTTTATGATCAAGTTTAAAGCCAGTGATTTATTATTCATATTATTTTTTGACATCTCATCAAAGATGAAGAAGAACATAATATGGAAGTCTGGGCATTTACGGGGCTGACGACCGTCATAGGCTGGTTTAAGTCATCACTTTACACACGTGTAACATTCACCAATTCTACCCATAATTGACAACCACACTACTCAAATTCATGGAAGTTCTATATATATGAACCAATTTAGAAACCTTGTTCTTGAATCACTAGAACTTCACTAGAGACATCTATTGGCGAGATGAAAATAAAATAAGTACTATAATTGGAGATAATCCAGATTTGTGAATTTTGAATTTTTTGAAGATTTGTGTATTTCTCAAAACAAGTTGTGTTTGTATAATCTCAAAAGTTGTATTGTACAAGTATTTTATTTTTGTATTTTAACATTGAAACTCACTTTTAAGTTACTATAATTTTTAAAAACGTGTTTATATAGGGTCCGCCAAATAACTTTTTTTTTTTGAAATTTTTTTTGAAAACATCGAGTGTAGCTTCGGCTGTGTGGCACGTAGCGCCGTCCTGTTGAAACCAAATGTTGCCAATATCCTCCTCTTCAATTTTTGTGAACAAAAATCCGTTCAACATGGCCCGATAACGATCGCCATTGACTGTAACGTCCACTCCTTGCTCATTTTCAAAGAAAAATGGCCCAATTATGCCTCTGGACCAAAATCCGCACCAAACAGTGACTCGTTTTGGGTGTACCGGCTTTTCAATGTATGCGTGCGGGTTTTCTGTGCCCCAAATACGACAATTTTGCTTGTTTACATACCCGCCAAGATCAAAATGAGCTTCATCCGAAAAGATGATTTTTTTGGCAAAATCGGCATCTTCTGTAAGTCGATCGCAGGCCCACTCAGCGAAGCGAAAACGCATTGGATGGTCAGTTGGCTTCAACTCCTGAACCAATTGGACTTTGTATGGCGTCATACCAAGGTCTTTATGCAAAATTCGTCTCAATGATGTCTCCGAAATGTTCAATTGTTGAGAACGACGGTGAATTGATGTTGATGGCGCTTCACGCACACTTTCTGCCACAACATCGATATTCTCGGGTGTACGCACTGTTTTTGGCTTTTCACGCTTTGGTTTATCGATGAGGATGCCAGTTTCTTTCACTTTTTTCACAAGATAACGAACATACGGAGCTGACGGTGCTTCTCTTCTTCCAAAAACCGTACGCAATTTTCGCACACATTCTGCAACATTACCATGATTTTCAAAGTAATGTCGCAATATTTCCCAGCGTTGTTCAAGCGTATACACAACCATATTCGCTCAGCGGAAGGATAAAACTAATTATCTGTCAAATCAGACATGAGCTAAGTGTTACCATTCACGAAATAAGCACTAGTTGAAAAAAAAAACTTTAGATGGCGGACCCTATATATATATTTTTTAATATTTGTATTCTGCGTATACAAAACATATGACTTTTTAATTTGCGTAGCTTTGATTCGCTAATTAAATATTTTTTTAATCCAATTTTCTTCTTCGGCTTTCTTTGTATAATCCACGAGAATCCTTAATAATTCTTTTCAGGATCATTCACTTGAGAATCCTTAATAATTCTTTTAAGGATGGTTTATATCATATTTCAACGCGCAGATTTGAAATTGTCAACCCAAAAAAGTTCTCGCGCAACTTTCTAAAAGGTTTTCTGCGAGGATTGATCCAGATTTGCTCTCTATGTTGCCCTTTTGAGCGGTTCAATAAGATTTCTAGAAACTTCTGATTGGCAAAGTATTTTGTTGTGATACTGATATTAGATTTTTGGTTGTGTATGTGAAATGTGAGATAATTTTGCTCCTTTTGAAGTTTTAACAGAAGACGTAAAGCTGAACTCAACTTTACAATAAACATACTTCAACGGTTCCATTAAGAGTCAAAATCTATAGTCATTTTACGAAATCCCGAAAAAAGTACTTAACATTTTGTATGGTCGTTTTTATAGAAAAAGGGTTTTGTCTAAAATTAGCAGTGTTGACGTTATGATTCAATACTTCTATAACCAAGCAGTCATTTTCGCCAATCAAATTATTTAAATAATTTAATGTAAAAAGCTTGATTTTTCAAAACTTCCTACGTATACTAGACTACTTGCCTACCGACTATTTTCAAAAACTACAGATGTTCTCTTCAACAGGTGAAAATACTAAAGTTAATATTTAGTCTGATGATGTCAGTAACGACGAATCTTGATCACTGACCAAATAAAATAAAAGTGAAAAAAATGCATAAATTTGTTCTATTATACAAAATTCAGTTCCACCGAGAAATGTCAGTACAAATCTGTTGAAAAATGATGATTTTGATTAAAAACACTTGTTTTGAATCACTTTAATTTTTTTTAAATGTAAACACGACTAGTTTCGAGTACAAGATGTTTTTATTAGCAGGTGAAAATAAAAATGAATAAAAAAAATTGTATTTTCACTTTTTGATGAGAAAAAGTTAAATTTAGCTCTCGATACTAGTCGCCTTCACATTAATAAACTCAAAACTTTTTTATACAAGCGTTTTATTTTTATATTTAAGTACTTAAGGTTATTTTATTGCGCCAAAGTAAATATATATTCAAAATGATTTTCACTTACGAAACATCAAATTTTCATATTTGCGTATCTCAGAAATGAATCTTGTAAAATTTCCCCTTTTACTTGAACAGCAGCGAGCTAAAATAAAGTTTGATTGTGAAGTAAGTGTCAAATGTAAAGATAATATTGAATAGATAGCCTTCCACGCGTTTTGTATTAAAATGGTACTTATATTTGCATTCCATTATAAGCAAACGATGTTTATTTAAATTCTCGCTATGAATATTAATCTGGAGTGAATCAAAAGTCTGTTGAATATAAAATTAATATACCTATTTATTTACTTCCATTATTTTAGCAAAGTAATGAAGCCAACCATGATAAATGAAATCCTTTGAGAATATCTACCCTTAAATTATACTCATTTAGATTCTCTGGATTTTATCCGCAATAATTATTAATATTTCTAAGTACCTACCGGGGAACGTAAAGAGGAGCCTTGTTAAATGATAGAACAAAAGGTTTTTGAAACATTTGTTTACCTATTAAACATCGCTATTATCCGGTATCTACGTCTAATGAACACTAGTATTATTAAATATATCTCGTGTTTTATGTACAGTTCATATTCTAACCTTAAAACTAGAAATTTGAGTCTCAAAGTGTTTTTTTCCAAAATAAAAAGTTCCTACCTAGTTGCTCCACAAAACATAATGCTTAGCACTCAACAACCTACATGCACATTATGTAGGTACATTATTGAACATATGCGGAACAATAAATTTTTGAAAATGGAAGATTTGTTAAAACCATAGATGTTTCATTATTTATTAATAAATTGACAGTGACAACCATAGAAACTTTACTTTAAACTTTTGAGTCGGAACCTCAAACATATTACAGGAGATGCTATTCAGACGTTGAAGCAACAGAACTGGCGCCATTTTATTCAATTCTACAATGACACTCGCGCCATCTCGCAGCATTTCACCACAAAATCAATTCTGTCGATGTTTCTCCCGATGTAAATAGTCTTTCCGCACATTTTGACGTATTCAACTTGTTAAAAAATGTAATTACGTCATTGTTGGACCAAATGAGCGATATACAAATATTACAGGGAACGTTTTCTTTTATTGTTTGAAGTTTAAATATCTGTCTATAGCAGTGATTCCCAAAGTGGTCTATATCGACCCCTAGGGGTCTATGACAACCTGCAAGGGGTCTACGTCAGCGAAAAAAAATTGGGGGTCCATGAAATGAAAATGGGGGTCCACGATAGTGGATCTCAACACATACACTGATAATACCTATTTACTTACATCATACTATCTTATAATATCAAGATATATACATTATTTATAAAAGTACCTATGAAGTAAAAAAAATATTATATATGTTTATAAAATTTTGTAAGTTGTAGGATGTTGGTATTCGCTTTGTTCAATAAAATTTTTATTTTGAGTAGTTTTAATTTAAATTCAATTAATAAATGTATAAATAACATGTGTTTTTAATGAAAGTTTTTAACACTAAACTTCACTACAGTTGACGAAATTGACAGGAAATCAATATCAGGTAAGTAGGGGGTCTACCCAACACGGAAAAACATGGCAAGGGGTCTACGACACAAAAAAGTTTGGGGAACTCTGGTCTATAGGTTGATCAAGAGTTAAAAACAATTTGGTTTAGGTCATGTTTGAACGCTCACCCCACAGTAGGTACTTATGGACAGTGCACACTTTTAAGATGCCTTCGAATTAACCCAGAAATACCCTATTCTCGACTTTTGTTGTAACTTTTAAAAATTGTATTTTCCCAACTATCCTTTTCCCTAGATAACTAAACTATATTTGTGAATCGCACAATATTGACTTACATTCATGTCACTTAATGTCACTTACATTCATTCCTAATTAACGTTTCCTAATTAAAGTGCGTAATTCCTAATTGTCCGCCTCCGTAGTGTAATGGTCAGCACGCTCGGCTACCGTTCTGGAGGTCCCGGGTTCGATTCCCAAGGGGGCAAAATAAATAAAAGTGATTTTTTCACTGTAATATTTATTCAATATTACCATGGACTGGTACCTGAAGCGGAGGACTGATCACCTTTCCTTCATGTGTAAACGATCAAGATAACACTGCGTTTATATGACACAGTGCCCTATGCACCATTGGGGCGCGGACAAGGATTTTATTATTATTATTATTATTAATTCCTAATTAAAGTGCCATGTAACCGGTTCTTATTTTTAGTAAATAATTTTGATTTTTTATGTTTCACGTTTTTAATTGCGTAGTCCACCAGACAAATGTTTAGTTATTAAGGGTTAATATTGGGCTCAGAACGTGTTTTGGTGAAAATTATATATAAATTTCCTTGTGCTTTCACGTTTCCTGAAAACTATTATTTCCGTGTACTTTTTTTTTACTATTTTTGTAGCATGTTCAATTTATACCGGCAGGTAGGTACTGAATACTACTGTGCACTTACAAAAGCGTCTGACGTGAGTCATCCTCAGAACGTGATGCTACAACGTATAGTTTTATTACTGCAGAATATCTTTTGGCGGTAAACTCATTTAAAGCCCGCTTTTTTCTATGGAACAAGAAGTTAACCCACGCGAGTGTTGCTAGATACGTAATATTAATAATATTACTCACAGTTCACGGGTGGGTGGATATACCATGCTCGCGTTATGAGATATACTTTTTATCCATTTAAAATACATACCATTTTTTAAAAAACAAATAAAAACAACAGAATTAATAAACAGTATACGAGTATATATTAATAACATATTTTTAGTATAGAAAAATAAACTTAACTCTTAATTTTTGTTGTGTTATTGCAAATGGATTTCTCAACTTTAAAATATGTTTCATACACTTCAATTATTAATGCTGTGAATACGGATGTTTTTTTTTTTACAATAATTTTGAAAAGGTACATAAGCACATGTCAACATTTTTTATCGCATACCTTAATAAACCTGCATTAAGGTGTGTTCTTTATATAAATATATATATATATATATATATATATATATATATATATATATATATATATATATATATATATATATATATATATATATATATATTTTATAAAATAACTAGGTATCTACCTATACATTTTATTAAGTACCTACTTACAAATAGTACCTACATAAAACAGTTCTACCACCAGATGTCGCATGCGTCGCACAGAATTAAACAAAAGAGATCCGATGGAAAAAATATAATATTATTAACTGTCAGAATCAGATAGATATAAAAATTATTGTAAAGATGAATTGAGAATAAACTTTTATTGTCGTTTCTTTAATTACAAAGCAACACATTGTTTATTTTATTATTATACACCCATTTTACATATTATTAATACCCAATATACAAAAGAAAAATATTACCACGTTATATATATATATATATATATATATATATATATATATATATATATATATATATATATATATATATATATATATATATATATATATATATATATATATATATATATATATATATATATATATATATATATATATATATATATATATATATATATGGGAATATTAGGACAGGCGCCATGGCGTTGTTGGGTAGACGCTTGACTACGAAATTGGTGTCGTGGGTTCGATTCCTGCCAATTGCAAAATGAATTCAAGAATGAATTATTTGTAATTGGTCTGGCTGTTTGTTATAATTTTCTCATTTACTTTCCCCATTCTACCTATCCTACATACAGATAAGCCGCAATCAATTATTAATGCTGTGAATACGGATGTTTTTTTTTTACAATAATTTTGAAAAGGTACATAAGCACATGTCAACATTTTTTATCGCATACCTTAATAAACCTGCATTAAGGTGTGTTCTTTATATAAATATATATATATATATATATATATATATATATATATATATATATATATATATATATATATATATATATATATATATATATATTTAATAAAATAACTAGGTATCTACCTATACATTTTATTAAGTACCTACTTACAAATAGTACCTACATAAAACAGTTCTACCACCAGATGTCGCATGCGTCGCACAGAATTAAACAAAAGAGATCCGATGGAAAAAATATAATATTATTAACTGTCAGAATCAGATAGATATAAAAATTATTGTAAAGATGAATTGAGAATAAACTTTTATTGTCGTTTCTTTAATTACAAAGCAACACATTGTTTATTTTATTATTATACACCCATTTTACATATTATTAATACCCAATATACAAAAGAAAAATATTACCACGTTTTATATATATATATATATATATATATATATATATATATATATATATATATATATATATATATATATATATATATATATATATATATATATATATATATATATATATATATATATATATATATATATATATATATATATATATATATATATATATATATATATATATATATATATATATATATATATATATATATATATATATATATATATATATATATATATATATATATATATATATATATATATATATATATATATATATATATATATATATATATATATATATATATATATATATATATATATATATATATATATATATATATATATATATATATATATATATATATATATATATATATATATATATTTATATATATATATATATATATATATATATATATATATATATATATATATATATATATATATATATATATATATATATATATATATATATATATATATATATATATATATATATATATATATATATATATATATATATATATATATATATATATATATATATATATATATATATATATATATATATATATATATATATATATATATATATATATATATATATATATATATATATATATATATATATATATATATATATATATATATATATATATATATATATATATATATATATATATATATATATATATATATATATATATATATATATATATATACTATACATTCTACCTATCCTACATACAGATAAGCCGTAAAATAGAAGCTTTGCGGGTTATTCCCTAAAAAAACGTAACCAGTACATATTGAAGAAGATTGAAAACGTTTCCTCAAAAACAGATCGATCAATATTTTTTTCAACCATGTCTGTTTCTCTTATAATAAGAACGATCGAAGAATATCATTGCCAGGGAGCATACGTGCTCAATAACCCGGGGGAGCTTTACTTCGTATTATATGTATTACGGATACTGGATACGCTCGGCAGTTTATGTCTTATGGCGTATGCAGGTACCCTTATGATATTTTTTGAATGTGTACGTAATGGGTAATGTGTGTAACATGTCATAACATAATATTATTCTAGAATAATCGTTTATGAAGCGTATTTTTAACAGCGCAGAACGAAGTCAAGGCTGGTTAACCGCTCTGCGGTTTTCGGTAAAACGTTTTAAACTCGTGAATTCGGTCACAAATGTATGAGGTAGTCTGTAATAAACTAACAATATTTTTCATGATGGACATCAATTCTCATAATAATGCTTATTCACACATACTCGCTTTAAATTAAGCGCCAGTTACATTTTTTTTTAATTATAATTAAATTACAAAAAACATACATAGACCATACACATACATATATAAATTGGACCATTCATTTGCACTGCGTTGCACATAATATCATTATTTCTTCTTTTTCTATCCCTTATCCGTACCCAATGGTGCATAGGGCACTGCATCGTTTAAACGCAGTGTTATCTTGATCGTTAAGGAAAGGTGATCAGTGAAAAATCGCTTATGTTTATTTGACCTACCCCCCTGGGAATCGAACCCGGATTCGATACATTCCGCGTCATTTTCAAACACCGTACGTGTCGCAATAGATTTTATGAAATAGTGGTATTTACCATGTAAACTTTACTTAAAAATAAAAAAATTCTATTGATCTTTTAAAAGTATTTTACTTGAATAAATATTTTTTAAAAAGTATTTTACATTAGTAAAACAATTTGAAATAACTTTTTTTGCTTTTTGTTTAATTTAAACTTAGTATTTCAGTTGACAAAGTTTTATTCATTAGAGATTACAATAAAGTGAAAATTAAGTTCAGAAATTGTTTTAAATTGAATATTCGTCCAAAATAGTTTAAAATTAAGGTATATTGTTTGACATTTAAACAGAAAAATGTACCTGTAGTCGAATCGAAGTTAGAGAAATAAGGAACAATGTGAAATAGGGTATTATCATTTGGGAGGAATATCTAATTTAACATATTTAACCTATAAAGGATTGTGTAAGACTCGTTTTGTGTTTATAACAGCCGATAATTTTCTTTAAAAAAAAAAAATCGCCTTCGTAAAAATACTGTTTTCGTAAGTTGGTAATGAATGACGTCACAAAAACGATGGACTTATTTTAATATTGGTAACATTGCTAAATTATTGGCGGCTCTATTTGATGATGTCTATGGTCCACCCCCCCCCCCCACCCCTTCCCTTCATATTTGTATAACATAAATGGTATTGTAGTGGTAAACAAACAATCCACACTACTACTATAACAGCTCTATAAACCATAGACAATAAGCCGTATGACGTCATAAAACGTTCGATGACGGAAATATGATGACGTATTTTTCGTTTTATTCAAATATCTAAAGTTTAAACCTTAATATCTCCCTTACTTCCCTACATATTTCGATAAGAATGCTACCGACAGTCTTGTGATTTTTCATATGAATTTATTAGCCAATAAACTAACATCGTGACAAAAATCTATTCCGTCTTCCATGTATTACGATTTAGATACAAGACATCAAGTATCAAATTCACTGTCTACACGGCTGTCCAAACTTAAAACACAGTAAGGGACATTTTTTTGTAGTACGTTTTTTTTGCATTTTTGAACTAGAATCTACTGAATTGCTGTAACAGCGCTCATATACACTATTTTATTTGCCACTCTAACGGTTCATGCGAGTACTAACCGCCAGAATCTACACCTAGTAATAATTGACTTGTGGAGTGTAATACACCGCAACATATGGCGTCGTTAGTTGTTCATTAATGTACAGTAAACCCATGTCTTCCGTACCCGTTTGTGTATCTGCAATATTATATAAAATATTATGTAAACCGCAGCACGAAACGTACGTGGCGACATCCTATGTACTATTGTATTATCTACAGTCCCACAATGCAAGTGACTCATCGTAGACTACTTCAAATAAGTATTTCAAATAAAGGTTTTTAATATTATTTTTTGACATCTCATCAAAGATGAGGAAGAATATGGAAGTCTGGGCATTTACAGGGCTGACGACCATCATAGGCTGGTTTAAGTAATCACTTTACACACGTGTAACGTTCACCAATTCTACCCATTATTGACAACCACATTACCTAAAATTTTTGGAAGTTCTATATATATGAACCAATTTTGAATCATTGTTTCTTGAATCACTAAAACTTCACTAGAGACATCTATTGGTGAGATGAAAATAAGCTTTTTACTGAGCAGAAACTCTTTTATGTATATGAGGTCCGAATCCTGGATTAAAATCACATACATCTTTGATGTGATGCCAAAAAATAATATGAAAATAAATCCTGTAATTGGAGATCATTAATAAAGTATTTGGACACACTCAAAACGTTGTAAAGGTTTTTAAAGCTAACTTAGAGGTTCGTGCGAACGTTTAAATAATTTCAATACAGCATTCAAATAAGGATCCCAACCAGGACCTTGACAGGACACTGCAGACTGAGGAAACACATGACAAAAATTGGACTACATGACTCCCCAGTATGCAGATTTTGTATGGAGGATAATTTAATAAGACTGATAAATACT
Organism: Brachycentrus maculatus; assembly: GCF_059751285.1. NCBI lineage: Eukaryota > Metazoa > Arthropoda > Insecta > Trichoptera > Brachycentridae > Brachycentrus > Brachycentrus maculatus. The sequence continues at coordinate 168,615 of NW_028281064.1, read as the reverse complement.
TATCAGTATTAATCAGTCTTATTTAAGAAGCGATTAGCTTCGAAACCGGTAGACGTTATAATTAAGTTTTAGTAAAATATTTATAGGGATTTTAAAACAAAGTTACATTTCAATTATAATTTTTTTTTTATTGTTTCGGCATTTACTTTGTGGTAAGACATGATGATGTTATTTAAGAAATCACCTGAAGATGGAAGCTTAGCTTCGAACCTAGTTGTCAGAAAAATAAACTCAAGTGGTTAAAAAACAAGTGTTTTCTTTAATGAAATAACCAAAAGAAACGCAGTTTACTATATTTTGTTCAGTTTTAAGTCCAAATACTTTTCACAAATCTGGATTTTCTCCACATGGGAGTTATTTTTACATTTTGACTACTACACATATAAAAAGGTCTCACAATACTCAATCCAACATAGGATGTTGTGAACTAATATGTACTGTGTCATGAAATTGATCAATTCATCTAGGAAGTGATTTTTTTTACTAGTGTGGCTGTCATTCATGGGTAGAATGGTGAATGTTGCACCATTGCAAAGTGACCACTAAACCAGCCTATGACGGGCCATACGCCCTGCCAATATCTAGACTTCTGTATTCTTCTTCACCTATGTTGAGTTGTTTAATTGGAAATGCAGTTTGTTTATATTTTTTTACCTCAATTGACTCAAAACCGGTCTTATGGAAGAATATCAGTGGATCTCGAAACTAGTCATATTTACATTAATATTCACAACATTATGAATTAGTCCAAATAATTGTTCACAAATCTGGTTCATGAGATTCATGATATATCTAGGAGTTCCAAAAAAATGCGATTTGTGGTTGTCAATCATGGGTAGAATGGTGAATGTTGTACGTGTGTAAAGTGATCACTTAACCAGCGTATCTAAGGTCATTACTTCAATATTCTTTTATCTAAGTTAAGATGTTAAAAAAAAATACTCCAATAAACTTTATAGTAGTTTTATGCAAGTTTTTAAATAAAATATTAAAATGCTTTTCATTGTCCGAAGACAATTAATAGAATTTTGTTAGTATTTTGTGTTGTTTATTCATAATATGTAAATAGTGTTGATATTTAAAAGACAGTTTTATGATTGATTTTAAGCCAATTTTCATTTGACGGACTTTCGGTTTTAATGGACACCCCCTCCCCCCAATAAGTCCGTTATATCGAGATTTTACTGTATGTACTTTTATATTTAATTAATCAATAAGGATGCCATGGAAGCTATACTTATGTAACTCGAATCTTAAATTGTATTGGTCTGCTGAAACCAATGAAATGCATTTATCACGACCGAGTGATATCGGATACTCGCTAATAGCGGTGCGCTGCGGTTAACAAAATTGAATTGAAACAATGGCTGGGATTGTGTTAGTTAATACGATAAAATGGACGGTAAAACACAAGGAGAAACCAACAAATCATTGTTTGTTCTGCGATGGCGGACGCCATGCCCATTAATCACTGCGTCCGCTCTTTTAAAGCCACATTGACAAAATGTAAAGGGTGCTACTCCGGTTATGTGACAGACTGGAATAAATCATATCGCTAAAAATAAAAATAATGCTTTGAAGGACTTCCACGGTGCTACTGGAGTCGCAAATTTAGTGCCACTCCTACGTCTCAGATGAATGGAAAAAGCGGTGACTCCTAGATTAAAAAAATAACTGTGCGACTTGTTGCACAACAGCTTTTGTACGTAATTGGGTATTGAGACAGCGGATTATGATTTAATTAATACATAATGTCCAATTACTAGTAAAATATTTCGACTTGGTAATATGAATATGTATGTACTTTTTTATTACTATTTATTTATTTAATAGAGTTACAATATTTTTTATCATTTATTACCAAATTCATTCATAATTCATTTGCTTACATTTCTTCTTTAACATATCTTAATATTAGTTACGCTGTTCCTCTTTGGCTTGGAGAGGGAATCACACTCATTGTTTATATCTTCTTATAAATGAGATAATAGCTTATTTTCATTTTGTATTCATTGTTTTGAAAATTACAAAACTGGAGTCACTAATCATAAATCGCTGTAACCTGTAAATTAACCTTCAGAACACTAATAAATTTTGACCATGTTTGTAGGTTGGTATTATACAGGAATCATATAAGGTCTGTCAACAGTGTTGCAATATATGTGTTGGATCGGAGTGATGTTATAAAGCGTCCAGTATCGACACACAGGCTTCGCCCATGGTAGCTAAACTTAGCGTTACTGCTTAACAGAGATGAAGATAAGTTATTCTTTTCTTTTTTTATTGAAGTTTTACTTGGTAAATACCACTACTTCTTAAGGCCCAGCATTCGTTAAGTTGCAACTTATTTTTCTCTAAATCCAGGTAACATTTTACGTCATTTTTTTTTGTTAAAACACCGTTTTTATTTGAAATAAGTTAACGTTTTTTAAAAGAAAAGAGTTATTGAAAGTTAAAAAAAATTGATAAAAATAATTTTTCAACATATACTTATTCCAAAAAACAAACAAAAAATATATTCTTATACAAAATCGGGCGTGAAGAGACATGTGACCTTTCCGGTGGTCTCCGGTGGAACGAATGCGACTTAACGAATGCTGGGCCTTAAAATCTATTGTGACACGTGTTTCAAGTAAAAATTAAATTTAACATGGGAAAATATTACCATAAAATGTGATTGCCGAATCAATAAATGAAAATATGTATTATTTTCATGTTTGTAAAATATTTAAAAAAATATATTTTTTTAAAACAAATGTCTGCACCTGGGGCAGTCGCCCATCGATGGCCGGAAATGACGTAATTTCGCAGTTAGATCTATGGCGTTTACTCTGATTGGTGTAAGTGAAAACGAAAGTATTGCGAATAAGTGTCGGTTGCTCTTTACGGCCGGTCTCCGATATGATCGAATTTCTCGAACCTCGAAACAAGTTCACAATGGACTCATTGACAACTTTTCGCCTCAAGACGGTGAGAGTCCCATTACTTCAGAAGTAGATAGCTTGCTATTCTCACTTTCAAAAGTGCCACGAAAAAGTCCCCAATACCCGGAAATCATACATGAGTGCCGACATTTTAAAAATAACGTAACCATGATACATTTATGATACCTAAACATAGATGAAGGAGAATATGGATGTCTGGGTATTTACAGGGTTTACGACCTGTAATAGGCTGGTTAAGTGATCACTTTACACATGTGTAATATTCACCAATTCTACCCATGATTGACAACCCCTACACTACTTAAATTTTTGGAACTCTTCAATATATCGATCTCATTACACGGTTCATATGAGTTCACAACAGCCATCTATGTTGGAATGAGGAAAGCTTTTATGAAACAAAGACTCGGAACGTGCAAGGTCAGAACCCCGGATTATTGTTACATACTGGGTTACGCCTGAAAACATGTTTTTCTATTTTAAAGCAGTAACCGTGTATCGAGTAATGAAGCGTAATCTTAACTTTAAAAAACATTAAATTTATATTTTGTACTGACCTTTCTTGGTGGAACTGCATTTTATATAAAGAAAAATAAAAACTACCATATATAGTTTATTCCACATTAATTTTATTTGACTAGTAACCGGCTTTCGATTTAAACGACATCATCATACTGGTGGAAGGCTAGACAAAATTTTATACACAAGACACATTGAAAACCATGATTTGATATAATTTTTCTGAAAAAAATAATTTGAATGGAGTGAATTTTAGTAGTGTATTATAATAATAATTAAATGTAAGTTATGGTAAGGGTTTTAAGTATGACATTGTATAAATTTACTAAAACAATGGACTTTTGAATGAATTATTATAAATAACCCCTATAATAGGTAACTATAATTCCTACTCCATTTCCCCAACAAATTTCCCTTAATGTAAATCATACTAGGTGTTTAAAAAAATAAAGCGGTAATACAAACATTGTGTACAAAATAATATAACATAAAACAGGCATAAACGTTTATGGCATTACTTATTTATTTATTTACAAAAATGTTAATAATATAAGTATATAACCGCTCACCGCGATTTTTATGTCTACCGGTTTCGAGACGTACCCGTCTCTTCGTCAGGACAATCACTACTATAGCATGCAAACAATACCACCCTTCACCAAGGACCAACCTGCCGATGGTTATGCCTGTAGGAAGAGCTACCGCTATGTTGAACAATATCACATTGGATATTGATCTGTTCCATGTGTCCGAAGGAGTTTTCCGAAGCGGGATTTTTCTACACCTTTAAGTATTCTTGCTTACTTTTAATATATACGCCTTGAATATTGTTTGTTATGTATATATATATTTTTTTTGTTGAATAAATTGAAAAAATTGAAAATTGAAAAATTCACCACCATAGGGCACCATTTACTCACTTAAAACAACACAAAATGTTTAACACATACGATTTTGGGTCGACTCGAAGACCAACATGCACTAATGTTTTCACCACAGACATACGTCTCCAGGTCGACCAAAAATCGCATGTGTTAAACATTTTGTGTAGTTTTAAGTGTGTAAATGGTGCTATGGTGGTGAAGGGTGGTATTGTTTGCATGCTGTAGTAGTGATTGTTCTGACGAAGAGACGGGATCGTCTCGAAACCGGTAGACATAAAAATCTCGGTGAGTGGTTATATACTAATATTATTAACATTTTTGTAAAAAAATAAATATGTAAAAATGACTAACCACAAAGTAAATGCTTCAAATATTAATAATATTGAGTTTATGGCATTATTTAAAAATCATTGAGGTGGGTGAAGGCCTTAAACGTGCGTATACCTGGAAAGTTCTTTTCTCAAGACAATTGGGTATTTGGATCGCATGAAAACACAATGAGCTGTAATATTATGCAAGAATTATATTACGTTAGCACAAACTAGGTTTTACACGGGTATTAATGCCTATTAAAATAGTAAAAGAGAGAGAGCCTTGTTTGTAATATTAAACTAGGAATATGTTTTGCATTCCCTTACGGCTCTACAATCTAACTACGGCTTATAAAACACCGCTTATCTTGTGCCTAATTAGGTGTTATAGTACTGCCAGTACTTACTCGGATGTGAAGTAAATATTAAATTCAAGTTAGGTAGGTTGATCCAGCAGTCACTTCGTAGTTACATATCGCTCACTCCTTCCAACAACGTCAAATATCAAAAGACTTGATTTTTCAGGAGAACGTTTTTAAAGTTTAAAAATATAACACAATGCATTAAAAATAAATATCAAGCCACTTATTAAACTTTTTACTGTGCAATAGATCTTTTTAGGTAAAACCTGAAGGTTTTTTCTCCATTTGAAAAATATTTAGTATATTTAAAAAAATAATTGAACAATACCCTTTCCTCAAAATGCAAAAACAACACTTTCTGCCCTGTAGCGGGTAAATATTAAGTTAAAAATATACCGCTTTTGCTGGGATATAGTACATTTTCTGGGCATTCCGAAAACATGCACAACTGAAAATTGACGATTTTTGATTTATGACGTTCTTGAAAGGAGTGAGCGATATATCTTTGCATTTTTTAGTTTTACTTGGTAAATCGCTTTTTGTTAAAATCTATTGTGACATTTGTTGTCATGCATTCTGCATCATTTTGGGATATATCTAAAAACGTATAACAATAGAATTTTAGAAATAGTGTTATTAGAAATAGTGGTTGTAACCCTAATGTATGGAAGTGAAGCATGCAGTTGCCAAAAGAAGAATGAAAGTTGACTGAATGCAGTCGAAATGTAATCTCTCGGACAAATGTGCGGCAGAACGATGTATGATAGATGTTCGAATAGTAAAATAAGGAAAGAATGAAAGGCTCAGATTAACGTTAGCGATAAAATTAAGAAAGGTGTGTTGAGATGGTTGAGACACGTGGAACAAATGAGTAAAGAAAAAACAATAAAATAAATTTGTGGTGCGAATGTAGTTGGAAATAACAGCAGAGGAAGACCGAGGAAAACTTGGTATGATTATGTATTTCAAATGCTTGAAAGTGGTCAGATCAGGAGTCGGAATTGTCGGCGCGTATGTATGAGAAGATACATTAATGATGGAGAGTCGATGAATGTTTGCAAAGACAGGCGATGTGGCATTCTATTCACTATGTCTACCCCTGCGGCGAAGCGGTGTGATGGTAAATTGGTTATGTTACAACAACTTACATTAAAGCATACATTTTTACTCAATTTTAATCAACCTTGAATATATTATTTTTTGTCATCCCATCAAAGATGAAGAAGAATATGGAAGTCTTGGTATTTACGGGGCTGACGACCGTCATAGGCTGGTTTAAGTGATTACTTTATACATGTGTAACATTCACCAATTCTACCCATTATTGTTAGCCCCGTAAATGCCCAGATTTTCATATTCTTTTTCATCTTTCATGTGATGTCAAAAAATAATATGAAAACTAATCTGGATCCAGATTTGTGAGCAAGTATTTGGACACACTCAAAATGTTGTAACCTTGAATATTATGATATATATATTTTTTATTATATAATAGCAATGTAAATATAGTTATATCGGAATCGATATAACTTTTTATTACTTTTGGTAAATGAAAAATCGCCTGCGTCATTGCAATTAATCAATTTTAAATGCCAGTTATCTAAAAATACCGACATTTCATCTGGCTGTATATAATTCAATAATTACTAGATCATATTTATGCGATTTTATAAAACATTTAAATAATAAATGCACAGTAACCTTTCGGCATTTTAAATTTATTTATTCATATGGAATAATTTAATTTCACAATTTGAATTCAATTTTAACGATCAGAAATGTCAGGTGATTTTTTTGCAGTGATAAAAATCTACTGAAATTGTTTCTGAATTTTTTCTTTATTTTTTTAATTTTTTTTTATTGATTTCTTATGAACCTTGATTATATTGATACATTATTTTATAACCTCGTGCATATTTTATCGAGTTCTTTGATCAATCTACACTGCAGAAGGACACAGGGTGTTATAAAAGAAACTTATACTTTATAAAATTACAATTTTCCGATAATAATAAATCAACAAATATTTTTAGTAAGTACTTACTTATGGCATTTTCGTCCGAAAAGTTTGATTTTGAAATAATCTAATGGAATAGTTGAATTTGTTTTTGTTTCATGTAGAAAATTTTCGCCATCAGATATATTGTGAAATTTAATTATGATAGTATTTTTTTGTCTGTTAAATAATTCAAAGGATTTTTTTGACAATTTATCAAATGACCCTTAAGAGTTAGTATTTCAGGAAAATAGCTCTGTATAATTTTTAAGGTTATTTTATTTGTATACATAGATTGCAACGCAAAAATCGAGTGGCTAAAATGTTATTTTATTTTTCATATATTTTATTTTAAAATACTGTTTTTTTATGGTTTTATAGATCATTTTTTAACATAGTAAAACTTTTACATATAAATTTTGTAATTGACAAAAACAACTCATTAAAATAATATTTCTTGACATGATGACTACGGTTGATACATATTTGCTTTTCTATGCAATCTGAATAATGTTTTTGAATTTATTACAACTTTATTTGAGGAGCAGGTTTTCTAATTTTACAGTTATCAAACATTGAAATGGTCTTATTTCTAAATTGAATACCTTCCAGTTGTCCTGTTTTGGCACTATTTATTTTTTTCATTGCCATTCGTCTGTAGATTTTAAAACGCAAAAAATATAGACACCCGTTAGAATATTCGTATTGTTCCTGTTTTTAGATACAATAATATTGTGTGACACACACAAAAGCACTTGATTAAATATTTGACCGTCTCGGCTTTCAATGAAGTGTGTGGCATTTTATTAATTTAACCACACAACTCGCCTAAACAAATTGACATTCGGGCACGGAGAAAAAAAACATAACCTGTATTTTGCAAAGTATTTTTAAAACACAATAAAAAACACGAGTTTGTTATTGTATTTATATGTTTTCGATATGGCAAACCGTTACATATGGATCAGTCCGTTATACTTTTGTTATATTATATTGAAAAAAAAGGATAAAGTTGGAATCAATACATACGTACATCTCGTCCCACGGATTTCTGAATTCTCGTATATAAGGATAAACGAAATTCATAAATAACGATTACGATGTTAGCTACTTTCACGAGATTCCAACGAGCAAAATTAATTGAATTCGAATAAAAAAATATGGGTTGGTTGTTATATTTTGTTATATAGGGTCCGCCATCTAAAGTTTTTTTTTTCAACTAGTGCTTATTTCGTGAATGGTAACACTTAGCTCATGTCTGATTTGACAGATAATTAGTTTTATCCTTCCGCTGAGCGAATATGGTTGTGTATACGCTTGAACAACGCTGGAAAATATTGCGACATTACTTTGAAAATCATGGTAATGTTGCAGAATGTGTGCGAAAATTGCGTACGGTTTTTGGAAGAAGAGAAGCACCGTCAGCTCCGTATGTTCGTTATCTTGTGAAAAAAGTGAAAGAAACTGGCATCCTCATCGATAAACCAAAGCGTGAAAAGCCAAAAACAGTGCGTACACCCGAGAATATCGATGTTGTGGCAGAAAGTGTGCGTGAAGCGCCATCAACATCAATTCACCGTCGTTCTCAACAATTGAACATTTCGGAGACATCATTGAGACGAATTTTGCATAAAGACCTTGGTATGACGCCATACAAAGTCCAATTGGTTCAGGAGTTGAAGCCAACTGACCATCCAATGCGTTTTCGCTTCGCTGAGTGGGCCTGCGATCGACTTACAGAAGATGCCGATTTTGCCAAAAAAATCATCTTTTCGGATGAAGCTCATTTTGATCTTGGCGGGTATGTAAACAAGCAAAATTGTCGTATTTGGGGCACAGAAAACCCGCACGCATACATTGAAAAGCCGGTACACCCAAAACGAGTCACTGTTTGGTGCGGATTTTGGTCCAGAGGCATAATTGGGCCATTTTTCTTTGAAAATGAGCAAGGAGTGGCCGTTACAGTCAATGGCGATCGTTATCGGGCCATGTTGAACGGATTTTTGTTCACAAAAATTGAAGAGGAGGATATTGGCAACATTTGGTTTCAACAGGACGGCGCTACGTGCCACACAGCCGAAGCTAGTTAGTTTTTTTTTTATAGCATTTTCAAAAAAAAAAAGTTATTTGGCGGACCCTTTACATAACCGTTTGTGTTTTATTTTTATTATTTTTATTATTTTTACTTTAGGTCTAAATAAAGTCTGCCTATATATAATAATCTTCTATAATACATATAATAATCTTCTTAACTTTTGCTATATTTTATTCTTGCTGTTGACTTTTAACTCATTTAACATTTGTGAAATTTTGCAATTGGAATATTACAATTACCTATTCTATTTGTTATTCATTATTGTAAATGTGTTTATGTTAATATTGTGTTAAATTTCTAAGGAAATACATATTTGCACTTTTTATATTATTTTTTAATCGTATCGGTGGGTCCAATGATAGGTCCAATAATCAACAAGATAACTGTTTTTTTAATGTAATATTTTAAAATAAAATAAAATATTTAATATCCGGAATTTTAATTATTTGCTAGGTTGTCCGAAACGAGATCTTTTGGTCACATTGATCGAGTCACACAAATAAAACACAATATCATTTCATCCAAATTTTATTATTTATATTTTTTTACGTTTCTGATAGTGTATAGGACACTGTATAGCATATAGCTCACTCCTTTCAAGAACGTCATAAATCAAAAAACTTGATTTTTCAGGAGAACGTTTTTAAAGTTTAAAAATATAATACAATGTATTAAAAATATATATCAAGCCACTTATTGAACTTTTTACTGTGCAACAGATCTTTTTAAGTAAAACCTGAAGGTTTTTTCTGCATTTGAAAAATATTTAGTATATTTAAAAAAATTATTAAATAATACCTTTTCTTCAAAATGCAAAAATGACACTTTCTGCCCTGTAGCGGGTAAATATTAAGTAAAAAATATGCCGCTTTTGCTGGGATATAGTACATTTGTGTACATTTCTGGGCATTCCGAAAACATGCACAACTCAAAATTGGCGATTTTTGATTTATGACGTTCTTGAAAGTAGTGAGCGATATATGTTTGATGCATTGTACAATAACTTGTGAATAGAGATGTGTTTCAGTTCAATATGATTTTGAATCAATTGGCTAAATTCAAAGTATTATCTATTTATATCTATTTTCTACGCTTATTCGTATTTGAATCACCCAAGTTATAAATACATAGTTTTACAACCGTGATAATGTTTTTATATCGCGAAATTTTTGGATATTTCGGTCGCGCAGTAAACAGCTAGTAACAGGAACACATGATTATCTTGGATAAAATATCTGATGAATATGTTTTCGAAACATTATTTTTTAAAGACATTAATACGAGTACACACTCTGCTCGCTTTTGGCGAATGAATTATTTTAGTTGTTTTAAATTTGATGTAGAAAAAGATGTTTTGCAATTTTTTACCAAACTACAATGAAGGCAAATTTTATTGGCTTAACTGACTGTCAGGCGATTTGAGTGTGTTTAATTTAGCAAGCCTACTGTTTATGTTTTTTCTGTGATATGGTATGAATGATATATATAATAAGGATGTTATTATTTTTTACTAGGATCATGAAAAAACAAAAGTATGCAAAATTTCAGATGAATTCTATCAAAGAAAGTGGGCCAAAATCACGATAATTTTTTTAATTATATGTGGATACCCAAAGCAAACTAAATAAAATCTTTTTTACAATTCATTCTTTCAGACTTATTCTTATTACAAATGTCTACTTTCAGACAAAGCATATATCATTTTTAAACGAAGGAAGATGGGTGACTGAGCATCCCAGGGCTTACGACCTGGCTGGCTTGAGTGATTACTTTATACACTAACACTCTCCTAATAATTCATTGTTCACTTTGTGTAATACCACTTAAAAACACTACTTCATGACTACCGGTTTCGTAATAATTATTCCACCATCAGGTCAAATGTAGACCAAAGTTAAAAAAGTTAACAATGCTCATAAAAAATTTTTTATACACTGGTGAGGTTCACCATTCTGCCCATAATTGAAATATTGCATTAGTTTTTGGAAGATGCATATATGCATTATTGTTGGAGGCCTTCCGTATTTATCTTTCTTTATTTAGTATTACTATTTATCATTAGAATCCTAACGGTCCATCAAACCTCCTCCCTTAGTTTTTCCCTCTACCTCCTTCCCTAAACACCCTTTTTCCTTTGGCCTCCTTATTATCATCTTTTGTAATTTGTTTTTTAAATGCTCAAGTACTATCTACCCTCTGATTGCAAACAACTATATATGGTATCAAACGTTTTGATCAATATCACTAATCTGTTTTTGGTCGGTTGGAAGATATTGCTTTTTAGCAATAAGCCCGCCAATGTAGTTATTTATTTTTTGTACATAAAGTTTAAATAAATAAATTCATTAAAATTTTAGGAGAAAAATGCAATGAAAAGATACGTAATAAAGCTAAGTAAATACGCGAAAATAGTCGAATAACGTCTAACGTTTTTTTATCTAAATTTTGATTATAGGAAGTTCGGTTAGTTGAATAGAAGCTTTTTGAAGCCACTTAGAATTTAGTTATGTTAACTCTCACTTCCTACTATCTGGATCTATTTTCGAGTCACACCTATTCCCGTGACGTCATTCATCGCGGTGCTTTATGTTCGTAAAGCACATATTCCCGTGCACCGTTATTGTCACGTCTGAACGATTCCCGGCGGGTGCGAGGTGCGCGATTATAAACCGTAATGCTTTCAGCCGAGTGACACGTGCGGGTTTTATTTACAAACACGCTTCCGTACGCAATAATACGTAATATTAAAAATGAATTAGAACCGGAGGTGTTATTTTGAATGGAGACACGTTTATTTCGGCGAGCGTCTGTAACGTAAGCTCGTTATATGCGGTTTTATTATCCGTGGTATATAAATAAAATATCATATATAAAACGTTTTTTAAATAATTTCATCTTTACTAATACTAATAATGACTTTTCAATTATCACACCAAAATATACTAGACGTATACTCACGTCGACTCAATACGGCTGTCCAAACAAAACACAGTAAGGGACATTTTTTTGTAGTACGTTTTTGTAAAGCGTATTACAAAAATATGTCCGTTACTGTGTTTTGAGTTTGGACAGCCGAATATACTCGTGTTCGTCTGTTAAACAAACAAACGACATTTAAATTTATCAAGTCCTTCTCAAAGCTGACGTTACGTCATCTTGGTTTTTCTTTGTCGCACACTGTTTTATCGGCGGAACACTTTTTAGATAAAAAATTAAAGTAAAGCATATCTTTCTATGTAAAAAACATTTTTTGTTAATTTTGTTAATGTATAAAATAACGAGTTATTTTATACATTATTTTTTGAGATCTCAACATAGATGAAGAAGAATATGGAAGTCTGGGCATTTACAGGGCTTACGACCGTCAAAGGCTGGTTTAAGAGATCACTTTACACACGTGTAACATTCATTAATTCTACCAGTGATTGACAACCACACTACTCAAATTCTTGAAACTCATAGATATATTGATTACAGTATGCGAGTCACTAGTAGAATTGGTGAATATTACACGTGTCTATAGTGAAACCCCCCCCCCTGTCCGCCTCCGTAGTGTAATGGTCAGCACGCTTGGCTACCGTTCTGGAGGTCCCGGGTTCGATTCCCAAGTGAGGTAAAATAAATATAAGTGATTTTTTCACTAATATTTATTCAATATTACCCTGGACTGGTAACCTGAAGCGGATGGCTGATCACCTTTCCTTCATGTGTTAACGATCAAGATGGCACTGCGTTTATATAACGCAGTGCCCTATGCACCATTGGGGTCCGGATAAGGGTTTGAAAAAAAAATGTAAATTAGATTTTTTTTATTGACGGATAAATTTTTTTGCACCTATTTTGGATTCAATTTCTTTTACGTAGTAAGTTAAGAATTCGCGGTAAAAGAACCATGAAAATACATCGTTCCGATCCCCTATATCGGCTCCCTTATTAATTGAAGATTCTGCTGAAGACTTGGAACATATTAAACCTGTCACAGTTTGTGAAGCATTAAGAAACATATTAAGAGACCCTTAGCTGTTGGGGGTAGTTAGCCCGCGATGTGAACCCGCCACACACCACATATTATCACAACTACCAACATATGAGTATCTACTAATACTGCTAGGTTGATGCCTGAAGATGCCTCGTAATACAGGCGACAGATGTGCCTTTAATGCTCCTCTCGTGCTTACTTAAGACGGCTACTTGCTCAATTACTAGTTATTATATTTACTAATAAGGAAATAATAAACTTTATAAAATAAAACAACTTTGTTTTTAACCACTTTTTTATTGGTAATTTTTTTCTAGAAACCGGTTTCGAAAAGAACCTTGTCATTAGGTTTAAACATGTTTTATTTTACGAAGTTAATATAAAATATGCAAAAAAGGATCTGCGAAAAACATTCAAAAGAAGAAAATTATGAACTGTAAAAAAAAATATTGAAATATTCGCCAGTTTTATCTTACTCTTACTAGTACTTATTTGTTCGTTGTTCGATCCAAAAAATATACGCAGCATCTCGATATACTTATCTATCCTTTTTTATAATCTTCCTTGAGGGTCCAGGCTTCACATCCATAGGTCGGCTGTCCGAACTTAAAACACAGTAAGGGACATTTTTTTGTAGTACGTTTTTTTTGCATTTTTGGAAAAAACGTGCTACAAAAAAATGTCCCTTACTGTGTTTTGAGTTTGGACAGCCGAGTTAGATTGTAGCTGAATTCTCATGTACAGTAAACCTCCCTATAACGTTGAGATAAGTAACGCGTTATCGGAGAAAACGTTATAGAGGGTAAATGTTTTAAAATTGCATTTTATTTTAATAATGATCCATTTAAATTATTTCCGCTGGTTAAAATGTAAAATTACAAATTAAAACCTTTTTCCCTTATAACGTTCCCTCCGACAACGCGGTATGTATCGCAACGTTATAGGGGGGTTGCACTGTACTGTGTCATGAGATTGATTAATTAATATATCTAGGAGCTCCGAAAATTTATGTAGTGTGGTTGTCAATCATGGTAGAATAATGCTGAATGTTGCACGTGTGTGAAGTGATCACTTAACCAGTCCTGTAAATACAAAGACTCTCATATTCTTCTTCATCTTTATTGAGATGTCAAAATGTAAATTAGCCAAGAAAATTTAAAATAATGTATATTTATGTATTAAATGTTTAATCAAACACTGATTTTTTGAGTCTACTAAGTTGTATTTTATTGTTAAAAAACACATAAAACACATGGCTCTACCCGACCTAGTTTCTCCAGGGTATGCTTGGCTACAATAGTTTAGAGACTAGAAGGAATGTGTATTTGATTACGCATTTTTATCGATTGTTGCGCGGTATGATCGATAATCCTGAAATTATCCGGAACATCGGTCTGTATGTTCCCGATAGTTACCTAAGACAGCGTCGACATAGATTGTTTCACATTCCTATACACAGGACCAACCTGTCGATGGTTATGCCTGTAGGAAGAGCTACCGCTATGTTGAACAATATCACATTGGATATTGATCTGTTCCATGTGTCCGAAGGAGTTTTCCGAAGCGGGATTCTTCTACACCTTTAGTCTTCTTGCTTACATTTAATATATACGCCTTGAATATTGTTTGTTTTGTATATTTTATTTTTTTGTTGAATAAATTGAAATTGAAAATTATTGAACAAAAAATAAATTTTGTCACAATTGTTTCGCCTTGCTATGGCATTTTCAAACGAATGTCGACATTCGTTTGAAAATACCACAACTAGGCGAAACAATTGTCATAAAATTGATTTTTAAGTGTTCTTTTTAAAACAATAAAATACATCTTAGCTGACTCAAAAAATCACTGTTTGATTCAACATTTAATACAACAATTAAAATGGACATCTACAAATTAAACGCCAAATCTATAAATAAATAAAAACATGATTACAACATTTTGAGTGTGTCCAAATACTTGTTCACAAATCTGGATTATCTCCAATTATAGGAGTATTTTTTCATCTCACCGATATATGTCTCTAGTGAAGTTCTAGTGATTCAAGAACAATGTTTCTAAATTGGTTCAAATATATAGAACTTCCAAGAATTTGAGTAGTGTGGTTGTCAATAATGGGTAGAATTGGTGAATGTTACACGTGTGTAAAGTTATCACTTAAACCAGCCTATGACGGTCGTCAGCCTCGTAAATGCCCAGACTTCCATAATCTTCTTCATCTTTGATGAGATGTCAAAAAATAATACGAATAATAAATCACTCGCTTTAAACTTGAACATAAAGCGAAATATAAAATGAAACGATTTCTTAATATGTTTCAAGCCCAGGTTTTTAGCATTTTTTGTTTTTGTTATAATAGATAAACATGTTTATATGTTTTTTAAACATCGAGTAATTGAAAGCAAACATTTATGGCATGTCAATTAATTATGCTTATAAAATACATGACAGCCGAAACCTGTTAGTAAATCGACATATCGCTCACTCCTTTCAACAACGTCATGTATCAAAAATCGACAATTTTCATTTATGCATGTTTTCGGAGTGCCCAGAAAATGTACTACATATATCCCAGCAAAAGCGGCACATTTTAAACTTAATATTTACCCGCTACAGGGCAGAAAGTGTTGTTTTTGCATTTTGAAGAAATGTTTATTAATTGTTTTTTTTTTTAAATAAACTAAATATTTTTCAAATGGAGTAAAAACATTCAGGTTTTACTTAAAAAGATCTGTTGCACTATAAAAAGTTCAATAATTGGCTTGATATTGATGAGATGTCAAAAAATAATATGAAAAACACATTTAATAGTTTTTGACGTTATGATTTTAAACGTTCATTCCTTGATTTCGAGTAATTCATCTCGATCCACTTTTATTCTTTACAACACTTGGAGAGTTACTTTGTGATAATTACGCTCAATTAGTTCCTTCTCGACCGAGCTCCAGTCGCTAACAAGGATTCACCGAAAAACAAGAGCAGGAATAATTCGAAGCTCAGGACGGATACTTCTCATTCAATCTCTTGGCCAGTTGTTCCTGGGGCCCGATAACCAGGGCTTTCTGTCTAGTAATTATATTAGGTGTTCGAGGCAATTCAATTAGAGCGCGGAGCTGCGCGCTGTCTGCGTCGAGATAACTTCCAAACAACAATAGGTCCTCGTTTGGTAATTGAATCTGGTTGGATTCTCGCCGTGGAAGCTGTAAAGTCACTTATGGACCTATTTCGAATCATTTCCGACATTGTTTTTTTTAATTTTTTTTTGACATCTCATCAAAGACGAAGAAGAATATGGAAGTCTGGGCATTTACGGGGCTGACGACCGTCAAAGGCTGGTTTAAGTGATCACTTTACACACGTGTTACATTCACCAATTCTACCTATTATTGACAACCGCACTACTCAAATTCTTGGAAGTTCCATATTCTTCTTCATCTTTGATGAGATGTCAAAAAAATATTATGAAAATAACTCCTGTGATTGGAGATAATCCAAATTGTGTGAACAAGTATTTGGACACACTCAAAATATTGTTTTTTTTTGTTAAACTTGACGTCATTGTGTCGAGCTAACCCTTGAGTGTGAGATCTCAAACGTATAAATTCACTACGAGAGAAGCCATACGCATTGTGGCGAGTGTTTTTGTCTAGAATTTTCACTCATGAATAACATGAAATTATAGAACTTTAAACATAAAGAGTAAATCTACTCACGAGTAGGCATAGGCTATGAAACTTAAAAAGTTGAAGCCTGAGTAAGTTCATGATAAGCGGTGTTGCATAAGTCGTAGCTAGATTTCAGAGTCACTTGGACGTTAGGTTTATTTATTTGATTTTTAAAAAAACCAGACGTATTGTCTGCCCACATTTTTTTAGAATGTATATTTTATTTAGATTAAAAAAAAACATTAAGAAAGTATTTATTGACATTTTTTGTAACTCATTACCTTCTCATAACTTTTATCTTTTCTTTTCAAACCATTAATTTATTTCGAAGAAAAACTTAGTTTTTCAATACAAAAACGGAATCTCAGCAAAAAATTCATTCAATTCAAATTACGTTAAATGTTGCCTGGGTTTAAAAAAAAAATAAGTTGCGGTCTAGGGAATATCCCAAAAGTCCATGATATGGATATCAGAACATTTTGGGGGTGTCTAAATCCTTATTCACAAATCTACATAAAATATTATTCAAATCAATCATAGACGCTGCTGCGAACTCAAATATGAAGCAACATAAAATTTATGATGTATGTATGAGTTCCAGAAATTTGAGTAGTGCGGTTGTCAATCATGAGTAGAACGGTGAATGTTACACATGTATAAAGTGATCACTTAACCAGCCTATGACATAAGCCCTGTAAATACCCAGACTTCCATGTTCCTCTTCATCGATTCTGAGAAGTCAAAATATGGATATAATTTGTGTCCATAAAAGGCTGCATTCATTTTATCATGGTAAAATTCTATAAGAGCTCACAACTTTTTAGGTGTGCCCAAATCCTTATTCACAAATGTAAATAATAAATTAGCCCATACTATTTACAACATTTTGAGTGTGTCCAAGTACTTGTTCACAAAAATCTGGATTATCTCCAATTACAGGAGTTATTTTCATATTATTTTTTGACATCTCATCAAAGATGAAGAGAAGAATATGGAAGTCTGCCCAAAACTAAATGCCCAGACTTCCATATTCTTCTCTTCATCTTTGATGAGATTCCATACTATTCTTCACCTATGTGGTCATATATTTTTTTGAACAGGAGTAATGAAGAGAGACCTATTTAATGTGAAAATGGAAGTCTTTGAGAATTGCACCATTACTGTGTGTACAGGGTACTATACTGATGTTTGTAACTTCTCACGAACTGCCTTTTGTGAGGGGATATATGGATTGTCTAATGAAACGATTTTTGGTTAACGATTACGATTTTGACGATGGCGTCGTTTATCAAATAACCATACGCCGACGATCGCGATTTTGTGTTTTTAAATGAATGTCAAATTAAACACGAATTTCGTTCAGCGATGCTTTATGAAATGGAAAATCGTAATATCGAATCTCATCGTGAATTCACTGAGAGTGACTATTCAGTAATTAATAATGGAAATTGATTTTGACATCAATCAAATTAGGAAAATAACATTATTAATAATTATATTTTCTGAAAACACGCCATCTGCGTTCCAGGCGAGTAATTACTAATTAAAATTACTAAGTATAGTTAGTCATAAAACTTTTATTCACATTTTTATTGAATCTTTTCAATTCAAATTTTGTAATATTACAATAGAACACCTAAAAACAGGGCTTTTTTTAAACAAAAAAGGTCTAACCTCATGGCAAACTTTTTAATAATAAAAAATATTTAAATATCATTTGAATATTCATTACTATACGATATATATTTTTTAATTGTATAATTTTGATGAATTATATAAATAAAGATTGTAATTACGTGAGCGCAAACATTGTTTTGTCTAATTGATTTTACAAATTGGTAAAAAAAATACATATTCGTGAAAAAAGGTGCTGGAAAGCCATACCACCACGTTGCATGGAAAAAAACCCCTGCCTAAAAGTACCTACTTGTATTTTGTTCACATTTTAATGTGTCCAATTACTTGTTTACAAATCTCGCTTCCCTTCCCTTCGTTTTCTCCCGTCAAAATGTTTTCTCCACATAGGGGAGCTATATTTACTTTTTTAACATCTCAACATAGATAAAAAAGAATATGGAAGTCTGGGAATTTACAGGGCTTATGAATTGTCATAGGTTGGTTAAGCAATCACTTAGCACACGCGCAATATTCACTATTCTACCCATGATTGACAACCATTTTAATAAACTTTTAAGATATTATTTCGAGAAATAAAAATACTTTGTGTTCTGATCCACTCACATTTTTATTAACAAACTAGTTTCGGCAACAACCTGTTGCCCTCTTCAGGGTTTAATTTATTACTAATATATATAATACATTATACTAATAATATATATCGTAGTCATACATGAGAAAGTGACCAACTGCAGTTTTTACAAAAACGTGATTATTAACTATTTGATATCTTACTAGCTTAATACTGCCCTAAAAAGAATTTCAGAGCGATTTTAATCTTGGAAGTATAATATTTTGACTTGTTAAAAATGACTAACTGCATTGATGTTTATTTTCTTTACAAGCAAAAGTGACCAAGTGACGGTTGGACATTATTCCTATTTGTAACAATTTTCAACGCCTTGAAGTTAGTTGAGGTTCTGTATGAAACATTTGACATTTAAATGTTTGTAGAGAAACATTTAAATGTCATTTTCATTAAATGTGACTAACTTCGAAGTCAAATAGCCAGTAGAGGTAAATTATTGATGAAAATGTGTAAAAATCAAGAAAGAGTGATCCATATAATGTACATGAATTGAGATTTGACGATATGTTAGATCTCAAATCTTATTCTAACCCTTATCCGCACCTAATGGTGCATAGGGCGTCGTATTGATGCAGTGTTATCTTGATCGTTACTTACATGAAGGCAAGGTGATCGCTCCTGCGCTTCAGGGACCAGTCCAGGGTAATATGAAATAAATATTATAGTGTTAAGAACACGAACTATTTTTATTTCTTGAAATAATATATCAATATGATCCACAAAGTTAATGCTTTCAATATTCAAAACAAACTTTTAAGAACTTATATGTTTAAATATCTTTTAATTGATACGTTCTTTCACATCTGAGTTCTCGGCATCATCTATTGTCAAGTTGAGTAAGCTTTTTATTCAGCAGAGACCCTTATTTTAAATATATTTCAGATTATTCCGGAAATATTTTATATTTTAAATACTCCCAGATATACATATGATCAATCTCATGACATATGAGTATTTTGATTTCATTTAAATTTAGTATGAGATAATCAAATGTAACTTTTTTTTAAATAATCGTTTAACTGTTTAATGAGTTTCGAACTAAAAATAGATAAAACCCATCATCAAGTAACAGCTAAATCAATTAACAAAATTTTGTAATCGATTGTAATTTATCTTACGATCATGTAGAATGTAATAGAATTTATTCAATCACGTGCCCCCCACGATCAAAACACGGATATTGATATTTAAAATGATGAATATTTAATATGTGTATAATTTATGGATATTACACAAGTATATTTCATTTTAACTATACAGGGTAACCAAAAAAACCCTTTCTGTTACTGTTAGATTAAATTTATTTTACACATGGTATAGAATTTTTTACTAACTGACTTATCATCACACCGTTTCCCCGCAGGCGTAGGCAGAGATAAAAGAATGCCACATAAATCTGCTTTTGCAAACAATCTTCGCTTCTTTCTTATACAAACCCGCCAATTCTTCCGACTTCTGATCATTTTCAAGTCTTTGAAATACTTGATCGTGACAATTTTTCTTCTCGATCTTCCTCTACTTCTATTTTCCACAGTATTTTCCACATAATTTTGTTTTATTGTTCTGCATTCAAATTCAAAAGTGTCAAAATGTAAAAATACTTCGCGAGTGGAGAAACCCTGATTTGTGAACAAGGATTTGCACACCTAAAATTTGCGCTATTTTAAGTTATAAATCTTCCTTGCTCAATCCTAACTTATCGCCTTTGTAGACTGTTAGGGTCAGCTCTCCTCCTCCTCAGGTTGCAGGTCCTACTATCATATACAACGTCACCTAGGTCATGCGTTCGAATCATGTTATCCTTCTGTAGCATCCATGAATGTTTTGATCTTCGTCTAGATGTCTTTCGAGGAAGATCCATGGCGATCGCCCCGTTTGCAATACGTTCAGGTTCTCTACATCCTATGTGCCCATACCATCTCAATTGCCTTTCATCTACCTTAATATTGATATCAGTAACGTACACTCAGGCTTCCACGAACGCGTGAAATCATTATTTTGTTTTTAATTTAATTTTTTTAAAATAAATATCACCTTTTCTTAAAATCTGTTGTGAGACGTGTTTCGGTGCATTACGGTATAACGGTGTTTGAAAATAATGCGGAATGCATCGAAAAACGTATCACAATAGATTTTAAGGTATAGTGGTATTTAATAAATGAAACTTAAATTAAAAATGGGTAGATTTTACCACAAAGTGAATGCTGAATCAATTTATGAAATTTTATTTTATCTTCAAAGGACATTCCAACTGACCATCTAAACAAACATTCGCACTTATTTTTTTTAACATAAATGTTTATAATATTAGTATATAACCACTCATCGAGATTTTTATGTCTACCGGTTTCGAGATGTACCCGTCTCTTCATCAGGACGATCACTACCACAGCATGCAAACAATACTACCCTTCTTTACCATAGCACTATTTACACACTTAAGCTACACAAAATTTTTAACACATGCGATTTTTGGTCGACCCGAAGACCAACATGCACCAAAGGTTTCATCACAAACACGCGTTACGAGCCGAAGTTAAACATTCGTATTTCAGCAGGCATTAGCATTTAAGTTAGTAAATATGTAATTATAAATTAAAAGTTTTCACAATGAACAATCAAAATGACCGGTTGGCAATGTTGATAATCCTTTTTATTTGTGATTATTTTCTTTAGCCCTGCTTTTTATAAAGCCCGTACCATGGTATAAACTACATTATGAAGTATTTCCCCATTGTTTGTGCCCTCCTAATAAATAGCCTCGTCCTTTTCCCCTCTCCACCGGTTGTAGTCTAATAAAGGATCACGCCCAGTAATTTATTAATTTATTTTGTATGAGCGCGGCGCGTTGATAAGATTAATGGATAATGTGATGTAAGCGATCATTAATCACAAGGCGGGGAGGTTCGAATCCCGGGTAAGAGAAATCTCCACGGGTCCATACTAATTGACGGGCCTTTGACTAAATGAACGATATCCCGATACCAAACGCGGTGAAATCATTTCGATGGGTACACATCAACTGTTTGATGAATCATTTCAGAGACAACGGCATAAGCAGACAAAAATAGGCAAGGAAAATGTAGTTAACATGTTCTGGGACGGTATGAAATCTGTTTAAAGTGGTTTAAGGCGTTACTGTCAACTGCTATGTCAAAGTTGCAGAAAACTTTTTAGAGCTGTGAGTTGAATCGTATATGTGCAAAAGTAGTCAGATTTATTCAACGTGATTTCGTGTTTGTATTATTTATTATTATGTCATCCGCCTCCGTAGCGTGGTGGTTAGCGCATCTGGCTACCGTGCTGGAGGTCCCGGGTTCGATTCTCAGGGGGGTCAAAATAAATATGGGTGATTTTCACTCTCATTTTATTATATATCATATTATTTTTTGACATCTCATCAAAGGTGAAGAAGAATATGGAAGTCTGAGCATTTACGGGGCTGACGACCGTCATAGGCTGGTTTCAGTGATCACTTTACACACGTGTAACACTCACCAATTCTACCCATTATTCACAACCACACTACTCAAATTCTTGGAAGTTCTTTCTTGAATCACTAGAACTTCACTAGAGACATCTATTGGTGAGATGAAAAGAAGCTTTTTATTGACCAGAAACCCTTTTATTAGTATGTGAGGTTCGAATTCTGGATTATAATTGTAATATATATCCGTGTATATATAAATATATATATATATATATATATATATATATATATATATATATATATATATATATATATATATATATACACACATACATACATACATACATTCTTTTAACCCCTATACGCACCCGATGGCGTATAGAGCACTGAATTGTATCGACGCAGAGATATCGTGAACGTAAATTGAATGAAAATAAGTTAGATAAATGAAAATACGTAATTTAAATACCTGCCCATAGCTCAGTTACAATTATATAGATCAATGTAAACGTCACTTCAATTAAAAACCTCGAAATATCTTTGGAAAGTCGTCATCTAAATCCAAACAAATGATACAATACGTTATCAGTACAATGAAACAAAATTCAGCACTTAGCCTTATCTACGAAACTTTTCAATTTTATGTACGCCAGAAAATAATACAGTATAAAATCGAAAGAGTCACCTATTTTCAAAAAGTGTTTCTTGTATTGTACATCCAATTGTTTGCGTACGAAATTCGTGGAAAATTCCCCTCTCTTTTTCGCTTTCCATTAGGAGAATAATGCCAACATGCATAGAGTACACCTTCTGTTGCTAACAGCCCGAGTATTGCTCGTGACAGAGACAAAACTTGTTCAATTATTTATCGAAAAGCGCTGCAACCGTAACTTTTCCGATAATTTATCGTGGCACATTGGCAGAAAGACACAATTTAATTACAAATATTTGGGTATTCAATTGTGTGTAGGTGTTCATTGTACGAAACCTCGCTTGAGCCAATAGCAATAAATAAAATAAAGGGATCCAAATAAATGTCCTTTGTAACCGAATACAAAACGTAACAATGATGGTTTTACATGTCTTCGCGATGGATTATTTTGTATTCTCATGTGTTATACATACCACATTAGTTTCGCATTTATAATAAATTACTAGACTTGAATTTATTGACCTTTTTCTTCGAATGATACATTTGCAAATAAGTGAAGGAATTTATTTAAAGGTCACTGGTTGTGCGAGTAATGCATTTGACCAGTGACCTTTCTTTTTTTCTCTTCTAAGAAAGACAGACGGGTTCCTATTTCACTTTGTGTAAAATCTAACATCATTTGAATTAATTCACCTTGTATTATTGATTTTTCATGAAAACATCACTCCTGTTGCGAGTTGGTAAGAGAAGTATGAAAGTACACTGAATGCAGTAGAAATTCTCACAGACGAATGTGCGGCAAAACGTTGTACGATAGATGTTCGAATGTTGATAGGAAAGAATGCAAGTCTGAGATAAGCATTATCGATATAATTAAGAAAGGTGTATTATGTGTAAATTATAAGCTTAATAATAAAAATGAAAATGGTATTTTCTGGCGTTTTTCATGTGTGTGATTATAATCCGGGATTCGGATCTCACATACTAATATAAGAGTTTCTGCTTAATAAAAAAGCTTCTTTACATCTCACCAATAGATGTCTCTAGTGAAGTTCTAGTGATTCAAGAACAAAGTTTCTAAATTGGTTCATATATATAGAACTTCGAAGAATTTGAGTAGTGTGGTTGTCAATAATGGGTAGAATTGGTGAATGTTACACGTGTGTAAAGTGATCACTCAAACCAGCCTATGACGGTCGTAAGCCCCGTAAATGCCCAGACTTCCATATTCTTCTTCATCTTTGATGAAATGTCAAAAAATAATAAGAAAGGTGTGTTGAAATTGTTTGGGTATTTGAATCGAATGAGTGAAGGAAGGATAGTTAAAACAATTTATGAGGCGGATGTGGTTGGTAACCAGCCTACCCCTAGCCTAGACTTCCATTTTCTTCTTTATGCTGTTGGGATGTCTAAAATGTTAAAATATTTCTTTAAGATTTTGTTAGACATTGAACAGACATTGTAGTCATGATTTTTATCTTATATTTACTTACCTGGATTTGAATATGATACTTTTTAACACTCTGTTTATCATTCATCGTTCACTAAATGTAATACCACTTTTAAAAAACGTGACTACAATACCGCAAATAAATCAATGCTTTTAATTTTTGGGTAATATAGGGTAGACTGGGTACGGTTGAAACAAAAGACGGTTGAAACAGAGCAAATATCTTGCAAACCGTATGCGGTAGGGCGAAGGGTCCAAGGGACGAACAAAGCGGACAACAAGTTCAAACACGAATATCAGTGTTGCATCGCTCGCCGCACGGTGCAGTTGCTTGTAGGAGGTCTTATTGTATTTTGAAAACCAAAAGTAAGTATTTTTGTTCCGAGAATTTTATTACAGTTTCTATTGAAACGATATTATTGAGTATGATTTCGTGTTTGAAATGAAGCTTGTAGAACACGATATAGTGATTAGTTTTAATGTGCCATTATTGTTAACATTACTATTTTCTGTTTTCCACCTAAAGGAGGGGTTGGGGACGGTTGAAACATTTTTTGTGGGTACGGTTGAAACAACATATTTTTTCAGTTTTCCTGTTTTCTTGATAACGAGAGTACGCGCAAGAAAGACTTCGAGAGGGGAGGTCGAGGTATACATACGCTTATGAGGAGGTTAAAGCAGGAGATTCACTGCGAAAAGCGGCGGAGAAGCATGGATTAAACCACTGTTCGCTCATTATATATATATATATATATATATATATATATATATATATATATATATATATATATATATATATACGAAAGCAAAATGCATCTGGTGAAGAAGAAAATGGGATATGAACCCCATAACGAAGTTTTTAATAAAGAGCAGGAGCAGGAGCTTGCAAAATACTTGCTACTAAAAAAAAACAGAGAAAGAAGAGATAAGAAAGGAACATGAAATAAGGTTGAAACGGATGAAAACTAAGTAAGTCAAGAAAAGATTGGATGGAGGAAAAAGTAGAAGGATCGTTAAAGGAAAAATAATCATAATACGCAACAGGAATCATCATCAGAAGAGGACGAGTGCTATTGTCTTGTTTGTCTGTCACTGTATTCAGAGAGCAAATCCAGTGAAAAGTGGATACAGTGCACCACTTGTAAACTGTGGACTCAAGAAGACTGCACAAAAGGTGGTCTTAGCTATGTTTGCCACAATTGCGACTCGGAATGATCCCAAAGCTAGATTTTCGCTTGATTTATGACTAATCAAAATGAAAGAAGTGTTTCCTTTTAGTTTATTCACAGATTATTTTCGTTCGATTTGTTTTTTTTTAAATGCCATTGTTTTTAGTTGTTTTTGTTCATTACATATCTGTAGACTGATTAATATTGTCATGCGGTGCCATAATTATTTATAAAACAAACATAAATAATGAATAAAACGTCTTACAATATTAAATATTGATTTATTTGCGTGTGTTTCAACTGACCCCAATCACTGTTTCAACTGCCCCTGGTATGGGGACGGTTGAAACAAATCGGATATATTTTTTAAATTTGATCTGCCACTAAAAATAACACACCGGGTACTGAAATAATACTTCCCATTAGTAGACAGAAACACACTCTTGTATTTAATGCATCTTCATCATCGCTTGACTTGTTAAGAACAATTCTATGGACAATATAAGCTAAATTGTTTCAACCGTACCCAGTCTACCCTATCCTAAATTAAACAAGGTTATTGGATTGGATTAAATTTTTTTACATCCGCTTCTGGTATCCGTCCAGGGTAATATTAAATAAATATTGGAGTGAAAACATCACTTAAGTATATTTCGTAGTCGTACAGGAGAAAGTGACCAACTACCAAAACGTAAAATGCTCAGGAGGGCCATTTAAGTCACTTTTGCTTGGCAAGAAAATAAACATCAATGCAGTTAGTAATTTTTAACAAGTCAATATATTATACTTCCATGATTAAAATCCTTTGGGATTTTTTCAGGGCAATATTAAGCTAGTAAGATATCAAATAGTCAATGATCACGTAAAACAATGCACTCGGTCACTTTCTCCTGTATGACTACGATTTATTTAACCTCCCGACCTCCAAAAAGGTAGCCGAGCGTGTTGACCATTACACTACGGAGGCGGATAAAATAAATAATGCTTTTAATACACAAAATATGATACCATTTGTTTTTACTAACGATCTTTTTATGTTTGTTACAGACAATTCTCGGCAAGAGACATCCAAAGTCTCTCGATGATTGAATGAGTGACGTCAAGGGGGCCGCGGGGATGCTCCTCCAGGGTGTGGCCGGCCCCGCGGCCGGGGGGGCCCCCGGGGATGCGGAGCCCCGGCTTGGAGGCCCTCACGATCCTCGGATCCCGGGCACGTCTGAGCTCAAACACGGGGGGTCGGGGTCGTCCGGCTTGGGCAAGACCGGATTCGACGGCGGCTCGGGCGCCGGATTGGGCGCCGCGCTGTCTGCCGGGTTGGGGATTGGTTCTGTGTCGAGTTCTGTGGTGAGTGGTGCTAGTTCCGCGGGCGCTGAGATTGCTCTAGAGGAGATTAGGAAGAATCTCAAGGAAGGGTGGACGGCGCATACCGGGCGAGATGGGAGGCTGTATTATTGCAAGTAAGTGGCTGTTTTTAATCCATCTTTCCAAATGTATCACGTACACGTGCCATGGATGTGCTTAATCACCAGGAAATTCCTTCTTTTGAAATATATACAGTCCTGGCCATATCGCTCACTCCTTTCAACAACGTCATATTGTATATTAAAAATCGTCAATTTTCAGTTGTGCGTGTTTTCGGAACGCCCTGAAAACTTACTATATCCCAGCAAACGCGGCATATTTTAAACTTAATATTTACCCGCTACAAGGCAGAAAGTGTTTTTGCATTTTGAAGAAAAGGTATTGTTTAATTATTTTTTAAAAATAAACTAAATATGTTTCGAAAGAAGAAAAACCATCAGGTTTCACCTAAAAAGATCTGTTGCACAGTAAAAATTTCAATAAGTGGCTTGATATAATATTTATTTTTAATACATTTTATTCTATTTTTAAACATTAAAAACTATCTCCTGAAAAATCTGACGTTGTTGAAAGGAGTGAGCGATATGTATTATAGGCAGCCCCTACAGAATTGGTTTATGTCTTTAAATATTGCGATTTTTGGAATTCCTCCAACCCTTTCGGATTGTTTTGTATTATGATGGATTTTACTTTCTACTTACTACCAATAATTAGGGACGTGGTTTATCAAAAAACACTAGATTGACTATTTTCAAGGATCAGTTTAATATTTGAAACGTTGTTTTCCAGTTATTTTAATTTGTACATAAGTACAATCGTTTTTACACTTTTCATTTTAACCTTCATTTATTTATATTAAAAGAATGTCATTTGAGTGAAACTGAGCGGTCTGAGATACTTTTATTGAATTCAGAAGGGTTAAACCAGGTTCAAATAGCTAAAACATTTAAATATTCGCTAACGTAACATACTTTTTTAAAAAGCATTTCATTAATGTACATATTTCAAGTTATTCATGGTATCGATATTGTTAATATTAATAACTTAGAAAATAAAAATGATAGGTTTTTAATAGTATCACTTTAAAGAAGTTTAATCCAAAGTTATCAAATTATTTTGTTCAGATGACGCTTAATTTAATAATCAATTTTTTTTTTTCAAATTTACTTTTTTACTGAATAAGAAAAACAATTTCGAGTGACTTTATTTGGATATTTACTTTTTCTCATTAAGTGGAAAAGATGATATCCGTCAAGCGGTTGCCGCCAGTGTTTGTTACACATTTGTGCCCGATTTATCAATCTGTTTGTATACTGCAGCTGTCTAATTCACGAATGTCAAATATGATTGACGTACGACGAAATTTGCAAAAATTATCACATCTTCCGATAGGCTGATTATTTTTGCGCCACCCTGTACGACCACACACAATGTATATGTAATCTAACTGGGATGGGAAAAAATAAAAATGATCATCATTTCAAGACAATGCAGAGGAAGACCGAGAAAAACTTGGAACGATCAAGTATGCCAAATACTTGAAAGTGGTCAGGTTAGGAGTCGAAACAATCGGCGGGTATATATGAGGAGATCCATGAACGTGGAAGAGGCGAAGAATGTTTGCAAGGACAGAGTGGTGTGGCGTTCTATACTCTCTGCCCACCCCTGCGGGGAAGCAGCGTGGAGGTTAGTTAGTTAGTTAGTCAAGACAATTTAAACGGCACAAACAAATGCCCTAAAATCCGGATCACCGTGTAGCGCTTCTAAGAGGGCCGTGATTCGTGATATCGTTGTCTCAGACTGCACCCTGCGCTGAACGTGTACATAATGAAAACGGTCCTATACCTACGTATGCACACATGTACGTACGCTGCAAGTTTCCCCTGCCTTTGTGCTCGACAGGGGGAGAAGAATCCCGACGAATTTCAGAATCTCCCTGCAAATTATGGAAGACTGGAACCTCGGAAGCCCGTCAGGACTAAACGTATTATAAAAGAACCGATATAAATTTCAACTTTGCCCCGTTTCGTAATTAAAATTCAGCTTGGATAAATACAAAGCGCCCCGATTTATCGTCCTAAGATAGGTACGGCCGACTCTCCTTCTTTCTGGTTTTGGCTATGCTAATATTTATTTAAATAATTTCGCACATTGTTGGGAAGGCGTTTGCGAGTTTCGCAAAAAGGCAAAATTCAAGCGGAATATATTATATTTACTTCAAAACTTGCTGAGGTTTGGAATTCTTTAGTATTCACTCACAGGTACGTTTGTTATTTATTTCATAAACAGTTTGTCTGTTGAATAGTCAGCGTTTAGTATTATTTGTTGCAATAATTTTATAGTGTATTAAATGTATTGAAAAATATCATTTTAGCCTTTATTCAATACAATTTTACAGAGATTCAGTTTAATTTAATTCGTTTTCATCTTCAGATGAAGAAGAATATGGACATCTTGGTATTTAAAGGGCTTATGACCTGTCACAGGCTAGTTAAATGATCACATCACACAAGTGCAACGTTCACCAATTCTACCCTAGATTGATAACCTCACTACTAAACTCCTAGATATGTATATTGATCATTTTCGTGACATGAGTTCACAGAACATATGAGAGATTGATCAAAATATATCAAAGAGTTCCTAAAATTTACGTAGTGTGGTTGTCAATCATTAGTAGAATTGGTGTATTTTGCACGTGCGTAAAGTGATTACTTAACCAGCCCTGTAAATATCCAGAATTAAATGTTTTTCTTCATCTATGTTGAGATATCAAAATATTAGTATTTTTTACTTCAAATCACTAGTTTACGTCTTACCTGTATATGCTACATCTTACGTTAACTCATGATAAGTTTTTATTATCCCCATTAGTATAATACTTCTTCATTTCCGCATCCGTAACCTTGATATTTATGTATATTTTTCTAGGGGATGTTACATAATAAGGGGATGATGGAAAACAATGTATTATTTGTAAAGCTATAAAAATAAAATTATCCGAAAATTGTATTTGTTTAATTTTGCGTGAACCGAGAACGTTATAGGCACGTGGTTATTACGTGGGTTTGTGAAATACAGTAAGTCTTCCACTTACGCGATTAATTTGTTCCAAAGGTTTTCGCGTAGGTCGAAAAATCGCGTAAGTCGAATAAAAATACTTTTGATTTTATTTTATATTAAAAAAAAACCTACTAAAATTATTCGTCCGCCTCCATAGTGGTCAGCACGCTCGGCTACCGTTCTGGAGGTCCTGGGTTCGATTCCCAGGAAGGGTCAAATAAATATAAGTGATTTTTGCACTGTAATATTTATTCTATATTACCCTGGACTGGTACCTGAAGCGGAGGGCTGATCACCTTCCCTTCATGTGTAAAAAGATCAATATAACACTGCGTTTATATGACGCAGTGCCCTATGCACCATTGGGGTGCGGATAAGGGTTTTATTATTATTATTAAAATTATTATTATTATTTTAAATATTTTATATATGTATGTAATAATATGTGTATCTAGTTTCAATGATTAAAGAAAACACTTCGTTTTTATCACTTGAGTTTTATTATAGACTACATGTTTCAGAAGTTAAACTTCCATCATTCAGGTCTGTATAAAAACTAAAATATAAAATATAAAATTGTTCTATAAATAAGGAGAGGGGAAAGTAAGGGGAAGGGGTTAGTCAAGGGACGGAGTTTAAAAACAAAGGAAAAATGGAAAGCAATGGCGAAGAATTTTGAAACAATATATTATTTAATAAATTATTATTAGAATTCAGGTTTTTTTGTATTTCTAAATTTTCAAGATAATTCATAATTTGGCCTTTATATGGAACAAGGTGTAATAATTTTAATTTATGAGAGTGAAATGAGTGATTAGTATCTATTATATGATTTGCAAATTCCGAAAAATAATTACTTACAAGACCGCTATGATGTTCTTTAAATGATATGGTACATTTGTGAAAATATAATGGATTTACGTAGGTATATTTAATAAAACATAATTATTTATGTGTACATATACTTAGTTATATTTAAGCACAATATAAATTACTTAATAATTATATAATTTATAATTGAAGCAATAACTTTGTGGTTTTCAATTTTATAATTAAAATAAACTTTGTTTTAAAATCACTATAAATATTTTATTTTTATTAAAATTAATTTTTACAGGGCCTATGACAGGTATACCCTGTAAATATTAAGGCATCCATATTTATTAATACAATTAAAATGTAACTTTCTTTTAAAATCACTTTAAATATTTTATTATAACTTAATTATAATGTCTACTGGTTTGGAAGCTATCCGCTTATTTTTCAATACTAGTAAATTATTATTAATAATTATAGTATTAATTAGTCTTGAAAAAGAAGCAGTTAGCTTCGAAACCGATAGACATTATAATTAAGTTATAATAAAATATTTATAGTGATTTTAAAACAAAGTAATATTCTTATTATATTATACTTATTAATTATTATTATTCCTGTATTTTCGGTAATTATCGGAGGTTGCATTGGTACTGAAATTTTTTACGTTATTCATACTTCGAATTGATAATTATAGAATGAGACATTTTATGAATGCGTGCAATATAAGTCACCTTTTTCATATTGTTTCATAATTTTAACTTTGGTCTCCTATGTCATGGCATGCCTTATTTTATTATCAATTTGAGTATAAAATTTACATTTCTATGACATGTTAGGGGTTATAATTGGGTAAAACAACCGACTTTAGAAAAAAACATTTAAAAAAATCGTGCAAGTACGAATTCACGTAAGTCGAAATCACTTAAATAGAGGACTTACTGTACAAATAAAACATCTTATATTCTTTGTTTCAGTACTTTTCAGTCGTGTTTCGCTGAAAAATGAAAACGAAAATGAACTCGTGAGATATTAAAATCGCCGGGAAGGGAGGCCCATTCCACCGAAGCCTTCTCAAAGCTACAATTCTAATTTGAATTCAAGTAATGATTCATTTTCGTTAGATTTATGGTACGCTTTAACGAGACGCGTTTTAGAATAAAATTTCTCGTCATAGTACTTTATTAATAATGTAAAAAGAAAAACAATTTATTCTAGTTTTTTATCCTGAGTATACAGGTGAAGTCAGAAATACAGCGTAACGCGAATTGGTAAAATTTTGTTTTGTGCATTTTAAAGGAATATTGAATATTCTTATCTGTTTTTTTTCATCAATTAAATGTTAATTTAATTAATGTGTCGGGTTGTGGTCCCGTGGTTAGTGTCGCGGTCCCTTGAGTCAGACCCTTGGGTTCGAACCCACTCTACCACAATTTGATACCTATTTTTAATAATGAGCTTCTTAGACTCACAAATTTTTGTAAATTAAAAAAACACAAATACTCATCTTTTTCTTCATTATTTTGTATAAATATGTAATGTTGTAAATATGTATTTCGTAGTCGTATAGGAGAAAGTGGCCAAGTGCATTTGTTTACAAAAACGTGATCATTGACTATTTGATATCTTAGTAGTTTAATTTTGCTTTGAAAAAATCCCAAAGCGATTTTAAACTTGGAAGTATAATATATTGACTTGTAAAAAATGACAAACTGCATTGATGTTTATTTTCTTGCCAAACAAAAGTGACTTAAATGGCCCTCCTGATCTTTTTATATTTGGTTAGTTGGTCACTTTCTCCTGTACGACTACGATTTGTTTATTCGTTTTGCAATCAATTAAAAAAAATCGTGGATATTTTATGTACAAGCATTATCTGCCTTGTGATTACAATATTTGACCGGTATCTACCTTTTGTTTTAAGTTGGTTGGAAGATATTGATTCTTAGCAATAAATTCGCACATGTTACAAACATATATTTTATGAATGAATTTTAAAGAATTATCAAATCAAGGAATCAACCATAGATTATTTAAAATTGTCAGTCGACATTGATATTGTGATGTGTCCCTCGTTTCGTACAATTTGTCTTTGATTTGAGCTTTGAACTTTCCCCTTTCCCCTTTTCCTCCCTCCCGTCCCTCTTTCAGATATTTTTACAAATCGCTCACTCCTTTCAACAACGTCATATAAAAAAAATCGTCAAATTTCAGTTGTCTTAAGGTCTTAACTATATAAAATAAATATCTAATCCCGTCGCCAGCGGTCCACAGGCGTAATCAAACAACCGTCCGAAGAGTGTTAAATCAATAACTTTAATTTAAATTCGATTAATAAAAAAATAATAAAACGACACAGTAAAAGCGATCACAAAAGATACAATAAAAACACAATCAGGAAAAAATATTTTCAAAAACCGCACCGAAATTCATTGAAACATGTAGCTCACTCCTTTCAAGAACGTCATAAATCAAAAATCGTCAATTTTCAGTTGTGCATGTTTTCGGAATGCCCATGAAAATGTACTATATCCCAGCAAAAGTAGCATATTTCTAAGATAATATTTACCCGCTACAGGGCAGAAAGTGTTGGTTTTGCATATTGAATAAAAGGTATTGTTTAATTATTTTTTTAAATATATTAACTATTTTTCAAATGGAGAAAAAACATTCAGGTTTTACCTAAAAAGACCCTATTGCACAGTAAAAAGTTCAATAAGTGGCTTGATATTTATTTTTAATACATTGTATTATATTTTTAAACTTTAAAAACGATCTACTGAAAAATCAAGTTTTTTGATATATGACGTTGTTGAAAGGAGTGAGCGAAATGTGGAATTTTGTAATCGGTAGTAGTAATTTTGTAATACCCGTAAATGCGTATAATTTGATATTGCTGATCTGTTAAATTCCCAAATGAAATTGAATAAAATAAACGAGCGCGTCTGCCGTTCGTATTGGCCGAATTCTTAGAGAATTGGACCTTTGTACCGTACGAACGTGGCACGCGATCGTACAATGTTGCATCGAGTTTTCTGCGAATCACCAATACCAAACTTCTTAACTGTCAAACGCCTTAATCACCGTAATATACTGCATTACCTAATAGTATCACGTGTAGCTAGATGTAAATGAACTCTAATAACCAGTTACCGAGTAAAACTAGTTGTTGAACTAGAATTAGTATCGCAACGAACGATATTCTAAGGACATATCGGCTGTCCAAACTCAAAACACAGTAAGGGACATTTTTTGTAGTACTTTTTTTTTGCATTTTTGGACTAAGTAGAATTTACTTAGTCCAAAATTGCAAAAAAACGTTCTACAAAAAAATGTCCCTTACTGTTTTTTGAGTTTGGACAGCCGACATTGCGCTGATAAATTATATGTACAGGGTGGCACAAAATTAATCATATTTCGTATATTCTTTTTTGGACGTTTTACTAAAAAAATTGGACTTTATATTGTATTTTATAAAAAAAAGGATTTTTTGTGGTCACGACACGTGTCACCATAGATTTTACGAAGAAGTGGTATTTACCAAGAAAAACATAAAATGATCATTACGGTTATTATTACGTATAATGAAATAAGTAACGTTGCAAAGAATTTTAATTTCATTACTGACGCATTTGAAATTGTTGGCAACTAAACTAATGATATTTTTATTTCAAGCAAAACATGCATGTAATTATTTTTCAAGCGCCAAGTAAATGAAATTGAAAGTAAGGTTTACGATTTTCTTGTTTTTTACAAACTTTTTATATCATTGCTGCAAGTGTGACCTCTTGCGATGAAAACAAGGTTTTTATTGCTACATTTATTTTTGTCTGTCCAATATTAATCGCTGTTTTTGTCAATTGCCTTTTAAAACCTTGGTTTAGTCTGATTTGGCAATTTACATCGCTATTGGTGTTTAGTTTTTTTTTAGGAATCGAAAAATAATATGAAAAAAAAAACAGTTCTGTTCAATCCGTACAGACGAATGTGCGCCTGAACGATGTATAATAGATGTTTGAGTGGTGATATAAGGAATGAATACAAGACTGAGATAAGCATTTTAGATAACATTAAGAATGGTGTGTTGAGATGGTTCGGGCATGTAAGTCAAATGAGTGAAGAAAGAGTAGAAACATAATTTATGTGTCGAATGTGGTTGGTAATAGAACCAGATGATGACCGAGGAAAACTTGGGGTAATTGAATTTTACAAATACTTGAAAGTGGTCAGGTTAGGAGTTGTAATAATCGGTGGGTATGTGTGAGGAGGTGCACGAATGTTGAAGTGGCGAAGATTGTGTGCAAAGACAGACTGGTGTGGCGTTCTATTATCTCTGCCTACCCCTGCGGAGAAAGCGGCGTGATAGTTAGTTAGTTAGCTAGTAGCATCTATTTTGTTCCTTTCAAAGTAAATCTCCTCAGATATACTACACTTGTGTCAGCGCTTTTTCCAATCTTCAAAGCACATCTGATATGCGCTTTTTGGTATGGCCTTGAGCTCTTACAGTGATGCGATCCTTTTATCTTTTTGGATCTCCTTAATTGTAGCAAAACTCCGTCCTTTCATGGGTATTTACAGTCTTAAGAACAGGAAAAAGTTGCAGGGGACCGAATCCGGTGAATACGGTGGCTCGTATATACAAATATATAAAATAATCGTATCAATCACATGAATATACGAATTTGTCGAATAAAATTACAAGATAACATCTTTGTTATACTAATCTCATATTTTTTTCTGAATTGTTGACACACGAAATAAGAATCCATAAAAAATGTGCGTAAAAATCTCAGGAATTTTACTTAACGGCAAAATTTTATGAAGGTGAAACATGATCTCACTGATGTAAACAGATGACCAAGTTAACCTTAGTACTAATACGTTTTACTCTCAGAAAACACATACGTATTCAAAACAAAATTTGCCAATGTTGGACGCCAAGTCAAAAGCAGTCAAAGATGAGTATTGAAAGAATAATGATGAGAGGCAGTTGTTTGATCTCTTTTTAAGCGACATTGCGTACTTGATTTTCTTAATCGGGATCATTTAAAAATACATAAATTAAACTGGTGACGTGAATTGTATCTCAAACTAAATGCTTATTGTTTTTGAATATCAACATTTCATCATGGAATTAACATATTTATACGTGCTCACATATTATTATACTGAACGAATGTGTGAATCGAATATATTAGGCGGATAACTGCGCAGTTTATGATCTGATAAGTACCTAACCAGGCGAGAATCAGAGGTCTGTAAGGGTTTAAAGACGTCTCCAAAGCTGTGATATAATATTTTATGTAGGTAACCATCATTTACACACGTAAAATTGTTTATAAATGTGATATAAATGTCGTTAAATATTTATTTATATTTAATGTGGCACTTACTGCGTAGATTTTCTTATAAAAAAACCTTCGTAAGCGAAATAAGTGTCGGGTTGTGGTCCCGTGGTTATTGTCGCGGACTCTTAAGTTACAGTTTCTCGGTTCGAATCCACTCTACCACAATTTGAAACCTTTTTCTTATAATGAGCCGTTTAGGCTCACAGAAATAGTATGAAATTGAAATATTTGTGTAAATAAAAATAAAACACAAATGTTTCTCTTAAAAAAAAAATACGCGCAAGTGTCGCATTGAGAACTTACTAAAAAAACTTGATAATTAAAAAAATAAATAAATGTATTTATGTTCGATATGGCATTTACTGCGTAGAATTTCAACAGTAAATGAAATTAATGTTATTATTTGTCATATAATGTAATGTTTAAATACATTATCGGATATCGTTTTGATTAAATAAAGAATAGTAATATTTCAAAAGGGTTTTTTTGTAGCATCCCAGGGCTTACGACCTGTTGGCTTAAGCAACCATTTTATACACTTGTGCAACGTTAACCATTCTTGCCCATCGTTTTATTTATTTTAATTATTTTTTACAATACACACTTTATTTTTTGATGAACGTCTCGCTAGGCAGAACCCGCGACGAGACATCCATTTCCATTATAAAAAATATTATTTTGACAAAAAAATAAATTAATATATACGAACTTAGTACACTTTAGTACAGTGAGAAATCGATAAGTATGCAACAATGTTTATTTAGGTGGGGTGACCAACTTTAATCAACTCTTGTGTCCTATATCAAGAGCCACTTATTTAATTGTATTTTTTTTAACATGTCTATTTACTCCTGATTTTATATTTTTGTTTTACTTTTTGCATTAATTCTTGGAATTTATATACATGCAATAGTTTCAGAACCTTTCAACGAAACATAGATGTTTCATATAAAGTTGAGATACCTTTAATATAATGTAATCCAGTGTCTGATGCAATATGTAAATAAAATTAATACATATATTAATTGACCAAATCTCGTTCGAAATAATGGTCAACAGAAGCAAGCAATAAATAAAATAGCGTTAAAATATTAATTTGTTTTCAGACACATATTAATTAAATTTATTTGTCATCTTTATTGAGATCTCCAATATATATGAGCATAATTATATTATGATGTTCATAGCATAAAAAATAATCCCGCCGTAAAACTATCAACTACCCGGGGCGTTATAATCTCCAAAACTCGTTGAAAATTTCCCAACTTTGTAGCGCTGCATTTAAAAATAGTAGCTGTGATAAAACATTGGATTTTATTTATATTCTCAATTTTTTTTTTATAACGCAACATTTTTTCGTGAACATTTCAACAATCTTTTTAGTGTTTATCGGTTAGGTATATTTTAATTTCAAATCACAGATCATATCTCTTTTGAAAATTCTTAAATTAATTAATAACAGTTTTAGTAGCTCTCACATCTAAATTATTTTGACAAGGCGAAGAAGATAAGATCGCAAACCTGTTGAATTTTGGAGGTTGCGGTCTGCCTTAAGTTGAAAATAATTTTGCCTTTTCGTGTTTGCGTCGATGTTGACCTCCATTAAACTTTCATAAAAAATGTAACACTTACCTATACATTTTACGCAAGGATTTGCACTTTACGATAAGAGGAAATGGCTGAACTAATAGAAGTTTGGCCTGTGGCCAAGGAGTCTGGCAGAGAGAGAGAGAGATTCAACCGAACGGTAAATAAGATTTGTAACTGATAATAATTTCGTATTATCTTCAAAGTTTCGTGGTTACTTTGTCATTGAAGATGTCATGATCTTTATTTATCGATCAAATTCAGTGCTGTGACTGAACGATTATGTTTTTCACTCGATTTCAATTTTAAATTATTTTTTCTTGAATGTTTTCGCAGATACATGTGTGGAATATTCTATGAACTTTATAAAATGTAAAAGTACATGTTTAACACCGATGATGACAAGGTTCTTATCGAAACCAGTTGGAGAAAAAATGAACCAATAAAAAAGTGGTTAAAAACAAACTAACATTTTGAGTGTGTCCAAATACTTGTATATATATATAATAATGGATTATCTCCAATTATAGGAGATATTTTTCATATTAATTTTTGGCATCTCATCAAAGATGAAGAAGAATATGGAAGTCTGGGCATTTACGGGGCTGACAATCATCATAGGCTGGTTTAAGTAATCACTTTACACACGTGTAACATTCACCAATTCTACCCATTATTGACAACCACACTACTCAAATTCTTGGAAGTTCTATATAAATGAAACAATTTTGAAACATTGTTCTTGAATCACTAGAACTTCACTACAGACATCTATTGGTAAGATGAAAAGAAAAAAAATAATATGAAATATAAACTAGTTTTATTTGATCAAGTTTAGTTAATTAATTTATTTGCAACATTTTGTGTGTCCAAACGCTTATTCACTAAGTTTGTGAACAAGTATTTAGACACACTCATAATGTTGTTATTAAAATAAGTGGTCAAATTAAATGCTAAATAAAAAAAAATGTTTTCAGGCGAGTATCAAGTATGTGAATATAATCCAGGATTCATACCTCTAATACAAATAGAAAGAGTCTCTGCTTAATAAAAACATTCCCCATTCAAACATAGATGGCTGTTGTGAACTCACGCGTACTGTGTCACGAGATTGATCGATAAATCTAGAAGTTCCAAAAAATTGAGTAGTGTGGTTGTCTTTCATGGGTAGAATTGATGAATGTTACACGTGTGTACGTGATCGCTGTATCTGTGAAAAAGTAAGTCCTGTAAATGCCCAGACTTCCATATTCTTCCTTATCTATTTTGAGATGTCAAAAAATGTATATGTTTATTTTTTATCACACATATATTTAAAAAAAATAAAATTGTTTATCAATTTACTGAGCTCCTTCATTCACGTCATCTGGATCTTAACTCACATATTCCACTCCTTTATCTATGAATCTTAAGCGATGGATTGATAACCCTGCCTCTATATAATCACGATTGTATTAACATCATGTTGATTCGATGCAGTACCCTATGCATCACTTAGGTGTGAGTAGTGAAAAGAAGAAGAAAAATAATTAATAAAAAAATACTAGAAAAACGTAATTATTGTTCTTGATACGTCATCGTTCATAATCTGTCTTGTGTAAAATTAAAAAATTAATCTTCTTTCTATATAAGTATTCATCGAACGTAGTATTTTTGTGTAATTGTTTGTTATGTTAATTTAATTTTTTAGTCGATGTATGTTTTTTTTTTTTTTACTAATTATTTTAATTTACGTTGGAGGATGTTAGTTATGTTAATAACACTGAAATTCCGATTTTGGTTTGGCGGAATGAGTCAATAATGACTCATTGGTGGGCGAGTTCGTTTCTATCGGTGTGTGTATACATTCGTGTTTATATTATATATATATATATATATATATATATATATATATATATATATATATATATATATATATATATATATATATATATAATATATATATATACATATATATATATATATATATATATATATATATATATATATATATATATATATATATATATATATATATATATATATTATATATATATATATATAAATATATATATATATATATATATATATATATATATATATATATATATATATATATATATATATATATATATATATATATATATATATGTATTTAAATATAAATTTTTATTGTATTTCTTTATTTTTTAATTTAACGTGGCGCAGTTTATTAGAGACCCTTATGAAATTTTTGTTAGATTCTCCCTGAAATATTTTACATACTGGGAAACGTCTGAAAACATGACATTCAATTTATATTCAATTTACAATCCAACTAATTATTTTTTCATTATTATTTATTTTTGTTTGTTGTTTGTTCTTGCATGTTGAGATGTCAATATAAATACATATCTCCCAAGTGGACAAACCAACATTTGTGAACAACGATTTGTACACATTTAAATTATAGTTATATTTGTTTATTGAGTAGGTAATTGAAAGATTGTACTCGTATCATAGTACACAGTTCAATCGTAAATAGGGTCAGAGTCCTTATAATGTTAGCAGACCTACGATAGAAGACGAGAGAAGAAGAAAAAGAAAACTCGACTGTTTTTAATCATTTCAAAGAAACAGGGCGACGCCTTTACGTCACACTAGTCTATATATAATACATATGCACATGTATCCTAAGTACTTAGATAAATGTCACGTGTAAATAAGACGTAAGCAGTGTCTGGGGCCGGCTTCTACATAGTACGAAGGCCAGGAACTTGAAAACTATGTAGTACATTGTTACATCAGCAACATACTGCTAGTGAGAGAAACTCAAATGACCCCGAATGTTACAGCACACTTAACGAGCACATTCTAAAATAGGTGACGATCTGTGTGAAATATTATTGCGTTGGATTTTAGCAATAGCACACTAGTATGCTTTTGCTAAAATCACATCCTAAAGACTTAATTAAAAAATCACTATTATTTTTTGATATCTCATCAAAGATGAACAAGAATATGGAAGTCTGGGCATTTACGGGGCTGACGACCGTCATAGGCTGGTTTAAGTGATCACTTAACACACATGTAACATTCACCAATTCTACCCATTTTTACAACCACACTACTCAAATTCTTTAAAAGCTTATGACGTTCGTCAGCCTCGTAAATGACCAAACTTCCACATTCTTCTTCATCTTTGATGAGATGTCGAAAATAATATGAAAATAACTCCTGTAATTGGAGATAATCCAGATTTTGTGAACAAGTATTTGGATACACTCAAAACTTTGTAAAAAAAACTAACTGTATAAAATAAAACTTCTTTGTTTTTTACCACTTTTTATTGGTATTTCTCCAACCGGTTTTGACAAGAACCTTCTCATCATCAGGGCTAAACATGTACTTAGGGTTAAACACTAGAAGTTTAACCCTGATGATGACAAGATTCTTGTCGAAACCGGATGGAGAAAAGTAGGTACCAATAAAACGTGGTTAAAAACAATAGTTTTATTTTATAAGTTTATAAAATGTGCCACAATCTCCTCATATATACCCGCCGGTTATTCCGACTCCTCACCTTACCACTTTCAAGTATTTGAAATTCTCGATCATGCCACGTTTTCTTCCTCTACTTCTAGAACCAACCATATTCGCATCATAATTTATTTTACTATTCTTTCTTCACTAATTCGATTCCATGCCCAAACCATCTAAAAACACCTTTCTTAATTTTATCCATAATGCTTGTCTCAGAAATGCATTCTTTCCTTATATCACCATTCGAAAATATATCATACAACGTATTTATTTATTGTATCTGCAGACAGTTGATAGTATACCATATTGAATTGTTGTGTAATATATCCAAAATTAAACAAGGTTTATTGGATTGAATTCTACATTTATTTATGTATATGTTAATACGTATTAACACATACATAAATAAATGTAGAATTCAATCCAATAAACCTTGTTTAATTTTGGATATGTTAACCAACAATACAACGTATTGCCGCACATTCGTGTAATTTAGAGGGAACGCATATCGACTGCATTTAGTTACTAATTAGCTGTTCAATATTAAAATTCCGAGGCCTGGTGTAGGAAAAAGGAGGAAGATTTTTGCTGTTGTAGAAATGTGTGTTTTTTTATTATTACCTTACGTCCAAGTGACTCTAAAATCTAGCTGCGGCTTATGCAACACCGCTTGTCAACATTCATCTGAGGGATCTTATTTCGAATGCATTCAGTCTTCTCTCACCCTTATTTTGCCACATTTAAGCTCTTCAAACGGGTTTTACCTTTTTTAAAATGTGACAAACAAATATATATATCGGTACTGTAAAGGCAAAGGGGTATTTCTGTAAAAAAATTCATTTTCTATGTTTGTTCCACAAAATGTCCAAAATAGTGTATTCCATAATCTAGCAAAAGGATAAAGCTATTGTTGCAATACTTATTTAGTTTTATTAAGATATGTACGTATAAAAATACATAAAACAAACGAGTTATTTAATTTCACAAGTTTTTTTTTGCTCTCCTGTAAAATTTGGTCTGAGACAGATATACCCCTTTGCCTTTACACTACCGATATGTAGGTACTTGAGGATATAGAGCATTTTTTATGTTATTATATATTTTTTTACATAGACCATCAAACTTCTCTACTCAGTCTTATTCCTAATTACTGAGAGTTGTGCCCCTTGTGGAAGCAATGACTCTTCTCCACTCATCCTTATCAAACTAAGCAACAGCAAAAAAGTGTCACATTTATACCTCTGCGATTTTTACGTTGGATGTTACGTTTCTTACTCATTCCCTCACAATACCTACATAATATTAAATATTTATTATCAACGCCATCCCGACTTTTCCGATAGTTTTTCTTTTGTTTCCGGTAATTTCGGTAGTGTGCCTTACATGGTTTTGATTTTGGCGTAGGTACCCGTGAAGTAGTATCAGTGATGATGGGATAAAAGCCAAAACACCATAAGTTGTCACACCCTTTTCACCGCGTGTAGAAAACAGAATACCGACTTCAAATAAGGGATCTCACATGATTAAGTTTTTTGAAATTTAAAAAAATAATAATTTAAGCTAAACTGGGAAACTGGTAATTTCGTCCGCCTCCGTAGTGAAATGGTCAGCACGCTCGGCTACCGTTCTGGAGGTCCCGGGTTCGATTCCCAGGGTGGCGGGTCAAATAAATATAAGTGATTTTTCTCAATTTTTGTCAAATAAATATAAGTAATTTTTTCACTGTTATATTAATTAAATATTACCCTGGACTGGTAATTGTAACTAATTTTTTCACTATTATATTTATTAAATATAACCCTGGACTGGTACTTGAAGCGGAGGGCTGATCACCTTTCCTACAAATGTTTACGATCAAGATATAACACTGCGTTTATATGATGCAGTGCCCTATGCACCATTGGGGTGCGGATAAGGGTTTGAATGAAATGTTTTAAAAATTGAAAATGTCACATATTCTAGAACCTACCTTAATTTGGAGTCCTACAAAATAAACACCAATACAAGTAATTTGTACGAAACGTTTGCTAAAATTGTTACTAGAATTTACGATTGGACGACCGTTCTCTGGCTAATCTTGGCTCACTAAAAACTTAATCAAACTTGGTTCATTTTGATTCGCCTCTCGCCAGACCCGGAATTGAAAAGTTCTCTTTGTAAAGTAGACAAACTAATTGCTTCTCGTTCTTTGAGTGCTGGGAATGTTTTAACATTCGTAACTTGCCAAGGAAATTATCACTTCGAGAACGCTTGTAAGCGGAAATCAGACTATCCTTTTGACCCTTTTTTATCTATTCAACAGTTAGAAGATTGCAATATTAAATTTGCTTATTAAAAAAATCACTTAATATTGAATAAAAAAAAAAAGTAAATGCTTTTATTTATATATTTATTTTTAACATAATACAAATATACAATATCTAATATAAAAATATACTAATGAATTCACTAATAGAGAAACAAAAAGTCTTAAACATTTTTCTGTTAATAACAAATTTTTACAACGATTAAAGAAAACACTTGTTTTTTACCACTTGAGTTTTATTATAGACTACATGTTTCAGAAGTTAAACTTCCATCATTCAGGTCTGTATAATAACTATTAGTTAATATACAGACGCACTTGTTTTTTACCACTTGAGTTTTATTATAGACTACATGTTTCAGAAGTTAAACTTCCATCATTCAGGTCTGTATAATAACTATTAGTTATTATACAGACCTGAATGATGAAGTTTAACTTCTGAAACGTGT
Organism: Brachycentrus maculatus; assembly: GCF_059751285.1. Lineage (NCBI taxonomy): Eukaryota > Metazoa > Arthropoda > Insecta > Trichoptera > Brachycentridae > Brachycentrus > Brachycentrus maculatus. The sequence continues at coordinate 124,461 of NW_028281064.1, read as the reverse complement.
AGTCTATAATAAAACTCAAGTGGTAAAAAACAAGTGTTTTCTTTAATCATTGTAAGATGTCTTACCACAAAGTTAATGCCGAAACAATAATTAAAATAACAAATTTTTATGTAAATATAAGGGAAAAACAAAATTATGTAATTGGATGAAAGATAAGATGAAAGTAATCTGAAGAAAATGTGGAAGAAGCAACGTAAAATAATTAACAGTAAAAAATAACAATTAATCTTAAAACACAAGTTAGAACAATTCAACTAAAGTATGAAAAGGATACTATCAATCAATATAAATTTCATTTATTGTTTCGGCATTAACTTTGTGGTAAGACATGTTACACTGATTAAAGAAAACACTTGTTTTATACCACTTGAGTTTAATTAAAGACTACATGTTTCAGAAGTTAAACTTCCATCATTCAGGTCTGTATAATAACTTATGCAGACCTGAATGATGGAAGTTTAACTTCTGAAACATGTAGTCTTTAATAAAACTCAAGTGGTATAAAACAAGTGTTTTCTTTAATCATTGTAATATGAATTTCTTTATTCACGCACCAGACTATTTGCATCGGAATATGTATTTAGTATAACTTTTTAAGACTAAAAACATTTTTGAAACTAAGTATTTTATTTATTGTTTCGGCATTAACTTTGTGGTAAGACATGTTACAATGGTTAAAGAAAACACTTGTTTTTTACCACTTGAGTTTTATTATTTACTACATGTTTCAGAAGGTAAACTTCCATCATTCAGGTCTGTATATTAACTAAAATATAAAATATAAAATTGTTCTTTAAATAAGGAGAGGGGAAAGTTAGGGGGAGGGGGTTAGTCAAGGGGCAGTTTGAAAACAAAGGAAAAATGGAAAGCAAAGGTGAAGAATTTTGAAACAATATATTATTTAATATATTGAAGTTTAACTTCTGAAACATGTAGTCAATAATAAAACTCAAGTGGTAAAAAACAAGTGTTTTCTTTGAAACTAAGCATTCATTAGTTGTTAGATAAAATTGAATCTCGTTCTCTCTGAAGCATATTGATATCCTTTTTTTCAAGTCAGCGATATGAGTGAATGAATTTTTATGAAATTATAATAAGAGAACCATCTCGACGTATTGGATTAATTCTATTATTTACTGATTAGGCATTAAATTTGTGAAATGACATGTCACTTTAAAAATGATACACTTGCATTATAAACTCTTATTGAATTCCATTTGATTACGAGACGTTTTGAAAACTACAGTTGTTTTATCTATAACTATAAAACTATATACATTTTTATGGTGATTACAAAAGCTTTATTGTAAAAGTAAAAAAAATCTCATATGTGTACAATACAAGTATGTATATTTATTCTGTTGTACAAAAACAGACGTAATCAACACACATACCTACTATACATCGCATTTGTAGCTATTCTCTAGCAGAAGTAATTATTGCAAGAACACTCCGAACAAGGTTTCTCGAGTGTAATTCTGCTCTGCACCCCGGCTATGTTGGCATATCACCAGTGATGTAGTTTTACAAAGGACTTTACCACTACTGAAAACGAACTTAAACAGTGGTGGAATTATATTTTTTTTTATATTTAATTTTTAATTAGTAAACAAAAATAATGTTTTTTGACATAGATGATGAAGAATATGACAGGTCTGGGCATTTGCGGAGCTTACAACCGTCATAGGCTGATTTAAGTAATCACTTTACACAAGTGTAACATTCACCAATTCTTCTTCATCTATACTGAGATGTCAAAAAATAATATGAAAAATAACTCTTTAATTGGAGATAATCCAGATTTGTGAACAAGCATTTGGACACACTCAAAATGTTGTACATCTTTTATGTACATTACAATTCTCATCATATATTACAAAAAAAAGTATAGCATAAGTCATTTCATACACATACAAATACATATATATATATATATATATATATATATATATATATATATATATATATATATATATATATATATATATATATATATATATATATATATATATATATATATATATATATATATATATATATATATATATATATATATATATATATATATATATATATATATATATATATATATATATATATATATATATATATATATATATATATATATATATATATATATATATATATATATATATATATATATATATATATATGGCTGTATATGGGCAGGTAGATAAGATAAGAAAATAATAACCTTGAGATGTTGAAGGGTGAAGAGGTGTTAGAAGCTGGTTCTTATTTTCTGCCTCGCGATTCCTCAACGTCCCAAGAGTACAATTCTTAAATTCAGGCAATATTTCACATGCGGTGTTTGATAATAATGCTGAATGCATCGAAACACGTGTTACGATAGATTTAAACAAAAAGTGTTGCCATTTTATTTTTTGACATCTCATCAAAGATGAAGAAGAATATGGAAGTCTGCGTATTTACGGGGCTGACGACCGTCATAGGCTGGTTTAAGTGATCACTTTACACACGTGTAACATTCGTCAATTTTACCCATTATTGACAACCACACTACTCAAATTCTTGGAAGTTCTATATATATGAACCAATTTAGAAACCTTGTTCTTGAATCACTAGAACTTCACTAGTGACATCTATTGGTGACATGAAAATAAGCTTTTTATTGAGCAGAAACTATTTTATTAGTATGTGAGTCCCGAATCCTGGATTATAATCACAAACATGAGAAACGCCAGAAAATATCATTTTCATTTTTATTATTTAAGCGTATAATTTGACCAGTTAATTTATTTACAACATTTTGGTAGTAACCAGGCAAAATTTATGTGAAAAGGTTTTTTTAGTTTTGTTTATTTTAAACTCTTGTATTTTTCTGACTGTTAGTTACATTGAATGCGTCGCAATTCAAATCTCTTAAAATTTTATTTTTCTTTTTTATTTACACTGTTGGTAAAAACACCGACATTCTTTTGAAATTTGAAGTCTCTAAAAATAATGAAGAAATAAAACGATAAAGGTTGGATTCAAATGCACCCCTGAGTGTGTAAACACTGCATCACCCCAAGAGGAGCCGGTGTTGTGTGAAGCCTCCTTGGGTAAATAAGTTATCCTTCATTCCTTTAGTCCTGTAAGGGTTGTGTTTACTTTTGTGCACCCTGTTGCTGCTTCACTCGCAAGATGGCGCTTTGTCGTGATAATCAAGACGAACTTTCGCCGTCGTATGCTTTTGTAAAACAAAATTCACCAACTTTTAACATATGTGCACTGTATATTTTTCAAAGAAATGCTTTAGTTTTTTTTTCATACTTTCCATTAGTTTTTTGTAGCAATATAACTGAATCTGGAAATAAAACAACCCAATCATATTATTTTTTAACATCTCATCAAAGATGAAGAAGAATATGGAAGTCTGGGCATTTACGGGGCTGACGACCGTCATAGGCTGGTTTAAGTGATCACTTTACACACGTGTAACATTCACCAATTCTACCCATTATTAACAACCACACTACTCAAATTCTTGGAAGTTCTATATATATGAAACAATTTAGAAACCTTGTTCTTGAATCACTAGAACTTCAAATAAAAATGAAAATGGTATTTTCTGGCGTTTCTCATGTGTGTGATTATAATCCAGGATTCGGACCTCACATACTAATATAAGAGTTTCTGCTTAGTAAAAAGCTTCTTTACATCTCACCAATAGATGTCTAGTGAAGTTCTAGTGATTCAAGAACAAGGTTTCTAAATTGTTTCATAATAAAAATGAATAACTACCCAATCAGTTAACAGGCGGCGTGATGTTCGATTGCAATGGCGTCGCGGCTTTGATTTCAGCCAATTCCAAAATTAATTCAGTAAATACTTATTTATTTTCTATTTGTACGAGTATTTGTGATTTATTTTTCAAATCTTACTTCTATTTTCTTACTCTCCTACCTACAAACAAGTCTGCAGACAAACCTTTATAAATAGATATTTTGCGGGTTATGCACGAAGTCGATATCTTATTTTAAAATACGTACAATGTACTACATTAATAGAAAGATAAATTTGATTTAAACACTTTTCTTAATGATAAAGAAACACAATGATAATTTTTAAATAAACTTTCTTTCGCCATTAAATCCATATTTGAACGCATGAAATGTTATAAAATTAGCTCCAATAAATGAACGGAAAAAAATCATAACTTTGAACTAAAATTCTTTTAAGTGATACTATTATAAACCATTATTTTTATTTTCAAAGTTTATTTCAAAAGTTATTCATAGTATCGATATTAACAATATCGATACTATGAATAACTTTTAATATATTACGAGTAAGTATGCCTTTATAGTACATAGTATACATATTACGCGAAATTGGATTCATAATTATATTTATTAGTACGTTGATGTGTCCTTTAAAATCAGGAGTGAATAATATAATACCACTGTTTCTAAATCTGCCTATAGATAGATGATGAATGGGTATGAAATCGACGATGGAATTAATTTTTGTCACTTTCCTGATAAATTTATAATAAATTCTCTTCATCCTAGGGCTGAAATCTATGATTTAGAATAAGCTTCACATACGGTATTTGAAAGTGATGTTGAATACATTGAACAACGTGTCACATGTATTTTAAGAAGTGGTATTTAGAAAATTAAATTTTGACAAAATAATAAGGAATTAAGTTGGTTATCAAAAGGCATTGTTTGTTTTAATGCGGGCATTGTTAATTTTCATAAACTTATTTTTAATCATTAAAGTACTTTTTGACAACTAAGTATTATGCATTTATTGACATTGGCATTAACTGATTTTCTGATGTGTAATAACAATGATTTGAATATAAAAAAAACACTTGTATAAGATTACATTTTCATTAATTGATTCGGCAGTCACTTTGTGGTAAAATCTATCCATTTTTAATTAATGTTTTATCTAGTAAATACCTTTATTTCTTAAAATCTACTGTGACACGTGTTTCGATGCATTCCGCATCATTTTCAAACACCGTATTCCACTATTTCTTAAAATCTACTGTGACGCGTGTTTCGATGCATTCCGCATCATTTTCAAACACCGTGTTTGAAAATGATGCGGAATGCATCGAAACACGTGTCACAGTAGATTTTAAGAAATAGTGGTATTTACTAAGTAAAACATTAATTAAAAATTACATTTTCAGTTTATTAATGTAAACACGACTGGTTTCGGGTACTACAGATGTTCTCATTAACAAATGAAAATACAAACTGTGTAGAACGTCTTCATTGAAAGCTGTCCCACCGCATTCCCAGATCTAATACAGAAGCATCTTCCTGACAGATCTTCTCTTGCTAAGCATTTTGTTCTTTTTATGAACCAAGTTGCGAAATTTATAGAAAATATCATACAAAATTTTATCCCTAATATCTGTAGTTCTCGTAACTAGTGGGGTTTTTATAATAATGAACACAAAAAGTGGTCTTATACAAACGAATAAATAAAGTAAAACAGGGTGCTGACGTAATTACATTATTTTATACAAATGGAAAAGTTTCCCTTAAAGTAAGTGTTTCGCCACAATTTAAGTATTTTCTCGTTTCACAACTGAATTTATAAATAAATGTAGAATGTACACTTAAGATAATGGAAGGGTTAGTAATTAAGCTCTCAAATTAAACTACGCACAAGATGGCAACACGAAACGTCAATTTGAGCTTTCAAATATTTATGTTTCCGTGGGTCGGCCCATTGAATTAATGGCAAGAGAAAACAACGTAGAATCAGTCGAATGAACCTCTCGCAGTACTTGATATTGAGTGTCAGCTTTCGACGATTACAATATTTAAAAATTGTTACGTGTATGAATTTTTTCATACATTTGTTTCATTGATAAAACCTACTTAAAACCTTGACGTGGTGAAACCACGTTTCTCCTCTAGCCTGGCAAAAATAATCAATTATCAATCGTTTAATTTAATTAGTCTTAGAAAAAAAAAAAAAAAAAATTCTGTGCGCTCAAATATTTTTTTATGGCTCCGACCTTTTATAATTTACCTGTCGTAAAACTAAAATGTATTTAAAAGGTTTGAATCATAAAAAAAACTGTCGCCAACCCGCTGGCCTGTAAAGGGATTATTTGCCGGCGGTTTTTATGATTATAGTAAAATCATTTGTTTACGATATAGCGCAAATAAAATTATTGCTAATTGATGTCTAGACGTTGAAAATTTTGGGGGTGGATACAAGCGCACCGTCAGCCAATGAAAAATGGTTTCGAGGGCGTGATCTTCAAGAAGAGAAACTGAATATAACGGGAAGAAATCAGTGGGATCGATCTCTTGGAAGCCGGCAGTTGGTCGGAATAATCTCTTGGAAGCCAACAGTTGGAAGGATCAGTTGGGAGGAATCAGTCGTAAAAGGAAAGACCGACCAGTCGGACTGGTCGGAATAATCACTTGGAAGCCGGAGGACTTGGAAGTCAGACTTGGAAGCCGGGACTTGGAAGCCGGGACTTGGAAGCCGGGACTTGGAAGCCGGCAGTTGGCCGGAAAAGAGTTGGTCGGAATAGTGACTTGGAAGCCAACAATTGGAAGGATCAGTTGGAGGGAGTAAGTCGTAAGAGGAGATCGACCAGTCGGACGGCTGGTCAGCCAGAAGACACAGAGAAGAAGATGAGTTGGAAGGAGCATCCGGGAAATCAGTGGGATCGAGGAGTTGTAAGCAGCAGTCGGGAGAGATCAGGGGGATCGAGCAGTCGGGAGAAATCAGACGAAGAAGCATACCTACACCAGGTTTTAAGACTTAAGTGAGGAGAAGAGCGGGAGCTCTACGCAGGGAGAGAGAAGATAGAAAAAAGGGATTTACTCATCCGGAGTATCAAAAGCAGACCCACGCCGGGTCATAAGCCTCAAATTAAGAGCTGAAGCTCTACTAGGAGAAGAAGAAGATAAGAAGCAAGAATCATCGCACGGCGGCCCGTCATAAGAAGAACCTCATCCCAGCATCCAACGGCGCAGCTTTTTCACAAAGGATCACGGCCACACCAGCATCATGGCGCATCTTTTCCACCAAAGGTTAGAATAAGTTTAATTTAAGATAGGGTTAATTAATTTTAAGCTAATTTAAGATAGCAATTTAAGATTAGTTTAAGTTAAAGTCGCTTTCGTATAATTATTTTATTTTTAATTAAATTAATTTAAGTATATTTTTTGTGCAGAATTTTCTTTCATCTCCCTACCCTTCCATCAATATTCCCAAGGTATATCAGCTTGATAAGGTGGGCGACGTCAATTGGCGCCCAAAACGTGTCGGCCATCGAAATATTGTAAATTTCGAGGTTCGCGACCCTGAGAAAACTTACAAAAAAATTTATATGTATAGGAATACATATTTTTTTTGTTTATTGACAGTCCCATTTTAAGCTGATTACCTTGAGAAAGGGGTAGGAGATTGTAGAAGATAAAGAAAGTAAATATTTACACATTTTATGCATATGTTTTTTTTGTCAAATTAATTTTAAATGCACATTTACATATATTTTTTTGCTCTCTCTTGTTTTAATACAATACAGGTGTGGTGTTAGGTAATTCGATTTTTTTTTATTGATCGATTAACGTGACCGTAAACAAACAAAAATATGCCTCTAACTAGAAACGGCACGTTGCGTGAGCAAGGGGAGAACGAAGAGAGAGAAATAGATGCTTGGGAAAATGAGATAAAGAAAGATCTCCGGATACATTTATTAGGAATAGGATTTAAAGTCCAAATGCAAATCGGAACGCAAGGAACATTTTTGGTAGACAGAGGAAATAAATCTGTATACGACTTACGCGTAGCGCCGGGAGTTACTGAACCACCCGAATCTAGGGATAATTAGTTTAAATATTATATTTACCCACTAGTATAACCATGTACGAACAGAAGTAGTAAATAAGTTAGGAAATAGACAAATATTAATAATTTAATTGAAGATTGATTTTTTTGCCATTACAAGGCGGGGTGGATTGACGTGGTGAAACCACGTTTCTCCTCTAGCCTGGCAAAAATAATCAATTATCAATCGTTTAATTTAATTAGTCTTAGAAAAAAAAAAAAAAAAATTCTGTGCGCTCAAATATTTTTTTATGGCTCCGACCTTTTATAATTTACCTGTCGTAAAACTAAAATGTATTTAAAAGGTTTGAATCATAAAAAAAACTGTCGCCAACCCGCTGGCCTGTAAAGGGATTATTTGCCGGCGGTTTTTATGATTATAGTAAAATCATTTGTTTACGATATAGCGCAAATAAAATTATTGCTAATTGATGTCTAGACGTTGAAAATTTTGGGGGTGGATACAAGCGCACCGTCAGCCAATGAAAAATGGTTTCGAGGGCGTGATCTTCAAGAAGAGAAACTGAATATAACGGGAAGAAATCAGTGGGATCGATCTCTTGGAAGCCGGCAGTTGGTCGGAATAATCTCTTGGAAGCCAACAGTTGGAAGGATCAGTTGGGAGGAATCAGTCGTAAAAGGAAAGACCGACCAGTCGGACTGGTCGGAATAATCACTTGGAAGCCGGAGGACTTGGAAGTCAGACTTGGAAGCCGGGACTTGGAAGCCGGGACTTGGAAGCCGGGACTTGGAAGCCGGCAGTTGGCCGGAAAAGAGTTGGTCGGAATAGTGACTTGGAAGCCAACAATTGGAAGGATCAGTTGGAGGGAGTAAGTCGTAAGAGGAGATCGACCAGTCGGACGGCTGGTCAGCCAGAAGACACAGAGAAGAAGATGAGTTGGAAGGAGCATCCGGGAAATCAGTGGGATCGAGGAGTTGTAAGCAGCAGTCGGGAGAGATCAGGGGGATCGAGCAGTCGGGAGAAATCAGACGAAGAAGCATACCTACACCAGGTTTTAAGACTTAAGTGAGGAGAAGAGCGGGAGCTCTACGCAGGGAGAGAGAAGATAGAAAAAAGGGATTTACTCATCCGGAGTATCAAAAGCAGACCCACGCCGGGTCATAAGCCTCAAATTAAGAGCTGAAGCTCTACTAGGAGAAGAAGAAGATAAGAAGCAAGAATCATCGCACGGCGGCCCGTCATAAGAAGAACCTCATCCCAGCATCCAACGGCGCAGCTTTTTCACAAAGGATCACGGCCACACCAGCATCATGGCGCATCTTTTCCACCAAAGGTTAGAATAAGTTTAATTTAAGATAGGGTTAATTAATTTTAAGCTAATTTAAGATAGCAATTTAAGATTAGTTTAAGTTAAAGTCGCTTTCGTATAATTATTTTATTTTTAATTAAATTAATTTAAGTATATTTTTTGTGCAGAATTTTCTTTCATCTCCCTACCCTTCCATCAATATTCCCAAGGTATATCAGCTTGATAAGGTGGGCGACGTCAACCTATTATTCTCTTTTATCATCGTCTTATTAAAGGCGAGATAACCAATAACCCGCAACATAATTTTGTTTAAATCTAGCTTACATTCGTGTTGTATAGTAATAAAAAAACCTTATCCGCACCCAATGGTGCATAGGGCACTGCGTCATATAAATGCAGTATTATCTTGATCGTTTACACATGAAGGAAAAGTGATCAGCCCTCCGCTTCAGGTACCAGTCCAGGGTAATATTGAATAAATATGACAGTGAAAAAATCAGTTATATTTATTTTACCCCCCTTGGGAATCGAACCCGGGACCTCCAGAACGGTAGCCGAGCGTGCTGACCATTACACTACGTGTTGTATATTGCTTGTATTATCTAGATACATACATTATCTTATTTTTTAAAAATAATGTAGGCAAATGAACGTCTCGTCACGGGCGTTTATGAAAAAAATATATTGTTAAAAAAAATGTGTTACAGTATTGTATAAAGTATTGTAAAAAAAGGAATAATAAATATTTATAACAAAAATAATTGTACCTAATTCAATGTTTTGCTTAAAAAACCATTTATGCATTGAAAAAATAAGTTTTTCTTTTTAATAATACGGTCAATTTTAATGCAGCTTATAACTACTATCACTCATCAATTTTAAAATGCCGACCCGGCACACACGACAACATAATATTTTTCAGTGTAGCCATTCTAAAACTGACTAGGTACCATATATGTTCTCTCCTATTCCGAGAATTCTAATATAATATGTAGCAATAAATATGGGCCATTGGTTGATATTTTTAGTACATCACTAAATATCTTTAAGTTAAAACTTACAGAGCACGTTTCGGATCTCTTGGTATGAATTTTATTTCGATAATTAGCTTCCCTAATTTGTACCGATTTTTTAAACTTTTTTGTTTTGCATTTGTTTTATTACTTATACTTATCTTTTCGTTTTTCATTATTGTTATTGTTATTTTTATTTTATGTAATTAATTATTATTTTCTATGTAATCTATCTTAATTTCTAATTTCTATATTATTTTTTGACATCTCATCAAAGATGAAGAAGAATATGGAAGTCTGGGCATTTACGGGGCTTACGACCGTCATAGGCTGGTTTAAGTGATCACTTTACACACGTGTAACATTCACCAATTCTACCCATTATTGACAACCACACTACTCAAATTCTTGGAAGTTCTATATATATGAACCAATTTAGAAACCTTGTTCATGAATCACTAGAACTTCACTAGAGATATCTATTGGTGAGATGTAAAGAAGCTTTTTATTAAGCAGAAACTCTTATATTAGTATGTGAGATCCGAATCCTGGATTATAATCACACACATGAGAAACGCCAGAAAATACCATTTTCATTTTTATTATAAAGCTTATAATTTGACCAGATAATTTATTTACAACATTTTGAGTGTGTCCAAATACTTGTTCACAAAATCTGGATTATCTCCAATTATAGGAGTTATTTTCAATTTCTATGTTATTTTTTATAAAGGCAGTAATACCGTAAATAAATAAATACATAATTTGACCAGATTATTTTATTCACAGCACTTTAAGGTGTATCTAAAACCTTGTTCACATATCTGGATTTCTCCTTTTCTAGGAGAAACCCAGAATTGTAAACAAGGATTTGATCAAACCCAAAAATGCTGTGTATTTACACTTTCATTTACATACATTTATTTATATTTATTTTCTTCTTCATATTTTCCGAATTTAAGCGTAAATTAATCAAATAAATTCCAGAAGAAAGTCACGACGAAACAGAAACTTTTAACTCGTATAAAAATTGCGTCAAACGATTCTACTGGAAAGGATAATCGATTCTTTTATATAAATAATTCTTTAGCATCAGCAACATTTCGACCCTAAACCACGGGTCGTCAACCTGGTCCGTACCATTTGCTTTTACCCCCCAAAATCTTGGTAAATTTTGCTTGACTATTTTTGTTTTTCGGTATAGCTTCGCAAATTAACTAATTAACTTTGTATATTGTAACGGTATACACACGGGTCTACTAAACAATAAAATTATTCGACTGCAATCAGTGTTAAAAGCCGCAGCAATACAAATTTTTGGAATTTATAAATTTAGTCACATCACCCCTCTACTTCACCAACTGCACTGGTTACGCTTTCCCGAAAGGGTTGAGTACAAACTCTGTCTACTCATGCACAAATCAATGCATTATTTTGACGTGCCCTTCGTAAAGTGCTCTAATTACATTTTTGTCAATATTGAGATATTTGGTGTATGTAATCAACTGAACGTTATCTACATATGTATATAAACCAAAAAAAAATATATAATAACGCCTAGTTTTCAGGCGTATAAGACGCTATCTACATCGAATTTTCGAAATAAATTTAACTCCTAAAACGCTTATTACTTAGTTTTGACAATAAAATTTTAAAACGATTTAATACATTATTTAATCGTGTTTTTAAATATATAATACAAGTTTAAAATTTCACATAAAACCGTTAATTAATTAATAAAAATATGTTGAAAAAATCTTCTAAGCTCTCTCCTGTTCAGTAACCGATTTGCAGATAGAGTACTTCACGTAGGGGCCGTCGATATCTTCAAACCCTTATCCGCACTGTAATTGTGCATAGGGCACTGTAGCATGTAAACGCAGTATTATCTTGATCGTTGTCACATGAAGGAAAGGTGATCAGCCCACCGCTTCAGGTAAGAGGCCAGGGTATTATTGAATAAAATTAGAGTGAAGAAATCGCTTATATTTATTTGACCTCCCTTCGGAATCGAACTCGAGACCTCCAGAACGGTAGCCGAGCGTGCTAACCATTACACTACGGAGGCAAACAAACATAACATGGAGTATCTAGAAGAGCTGTGTATTCTAGACGAATTGGTTAATATTGGTTATACGATATTGGTGGGCGGTAGGGAAATTTCAACGCGGCAACGGGCGCTAGGCATAGAAAGGTTCACGACCCCTGCCCTAAACCTTGTCATCTTAATTAAATTATAAGGGTGCACAATTCCCCGGAGCCGATTTACTAGATAAAATTCAAATATTTTGAAGATAATTCATTTAAATACATTTTGATATGCTTTTGAAATGAAAAAACGTATTAAATGCCGTAATTTTTAGACGTTGACTATAATTAATAAAAAATATTGTTTAAAGAATTAGTATAAAAATATAACGCTTTATGTCAGTCTATTTTACAGCATGGGGATTATTGGTTGGCGTGGTACGAGGAAAGCACTGTTAAATAGTCTTAATGTTAAAATAAGACAATAATATTTAATAAAAGTCCCGAGACAGACTCCAAAAAAATAAATAAATAAATCTCAACTCATGACAGGCGCCGTGGCGTAGTTGGGTAGACGTTCAACTGCAAAACAGGCGCCGCGGGTTCGATGCTCACCTATTGTAAAATATGATTAAGAAAATTATTTTCAATTAGTCTGAGTGTTTGTGATGTATTTTTCACATTTACCTTGTCTATTCTTGCTATCCTACCTGCAGACAACCCTCCAAAAATTGAGGCTTTGCGAGTTATTCCTTGAATAAAAAAAGTTAAACAGCCATATGCTAAAACAATCCTAACATGTCAAAAACACAGAAATCCATCAAACGAAATCAAACACACTTAGCCAACTCGTTTAGTCCTTTCATTATCCACAAAGTTATTAAATAACGAAACTACACAAAAGAGAACTCTTCATAATTGGATAATGAAGATGGGTAGATTTAAAATGTATCGCATCGTTCGGCCATGTCATACATGATTGGATGACGTAGACAAATTACTAATCTAATTAGTTTATCAAAAATGTTGAAAAACGTGCCCTCGAACCTCAGTGACGTCATATTATTGCGAATTTGAAATCATCTCTGTACAATATGCATACATAATTCTGAAAATTCATTATTTATTATCACCCTTGATTTTCCCTCTTCATTTCTGACCAAACTACGTTATCGAGCTCCATAATTTGATTTCGAGCAAATGAGAGTAGGGTGGGAAATTCACACCCCGCATCATTCCAAATAGAGTGTTCAAAAAAGTATCATTGCTCGTTTGTCTTTTAAAAATACATTTAAAAATCGTAATGCATTATTCAGATCAATTTTTATAAAAAAAAAAAACACGAATTATGATATTTTGTATGCTTACGTAGTGCAGTGGTTAGCGTGTTTGGCTACCGTGCGGGAGAACCAAGGATCGATTCTCAGGGGAAAACTTGTTTGCAAACGATGTAATTATGAACCATTATGCTTAGAGGATTTCCATTAACGCACATAAAATCTGTTTACAACATTTTGAGTGTGTCCAAATACTTGTTCACAAAATCTGGATTATCTCCAATTACAGGAGTTATTTTCAACAAATAAGTTACGAAAATAACTCCTGTAATTGGAGATAATCCAGATTTTGTGAACAAGTATTTGGACACTCTCAAAATGTTGTAAACTAATTATCTGGTCAAATTATAAGCTTGAATAATAAAAAATGAAAATGTTAATTTCTGGCGTTTCTCATGTGTGTGATCATAATCCAAGATTCGGACCTCACATACTAATAAAAGAGTTTCTGCTTAATAAATAGCTTCTTTTCATCTCACCAATAGATGTCTATAGTGAAGTTCTAGTGATTCAAGAATAATGTTTCAAAATTGGTTTATATATACATATATAGAACTTCCAAGAATTTGAGTTGTGTGGTTGTCGGTAATGGGTAGATTTGGTGAATGTTACACGTGTGTAAAGTGATCACTTAAACCAGCGTATGACGGTCGTTAGCCCCATAAATGCCCAGACTTCCATTTTCTTCTTCATCTTTGATGAGATGTCAAATAATATAAAATCTGTTTATTTTAATACTGTTTTTCATTCTATTTAATTTTACTTTACTTTATTCAGCCTTCTTCTTGGGCCCAGTATTGAAAAAATGCCTTCCTCTTGGACTTCCACAGTGGTCCATTGGACGCGATTCTCTTCCATTGCAGGCCCGCTAATTTTTTAATGTCATCGGACCATCTTGTCTGGGGCAAGATGCAAGAGGCAACCTACCCACCCTTCTGCGTCCTGTTATAGGCCTCCCGTCAAGCACCTTTTTCGTCCAGTTATCCTCAGACATACGTGCCTTATGACCTGCCCAGTTTCACTTTTGTTCTGCGATTCTTTGAACTACATCTGTTACCCTTATCCAAACATCTGTTTTTTGGTCCCTGAGGGATATGTTTAGCATCCTTCTCTCCATTGCTCTTTTTCTTACTATTACCAACATAAATTCCGTGTTTTTTGGCGTTTTTATATTACCTACATAAATTCCACACTACAGTTTTTTTTATATTTATTTAAAAAAATATATAGATGTACTTCTTCCTGACTTCATCCTAACTTATCGTCTTTGTAGACTGTTAAGGTCAGCTATCTCCGTCCTCAGGTTGTAGATCCTTCTATCATATACAACGTCACCTAGGTCATGGCTTCGAATCATGTTATCTTTCTGCAGCATCCATGAATTTTTTGGTCTTCCTCTAGATGTCTTTCGAGGAAGATCCATGGCAATCGCCTGATTTACAATATGCCTAGGTTCTCTACGTCATATGTGCTCATACCATCTCAATTGCCTTTCCTCTACTTTAAAAAATGTATGTATACGAGAGGATTAAATAATAAATTCGTTATTTTATGTTGTACAATTTAAACGCTCTCGCGAATTAAATTGCGCCAATAAACGTTTTAACCCGACGGCCATGCACGGATGCACAGACCCGTGTAAGAAAACCACCCCTAACTGGATATTTCCCCGCTTTGTGGGAAATCCTCGAGCTCCGACGTCGCCGAACTCTGCGCTTATTCAATAAAGATTATTCACAGAGAGGCCCTTACACCACACAACATTTATCAACGTCCCGAGCTAAGCGGGGCACCGTTAGCCGAAGTGGTCGTGTAATTTTTCACCTAACCGAAATGTTGGCCTTGCGCAGACGGCTTTTGCCTAATCCGCGGCTTAAGTAATTGGATTCGTCGACCCCCTCATATTTTTCGTTTTAATAGCGTTAGCGGAAAATTTCTAGCAGTGAAAATACCCCCGGCCTTCATTCACCCATGCCCGGTTTAAACTTGAACCGTTCGTAAGAAGACGGCGAGTCAAACCTTTCCCTCGGGACGCTTGTGGACTGCGGAATTTTATTGTCCGGCAGTCCGATTTTTTCAAATAAAGCGAATACGACAGTTTAGCGTGATCAAGTTCACGCGTAGAAAGGCGGAAAAAATCACAAGCCGATCATCCGTTTTTCATGCTAACCGTACTGCCGGACAGTAAAATTCCGAGTAGTTCACAAGCGCTCTTAGGGCGTTTGTACACTACTCGAAATTACACGGAATTTTACCGTTCGGCACGTCAGTTAGCGTTTTAAAACGATGATTGGCTTGGATTGGCTTGTGCTTTTGTCCATATTTCTTCGGATCGGTGCTCTTGATCGGTGCGTGAACACGTTGCGCGTAAATTCGATAACGCTAAACTCTCGTAGTAGCTTTCATTTTTTAAAACCGGACTGCCGGACGGTCAAATTCCGGGTAGTGGACAATTGCTCTTACGGTGCTAGAAAAACTTCTGCATGACGTGGTGATATGTATTTTTGCATACCGTATGAAAAAGTGATTTTAAAACGACAAAATGTGATTTTAAAACGGGAAAAATGTGAATATTATTAAATGTTGCTTTTATTGACCAAAGTTGAAGTTGGAGTGTAACAATTTTGTAATGTTAGCTCTGGTAATTACATGAAAATGAGAAAAAAAATACATCGCAAGTAGCCGCAATAGCTAGCGTAGCGACATGACCGTCAAGACGACCTGCGCACTACTGGCGCTTCGAAACACGCTACGACATGCGCGTATACGCAAAGGACGGCACGCACGCACACACTGAGAAACGTTTGTGTGTTGGTGATTTTATCCCCGATTTTTTCACAAATTAATTATTTCCGTCGCTGCAAACGAATAACTTTATATTATAAGACTTTTATGTAATACGTAATTATATTACGGAGGAAAATAAAAAATTCCTGAGCCCGTATCAATTATGGTACATTTTATATTGATATTCTCATTTTTAATGTCGAGTTGTAGTAAATACATATCACCGGGAGGGAAAGGTTAACAATACCCTAAGTCTCCATTCGCCCATGCCCGGTTTAAACTTGAACCATTCGTAAGTAGACGGTGTGTTTAACAGCTAACTGCCGGTTAGCGTCTAATTGATATGTAACGTCTTGTCCCCTTCCTCGATAAGGAGATGCGCAAATTACTTGACGTATTTTCTTAACGATTTCCCGAAAATGAGAATTTAACGTAATAGAAATATACTTGATAGATGATTAAACAAACATTTTTAATGAAACAATTTAACGTATTACTTTTGAACGTTAATTACGATTAATGTTTTAATTAATTAAAAGCAAGTATTCTAGATGAAAAATATTAATTTTTAATTTAAGTTTTACTTAGCATATACCACTATTTCATAAACCACTATTACATTAACAAAATAGTGGTATGTACTGAGTAAAATTAAAAATTAAAATACATTTATAGATTTTACCACAAAGTGACTGCCAAATCAATAAATGAAATCATTGAAAAGTACTCCTTTGTATAGCGATTTAATTATCGTTTTTTTCCGTTCGCAATCGTAGATTGTTACTACTGACCCTTATCCGTACCCAATGGTGCATAGGGCACTGCAGCTAATTGACGCCATGTTTGTTCGATATTTTACTACATGTTGGCAATATGATCAATCACGCATTTCAGGTACTAGTCCAGGGTAATATTTGGTTGAAAAACACATATTTATTTTGAGTTCGCGCGGCTTGATATTTATTTTTAATACATTTTTTTATATTTTTAAACTTTAAAAACGATATCCTGAAAAATCAAGTTATTTTTAATTATATATATGACGTTGTTGAAAGGAGTTAGCGATATGTATGTAAGAGAATATCCAATTAAAAGTTTTTTCTGTACATTCTTGAACGTATTCGCGCTGAAATTACACCGCATGAAAGTTTTTTTTCAATTAGCAGTATTAAATTAATTTTGAAACTTTTAGTAGCAACAGCCGTGATAAATGCATACGCATTAAACAGAGAAAAGCCCTTACGTTGACATTTCCGTAATTCACCTTAGCTTGGTAATTATTTGTAAGGCTTCCCTCAGTGACGCTAATTAGGTTCCTTCGCTAATTAAGGGAGCCTTATCAAAGAAAGACCCGCAGTGACCTCATATTTTAAGGTTAATTTTCAGGTAACGTTTATGAATCTTGATTACTTTCCTAAAAAATGAAGCCGAATTTCCAACAGGTGACGAAATGGTACTTTCACCCTCTTTTTATAAAAAAAAATAATTAAAAAGTGTTTTTAAACTCGATTTGGTTTTACGCAAAGTTTTTTTATGCATTTCACATATCGCTCACTCCTTTCAACAACGTCATATATCAAAAAACTTGATTTTTTAGGAGATCGTTTTTAAAGTTAAGGAATATAATAAAATGTATTAAAAATAAATATAAAGCCACTTATTGAACTTTTCACTGTGCAACAGATCTTTTTAGGTAAAACATGAAGGTTTTTTCTCCATTTGAAAAATATTGAGTATATCTCAAAAAAAAAAATCAAACAAATACCTTTTCTTTTAAATGCAAAAAAACAACACTTTCTTCCCTGTAGCGGGTAAATATTAAGTTAAAAATATGCCGCCCTTGTTGGGATATAGTACATTTTTTGGGCATTCCGAAAACATGCACAACTGTAAATTGACGATTTTTGATGGAAAAGTTATTTTTTTAAGCATAATTAATTTAAGTAATTTTTATGACAATTGAAGGCTCCCCCCATCCAATTATTCCATAAGAAAGAGAATACTGTACAAGGGCATAATAAACCATTTTGTTTGTGTTTTTAATTATTCTTCTTTTTTTATCATACGACAATTATCTGAGGTGTGTATGTTTTTTCTACAGCTGTTGGGGTGTTATATCTGCCCTGTTTTATTCCTCCTACTCATCTTCTCTTCTGTGGCACTTAAAATGAGATCAGTCGCGAGAGAAACGCGTTTGATACGTGCCTTTTTAAAGCTTCTGTCGCCACAATGTACACTATACTATAATTTACAACTTGTAAAAATGTGTTCAGAGAACCCTCCAGCTC
Organism: Brachycentrus maculatus; assembly: GCF_059751285.1. Classification (NCBI taxonomy): domain Eukaryota; kingdom Metazoa; phylum Arthropoda; class Insecta; order Trichoptera; family Brachycentridae; genus Brachycentrus; species Brachycentrus maculatus. Next base: position 105,892 of record NW_028281064.1, on the reverse strand, counting down.
CATCCCATCAAGGATGAAAATTAATCTTTCTCGTTTGCGTTATTTAAAACAAAATATAATATATACAATATAAGTATATACAAATATAACGACATCCTTATTTTACTAAATATAATCCTTCTGGCGGCCAGGAGTGTATGTCAGGACAGAAGAGTGTGGCGTTCAATCCTGCCTACCCCTGCGGGGAAACGGCGTGATGGTAGTAGTAGTAGTAGTAGCAATCCTTCAAAATCTTATCCTCACCAGATTGTGCATAGGGCACTGCATCAAATAAATGCAATATTCATCGTTAACACATGAAGGAAAGGTTAGCAGCCCCCCGCTTCAGGTACCAGTCCAGGGTGATATTAAATAAATATTAGAGTGAAAAATCACTTATCTTTATTTGACCCCCTCCTGGGAATCGAACCCGGGACCTCCAGTACGGTAGTCGAGCATACTCACCATTACACTTCGGAGGCGGATTAATAAATATAAATGCAGTAAAACCTCGATATAACGGACTAATTGGAGGGAGGGGTGTCTCTTAAAGCCGAAGCTATCTGTGTTGGATCGAGAAAAGCTTTTATACAGTGATCACTTAATCAACCTAAGATAGGCCATAATCCCTGCAAATACCCAGACGTCCATAATCTTCTTGAAATATGTTGAGATGTAAAAACAAGTTAGGTTTTGATAATCGAAGAACAATTTTAATAACATCACACACCATTTTTGATATTATCGTTTAAAATACATTGATATTAATTTTATTCCTTTGTTATTTGTTTTTTTAGGTAGGTACATTATTTTTGTGACGCGTTCCATAATATTTAGAAAGTAAAAACGATCCACTATCATATATTGTCTGTTTTTAGGGATTTTAATTTTTTTCCTGTATTTTCTAGGTAGAATGGTTAATGCTTCGGTACTCTGTAAACAGGCTCAGTTTCAAGGGTTTACTCAGAACCCTGAGTGTGTGGAATATGTATAATATTTACTATTCTCAAACTCTTTTTTCCCGGAACCACTTTCTATCTTCGCCTACGCATTACCATATATTTGAGGTAGTATTTTACGAAAATGGCGCTGTATACTCGTAAATTATACACATTTATTAAAATGCCTAGTAAATTTTGTTATTATGCTTTATTTTTTTATCGCATTTTATTTTATTTATAAATAAATATTTAAAGTATGCATTTTATGTTTTCATAATTTAATGTTTGAAAATCATTCCATCATCAGGTCATTGATATAAAATCATTACGATTAGACATTTAGCTCACTCCTTTCAATAACGTCACATATCAAAAAACTTAATTTTCAGGAGATCGTTTTTAAGGTTTAAAAGTAGAATAAAATGTATTAAAAATAAATATCAAGCCACTTATTGAACATTTTTACTGTGCAACAGATCTTTTTAGGTAGAACCTGAATGTTTTTTCTCCATTTGAAAAATATTCAGTATATTTAAGAAATTAATTAAACAATACCTTTTCTTCAAAATGCGAAAACAACACTTTTTGCCCTGTAGCGGGTAAATATTAAGTTAAAAATATGCCGCTTTTGCTGGGATATAGTATATTTTCTGGGCATTCCAAAAACATGCACAGCAAAAAATTGACGATTTTTAATATATGACGTTGTTGAAGGGAGTGAACGATTTGTTTAAAAATAATTTTTTAAAGGGTGTTTTATTACCATACTACAAAGTTATCATTGTTTTTAATATGTACAAAATATAAAATTGGTGAATAAAATGTACAAAATAAGAAATTGATTATCAATATTGTGGTACGATATGGGCCGATAAAAAAAAAACTATAAAGAAGGAAAACTATAAAAAACAGTTAAGGCTCAAGTTCAATTTCTGAAAGTAGCTCACATCCTTATTGAGTTTGGAGACCACTGCTGTAAACGGTGGTAATATCATTTTTTATTTATTATATTTAAAGCGATTCAGTTGGCTTGACCATGTACTCCGCATGCCTCCTGAGAGCCTTAATCAAGCTTGCCTCTTTTACAAGACATCAGGTTCGCGCCGCCCGGGACGACCACTGCTGACAATTCGGCAGTTCTCGTCAGAACTTCGGGACGCTGATCTGACTTGGGAGGATGCAAGGGAGCTGGCAGCTGACAGAAAAGCCTGGAGACAGTTTGGGGACTCCATATGCTCCACCTAGGGAGCGGATATGGTTTAATTAATTAAATTAATATTATCTTCTCGAACCACGGATTGATGAGCGAGGTAATATAGGTTTGAGGGGTTGATATTTACTCCTCGTACTATCGGGTTTTAGGATTTAGGAATATGATCGTTTGGACAAACCTACCCCTTTGTTAAGGGCTATCTCCAAGGGATGGGATCAAGTTATTCACGCCGGCTCTATTTAAATTCAAATTTTACCTATTATCATACTTTGCTGTATGAAACAATTGGAAAACTTGCTTCCCATTCTGCGTCCGGGTGGATTTAATTTGAAATTGAGATTCGGATGACAAAAATACGCAAATAAACAAACAAAGATCATAACATTTTTTTAATTAAAAAAAACACTTCTTCTGCCGACTCATATCCGTATACAATGGTGCATGGGGCACTGCTTTAAATTTATGCAATGTAATGTTAGCTAAATGTAAGCAAGGTTAATCTTGTTCTCTTCAGGTACCAGTCCAGTATGATAGTCCATATCAAATAAATATTAAATTGAAAAGATACTCGAAATGTATGGAACAGTCTACCCGAATAATTTTACGTACTAGGAGACGCTTGAAAACACGATTTTCTAATTTTATGAAACTTATATTTCGACTAGTTATTTTAATCACAATATTTTGTGTGTGTCCACAAATGTTGGTGTGTTCAAAGATCTGGTTAAAAATTTCATGAAGATCACTACCAAATAAAATAAATACTTAAATGAACTTTAGATAGTGCCAAGAACTTGAATGGTCTCAATTTAAGGATAAATACAACATTCTAAATTTGAGTAGTGTGGTTGTTCATACGTGTGTATTAAGTGATAGGTCGTAAGCCCTGTAAATGTTCGGGCTTCCATATTCTTCTTCATCTATGTTGAGATACCAACTCCTAAGTGCACAAAACCCAAATTTGTTAACAATGATTTGGATATACTTAAAATATTGTGAACAGAAATATAAAACGTAAATGTGTCATTAAAATCGTCTTAAATCACTGGATAAAGTCCAAATAAAAAAAGCGTGATATGATGTGCTCAAAATTATCAAATTAATAATCCAAATGAAACATAAATCCTTCTGCTGCCTCTAATTTACTTTTCTGATCAAAATATTGACCGACATACATACACCATACACCACATTCACTGTGTATCATAATTAAACAGAAATACCCCATAAAAGAACTGATTGAGGAATGAAATCTGAGTACCTACTAAGATACGTTGGGGTTCTTTATAACGCCAAACTTCCTTTAATTATATCCCCCGAGATTGTGTATTTAGCTCTCTGCCAAATTGGATAACAACTTTGATTAACTTTGTCAAGATGTATCATTGTATTCTTCAGATTTGACATAGGTGTATAAAACAGTTACGAAAGAAAACGTGTATACCATAAATACACAAACACGCACACATACAGTGGCGTGCACAGAGAGTTAATTAGAGTAGGCAGTAGAGGTAGGTAGTAAGGTAAACTGGTACTATTTAGTAAGGTAGGGTAGGTACTGGTTGCGTTTTTATGGCATTGCTTTGCTGTATATATATATATATATATATATATATATATATATATATATATATATATATATATATATATATATATATATATATATATATATATATATATATATATATATATATATATATATATATATATATATATATATATATATATATATATATATATATATAAATATATATATATATATATATATATATATATATATATATATATATATATATATATATATATATATATATATATATATATATATATATATATATATATATATATATATATATATATATATATATATATATATATATATATATATATATAAATATTTCTACTTATAACATATCTTACATTAGTTACGCTGTACCTTTCGCAAAAAGGGACTTAGCTTTTGTACTTGGAGAGTGACACTAAAACTTGTTGTATACTTAAACTGACCATTTATTTTTGTTTTCAAAACGGGAAATCTACCAATTTTAACGTAATAGAATGTATATTTAAGGCAACACGTATTTTTTTTATAGTTTTTTATGTATTAATAAAACAAAAGGAATGTTGATAAAGAAAATAAGATGAATAAGTAATATAAATATGAAAAAATTATGTTGTTTTATATTGGGACAGGCATTCAAATTTTAATCACGCTTTAATTAAAGTAAAATTGCTATTTATATATTTAATTATTTATTTTTTTACAAAAATGTTAGTAATATTAGTATGTAACCACTCACCGAAACCCATTATTTATATATTCTTTAATACACATATTTGTAACATTATGTGCTAAAATAATAAGGCTGTCATAAGCCTACATGAAAAGAAAACTGTGTCTGCTAACTGAAGTCAAATAATATAAAAGCCTACGTTTTGCTAGTTGAAATCTTGGGATTTAGGAAATCTTATGGCTAAAAACACCCTTTACATAATGTACATATATGTACAACATTTTGAGTGTGTCCAAATACTTGTTCACAAAATCTGGATTATCTCCAATTACAGGAGTTATTTTCATATTATTTTTTGACATCTCATCAAAGATGAAGAAGAATATGGAAGTCTGGGCATTTACGGGGCTTACGACCGTCATAGGCTGGTTTGAGTGATCACTTTACACACGTGTAACATTCACCAATTCTACCCATTATTGACAACCACACTACTCAAATTCTTGGAAGTTCTATATATATGAACCAATTTAGAAACCTTGTTCATGAATCACTAAAACTTCACTAGAGAAATCTATTGGTGAGATGTAAAGAAGCTTTTTATTAAGCAGAAACTCTTATATTAGTATGTGAGATCCGAATCCCGAATTATAATCACACACATGAGAAACGCCAGAAAATACCATTTTCATTTTTATTATTAAGCTTATAATTTGACCAGATAATTTATTTACAACATTTTGAGTGTGTCCAAATACTTGTTCACAAAATCTGGATTATCTCCAATTACAGGAGTTATTTTCATATTATTTTTTGACATCTCATCAAAGATGAAGAAGAATATGGAAGTCTGGGCATTTACGGGGCTTACGACCGTCATAGGCTGGTTTGAGTGATCACTTTACACACGTGTAACATTCACCAATTCTACCCATTATTGACAACCACACTACTCAAATTCTTGGAAGTTCTATATATATGAACCAATTTAGAAACCTTGTTCATGAATCATATTTCTTCTTATTCTTCTTCATCTTTGATGAGATGTCAAAAAATAATATGAAAATAACTCCTGTAATTGGAGATAATCCAGATTTTGTGAACAAGTATTTGGACACACTCAAAATGTTGTAAATAAATTATCTGGTCAAATTATAAGCTTAATAATAAAAATGAAAATGGTATTTTCTGGCGTTTCTCATGTGTGTGATTATAATTCGGGATTCGGATCTCACATACTAATATAAGAGTTTCTGCTTAATAAAAAGCTTCTTTACATCTCACCAATAGATTTCTCTAGTGAAGTTTTAGTGATTCATGAACAAGGTTTCTAAATTGGTTCATATATATAGAACTTCCAAGAATTTGAGTAGTGTGGTTGTCAATAATGGGTAGAATTGGTGAATGTTACACGTGTGTAAAGTGATCACTCAAACCAGCCTATGACGGTCGTAAGCCCCGTAAATGCCCAGACTTCCATATTCTTCTTCATCTTTGATGAGATGTCAAAAAATAATACATGTATGTATATGTTCCATACTTGATTTAGCTTCAACCGCACTTAGGGACTTGAAAACATTTTTTTGTTCACAGCCCTTTTAACCCCGTAAATAAATCCCTTATCCCACCCTTTCTAGCCCATTTTTGTAGTTTCTAGGTACCGATATTTTTTGATCTAGCATTTTTCTTGATGTTCTCCCTCTGCGATCACGCGGAACAATATTTTATAGGAGGTCTTATGCAAATTAAAAATGTGTCGATTTATTGATATAAATCAGCCGTCTTGTGAGAGTCCGATTTTTCGCCTACATTTTCAGACTATGACTTCTCAGATATTTTGTAGTTTTAGTAAGTATTCAGTGCCAGCTCGCTAACTGAACGTAAATCATGCAATGAATGGGTCGTTCGGATTACTCAGTGTTTTGAGAAAAATCAAGGAATAAAAAGGAAATTTCGGTTAATGAAAATGCTCTTTATTTCACATTTTTATTAAAGTACTGAATGAATAATACAAAATTTAAACATTTTTATTTTAGCTTGAAAAAATCTGATATTTTCATTTGAACCAACGAATTGAACTGGTGTTCTATTTGTTGGTTCAAATGAACCAATTAAGCTTCTTTACATCTCACCAATAGATGTCTCTAGTGAAGTTCTAGTGATTCAAGAACAAGGTTTCTAAATTGGTTCATAAATATAGAACTTCCAAGAATTAGAGTAGTGTGGTTGTCAATAATGGGTAGAATTGGTGAATGTTACACGTGTGTAAAGTGATCACTTAAACCATCCTATGACGGTCGTCAATGTAATGTAGGTCGCCCCGTAAATGTCCAGACATCCATATTCTTCTTCTTCTTTGATGAGATGTCAAAAAATAATATGTATTTAAGTATATTTTTTTACGACTTTTTGTTTAGTATGAGTACTCGAATAAAATAAACAAGGCTGGATTCATTCATTCCATTAGTAGAATAAATAAATAGTAAAGTTTTTTTTTCCAATGGGATTTGTTCCGCTCTAAGCCGTAAGGTGGTAGCGCCGATAATGAGTAGTCACGTATAAATGCCTCCATAGAGACCCGTTAAGTGGAATCGTCCCAATCCGATTATGCCTTTGAACTCGGAATGACCCAGTAAGCACGCTTTTATGCTTTATTTTTAGGATCAATATGGTATGAGGATTGAACAGAGATAAATATCATACTTATAATAGGGTCACTGAGCAATCGAATGTTATTAAACTCTACAAAATTTTGAGTGTGTCCAAATACTTGTTCACAAATCTGGATTATCTCCACCTATAATTTTGTCCGCCTTTTTGGTGTAATAGTCAGCGCGTTTAGCTACCGTGCTGGAGGTCCCGGGTTCGATTCCCAGGGGGGTGAAAATAAATATTAGTGATTTTTACACTGTAATATTTATCCAATATTACCCTGGACTGGTTCAGAAGCGCAAGAGTGATCACCTTGCCTTCATGTAAGTAATGATCAAGAAAACACTGCGTCAATTCGATGCAGTGCCCTATGCACCTTTGGGTGCGGATAAGGGGTTATAAGTAATAATAATTGGAGAGAATCCAGATTTGTGAACTAGTATTTGGACACACTCAAAATGTTGTAAATAAATTAACTGGTCAAATTATAAGCTTAAATAATAAAAATTAAAATGATATTTTCTGGCGTTTCTCATGTATGTGATTATAATCCAGGATTCGGACCTCACATACTAATAAAAGAGTTTCTGCTAAGTAAAAATCTTCCTTTCATCTCACTAATAGATGTCTCTAGTGATATTCTAATGATTTGAGAACAATGTTTCAAAATTGGTTCATATAGAACTTCCAAGAATTTGAGTAGTGTGGTTGTCAATAATAGGTAGAATTGGTGAATGTTACACATGTGTTAAGTGATCAATTAAACCAGCCTATGACGGTTGTCAGCCCCGTAATTGCGCAGGCTTCCATATTCTTCTTCAACTTTGATGAGATGTCAAAATATATTATTAAACTCTATTACGTTTAACATGTAACTATCAGATCATAACAACTAACTTACTAACAACTACGCCGTTTTCCTGTAATTGAACGCCACACCACCTAGTCTATACGAGCATTATTCACCTCTTTCACATTCACGCATCTCCGCATTTATAAGTGTTTTTAATATTAATTTATATTATTTTGAGCCCATTCTGATTGTATCTATTTTTTTCAGGTAAGTGTCCTCCATGAAACTGAAGTAAACTAAATTTGTATCACTGACTGTGAAAAAAGACTAAAACACGATGGATGGAAAAAGCAGATGCACTCAAAGGTATTTTTTTAAATGATTTATTCACATATTAGATTATTCACCCTACGGATATTATATCAGTATAATGTGTGTCCCAGTTGAGGGCATCACGAAATCTATCAAAATTACATTTAACATACGAGAGGAATCCAACAACAGCGCATATAAGTATATAGTAAATCTTTCGAAATTGATGCAATATGAATGTACGATAATAGGCAGAATAGCAAAAGTTACACAAGCCAGGTCGCAAGCCCTGAAATGCTCAGAATCTCCTCTTCTTTCGTTTAAAAATGATAATGAATATTTTAATAATCATTTAGACAAAATTCTAAGTATATCAAAATTACAATTACCATACGAAAGGAATTCAACAACATTGAATATATTTATTAATTTATTTTAACATGTACAGAAAAAAGTACATTGGTGGGCTTATTGGTAAGAAGTAATATCTTACAACCAACCAAAAATAGACCAGTGATAATAATAATAGTAAAAATAATCTGAATAATTTGTATAGCGCCATTTTCGTCAAATACTACCTCAAGGGCGCTTATAAAAATTTGTTTAAAAAAAGGATGCTGATGATAATGATAGATAAAAATAAAAATATGTTACAATACTTAGAATATAAATGTATATCTTTCGAAATTAATACCATATGGATGTGCAATAATGGGCAGAATAGCCAGCCAAATTCCAAGTGTTCAAACATGTTATAAGATCACATGATACATATTTAAATTATCATTCCAATAATTAATTATATATATTTAAAATAAAACTTTGTTTAAATATCACTTAAAATGTTTTTAAAATGTTTTATTGTAACTTTATTATAATGTCACCGGTTTCGAAGCTAACCGCTTCTTTTTCAATATTGATTAATACTATTATAAATCAGTCTTGAAAAAGAAGCCGTTAGCTTCACAAACCGGTAGACATTATAATTAAGTTATAATAAAATATTTACAGTAATTTTAAAACAAACTTATTTTTCAATTATAAAATCACAATGTCATTGCTTCAAATATGAATTATAATTAACTATCTACAGGCGGCACATTCGACTTTCGCACAATTCGCTATTTCGGACATTTTTTTAGGCAAAAATGCCAAAAAAAAATTTTCTGTGCAGTTGTTTCCCTTTCACATTATAAAACGCATATGAACCAGGTCCTTACTGTGAAAAATGTTATGTATGTACTGAATTGAATGTGATCCCAATGGAGAACGCTTATATCAAGTGCGTAGGGCGATCCATAATAGTACTTCATGTTACCTACAGAACTCTCTTTGAAGAAAATAAAAAAGAGTAAAATGCAACTCTTGACAAGTTTATTGTACTTAGTAATTTTTTATAAAAACGAATTTTAAAGTACAATTTTTGGTGTATTTTTTAATCCCTCTACTTTCGAACATTTAACTTTCGCACACATTTTCAGGAACCAATCATGTGCGAAAGTTGAGGTCCGCCTGTATTTGATTGATGTTTATTTTGTAGAACTTCAAATGTTCAATTCACGCTCATAAGATGTGTTCACTGTACATACAAGAAATCAAACACTGATTTACCTAAAGGAACTGTTTGAGGAGTTGATTGTTACATCCAGAGTTATTTACCACAGAATTTGGTATTATAATCATATGGAGATTGAATTATTGTGGAAGTTCATATTCCCTCGTCAGCAAAGGAATAATTGTATGAAATCCAATTAGAAAGCGTTTACATCCTCATTCGCGCTCATTCCGAATGTATTAAAATCCTCGCTTACAATCGAGCACCCACCCCATCTTCATATGAACATCACCTCATTTCCACATACACTTGCGTTCACTAAACAATACATTGTGATACAATATCATATTGTAATAGTATGTATCTACATACCAAACAAAATGGGAAGTTAAGATATTTCAAGAATAGATTCGGCAGTCACTTGGTTATTGCTACCCATTTTTTTTGGTAAAAAAAAAAGTGGTATTTACCAAGTTTTACTTGGTAAATACCACTTTTTCTTAAAATCCATTTTGAGACGTCGGCTGTCCAAACTCAAAACACAGTAAGGGACATTTTTTTGTAGTCCGTTTTTTTGTAGTAAGTAGATTCTACTTAGTCTAAGTAGATTCTACTTAGTCCAAAAATGCAAAAAAAACGTACTACAAAAAAATGTCCCTTACTGTGTTTTAAGTTTGGACAGCCGACGTGTGTCAACGCATTCCGCTCATTTTTAAACTCTGTACGATTCGGATTGTATCGAAACACGTATCGCAATAGATTTTAAGTAATATTGGTATTTACCAAGTAAAACATAAATTAAAAAATAAGATATTTCGCTAGTATTCCCTAGATTTAAATATAATATTTATTATAAAAAAAAAAAATGTTGATGCATATGTTCGATACTGCTAATCTTTGTAACTTCATGCCCAATCGACGATGATGTCTTCATTTTAATTTGAACCACTATTTAAAAAAAACACTTTTTATTTCAATTAAAATATTTATTAAAATTCACAAAAATATTTCATACCAAAAAACCGTGCGGGATTTTATATCAATCAAGGGTTGCAATCGCGTTCTGTTACCAATATGGCAGCGCCATCTGTTGAACGTTAGAGTGACCCTCGCCATTGCTAATTGTTAATTCTTGACAACTGTTGTCATTTATCATATTCAATATTTTCTATTGTATTGTTATTTCATACATGGATTTAAATTTTTTTTTGCTTCACAAGCACTGTGAAATAAAACATTTTTGACATGTCGCACACTTCTTTCAAGAACGTCATAAAACAAAAATCGTCAATTTCCAGTTGTGCATGTTTTCGGAATGCCCAGAAAAGTACTATATCCCAGCAAAAGCGGCATATTTTTAACTTAATATTTACCCGCTACAGGGCAAAAAGTGTTGTTTTTGCATTTTGAAGAAAAGGTATTGTTTAATTATTTTTTTAAATATACTAAATATTTTTCAATTGGAGAAAAAACATTCAGGTTTTACCTAAAAAGATCTGTTGCACAGTAGGTAAAAAGTTCAATAAATGGCTTGATATTTATTTTTAATATATTTTATTACATTTTAAAACCTTAAAAACGATCTCCTAAAAATCAAGGTTTTTGATATATGACATTGTTAAAAGGAGTAAGCGATGTGAGCTTCCCGTTTCCTTTCTTTTTTATATATCCTGACTAAGTCACAGTAACACGTGGCAAGGTACAGCTAGTATTAAATAATAATACATATTACTTACCATGAAACAACAAAGATTATTAAAATTTGGGCCAATACCAATATAAAAAATACTTACTTATATTAAAATATGCATAAGTATGGCTACGATTTTTTTATTGCTATTTCGTCTCTTGAGAATTCCTTGTCTGAATCTAGCCTATATTTGACAGGTCCCCATTCTAACTGTAAAATAGTCAATCTACCGGGAGTAGCTCTGCTATTTCCACTTTCTGTTGTCAGTTAAGGGCTCTAGGGTGTGGAGATGGATAAAATATGTTGAAAAAAACGTGGGGCTTTTACATATCGTAAGCCCTTTTTTATTGATAAAAACGTAGACACGTGTGCATGTATCTGACGTTTCTGCACGTCTGTGTTCGAACTTATTACGTGATTGAAACAAATTAATGCATAGATACAATAATTGATGATAAATACATTCATTTACATACATACATGTTGAATTTCTTAGTTAATCCTCCTCCTCCTCAAGTTATTCGAAATTTTGTCACAACTGCATTCAAATATGTACTAGCATAAAGTATTTATAATATCTAAAATGACGCATTTGACTGGTAAAAACGCATTTAAAATAATAAAAAGAAACTTGTTAGTAATTATTTTTCGGAATTTGCAAATCATATAATAGATACTAATCACTCATTTCACTCTCATAAATTAAAATTATTACACCTTGTTCCATATAAAGGCCAAATTATGAATTATCTTGAAAATTTAGAAATACAAAAAAACCTGAATTCTAATAATAATTTATTAAATAATATATTGTTTCAAAATTCTTCTCCATTGCTTTCAATTTTTCCTTTGTTTTCAAACTCCGTTCCTTGACTAACCCCTTCCCCTTACTTTCCCCTCTCCTTATTTATAGAAAAATTTTATTTTAGTTATTATACAGACCTGAATGATGGAAGTTTAACTTCTGAAACATGTAGTCTATAATAAAACTCAAGTGGTAAAAAACGAAGTGTTTTCTTTAATTATTATAAAAAGAAACATTATTTTTACCCTTGAAAAACCCAAATTTGTGAACAAAAATTATGAGACTCAAATATCGGGTTGAAAATATATTATTGATTGAATTAAATGCACAATCTAAGATAACAGTAATCGAATTTTTATAACCGGTTTTTATAACCGAATCACAATCACCCTTACTTTTGACTGATGAATTTATAAAAAGGGACTAGCGATACGTATTATAATAATGAAATTATCATACGCGCTTGAAGAGGCACTTCGTAAAATTGATACTATTTTATACATATGATAATTTCATTATTATATAGTGCCTATCGCTATTATTTTATCTTGAATGCCTTTTCGTTTACATACAAAAAGCCACTAGCGATACCTTTAACAATAATGAAATTGTTGTACATATAATAATTTCATTATTATTTAATGCCTATCGCTATTATCTTATCACTAGTGCCTCTTCTTATAAATACAAATAGGCACCAGCGATACCCATGGTAAAAATAATATTATTTATACGAAGAGGAACTAGCGATTTGTATGGTAATAATAATGAAACTATAATATTGAGAATTTGTACATATGTATGAGTATAAGGGAAAAAATACTTGACATCAATAAAACCTAAGTGGAAAAAAATTGTGAATAAAAATTTAAAGACACAAAATATCGAGTTACATATATATTATTGATTGATACAATCTGACCAATCTTTGATAACAGTAACCGAATTTTTATAACCGAATCACAACCACCCTGAATTTTGACTGATGAATTTACGAAGAGACACTAGCTATACATATAGTTATTATAATGAAATGATTATATGTACATATGTATGAGTACTATGGGGCCCAGAGCACTAAGTTACGCCTCGTTCTCCCATTCGCTTTGCACGCTCGAGTACGGCGCCGTTCCCATGGTACTAACGAAAGCAAGAGGTATTTGTAATCCGTAGACAATGACTTGACGTAATCGCTAATGAGTTGCTTCATTTTCGCGTTCATAGTGCGTGAATCTTCCTCTAGTTCACACGGGGCGTTGTCACTGTGTTATGTATTTCATAATATAATTATATCGCTTCCAATGCACGCCAACACACGCTATACGAGTACACACGAACTATACCAAAATTCAACCTGGGGAAATAAAGCATTTAAAATAATTTATTTATTGACTTGGCGTTTATTTAGTATATATCATTATTTATACTTTAAATGAAACACTAATTGAGTCAACTAAAATGTTTTATTTTTATTTTTAAATAACAACTAAAATTATGTGGCAATTGTTTCACCTTGTAATGGCATTCTCAAATCAGTGTTTAATTTAATAATAATAATAAAACCCTTATCCGCACCCCAATGGTGCATAGGGCATTGTGTCATATAAACACAGTGTTATCTTGATCGTTTACACATGAAGGAAAGGTGATCAGCCCTCCGCTTCAGGTACCAGTCCAGGGTAATATTGAATAAATATTACAGTGAAAAAATCACTAATATTTATTTGACCCTTTTGGGAATCGAACCCGGGACCTCCAGAACGGTAGCCGAGCGTGCTGACCATTACACTACGGAGGCGGACCGTAGTGTAATGGTCAGCATGTTTAATTTAAATATTCAAAATCATATTGAAACATATACTAAAGATGTCTCATCTTGAGACGAAGCATTTATTGTTTTTAAACGAAAGAAGACGAATATATGAGCTTCCAAGGGATTACCTGGCATTTGGCTGGTTTAAGTGATCACTTTATACACCCGCGATTGCATTAAATTTTGAAAGATGAGTTTAGTATCTGAAATTGTAGCTTTTCAAGCGCATTGGCAGCGCTATCTTTTAAACGCAACAACAACGCACGCAAACGTAAAATTGTGCATGGCGGACAGCGTGCTTCTTGACAGCTACTGTCACTTTTTCATTTTTGTTTCATAGATTTTTTAAAATGTTGTGGACAGTTGTTCAGACGGAATATTTTTTTTTTAGTATTACGTCAAAAGTGACTTCACAAAATCACTGATTTAACGACCTTTCTTGGTTTTATTATCTGACGTATTCGTGCACAAACATCCCAACTCTACTACTTTACTTTAATACGTGCCTAAATATTTAGATTATATCGCATAAATAAACTACACCAAACCATAACACCTCCATATCAACAGGCAGATACAGAAGCATATTTTTAAATCGATATAATATGTAAACGCTTGGCTCTTCGCATTCAAATGAATCTATGTAGATCGATAGTCAAATAAATATTTAAAGTTTTAGTCTTATTTACGCTACTTAAATTAATAGCATTAGAGTCACAGCAGGATGGATGCAGTCCCCGATGTACCCTAAGAGATTATTAAGACCCCCTTGACTGGCTGTCTTTTACATCCCACCAATAGATGTCTCTAGTGAAGTTCTAGTGATTTAAGAACAAGGTTTCTAAATTGGTTCATATATATAGAACTTCCAAGAATTTGAGTAGTGTGGTTGTCAATAATGGGTAGAATTGGTGAATGTTACACGTGTGTAAAGTGATCACTTAAACCAGCCTATGACGGTCTTCTTTATCTTTGATGAGATGTCAAAAATAATATGAAAATAACTCCTGTAATTGGAGATAATCCATCTCATCAAAGATGAAGAAGAATATGGATGTTTGGGCATTTACGGGGCTGACGACCGTCATAGTCTGGTTGAAGTGATCACTTTACACACGTGTAACATTCACCAATTCTACCCATTATTGACAACCACACTACTCAAATTCTTGGAAGTTCTATATATATATGTATAAATGAACCAATTTTTTCAGCCCCGTAAATGCCCAGACTTCCATATTCTTCTTCATCTTTGATGAGATGTCAAAAAATAATATGAAAATAACTCCTGTAATTGGAGATAATCCAGATTTTGTGAACAAGTATTTGGACACTCAAAATGTTGTAAAGAAAATGGTTAGATTTAATACAGAAATGCACCAGAATACATCGGAATACGTGTCACAATAGATTGAAAGATAAACTGGTATTTACTTAAGTAAGTATTTATTTAAGTTTTTTAATTTAAATTTTTTATTAACATAAATTGTATACATTTATTTAAATAACAATTGTAATCATATTTTTTATTAAAATTGCAGAGACCCACCAAGCCACCTTTTGTGTCTTGTCGGTGGAGTTCTTTTTGCATACATTTTTATTGTTTTTAACCATTTTAACCTAATACTGTATACAAACATATAATATAAACATTATACAATTTTCATAAAATCAACTCTTGATCATTTACCCATTCCTTATTTTGCCTAAACATAAATTAAAAATGGATGGATTTTAACAAAGTGACAAAAAAAGTAAAGCAAAAGTAACAAAAACCAACTTATTGTTCAAAACAACTACATATTTATACATATATTATTTAACGTTTAATAAAATTGACAATCCTTACTTTTTACTTCTACGTCACACAAAAGAGCAAGAATTTTATAATATATATTTTAAAAATATTTTTACAATGAAGATAACGTTGACTCAATGGCTTCATGTTTGCAAGGAATATTCCAAGCCAGCAGTTTATGTTGTCTACGTCTACAGCGTGTATGGGCCGCTTTATGTGCAATTCGTCGTTACACAAGATGGCGCCTGAATGGGCTCCGCGCTCCGAACAATGTTGCTCGTGGGCGGGAAAACGTGTGTTCGACATTTTTAATTCGCAAACGTGGAATTTTATAGGTCAGGTCCACAACTCGCAGACTATTTACTATGCACATGTGAGTCAAGGTTCTTGGAAGAATGTATATACACTAGAATTCCGAGATCCGAAATAAGATTCCTGATGTTATTTCACGGACTACGTTTCATATACAAGACGTCGATATTCGAGCCGAATGAAAAAAACAATCTATTACAGTGTTCCGCAAACTTTTTCTTTTCAAGGTACACCTAATAAATTACGAAATTTCATATATATATATATATAAATATATATAGGTGCATATTTACAGTATTACGGTAATATTATTTTTTAACATCTCATCAAAGATGAAGAAGAATGTGGAAGTCTGGGCATTTACGGGGCTGACGACCGTCATAGGCTGGTTTAAGTGATTACTTTACACACGTGTAACATTCACCAACTCTACCCATTATTGACAACCACACTACTCAAATTCTTGGAAGTTCTATATATATATGAACCAATTTAGAAACCTTGTTCTTGAATCACTAGCACTTTACTAGAGATATCTATTGGTGAGATGTAAATTGTAGAATTGGTGAATGAAAAATAATATGAAAGTGACTCCTGTAATTGGAGATAATCCAGATTTTGTGAACAAGTAATTGGGCACACTCAAAATGTTGTAAATATCATGGTAACATATTTAACATATTATGTTAAATGCAAAATGTAAGCCTTCTTATTTATTGTAACTGCAGACAGTTGGTAGAATTCCATATTGAATTGTTGGGTAATATATCCAAAATTCAACAAGGTTTATTTGGTTGAATTCTACATTCATTTATGTATATGTTAATACGTGACGCGTTTCGGCTTATTAGGACTTTATCAAACACCTAAGCCTACTTATCTGAGCGCAGGCAATAAAAAATTGGAGCAATTGTGTTATTTTTACAAAACTAGACTTTTTTCCGCGGCACACCAACTAATCACTCCGGTACACCAGTGTGTCGCGGCACACACTTTGCGGAACAATGATCTATTACATAATTTTTGTTTTTCTTCAAATATTATTTTAATTTTATTAATTAATCGGTGCATGTTGATGTCATTTTATGGACTTGTTCTTTTTTTACATTTTGACATCTGAAGATGAAGAAGAATATGGATATCTGGGTAGTTACAGGGATTATGACTTGTCATAGGCTGATAAAGGCAGTCTTGCATTCAGCTACCATTAAATTAATATTACAGTAAAAAAAATACGAACGTTTATTTTGACCCAACTAGGGAATTTAACTGGGGACCTCCAGCATGGTAGCCAAACGCGCTAATTACTACACTACGGAGGCGGGCAGAACATTTATGTACTTGAAATTATAATGAGTATTATCGTACTTTTAAATAACCCTTGATGTTTTCTGTTCTGTAAAAACACTGCGTTTCATTTTAATTAATAAAAACTAAAGAAATAAACTGAATGAAAGCTTTTATATTATCCACTGACACTTCGTGATGGAATTGCATTTTTAATTTATTATTAGATTAAAACCAATATTTTTAGCTTTTCCACTTTTTTATTTGACCAGCGACCGGGTTTCGTCGTTACCGACATCATCAGACTGGTGAGAGGCTATACAAATTGATATGTTATATATAAAAGAAGGCAGCAGGCCTTCTTTTATATATAACATATCAATTTGTATAGCCTCTCACCAGTCTGATGATGTCGGTAACGACGAAACCCGGTCGCTGGTCAAATAAAAAAGTGGAAAAGCTAAAAAAAAAAAAAATATTGGTTTTAATCTAATAATAAATTGAATGAAAACTGATTATTACTTTCACTTCTTCGTCTTTTCTGTTTATCTTCTCACTGCAAAGATCGTAACCATCTCTTCTTGTCCTTAAAAAAAACTGCGTATGGTTGTCCTCTTTCTCTCCAGCATCGCTCGAACTACTGATAAACCAATGGCAGCTTTAAGTTTTTTTTCTCTTATAGGATTAGATATAACTCACATTCCCATGGATTTTCCCTAATTCCTTTAGTATTTTTTACTGTGATTTATCGTGGAAATTTAATGTATTTCTAACATAACTCTTCGTTAAGAAAGATCATTAATTATAATTGTACACATCACCGTTTGCTCCTTGCCAAATCTGCCAACTGCCTTTGCGTCACTTAGTAATCCGAGAAAAATTGATTATTCTCCTACGTTCTCTTTTATATTTGTCCCAATAAATTATCAAAAAATATCGTGTTTTTTTAGGAAGCTTTTGTTTCGCAGACCTCTAGATACTTGCTTTCATTATATTTCTTACCGAAACTATACACTTAAACGTCTAGTTATGTTTAGAGCTTTCGTCATCAGAGTTGACCCGAACATACTACTCACTAACACACATACATATCACTTGTATACGTAGTGTCAAAAATTCCAAAACCCCGCCCCCTTTGATTTACCTGTATAGGTTTATGCAACATAATTCAAGCATATGAAAATATGTTTGTTAGATCAACTCTGATGGTATTAGGAATACATACTTAAAGTGTATCTGAAATTCAATTAAATTTTGGTATTTTGGACCTAAACGTCTTCCCCCGTATACCATAAAATATTAAATTGAATAAACGATTTATACATTGTACTAGTCTGATGATGTAGGGAGAACGATGAAACTAATTATCATTTTATTACCTTAATTTCCTTTATTTCTCGGTTTAGGTGGATGACCTTAGCTAAGCTGATAAAGTCTCTGATCGGACATCAGAGGACCCTGGTTCGAATCCTGTAGCGGAAAAGTCACTTATGACGATGATATTTGTTTTTAACTAATAATTTATTGTTCAGTAAAACTAAGCGTTATCAAGAATAAACATATTGATTGATAAGAAATATGTTTTTAATTTAGGTTTTAATTAGTAAATGCCACTAGTTATTAAAAATTATTGTGAAACGTGTTTCGATGCAATCGTGTTTGAAAATGATGCGGAATGCACCGAAACACGTGTCAGAATAGATTTTAACAAATAGTGGTATTTACTAAGTAAAACTTAAATTAATGACATGTTTCTTCTCAATTAATATGTTTATCCTCTATATAATTATTAAATATTAGTTCAATTACAATTTATTATATTATTGTCGTAAGTGACTTCCGCTACAGGATTTGAACCAGAGTCCTCTGATGTAAAACTTAAATAATAAATGGATAGATTTTACCACAAACTGACTGCCAAATCTATTAATGAATAAATATGTTATTAAAGGTGTCTTTTTAAATTTTCATGAAGAGATCTTTGAATGAGAACAACGTTGTAGAAAACGGAATAGTTACTCGGCGTGGAATTAGACAAATTAAAATCAATCTTATTTTTTTTAATTCGCGAAAAATATGTTAATATTGTTAAATATTGATATTTATTGTATCGCTTTAACAATGGAAGCAAACAGCGGTTCACGTTTGCCACGGCATCTGATTATTTACATAACATATCTCTTGGCGTCGCGTAATCTTTGATTTTGACAGCTGCCTCCGGAACGACGCCATCTTGATTGCCGCCATTTTAGGAGAAAGTTAGTGACGTCACAGTCTGCGAACCGTCCGTGGTCGGCGAACGCTCGCAGCCTCCCAGCTTGACAGGTGACCCAATTTGATGTCATCGCTTGCTGTGATCTACACCGATACCCGTTCTTCTCGTGTTATTATGTATGCTAATATGTTACATTCGTAATTCCTCTTACGTTGTGATTGATTTAATAAATTGATTTTACGCATATGTTACGCATACACAAACATATTCAATATGTTATAACTGATATTAGGTAATTCATTATTTTGATATTCATGTTTTATTTAAGCAGTTAAAACATCTCTCAAAAATCGTTTTGGACTATCTTTATACGTGTATTTCCGTGTTATGACACATCCAACTGTTATTATTACAGAAATATATAATTTCGTTAATCACTTTGGTAATATCAATCCAATTTTAATTATTTACCACTATCGGTTAAAATCTATCGTGCCACGTGTTTCGATGCATTCTGCACCATTTTCAAACATCAAATACAGTGATCGAAAATGAATACATCCAAACACGTGTCACAATAGATTTTAAGAAATAGTGGTATTTACCAAGTAAAATTTTTTTCTAAAATTTAATAGATTTTCGTTAATAAATTCAAACGTAATCTTTTTTAACCTTTTACATACAGGGTGGCACAAAATTAATCACCCTATCAGAAGATGTTATAATTTTTGCAAATAGCGTCGTACGTCAATCATATTTCGCTCACTCCTCTCAACGACGTCACGTCAACAAAAACTTGATTTGTCAGGAGATCGTTTTTAAAGTAAAAAAAATATGATGAAATGTATTTAAAATAAATATCAAGCCACTTATTGAACTTTTTACTGTGCAACAGATCTTTTTAGATAAAACCTGAATGTTTTTTCTCCATTTGAAAAATATTACAAACTATTATTAAAAAAATATTAAAACAAATAAATAACAAACTATTTTTATACATTTTCTTCAAAATGCAAAAACAACACTTTCTGCCCTGTAGCGGGTAAATATTAAGTTAAAAATATGCCTCTTATGCTGGGATATAGTACATTTTCTGGGCATTCCGAAAACATGCACAACTGAAAATTGACGATTTTTGATATACGACGTGGAAGGAGTGAGCGATTTGTCATTTGTGAACCAGACAGCAGCAGTATACTCGTACATCATATTTATAATTTTTTTAAAAACCTTTTTTTACATAATGAACTTTCGGCTTAAACGGACACCCCCTCCCCTCAATTAGTCCATTTTATCGAGGTTTTGCTGTATTAAAGACTTTCGATCTTATCACGATGCCGTTTCACTTATGCAACCACCGGATTTTTCGTAGATTATTAAAAATTGTGGCGTTTTCATTGCGAAATGGAGGCCACATTTAGCGATTGTAATCTTTAATTTTCCATGTTTTATTGTTGGGATACTGCTCTTTGTGGTTTATGACGAATCAGATTTAACGGTTCCTAGCTTCGAGATGGTAATCTCGTCGTACAAATATAAGTCAAATGCATTGTTATGTTTCCTAGTAATTATTTTTGGTTTTCCTCATTTCAAGAATAATATACTGGTTATAATCATGCACCTATGACGCACGATGTGAAAATTTGAGCCGACATTATAATTATCGTGAGGAAACGTCACCAAGGAATCCGCTGTATGGTCGTGAAGACTAATTAGCTAGTCGCTATCTATGTAAATTAAAAAAAGAGAAATATATTTGTGTTTTTATTATTTACGAAAATCCTTTAATTCCATAGCATAGAAATATGTATCAAATTGTGGTAAAGTGGGTTCGAACTAAGACTCGAGAATCCGCGACACTAACCACGGGACCACAATCCGACACTAAAACAATTTGAATAACATTAATCAAAAGTGAAGCATGGAGTTAGTGAAAGAAGGATGAAAGTAGACTGAGAGCAGTTGAAATATCTCAGACGAATCTGTAGTAATACCTTGTATGATAGATGTTGGAATGGTGAGATATGAATTCAAGGCTGATATAAGTATCATCGATATAATGAAGAAAAGTGTTTTGAGATGGTTTGGATATGTGAATTTAATGAGTGAGGAACGAACAGTAAAAAATAAATATATTTTATAATGTGGTTGGTAATACAAGCAGAGGAAAGCCGAGAAAAAATCGGCATGATCAAGTTTTGTAAATACTTGATCAGGTCAGGCGTCGGAATAATCGGCGGGTATACATACCTCATACATGAGGAGATGCATGAAGATGTAAGATGCGAAGATTGTTTGTAAAGACAGATTGTCGTTGCGTTCTATTATCTCAGCCTACCCCTGCGTAATTAAATTACACAATCACATTTTTTTCTAGTAAATTATCGTCAATATGTTTTTACCCGCGTGCTTAAAAATTAAAGCTAATCCTACTTTTTCATTATGGCAATTTGATAAAACAAATATTTCAAAGATAATTTATCAGTACCTGTGAGCTTTTATTATTAGTTCAATGCTAAAGACAGGTCCTACGAGATGAAATACTTAAATAAAATTATTGAAATTTTATTAATTCATTCGTTAGTCACTTTGTGGTAATGTCTATCGATTTTCAATTTAAATTTTACTTGGTAAATACCAATTTTTCCTGAAATCTATTGTGACACTTGTTTCGATGCGTTCCGCGTCGTATTTTTTCAAATTATTGTACATTTTGAAGGTGATTTTTCACGAAAACGGCGTTTTATAAATTGTCCAATAAATAATAATAATATTATGTGGCCGTAAAGCAGTTTGATTCATTCCTTTGCAGGTCTTTGAACCGCGCACTTAACCCTCCCTTCCCGGTGTTGTGTACCTTGTACACATTGCTCCTCATAACCATAATATCTCTATAAATATAATAAATACAAGATTTTAGGTATTCCTCCATAACATATTTACGCATTGGGTCAAAAAAGAATGTAAATAATAATCTGAATTTATCGGGTACATCTGATGTATTTTGTGAATATCGGAAACAAATTCGCGTATAAACAGCGCTTGAAGAGTGACACTATATTCGCATCTCACTTTTGCATACTTGCACTGTGCAAGCGTAAGGAGCTCAAAGTTCAATGTTCTCTGGCTAGCGGCAGTAGCTTTTGGGCTTCCGACAAGAGTAAACCTATGCTTGTTCCGTGAGCGTTGCGAGATGGTTTTTTAATTTTTTCAGCACATAAATCTAAATTATTATAATTTTTGAATTCATTTATAATTAATCAAGGGGATTAGCTATGAATGTTCGTATTTTTCCGATTTAGAATGGCTTATTTTTTATTGTGTAGTGACTACCCAACACCGGGACGCGCGTTTTATTTTAGCACCGGAAGGGAAAGGTTAAAAACGTTTGCGGTTTGACCGTCATCACTCTGTAAAAACGCTTCCATTATCGAATAACATTACTCGTAAATATTATTTATCGTTTTGTAAAAATAGATCTAGATATACCGCACATTTCCACCGTTTGATGTTGTGTGGTTTTTCTACATCGGCCGAAATGTGGGGCAAGGCGCAGATAAGATGGTTTCACATTGCGAATGAATTAGCTACGGAGATTATGATTATGATTAAAATAGTTCACGACATTTTTAATGTGTCCAAATACTTGTACATAAACCCGGGTTTTCTCCACATGGGAGTTATTTTTAGGTACAAATTAGGTACATTTGATAAAATAGAGTTCTACAAATTAAACACCAAATCTATAAATGTATTTTAAAATGTTAAAATGATTAGTAAGTGAAGAAAACCCAGATTTGTGAAGTATTTGGACGCACTCAAAATGGTGTGAATAAAAATAACTTGTCATATTAATATTTTTATTAGAATTATGATGCAAATTTTAGTACAAATAGAAGGCCAAATAAACACGGTCACATTAAAAAAAATAAAGTTTTTTGCGGATACGTGGAATATTTTGGAAAACATTTATCAGATTTATCAAACAAAAATAAAAAAAATTAAAAAACTTAGTAAAATACAACTTAAATTTTGTCTTTTTGTTTGAAAACCAATTTTGTTTGATTTTTTTCTGAAATCGGTTTAGACAAGAATTTGTCATCTTCAGGGAGTAACTACATGTCCATCCTTGAAGATGACAAGGTTCTTGTAAAAAACGTGGTTTTATTGTATTTAAGCTTTAGTTTTATTTTATATGGTCACATTTGATAAATACACAAAATCTTTGATAATTGGACTAGACACTGTGAGAAGTGCATGAATGCGGGTGAGACAAAAAATGTTTTTAAGACAGGTTGGTGTAGATTCCTATTCTCTCTGCCCACCCTTGCGGTGAAGCAGCATGATGTGTATTTAGTTATTTCTATAACATACATGTTTCGTCATGTAAATACTTCCCTTACTAAGATTTATTCACACATTTCAGAGGGTTTTTTTTACTCTTGATGATATTTGATGATTATGTTCACTAATCATGCCGCTTCTCCGCAGGGGTAGGCAGAGAGAATAGAACGCCACACCACCCTGTCTTTGCAAACATTCTTCGCCCCTTCTGCATCTCCTCATACATACCCGCCGATTGTTTCGACTCCTAACCTGACTGCTTTCAAGTATATGGCATACTTAATCGTTCCAAGTTATTCTCGGTCTTCCTCTTCTCCTTTTGTCAATTACATTCACCTCATAAATTTGTTTTACCGTTCATTCCTCACCCATTCGTTCTACATGTCCAAACCTGGTGATTTTGTAAATATAGTTAAAACCTTTTTTGTACATATAGTTAAATGATTATGTACGTATAGTTAAAACCTTATGAAATATATTGTTACATTGTTTTCATACAAACACATTAAATAGGTATGTAATAACTTTATTTTTGACTTTGAAATGAGACCGGCGTAGATGGTAAAAATACCCTTCCCGTCCTTACTAGCATCAAACGACCGAACGGATAGACCTTTTCCGTCCTAAGTGTGTTTTAAGATTCACAACAGGACGAATGAAAGATTTTCAGTTTCTGAAAATTTACACAATACATTTGAGAAATATTTCAGAACCGCCGACGAACTCCACATAAGCCAGTAAACAAACGTTCTTAATACTCCAGCAAATTAGATACGTATTACGTGATGTATCCTTTTACAGGGCGGAAGCTTTCGAGGATTACAGCGAACACGTTCTGAAACTTATCAGCGTTTTCAATTTTCGTTTCTGCCTAAGCTAGAACTACGGCTGAATTTTCCGTGTCAATCTTCCCCGCGCTTGAAAAACAAATAAGTATTTCAAATGGGAAAACTTTCAGTCATCTCATACGGTGCTTAATGTAAACACATATGATAGTTAGAATAATTGCGCCGTAACTCCAAAAGTTTAATAAGTCTGCGTTAAGGCCTCATTCGCAATAATTGAATTCATTAAGCGTCCGGCAGCGCTAAGAGTGACGTCAGTTCACGCCCGATTTTTTAAAGAATATATATTGGATTTTTTTTTGTTATTTAAAATATTTTGCAAAAATATTTTTCAGATTTTTTTCTCTCATTACATTTCATAACGTCTGTTTTTATGAACCATATATTTATTTCGAAGAAAAACTTTTTTTTCAATACGAAAACGGTATTTTAAGAAAAGAACTCAATTACATCAATGTTACCTGGGTTTAATGAAAATTAAGATCAATCTCGAAACACAGTGTGCGAGTCACTAGAGACATCTATGTTGCAATGAGGAAAGCTTTTATTAAGCAGAAACTCTTTCATTTCTAGTGACTCTCGCACACTGTGCTTCGAGTTTGATTAATATACAATATCTAGAAGCTTCGAGTTTGATTAATATACAACATCAGCCTATGACGGTAGTAAGTCCAATGCAAACGCCCAGACTTCCATATTCTTCTTCATCTATTTTGAGATATCAAAGATAAAGTAAAAACTTTCTTTTGACTTGCATCACTATCATCGTGAGTTAAGTCCATCCGCGATGTTTCCTTATCTTTTAAGACTTGAAAATTTTCCACTTACCTATGCAAAGCCCGCGCAAAAAGGGTCATTTATTCAAGATCTATATCCAAATACATGCATATCTTTGCCTGATGCTTTACTGCGTAGGTTCCGCTGAGTAGGGGAGTTATTAGATTCAGCTAGACGAGTGGCAACCACTGAACTTGCACGCTAAGTTCTGTGTCTTATTTGAAGATTGAATCTCTTTTGAAGCTCGTCGATAAGCTGCTTTCAAAGGCCGCCAAAGATAGAAGCGAGCTTTCCAAGCTTAAACACTTATATACACATTTGAAAATTTCTACATTCTTATTATGACATGGTAAACTTTTTGGTTTATGTGTGTGCATGGAATTTAGATGATGATTAAATAAAGATGAAGGCAGTGTAAATACCGATAAAAATGTATGATAAATTTACCCTGTATATAAAGATTGATTTATATATAAACTAACTGCACCCGACCACGCGTTGCTGTGGCTCAGTCTGGTTAAACACAAAAGAAAAAAATGAAAACACACACCTAATGTGTTAATTTTACAACGCTTGTAAAGCAATAAAAAATATTGAAAATCTATGAAACAACTATGCAATCGAAAACACTTAAAATGCCAAGTGACAGCAGCTATCAAGAAGCACGCTGCTCGCCACGTACAATGTTTAGCACGCGTTCCTATGTATATTCAACAAATGATTAAGATAAAGTGTTTCAAAATACGTTTTTATGTCTTTATGTCTATATATACGGTTTTTTATTAAATATCGCCCTGGATTTGGTACCTGAAGCGCAGGGCTGATCACCTTGCCTTCGTGCAATTAATAATCAAGATGACACCGCGTAGATAATAATGTGCCCTGTGCATCATTGGGTGCGTATGAGGGTTATAATATAAAATAATATATTTAAAAATAAACAAAATAGGCATAGCCTGTTCGTGGGTATACGATGTTATAAGGGGTGTGCATTCCATATAGGCGAAAAACAGTGCCTATCCTAATTTCCCCACGTGACATATAAAAACGCAATCAGTACAAACCCTATCTTACTAACTAGTACCTAGCTTACCTTACTACCTACCTCAACTGCTTACCTTAATTAATTCTCTGTGCACGCTACTGGATGCAATCATATCAATAACGAAAATTCAACGAACAAAGTGATCGTAACGCTTGTTCTTTTTTTTCTTTTGTATCTCAGAAATACAAACCGTGTTATTCATATTCATTGCTGTTTTACATAAATTTTGAATTAATTAAGTACTAACAAACCAGATTCTTGATATTTATAAAGTTTCGTGGGAATTCCAACATGAATTATTATTGCATCGAGCGCAAACAAAACACAGCGTATCTCGTTTTATGTTGTTGTTACAACCGTAGAACGCTTAATATGCCGGAAAGCTCTAGTGTGTGTGTGAAAGCTCTCGATGGTTTGTGTTCCTGGTAAACGCTGACGGTTGTAACGAAAAGTCAATGCAAAAAATAAATTGATTAACTAAATCCCTGTAAGTACCGTAGAACGGGGCTACTTGAACTTTGATGTGTTACTTGAGCCCAGTGCAAAAAAATATTTAGATCGTGGTATCGATCGAAGTATCGTGACAATAAGTATCACCAGCCAGAGAACCAATGAATCATGTCGATACGTTCATTATTGTAGACCAAATACAGATTTTAATCCTTTTTTTACTGGGCTCAAGTAACACATCAAAGTTCAAGTAGCCCCGTTTTACGGTACCTACAGGGATTTAGTTAACCAAATTATTTTTTGCATTGACTTTTCGTTACAAGCGTCAGCGTTTACCAGGAACACAAGCCATCGAATGCATATTTACATCAAAGTTCAAGTAGCCCCGTTCTACGGCACCTACATCCTTATCCATTTTAAGTAATGTTTTTTTGCTAACATCGAAATGCAATTCAAGAAATGAAATTTCCGACAGCAATACTTAGACTTAGAGTCTTAGTAGATTAGGTGAAAAGGTTAAAATATCTGGGTGCTGACCTGCGTGGTCGAAAGGATCTACCATTTGCAGTGATGGAGCAAGGAAACAAGGATGTAGTCATCTCAGCAAGTCCCTATGTCGAAAAATCCTATATGGAAAACTCTTGACTTGAAATATTCCAAGAATTCTATCATTTAAGCACTTTCTCTATCTATACCTTCGTTTATTCAAAAAACGTTAGTCTAACAGTCGTTTTTTTTAAAATTGGTATTATTTTATTACCGATTTTGAATCCTGGACAATATTACAAAAAAAATTACTATTCGAATATCGTCATATAAGAGAAAGTGACCAAGTGCATTTCTTACAAAAACATGATCATTGACTATTTGATATCTTTTTTGATTTTTGAAACCCTTATCCGCACCCCAGTGGTGCAAAGGGCACTGCATTACATAAACACAGTGTTATCTTGATCGTTAACACGAAGGAAAGGTGATCAGCCATCCGCTTCAGGCACCAGTCCACGGTAATATTGAATAAATATTAGAGTGAAAAAATCACTTATATTTATTTGAGCCCCCCCGAGACCTCCAGAACGGTAGCCGAGCGTGCTGACCATTACACTACGGAGGCGGACAAATTTGATATCTTACTAGCTGAATATTGCCCTGAAAAAAATTCCAAAGGATTTTAAACTTGGAAGTATAATATATTGACTTGTTAAAAATGACTAACTGCATTGATGTTAATTTTCTTGGCATGCAAAAGTCACTTAAATGGCCCTCCTGAACATTTTACGTTTTGTTGGTCACTTTCTCCTGTACGACTACGATATGTTAAATATATGCGTTTAAATATTATTATGAATATATTTATTCCAAACCTTTACAACTCATAGCCATTTAAATACTGGATACTAAAAAAATGCCAAAATTAACGTCGCAGTAACAGTTAGACCCTTCAATGTTGAGAGTGAGACAAAATTTAAGAGGTAAGTATGTAGGTAAGTAGGAAATTATGTCAGAGTAAAATTTCTAATACCAAAATTTCTAAGACAATTGTCACACAGTATCAAACGTGTAATGTTTATTAACACACCCAATTATAAAAATAACCCAGGCTCTAAAACGCAGTAACACGTATTCGAAAGTTTTATTGATTCTAATTATTTTTAACACCTTACTAAAATTTGACGCAGTTGTTAGTACTAGTTTGTATAGCTCGTAGGTACTAGTAATTTATGCTGTTGGGGCGTGTTGAATTTCTATTTTTAAGTGGGATCCATCACCCGTCGGCTCTATGTGTTGGCTAGAATTTCATCGTTCACCTTTTAAGTGATTCTCATATGTAGGGTTTGTGAAGTTCTTTAAAAAGTTTCATGTGGGAATTTCCTAAAGTTACATACAGCTACTTAATATATTCTCAATATTATTTATATTTAAAGCATTTACTTTGTGGTTAGTCATTTTTACTTTTATGTAATTTTTTTACAAAAATGTTAGTTATATTAGTGTATTACTTTATTAAAATTAAACACTTGAATAATCCACTTAATCGAGTTTTATTTTATTTACGACTAGTTTCGAAAAACCCCCCTACCTATATTAATTAACCGATAAGTATTTAATGTCCGCCTCCGTAGTGTAATTGTTATCACGCTCGGCTACCGTTCTGGAGGTTACGGGTTCGATTCCCAGGGGGGGGGGGCAAATAAATATAAGTGATTTTTTCACTGTAATATTTACTCAATATTACCCTGGACTGGTACCTGAAGCGGAGGGCTTATCATCTTTCCTTCATGTGTAAACGATCAAGATAACACTGCGTTTATATGAAGCAGTGCCCTATGCACCATTGGGGTGCGGATTAGGGTTTTATTATTATTAAGTATATACACCTAAATATATTTTTATTCGTTAGTTTTAATTTTTACCAGAAGATGAAAACAATTGTCGTTTTCGAAACTAGTCGTAAATAAAATAAAACTCGATTAAATGGATTTTTCAAGTGTTCAATTTTAATAAAATAATCATGTCATTCCACAAAGTTAATGACGAATCAATAAATAATATTACTGTACCACTCATCGATAATCAGTGAGTGGTTATATACTAATATTACTAACATTTTCATAAAAATAATTGACATTTTTTTTGCAGAGACCAAGCAAGCCGCCATATGTCTTGTCGAGTTATTTTTACATAGTTTTTTGAAATATATTTTTTTAATAATATACACACAAAAAAGAAAACTGTTTTACAATTTTCACAATATTAACTCTTGATCATTTATATATTATTTTGAGATAGAAAAATACTTTGTTTTTTGATCCACTCACATTTTTATCAACAACCAACTAGTTTCGGCAACAACCTGTTGCTCTCTTCACGGTTTAATTTATGACATATTCTTGATCATTTTCCTATTCTTTATTTTGCCTTTGGTCCATATTTTTGTTTGAGCTCTTACCTCCAGCGGCAGCAAATTGGAAGGAACTATTTATTCAAGTGAATATTAGCACATGTAGTTAGAAAGCAGAAGAATACACAGGAACTTGGCATGATAATATTTATGGAGATGGATGAATGTGGAAGAGACTAAGATTGCTTGCAAGACAGATTGCAAGCAATCTTAGTCTCTTGTGTGGCGTTCTAATCACTCTGCCTACTCATGTAGGAAAGCGGCATGATAGTTAGTTATTTAGCTAGTCATAATTTCAAAGCATTCAAATTAACTCTTTTTGACATCTCAAGATAGTTTTTTTTGTAAACATTTCTATAAATAGATTTATATTAAATTTCTTCAGATTACAATTTTTACATATTTAGAACATTTTTTGCAGAGACCCACCAAGCCATCTTGTGTTTCTTGTCGGTGGAGTTCTTTTTTATACATTTTTTTTATCGTTTTTAACGATTTTAACCTAATATACACCCAAAAAAGAGAAAAAAATGAAGAATATAAACGTTTCACAATTTTCATAAAATTAACTCTTGATCCATTCCTTTATTTCGCCTTTGTTCCATATTTTATTTTGACCTCTAACATTCGTCGGCAACAAATTAAAAATGGTCGGAACGATATATTGCAGTGTTCGACTCCCATATTTATTGTTAATTCTTGATGAAGAAGAAGATGAAGAAGAATATGGAAGTCTGGGTATTTACAGGGCTTATAACTTGTCATAGGCTGGTTATAAGACTGAAAAATCTACCACGTAGGAGGACAAACTAAATATTATCTTGAGTTTTATTTAAGCAGTCGTAAATTCAGAATAGCGCTCGAATAACGGGACGTTTTCCTCCCATTAATATGATATTCTAAAAATACATTCATTTAGCGGTTTAAACTAATTCAAAATCGTATTTTTTTCGTTTGGGAACACGCTCCAGAGAAAACAATATAGACTCGTATTTCTTTTTCACTAATCCAATACTTAAATAAACTGCTTTAAACGTTTTCCCGCGACATCGAACTATTCCTGCGTTTTTCAGTCGCACGTCATTAATTTGTAGCTTCGTTATGAGGAAGTTCCGACGACAGATATCCTAAAATAATAAGTGCAAGAATAACTTTTTATATCCCCTCAGAATCAAGCTGCACTTTGTCAGGGCAACCGAGAACATGGCGGTTTATTTTGTGTCTTTTAATAGATCACAATACAACGGGAGAAACTGAACACTGGAGTCTGGAGACAGTACTAGACTATTACATTCAATATTATTTAATAATATTGATAGATTTACAATGTACCACTTGTTTAACAAAATATTCACGTGTTTAACCATGTAGTGCATTACAACATTTTGAGTGTGTCCAAATACTTGTTCACAAAATCTGGATTATCTCCAATTACAGGAGTTATTTTCATATTATTTTTGACATCACATCAAAGATGAAGAAGAATATGGAAGTCTGGGCAAAAATAAAGCTATAAATAAGCTATATATAATATTTAAAAGCTTAAATAATAAAAATGAAAATGGTATTTTCTGGCGTTTCTCATGTGTGTGATTGATATCCAGTTTTTGGGCCTCACATACTAATACAAGAGTTTCTGCTTAATAAAAAAGCTTCTTTACATCTCACCAATAGATGTCTCTAGTGAAGTTCTAGTGATTCAAGAACAAGGTTTCTAAATTGGTTCATATATATAAAACTTCCAAGAATTAGAGTAGTGTGGTTATCAATAATGGGTAGAATTGGTGAATGTTACACGTGTGTAAAGTGATCACTTAAACCCGCCTATGACGGTCGTTAGCCCCGTAATTGCCCAGACTTCCATATTCTTCTTCATCTTTGATGAGATGTCAAAAAATAATATGTATTGGATTGTTTTAATAGATTTAATAGATGACATTACACTAGTTAACAAAACATTCACGTGTACAACTATGAATTGAATTGTTATGATAGATTTACACTGCACCAGTCAACAAAACATTCACGTGTACAACTATGTGTTGAGTTGTTATGATAGATTTACACTGCACCAGTCAACAAAACATTCACGTGTACAACTATGTGTTGAATTGTTATGATAGATTTACACTGCACCAGTTAACAAAGCATTCACGTGTACAACTATGTATTGAATTGTTATGATAGATTTACACTGCACCAGTTAACAAAGCATTCACGTGTACAACTATGTATTGAATTGTTATGATAGATTTACACTGCACCAGTTAACAAAGCATTCACGTGTACAACTATGTATTGAATTGTTATGATAGATTTACACTGCACCAGTTAACAAAGCATTCACGTGTACAACTATGTATTGAATTGTTATGATAGATTTACACTGCACCAGTTAACAAAGCATTCACGTGTACAACTATGTATTGAATTGTTATGATAGATTTACACTGCACCAGTCAACAAAACATTCACGTGTACAACTATGTGTTGAATTGTTATGATAGACTTACACTGCACCAGTCAACAAAACATTCACGTGTACAACTATGAATTGAATTGTTATGATAGATTTACACTGCACCAGTCAACAAAACATTCACGTGTACAACTATGAATTGAATTGTTATGATAGATTTACACTGCACCAGTCAACAAAACATTCACGTGTACAACTATGAATTGAATTGTTATGATAGATTTACACTGCACCAGTCAACAAAACATTCACGTGTACAACTATGAATTGAATTGTTATGATAGATTTACACTGCACCAGTCAACAAAACATTCACGTGTACAACTATGAATTGAATTGTTATGATAGATTTACACTGCACCAGTCAACAAAACACTCACGTGTACAACTATGAATTGAATTGTTATGATAGATTTACACTGCACCAGTCAACAAAACATTCACGTGTACAACTATGAATTGAATTGTTATGATAGATTTACACTGCACCAGTCAACAAAACATTCACGTGTACAACTATGAATTGAATTGTTATGATAGATTTACACTGCACCAGTCAACAAAACATTCACGTGTACAACTATGAATTGAATTGTTATGATAGATTTACACTGCACCAGTCAACAAAACATTCACGTGTACAACTATGTGTTGAATTGTTTTGTTAGATTTACACTGAACCAGTTAATAAAACATTCACATGCACGATTTACACTGTGAATTAAAAAAAACATTCACGTTTATATCTTTTAAATATTTTGATATATTTACAACTTTAATTCCTGATTTGTTTAAAAATAAACAATCAATGTCTTGAATATTTGCAAAAAAACGTAGCAAGATATAAGAATTCATACTACTATTATATTATATTATATTATATTAAATATTCCAAATGTATAGTATTCTTTAAAATTATCGTATTTAAGAAAGTGTTTATATATTTTTACCTTTAACCTTTGCTTTAGTATAACATATCGCTCACTCCTTTCAAGAACGTCATAAATCAAAAAACTTGATTTTTCAGGAGAACGTTTTTAAAGTTTAAAAATATAATACAATGTATTAAAAATAAATATCAAGCCCCTTATTGAACTTTTTACTGTGCAACAGATCTTTTTAGGTTAAACCTGAATGTTCTTTTTCCTTTTGAAAAATATTTAGTATATTTAAAAAAATAATTAAACAATACATTTTCTTTAAAATGCAAAAACAACACTTTCTGCCCTGTAGCGGGTAAATATTAAGTTAAAAATATGTCGCTTTTGCTGGGATATAGTACATTTTCTGGGCATTCCGAAAACATGCACAACTAAAAATTGTTGATTTTTGATTTATGACGTTCTTGAAAGGAGTGAGCGATATGTGTACAAAAAATCTGCTTTTTATAAACATCTGCATATATTTATTTACTGAAACACGCAAGTCGATGTGAATATTAATTGATATTCACATCGACTTCACATCACATTTTTTGATTCAAGGGAATGTCGACACATTAATTCCTAAAACTAACTAACTAACCATCACGCCGCTTCCCCGCAGGGGTAGGCAGAGAGAATAGAGCGCCACACCACTCTGTCCTTGCAAACATTCTTCGCCTCTTCCACGTTCATGCATCTCCTCATACATACCCGCCGATTGTTGCGACTCCTAACCTGACCACTTTCAAGTATTTGGCATACCTGATCGTGCCATGTTTTTCTCGGTCTTCCCCTGCTTCTTTTCCCGCTAACATTCGCCTCATAAATTTGTTTTACCGTTCTTTCCTCACTCATTCGTTCTACATGTTCAAACCATCTCAGCACACCTTTCTTAATTTTATCGATAATGCTTATCTCAGCTTTGCATTCCTTCTTTATTTCACTATTCGTACATCTATCATACATCGTTTTGTCGCACATTCTTCTGAGAGATCGCATTTCGACTGCATTCAGCCTACTTTTATCCTTCTTTTGCCAACTCCATGTTTCACTTCCACACATTAGAGTTGGAACCAGGACTCCGTTGTGCACTGCCAGTTTAGCTTCACATTAATTCCATTACGTAGAAATGATTTAATTAGTATTTTATCAATCTTCCATGATGACAATTGCCAATTTGGGCAGCGAATTGTGTACATCAAGTCAACCATGAAATGTCTACTAATTAGTTCATTTCATATTTAGTTACGGCATTAAGCATCCCTTCAATCAACACAAAGGTCTGCAGGACAATGCATCAATTAAATGAGATGTGGTATGCACACGAATCCAGGACGGAATGCAGTCGAAATGCGATCCCTCAGACGAATGTGCGGCAAAACGATGTAGGATAGATTTTCGAATGGTGAAATAAGGAAGGAATGCAAGGCTGAGATAAGCATTATTGATCAAATTAAGAAAGGTGTGTTGAGATGGTTTGGACATGTAGAACGTATGAGTGAGGAAAAAATGGCCAAACAATTTTTTAAGGGGAATGTACTTTAAAAAGAAGCAGAGGAAGACCGAAGAAAACTTGGAACAATGTAAAATACTTGAAAGCGGCCGGGTCAGGAGTCGATGTATGATGAGATGCATGAATGTGAAAGAGACGAAGAATGTTTGCAAAGACAGGTCGGTATGGAGTTCTATTTTCTCTGCTTACCCTTGTGGGGAAATGGCGTGATGGTTAGTCAGTTTTTAGGTTTGTATACGTTGTAGGCACCAAAATAACACTATCATAGCATACATCATTTTATGCAAATTTTCTCATTTTTGTTTTAAAACGTGGTCGATTCGTCTAGCTTTCTACGCACGCCAAATTTTCGTTAAAAAAACGTGAAATCACACTTTGTGTGCTGTGTCATTCATTTGCATTTTCCATTTTCCGGAACTGTGGGCCTATTGAAATGAATTGTCGGTGGTTACAGGTGAATTCACACAATATGTTATCCGAAGCCGGGCCTGTCCGCGCGTTGACGGATGTAAGGCACCGGTTCCTATTACCGACACATTTTAATGAATTAAAAAAATATATTGAAAATTTTTCAATAACCTTTTTTTAGTTTGATTCAATTTATCAGTGAGTAGTGTCAGTGTAGTGGCTAAGACAGTTTAATAGTTTGAGTAATTAATTTTATTATGTATCTTGGACTGATTATTTAAAGGTAATTTCTTTCGCTTTGTGGGATTAATAACAAATATAACAACCACATTAAAAAGTATGTTAACATTTTTTTTATTTATATTAAAAGCATTGTTAATTTTGTGGAATGTTAATATAACACTCTACAATAAACTACTTTAAAATACTGCTTCACGGCTACCAGTAGTCATGAAGCAGTGTTTTAAGTTGTATTACACAGAGGGAATGAGGAATGATAGGACAGATTCAATACAAGTCCTATTATTTAAAAAAATATTACGAATTCTTTGGTTTATTGAGGTTTGTAGAAGTAATTGAGTAGTAGTTTGTAGTAGTAACGATTGCAGGGCACTTGGAAACTAAATTCCATTAATATTTATTTTCAACTCATAGGTTATGAAAAGTTTTCCTTTAAATAAGAAAAAAGAAAAGAACAACACTCAACATATTTTCTTTGTAATCGTGGTTGCTCCCAAAGGTGCGTAGAGTACTGGATTTGATTGTTAAATTGACCGAATAGTCCATCAGCTTCAAGCAGTCGAGATCATCTGTTACAAACCGAAGTTGAGCAATCTGCAGTTTTAATACTATTCTCATTTTGTGCATACTGGTGTTTTAAGCAGTCATAAGCCAAAGCCGCAGTTGACCTGCGGTTGAATTCGTAAACTGCCAGTCTGTTTATGCACTTAGTCAAAATCCACAAGCGGCGGTGATGGGATTCGTGGTTTATTATTTTTACCAGTATATATATAGCGAGCCCCCCTTGCCACCATTACGTAAATGTCACACCTTGTTTCCTCCTTTTTCAAACGTTTATTTTTGTTTTTATTTGACCCAATCGCACGCTGTCGGATGTGTGGGCCGACCGCGTCTGGGCTTATTTATAAGCCGGCCTTTATTTCCAGTCTCTTAACTTGACTTCGAGACACGTTAATTAGACTGCTCTATTACTAAACCCTTCCGAGTCATTCGGTTCGGCTTTTCGACCGATTTGTTC
This sequence comes from Brachycentrus maculatus, assembly GCF_059751285.1. Taxonomy (NCBI): domain Eukaryota; kingdom Metazoa; phylum Arthropoda; class Insecta; order Trichoptera; family Brachycentridae; genus Brachycentrus; species Brachycentrus maculatus. Next base: position 69,349 of record NW_028281064.1, on the reverse strand, counting down.
CGTTTTATTTTGTCACTTCAAATAGTCTCCAATATTATTATAATGAAGAGGGTTTTTCTACTACCATCACGCCGTTTCCCTGCAAGGGTAGGCAGAGAGGATGGAACACCACACTTTTCTGTCCTGATATACACTCCTCGCCTCCTTCACATCCGTACATCTAATCATACATGCCCTCCGATTACGCAGACTTTTGACACCACCAGATTTTAGGTTCTGATCTGATTGTGGCAAGTCTTTTTCGGCCGTCCTCGTTCTGTTCTCCCGCTCAGATTCGCCACATATACTTTCTTAGTCATTCTCTCTTTATCCACATGTCATACCGACTTAAAGAACTCATGTTTATGTTTTCAATTATCCCTAGTTCAGCCATATACATATTTCTATCTTATATTATCTTCGTTTTTACTTCTGTCTTACAATGATTTTCCACACAAACATTATGATATGATTATTTTATGTTTTATATTATTTTTTTTATGTTTAGCATCCTTCTCTCCATTGCTCTTAGTAAGTTTTATTTTTTTTAAATTAAGGGTGAAATACGAATATTTGTATATTTCCATACTATGCACGCGGATATGATGCCAATCTAATAGCTCCACATATCCACAATTGGTAATATTTATTTTGCAGTTGGTAATATTTAAATGTTTATCTTATTTTAATGAAAAAATCCATAAATGCAGTAACTTAAAAATAGCGCAATCTTTTCTAGTTTTAATGTTCTTTAAAACACATTAGTTGATACGATGTTTTCTCAATAATTTTATTTCTCATCGGTATCAAGAACTTATAGCCATCAATTCTTTATAACAACAACAACTCAAGATTGACCCAGTTTCTCAACACGCTGATGGAATGTAACTATTTTTGTAATATCGATACAGCATACTGTCATCGATATACAGTATCGAACAGATTAATTGAAACAAACCTTTTTTCATTGTATTTTCGTAAAAAGATTTGCAAAATCTTTTGTTTTTTAATTAAATCACAAATTTTTAATATGATCTCATATCGCTCACTCCTTTCAAGAACGTCATAAATCAAAAATCGTCAATTTTCAGTTGTGCATGTTTTCGGAATGCCCGAAAAATGTACTATATCCCAGCAAAAGAGGTATATTTTTAACTTAATATTTACCTGCTACAGGGCAGAAAATGTTGTTTTTGCATTTTGAAGAAAATGTATTGTTTAATTATTTTTATAAATAAATTAAATATTTTTCAAATGTAGAAAAAACCTTCAGGTTTTACCTAAAAAGATCTGTTGCACAGTAAAAAGTTCAAAAAGTGGCTTGATATTTATTTTTAATACATTGTGTTTTATTTTTAAACTTTAAAATCGTTCTCCTGAAAAATCAAGTATTTTGATTTATGACGTTCTTGAAAGGAGTGGGCGATATGGGCTCAATCAAAGATTTAACTCTTCTTGGCATCTATTATATAAGGTGTTGGCACGTGGATGCCAGCTTTTCGTCTCGAAGCCATACCTGAATTATGGACAAAATGAGCTTTTCCACCGTAGTCCAATCAATTTTGGAGAGCCGATTCTTACAGATTGCCGATAGATTTTCAATTAGGTTTATGTCTGGCAAAATTCTTCACCAGTGCAACACAGTTCATTGTTTTTGTGTGAAAAATTTCATAATTTTTTAGGATATGTGGAAGGGGGTTAAATCCTGCTGAAATATTTCATTAAGAATTGATCTTCGTTTTTGTATCTCTGGTAGTATCTTTTCCAGTAGAATTGGATGATACTTCTCGCTATTCATCATCTCAGCTACTGAAAGAAGCAGCCCTGGTCCATAATACGAGGAACACCCCCAAAACGTTTTTTTAGAGTGGTAGATAGATCTATGTTGAGATGTCAAAATATTACTGCAGAAGTTCTCATAAACAGGTTTGTATATAAACCGCTGATGAGAAACTTCACCTGTGGATGAGAATATCGATGAATAATTTATTTTAAAATGAAAATCATCCACATATGTGCAATAAATCATTGTGTTTTTGCATGTATGACATTGAATTTGATTTTATAATAATTTGTATGTTGATTTGACCTATTCTCATTAAACTATTGATTCAGCTTTGCATTTTTTTTCTAAAATATGTCAATGAAATGCCAACCTAAAATTATGACCAATATTTTAGCTTTTCCACTTTTTTATTTGACCAGCGACCGAGTTTCGTCGTTACCGACATCATCAGACTGGTATCATCATCGACTGGTGACATCAGCCTGGATGTCGGTAACGACGAAACCCGGTCGCTGGTCAAATAAAAAAGTGGAAAAGCTAAAAATATTGGTTTTAATCTAATAATAAATTAAAAATGCAATTCCATCACGAAGTGTCAGTGGATAATATAAATCTATTAAAATTATGAGAAGTTGCCTACTGCAATCGATAAATTTGAACCTAATTAATTACGTTTTTTTATAAATATCTGTTGTTTTAAATTTATCATCATAAATAAACCATCAGATCATTAAAATGCAGTTCCCTATGTACCTTTTAGTAAATAATATTAATAAATATTTATCAAGAAAATGAAGACCCTTATACCTACTGTTATCTTTTTAAAGTAATTTTTATGACATATAGTTACTCTCTACTAAGAAGTACATACTTTATTTCTTCTAACCCTTATACATACCCAACGGTACATAGAACCATTGTTATCTTGATCGTTGAACCCCCTTGACCCCTGGATTTGAACCCGGAACCTCTAGTGCGGTAGCTAAACGTGGTGACCACTACACTAGGGAGGCGGGTGTGTATATATACATATATAAATATTTGTGTATTTGTGAGTATATATCAGGGATAATGTTTTTGTTTGCTCTTAACATTATTTTATTTTTCCTGAAGGTACAGAGAAATTGTCCTGTGCTGATATCTGGAAAGTCGATTTAACGTCTTCGAGATTTGTCTGATGGCTTTTCTGCAAGTACCTCATATCGTATTTTTGTAGCTAGACGTTTCTACAAGCCGTGAATGCGAATGTCTGCGTATCTATATGTGTGCCGCCATATAACTCCATTGTTCTTTGGACTCACTACTGGTCAAAGGAACTTTCGCAATGCAATTATGTCGCAGAGATACTACTCTCAGCACAAAGCATACAGTATCATACTGACTACTAACCTAATATTATATACAACATTTTTAGTGTGTCAAAATACTTGTTCACAAATCTGGATTATCTCCAATTACAGGAGTTATTTTTTTTATTAAAAAAGCTTTTCTTCATTTCACCAATAGATGTCTCTAGTAAAGTTCTAGTGATTGAACAATGTTTCTAAATTGGTTCATTTATATAGAACTTCCAAGAATGTGAGTAGTGTGGTTGTCAATAATGGGTAGAATTGGTGAATGTTACACGTATCTAAAGTGATCACTTTAACCAGCCTATGACGGTCGTCAGCCCCGTAAATGCCCAGACTGCCATATTCTTCTTCATCTTTGATGAGATGTCAATAAACCAATATTATTTATTTTTTGTTTTTTATTCAAGTTTTACTTGGTAAATATCACTATTTCTTAAAATATTGACAAGTGTTTCGATGCATTCCGCCTCCTTTTCAAATACCGTGTGTGAAGGTTAGCCGATACGTGTAATGAAAATGAAAAAATAAAGTGGAAAAAATCATAATATCGCTCTTAGTAACTAAAAATTTCTCAATAGTATAATACCAGTATTTTACAGTTAAAAATAATTCAATAAATATTTAAAATCATAAAGTAATTCAAGAAATGTATAGGACAACAATGGCATATACACCGGTGGTCAATTTAAACTAAAACATCGTTTTTTACCAATTTCATTTTTGGTTGTTTTTCCTCTCGGTTTCGACAAGCAAATCGTCTTCTTTAATGATGTATATGTACGTATCTATCCCTGTAGACGAGACCATGTGCTTGTCGAAACCAGTTGGAAAAATAGTACTTCTAATAAAAGTGGTTTAAAACAATGATTGGGTTTTATTTATTTTTCATAAAGTTTGTAAAATGTGACACAAAGTTTTAACAAAAAAAAACTTTCAAGAAATTATTATTTTTAACATGTTTAGAGAGAGTAAAAAAAAAGTAGAAAAAAAATTGACACAACTTAATAAACGTTTTTTAGCATACCTTCTTTAGTATTACAAACTGTTTTTTTTAATCATGCATGAAATGTCGAACTCATATAATTAATTGTGCACTTATCACACGATAGCGAGATTAAGAATTTAATTTTCAAATCTTGTTTTATTGATGAAGTGAAAGTGTAATTAAGATAATTGCCGTTTATGATTTTTTCTCTGCGGCAAATTTTAATATTGACCGTTCAATTTATTAGTACGTTATTAAAGACACTGAAAGTAGGCATACAACTTTTTTCAAACTGTTACTCGTGAATTAGGTATATAATTTTATATTTATATGGTAAAACAAATTAAAAAAAATAATTAATTCTTCTTGAAGATTTTTTAATATAATGTAATATTTCTGTCTGTAAATTTCTATGCGTAGGAGTTTCGATTATACGAGTATGTACTTGTTTGTGAATTTCTAGCACAAAACCATTATTTTTACTTGAAATTTTTGCGCTGATAATTTGTTGCACTTTTTTATAACTACCATATATAATATTTAAAATATTATTATTGCTATTCGTACATGTATGTTGTATGTATAAGACAAATAAAAACGAAGATTGTCAATATAATTACTTCTTCTAACCTTATTCCCAGTCAATAGTCCATAGGACGCTGCATCGTACTGATCCAGTGTTATCTTGATCGTTGCTTATATGAAGGCAAGGCTATCCATCCTGTAATTCAGGTATTCACGTAAAAAAACTAACTAACCAACCATCACGCCGCAGAGAGAATAGAACGCCACACCACTCTGTCTTTGCAAACATTCTTCGCTTCTTCCACGTTCATACATCTCCTCATACATACCCGTCGATTTACCTGACCGCTTTCACGTATTTGGCATACCTGGTCGTGCCAAGTTTTTCTCGATCTTCCTCTGCTCCTTTTTCCAATAAAATTCGCCTCATAAATTTGTTTTACCGTTCTTTCCTCACTCATTCGTTCTACATGTCCAAACCATCTTCCAATACACCTTTTGTAATTTTATCGATAGTATCAGGTATCAAGGTAATATTGAAATAAATATAAGAGTGAAACGTTACTATTTTTGATTCATATTGATATCTCAACATAGATGATGAAGAATATGGAAGTCTGGGTATTTACAGGGCTGAAGACTCGTCATAGACTGGTTTAAGATTTTAGTAGTGCATGTAGTGGTTGGTTAAGACAGACCAGTCTAATGATGTCGGTAACGACGAAACCCGATCATTGGTCAAATAAAATAAATGTGGTTAAAACTATATAGTTGTTACTTTATTCTATAAAATGCAGAATTCCACAAAGAAATATCTGTACATAAGTTTAATAGAACAAGAAAAAAGTGATCCTTTGAAATTTAGGTAGCTGACTTTGAATAAAATGTCGACCAGTAACACAAAGTGGCACAATCGTTGCCATTTGCATTCAGTGAAGAGCAAGAGTGTAAGAATGCGCATTGTTCGCCATCAGACGTCAATGGAAGCGAGCACAAATGCGAGGTACGCATTTACTGTTGGAACTCGGAACTTATTTCTATGTGGAGCACGTCTCTTACACATTTTGTTATTTTATTTACTAGCCTTTTACCTGCTAAGATATATATATATATATATATAATATATATATATATATATATATATATATATATATATATATATATATATATATATATATATATATATATATATATATATATATATATATATATATATATATATATATATATATATATATATATATATAGTCCGCCTCCGCAGTGTAATGGTCAGCACGCTCGGCTACCGTTCTGAAGGTTCCGGGTGATTTTTGATGATTTTTTCACTTTAATATTTATTCAAAATTACCATGGACTGGTACCTGAAGCGGAAGGCTTTCACCTTTCCTTCATGTATAAACGATCAAGATAACACTGCGTTTATATGACAGTGCCCTATGCACCATTTGGGTGCGGATAAGGGTTTTATATATATATATATATATATATATATATATATATATATATATATATATATATATAATATATATATATATATATACACACATATATGTATAATCCCTAAAATGCACACCAAGTCCTACCAAAATTCATTTTTAAATCGAGCCAGCGATATGTGCAATGTAATGCTTAAATGAAAAAGACATCAATAATGTTTCTTTTAATACGTTTAAGAGGAATATTGTAGATGTCTATTCGACTAGTTGATAAAGAAAATTTCTATTATTTGATAAAAACATGTAATGTAAGTTTATTATATAGTTATACTTTTATGTACATGACAGTTTATTTTTATTTTTAGATTACTTAAGTGAAAACCTCTAATTGGAATGTTATTTTTTTAATTTTATTATATTATGTTTTTTTTTAAATTTTGTTTGTTTTCCAAAAAAAAAATAGATAAATAAAAAATAAAAGAATAGAACTATGACCAATATTTACGGAGATATATGTAGTGGAGTGAAGCGGCTGAACGCTACTCTACTTTTTTTTTCTCCCACATAATGCATACTGGAAAGCACTATAGTAAACGTGTAAAAATCCCTTACCCTTAGCATGACCTTGCATTTATAAGCAGGGTGAGAAAAAGTGAAAGAGGAAAAAAACCCCTATAACGTTGAGATAGGTACCGCGTTATAAAAAAATTAATAAGGGGTAAATGTTTAAAATTGTATTTTACATTTTAACCATAAGAAATGACTGAATTGAGTCATTAAAAATAAAAATGCAGTTTAAAAATATTGATCCTAAATAAAGTTCCCTACGATAACGCGTTATCCAGCTCTCTTTATTCTATGGAAATTGTCAAAAAGTTATTATTTTTAGTTTTTTCTTTCTTTCTTTTTTATGTATATATAAGGTTAAAATAGATATAAACAATAAAACATGCATGTAAAAAGAACTTCATCGACAAGACACACAAGGTGGCTTAGTAGGTTTCTGCAAAAAAATGTTAACAGTTCATGTAAAAACCTTTATACTGTAAATTATTATTGTATCTCTTGTATGTAATGTATATAATCTAATAAAAATAATTAAAAACAAACAAATAATAAAAACAAAAATAAATTTGTATTAACATGTTAGTATTTCGGTTCAACACAGGCCATGCATAAAGAGCCGTAATACATATAGTAAATGTATCTATGAAATAAATATGTATCTATGAATGTATCTATGTATCCATGAAATAAATAAATAAATAAATAAATAAAATAAAAAACATTATAGGGGGGTTTACTATATATATTATTTAAACACTCGTAGATTGATCAAAATATGTGTTTTATTCATTTAGTCATAGTCGTCTTAACTTAAGTTATGTTATATGTGGGATTTTCTCTAGAAAATTGCATTTTGTACGTGTAGGTATAAAAATGAATCTCTATATAGAAAATCGTTCGACTATAAGTCAATAGAAAGCTGTGTGTAACACTATGGAGGAAAGCCGGAACCTGAAATCTCGGAGGGATTGCACAATGACGAAACATAGCGCGTTGTATGTATAGCCGAGCTTTTATCTATACCCAACCCCCGGGGATTCTATTCAATTGCGTTTTCGGTTAAGTCGCAGCTTTCTGCTCCTGGAAGCTCTCAATCAGATAGAACTTTCGCTCGTTTTATTGGCTGCCGGCGGAGCTTTTTCAATACTCGAGAGGTCCCGGAAACAATTTGCGGCTTAAAAGTGACCCCGTCGGAAGCTCGGATAAATCGATTGTCAGTTTAGCGACGGATTAGGACAGCGAATTTTATTAACAAACTGTTGATGTTGTAAGCCCATCAACAACCGTCTACATAAATATACATCAGATGGTTTATAATACGAGTTTATACGTAAACGTATATATCTGAAACGCGCAAAGTTAATTCTTAATTTTCAATTAAAGTTTTACTTGGTGAATACCACTATTTAAAAAAATCTATTGTGACACGTGTTTCGCTGCATTCTGCATCATTTTCAAACACCAGTGATATGGTGTTCGAAAATGACGCAGAATGCAGCGAAACACGTGTCTCCATAAATTTTAAGAAACAGTGGAATTTACCATTCAAAACTCAAATAAAAAATGGAAAGCTGTTACCACAAATTTACTGCCGATTCAATAAATGAATTTTACTCTTGGCTTTGTATTATTGTAGTGCATTAATTTTCAATGTGTATGTAATTAATATCCTCTTGAGTGGGTGTATATTTTTATACGTTTTTTTAAAGAAATACTTGTGTTTTTATTATTTACAAAAACACTTGAATCTCATACTATTCTTTCATTAATTAATTCGGCAGTCACTTTGTGGTAAAATCAATCCATTTTTAATTAATGTTTTACTTAGTAAATACCACTATTTCTTAATATCTACTGTGACACGTGTTTCGATGCATTCCGCATCATACGGTGTTTGAAAATGATGCGGAATGCGTCGAAACACGTGTCACAGTAGATTTTAAGAAATAGTGGTATTTACTAAGTAAAACATTAATTAAAAACTCATACTTTTCCTTTGAGGCTGAGCGGCTCATTATTAAAAATAGGTATCAAATTATGCTAGAGTGGGTTCGAATCCAGAAGCTTTGACTTGAAAGTCCGTGACACTAACTACGGTACCACAACCAGACACATACATAAATACATAAATATATACTAATAACCTTTATTTAATCTTCAAAGTGCTTTGAAGCATTTATATTAACGTCTTTATTAATATTACAGGGAGTCGCTTCAAAGACGGTGAAAGCTATCGACCTATTGTTTCCAGACACTATAATATATCGTATCTATCCGAATCAAGAACAATAACGTTGAATATAGTAGTATGCTCGTTCCCAGTGATAAATGAATTTTGCTAACACGTTACGTTATTTGTTCATGAATAATTTACACATGGAATTAAATGTTTAATAATAAACGTATTTATTCCACACATTGTCTTCCTAGTTATTAATTTATAACAATTTAATTATGACGTTACAAAGGAGGACTTGTCTCTTTTAATGATTAATTGATACGCTATTTGATATACTTAATACATTTATAACAAATTGACATTCACGTTTGTAATTAAAATTGTTTAAATTTGATTAACATATTTTTTTTCTTTATTAACGGCCGTAGTCAATTCGTATACATATTATAAGTTTACACATTATTTTTTGACATCTCATCAAAGATGAAGAAGAATATGGAAGTCTGGGCATTTACGGGGCTGACGACCGTCATAGGCTGGTTTAAGAGATCACTTTACATGCGTATAACATTCACCAATTCTACCCATTATTGACAACCACACTTCTCAAATTGTTGGAAATTCTGTATATATGAACCAATTTAGAAACCTTGTTCTTAAATCACTAGAACTTCACTAGAGACATCTATTGGTGATATGTAAAGAAGCTTTTTATTAAGCATAAACTCTTATATTAGTATTTGGACACACTCAAAATGTTGTAAATACGTTTACACGTTTACGTATGTATGTATACTCTATGATAAAATATTAAAACTTAGAATTTTCAATCCATTGGTTATTGTCGTAATGTCAGTAGTACCTACATATTTCCCATGTACAACTGAATGAATACGTTGAACCAATCTATATGTAAACAATATTTTAGGGGTTTCGAAAAGTAAACAAGGACGAGCACCCTCTAAACTCTTAAAGAGACTTTAAGACACCATACCTCTAAAAGAGTTTATAAAAAAAAACAGCCATTTTTTTCTTTCTTTTTTTTTTTTTTTTTTTGGTACGACTTTTTAAACTTTTACTTTAGCTACCTTTACTTAACTTGGACTCGCTTGACTTTACCTTACTCCATATAACTAATTCTAAGAAGGTACCAAGTCTAAAAGAGACTGTAAGAGAGGATACCTTTGAAAGAGTTCATTAAAACTTCGCCTCTTTTCTATGTTTCTTTATTTTTTTTTTGGTACGACTTTTTAAACTTAGCTACCTTTACTCAACTTGGACTCGCTTGACTTTATCTTACTTATCGTACCTTCACATAACTAATTCTTAGAAGGTACCAAGTCTAAAAGAGACTGTAAGAGAGGATACCTTTGAAAGAGTTTATTAAAACTTTTCTATGCTTTTTTGAAATATTCTTTTTGGTACGACTTTTTAACCTAAACTATCCTAACCTAACTTCGACTTGCTTAACTTAATCGAACTTTACGTTACTTCACATGACTAATTCTAAGTAGGTACTAACTCTTAAAGAGACTGTAAGAGAGGATACCTATGAAAGAGTTCATTAAAAATTAGCCTCTTTCTTTTGTGTTCTTTTTATTTTTTTATGGTACGACTTTTTAACCTAAAATACCTTAACTCAACTTAGACTTACAAAACTTTACCTAACATGGCGTTGATTCACATTACTAATTCTAAGTAGGTACCTAAGTCCACAAATGTATCCTCACATGACTTTACTAAGTTTTCAAAATTAACCTTACCTTTCCTAACCTAACCCATCCTTAACTTACTCAACCTGGCCTATGTTTGATTTAAGCAGGTACTATGTTTTTTTTTATAATAGCCTTTTAATGATTAAAATCATCTTTTATGTTATGCCGAAAAGTATTCATTTGAAATATAATATATTTTTTTTTTTTAAAAATTCATTTTCAAATCCGTTAAGTATGTTAAAAAAATCAGAACTTAGTCTTTTCAGGTATGTATATACATATGTATTTTATTCGGTGCAACGTCTATTAAGTTTGTAAAAAATCAACCTGAAGTAAGCATTATTTTCGAAAATCGTCGCACGTGTATCTCCACATAGTATTTCGGGAAATATTCAAATTGCAATTAAATGTGCAAAACGGTACTCCTACCGCCATCTATCGATAATATTTGAAACTTTCCCATTTTATAATTTTCCCTCTTAATAATTTTTTGTATAGTTTTTCAAATTTCAAATATCAATGAAATGTGCAAATCGGTACTCATACCGCCATCTATCGAAAATATTTGAAACTTTTTCATATCAACTACTTAGTTAGAATTCGAAAAAATCGGTGGGTTTGTATAGATGTATGAATGTAGAAGAATATTTGCCAAAAATATAGCAGTTTGGCGTTCTATTCTCTCTGCCCACCCCTGCGGAGAAGCGTCATGATGTTAAGTCAGCCACAACATCCAAATCAACCTACTTTATTGAATGATATCGATATAATTCTACCAGGATTGCAGAAGATACAGAAGGTATTTGGAACTAAAAAACGAATTAAAACTAATTCATATAAAATTCATAATGAAAAATACTGCAGAAGTAAATTTTCAACAAATATGCAAAACGGTACTGATACTGCCATCTATCGGAAAGTGTTCGAAATTTTCCAATGCTAACTAATACTCGAAAACTTTTGGCGAATGAATGAGAAAGAGGCGAAGATTGTTTGCAAAAACAGAATGTTGTGGCATTCTATCCTCTCTGCCCACCCCTGCGGAGAAGCGTCATGATAAGTCGGCTAAAACGTTAAGAACAACCTTGTTTGATGTTTAATATAAGTACGAAGTACCAGGAGCTATGAAGACGAAAGAGGTCTTATATGGAATACTTGGCATAGTAAATTCGGTACTCGTGTACTTAGTAGCACAATCAAACGCCAAATGCTTGAATCATCCAAAAGTAGGTACTTACGGTAGGTACTCGTAGATAAAATAATATGAAAAGTCAGTTGAGATGGTTCAACACGTAAGAAAGAAGGGTAAAACAAAAATAAAAGGCGAATGTAGTTGGAAAAAGAAGCAGAGGAAGACCGAGGAGAACTTGGCATGATCAGGTATGTCAAATACTCGAAGGCGGCTGGGTTGGAATTGGAAATAATCGGTGGGTTTGTATAGATTTAGAGATGTATGAATGTGGAAGAGGCGAAAAATGTTTGAAAAAATAGAGATCATCTCTCTGCCTACCCCTACGGAAAAGTGTCATAGTGATAAGCCGGCTAAAACGTTCAGAACAACCTCGTTTGAAGCATGAAGTTCATATGAAATATACCAGGAGTTCATGACTTTGCAGAGATATTTGGTACTAAAAAACGAATATGTATCGATTATTATATTTAATAACTGACCCCGTTTATTTCCAAAGGTAGGTCCCCTCTAAAGGAAAATGTTGAAATATAATTTTCAAAACGTTCCATGAAAACCAAAACAATCGATTCCATTCTCTTGCTTAAAGCGGGAACTATACCCGATACAGACATCTCTCTCTTACTTATGCATTGGACATGTTGCCTTCTCGCACTCGCTGAAGCCCCGCTTGGATTGTCTCGCTTCAAGCGGTACCTCATACCCGTATTGCCGTCTCTCTCTGGCTAACGGGTCGCCCCTACCGAAGTAAGGCATACTGCTCCCACAGGGCCCTGAATTTTTCTCTCGAATTCTCCCATACAAAATGTACGGAGAAATGAAAATTGCAAATTTGTGCACTAAAATTGCTCAGAACTGGATAATTTTGAATGAATCGATAGAAGCTATGAATTTGAACACGTTTATGGTAAAATCTCGTGGCGCGCAGAGAAAAAAACCGGTCAATTTTGTCTATCAAAAACGGACAATTTTTAGTATGGAGATTTTTCATCTCGCAAATACTAAACCAAAAAACTATTTTCGACCTAAAATTTCACCGCTTAAAGTTGAGCATCCTCGTAAAGATGAAGTTTATGTAAAAACATGTAGGCGAAAGGCGTTTTTAGCTTGGAAATGTTAAAAAATGATTACTATGAAAAACCGTATTCGGCGACTTTGAACGCGCGCTGTAAATTGAAAACTGAATGAAACCTTGTCAAAATTGAATAGAATATGCAAAAATCAATTTAGAATCGTTTGTACACCTCACTTTTTCGATTTTCGTCGCGATATTTTAGCATTTAGCTAATGTTCGAGTCGCTGGCGAAAAATTGAAACTAAAGTCAATTTGACGTTTGAAATGGCCGCCCCGATCACGTGGTCGTGAACAACCACGCAAGTATGGAGATGAAATTAAAAATGAAAAAGATGAATGAAAAAGTAAATTAAACGGAAAAATAAGTATAGAATGTGAAAGAGGAGAGGATTCCGCGCGATACAGACTTCTCGCTTCGCTCGAAGGAAAGAGAATGTTGGAGTAATAAGAAATTGAAATTTTTTTTGGCGCGAATTTTTTTTTTCGCGCAAAAAACGTTAGCTAAATAATAAGGATGGACGAGCACCCTCTAAACTCTTAAAGAGACTTTAAGACACCACACCTCTAAAAGAGTTTATTAACCTTTTAAACGCGTTAACTTTGTTCCTAAGAGACGCCCGTGCGCGGCGGTATTTCGCCGTTTTTTAAATGATTACTTTTATCATGTATTTAGTTAAGAAACGATTTATTTTCCTAAACAAAAACGTTCAATGGGATTCATTGTGCCTTTTTGGTACTCTATAATACACGTGTGTCACATTATTCTTGATATATATATTGTAATATAAACAAATTAGATCGTAACATAAATAAATCAAAGCACGCATCGTGTGTCACTCTTACCCACTGGCGATGCGTAGCGTCGAGAGTGAGACAGATATAGGGCATGATTATGGCGCGGACTAATTACTGACCGCAAGAAAAATCAGGGATCTGTTGTTTTATTTATCCTTGTGATGTTACAAATTATTAGTCAGATATTTCAACAGATGTCATAAGGCCGAGGATTGACGTATTATTTTATCCAAAGTTCCACACCATGAAAAAATCCCTCCAAGTTGAACTGAGGTTCGAAACTTAGAGCAAAGTGAAAACACAAACGCTTATGTCAGCCGCGTATGGGGCATGTCTTGTAAAAACACAAACGGTTATGCGAGCCGCGTGGATCCGGTTAAAAAACATTTTTTTTTTTTTTTTTCTTTTATTTTTTTTTTTGGTACGACTTTTTAAACTTAGCTACCTTTACTCAACTTGGACTCGCTTGACTTTATCTTACTTATCGTACCTTCACATGACTAATTCTAAGAAGGTACCAAGTCTAAAAGAGACTGTAAGAGAGGATATCTTTGAAAGAGTTCATTGAAACTTTTCTATGTTTTTTTGAAATATTTTTTTTGGTACGACTTTTTAACCTTAACTACCCTAACCTAACTTCGACTTGCTTAACTTAACTTAACTTAATCAAACTTTACGTTACTTCACATGACTAATTCCAAGTAGGTACTAACTCTTAAAGAGACTGTAAGAGAGGATACCTATGAAAGAGTTCATTAAAAATTAGCCTCTTTCTTTTGTGTTCTTTTTATTTTTTATGGTACGACTTTTTAACCTAAAATACCTTAACTCAACTTAGACTTACAAAACTTTACCTAACATGGCGTTGATTCACATTACTAATTCTAAGTAGGTACCTGAGTCCACAAATATATCCTCACATGACTTTACTAAGTTTTCAAAATTAACCTTACCTTTCCTAACCTAACCCATCCTTAACTTACTCAACCTGACCTGCGTTTGATTTAAGCAGGTACTATGTTTTTTTTTTATAATAGTCTTTTAATGATTAAAATCATCTTTTATGTTATGCCGAAAAGTATTCATTTGAAATATATAATAATGTTTTTTTAAAAATTCATTTTGAAATCCGTTAAGTATGTTAAAAAAAATCAGAACTAAGTCTGTTCAGGTATGTATATACATATATATTTATTCGGTGCAACGTCTATTAAGTATGTAAAAAATCAACCTGAAGTAAGCATTATTTTCGAAAATCGTCGCTTGTGTATCTCCACATAGTATTTCGGGAAATATTCAAATTGCAATTAAATGTGCAAAACGGTACTCCTACCGCCATCTATCGAAAATATTTGAAACTTTCCCATTTTATAATTTTCCCACTTGATAATTTTTTGTATAGTTTTTCAAATTTCAAATATCAATGAAATGTGCAAATCGGTACTCATACCGCCATCTATCGAAAATATTTGAAACTTTTCCATATCAACTACTTGGTTAGAATTCGAAAAAATCGGTGGGTTTGTATAGGTGTATGAATGTGAAAGAGGCGAAGAATGTTTGCCAAAAATAAAGCGGTTTGGCGTTCTATTCTCTCTGCCCACCCCTGCGGAGAAGCGTCATGATGTTAAGTCAGCCACAACATCCAAATCAACCTACTATATTGAATGGTATCGATATAATTCTACCAGGATTGCAGAAGATACAGAAGGTATTTGGAACTAAAAAACGAATTGAAAACTCTAATTAATATAAAATTCATAATGAAAAATACTGCAGAAGTAAATTTTCAACAAATATGCAAAACGGTACTGATACTGCCATCTATCGGAAAGTGTTCGAAATTTTCCCATACTAACTAATACTCGAAAACTTTTGGCGGATGAATGTGGAAAAGGCGAAGATTGTTTGCAAAAACAGAGTGTTGTGGCGTTATATCCTCTCTGCCTACCCCTGCGGAGAAGCGTCATGATAAGTCGGCTAAAACGTTCAGAACAATCTTTTTTATGTATAATTTAAGTACGACGTACCAGGAGTAAATGAAGACGAAAGAGGTGTTATATGGAAAACTTGGCATACTAAATTCGGTACACGTGTACTTGAAAATTAATAAAATTGGCGTATTATTATAAGTCTGTACCGTAGCACCATCAAACGGCAAATGCTTGAATCATCCAAAAGTAGGTACTTACGGTAGGTACTCATAGATAAAATAATATGAAAAGTCAGTTGAGATGGTTCAACACGTAAGAAAGAAGGGTAGAACAAAAATAATAGGCGAATGTAGTTGGAAAAAGAAGCACAGCAAGGCCGAAGAAAACTTGGCATGATCAGGTATGTCAAATACTCGAAGGCGGCTGGGTTGGAATTGGAAATAATCGGCGGGTTTTTATAGATTTTTAGATGTATGAATCTGAAAGAGGCGAAAAATGTTTGAAAAAATACAGATAATCTCTCCGCCTACCCCTACAGAAAAGTGTCATAGTGATAAGCCGGCTAAAACGTTCAGAACAACCTCGTTTGAAGCATGAAGTTCATACGAAATACCAGGAGTTCATGACTATGCAGAGATATTTGGTACTAAAAAACGTGTAGCAGGTACCTAGATGTAGAAAAATGTATCAAAATTGTGAATAAAATGTACCGATTAATATATCTAATAACTAACCCCGTTTATTTCCAAAGGTAGGTCCCCTCTAAAGGAAAATGTTGAAATATAATTTTCAAAACGTTCCATGAAAACCAAAACAATCGATTCCATTCTCTTGCTTAAAGCGGGAACTATACCCGATACAGACATCTCTCTCTTACTTATGCATTGGACATGTTGCCTTCTCGCACTCGCTGAAGCCCCGCTTGGATTGTCTCGCTTCAAGCGGTACCTCATACCCGTATTGCCGTCTCTCTCTGGCTAACGGGTCGCCCCTACCGAAGTAAGGCATACTGCTCCCACAGGGCCCTGAATTTTCTCTCGAAATCTCCCATACAAAATGTATAGAGAAATGAAAATTGCAAATTTGTGCACTAAAATTGCTCAGACCTCGATAATTTTGCATGAATCGATAAAAGCCATGAATTTGAACACGTTTATGGTGAAATCTCGTGGCGGGCAGAGAAAAAAACCGGTCAATTTTGTCTATCAAAAGCGGACAATTTTTAGTATGGAGATTTTTCATCTCGCAAATACTAAACCAAAAAACTATTTTCGACATGAAATTTCACCGCCTAAAGTTGAGCATCCTCGTAAAGATGAAGTTTATGTAAAAACATGTAGGCGAAAGGCGTTTTTAGCTTCGAAATGTTAAAAAATGATTACTATGAAAAACCGTATTCGGCGACTTTGAACGCGCGCTGTAAATTGAAAACTGAATGAGACCTTGTCAAAATTGAATAGAATATGCAAAAATCAATTTAGAATCGTTTGTACACCTCACTTTTTCGATTTTCGTCGCGATATTTTAGCATTTAGCTAATGTTCGAGTCGCTGGCGAAAAATTTAAATAAAAGTCAATTTGACATTTAAAATGGCCGCCCCGATCACGTGGTCGTGTACAACCACGCATGTATGGAGATGAAATTAAAAATGAAAAAGATGAATGAAAAAGTAAATTAAACGGAAAAATAAGTATAGAATGTGAAAGAGGAGAGGATTCCGCTCGATACAGACCTCTCGCTGCGCTCGAGGCACCGACCATGTTGGAGAATTTTCATATTGAAATTTTTTTTGGCGCGAATTATTTTTTTCGCGCAAAAAACGTTAGCTAAATAATAAGGATGGACGAGCACCCTCTAAACTCTTAAAGAGACTTTAAGACACCAAACCTCTAAAAGAGTTAATTAAAAAACTTTTTTTTTTTTCTTTCTTTTTTTTTTTTTTTTGGTACGACTTTTTAAACATAGCTACTTTTACTCAACTTGGACTCGCTTGACTTTATCTTACTTTTCGTACCTTCACATGACTAATTCTAAGAAGGTACCAAGTCTAAAAGAGACTGTAAGAGAGGATACCTTTGAAAGAGTTCATTAAAACTTCGCCTCTTTTCTATGTTTCTTTACATTTTTTTGGTACGCCTTTTTAACCTAAGTTACCTTTACTCGACTTGGACTCGCTTGACTTTATTAAAAAACAACTTTTTTTTTCTTTCTTTTTTTTTTGGTACGACTTTTTAAACTTAGCTACCTTTACTCAACTTGGACTCGCTTGACTTTATCTTACTTATCGTACCTTCACATAACTAATTCTAAGAAGGTACCAAGTCTAAAAGAGACTGTAAGAGAGGATACCTTTGAAAGAGTTCATTAAAACTTCGCCTCTTTTCTTTACATTTTTTTTGGTACGACGTTTCAACTTGGACTTGCTAAAATTGATCTAACTTCACACTACTAATTCTAAGTAGATTGTAAGTCCTCAAATATTACCTCACATGACTTAATCAAACATAATAAAGTAGGTACTTAGTTTTCAAAATTAACCTAAGTAAGTCATTTTACGTAAGTACCTACGTATATATGATTTTTTTTATTCATTGTCAAGCCTTTTAAGTATGTTAAAAAATAAATCACAACTAAGTCTGTTAAATTTATATGTAAATATTTTGGGTAGGCACCCAGGTATGCATATGTTTTTTTATTCGGTGCAACGTCTATAAAGTATGTTAAAAAATCAACCTGAACTAAGCATGTTTATCGAAAATATCCCTTAAATTATTAAAATCGTGGCTTATGCATTACCACTTAGTATTTGTTAAAATAAAAATCAGTAATATTTCTAATTGAATTATAAGTAATTTTACGTAAGTACCTAAGAATATAAAAAAAATCATTGTCAAGTCTGTTAATTATGTTGAAAATAAATCAGAATTAAGTTTGTTCAAAAGTAAGTACCCAGGTATGTATGATATATATATATATTTTATTAGGTTTAACGTCTACTAAGTATGTTAAAAAAATCAGAAGTCAGCATGTTTTCCGAAAATCGCTCGATAATTATTCAAATCGCGGCTTGTGTATCTCCACATAGTACTTTAAAAAACATAGAACAAAATTTCAATTCCCCTATATTTACTAAAATAATATATCATTGTCCGCCGATAGGCACTGATATAAAATAAAAATCAAAATCAATTCGCTATCTAAATCTATATAAGTTCAATTAAATATGCAAATCGGTACTTGTACTGCCATCTATCGGAAATGTTCTGAACTTGCATTTTTTAAAATCGTTTATGTGTATGTATATTTATCAATCACTAAAATGTATTGGTTCTCATAAGTTCATCCATTGGGTTGTCTACCGTTTAAATAATATTGGAATTAGTTTTACTCTTATCCGAGAAGGTACCTACTGCAGGTACTCTGTGTTGAACAGAATATCGAAAACGCGAAGAAAATCTATTACATATTTAATTTTGATTAACTATTGAATAAAATGTGTATTGAGATGGTTTAATACGTGCAATGCATGGGTGAGGAAAGAACGGTAAAACGAATTTATGAGGCGAATGTAGTTGGAAAAAGAACCAGAGGAAGACGGAAGAAAACTTGGCACGATTGGGTATTCTATTGTATTCTCTCTGCCCACCCCTGTGGAACAGTGTCATGATGTAAAGTCAGCTAAACATCCAAAATAACCTAGTTTAATGAATGATTTCGGTAAAAATCTACCAGGAGTTCATCAAGGCCGAGGAGGTATTTAATTTTTCTAATTTATATATAATGCAGTAGTACGTCTAAATTCGCACACGTAAAATATAACGCAAATGAAAATTGAATTAAATTTGCAAATCGGTACGCCTGCTGATATCTATCGAAAAAAAATGGAATTAATAATTATATTCTCATCTGAGTAGGTACTCGGGAATTGTTCCAGTTTAATATTATAATAGAATATCGAAATTGCGAAGATAATCTATTGAGTATGACATCTGGTAGAATGCGGAAACAACGGTAAAATAAATTTATTAGGCGAAGAGGCAGAAAAAGACCGGGGAGAACTTGGTAGGATCAGGTATCTCAAATACTTAAAAGCGGCCGGGTTAGAATTCGAAATAATCGGCCGGTTTGTATAGATATTTATGAATGTGGAAGAGGCGGATAATGTTTGCAAAAATATAGCAGTGTGGCGTTCTATTCTCTCTGTTCACCCCTGCGGAGAAGTGTCATGACGATAAGCTAGCTACAACATCCAAATCAACCTAGTTCATTGAATGGTATCGATATAATTCTACCAGGATTGTAGAAAAATACAGAAGGTAATTTGGATCCAAAAAATGAATAAATACTCTAAATCTATCCGAGCCTAGATTTTCATTGATTTCTTAATTTTTTTAATTTAAAATAAGTACCCACCTTTGTATAAAAATAATTAATTCAATATCTGAAAAACGAATCAGAACTGAACCTATATATATGTATTAAATTTAGGTACTCGGGTACTTGGAAATAATAAGTTCCTTTTATCAGGCTGGCAGCACATTATTTTTTTAGTCTGTCATCACTATTGAATTTGGATTCCATGATCTATGACTAATCAATAATAACGGTTTCTCTGGAATGTCAAAATTTCATTTTTGGTTATTATCTGGAAATCTGAACATAATACACAATTGTTAATTATTTTGTACAACGATAAACGTGATTATATTAGAAGATTATATTAGACGATTTTATTTACTATCGTTCGTGATGAGAAGACGATATACTCGCACATATAAAACTGGACATTCTAACCTTATTGTAATACTTGACAAAGCATATAATATGTGTTGATACGTTACTAATTATGTATTTTGTGGTTGTAAAATAAAAATATATTGCTGTAATATATCTAGTGTTTCATTTTATTACTTAATTCATGAGTTTATGTTAAAGGTTTTCAAATAATTTCATGCATTTATACACTTTGAAAACGAATTCGACACGTTCTATGCTGGATAAGGGTTCTATTGACCAGCTGCCTGACACAAAATAATACTAAAAAGATACTTGTGTAAGCAATTGGTTTCTTTTTTTCATTTAAATGTGCTTCTTACGCCTTTTCATTTAATCCGTTTATTGATTTATATTTTGACTCGTGTTGGTTTTGTTTGATATTTTTTTATGAAATTACCTACTGGACTTGTGTATGCAATAAAAAAATTAACATAAGTGAATGAATTTAAAATTATATTTGATTAATCTAATCCATTGAAATGAATATTAATTTTGTTTCAATAATAATAGGTACATTCGAGAGTGCTTGAAAATATTAAAGGTTTTATTAGACTGGCCACACATTATTTTTTTAGTCTGTAATCACTGATCAATTAGCCTCGGATTAGCCATCTCCCTCTCGCTCACTGGTGATATGGAAAGCCGATCGGATTTACTCCTCTGACGTCGCAAAATTTTCACCGCCAAGGAAAAATGTATGGGAAATTAGAAAACGCGATATTTTCACTAAAACCGCTCAGAAAAGGATAATTTTGCATGAATCGATAAAGGCAATGAATTTGGACATATTAAAAATAAAATCTCGTGGCGGGCAGAGAAAAAAACCGGTCAATTTTGTCTATCAAAAACGGACAATTTTTAGTATGGAGATTTTTCATCTCGCAAATTGTACCCGAAAAAACTATTTTTGACATGAAATTTTACCGCCTAAAGTTGAGCATCCTTGTAAAGATGAAGTTTATGTAAAAACATGTAGGCGAAAGGCGTTTTTAGCTTCGAAATGTTAAAAAATGTTTACTATGAAAAACCGTATTCGGCGACTTTGAACGCGCGCTGTAAATTGAAAACTGAATGAAACCTTGTCAAAATTGAATAGAATATGCAAAAATCTATTGAGAATCGTTTGTTCACCTCACTTTTTCGATTTTCGTAGAGATATTTTAGCATTTAGCTAATGTTCGAGTCGCTGGCGAAAAATTGAAACTAAAGTCAATTTGACGTTTGAAATGGCCGCCCCGATCACGTGGTCGTGAACAACCACGCAAGTATGGAGATGAAATTAAAAATGAAAAAGATGAATGAAAAAGTAAATTAAACGGAAAAATAAGTATAGAATGTGAAAGAGGAGAGGATTCCGCGCGATACAGACTTCTCGCTTCGCTCGAAGGAAAGAGAATGTTGGAGAATTTTCAAGTTGAAATTTTTTTTGGCGCGAATTTTTTTTTTCGCGCAAAAAACGTTAGCTAAATAATAAGGATAGATGAACATATAAAACTTTTTTTTTATTATGTTAAAAAAATGCATCACAGGTAGAAATATGCTTTTTTTCTATTTATAGATTTAAAGAAATAGTGGTACTAAGTAAAACATAAATTTAAAAAAAAATTATAGATAGTACGAAAAAGTGACTGCCAAATCTTTTTTTATTTTATTTTATTTGTTCGGGAATTGTACAGAAATTGTAATTGAAGTTTTTACCGTCAAACAGATCTTTTTAGAAAAAACCTGAAGGTTTTTTCTCCATTTGAAAAATATTTAGTATATTTTGAAAAAATAGTTGAACAATACCTTTTCTTCAAAATGCAAAAATATCACTTTCTGCCATGGAGTAGGTAAATAATAAGTTAAAAATATGCCACTTTTGCTGGGATATAGTACATTTTCTGGGCATTCCGAAAACATGCACAACTGAAAACTGACTATTTTTTATATATGATGTTGTTGAAAGTAGTGAGCGATTTATGTTATAATAACTGATGAAAAACATTCAGAGATTAAAAAAAGGGTTTGGTAAAAAAAATTGATTTTGCAGGAAGGGAAGGAATGGAGAGGAATTAATGAGGGTGGTTAAAGGATTTTTTTTCTAGGTAAGAAGTTTAAAAATAAGAATATATTTAAAAATATACATACATACGTATACATATACATACATACACACATATACATACATAATCAAATTTATTAATAAAACTCTAGATTTTTAATCTATTTTTTATCTCTTTTTCTGTAACTCGTTATGCGAAATGTCGCTTGTTAAGGTAGCAATTTTTTCACATTTTTTTACTCGTTATAAGAGGTTGGACTGTATTTGCATACATTTGCTGGTTTCGTCGACATGTTTTTGCACCGGATTTCCTGTTTCGCTTAACACTATTGAAGTATGCTCCATGGAGCATAAGTTGAGTTAACACTATTGAAGTATGTTTTTCTCATTATAAAGATAACTGCCCCTCATTTAGTTGAAGAAACCTTGAACCCATGTTAGTTATCATACATCGCTCACTCCTTTCAAGAACGTTATAAATAAAAAAAATGATTTTTCAGGAGAACGTTTTTAAAGTTTATAAATATAATGCAATGTATTAAAAATAAATACCAAGCCACTTATTAAACTTATTACTGTGCAACAGATCTTTTGAGGTAAAACCTGAAGGTTTTTTCTCGATTTGAAAAATATTTAGTATATTTAAAAAATAATTAAATAATACCTTTTCTTAAAAATGAAAAAACAACACTTTCTGCCGTGTAGTGGCTAAATATTAAATTTAAAATATGCCGTTTTTGCTGGGATATGGTACATTTTCTAGGCATTCCAAAAACATGCACAACTGAAAATTGACGATTTTTGATTTATGACGTTCTTGAAAGGAGTGAGCGACATGTTAAGTATACTTAACAATGATTTTTTAACCATTGTTCTCCAGTTTTTGTCTGTGAAGTTCTGTCAACCTTTTTTTTCATCCTTGAGAAATCCACCATGCACAAAAATATACATTGTAATAAGATGTGCATATTTTAAAGTATTTTTTTTCATTTAGACAATATTTTCAACCACTTGGAGCATAACTAATTTATTCTCATTATAATAATTATTATTTTTTTTTTAAATATATTTTACTTCTTGAAAATATATCGTGATGCATGGGAATCAAATTATTATAATGCAAAATTAGCCATAGAAATATTTTTACCTCTGATTATCCGAAAATGGATAAATAAATCAAAATATCATTTTTTGACATTTCAACATACATAAAAAAGAATATGGAAGTCTGGGCATCTACGGGGCTAACGATAGCCATAGGTTGGTTTGAGTGATCGCTTAACACACGTGTAACATTCACCAATTGTACCCATGATTAACAACCGCACTACTCAAATTCTTGAGAGTTCTATATATGTATATGTATATGATCCAATTTCGATATGCTTGAATCTCTAGAATTTCACTAGACACAGCATAAAAATAACTTCTATAATCGGAGATAATCCAGATTTGTGAAGTATTTGGACACACTCAAAATGTTGTACATAAATTATAATAGTTTCTTAAATGATTGTATAAAAAATAAGATATTGAATATAAAAAGTTATATCTCAGTTGTAGCAAATGAAAGCCTAACAGCGGAAGCTAAACTGGCAGTGCACAACGGAATCCTGGTACCAACCATTATTTATGAATTGAAGCATGGAGTTAGCAAAAAAATGATGAAAACACAATGAATGCAATCGAAATACGATCTCTTAGACGAATGTGCGGCAGAAGGATGTATGATCTTCTTATTGTGAAAATAGGAATAAATGAAAGATACCTAACCATTAACGATAAATTAAGTGAGGTGTACTGAGATTATTTGGACGTGTGAAATATACGAGTGAGGAAAGAACGGCAAAACAAATATATCAGGTGAATATGGTTCGAAGCAGAAGAGGGCCGAGGAATACTTAAAGCGTTTAGGCCTGGAGATGTATGAATATGGAAGTGGCGAAAAAGAGTGAGTAGAGTCACGCTCTATTCTCTCTGCCTACTCTTTCGGGGAAGGGCGATGACGGTTAGTTAGCCAGATATTTCACCAGTATTTAAAAATTCACAAAAAAACTAGCCTTTGGAAAAACTGTTTGGAATTTAATTGCGTTTTTTGTTGTTATTATTTAATTAATGATCGAGTAAAAACGCATTCATTATTTTGTAAAGCGTATTAATCTTTTCATTCAATTTAAGCATTAATAATTTTGTTTGCTTTAATACCCTCTTATAAAATACATTATATTTTAAATTGTTTCTCTTTTATTCTATATTATTACAATTCATCAAAGTAGGTACTAGATTTTACGTTAAAAATTAGAAATTCCAGCGAAAACCCTCTTGGTTCATTGTTTAAAGTTTAATAGCCTCCAACTCAAGTACTAGGATTAACGTGTTAAAATATAAAGTACCTACCTAAAATTAATAAATCAAGAATAAGTATCAAAGCTTTGCTTAAGAGCGGTTCTTTTTTTTTTCAATAAACTTTCTACGAACCGAGAAATGAAGTCCTGCGTGCCTTATAAGTTCATATTTATATATGCAAATGTATAAATTTCTCTTCCAAAGTATATCCAGCCTAGTATCTTGATATCCGAGTTCAGAACTCGCTCCTTATTAGCATGCAAAACGCGCAGTAGTTGTGGTATGCCGTCGACTCTCGGACTATGGTATTAACATCTCCTGTCGTTTATGTGCTCCTGATACCGTGTCGTCATTTAAACTCGACAACTGCGATTTTTATCTCAATTAATTAATTTAATTTATAGATTTTCTGTTTTGAAGCAGTCATGAAACGTGTTTATCGAAATAATTTATCTTCCATAATAGAATAAATTAACATTATATAATAAATATTAATCTTATTGAGTAAATGTCCACCTCCGTGGTGGACAAAATTTAAAATAACAATTTCCTCCGTGGTGCATTTTCACAAACCGAAATATATTTTTTTCTCTAATTTTTCTCAAAACACTCCGAACGATTACCAAAACCGATTGACCCACTGCACGATTTAAGTTCGGATTAGCGAGCTGGCACTGTACTGTTTTTATCTTGTCTCCAAAAATAATTGTGTATTGACATTTCGCTCACTGCTTTCAACAACATCATATATCAAAAATCGTCAATTTACAGTTGTGAATGTTTCCGGAATGCCCAGAAAATGTACTATATCCCAGCAAAAGCGGCATATTTTAAACTTAATATTTACCCGCTACAGGGCAGAAAGTGTTGTTTTTGCATTTTGAAGGAAGGGCATTTTTTAATTATGTCTTTAAATCTACTAAATATTTTTCAAATGGACAAAAAACATTCAAGTTTTACCTAAAAAGATCTGTTGCACAGTAAAAAGTTCAATAAGTGGCTTGATATTTATTTTTAATACATATTATTATATTTTTAAACTTTAAAAATGAAAACCACTAACTAACTAAACATTACGCCGCTTCCCCGCAGTGGTAGGCAGAGAGAATAGAACGCCACACCACTCTGTCATTGCAAACATTCTTCGCCTCTTCCACGTTCATGCATCTCCTCACACATAACCGGCGATTGTTTCGACTCCTTACCTGACTGCTTTCAAGTATTTGGCCTACCTGATCGTGCCAAGTTTTTCTCGGTCTTCCTCTACTCCTTTTTCCAATTACATTCGCCTCACAAATATGTTTTACCGTTCTTTCCTCACCCATTCGTTCTACATGTCCAAACCATCTCAACACACCGTTCTTAATTTTATCGATAATGCTTATCTCAGCTTTGCATTCCTTCCTTATTTCACGATCTCCTGAAAAATCAAGTTTTTTTTATATATGACGTTGTTGAATGAGCGATTTGTGTTTGTACTCGTAAGTTTCCGGTGAATGCAGATGTCAAATTCATGCATTTGATTTCTGGTATCATATGACGTAGCATAACGCTTGTGTTGCAAATTTAAAATTATGTTTTGTTTCTCCATCCGGTGAAACGATATTATCCAATAACAAAATGTGCTGACTTGACGTGGGGTCGTCGGATATGCGTAACGATGAAGCTAGCGTCGCGGAATCGATGCTAGTTCCAAAGAAATTCAACAACGATCTGGTGTTGCGGTATATATGTAATTTTTATTATTATTATAACACCATAAGTGTAGCATATGGAGTCCACAAACTGTCTCCAGGCTTTTTAAACCCCAGACGCATCACGGAACAATTAAAATACATCATCATAGCATAGTTGCTGCAACTGCAAATGAATGTCAGTGTCCAAATTCATTCATTCAAACCCTCATCCCCACCCGATGGTGCATAGGGCACTGCATCATATAAAACGCAGTGTTATCTTGATCGTTAACACATGAAGGAAAGGAGATCAGACCTACACTTCAGGTACCTACCAGTCCAGGGTAATATTGAATAAATATTTGAGATAAAAAGATTTATGTATAAATGTATTTAAAAATCACTTATATTTATTTGACCTCCCCTGGGAATCGAACCCGGTACCTCCAATACGGTACGCTAGCGTGCCGACGATTATACTAAGGAAGCACTATGTTGTCCAAATACTTGTTCATAAATCTGGATTTTCTCTACTTCGAAAATTTTCTAGCTTCTATATCAATCAAGCGGAATTATGAAGCTATTCAATCCCTGAAGCAGAAGGCTGATCCACCTTTCCTTCGTGTATTTAACGATCAAGATAACACTGCTTCTATACGATGCAGTGCCCTATGCACCACTGGGTGCGGATAAGGGTTAGTAGTAGTAGTAATATCATTAATATATTATTAGATTAAAAACAATATTTTTAGCTTTTCCACTTTATTTTTATTTGACCAGCGACCGGGTTTCGTCGTTACCGACATCATCAGACTGAGTAAGTAGTAATATCAATCAAAATTTCTGCCAGAGTATAAACCGCACGCCATTTTTCCCTGATCACGTGACTTGTATTAACCCTTTGAAACGCGAGCGCGTAAAAAGCCATTCAATCAAAAAGTGGGCCGCACTGGCCGCACATACAGAACGATATTTCTTCATCCACCGCGTCACGTATGGGACGTGTCGAACTTTTTGTAACCGTAAACTATATTTCCATCGGCGCCTGCGCGAATACCGATATTCTTCATGGATAAAATTCAACTCGACCGAAATCTAAAAAAAAGTTCGCAAAAGAGTTTTCTGACGCAATTTGAAAATCTTATAAAATTTTGAATTTCATAGATGCATTACATTTTTCGGCTTCTTCGATTGTTTTGTATTAATTTTTTTGTATAAACTTTGATAGGCAGATAGTAGCACGCCTCACTAATCTGTCTTCGCATATTATCTTCGCCTCTTCCACATTTATGCATTTCTTCAGACATACCCGCCGATTGTATGCCTGATTGCATATAGTTCTTGTACAGACCACTTCAAGTATTTGAATTACTTGATCATGCCAAGTTTTACTCGGTCTTCTTCTGCTTCTATTTCCAACAACATTCGCCTCGTAAATTTATTTTACTGTTTTTTCTTCGCTCATTCGATTCACGTGCCCAAACCATCTCAACACACCTTTCTTAATTTTATCGATAATGCTTATCTCATGAAATAAATTTAAAAATATTTTAGTTTTTATTATTTAAACAAAAATTTCAATTTTATACTATATCTGTGAGCCTAAGCG
The DNA here is from genome assembly GCF_059751285.1 of Brachycentrus maculatus. Lineage (NCBI taxonomy): Eukaryota > Metazoa > Arthropoda > Insecta > Trichoptera > Brachycentridae > Brachycentrus > Brachycentrus maculatus. The sequence continues at coordinate 41,380 of NW_028281064.1, read as the reverse complement.
GCTCATAATTAGAAATAGGAATCAAATTGTGTTAGAGTAGGTTCGAACCCAGAAACTCTGACTCAAAAGTCCGCGACACAAACCACGGGACCACAACCCGACACATATATTTTTTAATATAAAAATCAAAGATAATATGACTATATAAAGCATCATTTAAATATTTACGTTAGAATTCGGACGATTCCATCCCTTGTCTTCTACCCTCATTACATTTAAATATACATATTCTCTTTTTAATTAATGGCGCTAAAGATCCATGTGCCAAAAAAATCACGGCAGATGCAACCTCGTTCGTTACGTTTAACGACTATCAAAAATAACTGCACAGTATACGTAGCACAGGATTTAATTTTTTACTAAACATATCTGCTCTTCGTCAGTATATTTTTCCTTTTATTTGGTATCAAGTTTTTAGCTGTGAAAACGTGCAAAAGTTTTTAGACTTAGTTCAGACTCATAAATATAAATCACGTTCAGAAAGACAAATCATGTTTATATCCAAATACGACCATAGAAATATATATATTTTTAAATTGTAAGCACTGTCACTTTGCATTCCAATTTTAAAATTTTCAGCGATTCGCGTGGTGAATTTGAATATTTTTGTTTATTTTTTTCGACTTTAGACACACGTGACTGCGACCCTGTCGCGACGACGACGACACATGACGTCACGATTTAATAGTTATACAAATGGATGCGAGTGTGAACTAGGCGTACATATCGCATAAATCGTATAATAGTATAAGTAAATCTTTTTTTACTGCGGTAAACCGACCCCTTCCCTTCATATTTTCTTACTTACTTTGAAATAATTCAGCCTGAAAAATTACCGGCAATAAATAAATTCATTAATTTATTTATTGCCTATTGTATGAGGAGATGCATTAATGTCGAAGAGGCGAAAATTGTTTGCGATGACAGATTGGTGTAGCGTTCTATTCTCACTGCCTACCCTTTCGGAGAAGCAGCGTAATGAATAGCTCATGAACTCTCAGTGAAAAATTAAAATCTTGATTTAATTTAATAACAAAATATTATTTTTCTCCTTACTTTTATCCACAAGAATGGTGCATAAGGCACTGCATCGCAACAGTGCAATTTTGTCTTGATCAGTTTTTATATGACGAGAAGGTGATCGGTCCAGAATCCATAAATATTGTAATGAAAAATCGATAATATTTATTTTGACCCTCTTGGGAATCGAACCCGGCACTTCAACTAAAAAAGCAGCAGTCAATCAATATCTGTAAAAAAAATCATTTTACATACATTGTAGAATGTATTTTATCTTGTTATGGAAAGGTTTCAGCTTTGTCAATGTCTTTCCCTATACATTACCTTTTCAAAAAAAATCCCTTTCTTTGTTGAGTTATATATGTATGTTTATTCAATATTTTCACTTTTATTTTTTTTCATTGCCTCTTATAAAATGAAAATGTGAAATGAACCCCAGAAGCTTGCACACTTCAATCCAAGGTTCGAAATAAAGGTAAAAAATAAATAAAATAATATTATATTTCAAGAATAAACCTTGACAAACCGTTAATTAAAAATTAATTGAACATAAATATAAAACATCGCTCTACAACGGACGACCATTATTGTCAATTTTAAGCGAAGCCTCATTCGTCTCCTTTTTCAGTTTTAATTTTTTTCTCCCCTTTTTTTGCTCTGCAGGTTACGGGGGTGGAAATTGAACAAACCCCCTCGCCGACAAGGAAGTGGGCGTCTGAGCAGGGATACCAACATCACGCATTAACTTAATGGTTCAATGATAGGATGATATACATGAACCTATCTTCAGCTCTGGAAAAATACTATTTTTAGTGAAACAAAAGCTCGTAGACCAAAGGTTTTTCTTGCGAATACAATTTACGAACAGCGTAAATAAGTTCATAAGTATTTTGTACATTAAAAGCATTGTCGTAATTTTTACGATAGTTTAGTATTCTAGAGTTAATTTTAAGAACATTTAAATCGATATGTATAATATTTTTATTATGATTTTACTGATATCTAACAATAGATCGCTGAGTTACAACTCGCATCAGATTTGCTTTTTATTGTTTATACCACTATTAATTTATTTAATAATAATAATAAAACCCTTATCCGCACCCAAATGGTGCATAGGGCACTGCGTCATATAACGCAGTGTTATCTTGATCGTTTTTACACATGAAGGAAAGGTGATCAGCCCTCCGCTTCAGGTACCAGTCCAGGGTAATATTGAATAAATATTACAGTGGAAAATCACTTATATTTATTTGAACCCCCCTGGGAATCGAACCCGGGACCTACAGAACGGTAGACGAGCGTGCTGACCATTACACTACGGAGGCAGAATTTATTTAGAAACCCTTTATTATTTTTAATTATTGATATATTTATGTACATATATGTAGTGCAATAAAATATTTAATTAAATCCCACACTGGGTAAAAGTAGCTGTTTAACTGATAATAAAATGATACCATAAACAATTTTAGTATCGCATAAATTACGGTTAATTACTTCACTTTCGAAAATATCTAGAAATTTATAATGCATTAATGTGCGTTAATAGTTTTGTGTACGAATTTAAATACGTTACTTTTTCTTTGTCAATATAATTAATGATTTATTTTGTATATTAAAACATTGATAACATTGTGGTATGGTAATAAAACACTCTCCTTACCATCCATTGTTTACATTGTGTAATACCACTTTTTTAAAGACTTATTTGTGACTACCGGTTTCTAAAAATCATTCCATCATCAGGTCATTAAAATTAATATTAAATTATTAAAATTAAAATAAAATTATTACGATTTGATATTTGTGTACAATTATTTAATTTTTTAATTTATTTTTTTTATATTTTTATACAAATGGTCAAATCGTAATAATTTTGTTTTAATTATAAAAATTTTAATGACCTGATGATGGAATAATTTTCCGAAACCGGTAGTCACAAATAAGTGTTTAAAAAAGTGTAAATACACAAAGTAAAGAATGTATGGTAAAGAGAGCGTTTTAATTAATGATTTTTTAATTATTCCTTGTCGGTCTCATATGACTAAAGAGAGGGCCATCTTTTTATTAAGTTTATGTGAGATTATTTTCTGAATTACTTTACTCGGGAGACGCATGAAAACATGATTTTTTTTTAAAACTCATTATTTATTTACAATATTTCAGTGTGTTCAAATCTATGTTTACACTTAAAATATATTTTTTTTCAGGTGTAGCAATATCTAAAACTATGACTTTTAAAGTTAAATTTATTTTGTTTCAGGTAAGTACGACCTTATGACCTCATCTCCATATTTTAAGACCAACTTGTGGGTGAGTAGAAAATGCAAATTTATTAATGAATACTATATATTGATTTTTCCAAAACATCTTTAAAATCAATCCATCAATCGCATTTCCCGATGCGTCCAAGTAAACGTTTTGTTTAAAATGCGAACTTTTGTCAGATAACATTTTTAGTGTGTCCAAATGTTCACAAAATCTGGATTATCTCCAATTATAGGAGTTATTTTCATATTATTTATTGACATCTCATCAAAGATGAAGAAGAATATGGAAGTCTGGGCATTAACGGGGCTGACGACCGTCATTCGTCAAACACCGTATTTGATTATTTTTCTTTGTACCCCTCAGAAATACACTTGTCATCAGCCATCCCTTTGTTGATTCGAAAAAAAAAAACCTGATATATTCTGATCTGAAAGTGTTCATGAATATGTTCGGAGAACCTCGCCAAAGACGAACTTCAATCATTTAATAATTCCCATTTGTCCCCCGAAACTATCTGAATAACCAATTACTTCCGCATTTCAGTGCTTCCACTTCCGAGCTGTCCGAGCTACCAACCCTGTAATTGGCGGGGTATAATATTTGAGTTTTCGCAATCTCACTCAGTTGTCTGAAATAAAGTCTAGTTTACCACCCAATCAGTCTAAGAATATATTTTCTTATATCGCTCACTCCTTTCAACAACGTCATAAATAAAAAAAAATCGATTTTTCAGGAGATCGTTTTTAAAGTTCAAAAATATAATACATTGTATTAAAAATAAATATCAAGCCACTTATTGAACGTTTTACTATGCAACAGATCTTTTTAGGTAAAACTTGAATGTTTTTTCTCCATTTGAAAAATATTTAGTATATTATATTCAAAAAAATAATTAAACAATACCTTTTCTTCAAAATGCAAAAACAACACTTTCTGCCCTGTAGTCGGTAAATATTAAGTAAATATGCCGCTTTTGCTGGGATATAGTACATTTTCTGGGCATTCCAAAAACACAATTGAAAATTGATGATTTTTGATTTATGACGTTCTTGAAAGGAGTGAGCGATATCTTTTCCGTCCTTTGTCCGCCTTCATAGTGTAATGGTTCGCGTGCTTGGCTACCAAGCTGGAGGTCTCGGGTTTTGATTCCCAGGGGGAATAAATAATAAATGCAACTATTTTTCACTCTTGCATTTGCTTAACGTTACCCAGGACTGATCACTTAGCCTTCGTCAATATAATACAGATCCAGAAACGGCGATTCAATTTAAATTCGTGGTAACATTTTGAGTGTCCAGAAATACTTGTCCCCAAATTTGGATTATTTCCAATTAAAAGAGTTATTTTTCGACATCTCAATATTTTTTGACATCTCAACATAGATGAAGAAGAATATGGAAGTCTGGGCATTTACGGGGCTTACGACCGTCATAGGCTGGTTTACGTGATTACTTAATAAAAAGCTTATTTACATCTCACCAATAAATTATTCAGAGAATTAAAACGAAACCATTTTTTTAATTTCATTTAATTTTAAATCTAATGCAGAATCGCCTGATACTTCCTCTGACTGAATTTTGACTAGCGTAAGTAGAACACGTGTTACAGTAAATGTTTTTTAGGAATGCTGGTATTCAATTAGTAAAAATTAAATTAAAAATAATTCGTTTGACAAAGGTTTTGATTCGTTCGCTTCCAATCCCCGCGTACTGCATTTTTACACCAGTTTTTAACTGGTACACTCTAAGGTCACCCGGCCACCAAATACGGGCAAAATATGCGCGACGTAAAGAAAAGTCGTACCGTATTAAAGTAGAGTTATTTTCCACTAAAGAGCGGCGAGTCGCCCTTTTAAGGGCCGACCGGCCTATGGATATGGGCTGGGCAACCTACCGACCGATAAGGGCCGAATCACTGCTCGGCTTGTCCGTCAGTCCGTACGGTAACTTATGTGGTTCTAGTACAGAGATGACAAACCTTTTCTGGCATTCCAAAGTATATGTTCAAACAAACAAATTGCACTACCTTAAACTTATCTTGCTGGAAGCGAAACGTGGGCAAGAATATATCTTTTTTTTCTTTATTCTAAATTCTTTTGCATTACATGACATAAATTCAAATACAAAAAATATGAATAAAATATAAATATAAATACAAAAAAAGATCCCACAAAGGAATGACCTGTGTGTGGGTATACAATATAATTAAAGTCATAGTAAAGGGTATAAGGGTATAGGTATTATAAGTAGAACTAGAATAATAGTGTTAATATAAAATTGAAAAAATACTTGTCTATCAGAAAACAAAAATTATTATTTAAAAATAAAAAAATAAATTACAAACTTAAAAACATAAAAAAGATGAAAAAGTAAAAAGTAAAAAGTTAGCAAGCATGTACTACAAGAAAAATACTTAGTAAATACCACTATTTAAATAGTGGTATTTACAAAGTAAAACATTAATTGCAAATGGATAGATTTTGCCACAAAGTGACTGCCGAATCAATTAATGAAAAAAAAAAATTTCATAGGGCACTGCGTTGTATAGAAGTATTGTTATCGTTGAATGCATGATAGAAAGGTGATCACATCTGCGCTTACTGTACCAGTCTAGGATAATTTCGGTGAAAAATCATATGTATTTATTTTTATATTCCTGGAAACCGAACCCGGGACCTCTAGTACGGAGCCACAAGCGTTTATCACTACACTCGGAGGCGGACGTATTTGAAATTATGATTTAATTCCACCAGCTTAACCTAACTTAACCTAACCTTAAATTTTGCCTTTAGTGTTCTAACGCAGTAAAATAACACCTTCATTAGTATAATTAAAATGTAAATTTGTTTTGAAATCACTATAAAGTGATTAGACTAGTAATTTTAAAACAAAGTAACAATTTAATCATAAAATTGAAAATCACAAAGTTATTGCTTCAAATATAAATTATATACTTATATAACTGTTATCGGTGATGACTACAAAAAAACAAATGAAAAATGAGTATTTTAAATAAAATCTAAAACAGAATCGTTTGATACTTGATTTATGCATTTGTGAACTTTGACTTACGTAAGTATTTTGAAACAAGATATTTTAATTTATTTTAAATAAATTATCTGGTCAAATTGTAAGCTTTGATAATAAAAATGAAAATGATATTTTCTGCCGTTTCTCATGTGTGTGATTATAATCCAGGATTCGGACCTCACATACTGATATAAGAGTTTCTGCTAAAAAAAAAGCTTCTTTTCATCTCACCAATAGATGTCTCTAGTGAAGTTCTAGTGGTTCAATAACAATGTTTTTGAATTGGACATATAAAACTTCCAAGAATTTGAGTAGTGTGGTTGTCAATAATGGGTAGAATTGGTGAATGTTACACGTGTGTAAAGTGATCACTTAAACCAGCCTATGACGGTCGTCAGCCCCGTAAATGCCCAGACTTCCATATTCTTCTTCATCTTTGATGAGATGTCAAAAAATATATGAAGATTTATTATTTCCTCTTCTGTTAGTGTCATGTCAGGTCCCCCTGAAGTCAACTATCACTTGAGAGAACTTGTCCTTGTTCTGGGCATCTCGAAACAGCGCCTTGATGGTCCTGATCCCCGTCTGATCCCGTATATTCCGGAGCCAGGAGATCTGTCTTCTGCTCACACCTCGTCGACCCTCTATTTTGCCTTTTTATGATTAGGTGCAGTAGCTCGTACGAGTACTTCTTTCCTCTTAGCACAAACCCCATAAATGACACGTTCCAGATCTTGACATCAGTCAGCAACTGTCTCCCTGCTCTTGCTCTTTGGAGCACATTTTTGTTGTTGACCATATTGGTCCATGGAATGCGATATCAATGGAATATGCTCCATGATATTTTACTATTTTGATCTAAAAAGAGATCAGTAAAAGTGACTAAATTTTAAAATTAAATGAACACTTTACATATTATATTTTTTTGTATGTGTCATGCAAAAGGTTGATATGTCACATTCGGATCCGCGTGTCATAGGTTCGCGATCTCTGTTCTACGACACAGGAAACGATGAACCCATGCAGTGTGAACTCCCTTATTGGTATTTAGTTTACAGCGTAATTATTTACAAACGTGGTCTGAATAATATTCTTATTCATACAAAATATTTATCATATTGATTATCATATATGAAGATGAATATGGAAGTCTTGGTGTTTAAAGGCCTTACGATCTTTCATAGGCTGGTTTGGGTGATCACTTTATGCATGTGTAACAATCGCAATTGTATCCAAGATTGACAACCATATTACTCAATTTTCGGAAGTTATATTTATGCTTCAATTGACAACATCTTGCTCATGCCGCTTCTTCGGCACCATCTATTATTAAGCTTTGTAAGTTTGATTGGATGTTGCATATATGCAATATTCAAGGAACTATTCGTAAGTCTTTAATGCAGGATCTCTTGATGTACATAGTTAAAACATATTTTATATAGGAGAGAATTAGTCTTATGTACAAGGATTATTTTAATTTATTTGATCAAACAAAGGATTTTCTTTTTTATCAAAAAACATATTAAAGGTGCTAGAACGTGAACACTGGCATGCTCAGATTAACACATTCTTTTCATATAAAAAATAGATGCTTTGTCTTTGTTGAGACATCCATGATAAATATATATATTTTGATTGTTATATATACGTAAAAAATAATTGTTTCTGAAAATATAAAAATATTTCAATATGCTCAAAACATTGTGAATATTGATTAAAATATATTGATAAATACTCCATTTTTTATAATATTTATTTATTTAGGTGTAACTTTGTGAAATAACATGATGATTTAAATTTACAAATTAATTACTCGAATTACTAACTTAAAAATATTCATAAATATAACACTACAAATGAATTAATTTATGTAAAAACACATTTTTTTGAGATCTCATCAATGATGAGATGTCAATAAATAATATGAAAATAACTCCTATAATTGGAGATAATCCAGATTTTGTAAACAAGTATTTGGACACACTCAAAATATTGTACATATCAATAAACTCATAAGTGGTGTTTTTTATTTAAATTATCATTTTTTTAAAATAAAGTAAATTGGCAAAAAGCTATGCGTAAATTCCTTATCTCCCTGTAGGTAAGTACATTCCAAATTTCATGACTTTCAAACATTTTCTCCCGGTAATAAAATTTTCCACTTAAATGCGAAACTTGGTTTGTTTTATTGTTTGCCAGTAAAGTAAAGTTAACGTCCTGTTTCGCGATGATTATTTCTGATAATTTTAATTAGTTTTCCTCCCAACGTCGTGTGACACCCATTATTATAATAAATAAAAATTATATTTCCTAAAACAAGTTGTTTTTAGACTTTTGGAAGTACTTAAAACTGTAACCCTTTCGTTAAATGTAACTTCGCAAAAATTTTCAAAGATATGCCCGAGTATAAATTACTATTAATTATACATCATACTACACTACATACAAATACCTATGTATATGTGATAATAAAATTTCTCTTTTCATAATTTTTATTGAATTTTTCAGAATGAAATTTAGATACGTATTTTACTCCACAATTTCGCCTACATAGTGCAATGCTAAATGTGTTAGGCTATCGAGTTTAAAGTCCCGGGTTCGATTCCCAGGTGGTTCAGAACAAATATAAGTGACTTTTCACTCAATATTGGTTTAACATTAACCCAGAATGGCATCTGAAGCGCGGGCTGATTACCTTTCCTCCGTGTATTTAACAATCAATATAGCACTGCTTATATGCTATACAGTGCCTAATGCACCATCGGATGGGAGTAATAAGTCATTTACCTGAAAATGTGCCTCATTGGTGAACACAATTTTGCGTTGAAAAAGAGGATCAAGCTGAATATTGTTTTCAGCCCATTCACGAACCTACGGCGCCCATAATGGTCAATCAGCCTACTCATGGTCAAAAGGCGAAATGTACTGACAACAAATCAACTGTCTACTGTCGAATTGACAGTCTGTAGAAAAAACGTTACCAGTTTAAAAATCGAACCTCTTAAAACAAAACACCCTCTACAAGTGTTATATTGTTACATTCAAATCATAACGCCATCTCACAAAGTCAACGTCAAATCAATAAATACCATAACATCTTTCTTTTCTTTTAACTTATCCGCAACCAATGGTGCATAGGGCACTGCATTGTAACGACGCAGTCTCATCTTGATTACTTATTTTTTTTTTACAAAAATGTTAATAATATTAGTATATAACCACAAATAGAGATTTTTATGTCTACCGGTTTCGAGATATTTAACCTCGGCTCGTAACGCATGTTTGTGCTGAAACCTTTAATGCATGCTGGTCTTCGGGTCGACCAAAAATCACATGTGTCAAACATTTGGTGTAATTTAAGTGTGTAAATGGTGCTATGATAGTGAAGGGTAACGTTTGCATGCTGTGGTAGTGATTGTCCTGACGAAGAGACGGGTACGTCTCGAAACCGGTAGACTAAAAATCTCGGTGAGTGGTTATATACTAATATTATTAACATTTTTGTAAAAAATAAATAACTAAAAATGACTTACCATGAAGTAAATGCTTTAATTATTATTTTTTTTACAAAAATGTTAATAATATTAGTATATAACCACTCACCGAGATTTTTGTGTCTACCGGTTTCGAGACGTACCCGTCTCTTCGTCAGGACAATCACTAACACAGCATGCAAACAAAACCACCCTTCACCACCATAGCACCATTTACACACTCAAAAAATGCTTTAAATATGAATAATATTGAGAATGTTATCTTGATTGTTAATTGCGTGAAGATCATCAGACCTGCACTTAAAACATCGGTCGCCCTTATTTAAAAACTTAATTATGTATTTCTTCTACAATTGAATCCTTTTACAAATGACTACTTACCTATTCTCTGTTTTCTTTTACAATTTTGTTCCTGTGTATTTATTATCCCCAGTCTCCTCGCTCTTGATGAGTAAATTTAGCCGGTGTTGTCTTACAAAGCCGCCGGAGCACAGTGGTGAAGTTATAAAGTCGACGTGCTATTTACACGATCCAAGTTTGATAGCGTGTCAGAATCTTAGTTATCTTTCGAGATTCCCAACAGACGGGTCTTCATGTAAATGCATAAGTTGCCGACTTATAGTACTTAGAAATTTTAATGAGCGAAATTAAAGTAATAATTTTTTTTAACTTTCTGCTTAACTCATTTTTTACTGTATTTATTCCGTGGGATTTTGTTTGGAGGGCCCTTATATGGAGCATTAAATAAACATATTCAATTTAATATTACAATCTCTTTATCATTTATAGTCCATTTTAGATAATACAACTTTGAAATAGGTTTTAAAGTGGTATTAAACAAAGAGAACGATATGGCATATAACATAAGGTATATAACATAAGGGTAGTGATATATTACAATGTTATAATAATAATGCCTTCAATATTCAAAATTAACTTTTCATTATATTTTATCAAGCTTATAATTTGTCCAGTTATTTTATTCGCAATATTTTGAGTATGTTCAAATTCTTGTTCATAAAACTGGGTTTCTCCACATAGGAGTTAATTTTATATTGACTGCTTATCATGTATGAAAAGTAGACATATCATCATTGTCAACAGTCCGACTTCTCCTAAGGAGTTTTACGTGGTTTCTTCCCAGCAATGATAAAATGCTTTTGAAATTGGTTCACACTAGTTTATCTATCTTTTTCCCAATACAAATCAAAATAAAACATGTATTTTTCAAAACAAGAAAAAACAAAAATCCACTGAATAATCTTAAAATTTGAAACACAGCAAAGTTTTTAATAAATGAAATCTCCATCTTAAATAAATAAATAATAATCACAAATTTCACTTGTCAAATTGTAAGCTGCATAAAAATTTTAAATCATTTTTCAGGCGTCTCTTAGTATGTAAAATAATCTGGTTAGGATCTTGCAAACATCTAAATAAAAGATCTCTGCTACATTCACGATTTCTCAAACCATCCATTGATGACTCCCGTGAACTCAAACATAATGCGTCATGAGATTCATGATGTATGAATGAGTTCCAAAAATTTCAGTAGTTAGCAATAATGGGTAGAATGGTGAATAATGAATCTGTTAAATTATCACTTAATCAGCCAATGGCAGATTATAAGAGCCATGTTAGTATCCAAACATATTCTTCTTCATCTATGTTGAGATGTGAAAATGCATAAATTTCTACCCGGATAACATCAAACGTGATCGGTTAGATTCTTGTTAATATGAATTGGAGTACCTATACTAGTTCGGTCATATGATTTTTCTTCATACTTATGAGTTTCTCTGTTTTCTCAACAGGTTTGTCTTATGGAAGAGATTTCATACTAAAGCTACTCTTCCATTTTTGGACTTCCTGCCATAAATAATTGCGGCTAGATTGATAGTTCCACAATGTAAAATAACTAATCGAACACGTACCTACTGTAAAAAAGTGCAGTAATTTCGTGAAAGTTAATTTTTAATATTCAAGGCATGTATTGATGTCGGGTATTGTTTTGGGATCTCTAATCCAGGTATAGAACATTGCTCAAACCGCAATAACACATTTTATTATTTTGTGTTTATTCATTGCTTTTGATATTCATATCTATAAATAATTGCAGGTAGGAAAAGAAGAATAGCAGCAATAACTTGGGTAATCGGGATTTCAATCAATACATTTTTAATTTATGTTTTATTTGGTATATATCACTATTTCTTTAAATCCATTATGACACATCGCTCACTCCTTTCAAGAACGTCATAAATTAAAAAATCGTCAATTTTAAATTGTGCATGTTTTCGGAATGCCTAAAAAATGTACTATATCCCAGCAAAAGCGGCATATTTTAAACTTAATATTTACCCACTACAGGGCAGAAAGTGTTGTTTTTGCATTTGAAGAAAAGGTATCGTTCAATTATTTTTTTAAATATACTAAATATTTTTCAAATGGAGAAAAAACATTCAGGTTTTACCTACAAAGATCTGTTGTACAGTAAGAAGGTAAGTAATTGGCTTGATATTTATTTTTAAAACATTGTATTATATTTTTCAACTTTAAAAACGTTTTACTGAAAAATCAAGTTTTTTTATTTATAACGTTCTTGAAAGGAGTGAGCGACATGTTTCGATGTACTACGTTTTATTTGACGGTGTTGGAAAATTTTAATTTTGAAGTTTGAAAATGCATGTGTTTTGATGCAACCGCATAAATAAATAGATATTCAGTCACTACGAATTTATTTTTAATTTCAGTTTTACTCGTTTAAAACACTGTTACTTAAAGCGTATTGTGATTCGAAAATTATCAATACGAATAGTTATGAATTTCAACATTTTTAAAACAATTGAAAATTGAAATAATAAAAATAATAATAAACTCGTAATTAATAATACGATAATGAATTAAGCCTCCCCCTTTAGAGAAAAATAACAGCTTCTAACCCCTCCACATCATTCAACGTCCCAAGGACACAACTCTACAATTTAGACTTACGTACGGTGTTTAAAAATTATGCGGAATGCTTCGAAACACGTGTCACGATAGACAATAAGAAATAGTGGTATTTACCAAATAAAACTTGAATTAATAATGGATATATTTTACCACAAAGTGACTACCAAATCAATTCACGAAATTACAAAAACTCGTCACTGGTTACGAAAAATGCTTAGAGTTTAGGTGATTATCTAGAGAACTAGTCTGAGGTATGTTCTTTACAAATAAAACGTCAATATTTGTTTATATATACTACATCAAAAAATTAATATTTCCATTACAAACAGTTACCGTTAGTTTCATCTCTATTTCAAACTTCATCAAACATTTATTGTAACTGCAGACAGTTGGTAGAATTCCATTTCACATTGTCGGGTAATATATCCAAAATTAAACAAGGTTATTGGATTGAATTCTACTTTGATTTAAATAAACATATTAACAACATTTTAAAAAAGGCGATCGCTTTTTGCTCGCTATAGCCGAAAAGTTGTTCGCTATAACCGTGAAAAATGTATGGAGAAAACCAAAAACCAAAATTTTAACGCATGTTTCCTCGCTATAACCGTGTTCGTAATAACCGAGTTCGACTGTATATGATAAAATGTAAATAAAAGTAGAATTCAATCCAATAATTTTGATTAATTTTGTATTGTTTAATTTTTTATATATAATTTTTCCAACAATTCATTAAACATCGCGATAGTACATAGATATAAAATTAATTCAGGTCTTCTGAAAATAAACTAAGTATTCAAAATGGTTGTCGATCCCTGGTGTATAACGGAGTGTCCGCAAGTCATGTCGCCACGGTTACTTGTTAAACCTTTTCCTTAGATGGCTGTGGCTTTTTTAGTACGCCTTGCCTATAATATCGCTATCCCAACTAGGAGAGAGTGGAACACCGGTTCCCGTTACGCTGCGAACAGCCGTTCACCGCTCAATGGACTCTGAATCGGCCAAGTGGCTGTTTAGTTCATACACTGCTTAGAAAAATGTCAAAGTTTGTAAAAAATGTAGCAAATTTCAATATTTTAAATATGTTTGAAAATTAACTAACTATAAAGCAATAATAATTACAATATTTCAGGTTAATGCGTAATTCTTTGTTTTTTATATGTTCATCCTTGTTTAGATAAGTACTTTTCAAAGCAATAATAAAGAGAAAACATATAATTTTTTCATTAAGTGTACATCATGTAATATATTGTATTATGTACGAAAATCCGATTTGGAGAGAGAATTTCGGCGTTTAATTCAATCCTAACAATTACATCAAATATAAGAGATCATTACTCATATTTAAGGCCCAGTCTTCGATAAATCGCAACTTAATTTTCTTTAAACCCAGGTAACATTTGACATAATTGATTCATTTTCTTAAAACACCTTTTTTGTATTAAAATATTAAGATTTTATTTGAAATAAATGCATGGTTTTGAAAAAAAAAGAATTATTAAAAGGTAAGGAGCTATTTTTTTTAAATTTACATTTTAATAAAAAAAGTTAAATTCCAATATATATATATATATATAAAAATTGTGTGAACACAAGTTAAGCCCTCAGCACAGCCAAACGCATTGTAATGTGGACTCCCAAGATCTAGGCCTTAAATTAAATATATTGTAGTAGAATTGACGTCCTTGCAAAATGAATTGCCTTAGCAACGATCTTACATTATTCGCAATTATCTGATATCGAGGCCAAAATATGATGCAACCGTGTATTCGTTACATTTTGCTTTCCAGGCATAAATACGTATACATACATTGCATTATTTTTCGCTTAAGTATTAAACCATACAGATAGCCCTCTGCTTGTTCCATGAAGACTTGCGATTAGTGAAAATTAGCAGTAGAATCTGCATTATTCAAAAGTGCAATTAACAAGCGATTTGCTACCATCGCGTCGCTCACCCTCTCTCTGATTGCAAACCGCGTGTTAAAATGGATCAATTGCACTAACATTGTGCAATTGTAACTTGTAGGTATGCACATATCGCTCACTCCTTTCAAGAACGTCATATATAAAAAAAACTTGATTTTTCAGGAGAACGTTTTTAAAGTTTGAAAATATAATACAATGTATTAAAAATAAATATCAAGCCATTTATTGAACTTTTCACTGTGCAACAGATCTTTTTAGGTAAAACCTGAAGGTTTTTTTTTCTCCATTTGAAAATATTAAGTGTATTTAAAAAAATAATTAAAAAATACCTTTTCTTCAAAATGCTGAAATAACACTTTGTGCCCTGTAGCGGGTAAATATTAATTTAAAAATATTCCTCTTTTGCTGGGATATAGTACATTTTCTGGACACTCCGAAAACATGCACAACTGAAAATTGACGATGTTTGATTTATGACGTTCTTGAAAGGAGTGAGCGATATATTATGCACGAATCGGCTACGGCCGTTATTAAAGAAATAAAATCATAAACAGTTTACGTCGTGATTAGTTTACACGGGAGCCATCTATGAAAAAATATCGTAATCAAGTATTATACGCACAGTTAAAAAAAAACTTCTTCTCACCCTTATCCGCACTCAATGGTGAATAGGGCACCAAATCGTTTTGATGTAGTGTTATCTTGATCGTTAATTACATCTTGGAAAAAGGAAAACTTGGCATGATTAGGTACGCCGAATAGTTCAAAGCGGTTGGGATTTGGAAAATTTGGAAAAATTGGAAAAATTTAAATTTGAAATTTTGAATATTAGAGGATTTATAAAAGGCGAAAAATGTTTGCAAAGACAGTAGTGTGGCTTTCTTTTCTCTTTGCCTACCCCTGTGGGGAAGCGGCGCTATGGTTTGTTAGTTAAGTCGTTAGAAAATTATGTACGTACAACACCCACCTCTCTTGTTGTGCAGGCATTTTTTTATACATGAATATTTACATATTATTTTTTACTTTATTGAAAACGCAAAACATAAAAAAATTAATAATATTATTCTGTCGTAAACAATTCCCTTCGCAGATTAGTTTTTTTTCTGAAAAAAAATACAAACAAAAATAATTGAATGTTTTAAATTTGCTTTTCAATTACGGGAACCCATTTTCCGCGATAAAGGTTTCCATTTTATATCGTCGATGGGAGAAAAGAATGAAATTACTCTTGATTTAATTTATTTGTATCAAAAAATGTTTGAAACATGTTTAATTTGTAAGAATTAATTATTTAAAATATCGATTAAATTTTATTTTATTAATGTGTAAAAAAATAAAAAATAAACAAAATTTAAACTGAATTTCATATTATTTTTTGACATTTCATCAAAGATGAAGAAGAGTACGGAAGTCTCGGCATTTACGGGGCTGACGACCGTCATAGGCTGGTTTAAGTGATCACTTTACACACGTGTAATATTCACCAATTCTACCTATTATTGACAACCACACTATTAAAATTCATGGAAGTTCTATATACGTATATATATGAACCAATTTCGAAACATTGTTCTTGAATCACTAGAACATCACTAGAGACATCTATTGGTGAGATGAAAAGAAGCCTTTTTTATTGAGCAGTTAAAAGCAGTGTGTAAAGTGATCACTTAAACCAGCCTATGACGGTCGTTAGCCCTGTAAATGCCCAGACTTTCATATTCTTCTTCATCTTTGATGAGATGTCAAAAAATAATATGAAAATAACTCCTATAATTGGAGATAATCCATGTTTTGTGAACAAGTATTTGGACGCACTCAAAATGTTGTAAATAATATGTAAATTGAGATGTCAAAAAATATAAAAATAACTCTCGATAGTGGAGAAAACCCAGATTTATGAACAAGTGTTTTGACACACTCAAAACGTTGTGAATATCTAGGTTTTTATACGGATTGCATCAAAACACGTGTCATTAAATATTATATTTTAAGAAAGAGTGATATTCACCTAGTAAAATTTGGGTTAAAAATATTAAAATTACCTTTAAATAGATATAACGATATCGTAGTCATACAGGAGAAAGTGACCAAGTGCATTGTTTTACAAAAACATGATCATTGACTATTTGATATCTTACTAGCTTTATATTGTCCTGAAAAAATCCCAAAGGATTTTAAACTTGGAAGTATAATATATTGACTTGTTAAAAATGACTAACTGCATTGGTGTTTATTTTCTTGCCAAGCAAAAGTGACTTAAATGGCCGTCTTAAACAATTTACGTTTTGGTAGTTAGTCACTTCTCCTGTACGACTACGATATAAGTTGATATCGTGTGATGTGTATTAAGCAAAATTTAAGTTAAAATAATAAAAAAAAATACCTTTGAATGGATTACATATTATATAACGAATGAAGTTAATATCGTGGTATACGTTTTATTGATTTATATTTCAGCATTTACGTTTCTTCCGTTGCCAAAAATATTATTTTCCATGATTTTTGTCGGTGGGGTTGGCATTTAAATATCATTTCCAGTGCCTTTTGAAGGATTTGCCAGATTTACTTCCCAGCACTTGAGGGTTGAACAGTGGCAAATATAAAATATTTTATGAACATTTCCGAATATCTTAGAATTTATATTGAAGTGCATATTGTCTGATTACGAAGTTATCTTTTTCAATCTTTTGTTGATGTAATATTTTAAGTTTTTGTATTTAAAATTTCATCTTGTGCTTGGTGTAAGTTTTGGCCTGTTTTTAAGAAGGATTAGCCTCTTGCGATGTTGATTCCCAATATTTTAGTAATTTAATTAGTTATTATTTTTATTATTTATTAATTTATTGCATACTAGCTGTACTGGGCATCGTATCATTTGCTGCGGCTTAGTCTTGTTAAATGGAAAATAAATAAAATAGAATGCACACACGCCTTCCTAATATGTTTGATTTAATAATGCTTCCGTGTAAACGATATTGGGGAAAAAAGTGTCAAGAAGCATGCTTTCCGTCATGAGCAGTGGTTGCTATTTTTTGTTTGTTGGTTTTACGTTAGACAGATGGCACTGCCATTGCGTTTAAAATGATGTTTTTACCTGTGGCAGGTATATACAATAAAAATATCCAAATATTCGAATGCAATGTCGACTCAAAATTTCAAAGTAATAATTAGGCGTTAGGTGATTTAAGACTTTGAACTAATTAACATTTACGTCTTATTTATATAGACGGATAAGTTACAAGAGCTGTCAAAAAGTGCGCTGTCCAATTTGAGCAATGTTTGAAATTGCATTAGTTGCTGATACGTTCAACAGATGGCGCTGCCTTTTTATGACCATTTTCTTTCCTTGTCCTAAAAACATTTTGTATTGTTGTCCTTCACCTTCTCCGACATGCCGTTATTGGTGTTTGTACCAAGTTATTCATTTGTAATTATTCTTTAGTCATTCCCACCGAACACCAAATTTCATTAACACCAAATTTGATTACACCAAATTCCATTAACGCAAAATTTCATGAACACCAAATTTCATTCACACCAAATTTATTAACACCAAATTTCATGAAGATAAATTATGCCAATAATCGCGTCGTCATGTGTTCCAATGTTTGGTTAAGTCATCAACAAATTTCCCCCATTTTCCTCTGAAAATCAAGTAAATAAAACACACGCTCCACTCAGCGTCCGTTTCACGATCTGTAAGCGGACCACGTGTTACAGCGAGCTTACGAAACAATATAAAACACAACACAATATAATTCATTGAAAAAATACGGCACAATACGATACGAAACACAATGCTTCCAACTTAACAAAATCATCAACGTAATTACCGTTAGCATTATACCGTTCACGATAGCTATTAGTTAATTTGGTTGAATTTTTTTGTAGGCTTTTATGCTTTTTCTTCCCTCGAATCACTTCTCGAATAGGGGTTGGTCTGGAGAAATTATCCGGAAAATTTTTAGTCATAGCGTTTTCCGATGTTAAACTGATGTAAACCTTTTTTTATTTACAAAATCCTTTCAAAAGTTTTCCTCGATCCAACATAGATGGCTGTTGTGAACTCAAATGTCTTGTATCACGAGATTGATCAATATATCTAGGAGTGATCAATATATCTATACAAATGGAAAATGTCTCTGCTTAGTAAAAACTTTAAATATCCCACCAAATGGCTATTGTGGACTCACTGACCAAATTAATAATACAACGCTCTCTGCTGTAATAACTGAATTTCCATTGTTAAAAATTAAATACTTGTTTCATACCACTAAATGAGATTTATTTCTTTTCACACGACTAGTTTCGAAAACTACAGATGTTTTATCGACTGGTGATAATGGTGGTCTAAAACAAGTGTTTAATTTTTACTTATTTATTATTTTACAAAAATGTCAATAATATCGTCTCTTCGTCGTTAAGTGTGTAAATAGTGAATATGGTAGTGAAGGGTTGTATTGTTTACATGCTGTGGTAGTGATGTCCTGAGGAAGAGACGGGTATGTCTCGAAACCGGTAGACATAAAAATCTCGGTGAGTGGTTATATACCAATATTATTAACATTTTGGTAAAAAAATAAATAAGTAAAAATGACTAACCACAAAGTAAATGCTTTAAATATTGGTAATATTGAGAATAATCAACATTCATTCCACAAACTTAATGCCAAATCAATATAACTGAATTTGATAGGATACATAGATACTATAAGGAATAATTTTATCGGTGCCTTTGGTATTGAATTTGATTTTTCGCCCAACACTTTCGCGTGTATTTGGATAATTCGTTATACAGGATTGACTGTGGTATTCCGCCCTTGTCGAGTAGGCGGAAGACTACTGTAATAAGCGTTGCTAACATCAGACTTTCCGCCCACGGGTTAGATAGGGCGGCAATGTATAATGTATAAATGTATAAGTGGGACCGCCTACTTCGAATTCTCGACATTCTAGATAATATTGAATCATCGAATCTATTTAAAAAATCCAATATCCAAACTTTTTCTTGGAACAAATTTTTGTATCACCGTCAAAGCTCTCCAAAAGTAGAAAAAATCTGGGGATGAAAACGTGAAGTGATGGGCCAAGTAAATAAGGCTGCAAGGAAAATTATATATGAAAAATCCCTGACATGAAGATCGGCAGTAAAATTAAAATATATAAAACTTGTGTGCGGCCCATCGTGACATCGTGGCATATGGGATCGAATGCAGAGCGGACACCGCAGCAACAAAAAACTCGCTAGGTGGGGAAGACAACGACAATAGTATGCGCATATGAGGAGAATGTAACCATCCAGACTCGCTCACATTGCACTGCACGGCCAACCTTAAAGTAAGGTAGACGACTCCCGGGCAGACCACTAAAGATATTTATTGACAGCTAAAAATCAACATCACAGGATGCTTATTCTTCTTTAAAACAAGTAATAAAATAAAAATAAAAATAAATAAAAAAGTCTAACTAAAAATTAAAATAAAAACAGATTTAACATCAAATGTTCAATTCATTTGCTGCGATAATGGGACACATTGCCTTTAAGTGTGCTATTTTATTTTATTTTATTTAGAAATGTAATAGAACAGTTACATTTACTCATTAACAGTAACGAGTAACACAAAACAGGCATTTGTACCATTCCATATTAGCAAACTGCAAATAAAAAATATAAGAAAAAAAAAATACTTCACAAATTGGGTATTCCAGAATCATATTTGGAAATTGAAATTCCTACCAGAATCAAAATGAAATCTGTCAAATCTGGAATGTTCCATTAAGGGTGGCGCCATTATTCAATAATTTCCAGAATCCATTGATGATATTAAAAAAAAAATCTTTCGGCTCGGATGGCACGTATTTCGAATACAAAATTTAAATCGCAAAGAATGCCTGTACCATTACCAATTCCGTACGGGCCATAATCATTCATTTCAATGGATAATTTTTATTTTGAAAAACGTATTTTAATTTTAAGTACCTATTTTAATTTGGCTTGTTTATGTCTTTATTATAAAAAAAAACAAGAAAAATAATGAAAATCTCTAATCTATACACACACACGTATGTATAAACACGTTATGTCATCAATATGTATAACTAACGAATTTAATGATGCTTTATGCACCATTCAGTGTGGATGGGAACTCACACGTGTATATATATATATATATATATATATATATATATATATATATATTATATATATATATATATATATATATATATATATATATATATATATATATATATATATATATATATATATATATATAAATATATATAAATATATATATATATATATATATATATATATATATATATATATATATATATATATATATATATATATATATATATATATATATATATATATATATATATATATATATATATATATATATATATATATATATATATATATATATATATATATATATATATATATATATATATATATATATATATATATATATATATATATATATATATATATATATATATATATATATATATATATATATATATATATATATATATTTATTATTTTTAATTAAATTGAATACGCTCATAGTATTAAGACCTTAATCCTTGTAATGCATTCCTAACACCAGTCGGTTGTGTGGTTATCCGCTGCACCGCACCCAATCCCGTTTAGTAAGTACAATGGTGGCCATAAGAATCAAATAATAATGTTATTTAAATAACTTCAATTATTATTCTTTATTAAATTTTAAAAAAAACCTTTGATTTTATATTTCTCTATCCTTTCTGTCTACTGAGATTTTGGATCAAATTTGCTGTAAAATATGCAACATATAATCAATATTATTTTCAGTTGTGATTTTTTGGCCATCCGGAATTACCGTATGCAGAAATTCGAGTCAATTTTAAATATTTTTTTTTCATTTTGTGTCATTTTGTGGTAACATCTATCCATTTTTTAATTAAAGTTTTACTTAGTAAATATCACTGTTAAAATTCTGTAATTTTCCTCTTTTTTTAAAGCTTAATCAAAAATCAAATTTAGGTGTTTAAGATAATAACAAAAGTTGAAATTAAAATACTTTGTGGAGAGATACTTCTTCTTTGTTTGGGAGTGTACTATATAATTCAGGTAATCTGGCGGTGTCAAAAGTCTGCGTAAATGTATGACTAGATGTATGGATGTGAAGGAGGCGAGGAGTGTATGTCAGGACAGAAGAGTATGGCGTTCTATCCTCCCTGCCTACCCCTGCGGGGAAACGGCGTGATGGTAGTAGTAGTAGTATATACAAAAAATACCTTAATTAAAGTACATTCATTGATAATGCGGCTGTCCAAGCTCAAAAAACAGTAAGGGACAATTTTTTTGAAGTATGTTTTTTTGCATTTTTGGACTAAGTAGATTCTACTTAGTCCAAAAATGCATAAAAACGTACTACAAAAAAATGTCAATGTCCCTTACTGTGTTTTAAAATTGGACAGCCGAATGTCTACGAGTATAAGATCCTCATTTGATAGTTACATTTCAGTCCAATTATCGTCCACATTTTTAAATGAGTAGATGTACATGGAAAAATTAATTAATATTTTCCTAAATGTCACTTAATTGTTGTTATTTTTTTCTCCTCGATCTCATCTTATATACTTATTATTATTATTATTATTATTACTTTAACCATGTATTTTGTTTGTTAGATCTAAAATCATTTGTAAACGAGTGGAGTATTAAAAAAAATCTTGTATGAATTATTTCGTATTTTAAATCAATTTTCCTCATACTTTGTTTTGTAGCATTAAGTTATTTTATTTTTTTAATAAAAAAAAATCAACATGTCATTCCACAAAGTTAATGCCGAACAATAAATAATATACGGTGAACGGTTATAAAATAATATTATTAACACGTTTGTTAAAAAAATAAAAAAATAAAAATGACTAACCACAAAGTAAATGCTTTAAATATGAAAAATATTGAGAATCAAATACTATAAAGTTATTTTCGATGGTGGCAATATACGAGTATAATATGGTTGCAATATTTTGGGCATCGTTGTACTTTAAGTACAAAGCTATCCTCTGATACAAAATGAATGCTTTGTGGTCCTTTGCAATGCCGCCACATTTCAGCTTGCACACATCGCGCGTGTTTTAAGTGCATTTAATAAACGAGATTTATTTTGATGAATCACTAGTGATTATTCTTTGATACTCAGATTAATAAAAAGATATATTTTAACCGCCTCAACAGTGTAGTGGTTACTGCGTTTGGCTATCATGTTGCAGGTCCCAAAGGGGGGGGGTCCAAACAAATGAAAAAATGTGTTTTTTTCACTCTAGTATCTATTTAATTTTATCCTGAAGCGTAATACTGATCACCGTGCCTTCAAATAATTAGCGATCAACTTAACATTGCATCAATACTATGCAGTGCCCTATCCACCACTGGGTGTGGATAAGAGTAAGAAAATGAGTAATGAGTAATATTTTTAAGAGCGAATAAATTACGTTGATTTGAGTTTTTGCTTAAAAATCGTAAAATGCGGGGTTTTAATTAAATTTTAAATATATGTCTGCGTTACCTCCCCTAGAAAATGGTTAACATATACTATATATAAATATATATATATATATATATATATATATATATATATATATATATATATATATATATATATATATATATATATATATATATATATATATATATATATATATATATATATATATATATATATATATATATATATATATATATATATATATATATATATATATATATATATATATATATATATATATATATATATATATATATATATATATATATATATACATGAGAAAACTAAGTTAGATAAAATTAGCTTCTCCGTCATTAAAACGGACTTTCGCCTAGTTTGATATTAAATTATATTTAGGATTTTAAATAGAATTCTTTAAATTTGATATAGCTGTCACCAGATTTGTGTTACAGTGTTCACGTGATGATTTCACTGTCAGTTACAGAAATATCGTCTTTCACTAGAGATCTATAGCGGAAATGACGAAAAATAACCAGGAAATAGTCTCTTCTGAGGAGCGAACATAATATCTGTCACTCAACAGATGTGTTAAGATGAGAGTTTATTTTTAAAACCCGATACAAGGATTTTTTTTCAATAAATACGCTGGAGTTATTCATACAAATAAATCATACATTTAAATAAAAAATAAACAATTATCTTTATAAACTTAATATATTATTAGATTAAAACCAATATTTTTAGCTTTTCCACTTTATTTTTATTTGACCAGCGACTGGGTTTCCTTGTTTTAAATATAACATAACAATTTGTATAGCCTCCCCACCAGTCTGATGATGTCGGTAACGACGAAACCCGGTCGCTGGTCAAATAAAAATAAAGTGGAAAAGCTAAAAATATTGGTTATAATCTAATAATATATTAAAAATGCAATTCCATCACGAAGTGTCAGTGGATAATATAAATCTTTATAAACGTAATAAAATTAATTAACTTTGTTTTCACCACTTTTTATTATTAATACAATTTATTAACCTACCTATTTTTTTATCTGCGGAAAACATTCAAGAAATTATCTTTATAAACAAATCTTGATTTCAATGTAAGAAACTTTTAATTTTCCCCTTGAAATTTTTAAACCTTTCTCCTACCCGTTTTCTTCTGATAAAGAATCGAACTTTGTTTTATTTTCGACAACTTATGTTGTTCAAACCTATGCTATTTAAACTTATGTTGTTCAAACTTATGTTGTTCATGTTGTCATTGTTTTATGCATGATTATTTTACTCCTTGATATTGGTACTTTGATATTTGCGTTTGTTTTTTTTTTCGATCGTAACAACTAATTATGAAACCGATGACTAATTTTTACTACACGGGATATCCAAACGAGGTTATCTGAAATAAGAGTAGTTAAACTATTTTTTATCATTATTGTAATTTTACAATAGTTTTTTTTACTTAGTTATTAGTAAGTTTTGAACCTATTATTAAGAAAGAATTATAAAATGTTAAGTATTTTTTCCGATTCGTTTCCGAGTTATAAGATTTGTAGTTCTGATCCACAAATTTTAATAAAAAAAACCTAACTAACCATCACGCCGCTTCCCCGCAGGGGTAGGCAGATAGAATAGAGTGCCACACCACTCTGTCCTTGCAAACATTCTTCGCCTCTTCCACGTTCATGCATCTCCTCATACATACCCGCCGATTGTTACGACTCCTAACCTGACCACTTTCAAGTATTTGGCATACCTGATCGTGCCATGTTTTTCTCGGTCTTCCTCTGCTTCTTTTCCCGCTAACATTCGCCTCATAAATTTGTTTTACCGTTCTTTCCTCACTCATTCGTTCTACATGTCCAAACCATCTCAGCACACCTTTCTTAATTTTATCGATAATGCTTATCTCAGCTTTACATTCCTTCCTTATTTCACTATTCGTACATCTATCATACATCGTTTTGTCGCACATTCTTCTGAAGGATCGCATTTCGACTGCATTCAGTCTACTTTCATCCTTCTTTAATTGTAAATCAAAATATCTTTAGTGTTCGGAGAAACCATATATATACATATACAAACTAAACCTTGCCGTTTTTTATATATTTTTTTAATATATTTTTTTATGCGTTCTGGTATAAATAAAACAAAAAATGTGCTTTTGTACTGATAATATCATTATCACTTAGCAAAACATTTTATTTAAGTAAGGTGTGCAAATATTTACAACATTTTGAGTGTGTCCAAATACTTTTTCACAAATCTGGATTATCTCCAATTACACGAGTTATTTTATATATTATGCCGTAAATGCCCAGACTTCCATATTATTCTTCATCTTCATCTATGTTGAGATGTAAAAATAATGTTCAAATATTTATGTTGTAACGGGGATAAATGAAAATAGTTATTGTTACGAATAAAATTTGGTGTAAGTTTTTTTTTACAATCAATATTTAATGAGAAAAAATACTTTTTTAAACAAATTTAAAACGCTTTTACGACTCCCCTCTTAAGATATCACATGTATTATATTTATGTTCACACATGTTATATATAAAGGTTCCTTTAAAAATTATATTTTAGAACTACATCTGGAAGAGTAAAATTAAAACGTCAGACATAGACATTTTTCAATCAATTGTGTCTATGAAAAATGTCTCTCAATTAAAATAACGTACGAGTAACATAATTTACTTTTGAATATTTCCTTCCATCAAGTTTTCATCACATGCTAATCAGACATAAACTGGAGATGAAATTCAGTAATCTTGAAGCTATTTGGAGGTATTTTTGTGATTTTACTACCAATATTTCCTACGTTTTTATTTTATTGTTATTTTAAAATACATGATGGGTCCATAAAAATGACTTTATATGATGTTTACTTATAATTTCAGTTTGTTTTTATTTTGAGTAATAAAACTAATTAACTAACAAACTAACCATCACACCACTTCCCCGCAGGGGTAGGCAGAGAGAATATAACGCCACACCACTCTGTCCTTGCAAACATTCTTCGCCTCTTCCACGTTCATGCATCTCCTCTTCCACGTTCATGCATCTCCTCATACATACCCGCCGATTGTTTCTACTCCTAACCTGACCACTTTTAAGTATTTGGCATAAGTACTTGATCGTGCCAAGTTTTTATCTGTCTTCCTCTGCTCCTTTTTCCAATTACATTCGCCTCATAAATTTGTTTTACCGTTCTTTCCTGACTCATTCGTTCTACATGTCCAAACCATCTCAACACACCTTTCTTTATTTTATTGATAATGCTCGTCTCAGCTTTGCATTCCTTCCTTATTTCACTATTCGAACATCTATCATACATCGTTTTGTCACACATTCTTCTGAGAGATCGCATTTCTACTGCATTCAGTCTACTTTCATCGGTTTATCTTCATTTATATTTTAAACCAGTTTTACCATTTATCTTTATGCTGCTAGCAGATACCATACTTAAATCAAAATCAAATGATCAGTTAAATTCAAAATAACACTCTCCATATAATTCGTCAATCGCTTTGTGTTATATTACTTAAAAAATCTGCTGTACGACTACCGGTTTCAAAATAACTATTCCATCATCAGGCCAACTAAAGTCTTTAGTTGACCTGACGAGGCAATGGTTATTCTGAAACCGGAAGTCGTGAAGTGGTATTACACAAAGTGAACAATGAATGATAAGGATTGTACTTTATTTTCTTACCACAAATGTTAATGATGTTTTTAAAATAATGAACATATTAGTAGACACGTTGCGTTGTGTCTACTAATACCTTACCTTATTTGAAATATTTTAATTATTTTCCTTTTATATTTCATTTTTTGCCATACGTAAGAGAAGTCGATTTAAAGACTATACACTGTACATGCATGTATTCAAATATCTATGTTACATCAATATTTCACCATTTTTATAAATATGAAGAAAAAAAAAGTCGAACATTCCGTTTTTTTTTAAATAAGAGCATATGATTAAAATGAGTTGAATAAAAGAAAGCACAAGGCACAATTTAAAATTCTGCTTTTATTAATAAATAAGCTTTTAAAATATTGGGTATTAAATGAAAAGTTTTGAGTGCAAAAAACCACCATTTGCAGATGGTAAAAATGAGCCGAATACTTGGCATACTTTAACGACGCACTTGGGATGTGGAAATTGGCGGGAGAGTTCCGGAAATGAAACAAAATGCCATTTCCACTTTAGGACTGCTTCCTCTTGGAATTATGTATTATATCTCTATCTTTTCGTATCATATGTGAAGTGTACTTGAACTCAGTTTTAAAATTCTCTTCCGCAAGATAATAAAAGCGTTATTTCTATAATTTTTTGTGTTCATTTTGACCACAATATTTTGTATTAAAAATCTTCTCATACAAAGTCGGGTTTATCCACTTAAAAGTTATTTATATTGACATCTCTACATAGTTGAAAAATACTATGAAAGTCTATTAACAGAGCTTACGACGTGTAATGGGTGGTTTAAGTATCTCTTTATTCACGTGTAACATTCACCATTCTACCCATGATTGACAATCACACTACTCAAATTCGGAGGTTGTATATATGTCCTTTGATTGACACCTTCTTTCATATGTGAGTTCTCGATACTGTCTACGGTTGAGTTGATTAAGTTTTTTTTAAATATTTTATTTTGCAGAGACCTTCATTAAGAGTATGTAAGAGTTTTATGTATTTAAAAATTTATTTAAATTATAAATAAAACACTTGTCTTTTACTACTTGAGTATAAAGTTTTTATAAAAACCCGTAGATGGAAGTTCCTGTAGCTTCCAAAACTAAATGTAAAAATATATATATTTTTTAATAACGGACGTTTTATTTATAGTTTAATTATGTTTTACCAAAAAGTCAATGTCGAAACAATAAATAATGGAAAACGAGGAAGGCAAAGAAAGTAGGATAAGGTAAGGAAGTTCATGTGGAGTATAAGAGGAAACAAGGAAGAATGATATGATGGGTAGCTAGGGTTCCATGGATATGTTATATTTCAAGCGTTTTTTGAAAGCCACCTGAGATGCAATTTTTACTTGAAAATATTATACAGTATGTTTGAAAATAAAAACAATATTTCACAGCACCTCATGACCTTATTCGACATATAAAAATAACCGTCCTTTTACGGAATCCGCCCCGCCATAAATTACGGACGTATGAAAAAGGTTACACAGCGAGCCAAAACACACTCGCGGTTATGTGGCCCCTTGATTAAAAGCTCCATACGAAGACAAGCTTTTTGTCACCGAGCTTTTTCTGGAAATGGCCGCGAGCTTTTTCTGGTCCATCTCTGGAGCCCACCTGTCCCGTCCACGGTACGTGAAGGGGATTAACCACTTTGGAGATTAAGCCGAGCGGAAGTTGGGCATTTGTGGTACATTTTTCCGCGGCCTATTTTAGTTCTCGCGCTTTCGGCATTATCACCGCTGCTTAGTTGCTCATCGCTGTATCAGTATTTCATTATCTATCATCCGCGGGGGATCGCTAATCATCGTCAAACGGTTTGCCGAATGGGTGAACATGTAACGAAATGACAGATCTGTGACTAAATTTAGAAAACACATACATTGGAATATTTAAAATTAATTTTAAAATAACTTAGGTACGAGCATATGAGTCCTATGTATCTTCTTTTTCCTAGCTCCATCCCAACTTATCGTTTTCGTAGTCTGTTCGGATCAGCTCTCCTCGTCCTCAGGTTGTAGGTCCTTCTATCATATACAACGTCACCTAGGTCATGCTTTCGAATCATGTTATCCTTCTGTAGCGTCCATAGATTTTTTGGTCTTCCTTTAGATGTCTCTCGATGAAGATCCATGGCGATCGCCTGGTTTACAATATGGTCGGGTTCTCTACGTTCTACATATGTGTCCATACCATCTCAATTGCCTTTCCTCTAACTATTGATCTTAGTTACACCCAGTTTTCCACGAATGCGTGAACTCTTTATTTTCTCTCTATTTCCGCCTGCGTCGTGTAATGGTCAGCACGTTCGGCTACCGTACTGGAGTTCCCGGTTCGATTCCAAGAGGGGGAGGGGGTCAAATAAATATAAGTGATTTTTTCACTCTAATATTAATTCCATATACCCTGGACTGGTACCTGAAGCGGAGGGCTGATCACCTTTTCTTCACGTGTTAAAGATAATATTACAGGACGTTTTTAATTTTAAAAAATTACATTTGGCCTGATTTTTGTGTCTTATGTATATATTTGAGAATAAATTATAGTTAAATAGGTCCCTTATGGAGAAGTTTTACTGTAGTTTGATAAAAAAAATACCCCGTACATTTTCTTCTTAAATGAAAGACAAAGGCCAATTCGAAAGAGGATTGTTACGAACATATTTATGTAGTTTCAAGGAATTCTTTTGGAAATTCTGCAATTGTATTTTTTAGTAAAGTATGGTATTCCTGGTAACTCGACCCTTCTTACGTTTGAAATTGAGCATCGGAATTTCGCTCAAGTCGCGAGATTAAATTTTTCTTGCATATTTGTATATATCTGAGTTTTCTTCCTCGGCGTAGGGTATGTGTTGGTAGTCCTTTATCCTTTATGGCTCAGCAAGGGATGGGGAGGCTTTATTGCAGCCGAGGGCAACCCTCGGCTCACGGGCTATTAACAAGTTTTACCGAAAGAAAAACTCCGCATTTTGCATATACGTACATGTAAACATTTCGAAACACGGTAATACTATTTAGGCCTTACTCGCAATAAAAGAATTCATTAAGCGTCCGGCTGCGCTGATAGCCGGTCTTCCTCCACGCCCGATTTTTTTATTACATATATTTTGAGATTTTTAGTTTTTTTAGAATAAATTTTGATTAATTATTAATACATATTATTCTTTTAAAAAATATTAATGAAGTTTGTTCTAAATAAATATTAAATCTTTAATAATATTCAACTTTATTGCATTTTTTGCTTAAAATACTATTTTGGTTTGATTTTTTTTTCTCGAAATAAATAAATACTTTTGAGGAGAAAAGAGTAATTGAAAGCTAAGGATTTAAAAAATGATGGTCAATATTTATTCGCCAAATTCCAATTTATATCGTGGGTGTACTGCGAAAAAACGTTAACTCGAAATGCAATTTTGACTTAATGATGCAGTATTATAATGTTTTCAACATTCTATAAACTGGTACAATACACTAATTAGTTTGAAATGTCATATTTATGTGGTTTTACAATTGAATTCAACTTTGAGTTTAATAGCGAGTATTTTATTCAGGCTAAAAGCTTTAAATAACAGGAATTATTCAAACAGGGATTTTAGACTTAACGTTTTTTGCCAGTATATCCATGATTTATTCTGAAAAAAATGTGTGCGGACAACACGTGCTGCTTCTTGCGCAGCTGGTTATGTACTGACTCAGTTTATTTGAGAATACACCATTGTGAAAAATTATTTTGCAATAAGTGGATACTAAACACTATGTCAAGTAGTTGCTCCATCAGAAAATTTCTTCCACATCGCCTGATTTCTATCACAGGCTAAAAAAAGGTTGTCTATGCCTGATTTATTATTGTATGCATATTTTTATATGATATTGGACCAGGTAAGGGATGAAGGTTGGTAGTTGTTGCATATTGATTTTGGGTGATATCGACCACTTTGCCCGCCAGGGCTGTTTACATTTACTCTACGTCAACACGAAAAGAAAACACTTTTAAAGTGTGCTTGTAAAAGTTTACATTTGAAAATGTACATATTTTAGTGCTGCGAGTCATTGTGGACTCGCAGCACCAAAATATGTTGTTATCCAAACGGATTGGTTTCAAAAAATAAAACTATGTTTTGACTATGTTTAAAAAAATAAAACTATGTTTTAAAAATAAAACTATGTTATAACATCTCAACAAAGATGAAGAAGAACTTGGAAGTCTGGGTATTTATGGGGCCAACGGCCGTCATAGGCAGGTTTAAGTGACCACTTTACACATATGCAACATTCACCAATTCTACCCGTGATTGACAACCACACTACTCAAATTATTGGAAGTTCTATATTTATGATCCAATTTCAAAACATTGTTCTTGATTCACTAGAATTTCACTAGAGACATCTACTGGTGAGATGTAAAAAAATATTAAAAATAACTCCAGATTTGTGTACCTGTATTTCGACACACTCAAAATGTTATGATTTGATTAAATTCATAAATATTTTATTGGCACTTTTTAACCCTTTGTTGTAAGTTTCGCTGTCAAATGCGTACTAATTTGCGTACGTTTTACTGATAATCTTTCTTATTCTTCTTTAAATCCTTATCTACACCTAATGAAGCATATGGCACCGCATCGCATCGATGCTATGTTATCTTGATCGTTAACTATATCAAGGGGTCAGTCTTGTGTTTCTTGTACCAGTCCAGGATGATATTAAAATAAATTGAGACTGAAAATGACTTATAACTTATTTCAACACCTTGCGAATTGAATATGCTTCCCATACGACATTAAAACTTTCACTGTTAATGTAGTGTATTATTTATTGATTTTCTATTTACTTTGAAAAAACGTGATGATTTTATTTAAACAACAGGATTTTAATATAACACTACCACCTCTTTTGAGTTTATTAATGTAAACACAACTAGTTTCGAGAACATTAGCTCTAACGTTTTATTTTCAAACGTAAATGATTTTACTAAGGATCACGTTACTACAAAACGTTGGTCGAATTTATAAATAAGATATTTGTAGGAATTACGTTTAACGCAGGTATATTTCATTGATCTACTTTAATATTCGGGTCTTATTTTTACATAAGATAATCATTAGAATTTAGGAATCTCATACAACATATGTGTAAACTTTTGCCATATAAATATTCCTTACACTCGCATCAGCTCCGACAGATTTAAAATTCCTTTCAAAGATTTCGTACTTTGCATAAATATTATATTAACTATGTCCGATCTCGGAACTTTACTCTGTTAAAGCAAACATGGTCTGCGGTATTGACGCAAACGTAATGCAAACCACTATCCTATCCCGTATTCCGTATCGCTTGCAATCGGATAGCTGCTATCCGAGAGGATTATCTGGGTTTTTCCAAAGCTGTTTATCTTTCGGGATTGTGTTTAAATATTAGAATGATCCTCCGAAAGCTCAGCAGGGAGTGTGAGATCGTGATCCACACGAAATGAATTGATACGTGATTTTTCCAGCATTAACTGGATCGAATGAACGACACATAATTAAATTAACGGTATTTGCATGATATAAATAACGTGTTAACGTTAAATTTACGTGAATGTTGAATCGGTCAAATAATATTAATAAAATAAAGAAATGTTGTTTAAGTAAAAAGAGTTCATTAATTCAAAATTCATTATCATAAATGTTTATTAACTTTACTTGTTACATATTATTCTTATATCGCTCACTCCTTTTAAGAACGTCATAAATCAAAAATCGTCAATTTTCAGTTGTGGATGTTTTCGGAATGCCCAGAAAATGTACTATATCCCAGCAAAAGCGGCATATTTTAAACTTAATATTTACTCGCTACAGGGCAAAAGGTGTTGTTTTTGCATTTTGAAGAAAAGGTATTGTTTAATTTTTTTTTTAAATATACTAAATATTTTTCAAACGGAGAAAAAACCTTCAGGTGTTACCTAAAAAGATCTGTTGTACAGTAAAAAGTTCAATAAGTGGCTTCATATTCATTTTTAAAACATTGTGTTATATTTTTAAAGTTTGAAAACGTTCTCCTGAAAAATCAAGTTTTTTTGATTTATGACGTTCTTGAAAGGAGTGAGCGATATATGATAATAGTAAAATTAAAATGACTGATCAAATTATTAGGCGCATAAAAATTTAAAAATATTTTTCAGGCGTTTCCCATTGCGTATATATAATTCAGAAATTTGCGTACATCCAAATAAAGGGTATCTGATAAATAAAAACTTTTTTAATCCAACAAAGATGGCTGTTGTGAATTCATATGTACTGTGTCATGAGATTGATAATATATATATATATATATATATATATATATATATATATATATATATATATATATATATATATATATATATATATATATATATATACAAATTGAAAAAAGCAGTATCTTACCATTCTATCTTAAAAAAAACAATAGGAAACAAATATATAATGAAAGATAACAATAACATATATGATAATAAATAAAACAGGAATAATGATTTAACTTAAATAATGGCTTTAAATATACATTATTGTACTAAAAAAACTTATGTTAATTACCGTTTTACTAGATTAATACTATTTTTTCTTAAAATCCTTTGTGACACGTGTTTCGATGCATTCCGCATCATTTTCTAACAAACGGTGTTTGATGCGGAATGCATGGGAACTTGTGTCACAATAGATTTAAGAAATAGTGGTATTTACAGAATAAAACTGAAATTAAGTATGGATATATACATATAAGTATATATATATTACCACAAAATGATCAGTGCCAGATGAATAAATTAAATAAAATGAAGTATTGTTGGGATATACATACATACATATGTATATACATACATATGTTGCACATATGTATGTATATTCAAAATTAAACAGGGTTAGTGGATTGAATTCTACTTTTATTTACATATATATTATAATATGTGGGGCGTTTCGTCTTATTGAGACATTATCAAACACCGACTAAAAATAATTACAAATTGTCCTTAAATACTAACAAAAATTACTGTATTTAGTCCTAGGGGTACATAAAATTAAATAAAAGGGTGAAATAAATTAAAGTAATCTGTTAAGTATTGTGTTTTTATTTCTGTATTTGTATATCGGCTACCTACTCGCGACTGACGGGTGTTCACAATGGCCGGCAGCGATTATTTTCGTCCGTTTCGGCAAAGAGCTTTAAAAGCACGGAACGTAACGAAATCACATCAAATTGGATTTGGCTGTCATTAAACTTCCAAACTACATCAATTATTCACACGTATAACAGTCGTCCATTGTCTGCTACTTGATTGCTAAATCAAATCCTTTATTTGGTTTCAAAATAAACTTTTCAATTATATATGTATGTTGTTTTTATGTACGTCAGTAGTATAACTCATTTAATTCTTATTTCTACTATTTTATGGTAAAAAATATTTCGTAGCATTGTGGTCACCATTGAAAAAAGGCTAATAATAATACATTTGTATTTCTTAAATAAAGATAAAAAACAAAGAATTTAATGAAAGATAAAACCCATTTCTTATTATATAAATTAAAGTAAAATTAACAATTAAATCGTTTTGTAGAATGATAAATTAAACACGCGCATTAATGTGTGTCACATATTTATGTAAATTTATAGCTGGTGTAATTTTTAGCTGGTGATTTGATCTAAATCTGTATTTTTTCAGAACGTAGTTTGTTGGTGAGAACTTAGTAGATTATTGATTAGGTAGGTAAACTGTTGTGTTTTGCGTATTGTAAGATAAAAAACCTAAAACATTTTATGACATTTCTTGGTGGAATTTTTAAAATAATCAAACGAACGACAACTTTATAGTTTTTTCATTTATTTTATCGAACCAGTGACCGGGTTAGTTTTGTTAGCCTTTCATCAGTCTGATGATGTCAGGATCGACAAAACCACTAATCAAATAAAATAAAAAGTGAGAAAAACTGTACAAGTGTTAATTCATTACCTTTATATAAATATATAACTTTCGCTTTATGTAACCGTTGTTCGTTTTTTCATAACCATATGTTGTGGCTAACATAAGTATGTTTTAACATACGCTAAGCACAACACTTCGCAACGGAAAAACTAACAACGGTTAAATATAGGACTTTTTGTGTGATCAGTTTACCGCTTTAAAAAGCTCAAAGCTGACGACCTTACTTTCCTGTGATTTAAGTATTCCTAAAAAAACACAGTTGTAATCTTTTACGGTACAAAAAATACGTTTTATTAATTTTCTATTTTATTTTGTTTCAGGTAAGTGCTAACGGCCTTCGTATTCCTAATTTTTTAAACTGGTGGTGAGTAGAGAATGATGATCCATTTATTAGATTTATCAAACGAACTTTAAATTTTCTAAAACTCAGTAAAATAAAACTTATACTTTGTTTTTAATCAATTAAATTTTTTTCTTGAATGTTTTCCGCAGATACTTTGTGGTACATTTTATAATTTCTTTATAAAATTAAAAGACTTTGTTTTCACTCCTTTTTTTATTCATACAATTCAACCTACCAGTTTCAACAATACATTATCATCATCAGGGTTTATTTTAAATAAATTAAAAAAAAAAACATTAAAAATATTAGAATACTTTCAAAAAAAAAACTTCCACACACTCCATAAAAATTTAGGATTTTTATGGAGTGTGTGGAAGATTTTTTGTGAAAGTATTATAATATTTTACTGTTTTTTATTTGAAACAAACCCTGATAATGACAATGTATTGTTGAATGAATGAAAAATGAATGAAAAATGTGGTGAAAACAAAGTCTATTAATTTTAAAATGAATTTATTTTTTATTTTTGGTACTTTTATCTAACTAGTTTCGACAAGAACCTTGTCTTTTTCAAGGATAGACATGTACCTGTCACATACCTGTCATCTTATACCTATCCATGAAGATAGCAAAGTTTTTGTCTAAACTGGTTGAAGAGAAGTATCAAAAATAAATGTCGTTAAAAACAAAGTTCTAGTTTAATTTAAAAAATTATATTTAAACATTCTAGAAATTTACATTTTAATAGATAAAGATTCGAACTAACTCAATGAAAATTGAAAGTTAATGACCTGAAGAAAGCTTCGTCACAGTGAAATAAATAAGTGTAAAATTCTCGAAACTAAATGATGTTAATGAATTTGAGAGCTTTTCATCTGTGAGCTCGACAGATTTTTCTTATTGGAAACGCTAAAGTTTTTTCACATTTTTCAACAAGCTGTTAATTAATTGGAAATGCGATAAAAGTTGATTGACCAATCGGTCGCGTCACTCGCTCCATAAACTTTTACTTATTTCCATTATTTTGCTGTCACAGGCCCTTCATAAATTTCTTTTCAGTCGAAGCGATTAATTCAATTTATTTTTTTTCGAGACGGAAATTTTAAAGGAGCTTTTCGAGTTCTTTTTCTTTATATTTTTAATGCCAACTTGACCCTTGACTCTGGAACGTAGATTTT